>NW_027072034.1:114558110-115967110 GCF_038088225.1 Cyrtonyx montezumae | reverse complement strand
TGCTGTTAGTTACAGTTGTTGTAAGTGGTCAAGTATAAAGAATCTGTTTAAAATCTGAAACTGAAGCTTAGCAGTGTTAAATTATCAGAATGTGTGAGCAGGAAGCTCATCAGTCCTGGATGTGGATGTTCCAGAAACTCAGTTTGGAAGAGGCCTCAAGAGACTATCTAGCAACGTCCTTTGCAACTAGGTACTATGAATGGCAGATAGAGCACGAAGCAGCTTCATGATTACTCGTTTCAGAGCGATGCTGTCATGAGGCACCTAGGAGATTTCAACTGACATGAGCCATGAACTAAAAGCATTGAAAAAACCTGCATTTTTAGTTCAGTATTCTTTTCCTTGGTGGATTTCAGAATCTCAAATCACTTTTGGCAGAATTGCTTCAAACATTCTTATCTTTTACACTTATTACATTTCTATTTATAGGAAAAATTCTTAAACCTTGTTCTAATGATATCTGAAATGTAAATAGATCTTCTATGATTTACTAAGGATTTTTAAAGAATAACTGGCTGCAAGTCTTACCATCCATTGTAAGATACCATACAAATTATGTATGCACATAATATTGTAATATCACATGGTCAGAGAGGAAGCTTAGATTATTTATCTTTAAACTACTCGTCATGTAAACAGAAATATCTAAAAACTTATTGTGTGCAAAGTGCTGCAGTATTTATGTACTATCAAAATTCTACAGAAAGTTCTATTTATTGAACTGAAGAGAGATTCAGTCATGCACTACCTTCATGCAATGTTCCTTTGCCATATATGTATAACTATAGCACCAGTCTTATTCTAGTGTTGTATTAATGTTAAGATTTTTTGAGTGCAGAGGTGTGCTTAGATACTCTGTAATTCTAAACCACATGATAGGATCCAGTCAACACTCCTTCATGGATTTAAATGCAAATAGTCTAGCATTTAATTTTTATTAATCATGTAGTACTCTAAACTTTCTCAGAGTCTGATCTTTTCATCCTGAGCTTATTTGATCTTCATCCAAGTATCTAGCATGATTCAATATTCTCCCAGGATATAATATTGTAGTTTGCAAAGTAATTGTTAAATGTGTTAATAATCTCAATGGAATCATTAACAACATCTCTTGTCAGTGACCTAGCTTGGGTAATAACTTTCTTGTGACTTTCATGAAGTATTTTTTTTTTTCTGGGGAGGAGGGTCATCCTTTCCAGATATTTCTAGATATCTTTCATTTTCCACTGACTGAAATAGCTTTTAACTGTGGTATGTCTGGAGGTTTATGGGTTCTTTTCTAAGAAAATGTGATAACTGGTTAACCAACCATTCCTCTGTAGTTGGCCTGATTGCTTAACCTCATAACTTTACCAATATTTGTTGTAAATACCAGTGATCATACATATTTTTCATTATAATGTCATATTGTTGGAGGCAGCAAGAATCTATTGACACAACTCATACAACACAGTTAAAATAGCATGCCAGACAGGTCCCTTTTTGAGTGAAAAGTAATTTAGACAAAATTTCAGTTTATAACAGTAATATGGCAAAATTGTTAGGATTTTCATGTTGGAATAGTCACATAATAGCAAAGAGTAATTTTATAGCTTTTGGCACACAGCAAAGAACCTCAAAATACCCTGTAACCCGGTGAGAGCCATGAATCACATTTATCTCCCAGTTGTCTCTCACTGGTTTAAGGGATTGCTGTTTTACATCATTTCAGCTTATAGGTCACCTTATCCTCCTGCAGTGCTGCCAAGCTTTGTAGTGACTAATGCCACATTCTCTGTATTGATTGCTCTTGTTTTCCATGTGTAGAACACAGAAAGTCTATCTATTTGTTTGCCTTGCAGAAAGATTGCAGCTCTGAAGGAATGATTGCTCTTCTTTGCACCTTATATACTTTTGTATTGTGTGTAGCAATGGAGACAAGGACCAAGGTGTCATTCTTTATCTAAGAGCAAGTGAAGAAAGTTAGTTGAGTGAACACCAATACAAACAGGTAAAACAATGAGAAAAATAGGCCTGACTACTGTGGACTTGTGTCAACCAGTTCCGTAGTAATTACCCATGTGTATTACTTGGTCTGGGAAAGTTAGTTTTAACTTTGGCTAGAAAGTAAGTGAGCTCTTAGGTAGAGCTGCTTGCAATGAAACATGCTCCGGTTATTCTTCACTGCTCTCTCCCTTCATGTGATGCTTTGAGTGCTGTATAAATAGTAAGGAAATCTTATTATATACTACCTATAGCAGTCCCATTGTTGCCTGGTTTTACACATACATTAAAAGGACAAAATGGTGTCCATAGCAGTAGACAACATTTTCTATAGCTGGTATTCAATGGTCAGCAAAACAAGCTAATTATATATGCAGAGCATTTCATTTTATCATATAATCTGTTTCTCTAGATGCAGAAAATTTAATAACATTTTTCATATGCACATTGTTATCACTCTCATATTTATATAGTAAAATCTGAAAATAAGAATATTCCTTATTCTTAAGATCCATGCAGATCTTAAGAAATGCCAGTTTAAGAAAACACTTAAATGTAGCAAGAGAATCCACTTCAAAATATTATTAAAGTTCCTTTCCCTTGTTGTGGGGGTGAGATGTGGAAGTTCTAATGTCCTTTTGGGGAAGTCTTGAAGAGCAGAGGGCCACAAGCTGCAGAATAAAGTATCTCTGAATAAAAGATGGTATTATGAAAGCAGTGAGAGAGAAAAAAAATGTGAGAAGTCTATCATAATGCTGTTTTCAGAATGGCAATGAATTAAGAATGTAACTGCAAGCAGTCTAAGAGATGCAATTGCATGGAGAGACATTTACAATGAGGAAAATAAAATGGAAGAGAATCAGAGCAGAGGTTGGAAGAGGGAAATGTCCGTAAGCTTTCAAAAAATCTCTGTGGAACAAATAAGTAGACTACAACTAATCCTTAAAGAAGATTTAAATGGAAAAGTGTAATTCCAGTTGAGTGGTTCCAGAAACAACAAATTATAAGAGAAGAAAAAGCAAAGAAAGAACACTTAGCATTTGTGCATAATCAACTGTTTAGAACTGATTCTCTGTCAAGTTGCAACCTTGAGAAGCCACTTAAATATCAGCAAAAACAGCTTGATTCTCCATTCTAGCTAATGTCATGCATATCTGGGAAAAAACAGATTTCAGAGCAGTTTTAAGGTTTTTTTTTAGGTTAAACTTGGAGCTGTTATTCTTCAGTCCATTCTCCAGGTCAAGTTAGAGTCACCCATAAGAGTCTATCTTCAGTCAGCATCCAGTGGGTGTAACTGAGCTGGTTATAACAGCTGGGGAATGCAGGCATTCAGACGATGACTGTGTCATTGTATGCATTGGCATAAGCATCACTCTAGGAACTTTGCCTTGTTGAGCTTAACCTCTTCATTCACCATTTCCAGAAGAAAAAAATCCTTCATTGGCTGGTTTAGAAGTTTCTTTCTTCTTCTGAAGCATTCTGGAGAAGTAAGACCGAAACATAGCAGAAGGGTTCCCAAATCACTGCAGGCAGATTTTCCTATGAACTAATGCTAGTATAATGATTAGTAGAGGAGAAAGGAGGCTATTAAATGCATCTCCCTTAAGATGTCAATTAACAAGATCCTAAACAACATACTAATTATGCATTTTAGCTTCAGTCTCGTGAAGACCTGTATCGTATAACATAAAAACTCCTTAACAAGCCAGAAATCTGAGTAGGTGCATATCTTCTCTCTTCGGATGGGAGCCTGAAACTTAGGTTGTTAGTATTACAGAATCATAGAAATTAAAGATGGAAAAATTTTATTAGATCATCTACAGTAGTTCATCATCTTGCCAATACAAGCATTTTACTATAGAACAATGATTCCTTGCCCAAAGCCGCAGAGAGAATCAGCGTCAGAGCCAGGATTAAAACTCAAGGAGTTTCTGGCTCTCTGTCCTCTACTCAGACTGTTAGAGAAACTGTAGAAAAGTAAGATTGTCCAAACATTAACAAAAAACAGCAGGGATGATTTGATTAATTCAGTTTAGTTGCTAAAAGGCCTGTAGTGGTTTTGATTAGCCCTTGGACCCTCACAAGGCTCAAGGGGGTATGTGTGTTAAATTTCCTTTTACCAGTATATTATCTAGAAGATCTTGAAAAGATACATGTTTTTGAAAAATGTGCAATCAAAACATCACTTCAAGCAAACCCCTATGAATATCTGGATCAACATTTTTGTGATAAATAGGTCAGACTTAATCCTGTAAGCTCTTGAAGGCAGGGGCTATGTTTTCAATATATCCATACTATGCCTTACTATACTCTATAAACAGTATAGTCGCGTGAATGAATAATAATTCTTATTCTCTGAACATAGGAGCTAAAATTTGAAGTTATTTTTGAGGTGTAGCTTCACTTGTTCATAAGCAGTTGCATTATGATAATTCTATATGCTTAGACTACAGGACTATTTGCGGGTATCAGTTATATTCCATTTATCTTTGCTAGAATTTATTTTATATGGTAAATTGTTTTTATTATTATTACTATCATCATAATTATTATTATTGCATAGCACTTAATATTAGCATATGCTCATGTAGCATCTGTAGGAATGACACTTAAAAGTGTCAGCATATGCTGCACAACAGTATTTTCAACACCAGAAATTTTCATGGAGAAGTTTCTACAGTATGGGAGTCGAAATATCACCAAAGTTTTCAGATGTGTCTTGTTATATAGTCTTGTTTTCAGTAGCTCAACTTTTAATTATTTAAGAGAACTTTTCAATGGTATAAATCTCAGATAAGATTTCTTGGAGCAAATTTCATTCTGAATAGTTCCCCTTTATTTATTTATTTTTCCTGAGAAACCAAGATAAAAATTTGCAACTATTTAAGAAGGCTTGAACTTCTGTGTTTTGGTTCAGGAATATGGAATTTGTCTAAAGGTGCTTTTTATGTTGGATTCCTTTTTTTTCCTATTTTGAATGAAAATTTCAGAGCTTTATCAGTTGTTCTGGGTGCAACTTTTCTTAACTCCTTCCTGATTTAAAAATGAAGCTTTCTCCTGCTTTGATTCTATTTCTTTTAACTCCAACATTTTTGCCTCTTCAGGATTAATTTTATACTTCCACAGTTGCAAGGTGACCTCTCAGGCACTAGCACAGGGATGAGAATGAGTGGTTACATGCTGTGGCTGTGCAAAGTCTAATGAGAAGTGCTTTCTGCATGTAGCTACAGTTTTCTTTCACAATCACTTGAAGACAATCTAAATACGTGATTCTTCCAAAAGTGGTGACTTCATCTATCCTCAGACAATTGTAGGTATATTTGTGCTTTTTGAATTTTAAAGTAATAACCCAGAGGAAGACTACTAACTTTTTTTTGAATTAGTTTGCTAACCATATAATAAATACTTTTGGATTTTGCCACTAATATTTTATGTGCTTCTTGATAAGTATTAGAAATAGTCATGTATGTTTTGCCATCTACCTGTACTTTCCTTGTTTAATTACAAACACCTAATTTACAAATATGATTTCACAATGATAGATGAATTTTGACATACTTAACTTGAGAACACTAACAACAGAGATTATCATCTAGGCTACCTTTAATCACTAATGAAGTGTTTGTTATAAGGACATTCAGATTTAGCCCTGCTTTAATAATCTGTATTTGAAATGATTAATAATGCTATAGAAATTCTTATCTCACTCTGTAGAACAAAATAAAAAGAATCCTCTGCAGATGAGTAGCCATGTAACAATAGATAGGTCATATGAGATTAAGCCAACAAAAAAACTGTAACAACTAACCTGGTGTACTCAGGGACTGGTTAGGCAGTCTGGGAAGTGAGAGACTGAAATGGGATAGAACATGGATGATGAAGCTGGGAGTAAATGGTAGTGAAAACAGAACAACCAGTAAGAACAACCAACTAATGTGTTAATGGTCTGTGCCATGCAGTGATACGTTTCAGCCCTGGTCATGACTCCTGTGGGTGTAAAAATAGTTTCAGTTGGTGAATGTTGCCAGTTACATTCTTTGCTGTTTTAAAAACATGTTTATTCAAAGTCAAACAAAAGTAAGAATTGACTTTAAGTTTGCTCCTGAATGACCATCATTCTTGCTACAATTTCCATAAGATGTAATCACAAGTGTGAATTAGACTATTCCTAATCAGGAGCAGCATATTTTCCTCAGTTTAAAGTTTGGAAAGCATTCTGTGATAATCCCTTGTACAAGTATCTTCAAAGGATTTAAACATGTAGAAAATACATTAGAGAAAAACCCAAACTTCTGAAGAAATAATCTTTTCAAAACACTCATTGCTGTATAAGATTTTCCCCCTTCCCTTTTTTTTTTCCCTTCCCTTCCCTTCCCTTCCCTTCCCTTCCCTTCCCTTCCCTTCCCTTCCCTTCCCTTCCCTTCCCTTCCCTTCCCTTCCCTTCCCTTCCCTTCCCTTCCCTTCCCTTCCCTTCCCTTCCCTTCCCTTCCCTTCCCTTCCCTTCCCTTCCCTTCCCTTCCCTTCCCTTCCCTTCCCTTCCCTTCCCTTCCCTTCCCTTCCCTTCCCTTCCCTTCCCTTCCCTTCCCTTCCCTTCCCTTCCCTTCCCTTCCCTTCCCTTCCCTTCCCTTCCCTTTTTTTTTTTCCCTTCCCTTTTTTTTTTTCCCTTCCCTTTTTTTTTTTCCCTTCCCTTCCCTTCCCTTCCCTTCCCTTCCCTTCCCTTCCCTTCCCTTCCCTTCCCTTCCCTTCCCTTCCCTTCCCTTCCCTTCCCTTCCCTTCCCTTCCCTTCCCTTCCCTTCCCTTCCCTTCCCTTCCCTTCCCTTCCCTTCCCTTCCCTTCCCTTCCCTTCCCTTCCCTTCCCTTCCCTTCCCTTCCCTTCCCTTCCCTTCCCTTCCCTTCCCAACAAGATGTAGCATCTGTGTACAATAGCATATTCATGCTTTGTTTGATATCGTGTATCACAGACCATGGACTGAGTGAGTGGTTTGTCTAAATCACCAAAATTAGGCAAACTTTAAGCATTTAAGCAAAGTAGCAATTTCAATACACAGTTCAATTAAAGGATGTTTTAAATATAAAAAGTAGAAATGCAATAATTATCGGTGAGTAATATTTGAGAAGTAAACAGCTGACTTTCTGACTGGGCATTTACAACCTTTGGCATGCAACAGTAGCTTTAGTGAGATTTAAGTGTGTTGGGTATAGAATAGGAACATGAGATATAAGAAAAACTTCATCATAAAAGCATAGGAGATGAATGACCAGTGAACAGAACATCTATAAGTGTCATATACTGTGAATTCCCTGGCTCCAGTTGCAGATCATGCCATTGTTTCTAAATAGCTTTGAGAGTCCTCCCTGTGTCAGAGCAAAGCATTGTTAAAGTTTAATATTACTTCTATGGTGCTCAGTTTTTGAGTTTTCTTGGCATACTCCACTGAGGAAGAGGAATGCTTAGGGCTAAAAATGAATAACTTAATTAGAGTACGGCCTTCTATTACTGGGCCAAATCTGCGGCCTTCAACTGAGCAGAACTCCCAGTAATTTGAGAGAACCTTTTGTTCAATTGACTGCATAACTTGAATTGTTGTCCCAGATTAACTTCTGGTAGCTTAACCCCATTGCAAGATACACAGGGAAAGACATCTTAATCCTGAGGAGATGAGTCTAAAAATGGGCCACCAACAGTCTTCCTCTAAAAGAGCATTTTTGTTCTGGCTTCATTTTGATTGAATATATTCACATTCTGTTGATTCAGAGAACCACTTTTATAGTAGCTGAGGATTTGTCTCTGAGATACTACTGCTGTGTTCTGGCACAGCAAGAGTAAAATTCTCGAATGTTTTTCAGTAAAAGCAAATTCCACTTGTAAATATCTTGCATATTCTTGTAAAATAATTAGTTAGGTTAATCCAGCTAACTAACTTAAATTCTCAGTAATTTTGTATGAATAAGAGACTGGAAAAGTCTTCAGCTACACTTGAAATGGGCTGCTTTATATGTATGGGTAGAGCAGGGATTTCTTGCTCCATTTCTGTTTATGACAGTTGATAAACAATATGATCTGTAATACTTCAGAAAGAATAGGTCTGCAAGATATATTGTAAAGATTATTTTCTAAGGCTTCAAATGTGGTTGTACACATCATTACTTTGCTCCCAAAGCAGAAGGACCTTATGTAAGAGTTATTATCAGCATTTAGTTGTTTGTTTTGCTTCAGGAACTTGTTATTAAAATAATTTGAAGAACAGATAACTCCTTATCAAATATCAGTTTTTGCGACAATAAAGGTAAGATATTTCAGGAGTCCTCAAACTTACTCCATATTCTGTTTTTTCTAGACAGCAGAAAAAATCTTATTAACTTTGATGGAATTTAGACCACAATGGAAACAAAAATAATTAGAAATTTTGTAAAATCAGATATTTACAGCTTGCTTTCTCTTCTGTGTGTCTACTAAACTGCTATTTACAGGAATTTTTCCCATAATGTTCTCTGCACTGTGATTGAAGTTATCATAACATTATTCTAAGTATTATTAATCCATCATTAAGCCACTTTTAATGGATTTAAGAGAAAAGTGTTAAGACATTACTTTTTCATTTTGTGCATAAAGTGGTGATTAATTTCTCTGTAACATTTGTATGTTATTTATTAGAGAATTTTAAAAATCCAAAACATGCACCTTAATATTATTAACTTTTTTTCACTTTAATTTCTAGCATAGCTTTTCTTTTTTTTTTTTTTCCTAAAAGAAAAAGAAAAAAAGACCCACAAAAAAAAATCACTATTGAAAGTTGTCAACGGTTTACAGGCCAGTTTGGCCCAGTTCTGTGACAAATGGGGAGGGGAACCCATGGGCCCATTCCTTGGGAAAGGGGAAGGGGGAAAATGAAAAGGGTAGGGAGATGGGCTTAAAAACAAAATGATAGCAATGATCTGAGGGGGAGAAACAATTTACTGAATAAGATATCAGAATGCAAAATAACACAATATAATACAATATAATGGAATTGAAGCTAATAAATCAAATAAAGAGATATAGTGGCCAAAACTGAAGACCTTACTCTAAAGTTGAAGGTGAGACAGCTAGGTAGCTCCCACTGCTGAGATGAACAGCAAAAAAGAGGAAGTCTCAGGACTTGAGTACAGTTTTGTCTTTCCCTCTGGGTGGAAAACAAGAACACAAAGTCCTCTAGGGTACATAGTTCTTATTCTCTTCTGAGGGCCAGGTACCTGAAAATTTGGCAGTCCATGGAATTGGAGGATTAACTCTTTAACTCTCAATGCCTTAAATGATGTTATGATGTGGAATACAGATAACAAAAATCATAAACCATGTCAAAAGCCTTGTAATTTAATGACTTAAAATACTATCATGGTTGGCTTCTTTTAGCAAAATTAACTAGTCTGAAACTTTCTGTCATTCTAAAACTAATTTTCCAAATTATACTTCATTGTTGTTTTTCTTCCTGAAACCTATAAATTGCTTTCTTTTTTTTTTTTTTTTTTAATAATGAGGCTCAGAATTACACACAGTATTCCAGTAACAGCTCCAGCTGGTGCTAATGACATGTAAAAATCACTACTGTAAGCTTTACTCATATATGATTGTGATGGGGGCCAGAGAGCATCTAGCAACCCTGATAGATATAAATGCTGCAATATCATTCCATTCCAACCTTCCCTTTGGTTTTGGTTCCTGTGATTCTATGAACTAGCCATGTTTAGTTGAATGTGAGTTTAGGCTCCTTCAGAATTGTAAAGGGAAACTCAGCAAGCCCACATTTCTCTCTTCCCTGACTCCTCAATTTTGTTTTGAAAGTGCACAAAAATATGCATTTTTGTTCTTTTTATTCAAACACGAAAATGATTTGGTGCAACTATGCTGAAAATTGGCTCATGGATTGTTCAGAATATTTGCAATCCTTTCAAGGAACATCAGTTGTATTTAGGGCTTGTAATGAATTCAGGGCTTAACACAGTTTCAAGACAGTTGTGAACACTGTCCTGTGTTAAAAAACTGTGCTTTTTAATGTTTCAGAATATGTTGCAGTAAGATAATTCTTTTCCATTCTCTTCTGGGATGTTATTCATTGAAGCTTAAACTTTTTATCTGAGTATTTTGATATTTGGAAGGGAAATGAAAGATTGAATGTGGTACATTTAAATTAAAGTTATTCAATGCAAGAATGACTCTATAGGGAATTAAACTGAGGTCTGCTTTTCAATAACATTTGTCATAGTGATTGCCCCAAAATACTGCTTTAAGCAAATTGCATTCAGCATGTTCAAACTGAGTGCTCACAATAAAGTCACATTAGCTTGACAAGTAACCATGCATCAGCAGAGCAGCAGTTTTAGAGTAAGTTTTCTGCTCAAAGCAGGTAGAGTTAATTCAACACCAATATTTGGGCAGATAGCTAAATGTAGGAACTCTGTCCTGTCTCAGTAGCTGATCTTGCATATCTGCCTATCCTAAGTCAGTCATATACTAAGACCATGTTTAAGCTTCAAGAAAAAGGATTTCATGGATGTGAACGTACAGGAGTGAGTCCAGCAGAGGTGATCTAGTGACAAGAGCATCTGATGTATGAAGAGAAAACAAGAGGGCTGGAGCCCTAGAAAGAGACATGGATATTATCGAAGTATAAAAATTCTTGAATGGAGTAAAACAGATAAAGTTAGAACTTTCTTATTGGTATCCTGTTAAAGAGGCAATGGACATGAATTGAAATTCACAAAATTCAGATTAAACATAAAAACATTTATTTATTTATTTATTTGTTTTATTATTGAGAGTGGTCAAGCAGGAACAGATTGCCCAGGAAGTTACAGATTCTTCATCCTTAGAAATATTCAAAATGTGACTGGACGTGAGCCTGAGAAAACTGCTCCAACCATGCTCTGAGAAGGTTCATTGGACAAGTCAGTCACCAGAGGTACTTTCTGACCTCTGGAATTCTATCTATCTATGAGTTATACACGTGAGAAAACAAGTCTGGTGTTTTTTTTTTCCCAAAGTTGCAGTCATGTTTTTCGCAGATAGACTCTAACCAAAGTGCTGAATTATGGTTCCATGTTAATAGATGCATATACTTTAGTTTTCCCTACATCTCAGTAGGATTCAGCAACTGTTTCTAGCTCAACCATGTATGTCTAGTATGTTTCCTCACTGCATGCTTTACGTCTACTACCTCCACAGAGTACTTGAACTCCACTGTCAAACTTTCACACCCAGATGCACAGCTTTACAAAATATTAATGTTGTAAGCATCCCTGGTTCATCTCTTCAGAGATACACATTTCTGCTTGTATGATGAGTCAGGAAAGTTATGAGCCACCTCTTCAATTCTATCTGCAGAAGATGGTAAATGACAGACTTTTTCCTTCATGGAAAGCTGAATTTTGCTGGAATGGTGGAACTACTCATAATATTTGCTAGAGTGATTCAGAGGTTGATCAATTTAAATGGAAATCCTGAATGTTTACAACTCATGACAGCAGACATAATAAAGTTAGAGTGCTGCAGAAAGCAATCACTCTTCACTTCAGCAAGTTTAAGACATAAGTAGAGATAAATAAAACATGTACTTATGTTTCTCTGCTTCTCTTTCTTCACAGTTTAAACTCAGACTGATGCAACTCATCCTATTCTTAGGTATCAGAAAAAAATATTTCCTTCTATTTCTGAGGCTAGTCTTCTGCTTTTAGTCATTTCTTATTCTCATCTCTTTACCTCATCACGTTGGTCAAATGATCACATATTTTCCATTTGAGAATCATTGTTATTTGTGAACCCTCTTCGCTGCATTTGTGTTTTGACTGTTATCATTAGAATATTCACGTAACAGTCTCTGATCACCTACTTACTCAGTCCAAACCTGGATACACTCACAGGTTAGCCCAATATTCTCTATTGAAGTCCAGGAACATAGTCCACAGTGTTAATCAAGTGAAGGGAAATATGCCTTCTATTGTTAACATTCAATTCATGGATCTGACTTTTTGTTTGTCTAATGTTCTTTTCTATGAGAAGGCTTTGTCAGCCCTAGCTAAACTGGAACACCCTACCTAGCACAGACAAATGCCAAAGTTTGTGCTAATGCTTGTAAACCAAAGCCTTCATATTTCAGGGAGTTCTCTTCATATCTGCTATAATACCTAAACAAAATGAGGTGAGTTGAGGACAGAGTTGCAGCCCTAACTCTGAATTTCCTAGCTTTTGAGGGCTTAAGTCATGCTCTTAATGTTATTTGAAAGTATTTTTTTGTGGTTTAATATATACTATAACTTGTTCTTTTGTGACAACTGGATTTATACTGGCTTCATCCCTAATACCACTGGAAACTGGAAGCAGGTCATAGTGTGAGCCTACCTTCCAAATATTCAAAACAGAAAGTCACCATTCTGTACTCACTGTTTTTGCTCTCCAATAAAAGTTCTATGTTCCATATTAATTAGAATGATGCCTCTTATGTCAATACCACGTCCAACTAGTGGACTATTTATCCTCCTGAATGTTAAAGGTGAACGAATGAACAAGTATCTCTTTGTATTTTTTCTTATTTCTTTTTTATTTGTAAGAAAATGTCTGGTTTTAATGGAAAAAAAAAGCAAAAAAAAAAAAAGTTGGGTGATTATTTTTTTTAGTAAACTAGAAATTCTTTTCTTGTTTAACTTGATTTATCTTGGCTGATTCCATAGTGACTCTATGCTATGTTTGAACTTTTAATGCTACAGGCTGTGTTCATGTTGACAAAAGTTTGCCTGTGTTACCTATAAAGAGCTATAAATATGTCTTCATATTAAAAGTGTAGGCCTCTGTTGCCTGAGTTAACATTACATCACAGAGCAAAATAAGTTCATGGCTACATAAGAATGTTGACATAAAACGACATAAAACCTGCGTTGAAGTCCTGCTAATGATTGCTCAGGCCACAGACCTGAACTTTGTTACTGGAAGTCAAATTGAGCAGCAGAATGCTCTTCTATATATGTACAAACATTCAAATTTTATTGAACTTTGATTGAAATGTCCTCTTCTTGCCACTGCAACTGTATGGGATTGACTGACTGCTGAACAGAATACATACCAAAGCCATGTGCTTCTTACTAGAAGAGGAAGATTCTGAATCTACTAATTGGATGGAAACACTGTTCCACAATAACCAAAAAGTAGAGGTATCTGTGGGAAAAATATGAATCAGGGGAACAGGACAGGAAGACTGGAGAAGCAGCAGAAGATCTTGGAAGAGTCCTTGGTTATTACCTATGTCCTTATACAGAAAGGGATAGTTCCAAACACACTCCCCCACTATGGCATAGGCTCTTTCCTTCCCAGGTCTGATTTCATGGCCATTATAATTGAACTGACATGAAGGCTGTCATTGAAATGAGCAGCCTTTCCCTTCCCAGCTTTCTGACTGTGTGTTCCTGCCTTGACATCCCCATTTTACAAGGCATTAGGGAGAGAGCGTTCATGCATTAATTCAGCTCAGCTCAGTGATCTGGCTACAGATGGAGAAGGACTTCTAAAAATTTTTTTGCTACTTTTTTCAGTAGCTTTTTCCCTGCCTACTTGCATATGAGCAGAATAAAAAAGTGTGAAACTTCACCCTCACTTGAACTGATATAGCTATATGGACACCTTTTTTGTATCTTTGCTTCTGTGACTTGTTTACATTACAGAGCCAAGGGGGAGTGGACAGGAGCACCATAATTTTGCTTTACCACTGAATTAGCTATAACATTCATATTCATACAGCATTCATACAGCCGTAAAGAGAAGAGGGGTAAGAAAAAGAGTTCCGTAGGCAGAGACCAGAAAAGATTTTGGACAGCTTATCTGCTCTCCAAGTGATCAAAAACACCACTGAAGTGACTCACATGACACAAAGTCCTTGGTCTTATATTCAGAAATTCAGTCAACACTGGCTTATTTCTTGGATATGTAACTAATGTTGGGAAAATTACTCAGTCTCTTATCTTCTCTAAAAATGTAAATCACCATTTCCTAGCAGTCTGAGACACGAGATTTTAGATGTTCTTTTCAAGCCTGTTCTCAAAAGAACCAGAAGTCTTATTCTTTTGCCAACCACTGGCTAAAAGAGATTACTCAGGACACAGTGTCAGGGCTATATTTGCAAGAGAACTACCTTTTGCACAGATTTGGGTCCCAGCTCAACAGTCTTTTTAGCTAAGAAGTACTTAAGGAAGCCTCATATTTGCAGCTATTTTAAGGTTTTTCCTTTAAAATAAACCAGTATAAAACCATTATTTCCTTGTTGTTTGGTTTAGTATTTGCTTTGCAGAGCATCTGTAAAGAGAAGAAAGATCAATGCTTTTTCTTCTCTCTTGAAATTCAGAGTTGTGAATTACGATAGGAGGCGGTGGCATTTGGCAAATTGCGTCGATCATCTGTTGCCTTTTTAGAGCCCACTTTTTCTCATGCTGTCCAAATTCCCAATACTTACTCCTTTTATTTTTTCCTTGTACTTTTCTGAAAATGCAAAGAAAGTTTTGTTTAATTCCAAGCAAATATAAAGCTGTCATAGTGAACCATATGTTACAGGGCCTACTTCTTCCACCTTTCATCCTGTTTGGTAGCTGGCAGAATGCATACAAGGCACTGGCAATCCTAATCTGAACAGATTGTTCCCAGTAACATTGGTACAAACTATATTAATCGCAAAGTTCTTTCATCCTTATTGTTTGCTGAGAAGAATGAAAGTTCACAAGACTGAATTTACCAAAAATAAAGCAACATCCTAATACAAGGTACACATGCTCATATTCTCAAAATTGGAAGACCACCAAAAATGACATTAGCAATGGTTGGCTTGCTTCTCTAGCACATAGGTCTTCTCTTTAGTATTGGCAGAAATATTAATCATATATATATGCATTTCATTTTTTGTAAACTTTAAATATCTAAATGCTGAAGGGCAACAGGTTTTCATATTTGTCACCTCAAGATACAGTACAGAGGGATTTGTGTATATGTGCATGTATCTTTATATCTATCTGTGCAGAAACACAAGCACATAAATGCAAGCACACACAGAGGGTAGTTATAATTTATTTTAAAGTGGGTAAGTGAGATGGAAACTATGAAAATCCAAAATTAAGTCTCAACTTCTAAGATTTGAGAACAGAAAGTAGCTTTCCAAGCTTTCATGTATGGAAATGCCAGATGAGTCAATGGGTGTTCTCCATGCTAGGAGATTCCAGAACTACTTTCTCTATGTCAGCAGCATTGCCTTATAACTTGTTTTTAAAGGTTGTCCAGTATCCACAGCCACTATTGGTTTAACTGGAGTTCTGGGCACTCCATGTATGTCCTCCGGTATGATACTTCAGGGAAGACAGTCACACAGAAAATGGTTAGGGAAATAAACATCTGGTGTTTGGGTTAATGTAAGATTTGTTCAAGGTGACAATTCCTGGTAAAAATTATCCTGCAGAGGAAAAAAAAAGAGAGAGAGAGAGAGAGAGAGAAAGAAAGCCTGACTTACTCATAGTGTAATAACACCATGCTTTTAAAATGCTTTTAACCACAAAGACTTTGGAGCAACCAACTGCAATCTATTAAGTTTCAGCTCACAGGGATTTTATTTTTTCCTCAACTCTTTCTTGTACGTTGTAAAATATTCAGAAGAAATTAATAGATCTTACTGGATTTAAGAGAAATATCTAGGTTTGTGTGCAGAAATGAAATAATACCTAACTATTGCTCCTAGGGTAGATCTTGGAAATTAATGGGATTTTTCACAGTTGATATAGATGCAAATTATTTCTCATTGTCATTCTGGGAACTACTTCTTTTAACTTCAGGGGCAAATAGAACCTGATTTATGAAAACAGCATTGCATAGGACACTTAACTTTTATCACATTTATTGTTTTTGTATGAGTAAATTGACTGAAGAGTTGGGCAGAGAGGAATCTGATGAGGTTCGATGAGAGCAGATGTGGAGTCTTTCACCTGGAGAAGAATAACTGTATATATCAGCACAGGTTAGGGGATGACCTGCTGGGGAGGACCTCTATGGAGAAGGATCTGGGTGTTCATGTGAACAGCTGGTTGGCCATGAGCCAGCACTGTGCATTTGTGGCCAAGAAAGCCCATTGTATTCAGGAGTGCATTAAAAGGAACAAGGTCAAAGGAGGCAGTCTTCCTCCTCTACTCTGCCCTGCTGAGGCCGCATTTAGAATATTGTGTCCCGTTCTGGTCTCCCCAGTCCAAAACAGACAGGCATCTCCTAGGAGTTCAGTGGAGTGCCACAAAGATGATAAAGGGCCTGGAGCTCCTTCCATATGAGAAAAGGTTGAGTAATCTGGGTCTGTTCAGCCTGGGGAAAGGAAGACCAAGGGAGGATCTGATTAATGCTTATAAATATCTAAAGGGAGGTGGGAGGTCAGGCTCTTCTCAGTGGTGGGAACAGGACAAGGAGTAATGGATATTGTTAAAGGATACTGTTAATCTTGGTTTTTATATTACGTGAACACTGATGTTTTACCAGTGTTGAAATGATGGGTATTTTGCCTACTATGCAATTTGGGTATGTGCTAGAATCATCTGTCTCTTTTAAAGCAAAGAGCAAATATTATTTTATAAACTGGATAATCAAGCAAATATGATCATTGTTAGATATTTTTATTATCTTTATTTCACTCTACCACTTCCTGAAGGGAGGTTGTGGTGAGGAGGGGGTGGGCCTCTTCTCCTTGATAAATAATGACAAGATGAGAGGGAACGGCCACAAGTTGTGCCGGGGAAGATTTAGATTAGACCTGAGGAAACATTTTTTCTGTGAAAGAGTGGTCAGGCACTGGAATGGCCTGCCTAGGGAGGTGGTTGAGGCACCATCCCTAGTGCCGTTCAAGAAGCGTTTAGATGAGGTGCTAAGGGATTTGATTTAGTAGTTGGATAGGGATAGTGATAGGCGGATGGTTGGACTAGATGATCTTGTAGGTCCTTTCCAACCTTACGAACCTATGAACCTATAAGATACATGAGAGAGTAGCTTTTCTGTCAAGGATCTGAAGCACTTTCAGCCTTATTTGAGATGGTCAAATGTCATCTGTACCATGTATTCCTCTTGAAAACAAAACAAGTGTGTTCTTCAGTTTTAGAAACAAATTAGTAATTCAATCCTCATGTACATTCTCTTGGTTTCAATAGATTTAAGAGGATTGCAGCATTAGTTCCATTATTTGAAAATATGCAGCTGTGGAAAATCTAGAGATTGCATTAACTAAGTAATAACTTAACTAAGGATGTTATGGCAAAATTTTTACCTGTTAGTTATTAATGATGTTTAAGAAACTGATTGTATCCTAAATGTTTACTTTTGTATAGGTATTTCTGAATTGCAGGTGGCACATAACTCACAGCTTATATAGAACTGAGTCTACGCTGACCTGAAAGTAGATGCTAGAAAAGGCCTGGAATCTAAAACATGACAACTCATGCATGTTGTTCTACCCTGGGTACACCTTTTTGAATGAGTCTGGGGCACTGTGGAGAAAGATTAATTTTTCTTTTTGTAGCACATATTTAAATTTCTCTGTAAATGGAGTTACTGAATCTTAAACCTTCGGCCTTTCCATCTACTTTTCCATAGGTGAATTCAGACAGAAGCATGTGTGTCTGCTACAGAGTTGGGAGAATTATCAGAAGTTAAGACCATCTGCAACAGTCTAGACTCTCCAGGTTAAAGCTGATGCATATTTTTCAGGAAAAAAAATATAAAAGCAAGTTTATATAAAAATAACTTGATAATATTTGCTAAAATTTGATATATTAATGAAGTAATTTAACTAAAATTCTTCTAGTAATGAAGATATTCTAGCATATGTCATTGTCTCATAATTTTTATCACTTGGCATATGGGAGAATGAAGCCAAAAATATATTTCAGAGTTCATTGGGAGCATGGCATATGCAGAACATCACAGTATTGCTGTAAAGCCTATCTGATATCTCTAAAAGATTTCTAGGAACTGTGTTCCTTTGTACAAAAAGGTGATAAAGATTTTTCTGGTGGTCCTAAGGTTACTGGGGAATGGGAAGTGTTCAGGGATTCAAGGAGACTGTCAGATAAATTAACCTCAATTGGCAAGGGCGATTTGGAGTCTTCGGAAGATTCACTCTGAGAAATAGCAACATACTGTTTACTTGAATTAAAGAGGTCTAGTAGATTATAAACTTAAAGCAATCTATATGAAACCTTTCAGATGAAAATGTGACATTGTATATTCCAGAACAGGACAAATGTCTATGCTAGAAAAAAAAAAGAAAGGTGAAATGATCTGAAGTAGTTTAATCAGGCTCTCCAATCCTTCCATGTGGGTTCCTCACATAGTTGTTGCCTGCCTCATAAACTAGATTTGCATATAATGCTTTGCTTTATGAATTGCTATCTCTTTCGCTTTTAGCCTTTTCTAAGACATTTCTCTAAGTGCTCTAAGTTCTCTAGTTCTCTAAGACACTTTGAAGTCTTAGTAGAAGAGAACTAAGATCATGACAGATGGCTATGTAGTTATTAGACTTAGCATTGTCGCAGAGAGAGCACGGACAGAGACTTGTTCCTGAAGTCATACTTGCAGAGATCATCTCAAAGACCTGCAGTCTCAGTCTCTTTCTGGATAGAGAAAAATAAAAAGTTCTATTAAAAAACAAAACAAAACAAAAAAACAACATTTCAAGATTTAAAACTTAAATAGGACAACTGAAAGATACACTAATGAGTTAGAGGTGCATTAAACAAATAAACTGAAAAAATATAACTCCCAGGTTTTTTACAATTACTGAACTGTTCTTAAGTCAACTTAAATTTTTACTTTGTGGTTGAACTTTTCCAGTTTAATGACACAGTTTCAGTAGTAGAACACAGATTTGCCAGTTATAGTGATTAAGGAAAAACATTAAGAGAAACTATATATAATGTTGCCTAGCAGAGGACCAATACATTTCTTCATGGAAGCCACATTAACTTATTTTCCAGGCCTTAAAAATGGCTGTGCAGGAGATATCAATAGAAAGTTGCTGGCAGAGAAAGTCTATTTGTAGGAGTTGAAGTTTGGAGGACAATGATAATTATTAAAATATTCCTGAATAGTTCTCAAATGAAAATTATTCTATTTGAAAAATAGTATGAGAGTGTTAATGTTATAGTACAGCTAGATACTTTAAAATATACTTCACTACTGACTTTAATTACTACCTCTTTCAGATCTATCAATTTTCATGTTACTTTAAAGCTAGAATAGATAAATGAAGACTCTTAGACTTTTCCTTTTGAATTCATTTTACCTTCTTTCTATGAATAATGCCCATCTGCTTACTTCGACCCCAGGCATAACATGAAGGTCTACTTTACTGCAGAACTTCATGTCCAGTCTCCGTTTTCATCTTTGCCACTGGAGCCTCCATCACAGGCTGGAATGTTTCCGAACTTTCCTGTTTGTGAAATCTAATTATATATGAACAACATAAGCAAGTAGTTTTGATAAAATAAATTTTCAGTAGGCCATAGTTGTGGAAGAAGAGGAGGTTATTGTGGAAGAAAAGAATGGTATTAGGAGTAGTCAACATGGATTCACCAAGGAGAAAACACATTTTACCAATCTGTTAGCCTTCTATATTTCCATGACTGGATGGGTAGATGGGGGAGAGCAGTGGATGTTGTCTATTTTGACTTTAGCAAGGCTTTTTATACTGTCTCCTCTAACAACTTTATAGGTAAGCCTAGGAAGTATGGGATAGATGAATGAACAGTGAGATGGACTGAGAACTCGTTGACAGGCGATCAAAGGGTTGCACAGCGGAGAGTCTATTTGAAGGCCAGTAGCTAGCAGAGTTCCCCAGGAATTGGTACTGGGTCCATCTCCATCAGTTACCTGGATGAAGGGTTCAAATGAACCCTCAACAAGTTTACAAAGCTGAGAGAAAGCTATGCTGCCATTCAGTGAGACCTGGATAGGTTGGAGAGTTCAACAGAGAGGAACCTGATGCGATTCAACCAGGGCAAGTACACAGTTCTAAACCTGGGGAGAAATAACTGCATGCAGTGGTACAAGTTAGGGGCTGACTTGCTGGAAAGGAGCTCTACAGAGAAAGACCTGGGTGTCTTGGTGGGCAACAGATTGGCCATGAGCCAACAGTGTGAGGATAACAAAGTACTGGAACAAGCTGCCCAGAGAGGTTATGGATATCTCCTTCTCTAGAGATATTAAAAATCTTCCTGGATGTTTTCCTTTGCAACCTACTTTAGGGAATGTGCTTTATCAGGGAATTGAACTAGATGATTTCCTTCCAATCCCTATGACACTGTTATTCTGAGATTCTGTAATGAAGTGAATATTAGTAGGAGATGATGAATGTCTCATTTTAGCAATATGAAATTCTTCTGGGCATTCTCAGGTCCCAAGCTCTGGAAGCACCGTGTGGATGCTGATCCACTCCTTAGAACAGAATTAAGATATATGTGAAATATCAGAGAAGTTACCTTAGTGTGAATATTCAAACAAAACTCCAACTTTTACATTAGATATGTGTGTATCACACTAGAGTGTGATACATATAAACAAAGTCAGAGTGTCCTGCTAACTTTGCTAGCAGAGGGAATGAACTCAGTTTGACAGTTTATATTCTCTTCAGTTCTCAAAGGCTTCGAACTGCAAGAGTGGACAACCATCAACAAAGATTAGAATGTGCTAATGTCCTAGTAAACATACTTATTTTCCTATGATTTCGAGACTTGCTTTTGAATCATTCAATTTTCTTGAGTATTACGGCAAATCCTTCCTTCAGATAACAAGCTAGTGTTCTTTTACTGAAAGCATTTCATTTTCAAAATATGGAATCATTAGGCATATGGATTAAGCTGGACTTTCTTCGTTTCTTGTCTGTGACTTTGAAGACAAGACATGAGACAGAGAAAAGGGAAGAAAGGCCTCAAATTTTCTTGTATTTTAAATACTCACATAGAACCACAGAATTATTAAGGTTGGAAAAGACTTCTAAGTCTTTTTCTAGTCAAATCATCCATCTACCACTAATAAAGCCCATTAAACCATGTATTTAAGTATTACATCTATTCTTTCCTTCAACATCTCCAAGGATGGTAACTTCATCACCTGTGCAGCGTGTTCCAATGCATCACAAAATTTTCCAGTATGAAATTCTTCCTAATATCCACCCTGAACTTTCCCTGGCACAACTTGAGGAGGCCAGCCCACACCTCACTACAACCTCCATTCAGGTCATTGTAGAAGTGATAAGGTCTCCTTAGAGCCTCCTCACCTCTGATCTAAAGAATCCCAGTTCCTTCAGCTAATCCCCATGAGAATTGTGCTCCAGACCCTTTACATCTTCATTGCCCTTCTCTGGACAGGTTCCAGGGCCTCAGTATCTTTCTTGTAGTGAAGGGCCCAAAGGCAATCACAGTCCTTGAGGTGCAGACTCATCTGAGCTGAGTAAAGAATGATCATCTTCCCACTCTTGCTGGCTACACTGTTTCTTATACAAGCCAGGATGCTGTTGGCCTCCTTTCCCACCTGGGCACACTACTGACACGTTCAGCCAAATGTCAACCAAGATCGCAAGATCCTTTCCTTCCACTAGGCTTCCAGCCACTCTGCCCCAAGCCTGCAGCATTGCCTGGGGTTGTTGTGTCCAAGGTGCAGAACATGGCAGTTGGACTTGTTGAACTTCATTCTATTGGGCTCATCTGAGCTATTCTGCCTGTCCCGATACCTCTGTAGTGCCTTCCTACCTGCAGGCAGATTGATACCTTTGACCAACTTGGTGTAATCTGCTCAATTCCAAGACTGTCTTTTTTTTTCATGATCTTAAAATAGCTTCCTGTTTTGTTTTGTTTTTTTCCCTTTTGACTGTGACGGTGATGAGCTTACAAGAACGGAGATTCCATTACGAGTGGTGTCCCCCAAGGGTCGGTATTGGGACCCATCTTGTTTAATATCTTTATTGATGACCTAGACGAGGGAATTGAGTGTACCCTCAGTGAGTTTGCAGATGACACCAAATTGGGAGGATGTGTCAATCTGCCTGAGGGTAGAGAGGCCCTTCAGAGGGATCTGGATAGGCTGAACAGCTGGGCTGAGCAAAATGGGATGAGGTTCAATAAGACCAAGTGCCGGGTCCTGCACTTTGGCCACAATAACCCCATGCAATGCTATAGGCTTGGGGCAGAATGGCTTGAAGAATGTAGAGAGGAAAAGGACCTGGGGGTGTTGGTTGATGCTCGGCTCAACATGAGCCGGCAGTGTGCCCAGGTGGCCAAGAAGGCCAACAGCATCCTGGCCTGTATTAGAAATAGTGTAGCCAGCAGGAGCAGGGAGGTGATCATCCCCCTGTACTCAGCTCTGGTACGGCTGCACCTCGAGTACTGTGTTCAGTTTTGGGCCCCTCACTACAAGAAGGACATTGAGGCCCTGGAGCGTGTTCAGAGAAGGGCAACAAAACTGGTGAGGGCTCTGGAGCACAAGTCTTATGAGGAGCGGCTGAGGGAGCTGGGATTGTTTAGTCTGGAGAAGAGGAGGCTCAGAGGAGACCTTATTGCACTCTACCACTTCCTGAAGGGGGATTGTGGTGAGGAGGGGGTGGGCCTCTTCTCCCAGATAAATAATGACAGGACAAGAGGGAATGGCCACAAGTTGTGCTGAGGAAGATTTAGATTAGATTTGAGAAAAAAATTTTCTCTGAAAGAGTGGTCAGGCACTGGAATGGCCTGCCTAGGGAGGTGGTTGAGGCACCATCCCTAGAGCTGTTCAAGAAGCATTTAGATGAGGTGCTAAGGGATTTGATTTAGTAGTTCAGTGGGTAGAGATGGTGATAGGAGGATGGTTGGACTAGATGATCTTGTAGGTCCTTCCCAACCTAAATGTACCTATGAACCTTTGAACCTATGAGATACAGTCACTATATCCATTATATAAATATCTCTAGAAAATATCCATACAAGGAATACATATAGTCTGTACTAGGAATATATCTAGTATACATTCATATAACTTGTGAATGGGTGCTGTAATTCTGTCTCAAATTAAACTTTTCCTGTTATAAAAATTGCCACTTCAGTGCAAGCAGAGGTAATTCTAGGCTAATGAGCCAGAGTTCAATTTCTTGGACCAGGGCTATAAACATGAGGTATTGGCTTGCATTTGCAGATCATTTTTAGTTTGCATTGTATGGATTCCAATTACAGTTAAAAATGACTTTTATTGATTTGAAAAGGGGCTATGAATTTTAATAGGGGGATTATTCAGATGGATACAATTTCTTTAGGCATACAAGGAACATACATTTTTTCTGTATTTCTAGATATTTTTCTATTCTCTGGCAATTTGAAACATAGTCTTATCTGCCATTTTCAATATTACTGGTCTCCATCACACTGTGATAAAAAACAAATCTAACCAAACCAAAAACAAGAAATACTAAACTCTGCATGGAGTCTGACATTTTTTCTCCAGTTTGAACAAATACTCAAACAAGCTGTGTTGTTTAGATATCCAAAATCTCCATGTGGTATTCACTGCAAAGTTTAACCTGATTTCAAAAGTCTGGTTTTGTTAGATTTCATGGGAATTACTTAAGTAAAATTGCCATCTAAGTGAAAAGAGAAAACATCACATGAAGAACAAACAAAACTGTCTTGTAAAAAGATGTCTTAAGCCCAAATATAACAAGAATATCATTGAGTCCAGTTAAAAATCTAGGTGAAAAATTGGAAGAAATTTGCAGGGAACTTTGCCATTTTGTTTTACAGAAAATGAATGGATGTGTTCCCATTTCTGTGGAAAATTCTGGAGGTACCTCACATAATTTATAATTGATTTTCCACTAAACTGTTGAAAAATCTTTTTTTTATTATTTTTTATTTTTTATTTTTTTGCTTCTTCTGCTGAAGTGCAGCACCAGCAAAAATCCACAGGACATCCTGGCAAATTCTTAAGAAATTAACTCTACCTCAAAAACTTGAAAGCACGATCTTTCTCTCTCTCTCTCTCTCACTCTCTCTCTCTCTCAATCTCTCTCTCTTTTTTTTTTTAATTTGAAAAAGAGAATACTATGAGCGTGTGGAATACATTGGCTCCATAATTTAGTAAAATACCATTGTAGTATAATTATAGGAGTACATTTAGCAGAGCATTTCAAATGGCACTTTGAGGTAAATTTTAAAGTTTTTTAGATTTCAAATATAAAAGTATCTTTTTGGAGTTCCTGGACCTCATCTATGACTGAATAGCCAAGTACCCGCAAGTATCAAACCTGCTGCTCTTTTGTTATTTCCTAAACTTCTAAAGGTCTGGACATTAAAAATTCCTAAAAAATCATCTCATGGCCTTTATTATAGTATAATGGGTATTCTACTTTGGAGTTGCTGACTGAATTTTCTGTAGCAACAAAAAGTATTTTATGATCTGGAGAGCAGTTATGGAAATCACAAGTTTAGTTTAGCATGTGAGAACTTTGCCTACAACATGAATGCAGTGCAAGGAAGCATTAGAATTACTTCTAATTAACAAGTTCACCAAGAAGATTAAAACTGAGGAGAGTGAGTTGTCTTTCCTCTGAAGTGTAGTTCTCACTGTCCTGTTTGAGAGCCCATGTATCACATAGAAGTGAATGAGAGGTATACTTTCATCATTATTATGCTTCAGCTAAAGCTGAAGATCTTTTGTAGTAAAAAGACATCTTTCTGCTGAAGTCAGAGGGATCAGTGTATCTTCATCGGGTTCCACAAACATCAGCCTCTAACTATTCTTAATGCAGCATCCTGATTTTTCAGAACTATCTCTACAGCATCTTTGACTTACTGCATAGGCTTCAGAAATAGTTAAATGAAAAGAATTCACTTCCTCTCACAGTCTAAGTGAACAGTAAGCTACTGTTCACCTCCTAAAGCCTTTAAGAGTATATTTAGTTTAACTATGGTATTAGTTCTAAACATAGCACTGATATGAAAGTGTACATGATTTGTTCCACTGCCAATAACCTTAGATTTAAACATTTCACTTGTCATCAGTGAGATTTTCAGATACTCCTTGAAAAAAGATTTCTGATAGCGTTTTCTATCACTTTAGGTCCTTTATATACTTTGAAAATACTTTTTAAGTGGCAGATATATGCCTATGTGTCTTCTTTTCTAACAACTAATATTAAATTATACATATTATGATGCTAAGATCTAGTTTTAGTTAAGATTTTTTTCAGAATATTCTATCACTATCTTGATAGAGATCCGCAGATAGATATTATTATATTTCCTGAATTCAAAACATGTAAATACAAAGTAGAATATTACAAGAAAATTCTCAGCTGAAATAGCAGTTCACTGATGATGACATACACATGTGACATTCAAAAAATGTTGATTACGTTCTGCATGTAAATGTGCTTTAAAGCATGTGAATTATAGCCAACCTTGTAATTCAAACAAAAATATATGTTTTAGACATCATCTAGAATTAAGAATTTGATTCCTGCTTTCAAGACTGATTATTTATTGGTCAATTTTGAAAAAATCATTCTTGATCTTTGATATGAAATTTAGGTACATTTAACTTGTAATGACTATTCTGTCTTGTACACCAGATATATCTGTTTTATATACCTTTGATCCTTGGAATGTACATTAACTTGAATGAGATTATTCACATTCTTAGCTTTAAATGTATGTTTGTATGATGCAGATCAACTAAGCTTCCCTGTATTCAAGATAACTCCTGTCTATAAGACACTGAAGGGAAAGTATGAAATCGATCTTAGGTTAAAATTCATCCTAGCATTTATTCAGTCTTCAAACTAGTTTTCAGAGACTATCCCACCCTCTAATACAAGGTTTAATGACTCAAGCCTTCCGTACTCAGTCATTTTCGCTGCAGTGTTCTTCGGCTGTGAAGCTTCTTGCATTGGTATTTATGAGCATGACTTGGTTACATTTGTTAAAACCACACTGAAAGTTCATTTTATTTATGTCTTATTTATAATTATGCAGGATTAAAATTCTAAAATTAAATTTTCTGAGTTGTAATTCTTGATAGGTACCATAAAAAGTCTTTTTGATTTATGAATTGATTAATTCTGTAATAATCCAATGTTACTTTGTAATTAAATTGTATGTTCACAAAGACAATACTGTAGGGAAAATTAACGTCAATAGAACTCTCATGCCTTCTCCTCCCTCTATTTAAGAAAAACATTACATCCATCTTCAAGTTAGCACAACCCAAGGGAAAACTGCTGTTTCTATTCTCTCATACACAAAAAACTATTTAGTAAATTAAAACGTAAGGGTCAAAGATGCATTCTAGAGATGCATAGGAAAATATATCAGCCTAAATTGTCTTCCTTTTTTACCCCATATTTTCGCCTGATCTGTTGTCCCTTGGACATACAGTGCCTTCTAGTCCAACTCCAATTTCACCCCTATTACTCTTTTCTGCCACACAGTCTACAAATACTATCTACTATTTTTGGAGTCAGTTGTTCTCTGACTCAAATTTATACCCCAGATGTGACAGATAGTGGAATCGAATTAGAATGTTAGAATTCTGCACTGTGTTTCAAGAAATGAAAATTCTTTGTGTTTTGTGTACAGTCAAAGAAATTATCATGACTTATTTATGTGCCATAGATATTGAAACTAGAGTCACCTTCAGACCTTTTTGGGATGATAGAAGTATCGTAAGAAAATTCTGATATTTTTCATTATAGGATTGTTTATTTAGGCATTTATACCTTTGTTAAATGTAAGCTGTTTGGGTTGGAATTTGGTTGTCTGACTGGGAGTGGATTTGTTTGCTTAAGTTTCATTTTCTCAGGATATGATTTACACATGCTTGTCTTATGCTTGCTACCATGACAATGATCATGAGTCCATACTTTGGAGGAGAGACTTGTTATGTGCTAAAAAAGTCTTCATTTTAGATATGGGCCTTTTACACTGCCTTGAAAATTTTCAGTTTCAGACAACTTGTGTTTCTCTAAAGTAATCTTAATTAGCCCATCCTCAGTATAGTTTTGTTAGCATATTTTCTCACACATTTTATGAATATTCCCTATGTCTTAAGCATTCTATATCTGCACAGTAAACCAGTGGACCATTAAAACTCCTTGAATCATCTTCAGTCACTTTGAGAAAATTACTTGAACAAATTCCCTATGCAGCTGTTTCCAAAACACAGCATGATTAACAGTGTTTATACGACCCCAAATTTTAGTGGTTTCCATACTAGCTTGAAATGAATATCTATAAATACATTGCACAGTGCAAATATGGCTATTCTTGCCTCTGTGTTGGAATGTGCTGCACGGCTGTTGATTCTGGGCTAGGTAGTACCAGTTTAGGTATCTCAGTATTTTCCTCCTTTAACTGCTGGGGGTTCACAGCCCTTCTATATTCTTCATATGCTTGTTTTATTCCTAAAACATCACAGGCAAGGAAGAGGGGAGGAACAATGTTCATAATGAGCATAGGAGGCTAAACATGTACAGTCAGAATCCTGGTGGAGGAGGGATAACAGTGGCATAAGGACAGCATGGGGGTGTGTTAGGCAGGGAAGATTGGAGACTAGGGAAAAAGAGCCTGGAATACAAGAGCAAATGTCTGGGAGGTTGTAGTCCCTGCATTCCTGTGCTGTCTGTTAAGTATTTATGGAAACCCTTAGCAGACTGAATCTCTTGACATTTGTTAATGTCAAGTGAGTAGTTCTGCCTTTTATTGTATTAGCTCAGGTTGTAGAGGACTGTGTTGTAATTCCAAAAGTTGTGACTCAGCTGAGAACCAAGACTACTTCAGGTAGTCTATTTCAGGAAATTACAGTAAAAAATACTGCAAGACTATTAGAGTCACAAAGTCAAATACTTCAAAGCTGTGTCAAAATTGAAGATATTTCCTCTCTTTCCAGTAGACTTGTGTTTATGAAGTACAGTGATGCTTTTAACTGTATTTTTGAATGCTAAACACTTTTCTTTGTTCTACTCATGAGGCAAACATATCAATGATTATCAGAACAAAAGCTGGACTTTTTGATTATTTGAAAGCATGGATTAGACAAAATTGGGTTTTGCATACCCAAATAAAAGGCGATTTATATTTTTATGATGAGAATATTGCTTCACTATATCTGACAAATAACAGGGAAATAATTTATTGATATTGCCATTCAGATGGTCACCTTTGAGTTTCTGTGTCAATTGCTTAAAATGAACAGGGCAACCCATATTTTTCAGAACTATTGTTTCACAATCCTATTATCTTGAAGAAGAAAAAGAATGGTTTTACACAATAGGCATTTTCAGAACTTAATATTTTGTTAACAATGAAAACTAGACAAAAACTGAGGTCCTGGTTTACAACTATGAATATGTATAGACTGTAGCAAATCCAGGAGCTACTAGATTGCAAGGTACACAGGCACTGTTTTACCAAGTACAAGTACATGAACAGAGCAAAGCAGTTGGTGCCAAGGATCCGACTTATGTATTGTCCACACACAAGTTCTCACTTTAAAAAAGATTAGCCAGGTTCCCTGGAACAAAGGCATGTATCTCAGAAGAGACTGAAAGGAAACTGTTGCAGAACTGATGCCTTCTGGACTGTGGACCTTTCAGTGAGACACTGTGGTAAACACCATGCTGTCTCTTTCACACACATGTTGATAGTCACTGCCTTTCTCTCCATATAACTCATAAATCTTGGTGTACAAAAGGAACTTTACTTTTACTGTTGTTCATTTGAAGGTGATGCTTTGGTGTCTGCTCTTTGAAATCTTTTCTGAATCAGTGTCTGGTAATCTGAACAGTGATTGGGAAAGTGTAAATGGATGGTGTGCCTAATCCTCCAAGTGCAGCAGCTAATCTAAGAGCCCAAACAGGCTGACTCCAGAGTTTTGGGGTGTTCTTTTTTCTGAGAAAAAAAAAGATAGACATGACTTTCTGGGATTCTTTGCTTCAGTGATTAATTTGCCATGTGTTCAAAGGTTATGGACATTGGAGACAGAACGGTATGACCACATCATCCTCAGACATGGGATGACCAACAGGTGAAAAGACTCTGGATGTAAAGAAGCTAAACTTTCCACAAATTGCTGGAAAGGGATACCAGGACTTCCTTCCAGAGCAGGGAAAGGAAAATTCCTGGCATTTAGGTACCTTTGCAGTACTGAAAACACTGTATACCCCCTGCTCTGTTGGATCCTGAGGCTGTAAGCAGATAACCATGTAGCCCATGTGTAGTTTGTATCTTAACCTGTTTATTTTGAAGTGGAATGGGTTTATGTGTGGCAGAGCACACAAAACATATCCACCACCCTATAGATAACAGGTACTTGCTGTGCTCTATGCAACCTCTGTGACGGCTGGGTAAGTGTTTCTATGGCAGCTGTATACGTAACTCTTCATAGCAGGTGTGAGTAGCAGAGCTTTCATCAGGGTAATGGTACTCATTACATCTGAAACACTATCTGTGCCTTCACTGTTAATTGACATGAACATACTAAGTGTTCAGGAGTCAACTGAATGAGATATGAGAAAATGAGATAGGTCACAACCTATGAAAATGTAGAAAATGTTCATAAGTTCATAAGTTCATAGGGTTGGAAAGGACCTATAAGATCATCTAGTCCAACCATCCTCCTATCACTATCCCTACCCAACTACTAAATCAAATCCCTTAGCACCTCATCTAAACGCTTCTTGAACAGCGCTAGGGATGGTGCCTCAACCACCTCCCTAGGCAGGCCATTCCAGTGCCTGACCACTCTTTCAGAGAAAAATTTTTTTCTCAAATCTAATCTAAATCTTCCTCAGCACAACTTGTGGCCATTCCCTCTTGTCCTGTCATTATTTATCTGGGAGAAGAGGCCCACCCCCTCCTCACCACAACCCCCCTTCAGGAAGTGGTAGAGTGCAATAAGGTCTCCTCTGAGCCTCCTCTTCTCCAGACTAAACATTCCCAGCTCCCTCAGCCGCTCCTCATAAGACTTGTGCTCCAGAGCCCTCACCAGTTTTGTTGCCCTTCTCTGAACACGCTCCAGGGCCTCAATGTCCTTCTTGTAGTGAGGGGCCCAAAACTGAACACAGTACTCGAGGTGCGGCCGTACCAGAGCTGAGTACAGGGGGATGATCACCTCCCTGCTCCTGCTGGCTACACTATTTCTAATACAGGCCAGGATGCTGTTGGCCTTCTTGGCCACCTGGGCACACTGCCGGCTCGTGTTGAGCCGAGCATCAACCAACACCCCTAGGTCCTTTTCCTCTCTACATTCTTCAAGCCATTCTGCCCCAAGCCTATAGCATTGCATGGGGTTATTGTGGCCAAAGTGCAGGACCCGGCACTTGGTCTTATTGAACCTCATCCCATTGAGCTCAGCCCAGCTGTTCAGCCTATCCAGATCCCTCTGAAGGGCCTCTCTACCCTCAGGCAGTTTGACACATCCTCCCAACTTGGTGTCATCTGCAAACTTACTGAGGGTACACTCAATTCCCTCATCTAGGTCATCAATAAAGATATTAAACAAGATGGGCCCCAAAACTGACCCTTGGGGGACACCACTCATAACAGGATGCCAGCTGGACTTAACTCCATTAACCACTACCCTCTGGGCACGGCCCTCCAGCCAGTTCTCCACCCAGAGAAGAGTGAACCTGTCCACACCACGGGCTGCCAGTTTCCTTAGGAGAATACTGTGGGAGACCGTGTCAAAGGCCTTGCTGAAGTCCAGGTAGACTACATCAACAGCCTTTCCCTCATCTACCTATCTGGTCACCCAGTCATAGAAGGAGATGAGGTTGGACAAGCATGACCTGCCCCTGGTGAACCCGTGCTGGCTGGGTCTGATCCCTTTATTGCCATGCACGTGTCGTGTGATTTCCCTCAAGATCATCTGTTCCATAACTTTCCCTGATACCGAGGTCAGGCTGACAGGCCTGTAGTTCCCTGGGTCTTCCTTACGGCTTTTCTTGTAGATGGGAGTCACATCAGCTTTTCTACTGTGACAAATGGCAGAATGAATGGAAAACAATTGCGTACCACATCTCTTCCTCTTTAGCTCTCTGCTCCCTTCAACTGTTCTCTCTCTGGTTTCACTCCAGCCACTATTCGTTTTGATCAAGCATCCTCAGGGATTCTGTTTGTCCTGACAAACAGCAGTCAGGGTATTCATTTATGATCCTTCATGCAAATTGGTGTGTGACTGTGACTTCTGTCCTAGCAGCTCTCAAAAAATTTTGCAGGCTGAGGCATGAATGTTTACTGGGGAAAAAAGCAGAGCAGACAAGCTGCCAAACATCAAGTAGTGCTTACCATGGAAGCAAGTGAGATGGTAAGTGGAGCACTGTTCGCCCTTCTTTTCACTAGGATATGGCAGGAGAAGTATGAATATGAAAGTAAGGAAGTGGCTTTGCATGACTTTGAGTGAGTCTGTAAAAGATAGCAGGACAGAGAGATCTGATTAGCCCCTGTGTAGTGGAAAGGTGCCCTCAAAAAGAGACCTTCTGCTTCTGTTGAAACAAGGGCTTCTGTCTTGTTACCCAATTTTTCTTCTCTTCAGTAAAATGATTAACCTGTCCTGTGCTTATGCTTTTGGCTGAAGCAACTATTCCTAGAGCTGCCACACACTTTCAAATCAGTGATGGGATAATTAACATCCCATGGCTTGCATACCCTGCATTAAAGGTCCTCACAGCCGGTACTCCTCAGTCTCAGCACTACCTCCATCCTCCCACTCAATGCATTTAGCAGCCAAGATCTCTGCATGCCTATTCCCCAGCAAAGTCAGAGACGGACCACTGTTCAACAGCATACATGGCCCAGGCATGAATCTTTAAACAATAGCCAAAAATCTGAGTGGGAGGAACACCTGCAGCTCAGCAGAAATGGTTCAACAAAAGTGTTCAAACAACAACAAATTCTTATTCCCTGAGAGGGCCAACATGACCCAAAACTAGTCAGGATATGAATAGGATGGGAGATTTTGGGGTGGGTGAGTGGATAGTAAATGAGACAGGAAAGGAAGCTGTTCTGGTTTCAACTGGGAGAAAGCTGATTTCATAGTGTCTGGTATGATGCTATGTTTTGGCTTCAGGAGAAAAATAATGCTGATATCACGTTGAGCAGTTCTGCACAGAGCCAAGGATGCTTCAGCTTTTTGTATTGTGCTGACAGTAATAAGGCTAGGGGTGCACAAGAAGCTGTGAGGGGAACAGAACCAGAACAACTGACTCAAACTAGCCAAAGGAATATTCTATACCCCATGACACCATTCAAGGACTAAAAAACTGGCGTGAGTTGGCTGGAAGGAAGCTGATCCTGCTCAGGGACTAGCTGGGCATCGGTAGATGGGTAATGAGCAAGCATGCATAACTGTGTTGTGCATCACTTGTTTTATATGTATGTGTATATGACATAATATGATGCTATAATTGCCACTATCTCTCTCTTCCTTTTTTGTCATAGTAAATACTTATGTCAAACTATGAGTTCTACATTTTTCCTTCTGATTCTCTCCCCAGTCCTACTGGGAGAGAGGAGGAGTGAGTGAATGACTGTGTTGTGCTGAGCTGTATGCTGAGTTAAATGAAGCATCAGAACAGGTTGCCTAGGGATGTGGTGGATGTCCCATCCCTGGAGACATCCAAGGTCAGGCTAGAAGGGCTATGAGCACCCTGATTTAGCTGTAGGTGCCTCTGTTCACTGCAGGGGAGTTGAACTAGATAGTCTTTAAAGGTTCCTTCAAACTCAAACAGTTCTATGATTCTATGGTACTATGATTATACAATTAAATGTCAACAGAAGTGGTGAATCCAACATGCCTACCACTCAGAAATCCCTTATTAAAATAGTATGGCCTACTAGGGGCTGAATAAATGAGAAAATGAAAAAAAAAAAAAAGCCAATCTAGCAATTATTATACACTTGTGATTATTGGGAGGACTGGAGAGGTCTCCACGGCTGCCCTGCTGTGTGAAGTCTGCTGACATGTCTTGCTTTCCTGAGCCAATTTGGATGCCTAATGAGTGTTTCTGAGTACTGAATGTAAACACCATTCATATCAAGGAGATGAAGATCTTTGTCATGATTTAACTGACTGTCCTCTTCTGGAGGCTCCTGCAGCTGTCACACCTGTTTCAACCAGGGAACAGGACTTCAGAGGTGTGCCACAGGAGGCATTTCCCCAGAGCTTCCTGCTCTCAGGTCTCTGGGCAAGTGTTTAAGAACTTCTATGGGGTCTGCTGTTTCTATGTCTTCTTCCCAGCATCCTCAGCACTTTCAGACCTTGAGTGCTGCAGCAAGGTCTTGGAGAAAGACTTCTGAGACTGCTTCCTATCTGCATCAGTGGGGAGGTAAGGCATGAGGGAGAGAGAATTGGCTGCCCATAGGAAAACATGAATGCAGTGTGAGGTACTAAGGAAAGTTACTCTGTTAGTTCTTGATTCCCTGTGAGGATACAACACAGTTATCTGTTGCCTATAGTCCATCCCTACAACATCAGGTACTACAGTTTGTGTCCCATTCCGCTTATGAAGGGGAATGGCCCTTGGACAAAAACCTTGGAGCACTGAATATACACGGCACACTGAGTGTGGCTTTTTCAGGTGGCTGACACAGAAAAAGGCAGTCTGTATTACAGAGTAAGGGATGGATTTTGACTGGGCAGTTGTTGAGAGCAAGAAGTTTGATTGGTTCTGATTGAATTATGTGCAAAGATACTATAGCCTATATAGAGATATAAAAATTTATAGGATCACAGGACAATTCAGGCTGAAGGGGATCTCAGGAGGTCCACCAGTTCAGTGTCTTCCTGAAAATTATGCTGTTAATTTAGAGATTTATTCAATTAATTTATAAATTAATTTATTCAATTAAATTATTAATTTATTTAATAATCCGGAACATAAAATATCTAAGCCTGTGGGTTTGTAAATGTTTTCTCACGGAGTGTGCCTCACATTTGTTATATACAAAAAAAATTTAATACTTTTAGAAGTAGATCAACAACTTGATTCATTCCAAATGCCACTGAAATACCTGCAGAACAGTTATTTCCCTTGATTACTCTTCATCATCTCTCTGTCTGAATCTTGCTATTGATCTATAATTTATTTACTGAGTTTGTTTCTTCTAAGATGTTTTTAAAATGCCTTACCTTTTTGTTTGTTTGTTTGTTTTATAAGGCATTTATTTGACTTGTTGACTTCATTAACTACTTATTTTCATATGTATTTTATTATCATTCTAATTTCACTGGTTTTTAATTCTCCATATATGCATGTGTTCTTTATGCTTGTGTATGTATGTAGGTGCAAGTACACCATTTCTGTCATTGCTTCCACCAAAAGATAAATTCTTGGCTCAAGTGTCAGTTTTTGAATCTGAGAATCTTGGCTTCTTGGGCATCCAGGAAGATATTCTTTTTAGCACTTCTTCTGTTAAATACATGTTCCCAACTATGACCTCAGCCATTCCTCTATCTTTCAATAGTTGGAAAAGATCCTTGAGATATTTCAGGTTGGTGGCATAACCTGTTTGCACTTAATAAATCAAACCTCATTTCATTAGGCAATTTTTCAATTTTTATGGAAGCCATTAACTGTTCCTTATCTATCATAATGAGGCCCATTATAGTGAGTAATTGATAATGGACATCACTAAGTTACTTGATATCCCATGCAGAAATTTCTGTTTTAAGAAAATAGTCATTTCTTTCAGAGATTTTTGAAGCTCTATATTATTATCTACGTAGACCAAGAAAATGATCTACAGCACGAAAGACACTTATGGTAACACAGTTGTCCTTTCTACCTTTAATAGCCATATTTTAGGGAGAGGTTATCATGTATTTCTGTGTAATGTGGTAGTGTGTTATGGAAACCACCTTCTTCGATTTTGTTAGTTTAACTAACTAGTACACATACCATAAATGCTGGAGAGTCTGATCAGTTGACAGTGAGTTTCTAATAATGAATAGGATATTGATTATAAATGTCACCAACATGCAAAATGGTTTTCCTCTGTAGCTTTTACAGAGCACATTAGAAGTAAAATGCAATCTTTCAAAACCATAGGACCTACCCCCATCAAGTCTGTCTGTTAATAATCACATAGTTTGTCTTCTCCTATATAACTTCTTCCAGCTACTGTTTTTGATTATCCAGGCTTCAAACTATAGTATTCATGATGCTTCTCAGCATAACACTTTGCTTTTATGTTTGTCATAGAAAATGATGCTTATATGCTTGGATAAGAATGTCTACTCTTTCAACATGATTATCTCCCTTCATGTTGTTTGAGTAGATTAAGTCTTCCTGACTACCTTATCTATCAACCAGAAGACTGGTATTATTTTGCTGAGATGAAGAACATAAAATCATGTGCTTTATTTGTTTATTAGAGATTATCTTTCTGTTTTGTAAAACCAAAATCTTCCCATTCTTCACCCACTGCCTCAACTATGGAACTCCACTATCTTCTATCCATTTACTAATCTAACTTGAGAAACAGCTAAGATTTCTGAAGTATGAGCTTATTTAGCTTTAAATAGCTCTTCTCAGCTCCCCTGTTGATAATGTTGCTAGAAAATCCCTTTAAATAGATAAATACCCCTAACTTAAGTACTTCTAGTGACTCCTGTTTGATGGAAGAAATCACCCTGACATCTATGTTGTGTTGTGAAATGCACTTAGGCACAAGCTGAAGATAGTTGTGGGGGTACTTCACAGTACTAGTTTGAAGTGTGCATCATGCCTCCAAATTCTCCTCCCTCAAATTAATGGATAATTTCTCACAGACAATTATTTTCTGTTGTCTTATTCAGTACCAGGTAGTTATTTGACTCATGCAACTGGGACAATAGACTTCAGGGACTTCTTGGAGATCCTTTTTCAGCCCAGGCCATTCCATGATTCTATAATGATTCTATGGCTGTTAAAATTGGCAGTAACAACAGATTAATCTTTATATTTTCTCATAAGATATCAATCGTTATTTGTCATTGGATTACTGGACAACTTGCTGTGATACAGACCTAGCTGATCTTTTGGGAAATTCCATATATATACAGTATATAAACCTCAATATCATGCATTTTTCTTGCATTTTGGCTATCAATCTGCACCCTACATAGATTAAACCATCTCACAAGCAGGATACAGATAGCACTAGATTTGTTGTTGGTCATAGAAAATGATGACTGTTTAACTCTTCTGCTATAGCAAAACCACAAGTATACAACAAAGCTTATAAACAAAATTCTGCAGATTCATATGGAAACTTCTCTGGTAGCTCCTCAGTTTATACTTCAGTGTCTGCAATAACTACCTTTTATTCACAATTTAAGTCATTCCCATCCTGCATCAAGAACTGTTAGCTAAGTTCAAACACCAGCTGGAGATCACACACCTCTGATAAACTGTGTGAAAATCAGTGATGCATACTTCATGGATCCGTGATGGATACATGTTAATGGAAGATCCAAAGAGGAGTATGTTCAGATTCCACATTTGGTCTGTCCTCGTTTGGTGTACTGGCTGCCCTAAAGCCTGGTTCTGCTCCTTGTTATGGAAGATTTTTGAAATCTTTCTTCCTTTGTTTTCTGTGAGGCAAGATTTATAGGGAAGGTAATATCCTTTATTAGGCCATTTGATTCTTTTGGAAAAAAATGCACATTCTTGCAGGGTCAGAGTCCCTTCATTACACTTGTTTTTTGCCTGCTTGGTTTTTCCATTTCTGAAAGCTTTGCTTAGAGGAAGCAGGCCTGCTCATTTTATCCTTTTCAGTTACTACATTTTCTTCCAGTGTAATAGAGAGAACACATGTACTTGTGTTTTTTTGTGGAGACGACTTGGGTGCTTGTTTTTCCAAAATCCAAAATAAAAATAATAAAAACAATTTTAGGCCAAACAACTGTATTTTGGCCCAGCAGATGGAAAAAAAATCTTCAGGTTTTTTGGAAAACCACCTGGGCTGATAGGATTATTTTATTTTTTCTTAAAGGAAAAAAAATTGATCTACTCATGAGGCAGCAATATCCTATGGAGAATAAGAAGATGTATGTACTGATTTTAAAATAAAAAATAGAAACATTCCAAATATTTGCAAAGCATTTCTTCAGTTACTTACCCCCCATGTAATGGAGAAACAATCTGTGTTCAGTAAGAGACTGCAGATTGTGAATAGTTTTAAGGTCCAATGCAGCCCTGAATTCCAGAACCATGCAACTTCTCAGATGTCTAGCAGAGTTTATGTAAGTTTTGACTGAGTTGAATATCAATATATTTTTGTTTGACAGCATGACCTATACATAGTGGGCAAAGAGTTCTTGCACTCTTCTAGTAATCTCATTCTATGCTTTTCTCATTCTGTTTACTTCTCCCTGAAATGACCATGACCTTCTGCCAGAATTTCTTGAAGGTTATGCTAATCTTTATTGGCAAGAGAAACAGTAGCTGGAGCAAAAAAGTGAAAGAGAATGCCACATGAGAATGAACAGCATGCAGAGCGTGAGAAGTTTCTGCAATAGCTGGAACTGGAGCAGCTTTGTCAGCATGTAGTCCCTGGAGCAGTAAGTGGGGATGTACAAACTTAAAAATCCTAGAACGAAATCTTAATTAATTTTCGGGTACTCAAAAAGGTATTTGGATAAACCCTTTACTAAACCAGAGGGTACACCTCAGGTATTTTTTATGAAATGTTGCCCATTTAATGCACCCCCTCATTCAAACTTTTTCTTTTTTCTTTGCAAATCAAAATGAACGTGTACATCTGTCTGAGTGAAAATAAATGAATAAATATCTCCATTGCTATGTCTCACTTGCCTGAGAGTTTATGTATAGCCTTACACATATAAATGACAAACGTGTTTATGAGCAGGGTCAAAATAACTTCCCATAAAACTTTCTGACTTGATCTCAAATAACCACAGCTTAAAACACGACCAGAATTAAGCTACCTAATGTTAAGTTCATGCTGACCAATGTATTTAAGAAGATGGGAGTAGTCTCAGGGAGTAGGGGAGAGAGATTATTGCCTCTGTCTTTGAGGGGCTGGAATTACTGCTGCTTCCTATTCCCAGAATTGCAGTTTAAGCTACTTCAGGCTCTTCAGCATTACAACATCTGTAGCATGGTTCAGAGCCAAAATACAAACAGTTATGTCACATCTACTTTACAAGATGGAACGTGGTATAACCAAGTTGAGGGACAAGCATGCTGTAACGAGGCCCCACAATATGTTTGTTTTTGTAGAGCAGATGAACCCTAAATTAGTACCAGATGTCAGTACCAGACCTGCTGTATAGGAAACACAGCAGGGAACTAGTAATTATGGAGGAGCCACTGTGAGGCCATATTTAAGGTTGCATTCTGTTTTTCACTTGCAGTGAGATCTCAGTATTTTCCTATTACAGTAAAAGACCATATTCCTCCTTCTGGTGTATCCTCATGTGTATCTACTGCAGCATGCTGAAGTGCTTTGAGCTCTCAATCCAAGGTAATTTTTCCTTTAATGTGCCCAACAACATATATATTTTCTATTTCTATTTGTCCTCTGCACTGAGATAATGAAGAATGGTGTGAACTTCTTCCTTCTTGGTTTGCATCTACTGCCTTTGGCTTCAGATGTAGCCCTGCTCTCATCACAGGCTGCAGTGTTTTTGGCCTTGCAATCATTTTTCTGTCATTTTGCTTGTTAGTTTGTTCATTAGTTACTTAGCAATTTTCTTTGTTTGCCTGGCCTTTTTTTGTTGCCAAGACCTTCCCTCTTGGCAAAAAATGGAAAAAAGGAGATTTTCAGTTTGAGTTAAGCCACGTGTCTTCCAATGGCCTTTTAGTTCTGTCTCTGAACAGTTCAGCTCCCTACCACACATAGCCTTCTTTGTGACAAGATCTTCAGATTTGTGCCTATCATCACATGTGCTGAGGACATGTTTTTTTATTGTCAGAAAGAACCCTCTATTTTGTTGATTCTACTACCTTATAGATCTTTCCCACAGAAGATTTTCAGAGCAGTTTCTTGGTCTTACATGGAAATCTGTGAGGACACCTTCAGGTACCAGTGGGACAATTCAAAACTTAATGACTTCATACTCAGAATGTCTTGTGTGTCTCATTAATATGTTACTACCTTTACTTTGTTGCAACAGAATGCATGCCTGGGAGGTCAAGAAAGATTACTCAATACAGTATTTTCTAAATCAGCATCCCTTCTTTCTTTGTTTTTGATTTCCATGACTTAGTGGTCCTGCAAATTATGTCTACAGACAATTACTGTACAGGGTCAGTATTTAGGATTTGACCATTGTTCTCTTAACAACACACTGTGTTTAACTTATAGCACATATCTTAGCTCAGTTTTGATATATGCCAAATAGTACTATTCAAATTAGCACTCAGTTGAGGTCCAGAGGATAATAAAGGCCAGGGACTCTTCCTAAAGAACAATATAGATGAAACCATGTTGTTTTGTGTAGGTATTGGATGTAGTTGTGAGGGATGAAGTTTTCTCTTGAGAACATGCTATTTTCTACTTGTTCTTATGGCCTGGGCTTCTTTATTTACTAGTGAAACTGCAGACATATTGTTCCTGAAGTTGCTAAGAAGTATAGAAGCAATAATTCAATCCAGATGTATGACAATGGGCTTCTGTTCCTCATCCGGAACAGCAGAAAGCCTTTGGTACTGACCCACTGAAGTAAAAAGTACACTCCAACATTGCACAAAGACCTAGTATCATTGAGGGGCTGGTCTCTACATTGCTTCACCCACTTGAAAACATTCTTAGAATCATAGAATCATTAAGGTTGGAAAAGACCACTAAGATCACCTAGTCCAACCACCAAATGGGAGCCTAGCAGTGGGTGATTTCAATCCATCATCTTCTGGGTTATGGGCTCAGCATACTTACACTGCACCTCTCTGCTACACATACACATTCCAAGGCATCAGAAAAACTTGTTTTGCCAGAAACAGAATTTAATCCTCACTTTACTCTTCTAACCACAACCAAAGAAATTCCTAGGCCATTAACTTGAACTCTTAAGCCAGTAACTCTACTGAAGACAGCAGAAAATCTTTATTATTCCATCACGGTCATTTAGCTTCTGATCTGGCTCCTCCTAGAGCTCAATCCTTGAGTGAAGAACAAGTTTCATGATATTCACACCCACACTGACTCCTCAGCCACTCAGAATTACTTTTTACATTTGAGTTTCTCAGCAGAAAGACACTAACATTCAGTCCCCTTGGCTCAATATTCTCTCTGTGTCCTCCGAATATCTCATTAACCCTAATCTGTACAGGAAGGCAAGTTCATTGGTCAATTGTACAGATCAGAGTTGCTAGATACGGTCACGGCCTAACAAGCTGTCACTCAACTTCCTCAGGTCAAATGAAACTGTAGTGCAAGGACTTTAAAAGATAAGTTGCCACCTAATATAATTCAGTGCTCTAATTCTTCTGTCTTTGTCTGCTCTAGATTTCTCTCATGACACACAGGAGATTATTTAATGTGTTTCCAGAAACTCCTAAGGTAGGTCAGTCTGTTATGATCTATATGTGTGTGTTTAAAACCAATTCAATCTGTTGTTTATCAATCCTAAGTACTATAATTGTAAAAATTTCCATCTCTTTCATCAATGAGTAAAACCTGAATAGTCTGAGAAGTTTCAGAAAATTGATCAATAGATGCCTCGGTTCAAAATTGTCCTTCAACATGTCAGACCTTCAACATTCAGAACTGCATATTTTTCTGAGACCCTTTACCTTAGCATTTCAAGATTTTAAGGACCTGCACTGGAATTAAAGATTGATAGATTTACAGCATGTTTTTTCTTGTTGTTAAACAATGTTATTGTATTTTTGAAAAGCGATTTTATCTATGCCATAGTATGCTAGTAGTAAGAATGTTTTAGTCAACTTCTGTTCTCTTGCTCAATTTCAGGAGACAAGAAGGGGAATTTGTAAGCAAAATAAAATGAACCAAAATAACGAGAAATAAAAACATCATAAAAGGACGATATATTACTTTAGACATTCTCCCTTTACCCCTAGGAACAAAAAGCACATTTTGTCAGGTTGGGGAACAAAAAGCAGTGGAATTACACAAGGCCTACAATTTATGGAAAGATACTAGTTATTGAACACCATGACACTCAGCAAGTCTTTTATTTAGGTAGCAGGCAGTTCTAAATATGCACCAACAGTCAAACCACTTGCCCTTCTTGTAGGGAGAGAGTACCGATGAATTTTGAAGAAGGCAGTCTTGAACAAGCAAAGTTGATTGTAATACCAGGGATATAGGATATATGCCCCTGCCTTAGGAATAAACCTGTATGCTACTCATGGCTTTACTTTTCCATGTTTTTTTCTCAGTTTTGGATTAAACGAGTTACAAAAATAATTATAACATTCTTACAAAATGGTTATTGCACAGTACTACGGGAGCTATGAAAGCAGAATGGAAATGGGTTCACCTTCAACATAAGAGTTGATAGAATGCAAGATTTTTAATAAATGAGTAGACTCTTTCAAGACTACTCTGAAAAGAAGATATCTTTACCAAGATCTGAAGGATCCTATTCTGCAACCACATTTTGATAACAGTCTTTTTAGCATGAAAAGGAGGTGGAATAGTGCTAGTTTCCTCTTCCTCCCATGCCAGAGCCCAGCCTGCCTTAGAGACATTGCACAAGTAAATTGCAAAATGGTGATTCCACGGAGTATCTGTCATCAGTGTATGTTAATGGAAGGCTTTTTCAGGGTTAGAAAAAACACACATAATACTAATACTGGTGAAATATATTGTGTGACTCACTCTGAGAAAATGCTTCCCAACCAACGAACTAAAGAGTGGATCTCTGACAATGCGGGGTGTTATTCTGAATGCATGTCTCTTGAATGATGTTCCAGTTGATAACAGAATCACAGTCATAGAACTGTGGGGGTTGGAAAGGTCTTTAAGAGATCATCAATTCCAACCGCCCTGGTAAAGAAGGTACCCAATAATAGGTCACACAAGTAGGTATTCAGTGGAGTCTTAAATATCTCCATAGAAGGAGATTCCACAACTCCTCTGGCCAATCTGTTCCAGTGCTCTGTCACCCTTACCATAAAGAAGTTCTTCTGCACGTTAGTACAGAACTTCCAGTGCTCAAGTTTTAGGCCATTACTCCTTGTCATATCACTACACACCACTAGCCTCATCTGTTTGACTCCCGCCTCCCTTTATAAACATTTATCAGATCCTCATCAGATAACCATGCAGAGGAATGAGATTAAGGAATAGAGGACATATGGGCTCACATGATTTTCTGTCTTTGATAAACCCATGTCACAATTATAGAGTGCTGTAAAATAGAATTAACCCTAAAATTTATGGGTTTTGTGCTTGCGTAACATCTAAGAGCTCACTTGAATTCTGACTCTTTGAAAGAGAAAAGAGGAAACTCCCTAAACAGGTTGCTGTCAGTGCCTCAATAGTCTTTTGCTTTGGTTACTGTTAAGTTTCTTCTGTCTGGCCGTATGGCTCTTCTATTCTTGCCTCACATTTGTCCAAAATATTTCTGCTTAAGTCACATTAATTTCCTATCGCACATTAGCACTCCATTGATTTCCTGACACTTGCCATGTCAAATTTAAGCTGTTCATCTCTACCTACCTTTATTGTGTACCCCATCTATATACCCAATTCAATTTCCTCTGACTCCTTCTCCCACATCCCTTATCTGAAGTGACCTCCTGTTTAAGAACTGTTCTTCCTTTTTCTCATTCACAAGAAGATACATATTTAGGAGGTCTTTTCTTGTTTAGACAACCTGGAGTCCAATAATGGCAGAAGAAATTTGACACTGCTCTTCCTAGAAGCCACCTGCAAAAATGTTATACAAGGTGTGGGGAAGAAGCCTGCTGTCATGTTACCAATTCTTAGCTGGGGTAGTTTTCATAGAATCACAGAACCGTTTGAGTAGGAAAGGACCTTTAAAGGTCATCTAGTCCAACTTCCCTGCAATGAACAGGGACATACATTTATAGTTTTCCTGAAATAAAAGAGATGAAGACATAAGCTAAGAATATACTGCACAATGCATATGTGCATGCATGATTCTTTGATGATCGAGGTGTTTTAATCTGGGTTTAGGTATTTGTCTTGAGTCTGAAGATGAAAACAAATGACTGTAGTATTAAAGATACAATAGGTCAAATTCGCTCACAATGTAAAGGTACTTTATCTATGCTAGTTCTCCCCACCTGAACTAGAAGTGAGAACTTTTCCAGAACATTTATCCCATCCTAGTATCTGCAGAGATAAAGCAAAATGAGGAAGAAGAGTTGAGAGATAAAGTAGAGGCCAAGGGCTGGGAGCTTTCCAAGCAGCCTCTCAAACACATTGATTGTAGTTTGGGATTTTTCAAAGCTGCACATGTTGAGTAATATCTGCCAATAAACACAGCTCAGTGGGTGAGAAATCTGTCTGCCTCTTGCTGAGGATTAGAAGAGAAAAGACACCAAATGAGCAGTTTCTTCACATGTGGGTCATGCCCCTCACTGGGGTACTTGCCCCTGACCTAATCCTGTTCTACTTTGTCTCTCTCACTCCCTCCTGTCTTCCTTCCCCCTTCTACTCCTCCATTGCTGCACTACTGGTGGTCTGCTGCATGCTGCACAGATGTTTTCCCTATGCTATTATAAGATTATTTTTCAAGTGGCTTCTTGGAACAGATGTTCCAGTGTATGCACTCTTCTTCCCTTGGCTGAATGTGCTGTGCACAGAGAGCAGATTGCATTGCTGCTCTCCTTTTGATCTAAAGAGAGAGAACAAGAAAAAAATCCCACACAAATGATGCTGGTTTTCGTTTCAGACTGCTTGGCAATGATGCACCTGGGTGTGTATCTCCTGCGTCTTTTCTCCTCTATCACTAGTGCTGCTTGCAGATGTTTTTTTCTTTGCCTTTCTTCTTCAGGCCATTTTTTCCCCTCTGTGACCCAATACTTTACTCCCACTGCTTTTAATTTTTCTTTCATCTAACATTCTGCTATTTCTGCTTCCAAAATAGTTCTCTGACCCTTTGCCAGCACCTCATCTTCATCTTCTCCTTCCCTTGGCAACTCCTGGACTGTTAGAATGGATTAGTCCCATGTGTTTGGGTATAGAGCTTGTCCCTTTGTCTTTGGAGTTCAGAATCATTGCTGACATTCTTCTCTATTGCCCCAGTGAATTCACCTGAGCATCACTGTTTCTACTTATTATTTTACTTCTTCCATTGGGGGAGAAACATTTTCAAGAGGCAGAGGCCTTGAAATGTCAAGGGAGCATTGCTTTCAAGTACCATTTAATTTGTGGATTCAACAAAGGTATGACAGAAAGAGGTTGCAAAATATATATGCTGCATTGTAGGATATTGTAGCTAGATTTAACTCACTGAAACACATATGGGATTAAAAATAAATAAACAAATAAACAAATCTTTATTTGATCACATCTAGTCTTCTAAATAGACAGTGCATCAGCTTCAAATATATATGTTATTCTTTCTTAAAAAATTTTGTTTATATGAATTCGGTCTTTGGGGAGTCAAATAAGTACTGAAATTTTTTCTAAGCCTATCTCATTCAGTTGATTCAAAATGATGTACACCAGATGAAAAATTGGTTTAAATATACATTCTTAAAAAAAAAAAAAGCCCCCTTATTATTCCTGTTTTGATATAGCTAGCATGAATCCAATACTTGTTTTTAAAACTTTTTCTTATGGAAAAGTCTTGTAGGTTGTATGGGGAATCATAACCTTGCACAAGAATATATAGGATTCTCTAACAGGAAAATTATTCTCTGTTGCATTCATTGCCTGCCCTAGATTGCTTCAGAAATGTTAACGTTCTTTGTTGATTTATGGGCTTACAGAGAAATTTCTCTAGAACTAGGGTGAACTTACTAAGTATCATAGCTTCCCTGGGAAGATTTAAACAACACTTACTTACAACCTTAATTTTCTAGCTTCCTTCCTTTGCATGGTTGTTCTATTGCGTTGTACTGCAGTGTGTACCAGCAAAGTAAATAAGTAAGGAATACATAAATTAGTAAATAAATAGATAGGGGGATATACAGCCAGTAATATAAACCACAGCTTTGGCAACATTTCCCATCAGTCAAACTACTTCTCTCTGTGAACTGAGTGTGAAAGCACAGCTGTGGTTGCAGTGCACTGCTCTCAAATATCTGGAAAACTGAGATCCACCTACAACCTGAATAATCCAAACAGGTAAACAAGACTGTCTGCAGTCACATTTGGGACCAATCTACCACCCATCCTTCACCTATGAACTCAGAAAACTGGCCCTTCAATACTATTGAGGGTAGCTTACTTCTTGGTAGCCTTGTATTCTGTGTGGAGTTATTAAAAAACTGTCCTGCCCTTCTCTGTACTGTCTGTGTCTAAAGGTGTTGTGGAAGTAAGAGGGTAAGGAGGAAAACCAACTGTTTCAATGCTGATTTTCAAGAGGACTATGAAAAAATAATTATATGACCTAAAGCATGTGATAGCAGGAAACTAGATTCTCAGAGTACAGGAATTTCAGTCCTGTTTCCTCACCTTTCAATATGTTTGGTGCAGTGAGCGACATTGTAAACATTGTTTCATCCAGCATAAAGTTTGCAAAAAGCACATCAATCTATTATTTCAGCTAAAAAAAAAATCTAGAAATTATGCTGAAAAATAGCCACATAAGCAGCCAACCATTTCTTCTAACCCTTGGCTAGACCTGTACTTCTGGGACAAACATTTTTTGTTTGTTTTGTTTTTTTTCTGTTGCCCTCTTAAAATTCTCAGATGACAGAGATATCATGGGTTGCCCAACCCATTCCAGTGTTCAACCACTGCTGCTGTTCACACAGTGAACACACAAGCGTTGAATGACATTTGTGGTTGCCAAGAATCTGCAGTACTCTTTCTTCAAATATTCTTGAGGAAGTAATATAATTATCTAGCATATCTCTGCTAGGCTTCTTTAAGACTCTGACTTAGACATAAATCTACTGTTTTAAACCCTGCATTTGGAGGTAGGCATTGCTTTGGCTCATTTTTCTTTATTTAGACTAACTAATAGGAAAGTTGAGGGTATCTTTATTTCTTTTAAAATTTACAAAAAATGAATTGTTTTTGTTAGTTATTGTGCCTTTCAGCAGGCCTAAAAATAATAACAAAATCTGTGGAATTATTATTTTTAAAATATACAAAAATTCAGTGTCACAGGCCATAATCTTTAGCTGACAAGTTTCTCTGTACACTAGGTGTTTTAGCTGCCTTTCTCTTCATCCTTCTTCAAAACAATTTGAGTGGCTAAATGGGGTCCTCAGGCAGATCATGCTGTTTAAACTGGGCCTTTTTAAAAGTTGGAATGATAGAGGGCTCCAAAGAAGAGACACAGCTCTGTATCAAATTTTATCCTTATTTCAGGGTTCATGGAGGAGTTCAGCTAAATTCTTGACAATAAATTATTTGTGCTGGACAGATAATGTGAAAGATCAAGATTCCACTTGCGGCTGATCTGTGCAGGGAAAACTGCCATAGAATCATAGAATCATAGAATGGCCTGGGTTGAAAAGGACCTCAAAGATCATCTATTTTCCACGCCCCTGCCATGATCAGTCACCAGCTACTAGACCAGGCTGCCCAGAGCCACATCCAGCCTTGCCTTGAATGCCTCCAGGGATGGGGCATCCACAACCTCTCTGGGTAACCTGTTCCAGTGTGTCACTGCCTTCTCAGATCAAAAATTACTCCAAACCTCCAACCTAAATCTCCCCTGTCTTAGTTTAAAACCATCCCCCCTTGTCCTTTCACTATCAACCCACGTAAACATTTGTTTTCCCTCTTGTTTATATGCTCCCTTTAAGTATTGGAAGGTCACAATGAGGTCTCCCTGGATCCTTCTCTCCAGTCTAAACAAGTCCAGTTCCCTCAACATTTCTTTACAGGAGAGCTGCTCCAGCCCTTTGATCATTTTAGTAGCCCTCCTCTGGACCCATTCCTAGAACTCTGCATCTTTCTTGTGCTGAGGGCCCCAGGCCTAGTTACAGTGCTCCAGATGGGGCCTATGAACTGTAGGAATCAAAAACTGCACTTACATATCAGTTTGATAATAAGCAGTAGTAACCAATACTGTGTACTGGTTAACAGACTTGACTAGAGTGTTTTGAAAAAAGCAAACCTTATCTAATTTTACTTGAGAAAGGTAGAAGAGGCAAATTCATTGTAGTTAAAGAAAAATAAAATGTTGATATAACTTGAAGTTTTGAACTCCAGTCCCTTAAGTACACTGAATAGTCCTCTATAGGAGACTTTCATTCACTTCTGCTCAGGGCCTCTGTCTCATGGCCTGTGTCACAGATACACTTAAAGATATATAGGTACCTTAGACTAATCCAACAGTTTACAGGCTGTAGATGAGGTGCAGTCCCAAGGACTTAAACTTGTCTTTCATGATGACAGGTTTCTGTTCTTGGATTGAGATCTCTGTCCTATGTCTTCCTGAGGTATCATGAGAACTTTTGCTCCAACCAGCATTCTGACAAATACGGTGTTCATAATATAATATTACTGAAAGTACAAGAAAGGATACTTGTTGCTACCAACTATACATTTGACCTTTCTGTTTGTCCTTTTATTCTATAGTTGCCTATTTTAGTCAGCATGCACATTTTAACTCCTACACATTTTTGTGTTTATGTGCTTCAGCGTTATGGCTTTAACAGAGGTCTAAAAGACTAACTCATACAAGGTCTGATTTGACATCCCCATCTACCTTTTATTCCACATAAAGTGACTTCCACTCTATCCATCCGTAGCTTCCTGAGCCTCTTTAAACAATGTATTCCTGCACTGTGCAGTGGGCTTGTTTGGTCCATCTTGATGGTGCTTAGAAATAGAGTTATTAATATTACTTCACAGTTGCAGCTAGATTTTAAATTGGAATACTTATGGTTTAAAAGTACTGACTGCAATGATACACCAAGATGAAGTACTATGTTCCAGAAAGCTTTCCTATTTGAGTCTGGACATTCTTCTTCCTTCTTAGATCATGATGGACATTAGTGTTTTCTCTGTTTCCCACCTGCCTCTGCATACCACATCTTTGTGACCATTATCTCCATACATTGCTCCTGTTCCCATATTCTTGTACTTACTCCTGAATGTCTTTGGACATAACTTCACTCTTTTCCAAGTAATCTGATCTGTTATCAGTGCTGATGGTGTCACCTCTGGAATTCTGATAGTGGAATAATAGTGCTAAAAGGCATTATTGGCTCACAGGAAATTGTTCTTTGGACGGGAATAAGGCATCAATCTACAGGATGTCCCTCTTTCATTAGTATCTTGCATGTTGTCCTACAATACCAGTAGTTATTTAGTCACCAGATGGGAAATACTTAAGCTTGCTCTCTAAGCTTCTGTGCCCCTTCTTCCTGAACAAACATATGACAAATAATTACTATTAAACCAAACATTGATCATTTGAGATAGAGTTGAAAAAAATAATAAAAACAACTGTTATTGCTTAATGACCCTGTTTGGAAGCAGTTTTAGAGGGGAGCATGTCATAAAATGGGAGGAAACAAAAGTGGCAACATAGAGCATTGGGGCTGAGGCTGGTAACAACTGAAGTCCATTAGCTGGACAAGGTTGTCAGGATTTACAGAGATGAGAACAGGTCTGTTTGATTTGGAGTCAGGTTTTCAGCAATATTTCTTGATTGCACAATTGTTAGGATTTAACTCTTATTTAGCAAATAGACTTGAGCACTCAAGGTTGCAATGTCCATCTGTTCACAGACGTCTCAAAAGGTCTTTTCCCCCTGCCTTGGAAAACTTAAAAAGTAGTTTTTTGTCACTATAGTGCAGCTGATTTCCAAGGAATTTTAAATGGCACTGTAGAAGTCTTCATTTTTAAGGGACAGCCAAAATTTCCTTGGCTCACCTGCCAGCTCTGTTCTGACTTGTGTGTCACACATCTGTCTGCTCACACCACAGTGTTGGACAACTACTGAGTTTATGGGAATATTTGTGACCACTCTTAATTGAGATGAAGGCTATGATTCCAGCAGCCAACAGCAGGCAAATATCATCTGTGTAAAAGATATGAGCACTCTCTTTTATAAAAATGCATTATTGTTTCTGGCACATTCTAGATGACTGAGCTCAAGTGTTGGAGAATGTGAGATTGGGACATTGTGACTCAGCTGTTTGCTGTAATGCATTCATCAGTATGTTGTGTATTTTCCTGCAAGGACAGTTATAAATAGTTTTGTAGAGGTCAGATGGGAAACTCTAAGCACAATCCTTACTCAGCACCACTGGGGAATAACTTTCTCACTACTCTAGACACTCTTGTGTTTCCCTGACTTCTTTTACTACTGAGATAGTGCTCTCTGCATGTTGCTGGCAGTGAAGGGACTCCTCACCTAATGAGGTGAATAGGAGGGCGAAGAACCAGAAGGAATGCAAGAAGCCTGACTGCCCCCATCTCCATGTGCAAGCTAGATTAAAAGGCATAGGTCTGATTCAGGGTTCCCTGAAGTCCATGCAAATATTTGTATTTATTTCAATGGCTTTGGATCTGCTCCTGTGTATACAGATGAAAGTAAGTTTTCTTCCCAAAAGGGGACAAAGTCTTATTTTCCTTTCATAGAGAGAAGGGTAGCGCTGATGCCATCTTCCCTGCTCTGCTCCATCTAGGTGTTGTCAGGCATCTTGCGCAGTTGTTAAGAGTTCTGGCTTATCCCTAGCCAGACTTCCTCATGTGTACCCCTCCTTTCTAGTCATTACAAGCTGAAGGAGAATGATACAGAGTTTTCTGCCCAGTAGTTTTGAATGTGGAAGGGATAATCTAAGAACAGAAACTTTTCTTGGAATGTGTCAGTTACAAATGAGGGATAATTTAAGTCTTTATTACCAAGGGCAGCTGTGAGTGTGGCAGTGCCTTTATTCTTTAAAAGCACATTTCACTTGTGCTACCATACAATTATACAATCTTTTTTCTTTTTTTCTTTAGTTTTATTTTTTAAGCCTTTGTACCTGAAAGTTTTGTTGTTTAATTGATTTTTTTTTCTTGGAAGAATATAGATAAAAACTTACAAGCAAACAAACCCTGAGGCTACAATCCAGGTAAGTTCACTGTATCACAAGTCATTTAAGTTCATGTTTTCACACCTCTTTGTGTGCATCCTCCCTTGACATGATGTAGATTGTAGCTTATCTTCAAGTGTTAGTGTCTGTGGCATGTTGCAGGCATCAGCATCAGTGCAAAAATATATAAAAATGTCAAGCCACAGAAACCAGCATGAATTAAAAGATGGGCTTTATAGCCCACGTTTTGTCAGCTTGATTGGCTACTGTTGAGGTAATGGTCCATGTTCAATCTATCTTTCTGACTTCTCAAAGTTTAGAAGTCTTTCTCAAATGCTGATCAAGCCTCTAGGTATAACAGCCTACTTTGAAATTTCAAACATGACTTTAATATGTAATAAAATTTTAATCAAAAACAACTTTATAAGATTATGTCAGTAATTACATGGGATTAAAAAACTATTTCATATTATTTTTCAGCTTGAAGGAAAAAGCAAGAGGCACTGGTTTCTTCTTACTTTCAAAATGTAGAGGAGTTCAATTATTCTATTCCTGGAGTATGTTTCTAAAAATCAGTTTTGGTTCATCCCTAGAGTAAGTCTCTAGATAAAATGCTTGTAAATAAAAATAATGTGGTTTCAATATGTTATATAGAGTATCATTTTACAACTTCTGAAATGTCTTAATAAGTGATGGTATTTTGACTAAAATTAATGCACTCACCTTTGGTCAATAATACAAAATTTTCAAGTTCTCTCTGGAAAGACAATCCTATTTGGGACAAAGTCCTTCTAAGCGGTTACCTTCCTAAAAGAGAACTCAGTAAGGGCTACTGGAATAGGTAGGCAAAGTTCTTTGCACTTCTTATAAATGAGAAAGAAATAGGAAGATTACAGCATGCCAGAATCTCTTTCTTTACTCCCTTTCTCTGTTTAGTCTGAGAAAAAATATGCCTGGGTTTTTTACTTCACTGTTTATCTGGTCTCTCTGAAAACATCTGGAGTTGATTTTCAGCAGCTGTAGGAGGAAGAAAGAACCCAGAGAATTGCTTCCTATGCTCTTGTGATGGTGAGGGATTGCAGGAGGTAGTGAAGGTGTGCATATTTGTGGGCAAAGCATAAGAAATTAGAGACATGCTGGCAATAGGATTGTCAGCAATGTCAGGTATTGAGGCCAGAGAATTGTGAAGAGGCAAAGATTAGTGAAATTCATGATTTAAGGAAAAAAAAAAAGGCATATGGAAAAACAGTATCAATTTGGAAGCAAGGATTGTAAGTTAATTACAGAGAGGGAAACAAGTGAATGTGAGAAATGAGATTTCTTGGGTTCAAGGCCAAAATCTCTATGAACCACACAAGAAATATTAAGGGTGCCTGATGAAATATTGAATGAATACTTAGAGAAAGCAAGCATATGGAGTCATGAGAGAAGCCCTATAGCAGAGCAGAAGTTGACACCATATGATATCTCCTAGTTTTCTGAAATGGTGAGGGCAGGCATTGCTGTCAAATGTCCTTGCTCTTAGACTCTTTATGGACACTTATCTACATTTTCTAGATAATTGTGAAACTTCTTGAAGGTCATGTCAGGCATTGGATGGAATGTCTGAGGGGTGTTACTGGTGAGGGTAACTGCTGAGCTGACTAGAGAACATGAAAATCTGGCCTAAGGATTAAAAAGATTACTTCGTTACTTGTTTGTTTGTTTGTTTTGTGTATGTGTGTGTGTGTGTATGTATGTGTGTATTTTATTTTATTTTAGCTTTAGTTTTCACATTAGAGTGTATGTAAGAGTTATAGCTAGAGAAGTTTCTCCTTATTTTGTGTTTTTCCAAGGACAGCTAGCTGAGGGCTCAGCAAGCTTTATTTTTAAGATCCTTACTATTTCCAGAGAATTCTGAGATGAGTGACCAGGAAAAAGGGCATTGTTAATTGCATAGTAAATATTTGAGACTATCAATTATACTACTTGTCACTGAAAACTTGGTCTAAGCCTGCCTTCACTTAAGGTGTTGTAAAGACCTGCATCATGAATTCAGACAGGACACTTCAGCCAAATACCATAATATGAGCACTGTTTTGGGAACACTCTGTTTTAGCAGTGTGAATGCAACAAAAGGTAAATCTCTGAGACTGTCATAAAGCTAATGGTTTCTAAAGGAGTGATTTTAGAGAGCTGACAAAATACTTGTGCTGCCTTATCCAACTGTCTTAGCTCACAATTTTATTTGTGTAAGAGGTGAAATACAAGATACTAGATATAATGTAAAAAATCTCTAATATATCTCAAGAAGATTGTAATGATTTTGTAAAACAAAAGAGAAACATACATTTATCTGAGTTTGAAGTTGGAGACTGGAAGAATGTGACAGTAGTAACCTGTTGTGTCACAGAACACACAGCTCATGGTGAGCTATTAACAGACAATTACACAGTTTTATGGAAAAATTTAAGAGGCATGGCTCTAAATTTGATTCAGGATGAACACTGAAGACTGGCAAAATGTCACAGTATTCTAATCTGTCTGTAGTGTGTAGAGCTAAGTCAGAGCTGGATTGGTGTAATGTAGCCCTGCAGACAAGTAGAGTTGGTCACATTGCCATTGCTTGGCTGTGTCCATAGACATGACTAAAATGGTATTACCGATCCATTCCACAAGTGAGTGGAAAAGGGAGGGTTTGGAGTTCTGTTTACCTCTCACCTTCCTTCATCCAGGGTTTCCTGAATCCTTGCAAAATTGTATTATCCTCCAGTAAGACTACAGCGACCTTCCACCTTCCTACCGCTATTCATGTGTGCACTGGTCCTTGCCCTCTTTTCATCTAAGGAAGAGACACTAGCGATGCCTAAAAGTAACTGTATCTCCAAAATAAGAAAACATAGAATTTTGTTTTAAGGTGAACTATTCACTTACATTTATTTAAAAATTATATCTACCAGGGTGACTGTTGGAAGTTCTTAATACGATTATGTTATTTTTGAGCATGGAACTTCTATCTCAGAAATGTGTAACTTAGGATGATTTGTTGTTGTTGTTCTCTTGAAAGAGGAGAATCAGGTCTTCAGCAGATACTTTCAAATGCTGAAGTCTTCTAAAGGTCGAGTTTGGATGATAGAATGAGGGGAGGAAATGGGGTTTTCTAAAATGTGTGCCTTAAATAAATAACCATAGAACCATAGAACTGCTTGATTTGGAAGTGACAAAGATCCACCCATTTCAACTTTCCTGCAATGAACAAGGACATCTACAGCAAGATTGGAATGCTCAGAGCCCTGTTCAGCCTTATCATGAAGGTTTCCAATGATGGGTGTTCCACCTCCTCCCTGGGCAACCTATTCCAGTGCATCACCACCTTTATTGTTAAAAACTTTTCCATATAGCCAGACCAAATTTCCCCTCTTTTAGTTTGAAATCATTTCCTCTTGTCCTATCATAACAGACCTTGCTAAAGAGTCTGTCCCCTTCTTTCTTATAGACCCCCTTTAAATATTGAAATACCTCTTCCAGATATCCCTGGAGCCTTCTCTTATCCAGGCTGAACAGCTCCAGCTCTCTTTGCCTGACGTTGTGTGGAAGGTGTTCCATCGTCTGGATCATTATTTATGGCCTTCCTCTGGACATGCTCCAACGGGTCCATGTCTCTCCTGTATAGAGACACCTGGACACAGTACTCCAGGCATCTCACCAGTGAGGAGCTGAAACTGACCGAAGTCTTTAGATTGTGAAAATAAGCCTTAGAAGTTAGAACTGGTAAGGATCAGGATTTAAAGCTTTTAAAAAGAGACTTTAAAAAAAATTAAATTAAGAGTATATTTCTTACCTTAAGAGTGTCTGATATAGAAGAGCATGGACTGATAAAGCAGGATAAACTTGGGCCTTTTGAAGGAAGTTAATATTTAGAAATAACTTCTCTCCCTTCCCTTAACATTCTGTGGTTGAGTGAATTATTCCTGGCACTTGCTAGGAAACTAAGACCCAGAAGTTCTTTACTAAATATATGTGTTTTTTCTGGGTCAATATTTTGCTATATTGTTATGGGAATTTCACTTTTGAATGTTTTGCCTCTCATTTAAATTATATATATTAAAAAAAATAATGTAAATACACTTGAGTAACATAGAACAAGTGAATTCATGTGGAAAATGCTGCCTCTGTGTAGATAAAACTGTATTAAAAAAGAAAATCACAGTACTTTAGAATAAATAATTGGTATTTGCATCACTGTTTTCATGTTGAAAACTTAATATGTTTTTAACATTAGTCAGATATGTAGGAAAATATATTATTGCCTTCATTCTGCAAAATCTGAATGTTTTTTCTTACATGAATAACTACATTTCAGTGTGTAAGATGCCAGTTCTGTAAATGATTCAGGATGCAACTTTGTTTATGAGCATGCAATTCATTTGTCTTAAATAAGTTGCATATTTGAGGTCAAATTTCTACAAAGGGGTACAAAAGTTATAAGCTAGTCACGTATACAATGCTTTCAGTGTAACTGATCACATATGGTCGGATATTTATGGGTCTAAGAATCGCAGAAGGGGATTGTTAGATCTGGATTTTGATTTAGATTCAGGCACAGTTTACTACCTTTGTCCAGAACTGAATGTATGGTTAAGATCTTAGGCCTTAGTCTTGCAAATAGTTAATGCATGTTTAAATTCACCATCTCTGAAATTTTTTTAAGGTACATTAATATTAGAAAGATAAAATTTTCTGGGCAAGACTGAAAACCTGAATTTCTCATTGAAAAATAACTTTCTCTTGACTTTCTCATTGTGGATACCCACTGGTATCAGCAGAGCCAGGATTTACACTTGTATCTGTGATATATGAGCTTCCATAAGCATTAAGCATTGCACTTATGCTCTCAGGTTTTCTTACACAATGCTTCAGATCTTGTTTTAGTCTTTATTTTCTGGCATATTTCTGTTCTAAAACCAAGAGGCAAAAAGTCTGTCAGAAGTAAGAGTTACCCCATTTATTGCCTGGATGGTCATAATAATGTGTCCCTAATTAGAGGAAGAGCACTGCATACTTGTTGTGTAAAAGGGATGCATCTGTGAATAACATTTTTGTTGGCACATCCTTAAAAGACACTCAGGTTGATAATTGCTACAGCTGATTGCAATAAAGGCTAGCTACTCCTAGGCATGCTGGGAACATCAAGCTATTGAGGAGTCCTATAAGAGGATAGTCCTGACTGAATCTTTCTTGCTTTTCTAACCTTATTAACTAAGGAGTTAGGACTTTCTCACAACTTGAAGCATACAATTGTGGAATAATTCAAAGAGGAAGGAGCTTCTGCACCCACCTGAGTTTGTTCTTTCAAAATTTAATCAAATCTTGAAAGTCTCCAACTTCCCTAGTCACGTTGGCCATCACTTCTTTGGGGACATAGGAACTGCTGAGCCAGTTTTATATGCTCTTTTGAGTCACACAGGTTTCGGTGAAGGATTCCAGTGGTGCATATGACTTCTCAAAATCTTTGACTGGAAATAATGATTGGTAATGTGCTTATTTGGAACATAAATTATTGTGTTATAAAAATCTATGTAATGTGTTCCAAGAAAACAAAACCTTAAACTGAATGAGAACTAATATCCAATTGGGATGTATAAGAATGGATATCTCGGTAATATGTTATTATTTGTGTGTTGTGATAAAAGAATTCAACAGAACATAAGTAAGGTAATTGGACAAGGGGAAAGACTTCGAAAGGCCACCCAGAGATTCAGTCATATCACTAATTCTGAGTAAACCTTTTTCCTGATTTATTGTAAGTATTCCACGGAGCTTATTGCTAAAGAACAATAGAGAATGCTGCTGTGATTACAGGAGGACAGGCTTGAGGGACTGTCACAGAAAAGCTGAAACTAATTTTTCTCAGTTTAACAAAGAACCCAAGTTCATGCAAGTTTATGCGGATCAGAGGCTGCCCTTCTGGAAGAAGACAATCTAAGGGCATATCCTTTCAACAAGGATTTAACTGCAACAGGACTACACCCAGTCTAGAAAATACAACTACTGGTTATTGGTTTTGTTTATGGGTGGCTTCATGAGTATGTTTGTAAATCACCTGAGGTAAAAACACATCATTTGCCACAGGAATCTATGTGATAGAAACTACTATTAAAATTGTCTTTTTTAACCTCAGAAATTGTCCATGAAATTGAAAAAAAATGCTTTAGTTTGAAATCCTGGCTTGAAAAGGGCATGATTAGAATATCCATGATTAGGAGAGGAAATGTGAAGTGGCCTATGAGGGCTCTTTTCAGGAAGATCCCTGCCTAAGCACAGTTATTGCAAAGATGTTGGAAGGGTAATGGAACATGCTGAGATCAGGAGGATGTCACTAGGTAGTGTCAACATGTTCCTGTTTGAGAGGTGCTAATGGAACTTTAAATCATGTTTTCTGCTCCTTGAGCCTCGTAACGTGCAATTTTCTTCATTCCAAGGACAGGAGTATGGTTTCTGAGTTTAAGCATTAATATATTTCTAGGAAACAGAATACTGAAAAACAGACATGAGGTTGAAATAAGAAGACCTTGCTCACTTCTGAGTAAATTTGATTCTTAATTAGCCTCAATTAAATAGATTTTCTTAAATGAAGAAATTCTTGTTTAAAAGCTTTAAATTGCTTCATGTCACATTTCATCAAGCAACTATTTACAAATATGTGTTATAAACTCCCCCACCCGCACAGGCACGTTGGATTCCAGATGAGTTAATAACTGATCATGTTCAACACTCCATAAATTTCTAGTTTTTTATTCAGCCAACCGTTTTTGAATATTTGCATGGGTTAGCAGAAATAGTTTGGTTATGAGAATATAGTCTGGAGACTTTAAAAAATTCACTCACATGAAACACTGCAAAACATATCATACATCTCACTGTACAAAGATAATGTTAGAGACTTAGGGGAGAGAGAACAAAAGTTTCAGTGCCAGAATGTAATGGGTTCCTTGATCTGAAGATGATTAACTGTAGTTAGCCAAAAGAATTATATGTCAAGAATAACAAAAAGAGCAGAAATCTTACTCCAAGAATGTTCAGTAATTAAGGTAATGTGTCTGAGAATATTTCAAGGAAAGCAGTGGGACTTATGCTAAGGGAATAGACTGATAATCTGAACAGTGCCTTTTTTATAAGTACTCGTGATGGTCAATTCTCTCAGAACAGAGAATACCAGGAGACACTGGATATTAGTTTCTTGAGTACAAAAGGAAAAAGAAAACAAAAAAACCAATAACAATGCAGCCATTAGAAATGGAAAGCCATAGGAATACTAAGTATGAATGCCTGTCAGTGCTTCTGCTTTTAGAGTTGTTTAGGAGCCCCATGAGCTTTAGATTGCATGGTGTCACTGAGATGATAAACAATGGAGGAACAAAGGTGATCATTTTTAACAGAGATCCAAAAGGCATGCAATCCAATTTTCTTGTGGATCTGGGGAATTCTTGGATTTTTATCTCTTTTCTGTAAATATTGACTTGTGCTTTGATAATTGATTGAATCATCTGTGGTACTTGATATTTTTCGTTGACACTTTTTTGTGTCTGAATTTTCCAAAATTCAAAAACATCTGGAGGATAAGGGGATATAATTTAGATACTAAATCCAGTGACCCAACCCATATCCTATGTCTAATGCCAGGAAATACCAGCACTCCTTTCTGTTGCATTACAGTGCCTAGTATTATCTTTTATTAAATGAAACAATCTTTCAGCATCCCCTCAAATAAGTCATATAACCAATAATGTTTCTTCCACAGTAATGGCTGGGATACTCACATTTCAGTTTTGAATCCCATCCAAGCTTCTAAGGCACAACAGTTGGGCTCTTTCAGTGTCTAATCTGCATGTTGTCCCAGTATTACCAGTGCAGCCAGCTGAGGTCTACTGGTGTCATGTAATCTTAATCCTGTGATTGAATGCTAAGTTGTTAGTAGTTTCTCTGATACGTTGCATCCCTTTTAAATGCAGCAATTTGCCTATTTAAAAACAGGAACCAAAACAAACAATCAAACAAAAAATTAGTTCTCAGACTCAAGTAGTTTTGCCTCAAAATATTTTCAGATATTTTTCAAAATATATTAGATCTGGATATACGTATAGACCATCTGGACACAAGTCCACATTGATGTGATGCAGGTTCAGTCTGGGAGATGATCTAGTGAACCCTCCTAGATGATCCTTAGGGTCCTTTCCTATCCAAGCCATTCTATGATTCTAAACTGGACAGTAATTTGTAAATATTCCTGTACTGAGTTATATAGAAGTCATTTTTCCCAAGTCTTATGCCTCTGACAGTGACTGATGCCAGATACTTAGGGACAGAATATAAAAAGATAGCGTACAGACTAATACTTCCACTGGTATAACTTCAATATAGAAGCTTACAGATCCAGACACTTCATATTTGTATTTAATGGAGTTTGATTTATTTGTTTTTTTTCTCAACTTGTCATAACACCTTATGAATTCAGTCAATTATGCAATTCTTCTCAAATCCCTTGAGTTCCACATTTTCATTGCACATTATTAAAGTACTCTACTTGAATGGCTAGTTAACTCTATCATTTTATACGTAGCAATGGGCAATGACAAGGATGACTTACAGAAAAAATTATGTGCTTTTGTCTCTCATTTGTATCTTTTTCAAGGTTAGTTTACTCTCAAACCTAGGCTGCCCATGCTGTCCAACCTTTTTGTTATCATCTTTTTTTTTATTTATTGTGACATATTCTTTTGGAGTAGGGGTGACTTAAATCATACACATGGGGGCATTCTGATGTTTTCTGTTTTGAGTTTGACAGCAGATGCTTAGGGAAGTAAATTAGAGAGGGATATCATGTCTGTGATCTCCCACATGATTTTAGCTAGTAGTACATTAGTCAATTTGTAAGTTAGAAGTTTCTACAGCAAAGACTAACCCCAGGTCTCTCATCCAGTTAATTGTGTCTGCCTGTATTTTTTAGTTTGGTAGAAAAATGGTTGAGAATAGAAAGAAAGGATAAGGAACTCCTAAAATTAGAGGAGAGAAGTAATCTGAAACAGTAATCTAAGAAATAGACTGCAATACAATTGTAGAAATAGTTACTTTTTTTAGGTTTTTACTTTTAAATCTTTACTTTTTGGGGGGAAGGAGGGGGAAGGTCAGTGGTTGAAACCAAAATAAATAAGTACTGTGGTCATCTCAAAGTAAAATTTTTGTGTGAACTGAAACAAATAGTCACTGCCAGCAGAAATGTTCAGTCCTTCATGGTGAAGTCTGATCTCAGCAGCAGAGATTCTCAACAAATATTCACTTTTGCACCATATGCTCTTACGACCCATTGTAACCCTGCATCCTGTTGCTGTGAATAGGAATAAAGGCCTTCCTATATATGTTTTCCTTTTTCCTGTTTCTGAAAGAAATGAAATGTTGTTTAACAGCAAATCTAATTTGGATGTGATTATTACTGTTGAGAGAATAAGTGGCTGGCTGACTGGGTAGGGAGCCAAGAAAGGTTTCTAGTCATGAGCAAAGAAAACAGCAGGACAGGACTGAGCAATTCCATACCCTTGCCAAAAGAGTAACACCAAGCTTGAGGGAAGGTCTTTCTTGCAGGCATAAAGAAATACTGTCACGTAAATTGGGTACTGGAGTATTCCACAGATCAGTTACAGTCCCAAAAGACATGTAAACGAGTGAGAATAGATCATAAACATATTGTGTTTTTTTAATGAGAAGGTGGACAGGAAAGACATAGAATTATATTGTTGTTTTTTTTTCTTTTCAGTCTTTTAGATATCTAACAGAAGAAACAGACATCCATGTTTGTTTGTTTTTCCTGAGTGAGAGTACTTGAATGCTTTGCTTAGAGTGGCATATTGCTTGTGAGGGGTGTGAAATGACTGAGTGCAAGGGCTGAGCCACTGACAACCTCTTCATCTTCCCCATGTCCTCTTATTGGAAAGTTAATAACCATTAATAACTGCATGATTTTCAGTTGAGAGATGGTAGGGAAAAGAGTGAGGAAAGCAGGATATAGAGTTTTTTTGTTGCTTCACTCCATCCTTGTCAAGGACAACATCCTTAAAAGCAGCCAGCAAACTATAACATCTTAGGCTCTGATAAGGAAGATACTTTTCTTGATCCTGGGGTTGCACAGTCCCCATATTCCTAAGTTCCTCAGAAATTTTCTTTGGTAAATATTTTAATGATAGTATAAAACAAGTGCAAGAAAGTGAAAGTAACAGCACATCAACAAAAATTAGTGTCCAGTGTATTGCAGACCATTAAGCATTACTTCCAACAGAAGCTGTTTTTTTATATTGCCTAGATAATTCTGTTTATTTACAAGAATTGTGAAGAAGTTATAGAATCATCATAGAATCATAGAATGTCTTAGATTAGAAGGGATGTTAAAGCCCATCTATTTCCAACTCCTTGTCATGGGCAGGCTACCTCCCACCAGATCAGGCTGCCCAGGGCCCTATTCAACCTGGCCTTGAGTGGGTCCAGGGATGGGACATCCACAGCTTCTCTGGGCAGCCTATGCCAGTGCTGTGCCACCCTCTGAGTGAAGAATTTCATCATAACATCTAACCTATATCTCTCATCTTTTAGTTTAAAATTATTTCTCTTTGTCCTGTTAAGACAAGGAAGTATTAAAGGCGTTGGAGTAGGCTATACCCCATGCCACAAGATGAGCCAGCAGGGAAGAAGACAGGTGTGGACGAATAGGGAATTTTTCCTGAGGCTACAGGAGAAAAAAAGGATCTATCTCCTGTGGAAAGAGGGACAGGAAACTCAGGGAGAGTACAAAGACATTGCTAGGATGTACAGAGAGAAAATTGGAAAGGCAAAAGCCCAGCTTGAATTCAACCTGGACACTGGGATAAAAGAGAACAAAAAACTTTTTTACAAGTAAGACAGTACAACAGTAAGAGGAGGGCTAAGGAAAATCTCAATCCTTTACTGGACACGTTGGGAAAGGATAAGGAAAAAACTGAGGTTCTCAACGCGCTCTGTACATCTGTCTTTAAAAGTCAGACCAGTTATCCTCAGGGTACTCTACTCTCTGACCTGGAAGTCTCAGATGGGGAGCAGAATAAACCCCCCATGATTCAAGTGGAAACAGTTAGAGATCTACTACTTCACATGGACACAAGTCCATGGAGCCAGATGAGATTCACTTGAGGGTGCTGACAGAGTTGGCGGAGGTGTTAGCCAAACCACTTTCCATCACCTATCAGCATTCCTGACCAACAGAAGAGGTTTCAGAGGATTGCAGGCTAGCCAGTGGAACTCCCATCTACAAGAAGGGTCAAAAGAAACATCTGGGGAACTATCTGCCTGTCAGTCTGAGCTTGGTGCCAGGAAAGGTTATATAGCACATAATCTTGACAGCCTGTTCCCCATGTAACTAGTGATAGGACTAGAGGAAATGGCCTCAAGTTGTGTCAGGGGAGATTTAGGTTGAACATTAGGAAATATTTCTTCTCTGAGAGTGTGGTCAAGCTCTGGAATGGGCTGGCCATGGAGGTGGCAAAGGTACTGACTCTGAAGGTACACAAGAAACATTTAGATGTTGTACTGAGAGAGATGGTTTAATGAGAAATATTGGTGATAGGTGGACAGTTGGTCTGGATGATCTTTGTCTTTTCCAACCCTGGTGATTCCATAGTTCTCTGATTTTATGTAAAAAAGTCAGTCTCCTTCATGTTTACAAGCTCCCTGTTCAGGAAGCCATAATGAGGTCTCCCTGGAGCCTTCTCTTTTCCAAGCTGAAAAAGCCCAACTCCCTCAGCCTTTCTGCATAGGAAAGGAGCTCTAGTCCTCTGATCATCTTTGTGGCCCTCCTTTGAATCCACTTGAATAGCTCTGCGTCTTTCTTGTGCTGGGAGCCCCAGATCTGGATGCAGTACTTCAGATGAGGCCTTAGAAGAGCAGAGTAGAGGGGGAAAATAACCTGCCTTTCCCTGCTGGCCACCCCTCTTTTGATGCATCCCAGGTTACTGTTGGCCTTCCAGGCTGCAAGTGCATGCTGCTGGTTCTCATTCAACTTTTTATCCAACAGACCCCCAAGTCCTTCTCCACAGGGTTGCTCTCCCAGTCTGTACACATATCTGGGATTGCCCCAATTCAGCTGAAACCTCTTGCATTTGGCCTTGATGAACCTTCAGTATTTAAATTAAGTAAACAGTCTAGATGAAAATACATTTCTTTAGAAAATTTAACCAGAAATGAAAACAGGGTGTACTTGTTAGTATTCTTCAAATAAATAAAAAAATAAGTAGGTAAATCAATAGACTAAAAATACCCCACAGAAAATAAATACTGTTGTAGAACATATTTTTGCCAGATCTCCAATTTTCTATCACATAGTTTCAACAAAAAAAAAATAATAATAATCAAGCAGCCTAAAGAACAAGAAATTTCAAATTAAATCTGTGAGGTGCTCTAAAAACAGAGAGATGGCCTGAAATGCCATGAAAAAAATGAGTTCTGTGGCCTACAAAGGAATATTTGGGAAGAGTGTTAAGACTTGTCTGTGTCTTGTTGATTTGCCCTGAAACTGCTAAACAGCTAATGAAGTAAAAGTTCAACTCAAAAATGTTTAATCTAGGGCTGATTGAAAAAATATTTGGAGCAAAACAATAAAAAATGGATTTTTTCCAAAACAAGAACTTTCAGGAAAAGTTTTCAGTTTTTTACATCTCCATTTTGCTTTTGGTTTTGTTTATTCTCTTTTTAGTAACCAAATACTTATGGTCTCCTGTTTCCCTTTTTTTACTTCCTACTTTCTCTGGCCATTGAACATAATGTAAGTTCTAATGCCTAGAGATTACTCACTCCCCAGATTTCTATTTGTTTTTCACTCTTTTTTCATTTGTGACTTCCAGAACATTCTCAACTATGGAAGCACTAGAGTAACAAAAAACAACAACAGAAGACTTGTAACCATGCAACTTTTCTGCCGTAGAGAATGCTTTGAAAGTTGTAGAATAACAAACACCCTTTGTTCTGAATAAAATTAATGACGTTTGAAGAGAAAGAATAAGTTCAAAAACAAGTTTCAGTTCAAATTTGACAAACTATAGTTCTAGCCACATATGAAATAGCAGTAGCAATACATTTTGTAAAAATACTTATTCCATTTTTTTTCCCCACCAATGTCATACATTTTAATGTCAGGAAGGACCAACACATTATCCAGTTTTTCTGTACATAGCAGAGCATGTTAGTCCTATTTGAGCTTATAACTATGCTTGGTTAATATGGAACCTCCTAGGATTGCTAGTGATCATTCATTTTGTTCAGAATCTCTACAAGGTACTGTTGACCAATGCCTGAAACATGTCTAGTAATGTCCTTTTCTAGCAAAGCCTGGAGAGCTAAACATCCTACATGTTTCCCTCAAATCTTATAACGAAGCGACGGAAATGGCTGAAATTCAGTACAAATATGCCTGAACTACTTCAGAAACAGCTAGCTTGGTATCAGGATTCATGGCTACAAAACAAGCCCAAGGGGCTGGATAAATGCTTAGCCACTTGGTCTGTACAACTCTTGGCTTCTGGAAATAAACTGCCACTGCCAGAGGCACCTCAGTTCATCCTGCATTGCCTCTCCCTCTCTTACTGCTGCACAGCACAAGCTTAAGTATTTCACTGACTCTAGGCCTTAGCTTATTAAAAGATGCATCCACATGAATAATTGGGATACTAGGAAGGCAATAAACTGTCATAATCTGTGGAATGAACGCTAATGAAACGTGTATGTTTAATAGCAAGGTCACACTGACTGAAACATCTGACAACAGACCCAACCGCAGGGAAGGACAAACAGATTGCTTCTGGAGCTTCTTGAAGGTCAGTGTCAGGATGTGAATGTCAGGCTGTCACAAAAGCATCACCACAAATTCCAAGGTTTGCCAGACTTTCCAACCTGCCAATTGGCAAGCTACTACTACGTACAACCACTGTCATGATTTTACCTCAGTAAAATCCACTGACACTAACAGAAGTACTCTTTGGCTTCCCTTTGCTGCAAACAACTTGTGAGTTCACCACCATTTTAGAATGGCTAGAGGTAAGTTTGGGATAAGTCAAGGGGCACAGGCACACCAGAAAATGTAGAGGAGCTCTGGTTATGAAACAAGAATTTTTTTTTGCAGTATTCCAAACTTTAAAGAATGGGTGCAGGAAAAGTATTTCAAGAGCAGGCAAGAAGTAGTTGTAAGATGAGGAAGAAGTCCAGGAATTATTCTAAATTTTAAACAATATACTATCAGGATTAAAGGCTAGAGGAAGAAAATAACATCAAGGGAGTGAGAGAAAATCAAACGAGGTTTTTGTAGTTGTGAGGAATAAGGAAAAATATGTAGCAGAGGAGAACTTAAAGTAGGGAAAAATAGCATAGGAAAGGAAAGTAATGATTTGAGAAATGTGCATCGAAGTTGATTCAAATATAATAGGTTTGAGTAGGTGTGAAGGGAGGAAAGATCACAGAGGAAGTGGCAGGGAATACAGAAAACACACAGGGATGGGAAAAGAATCAGAAGCTCAGAGTAATGTGATAAATAATTGTACAAAAGAATGTTTTGGGGTAAAAGGCGGGTCAATGTAAATATGCAAAGGAGTCATTATCCTTTTTTCTTTGTTGTGTTCTCTGGGACCTTTCTCTCTCTGGCAGTGCTGCTGATACTACCTCTAGCTGGGTTGTTTTGGTAGCCATACATGCATTTGGAGGCTTAGCACACAGAAACTATGATACATCTGTACATACTGTCAACCAGGCATGTACAGCTAACAGGACAGGGTCAAGCATACACTGAATCTAGAATAAATTCAACACCATTTCTGAGAACTGAAGATCTCTTTTCTTTATTGAAACATTAGCAGGAATGCTGGCAACACTCTAACCCAGGTCAGACAGCACTCTCCTTGACAGTTTCCAAGGATGTCTTGTAAGTTAGCTCATGCCAAGGGCAGTTTGGATGCACTCATCCCAGTTTAGTAGGTAAGGGATGTGAATGGGTTTGAGGTAGCTTGCTCAATGCTAGATCTTTGTGCCAGAGAACTTTCCTTAACATATTTAGTTTAGTAGCATGAGTACAGTGAAAGAGTGAATTGTTTCCACTCTTTAAAAGAGAGCATGCAGTTATTTCTTAGCTTAAAGCAAGTCTGGTTTCCTGTTGACAACAACAACAATGTTTTAAAAGAAATAAAAGCTGCAAGAAGAGCAATTCCAAATCTGAGTGCAAGATGCACTGAACAGCAGTGGATCTGTGGAATTAGGTGTGCAAGTAGAAATCTTGGGATGGGATAAGAGAGAGAACTAAACTGATGATGAAACTGTTTCTGGATGTTCTGAACCCCTTGTCTTCCATGCTGAAAAGTAATGCTGTTTGTACAGATGATTAAACTTGGGGTCCTATTGATACTCACACTAGGGCAGAATCAGAATATTGTTTATGAAAGCAGGCAGTGTCAGTGTCTGCTTAGTGTCTTGCCTACTTGCTGTGCTCATGTAAATACATTTAGTGAATTGTGGTACTGTATACAGGACAGTCAGTTTAGAAACAACTTGGATTTAGTGGGAAACATGCAAAAGCTGAACCAGTGAATAGGTAGATTATGTCATAAAGAGGATTGGAGGTTAGGCACAAGCAGACATGAAATTACACAGGTTTCAGGTTTATTTTCACCTGCTGCTTCTTTAGTGTCAGTGACATTGAAGCCAAGAGCCACTCTATAAACTTATATTAATGTATTCACATTTTTCTAATTTATTGGCTCATATCATATGTCCTATTGTACCTAGATGTTACAAGTCAACTTAAATAAAATGTTTAGTAAAAACCCAACATTTTAATGCATCAATGAATGTAGCATTCTGCTGGCCCAAAAGTGTTGCTCTTCTCTGTTAGAAGCAGAACCTACAGGAAGGTTTTGAATTTTACAGGACAGTCAAGTGTTTAATGATGGAACACTGACAGAGATTTTGTCAAACAAAATCCTCTGGACTTGTGTTACTTGTTTCATTTCAAATGCACATGCTTATTACTGTCTGTCAGATGCATGACAGGAGCACCTAGAAGTCCCATTTGAGATCAGCTTCTGTCAGTCCTAGATGCTGCACAGAGCCTTACTCAGAGATGTTACAGTCTAAATGAATATGTCAAAAAAGGATGCAGTAAAATGAATTCACACAGAATATCAAGAGCTACAATGGAACCAGATTAAGATGAAATCTTGTCCTTGTGTCAGTGAAAGCTCCATTTTCATGTGACATGGATTTGTACTCCCAGATTACTTTGCCAGAACTACAGGGGAAGTCTGCATCAGAGACAGGAATTGAGCTCTGAGTCCTTGTTCAGTGACACTGTCCTTCCTGCCAAAGGGGGTAAAGTGATTTAAACATGCTTCATGCATGCCTCTCTGTGAGAAGTTAATGGAAATTATACATATGGAGGGCCTAGAGGCTTGGGTCATTCATCCTTTCTACATACCTTCCTTTCACTTCAGTTCTGACCATGAGATATGAGTAAACTCAGCAGGTTCACAAAGCAAGCATATATGAACCTCTACAGGCAGAGTGTGAACTTAGGTTTGGAATAAATCCAAAACCTCAAAAGGAAACTCAGCCGCAATGACCAAGTTTTGCCTGGTTTAGGGTCAAAACTTTGTGAAAAGAACAGTTCTAAGCCTTGAATGAGATGTCTTAGATCACTTTACCCACATATGGATTATGTTTGTTGTCAGATAATATAATAACTGGTACAACAGAGATGATCAGGGGAATTGCTTGTAGTTCACTCATACAAAAACTGCAAAGGAGCAATTTCGTCCAACCTATGGGAGATTGATAAGTACTTTGATTAGAAATCTGATTTCACTTCAGTGCTACCATCTGGTGGGCAAAATGCAGGCAGCAAATATCACATTTTTACAGTACTGGAACATTCTGATACAGTGAGTTTTTGTTTTACTTTGTGAAGAAAACATAAGATATTATTAAAACAACTTGAACATCTGGTTTGGGGACTAAGTCATTTTGCAGTGTTGCTGCCAAGCCTCAGGGCCAAGCACAAAAAGAACAACCTTTGCTTAGCACCAAACTGTAAAAAAACTATTCAACACAGATGAAGAACAAAACATACTGAAGCAATGGCTGTGCATGTCTAGAAAAAATTCACCTGATAGTTAGAATGCCAGGGAACTATGAAAGAGTAAAGCTGCAGATTATAAGAGGCATCAGCAGAGAAAGGGAAAAAGCTACATCAGACATTCTAAGGAAATGAAAAGGAAATTCACTAGGAAATCTTTGTAATTATTTATTGAAAGGCTCTATTATGATCCCTTGCTGAAGAGCAGAGTTGTTTTCTTTGGTACAGTTAGAATTTACAATGTGAAGGTGGAAATATGGGTTAGACATGACCTTCTCCAACTACTGCCTGAACTTTAGTGGATCTGGAAGAAAAGCAACCAATTTTTCCAACATTGTATCGTTTACTTTCAAATGAATCTGGCCCCAAACCTCAAACATTTATGTAAACTTCTTTCCCATTAAGATGTATTGTCATAATCACGTCTTAGTGTTTCAGAAAACCTTGAGGGAGATTTTACTGAAATAGTTTATTCAGAGATGAAGTTCTGGCATCATTAACCTTAGTGTGGCTAAAATTTTACCCATAGCATTCTTACTCTTTCTTATACTGCCATTTTTTCTCTGATATAAGTGTGAAATATCCATTGATGTTTCCAATGCTACAAAGCCCCTACTCCAGTTCTCTCTTTGTCCATCTGCCTGTACTCAATATTGAACTATCTTTTAAAATGTGATTGAAGTTATATCATATCATCTGGTGTCACTGTGACCTTTAATCTTGCATGAATATATAAAACTGTTATCCAGCTTAGCAAATCAATGCTTTGGTTGCATTTATTTATTTATTTATTTATTTTAATGAATGTGAATGAACCAACACTGGTCTCAGAGTTTGGAGTCTGAGACATAAAATTCTTTGACTCAGTAGACTTCATTCTGTGATATTCTGTGTTTAGCTGCTGATATGAGTATTTTTTGAAACTTGGATTATATAAATCTGCTACTCCAGAAGGTCAGCCAGTAGATGACTTAATGTCTCAAAGAACTTCCACTAATGAGTACAACAGTAATTCATGGTAACTTCAACCTTGGTAATCAGGTTCACAGAGATCTGGTCAAGCATTCCAAAACTCCAGTTTCATTGGGAAATTTGTACTGAGGTTGAATGAGAATAGACAATCATTTTCTTAGGTTTGTCTCATGTATTGCTCTTCTGAGCTCATGCCAGCTTGTCTAGTACAAAAAATACCCATTTTCACAGTATAGGTTAAAGTGAATTCATTTTCTCCTAGTATAGTTTTGGATCTTTACTTACAAATGATAATTATAAGAAAATCTGAAATGAGTTACTATCATATGAATACTGCTCTGACAGTAATGCCTTTTATTTTATTATGTTGGCCCATGATGTCAGAGGCAGATGTTGGTGGTATGGCACCAGAGGTTGAACCTTCCCATCAGTATTCCATTACATTTTGTTGCCATGCAACAGACTGCAGCAGAGGGGCAGTCTGACCAAAAGGTGTACATATGAAATAAAAGTTTGTCATTTAATTCCTCCATGTGGGAAAAAAATGGCACCCACTGATGTTCATCAATGTTTGCTGAGCATTAATGGAGACCAAACTGCGGATGTGAACACAATGAGGTAGTGAGTGGTGTACTTCAGCACTGGTGACAGTGACGTGAAAGACAAGTCATATTCCAGATGTCCACGCAGATTTTCATGAGTGCCGCATGTGAATTCTTGTTTATCACTGGTGACCACTAACGCTGGTGATTCTGTTGAAAAAAAAGTAGTAGTTTGTAGTTGAGAATTTACTCTATCAAATCGCATTATTGTGCTTTTTGTGTCTGTTGTAGTTTCCATGGAGATAAATAGGAGGCATTACTTCTGGGACAGCCTACATATATGTAAAGAAATGGTAGCTATTTTTTGACTCTTGATAATATATATTCCTGAGGTTTTTGCCCCTCTACCTATTTTATGTTGAGAAGGTGAACAAATATGCAAAATTCTCATATTTTAATGACAGAGGAGCAGAACAGAGCAACAGTGGTCATTTAACCTGATTTACTGATATTTGAAAAGGTTGTGGCTGTTTTTTTTTTTTGTCATTTTTTCTCATTTACTTTGTTGGGTTTTTTTTTTTTTTTGTTTGTTTGTTTGTTTGTGGGTTTTTTTTTTGAGTGCAAGTTTATCATCTTATTTGTGGAAAGTTCTTTTTGCCGTACCCCCAAAGACGTTCTTGTTAAAACCTTCTGTACAAAGGAAATTACACACTTCTGCTTCTTCCAGTGACCTGTAATTTTTGAGAGAAGATGCTGACTGGAATGGCTTGAGCCAAAAGTTGACCTCAAAAGGACCTTGGGGACAATCTGGGGGATTTCTACTGTGCTCTGTCCCTGGACTTAAGTGTGAACTAGGGATCTATTACATACTCTTTTCTGGACTGGGCAGAGCCTTTGAGCCTGAATGAGCATTCTTGTTTCTTAACACACTTACATGAGACTGAGTTACCTAGAAGGCAATATTTTGCTTTTGTTTATGGCAAAATCACCTCAAAACTCTTAAACCCAGAAGAGGAGCTGGTGCTGTCCAGTGTGACATGACCCTCCCATGGTGGGAGGTACAAATGCCTGTCTGTCTAGAGTGGGACCTCAGGGGGATTTGGGAGCCTAGAGCAGCTGCCTTACACCAGAGGCAGTATCATTTCTCTCTGGTACTGCTTCTCAACGTCAGCAGAAGTCAAGGCTCAGAATATGCTTTATTTCCATAGAGATGGAATCTTCTCCGTCAGAGAGACAACTGATTTTGGCTCTCCCTTGTATGGAATTATGCTGAATTCATATCATTCACCTTTATTTCAAGGTCTTCCTATGCAACACTCACCATAAGACATTCTCTTGGAATTCCTTTAACGTATTTCTTCTTTCTGATTGCCATGGTATGTTTTAGAAGGGAATCCAGTTCTAATCTGAAGCTTTGATCTCAAAAGTTTTTCTTCTCTTCTTCAGCATTCAGTGATCCTTCTACATGTGTTGAAGACTTATTTATTTCTCTGCTTAGAAATAGGATAGCATATAACCATGGAAAGGACATAAATAACATGCCCAAAAGAAAAGAATGAAAAAAAAAACATAAGTATTCCTTACTCTTGCACTAGTGCCTCTTGAAGAAAAATTGTTTTCAACACTTCTCACAGTTTTTGGCTTGCTCTTCATGGCAGTTTACAATAACCATAACATTTTGAGGTAAGTACTCCCTATCAAAAAGGACTGGAAACAACATCTCTTTCTCAGAAAAGAGTACTTGTAATTGTGTAGGAACAATATTCCTTTGAGCTAATCCAGAAAACCTGCAAGGTGTGCCCTTTTAGTATGACATTTTTTTTCTGATTACTCACACAGATTAATTTATGAAAGCTCTCCTGAGTTCTTGTCTTCCATAGACAATATGATTGCCACCATCAGAATAATCTGCTATTCTGATCTTCATATTTTATTTATTGCAGATCACAGTAGTATTCATCTTTCTGTTATCAGAAGTAAGTGTACTAAGAGATATTCCAAAAATAAACATGTGGGGTTGCTTATTTCTTCCATGGAAAGCCCAAGTTAATTTTCAAACTGAAATGAGAGCAACAAAGACGGAGTCCAGTGAAGACTCTAAATATGTTGGCATGTCTAACACCACTAGATCCTAGAGAAGGACCTTCCTGTATTTAACGTGTTAGCATGCTGAGTGCTGAAGTAATGACTATTATCAATAACAACACTATATATATTTTTTTTTTCCAGTGGAAACTCATTCCCTTTTTGTACAGCAGCTGTTTCCCACCTGATTACTTTAAGGCTACACAAATTACAAAAAGGTACTTATTACAACAATGGCTGGATGTGCTTCAAGTGTGTTGAAAGAGAACATTACTGGCCCTCAAAGTACCTTGGGTGGGTAGTGTGAGATCAGAAGATGTAGAATGGTACTTATACTGGGCAGAAACCAGAAAAATCCACATACTTTGGGATTCTGTTATTGATGCAGACATTAAAAATAATTTTACATGCATTCTACCACCTTCTTAGGCTTGTCTACTAGTAAAGCTTCTTCCACCAGATTTTTCAGACTGTTTTGTACCGCCCCTTTAGATTCCCACCTCCTTTATGTCAGGATGGATAACCAGGCATTTGTTTCAGTAAATTAGCAGAATATATACCAGTTTCCCAGCAGGCTTTTCTTCGCATAGTAGAGCAGACTATCTCAGACTAACACTAATTTGCATTAATTTTAGAATCTAAGGTAAAATAAGGTTTATAGTAATTGTGGCTATTTGAAATTTGGTTTCTTCAGTCTTACTGATAGAGTTTGTTTTGTTTCCCTCATTTCTTATTTGTCTGTTATTGATAGTATCCATTTACATTATAAACTCTATGAAAGCTCTTCAATCCTTTTGTGGCCAGCAATGATATCTGGAACAAGGATATTTGATTATGACAGCATTATTATGATACAGCATGATTATTATACAGCAGAAGAAAGTGAAAATGTAACCTCCCCATAGAAATTTTAGAGATTTCAAGGGAGAAAACACATTGAATACAACAGATTAGAGGAGAACTATCCCATATATCTGGCTAGCTTCCCAGGCCCTTGCCGTTGGTGCAATATACAATAAATAGCATTATATCACCACATGTCTCTTCTGCTTATTTTTTTGAACAGTACCACAGTATCATGAGTGAAATCCTTGAGTTCCTACACTCGCTTTTTCAGCACCCAGTAGACTCCAGACACTTTTTTTTCTTCCTTTACCATCAGGTTATAGGCAACAAGCGTTTCACCACAGTTACAGAAAACATTACAACATTTTTGTTAAAATTATTAGAACAGTTCACCTCTATAGATGGAGAAAGGAAAAAAGGAAATCTTTATTTTTGAAAGTGCTGTGTTTGCTAATCCCTGCCTTGGGGCAGAACGGGTTATGACTGTTGACATTTTCAAGTGTGGGGTTCCCCTGAGTCTGAGCTGCTCCCTCCCTGCTGACTGTGATAGCACAAGGCAAAACTGAGAGTTTCATGTTCATTTCATTAGAGCACCATTCCCACAAGTCCAAAGCTGTCAGTGGTATTATACAGGCTGAGTATATTCCCATTAAAGTAGATTATTGTGATTGCACGTTGTCAGTAGGAACTAAACCATGGAATTTTATACACTTCTATTGAGAAACTAGATCCCTTTTTACAGTAACAGAAAAAGCTCATGGGCTTTGATTCACAGGACAAATAACAAATGGTTCAGGCTAAAACATAAATGAGCACGGTGAAGTTAAACTAATCCTGTTTCTTTGAGAGTCTGTTAAAAGATCTGCTCAAGTATTCACTGCTCAAGTATTCTGGGCTTAAGGGGTGTTACCATAAGAGATTTTCTCTGTGCCCATTCCAAATTCTCATCAATTTGGAGGAAATTTTCTAATATTTCCTTTCTTGTTTAGAAGAAGACGCAGGTAATCACAGGATCTCTTTGCTTTCTTAACCATATACACTGGATCAGGGCTTTGTGCATTAAAATCTATTTGAAGCACAGATTACACTATTTAAGATCTAAAGAGCGACTAATATAATATAGACATATATATATTTATATAAATACAAAGAAATGTTATTTTTGTGGACTTCTCATTGATGTTAGAGTCAACTTTTGTCATTCTATGCTCCTGAGAGAGAGCATTTGCATATGTTCTGTTTATGGGGGTTTCTGTTAAGACTAATACTTATACACAAGCCTCCAGACACTGTAAATGCAATTCCACATAGCTTTTCCTTTGCCTCCCTGCACAGAAATAAGTCAAAACCTGAACCCAGAACAGAATCATTACCTTTCTTCAAATGTAAAAACTATTGCTTGATTATCAATTTCATACTCCTAATCTATTCAGAACAGTGAAGCTCTCATTTTTTTCTTTGGAAGCTCCCAATCTAGAATAAAAAGTAATAATTACGTAGTGTTACTTAAGATCTTGTATATTTGGTATAGATTTTCCTTGGTTTCAGCATCATTCTTTGCAGTGTGTGAGCTGAATGAAGCCTTCAAAACTAAACTTTTACACAGGCTGAACTTGATGCCTCAGGCCAACAGCAATTAGAAGGTTTAATTTAAAGAAGTTTAATTCAAAAAGTGTGTGGGTAAAAAGTACTTATGACTTCTCTGTATTTAGGACCAGGACAATGAGTGAATAATATTTCCAGTGTTTATTTTCATATTTACATATATTTGTAGATATAGTGTCTTTGTTTTCAGTGTAGGAAAACCTAAAAAGACCCAGACATCTCTAACACAGGCTAGACCAAAATACAATCAAGCAAATTAAGTTAATATAATAATAATAATAAAATCTTAGACAATACATTTCCATAAATGCAAGATAAAGTTCAAAGGGAAGGCTAGATTCAGGCATTCAGTTACGAGAGATTTATGACTGTACTGAAGAAATATCTAAATATGACAGTTTCCATGCAGATAAATAAAATTCATTTCAGTATTCTTATGCTAGTCTCTGTTTATATGAGTTTATGCTAGAAGTCAGACTAATGATAAGGATTTGCTACTGCAAATAATTAAAGATTAATCCAGATATTGTTGTTGGTTCATAGAGGAGTAGAAAGTAAATGTATTGAAAGCAATGGAGCTGCTATTGATGGTTGCTTATCTTCAGTATTACATTTTGTGATATGTGGTAGAGATGAAAGCAGTATACCGAATGGATGAATTATGTATATAAATGCTTTGTATGTGACAGCTGGTAAGAAACATATTTTGTACTCAATTGCACATAATCTTAAAGCATCTAGCCTGACTTCAGTGCTTATACAGAATTTGAGTACAGTCTTGTTTAAAATCTTCATTAATGATCTGGATGGTGGAGTAGAGCACATCCCACTCATGGGTGACAAACTGGAGGAAGTGGCTGACTCGCCAGAGGACTGGATTGCCATATGAAGGATCCCAGAGGGTCTGGAGAGGTGGACCGACAAAAATCTCATTAAGTTCTGTAAGAAGTGCAAAGTCTTATAGTTAGGGGGGAATAACTTCAGGCATCAGTATATGCTGGGGACCACCTAGCTGGAAAGAAGCTTTGCAGGAGATGTTCTGAGTTTCCTGGTAGACACCAAGATGAACATGAGTCAGAAATTTTGCACTGTCGCTAAGAAGGTTAACAGTATTCTTGGTTGAACTGTCAGCAGATCAAGAGAGGTGATGCTCCTGCTCTATTCAACATCAGTGATACTGTGCCTGGATCTCTATGTCTAGTATTGGGATTCCTAGTAAAAGAATGACCTAGACACCCTGAAGAGTCCAGCATAGGACCATAAAAGTGTTTAAGGGACTGGAACACCTCACTTCTGAGAATAGGTTGAGAGAGCCAGGACTTCAGCCTGGAGCAGAGGAGGCTCAAAGGGAATTTCAGCACTGTGTGCAGATACATGAATGGAGGATACAAAGAAGATGAAGCCAGGCTCTTTTCAGTGCTGATTAGCACAAAGACAGTAGACAATGAACATGAACAAGAGGTTCCATCTGTACATCAGGAAGCACCTCTTTACTGTTCAGGAGATAGAGCACTGGCACAGGCTGCAAGAGAAGCTATTAGGTCTCCCTCCTTGAAGATCATCAAAAGCCAAGTGAATGTGGTCCTGGGCATCCTGCTCTAGATGTCTCTGCCTGAGCAAGGAGGCTGGACTAGATATCTTTTAGAAGTCCCTTCCAAACTTATCCATTCTGTGTTTCCATAGTGGTTCTGGTCTTAGGGTTTACTAGAAAAAAAAAATATAATAATAATGTTTTGCTTTGTCAAGCTATAGTTAGTTTGTAGCTCCAAAGCTCCACTAACTCTTCCAAAAGTTTCAAACATAATTCCCAGCCTAAATTCAGTCCAAGACATCCTAAAACTGTTAACAAGGTTCTTGTCTTTGGTGTTTTGATTTTCTACTTTATGTCTAATTTTACATCTTCCCTTATATCTGCTGAACGTACACAGCCATTGGGCAATCTGACAGCCTTTTTAAAGTTCTGTTAGCTTGAAAAAGCTGCTGTCATATGAAGCAGGCTCTGATCAGCTAAGTGACCATTTTCTCTACCTGCTTAATTTTAGTATGTCTTTGTAGTAGATGGGTGGTCTTAATTGTATTGTTTTCATAATGAAGGATTGCCAAAGCCTTTTGCAATTGTATGAATGCTTCCCTGTCTTTTGTGAAACATGCTAGATTCATAGCTGTCATCTTCTTTGTGGCTGCATTTCATTAATGACTCATCAGCTACCCTTTCCCTCTTCTGCCCTAATGAAAGTTGTAGCTGTAAGCTGTAACTAATAAGGATTTTGTTGCAAGGCTTGAATATTACCATAAAAGTTTCAAATGATAAACTCCTTCTGTTTACTTTCTTGCAAACTGTGACCTCATCAGCCAAAAGATTTCAATAGTGTGATGTTTATGGGTAAAAGTCAAATAAGTAAGTTGGTTTTGTATTTGTTTTCCTTCCCTTTTTTCATACTTTCCTGTGATAACACCAACAGATATATGGAGTAAGATGAGTCAAGTCAGCATATGTCAGATGGTCCCACTTCCACTGAATTTGAAGGGCAGAAGGGAGTTACCAGCTGAGTAGCAGGACCAGATGATTAAGGTTACCCACATCTTCCTTACAACCACTTGACTCAGTGACCATGATGACACCAGCAAGCTACAGAATGGCAGTGCCAGAGTTTCACTTAGCAAGTGTGGAAATAGTTACACATGCTGACAGTTCATCCCTGTATCCCTTTCCTATTTCAGTTACTTACTGAAGTGGCTTGGGCAATAGAGCACATATCTTAATGAAAGCACAAAAACTCACAAGCACGATAATACAGAAAAGCAGAAATGCAGTGGAGGATTCTCTCTTTAGCTTACACCTTGACTTTCCTTCCTAGCCCAAACCACCATCTTCTCCCTAATGGGCCCCAATCCCATCACTCAGATTTGTAATTGCAGAATGCCTACAGAACTGCATAGATGTGGGTCATGTGATGATAAGTTTAATCTATGAGAAAAATATTTAAATTGAGTGGTGTTCCTGCCTCTTGGAAGGGGTTGTCTTTACAGCCCCTTTCAACACAAGCCATTCTGTGATTCTATAATTCTATGAAGTTGGTCTATGTTGCCTCTGCACCTCAATGCTGGAGGCTTAAAATCTAGCCAAAAACAGAGTTTATCCTCTCAAATCTTATTGGTATATTTATGCAGCTATAAACACTAGTAATATTAAATATCCCAGCTTAAGCAGTAACTGAAAGAAACCTATGGTTAACATAAAGCATCACATATATTTCAGATAATTCTTAAGTGAATAGTTATCTACTGCCTTTCTGCTTCCATTTAGTATTTGTTGTTGACTCTGGTTATCTTGTCACTGTAACCCCAGTTCTTTGAGCCATGACTCTTTGCCTTCCTGTTGTGATTCATGTGGTTTGGTTTCCATCTTCCTTCCTCCCAAGGGTGGAAAATCCAGCCATCATCAACAACTTGCACTTTTTTATTTAAGACACATGGCTTTGTTTTGTGGTAAGACCACTGTGTGTGCAAAGTAGCTTTAGTGCTATGCTCAGACTCCCATGAACCCAGAGAATATTTATTGAAGTCCTGCAGTAGTTTTTTTGCCACCTCAGGCTCCTCGTGTCACCCTGCTTATAGCTCCCAAAGGGCTGTTTCTCCAGATGAGGAGCAGTAAGAATATAAAAGTCTGCCCAGTTACAGTGTTGTCATCTTGCTACCTACCTAAAGCAAAGTGGTAATTGAAATGCTACTATATTCTCAAATTTCCATTCTCTGTATTAAAGGAATTTTTCCAAAGGCTATGAAGCCAGGTGTGAGATGTGTTTATGTCACTGGCCCGCTGCATTGTAAGCTTGCTGGAGCTGGCAGCCTGGCCTGGACTGTAAGTGTATTATGAGAGGCAGGCAATTCAGAAACTCAGGAGCCACTTCTCTGCGTGCTGGCCACAATTCCTGCTTTCGCTGCCAATGTGCTTATGGTTTGGCATCTGCAGACACACCACAGCTGTCCAGCTGATAAACTGACACACTCTGGGTGGCCCTTGTCTCTTGAGATTTTACAACTGCTGTTTGCTCCACTAGACATGAAATGAGGTCTTCCAAACTCTCCCACAGAGACTTTCCTGGTACTCTGGTGTCAAGTTTAGAACAAGAATCTGGAGCAGACCTTTCATTCCTAATAGCACTTGTTTTCCTACACCACTACACTTCTTCAAGTAATTGGTGCCTGTGATGAATCTACATTTTATTCACTGATTTAGCTTGCTCAGCAGTAGTTAGTTGTGTACTATGTTCCTCTTACCCAGAAGCCCTCTACCCTTGAAGAAAAAAGTACCTCATATGTTCTACAGTCAAATCCAAAGTGACAGATCAAATATACTCTGGCACACATGCACACTTATAAAGTTGCTAGGTCTCTTTCTAATGTTTCCTGAATATTTATTTACCAAGTGAAAGAAATCACTGTCATATATCTGTGCATAGTTTCACACCACTAAAAAAATGACTTCTCTGAGACTTGTGAAATTTAATTGTTGTGTTGTCTGCATCTAAATAAACTGTCCAGTAAATTACAGTGACTGATATCTACCTTGGATCTTTCATTCACTGCTTGCTTTATTCACATATTATTCCTAGAGTATGTAGCTAGTAGAAAAGGAGATATTTTGTTTCATTAGCTTCTACAGGATCTGATGTTTCAAGAATACATTAGAGTCATGTCAGCATAATTCTTTTCTAGATCCCAAATTATGAAATTCAGGTAACAGTGAAATTAGATTCACATATAAATCTAATCACATGCCAAATTGACACCACAGCAGAGCAACTGTTGGATTGCCAGCAGAAGGAGAGGTATTCATTTCCGTTTGCTTCTGCAGTAGTTTCATTGAAATGTGTTAGCTCAGCTGTGTGCATATATGCTGATGTAATCAAGGCAGGTGCATGCACAGGATTTTCTAATAGGAGGTGGAGATGAGTCTGTGTCATGTATAGAGGAGATGGAGAGCTGTGCAGAATGTTTAAAGGTCACAAGGATGCTTAACATTTTGTACCAGACATGTGAGGAGGAAAAATAGCATGGGGGCCACAGAGTCCTTAATGTTCTGAGTGGCAAGAAGGGGCATGGATTAGGCATTTGATGATACGGAGTTCCAGATCATGTACGATGCAAAGGAGAGCAAGGGCACTCTAGGCCCCTTTATGTGTTTAGACAGGGAAGGCTACGGGGACATGGACTACTTATAGGAAAGGCAAAGAATAGAGTAAGAGTTAGATAGGGAACATTTTACTGTACTCCTTGGAAGTGACCAGGCTTTTTAGTAGCTAAATGTGTTTACTAGGTCATGTTACTTTCACCAGAACAGACACAAAAGGATCTCTTGTAAAGTAGTTGGTTTTGTTGCTATTTTTTTTTAATCATACAAATACTGTATTCAGTTTGCTAAATGCTGTCTTTCAAGGGAATGTGGTTTTCCTTTGCCTTCTCAAAAGCAGAGTGAGAGATAGGACAAGGGTGTACAAGAGGACACACAGACAAGGCTGAGCTTGTAGAGAAATCTCTCCAGCTTGATTCTTGTCACCAGAGACTTGTACATGCCTAAACTTCCTAGACAGCCTCTCAGACTGTGTAAGGGAAAAAGGTATTACATAAACTGCCAACATTTTTCTCTTTTTCACTTTGAGAACCACCCTTGTGAGATGGTTGTAAAGAATTTAGTGGAGTTGGCTCTAATAAGTTTCTGCAGATACTACTCTAAAAATACAGACAAGGAGGAAGTTGTGCTCTTTTTTTCTTCTTTTGTTTTTAAACAGTCATAGGATTCTACAAAAGGGATCAAATTATTCTAAAAGTTTTATAGGGTAATGTGGAAAACCTTTCAGTTTTCATTGCATTCTATGAAACTTTCACCGTAGTGGAAATACTGTCAAGTATTTTCAGTGGAAGTAGGTATGTGTTTTCAGGTCTTGCCAAAAATTCACTGGATTATGTACTTCGTCCCCAGCCTTCCAGTGTGTTGATAACTACAGACTGCTTCACTTTTGCTTTCTTAACAATAGCTCACACTTTGACTGAGAATGACTCTATCATTAAAATAAATGATATATTGCTGTGGCTCTGGGAAGCTTTTTTTCTGACTACCTGTCCATTGATAGAATAATTGAGCAAAGCAGTGTGTTCATATGCCTCCAGATGGCTCATCAAGCGTGCTGCAATTCCTCTGAATATCTTGTTTGACCACCTTTATAAGACACATCCTCAGATTCTTGATATCATTTCATGAGTGCCTCAATAAGGGATTCCAATGATCAGTTGGACAGACAAACTTTTTTCAAGTTTTAGTAAGTTTCATGATCCATGAGTATTTTCATGAAATTCAAATCCAGTTATTCTAGAATCTAACTGATAAGGGCATCTGAGATCAGATTGTTCCAAAGAAGTGAAGTTTGATGTACCATGTAACGGGCATGAAAATAACTATCCTTATTTTGTTTAGACCAAGAAGATCCCACACAAGTTTCTAACTTCTGTCAAGGATACAAGGCAATGCATGGCTTCCCATAGGGTTCTGCTAGTAAACCATGTAGGCAAGCCCTAGCTCTTACCTAATCCACATCAGCTCTCTCTTGTTCACCCATGGGATTACTCAGAATCAACTGAATTGTGCAATAGAAGCTGATTGAGGTCTTCATTGGAAAATCCAATATTACAGGCCTTTGCATAACAATTCCGGGACCAGCATTTCCCTCCATCTTCCAAGAAATGTGACGGTTAAAAATTATGACACCTCTACAGTGACTTTTCCAGAGCAGTGACCATTTCCTAGGAAGTTTTTGTCTGTCACCAAATGTTCACAGTATCCTTGGAAACAGTTTCTTCTGTTGCTTTTTACCCACATTAATATATTACCAGTGTTGCTTCCAATATCAAATCTATACCAACATCTAGATTAATGAAAATCACTGGTAAATCCTTAAGTAAATGATCTGCTAAATGATAATCTCTATCAAAGACACTTGGAGGAGAACAGTACCATAGTCATACGCATACACATTCTGCAGCTGTGGAAAAAAAAAGCTCTTCTCAGCATTCTTCTTCATGTATAATTTTTGTAGCCAAAAACTGGAGTGGGAAAGGAAAAGATAACATCTGAGTTGAGATGACCAAAGTACATAGAGAGAACAATTTAGTCTCTTAAAACAATACAAGAAGTTAGATTCCAGTAGTAATTCAAGTGAAGGCAGGGGGTTGAGCCACATCCAAATATCTATGCAATCTTATTGACCCAAGCTATCGTATGCGATATTCCTCACTTCTTTTTTTTTGTTTGTTTATTCTGAAGGACTACAAGGACATTTGATGTGACAAAACAGATAATGTCCTGAGTTCAGCTGGAGAGAGAGTTAGGATATTATCTTTCTGGAGCTTCTCTCTGAGTAATGATGATACCCGTTTTGGGGTTAATTTTCTGTTGAATAAGCACGTCAGGTTTTAAGGCACTGATCCAGACTGTAAACAAGTCAGCCTCTTTGGAGCCTGCCTTGGCAGCTCTGCTGAGGTTACTATTTGTATTAAAATATTTGCTAACCTATTCTTCATAAAGCCAGGTATATTTCTGTGAAAAGGAGAGGGAATGTTGACATCTATCCTCATGCCAGCAGCAGCAATCGTGTTACCTCTTTATCTCAGCTAACCCTCCCACATGCTGATGCACTAAGTAAGGGACTGCTGAAGTTCTGGCTGAAGGCTGATTGCATTTCTTCTGCATAGTCACAACTCAAAGTATCTGTGCATAAGACAAGCAGCTCAATTCCATCTATGATCTTTCCAGTGGCACCTTTCTGCTGAGAGAAATCTGTGATAGAAAGCTCTGGAATGTAAATTTTACATGAGGTAGAGATTTTCATATGTTGCTGACAAGCGATTTAAAACACTAATGAGAGTTCAAGAGGAAGTTAAGTGGTCCACATAGATGTATGGATACTAGAATAATTTGGATGCATTTAGGATACAGGATAGACAAGGAATTCATCTTATCCCCAAGCTGTTTGGAGCTGTGGCTACATTTTGGTTCTCAGCTTGCACAGTTTTCTATAGAAAGACTGGCCCCAGCTATAATAGATCATTGTAATAGCTCTGTTCATATTACGAGGTTGGGGAGTGAAAAGCAAACAATCTAAACAATGTAAGACAACCACAATTTCTTCAGTTGTTTTTATAGGTTACCCATAAAATTGTGGCCACTTTTCAGGCGTAGAAAAAGCATAAGCTTGAATTTAGATCTTATAAACCAAGATTCCAGCCCAGCAATGCTTGCACTTTCAAAATTCCCATTGACTACAGTACTAGATCTAGGACAAAATACAGGCAGTTCAGGACTATTTTTGCTCTGAGATTAAAGGAAGTGTTTATAAGAGGAAAAAGGATTAGGTTTTGGGGAACAGAAGGTTTCTATCCATTCTGTAAAGTTGTACAGTCAGAAGACATAGTTCATCTTGTTAGGGTTCTCTTGCCTTTTGATTTCCCATTGGGTAGCTAGCAATATTCTTACTCTGCTTAGGTTTCCTGTTATCCATTTCTTTTCATTTGATACATGGACTAAATTATGATGAAGAAATGTTAGAAATAATCAATGTTTATGCTTAACAGCAAGAAAAGAAGGGTTAAATAAGATACTGACTCTATTGTTCAATTCTTGAACTATGGGACAACTACACTTACAAGTCAGATAACTTTTCTATGAAATAAGTAATATTTTCAAAGCATGTAGGTCTCACTTCATCCTGCTTCCACAAAAGTGAAAGGCTAAAGCTTACACTTTCGGGGGCAAAGGTAAATAAATGATGAGTACATTTGAGAGCGTTCCCTGTTAAGTAATTAGGATACAGCATTCTGCTGGCCACATTCTCAAGTGTTTTATCAACTACTGAAAGCTGATATGCATTCACTTCACTGAGTGTAGCTGGATCAATTTATTTCTGACCTTCTCTTCTGGGAATTCCTAATGGCAGTATTGATGTAGCTAAGAATTGATGGGCTAAGAATACAAGCAAAACTAGTTTTGTGTGAAGAGATCATGGGGATTTTATTCCATACTCTATTTCTGGAAAAACAAATAATCTTCAGGGCATATAAAATTCTTCTTTCAGTTTCAGACTTGAAAGCTGATCCTTATTTCTGAAGGCATGCTTGTTTTTCTCTGAGATATTAGATGGACTCAAGAAAGACATCATCTTTCTATGCAAACCTAGATATGGAAATCTATGCAAAACATGATTGTTGCAGATCTTTCTCATGAATCTGTCTAGCACAGGACAGACTATTGACTTTTTTTCCCAATCACTATGCACTGTTGGTAATTTCTGACCCTTTTCTCATTCTCTTCCCACTTCTGCCCATTCCCATCCATTATGGCTCACTTCCTGTAATCATCATGCTGAACTCGTATTTAACTTTTTCCCTTATTTGGTGGTGTGGATGGGCCAGCTCCACAATATCTTTATTATTGTTTTTTGACATTTCTTGATTTTCATGTAATTGTGGGCTGAGTTACTTTGATATGGGCCTGATCCAACATCTTAGTATTTTATTTTTTTGTCAATGTTAAAAGTGCCCTTTTTTTATTTTAAAGTGACAAACTTCCCTTGTTTTCCCATCTCGTTTTGGTTAGATTTTCTTGACAGCAGGTCAGGTTAGGTGCTTTGCTATCTCTGCTGCTTCTGTCATCTCCCAGTGTTGACACTGACATTTACAGTTGTTCTTTGAGCTTTCAGAGCAATATTTGTAAGTGAGGTAGATTTTCTTCTTTCTCTCTGTCTTTTTTTTTCTGTCTCTGCTTCTTGTCTTTTTGGTTTGTCTTTGGCTTTTGTCTTTTTTGTTTTGTTTTTTTTTGGCTCAGCTGTTCAGTAGCTAAGGCAAAGTTATTGTTAGCTCTGGCTGAGAGAAAATACAAGATGGAGATGTGCTTCTTTCTTCATGGTTTCATTTACTGAAAGATCCTCCTGATTTTGAATCCTACCCTGATTTTTTCAAGCATGAAATTAATCCATCTAATGTTACACAGGCATGTCAGGTTGCTTTTTTTTCTTTTTTTTAAGAAAACTTGTCTGATATTAGGAAAAGTATTTGTGAGATGTGGAGATATTTTAAAAAGTGGGGTGACTTCATTTTTTGGATAATTGCCTAATGTTTTGTTTAAATAAATATCATGACTCAAAACTGTCTTGACCAAGAAACTCCAAATTTGGTTTACTTTGTTATCCCTGGCAAGGGTAGATAGCTTGGACACATTTGAGAAGGTGGGGGTGTGTGAGGGGTCATAATTTAGATATTAGCAACAACAATGATTAGAAACACAGCATTTTTCTGAATACCACATTCTAGCTTATGCATTGTTTATAAACCACATGCCAACAGTCTTTGTGTTCTTTAAGCATATGCAATACTGTACACTCTTTAGGAAGCACATACCCAAAGGCTAACAGATGCCTGAACAGTTGCTATTCTATCCACCAAGTGGGATTTAAGATGTACTCAGTTTGAAGAATCTACTGATCTCTGCAGGAGTTTCGATAGAGTCTGTCAGCTTCATGGCCATTCTCAGGATTGTTCTGGCTGTGAGAACTGCTCAGTGCTTCTCTGGGCATATCCCAAAAGTGAGGTCTTGATAAACCCTACTTCTAGTTCACCCCGTGCTTGTAAGTATGGAATATACATTAACTATAGTTATTAGAAAAACACTTAAGCATTTCTCTAATACCCAAGAATGCTGAAACATGAAAGTTCCCTAATCAAGGATTAAGGTCAAAGAAAAAGCAGTAGTTAAAAGAGCAAGCAGGGATGTGGAAAATATTATGAAGAAAAAAAGAGTCATGAAGGAATTTGATAATTTAAACTCAGTCAGTGACAAATATGCAAACGGAAAGTACAAAATTATGTAAACAGCTCCTAAACATATAGATAGAGAAAATGATTTTATTCTGCCTGAATCTTAGTGCATTCAAAGGCAAATGGGCCTGTGATGTAAGCTCTGAACAGCCTTTAAATAACCCGGTCCATAATTCCTAGAGACCCAAGTCTAATTATTGGGGTGTTCTGCTCTTAATCAGAAGTTGCATAGGTCAGGAGAGTACTTTATTAACCGATATTACTATGGCACATATTGGAACATCTGAAGAGTGAGCTTTGATTCTGCTGACTTCAAGGCAGCACTCTTGGCCTCATGCTGCAAATGAGTGCCAGCAGTGAGAAGGAGTCTGGCTTATGGCAGTGGGAAAAGCAACAGAGGCTGCAAAACTTTCCCAAGTTGGGCAAATTAGCTCCTACTAAGCTCCTTGCTGGCACAGTGAGACAGCTACTGGTGCTCAAGCAAGGTTAGATAAGGTGAGTCTAGGTTATACAACCATTCTTCCTGTCATGTAGAAAAATGCTGAAACATTTTGAAATTCCTCCAATATCAGTACTTCTATTCACAGTGATGCTGGGATGCTGTATGACCTAATAAAGCTATGGGGTGCGGGCTACAGAGGGACCTAGGCAGGCTTGAACCCAGGTGAACCTCATGAAGTTCAACAAATCTACATGCAAGGTCTTGTACCTGGGTCGAGGTAACCCCCGTTACCAATACAAACTGGGGGATGAAAGGCCTGAGCTGAAAAAGACCTGGGAGTACTGGTGGATGGGAAGCCGGACATGAACCAGTGATGTGCTCCCACAGTCCAGAATGCCAACTGTATCCTGGGGTGCACTGAAAGAAGTGAGGGCAGCAGGGCATGGGGGGTGATCCTGCCCCTCGACTCTGGTGACATCTCACCTGGAGTGATGCATTCATACGTGGAGTCCTCAGTACAGGAGAGACGTAGACCTGTTAGAGCATGTTCAGAGGAGGGCATACATCAAAAATGATCCATGGAATGGAATACCTCTCCTGTGAGGACAGGCTGAAAGAGTTGGGACTGTTCAATCTGGAGAAGAGAAGGCTGTGAGATGACTTGTAAGGGAGTTGGACTAGATGGCCTTCAGAGGTCCCTTCAAACTCTAAGGATTCTATGGTTCTATGATTCCATGATAAAATCAGATTCCAGACCAGTAAATCAGTAAAACTATATAATCCGGACTGATCTAGAGTTCAAATATTCACAGTAATGAGATCAAACTCACCAAAAAAAAAAAAAAAATACACTCCCCAGAAAGCAGATCAACACATCTTCAAGATACTACTTCAAAAACTTTCATTTTGAACATCCTAGCAGTCATAGGAAAAGCAGTGAAATTGCTTCTGTACCCAGGAGGAGTGGACACATTTAGACTAGGGGATGAGAGGCTGGAGAGCAGCACCTTGGAAATATGAATGAGTGGTATGCCCTAGAAACCAAAAGTGACACCAGGCCCAGCACTGTCATCTGAGTGAGAGGAAGAATTATCTCACTTTGCTCTCTGCTGTGCAGTCTCAACTTGAAAACCAGGTGCATGTTTTGGCACCAGAGTATAAAGACATAAAGCTACTATACAGTGTCCAAAAGAAGGGCTATGAAGACGGAGAAGGGTCTAGAGGGCAAGGTGTATGAGGAGTGACTGAGGGCCTTGGGTTTGCATATCCCAGAGCAGAGGAACTGAGGGGCATGGAGTGGCTCCTCACAGGGAGAGGAGGGCAGCGCTGAGCTCCGCTCTGTGTGACAGCGACAGGGCCCGAGGGCACGGCATGGAGCTGTGCCAGGGAGGGGCAGCTGGGGGTTGGGGACAGGGTCTGCACCACAGGGCATGGAATAGGCTGCTGAGGGCAATGGGCACAGCCCCAAGCCAACGGAGTTCAAGGCACATTTGGACAACCCTCTCAGACTTATGGCTTAATTTTTAGATAGATCTGTGTGTCCCTTCCAACTCAGGATGTTCCATGATTATATGATTCTATGGATATGAAATGCTATTTCTGAAATCCCCTGCAGAGCAGTGAACTGATGAGGAAGATAAGCCTTTTTATTGTGAAACACATGTAATTTTCAGACCTAATATCCGTGTTCCACTCTGAAGGTATGAGAAACAAATTTAATAGACTAATGAAGTGTGCAATTAGTACCTCTGTAGTAGGAACCTTGTGCAGACCAGTGATTAGTTTTGGGATAAGTCTTTCTGGGCAAAAGTTAAACAATGTTGATAAAGCAAAGTTTATCATTTGAGAACCACCAGCAATGTTTTACCTTTATGAATGATGGGCTAGGACCTGCTAGAACACAAAATATATCCCTTAATAAAAAAATAAACTGCAACTTTGTTTACTGTCTTTTTCAAGCAACATCAGAAAACAACACCCCTCTGAGGGGAAAGAATCATTATCTAGAGAAGAGAATACTTTTGTACAACAAGAAGTCTATAGCCAAATATGACCATAGTCAATATGATTCCTTGTATACTTCACAGTTAAGAAATCTCATTGAAAGTTCAAAGAACTGGATTAAATTTCTCTTGGATTTCCTGTGATAATCTCAGTTGGATCATTTGCTCTTACGTGTTAGAGCTCAACAATGTCTGACTCTGTTAAGGAAAAATGACATTTATTAGACACAACTCTTCTTAGAACTTCCTCATCAAGATGGGAAAACATGCTATTAAAAAAACTGTCTTGCAGCTAAAAAGAACTTTGTATAGAGAACAGCAACAACAACAACAACAACAAAATTGGTATCAGATAGGAAAGAATGGAACGCATTAGCCTTTTACATTTAAAAAAAATATTGATTTCTCTCTGCTTTCATTAGAGTCCATTTAGCCTATACTGCAATTTCAGTTTCCTGCTTTGCATTGCTGCAGGATCTGGTTTGAAGCATTTCTTATCCAAATGATCCAAATTCTGACCTGAACTCTCAGGAGCAGTTGTTCAGAATGGTAATTTCCAGCAGGTGTGTACCAGTCTGAAGGATTATAAAGTGTAATTTGGTAAATCTTAAGAGTCAGAGTGCTTGGATATAGACTTTTATTTCAGAAGATTTGCTTTGTGGACACTGAAGGATAAAAACAAAGTACTATTCAAACAGAGTAGAACCTTTGGACAGAAGAGTTTTTCTTTGCATTTAGTCTTTCTGGTTTTATTTACTTTCTCCATTAGTTGTTTTTAAGAAAGGAATGGAGATGATTCTTGTGTTAAAATTTAAGTACTAGACATGCACCTAATATTCAGCTAATAGTGATCATCCTACTCCTCCTATGATATTAAATTTACTTAGCTAGTGGGTCTGGTCTGGACTGGTCTGCGTAAGTCGTGGAAGTCTTGCTGTTGAATTTAGTGGGCCAAATTTAACTCAATTTTATAAATATTTCAACAACTTTATTTCAAAACTGTCACCTTGGTAAAAGCTTTGAGACTACTTGATTAAACAAATTTACTTGTGATATATTTTTCCCTGTAGTGAGAACGCATACATTGTCCTTCTGTTTGGTTTGTCTGTTTTTATGGAGTACTTGTGGATTTTGAGAAGTCCATAAATTTGAGTAGTCTGGTAGCTATGCAAATGTAATGATCTCTTTTGTGCTAGAGTTTTTTGTTTTCTCCATCTGTAATCCAGAAGTTCCTTTGCAAGGATTTACCTATATGCCAGAAACAAGGACTGGTAATTCCATCTACTAACAGATGTGTATTTTGCTGGAGTTAGGTTAAGTCACTGACAGTGAACTGTAATGACTCAAACTCAATATGGAACAAAGCTTGTGCTGTCTTTCCTAAAAGAATCCTTTGCTGATTTTTATAGGTTTCACCCAAAACCCAATAAGAGAACTCTTCAGTTCTATTAGAGAGGGAGAAACATTTCCAAGAAAAAGGAGAATTTGAATATCTGCATTTTCAGCAGTGATTAGGATTGGTTATTTCTCAGTTTTGAAATTCACAGAGAATTCAAAGGAAATTTTGGAAGGAAATCCAAATGAAAAGAGGCCCCAGTTTCAGGTTGTTGTTAATTTCTGCATTTTAAACTCCTCTTTTGAAGTATATCCAGACAGGCATCTGAATCACTAGTCATTTTAGAATTCTCAGGCTCATTCTTTTATTTATTCCTCTTTTTCTCTTTTCCTCTTCCCTTTTGTATTAAGGTCAAATCCTACTTCTTCTAATGCCAATAATAAAACTCCCATTGATTTAAACATGAGCAGGAAATATGCAGTTTGCTATTTACCACAACCACCACAATGAATCTCTGGGAAGAATTCATTTATATTCATTCCAACAATGCCATGAAAAATGGGCTCTTGCTATTTTATCGCATCCAAACTGTTGCTCTAACTCTAACATCCTAGCTGTTGCTAACAAGTCAGTGATGATTTGTAAACCAACAATTTATGATAACCACATTCCATCCCCATTATGATGTGTGGTTTGGAAATGGAAAAGTAATCAAGACCTCCTGTTAAGAGCCTTTATTTCAGTTGAATTTTTCTGTAAATAAAAGCATTTTTAAAGTATAATTGCTATACATTTCTAACTCCAAATTGTTCATTTGATTTAGTTCCATTTGGTTCCATCTACACTCCAAATTCTGCCAGGCTGTGTCGGTCAGAATTGTGAGATCTCTGACAGTGGAATGGACATTTTGGCAAAACTGTTTCCATCATTGTAAGTATTTTAACTCAATTGAATAGTTTCATTGGACTTGAACAACAGTTCAATTTATTAGAGAGAGTTATGTCCATTCCTTGGTTTACTTTATAATACTTTATCAGCAGACTATAAGGGTCCACAGGATTAAATAAAGGCCTCCTACTACAGTTAACAGTAATAAATGAGGAATTATTGTCAGACCATGGTATGTAGTAATGCCCTTGGGAACTAAGAGCCTGCGTAGTTTTGTGCAACATTTTGTCTTGGTTGTAAGGTTTGTGGGTAATCCCTATGACACTAAGGACTTTCCACCACTTTGCTGGGAGACCACCTAGAATTAATGGTAAAAATATTCCAACAAGAGAATTTTGTCCCAGTGCTAGATTCTGGTACCAAATAATACTTGAAAATATTATTTTGATCCCTTTGACAATAATACACTCAATCTTTCCTATATAAGAAGACTAGCAGCCTGGGTTTGAGGTTAGAGACAGTATTTCCGGTAGTGTACTAAGGGCAATATCAAATTAAAGAGCCTGTAGAGTGTTTCAGTTAATCAACACCATGATGTGAAATGAAGATAGAGACCACAATAATTAGGAATTAAAGATTTAACCCCACTTTTCCTCTCTGGTTAAAAATCACTACTGTTTTAATTTATATATCCCAAGATTGATGACAATTCACTGGGGAGAAGAAGTCATCTAAAGTAATCATGAAAGTTCTGATTTATTATTAAATGAAAATATGACTACTAGGAATCACTCACAACAGACTTATGTATTTTAGAGGACATTTTGCCCTGATTTGCATGATAGACTAAAAAGTAAAACACAAATCCTTTCAAGTGAGCTCACTCACCATGGGAAACTATACTCACTGATCCATGATACAAAGTGCTCATAAGTGTGCTTCTTTCTACTTCTGATGCTTTGCTGCAAACACTGTACCTTTTTGTTTGTGGCAGCACAACTGACTATGAGATTGTGTTGCGAATCAGACCTCTGAAATTTGTTGCAAAAAAGCCAAAAATATTATGGTGAGGGAAAGAAGAGGAATGTTGAAGTAGTTGCTTGATCATTCACAGTTACACTGCAAGTTATGGTAGTTATGATGCAGTGGGAAGTGCAGGGAATTTGTAGATGCAATTGTGGGAAGCCAGTACTGTTGTGACCATGGCAAAACTATAATGTAATGTAGATTTAGAAAAGAGCCTAAAAGTTTTGCTAAAGAAGTGGCCAATATATTGTCTTACAAGCTGCTAGACATAGATTCTGTTGGGTCTTGAAAGGATAAGTTCTACCATACATTGTTCTTCTGTCAGAGGTGCTTGACTTTGATGCTAGGAGCAACTGCATCTTAAATGACTTCTTCACTCCTGAGTAGTATTTGATAATAGCTTGCCCGATCAATTATGGAAACAAGGCAAAATCTCAAAGATATGTTGCATGATTTTATCCCTCATTCTTTCCATTTAGCTCTTTCATGCATGGAATAGATCTCTGTAACTCCTGTTTTATTTGTACAAATATCTCTATGTATGTCTTTGGCCTGATACGTCATGCTGTTAAGAAGTTAATGGAAGGACATTGCCACCATTTGTCCAGTAGTGGGAGCCTGTCAGTTACCGACCTGGTCCGAAGTTGAGCGAGCCACCATCTTTACGCTAATGCTAATGCTGCGCTACCACCTTGTGGACAAAAGGTAAATAACACAGAGCACTACCCTCTGGCCCTATGAAGCGCGGCACTGCCTAAGGTGGCTAGGACATTACAGGCTAAATGCTTCAAACTGAGTCATTTCAGGATTTCAAAAGCCAGCAAAAGTCAGGCAGATTGCAGAAATCTGCTGGTGCTCTGAAGTGTCATGGCAGGTGGAGGATACCCCTCAATGTGATATGACAGTCTATATCTCCTCTAGGATAGAGGGAGAAGCAAGTAGGAATGAAATCATGATTCCTTGATACAACATCTTTATATAGCAACTCCTCTGCCTGTTCTCAACTGCAACCATCAGAGCTGCCTGCAACTTCACTGTCTTCTACACACTAGCTCATACAACAAATCGTATGGCAGTGTATCACATTGCAGTCCCAAATCCTCAGTGGTTTTACCACTGTGTACTGGGATTAATTACAGTACTTTGATTTCCCTTTGTTTCTTCTCTCTCGTCCTCTACATTTTCATAGGATAGTTTATGTGGACTTTTTTTTCTAAGTCCATGAATTTTCCATCTTGACATTTAGCCAAAATGCAGAGATGGAGATCTTTCGTATGGAGAGATGAGAAAGATTATATATCTTTTTTTTTTGCTGTGGCAAAAAACACAAGATAAGCTTTGGGGTAGTGGGCAGCAAATGCACTAAAGGAGTTCTTCCAGTTCAGCTTCATGACTAGAACCCTCATCCCTTGATCTTCTTCAAGTACACCAAAATTGTTGCACAGGTCTATCAGAAATACAGGACTCTCTTCTGTTTCTGTTCACTTGTTGTCCCTTTTCTCCTCTCTTCCACTGGTAACCTAAGCCATCTTGAAGTGCAACAGCACAGACCAACACTGTGACTTAGCACAGATGCTGTGGATAAATTGGTAATGTACCAAAGAATTTACTCATAAATATATATTAATTTCATTAACTGAGATATTATTAGTGAAGGATATTTGTGCACATTGAAAAAAAACTTCTTTACTAACGGAATTGTGGTAATGTGACAAAGGCTGAACCTTTTTTCTGAAGATAAATTTGTTGCAGTACACTCTGTGATGATGAAAGAAGAATTCAGAGAAAAACAGTTCTTGTTGTTTTTTTATTAGTTCTCCTACCTATGGGACTACATTCTTCCTCACTTTTACCAGTAGGGAAGAATAGGACCTGGTTTAGTGGGCGTGGTGGTGATGAGTCAATAGTTAGACTTAGTGGTCTTTTCCAAATTTAATGACTCTATGATTCTAAATTGGGCTCCTTACATTAATAATAATAATAATAATAATAATAATAATAATAATAATAATAATAATAATAATAATAATAATAATAATAATAATAATAATAATAATAATAATAAAGTATTCGCTTTTTATTTCCTAAGTTATACAATTTCTCCTCCTCTGTCTTGATGACAAATATAGTTATAATTCCTAATCTCAAAACCAATATATTAGAAAGCTCTAAATCTGAACTTTCTTTCCTGAATTCTCACTCAATGTACCAGGTTATGATCCTCCATTTGGCATAGCCTCACATAGCTCTACTGAAACCAGTGGAGTAGTACCATTTTATTTTATCTTGTGACCTGGAACTAAGCCATCAGTGGAAACCATACTAAGCCCAACAGTCATTTTAATAACTCATTTTCTTCATCTCTTAACCAACACCTAGAGGCTTTAGTAGACTAATAGAATGTGAAGAACAACTTGCAGAAGTCAGTACAGACTTTCTTATAGTCCACCTTTGTGATTTAAGTACTAAAGAATGACGAGCTGTCAAGTTCTCTGCATAATGACTTAATTGTCTCTGCGTTATGTTTTCAGTCTGATTCCTGTACAAATAGAGATGTCAAAGCAATAGGAAGTCAGTTTTCTTCTGCTGCTTCTTCTTTTTTTGTTCAGTTCATTGTATTGTTGTTTGTTTGTTTTAAGTTTTTCTTGAATTCCCATTAAGCCAAGCAAAATAGCACTGCAGAAACTAATGACATAACAAGAAAATGTGCTCAGATGTTTTGCCCACATCCTGAGCAAGCTATATCACCATAAACCCATTACTACATCAGTGATGGGGTGAAATTGTTACTTAACTGTATATGAACTTAGTAGGCATATGGGATGACAGATGTCTAAAATCAAGCCCATGCTGGTAACGCTGACTTGCTTCTTGTCCAGGGATGAAGACTGGTAACTGGAAAAAAATTACAACTGGCAAGTTTCATTTAGGAAACTTCTTCCTCCTCAAGCTCCCTACAGCTAACACAACATTCCATATATGGAGCTAAAATTCAGATTTGGTTGCAAAGGCTGCCTTTGTAGGACACTAGAGACTCAAGATTTGAGTGAAATCATTTTGTTTACTTAGATTTAAACCAAGAAATATGAACTAATACAAGTGTAAGAACAAAACTGAAATGTCTGAAGTGCAAGACTTAAACACTGTACAAAATTCATATCATCATCCAACACACATTCCATTTCTAACCCATCAGTTTTGGGATTCATTCAGGAAATACTTAAAAACAGGCTTTTTTTTTATTTTTAATGATTTCTGTTGAGAATGTTTCTAACACTTTTACAAAAACTAATGATGATCATCTGTGTTTTCTTGTGAGATATTTTTGAAATACAGTATTTGTTAATTAACAAATTAATAGATATTTTCCTTCTATGACATATTTTAATTGTCAGTTTATGACAGAATATTTATATGTGCCAGTCTACCACTTCAAGGAAATCTCAATAGTAATGATAGTTGCTTACTTTTTTTTCCCTCTGTCAGTAAATATGAGTGTAATAAATGCAACACAGAAATTTGACTGTAAATTGATCCTTTATTTTTTATTTCCACATTTCAGTGATTAGTCTGTTCAATAGGAATTTTGCTATTGATCCAGAATTTATGACTGGGATCAGTCAAATTGGCTCTACCAAAGTCAAAAGCATATCCAGGGCTTCAGTAACAGCAGGAGTAGGCCTTGTAATTATTAGGAAATTGTTTCAAACTGTCCAATTCTGGTATTGCTCTTTCAGACTAGAGGTTTTTTTTTGATCCACTTTATCTGACATGCATTATGTGCAGTGTTTTATGGTTAGCAGTTTATGTTCAAATCTACCCTGAATAATTTCGTGAAAGATGTGCCCTGAAGATGAACAATACTAATTGTGGATAGAAGTAGAAATCTGTTTTGCATACCTCGTATGACAGCTGTCACCACTTTTAGCCATATGTAACCATTTTGCTAGGTTAACGCTCTTCAGCAAGGGCAAAGTTTAAGAGGGCCTATCCAGAACTTCAAGAAGGTAATAGTAAAGTTATTGAGTTCAATGACATAATTTTCCCTATTTTCAAAAACATGTCAAAGAGATCAACAATCAGCATTTTAAACAAAGGGAGAAAAATCGTGATAAAATAGTTAAGCAGGGTGGAAAGCATTATTTAGAATAAATCTACAGCAATAGCAAATACAGAGTCTTCTGCAAAGGAGTCACTGCTTTGGTACGTTCTTTCCCCTCCTAAGGTAATCTTCACTCAAAATATAGGATTCTTGAGTCTTGTAAGACAATAATTCCTGGGAAGTTTCTACTTTCCCAAATAATATGTAATAAACCTCTTTCCCCAAAATCAAAGACCCCTTTTCCATTTTTTAACCTTTGTACAACACCTTGAAAGCAAATGTCTAAGATAAGGCTAACACTCATCAAGAACAATTGAAAAGGCTTAGGTGACCTTAACTTCTCTACACTCTTGCAGATACAAACTTTATTCCCTTATGCTAAAGCTCCTTTTTAAATGGATTTTTTATTTTCTCAAATATATGAAACAATACATGCAAAATAAACATGTTTTGGGTTTATCCATCAGTCCTTGTTACTGTTCTTTTGCTCTTGCAGTTGTCAGCCACATTCATCTTCTAGTTTGGCTTTCTTTCCCCTGAGGAATTCTTGTGGTGGGAAAGATTGCCAGAGATTTGCTTTCACTTTGGGCCTTAGCCACTAGTGTTACCCAAAGTTAATGTATATATAATATGATACAGATAGTAACTCTTTCTACCAACTTCTGACCATGCACCAGCTGGGGAATGCTGCAAAGTAATGTCCTCTAACTAAATCTAAAAGCCCACATATCAACTTCTGTTTAGTGGTGGGGTGACATTACAAGAGATGTATGTCTATACCCCTCTATTTCTTTGCCAGTTGGATCTTTTCCATGCAGTAGAATATCTTGTCTAGCAGACTCCAGAGAACCTTCTGTTTTTTCAGTAAGGCAAAGCTACAAGAAGGTTTTCCTTAGAAGTTTTATTTTCTGACTCCAACAGACATGGAACGCTTCTGTCTGTGATTAACTGATGGCCATGATTTGCTGGGTAAGTTGAGGCATTTCAGTGCTCTAAGACAGCCTTCAAGTGAGTAGCTGTACAGTGAAAAATATAATGTTTTAATTTTCTTCAGGATTACACTATCATTTTTGTGGAATTTTGCTTTTATTTTGATTATTTGTTTGTTTATTTTCTTCCTCCTTCATGAGTCAGCAGGAGTGAAATGCAGTGGTTCCTTTTTTGGGAAGGACTTCTGTATGTTTGATTGATTCTTTGATTTCTTTAATTAGTTAAGTAAGGTTTTATGTTTGTCAGGTAGTAGAAAAGTTGAAATGTTAAAGAAGCCAGAGGGAAATGATTGAGAAGGTCTTTTGGAGGATGACAGTTTTGCCTTGTAATACAATACTGTTTCTCATGGGAGTGGGTGGGAGGCCTGCCTAAATTTTCTCTTCCTGTCCTGCCAAATTCCCCAAATTGCATAACTGTATTCTCCTTACGCAGTGGTACCCTTGGCATCCCTAGAAAATCTGCAGGGAAGCAGGGAAACAGCTGGAGGCTTGAGAGTGGACCAAAATTGGTAGAGGTCAGACTTGGTTAGCCAAAAAAACAAAACAAACCCACAAACTGAATTTACTAACTCTCTCATGTATAACTTAAGAACACAATACAGATTTAATAACATATACTATTTTGTTCTAAATGCACTCCATCTAGGAAAAATAAGTTTATCGGGATAAGCAAAGGACCCATGGGGAGTTCATCAGTTCAGTTTCAAGTCACAGGATGTGTTTTACTTGGCTTTGGAGCCTTCTTGTGCAAGATTAATGTGAAACTGCTGAAAAGCAAACTGACAAAAAGACATATTTTTACTGGTTGGTGCTTTTTCCTCTGCCATTATTTTCATTGGGAGGCCCCATCAGTGCCTCTCACATCACCCCTATCTTAGACTGAGTAGAGTATGAGGTACCTCTTGGCTTCTGTGAGGAAACAAAAAAACAGTTGTTGGAAGAGCAACCTGACCAGTGTACCTCTTAAGGATGTAACCCTGAAGGCTTGTGTTTTGTCATTACACTGAATAAGAAGAGAAGAATTTGAACCTAATTAGAGAGAAGCATCAAGTATGGTTATCCAGGGGTGAGGTTTGCCTGAGTAAGGAAAGAAAGATGCCTCCTTTGTAAAAATTTTTTTGCTTCTTCATAGTTAAAGTAGTGAAATTCATTACTCTTGAAACTTTGCTAAGCTGTGCTGGAGCCTACCCTAGTCACGTATTCAGACTGACTATCACTAAGAGAATAAAAAGCAAGTGCATCCATAGAGGTTCTGATAATCCTGCTCTGACTTTCTGCATACAGCACTTTAATAGGCTCAGTACTGTTGTTGGGATTATTCGAGAGATCAGGTACTACTCAGCATGTGTAATGATTGGAGAATCTGGCTCCAAATGGTTCTTTTTCTCTCATTTCTACAGGAACTGGAAAAGACAAGGGTGTGTGGGCGGGCCTGGAGTTCCTCCAAGGAAAGTGTGAGGCCTTGGGCAAAACAAATCCGTCAGGTCTCTCATTTCTTCCAAATATAGGTCTGTTCTGAGCAATAGCCAAACTAAAGTATAAACTCCACATTCAACCATTTCAGAGGGAATACATGAAAAAGACCCTATGGCCTACAGAATCCATCTATAGAAAATATTTTGATAGCTCTTTCACTCTGGCATTATCTTCCACTTAAAAAAAAGAAAGAAAAAGAAGCACTCAAAGATGGTGCACATGCTTCATTTTGAAATGTAACATAACTGATCGATGAAAATAATATTTCTAAAAACAATCTGTTGTGAGCTATCAAGCATTTTTGCCTATGTACCATTTGGCAGGAAATACACAGATGAATTATTACAATATGTAGCCAAACAAATTACTCTGAAGAAAAGTGGTATTTGAGAGTGTGTAAAAGCGGGATAAGTAGAATTAAATCCATAAAAGATTGCTGAGAAATCATCATACATCACAGCAGAAATATACTAAAAACAAAGGAACTCACTTCAGCACATTCCCTGTCTGAATTTCTAGCAAAATAGATTTTACAATAAGAAAAGATTTTCCTGAAACAGAATAGAAAAATACTAGGCTTCAATGGAAAAGAGCTTGAAATGTTCCTGCTGTTTAGATGAAGGGGACCAAGATACTTCCAGATTTGCTAGATATCACCACATTTTAATGAAATGTGGCCATTGCAGAGGCTTCACAGATCTTGAATACTCTATTAGTACCCCTGGGAGAATTTTCTGAAGGACACAAAGATTTAAGAGACAAAATCCCATTAACCCAATCGCAATAAGAGAGTTTCTGTAGAGCCTGGCACATTGACAAATAAGCTCTGTATGAAATAACAGCATGAGAATTGCTCTGCTGTAACTTTCTGCATACATGCTCTTATTCCATGATGACCAGTTAAAGCAGAGTTGATGAATCCTTTTCCAAGAGCCAAACCACCTCACATTTGTATTACACTTCAGGCCGTATATGCTGTCAGTGGATATCAGTGAACAAACTGTGAGCTTGCTGTCCACCTTATCCTAAATACACTTTTTAAAATACAAGCAAGGTTTCTTAGCTGTATGGGATAAATCTATGTTGATATCTGTGGATTATTTTCACCCAGCTTCAGCCATGAAGTCTGCATAGCTCCTGTTTATGCCATACCCATAACCTGTGTTGATATGACATTATGGATAAATAAATAGAGAATCCTCCCAGGCATGAGCCTCCTCTTCTTTTTCTAAATTAGTCTCTTTTTTGAACAGTGGAAGAAGAAAATGGAAAAGACAATGTAAGGATTGTTTCTGAGAAACATGAATCAGAGTGTAAATAAATTTCAGACACATCTGAGAAAGAGACTAGAGCGGGTGGCAAGATGAGTTGCAGCACATACCTGATACTGTATACATTTCAAAGCTATATGGCTGTTAGTGTTTGATCTTAGAATCTATTGGTGTTTAGTACCTTTGTAATTTTAGTTATTACTGCAATCATCATAATGACAAAAAAAAAAAAAAAAAAACAAAGATTTTTAAAGGCATCCAGGACTGCTGAATCCCATGAAAAAACAGTGAGATTTCATTTCTTGTAGGCTTCTTTGAAAGTTTCACTACTGTATGGGAACTGCTGAATCACGGTCTGAACCACTGATTGGTCACCTGAGATGAGCACCGAGTCAGCCATGGGGGCACAGGTGAAGGTGATATACCTGTGTGATTGGAAGGGGTGGAGCCTGGCTCCACCTCTCCCAAACCCCATTTAAGGGCTGACCACCACTAGGGAAGGTTTTCTTCTTGGAGATCCCTCATGTGTGGAGTCCCCTGCAAGTCTTGACATCCTGAAGGTGAGCCATCTTCTCTTTTGTATTGTTTGTATACTATCTATATAGAACCACTCAAAATATGCCATTATCTATACTATTTCTTTGTGAAGTACCATCCTTGGGAGATATTTACCCCACAACTACATATCCATCACTTTATTCCACAAAATCTTAATTCCTTTTTCAAATCAAGCAAGTGTACCAGAGTATCATGGTCCTCAGAGTCCTCGAATATTCTGTGACCTTAAATATGACAGAAAATTTTTTAGCTGCATTTGAACTGCTGAAAAAATAAGAGGCAAACCTTGTACATCATAAGGTAACCATTCACAGTTTATGAGCACAATAGATGATTGTAATTGCTAGCAGAAATAAGCTAACTGCAAGGACTGTAGGCAGTTAGCCATCCTAAAAGATTGTGACATCATTTAAGCAAGAAGAGACGTAGTGACTGAAGAGTTACTGTGACAGATAACTTCAAAAGGTGGCAGATAACATTCAAAGGTGAATAAAAATCTTGCATTTATAATAAGAGATGAATACACACCAAACAGCTGCAGCTCATCTCACCTACCAGAACTTGGAGTAATTTGGTGTTGTTTGCCATCAAAGCATATTCAGTAGGAACTCATTAATGTGGTTAAGTCAGCAGCCTAAATTACAGTGAAAAGATTTGCTTGGCAGAGCTGTTTGTGGGATGAAGATTTTAGCATGCAGCTACAACTTCACTAAATTTTCAAGTGCTGGAACTGCCTACATACATATCAGTGCCAGGTGAGAAGTACGGCTGTAGTTTTAGGAGAGGTTTTCAAGGACCAGATAGAGGTTTTTCAGGTTCTCTTTCAGTTGACTGACTTCCCTCTTTACTTTCTGCAGTGTATCCACAACCTCTATGCTGCTGGTGAATGGGTCATAGCAAAGAGAAAAGGGCTTCTTAATCTTCATTGCGTAGCTTCTGTGAGGAAAGAAGACAGATTTACTAGCTCAAAAACTATTTCACTACATTCAGGACCTAGTTTATCAGTATGTAGGCATAGATTTCTCAGGCTGACTGTGGCTGCTGTGACATCTCCCTTACTGTCACTCCTCAAAGTTTTCTGGTGCAGTATATCCTCCCTGCAGCTGAAGTATTTTGCAGCCCAAAAGATCTGCATTGCCTGCTTTTCAGTGTGGCTGGCTCAGATCTGTCTGAGCTCTCACAGCTCTACATTAACACAGCTCAGAGTTATTACAACCACAAACTAGAGGAATGCAGAAACACAGCATGTCTGCTGCCTTCACTTCCAAGAAATAACCTGAAGTAGCTCTTTCTGCTTAAAATCTTAAAAATACTAGGCATCCTGGGCTATTTTGCCATCTGCATTGACAGAAAGAAAAAAAAAGCCAACACCCACGATTGCTTGCCATTTTTGACTGTTTCCATTAAGTACATGCTGGTAGGAACCCCCTGTACTGATGTTGCCTTATGTTTTCCGTTCTGACAGATTCTTGAGTCTTTGGTTATTTTGAGCTTTGGCTGAGCAACTATCTTGAAAAAATGTATGAAAAAGCTTTAAGTCTGACTATGGTGTGTATTCTTTGTCCTTCTAGGTTCTTTTCAGGTCTGTCTGAGTCTAAAGCTCTTGAAAGTCTCTCTTCTGCCAGTGAGTTCTCAGCTGTTTTTACAGTGCCAAGACAATAACTAAATCTGAACCCTCAGATTTAAGATGAGGAGCCTAATTTGCTATTGCTATAACCCCAACAGACAACGCTTCAGGGCAGGAGGTGGGGGGAGCTGGGAAGAAGTCTGGCCCAGTATCTCCTCCCCTAATAAATTCCTCATTTCAACTCCTGCATGCTTCCCAGTAGCTCCTCAACCAGCCTCCTGCCTCCAGCCAGAATTGGTCTTCTTGTTCTAACTGGTGGAGATGGAGGCCCAGAATTTAAAACTGTTTCCTTCAAAAAAAACCCAAAAAACAACAACAAAGGGCAAAAAACAAAAGCCCTTATTACATAATGCAGTCACAGAAAAACATTTAGAAACACCTCAAGCTAATGTGAAATAATATTATTTAGATTGCAGTCAGCTACTTGGTAGAAATTAGATCGCCTGTGAATGCTGAGTCTGCATTCTTGTGTAGATATAATCAGAGAAGAAAGGCAATTTTGTTTTTAAGCCCCATGCTGATCCATGTTAATTCCTGAGCCTACTACATAATTTCCATGTGGCCTTGTGTAAGTCAATTCTTCAAGATTCCCCATTTGCCTGGAATGACACAGAGTCACCCTTCAGAAGCTGCTAAGATGAGACACTGAAAGATGAAGGATGATTAAGGGCACAGGAACACATAGCTATGATTTCCTATGAAGCTTGTCTCAGTTAAACATTATCATGTATATCTTCACCCTAAGAAAACCACTGTGCAGAAATGAGTAAGATAACCTAGCACAGTTATTACAGTAGTGGTAGCTGTATTTATGATTAAGATTCAAGCTAGTGTGTTCCCTTCAGTGAAATTACTTACTGGAGTTTGGCCTTGGCATCTTCAAAATCTTCTGCTATGAAATAAACAGGCTGAAAGGCTTGATCCTGATAGGGGTGAACTGCAGTCACTTCTGGATCAAAGGGCTCGTACTCTGGCTCATTTGATAAAGCATACTTTGTAACAGGAATAACAAAGGTTAGAATAGGTGATTATACATAGCAAAAATTAAGCCTACTGGGCTGTGAAATACTCATTGTGCAATAGTTAAAGGTAGTATCAATTCCTGTTCTTTCACCAGTGAAACCTGTTCTTCATAAATAGCAGTTAGTAACCAAAAATGTTCTGCTTTTTTCTGTTCTATACCATTTGAACAGAATGAGAGGGAGAGAAGGATTTCCCATATTGCGGTGTTGTATGATTTGGTATCATTCTCAGGCAGGAATGAGGAAGTCTATGCTGTGCCCTAGGATATGAGTCTCTATCAAAAACATTGTCTCAGTATCATGCTGCTGTTTTCAACCAATATCACAGAAGAATCATGGTACTGCACAGCACTGTTTTGAATTCCCTAGGCCATGTTACAAAGTTCATATCTCCTTCTGCACTGAAGAATAAATGGGAAGCTCTTGACGTTTTCAGCACAGCTCCCGTGCCAGTTAAGCACTTCTGAAGTTTTCCCAACACTCAAAACATAAATGCACACTGTACTCCATGTGTGCCTTTGGACCACGTAGAGTTTCCTCTAGAAGTTCTGCACAGGTTCTTCTGAACCCAAATCAGATAGCTTAAAACTAGATCAGTTCCAGTACCATTTGAACTGCACTGCAGATGTGCCTAAAAGCTGATTTCCAAGTAGCCAGAATGGGGAGTGCTATGTCCACTCGAGTGAAATGTTCTTGATGCTGACAAGAAAAGTAAACTTACCTAGTTCAAAGCACGACCTTTCTTTTCATCCTCAGCCTGGACAGAGAGCTCCCTACTGTCTTTTTGTAGTAGTCCATTTTTCTGGCCGCTTTTTTTGTATTTCTCTCTACTTCCCCAGTCTTCAGAAGGCTCCTTTCACTATTTCATAATGCAGATGCCAAATCCCATGGTACTTGTAAAGAGCTGGTAAGACTGGGTGACGCTTTGTAAGACTTTATTCAGACAGTCCCCTTAAGCACATTTTTGCATATTTCACTGAACTGAGTCTGAACTCTCCACCATTGGAGGCCTGCCCCAACCAGTAGGCCAATTTGCTGCATAACTTGTGCAAAAATTCACATACACTTTTTAAAAAATAAGAACAAGAATATAAAATGCTAAAAGATTGTATTTTTCCTGTTCTTCATTTGCAGTTTGTAATTGAAGAGTAAACCTTGGAGAGCACTCATACAGCCTAAGATGGATGATATACACAAACATAAGGCTGCTCTTATAATCTTAGAAACTCAGGGGACTAATGGGAAAGGATTTTAGAAACTCAGAACCTCACAGGGGTCCCACTATGTTGTCAGTATTGAAGCAGAGCTGAAATCCCATTGATTTTAGTGGAAGTTCTGCTTGAAACCGGATGGCCTGAAAGGCCTCTACAAGTTAAGTACTTGTTGTGCTGCAAGAAAAGCATATGTAGCACTGAGCACTGCCAGAAGTGTGGTATGAGCCATATGATTTTACAGTATGTAGGACAGAGTCCAGCTGAATGTTAGCAGGAGAAGCATTTTGGATAATGCAGAACAGCTGACAAAGTATAGTGAAATAAACAGTCCAATGCTGAGAGCTATTGGGGAGGAATTCTTACAGTTCAGAAGAGGCAAGGTTGGCCAGCAGTCAGACCCATTACAACTGCTCAGTTTAGACTTGGATATAGTTATCCTGTCCTTTCTGATACCTAGCTGCTGTCATTAAATAATTTGTTAGATAAGTGCAAGTACCAGATAGGGGTCATTTCACCTCTACCTTTCATCACCTGCATTTCTCCAAGTTATTTTTTGGGCAATGTCAGCTCCGTACATAGAAAATAACTACCTGAAATAGACTTCCTACTGGTAAGGGTGGGTGTTATGGAGAAAAGGAAAACATTTTGAAGAATTCCCTGGGTTATAGTCAGGCTCACACCAAGAGTCAATCCAGACTGCAAATCAGGGATGTTCATAGAAGCCTTGCTGATGCTAATTTCTCACATATTAGTTAGATGCAACACTACTTACCCTTTCCAGCTGGTTAGTTTTTAACTTCTTGCAGCCAAAAATTGGCCTTAATAACTCATGACTTTAGTGTGTTTTCAGAGGCCAAATCACCTGCTTTAACTGGTCCAGGATCCTTCATTGATAAGAAGGATTTCTTAAAAAATAAATAGCCATTGCATTACAAATATTTCTCCTCTTTAGGAGAAAAAGAATGAGATATCATGTACTTTCAAGTTGCTAGATAGGAATCACTTAAATATAGGACCTTATAACTTCCCTTACACTCCCACTGATCCTATACTGAAGCCAGAATTAAACTAGACTAGAATGATCAAATGGAAACTTTCTGGATTTCAATTTTGTTCCAAATAAAAAATCCATGAAGTGAATCAGTCTGCCCTAAAAGGAAACTTCAGTGTTTAAGGCCATAGATATAGTGTACCGGAAGTTTCAAATGCTCAAGGTAAAGTGCACAGAAACAACTTGTCTGCTCACATGGGGTCAGTACATGACACATAGCATAATTGCTGATCAATTGCTTAACAGTTTTGATTATTATGTGAATAGTGAGTATGCAAAGGGTTGGAAGCAAACACTTCTTCATTACCTATTAAGCATAAATGCCATCACATCTATATGTAATTTCAGAAATGAGTTGAAGACCCAAGTGTACCCAGTTATACCAAAAGCTTTTCCAGCAACATTACCATTCAAATATTGATAAGCAAAGTAATGACAACAATCAGCTGTTAACCAAGGGTGATTATCACTTCTATAGTCAACCTTAACAGTTAGTGAATGAGGGATGCTATTATATTTTTGAGTTGTGTGGAGTAGTTTTGTAAACAAGCAGTTCTTGCTCACTACTTAAACCCAAAAATGAACAGTTTGTTGGTTGGTGTCTGGTGAAGAGAAGGGTACTTTGGTTGGTGTCTGATGAGGAAGGAAAGTACAAGACTGCTACATGCAATTCCAGCCACCAAAGACAAGTGTTTCTGGCATGTCTTACATGTTCAATTGCATCAGAAGAAAGCGGAAAGGTAATACTGTGAAGATAGGTTCTGTGGTGCATATCACCACAAATGCTACATATGAATTGGAGGCATTTATTATCATGTTTAACGAATAATTGTATTTGATTTAAAAGTATAAATTATTCATCACAGGAGTCCAATGTTGTAATCCAAAATCATGTTTTCATATAAATGTATCATGTAGCCGTGTGGTAGACTGATGCATCTATGTGTACATAGACAAGTCTATAATCTGCTTTTATATATCTCTCATGAAAACTTTGATTTCTAATATACGAAGTGTCTTAAAAGAGTATTTTGTCATCCCCCCTCTCCCTACCCCGAAATTTCAGTTTTGTTAAAAACCCTTTTTGTCCTTGCTAATGCCAAAAAGCATCCACTATCTTCATAACTTGAGATGGCTGAGACATACTGACATCAGAATTTTTGCACTTATAAACAGATCATCAGCTTCAGCGTACAGCAAAACTGAGGAGAAGAGAATATCTCCTCTACCAACTGTTTAGCTGAAGGAGGTGAAAATTATAAGCTTTCTGTATAGGTAAACAATCTCTCTTTCCGTGGGTGCTTTGGTCCAGCAAGAGCAATATCCAACCTGAATACACAAATTTTCATCTGCGTAAAATTTAAGGTGAAAGTAGTTCTGAAATGCATTTTTGAATGTAACATTTCTAAAGCATTTTCTATTTGCTATTGTACATCATATTTACAGGGTTTTTGGCACTTCATTTGGTCAAATCAGTCAATGACTTTCAGATTTATAATCTCACAAAGATCATCTGTGAGCTGAGATCATAATAGGCATAATATTGCCCTCTAGTGCATAGTCTAGAAAAGTACATGAGTGCTATATTAAAGTCAATTGCATCACTACTGAACAGAAATAATAAGAAACAAATCTGATACTTCATAGGTTGCTTGCTTTCATCACATTTAATCTCTCAAGGTTGAAAACTTGTACAATCCTACAGTAGTTTGTCCTCTACTCAACAGCTTTTTGTGAGGAAGAATGAATTTCTTCAAAAAAAGAAAATAATAGTGTCTTAAAGAATATTGTCTTATGTGAGGAGATATCTTGCTTTTTTTACCAGTGAGTTTAGAAAACTGCATTGTAGGAATCTTTGATAATGTATAGAAGACACATACCATAAGCTCCCCATAAGATGAAAGCAGTCCTGCCCCGTAAGCTTTGATGGATCCATTTTGCTTGCAGAGACCAAACTCCACAGTAAACCAATAAAGCTGAAAATGAGAACAATTTCTGAAAATCATAGTCTCAACAGGCATTTCATTTTTAAGATTTTCTTTTTTCCTTCTTTCTAACTTCTTTTATCCTTAGTCATCATCATTTTTGTTTCTACAAATTATACAACTATGGGTTTTAAGAATTTTTTTCTCTCCAATGTATAAAACACAGAAATTATAAGTATTTTTCAGAACTTGACATCCTTTCTAGTCTCACTCCTCAAAAAAGCCAAGCCTGATAATAATAGCTATGATTAAATAGATTTTAATAAATAAAACATTGTCATGTTCACTTCTTGCTTTGTAATATTACAAATGACCCTCCAAAAAATTAGCCTTCAGTTGCATTATAGTCAGTGAGAACTGACAAACTGTGATAGTTCCCAGAAGCAAGGCTAAGCACCCACAGAGGATTCAAAACACTTAGAGAAGTTCTTGACACGATAGTTTCCCTCCTCTTATATCCATATGATAGCATTAAAAAGAATAGAAGAATGACTTATTCTTTAGTAGCAATGAACCCTTTAAGGTAATACCAATTCTAAATTTATGTTGCTGAAATAGAAAATAAAGGTACATATTTACCTGCTGGACGTGGAGTTATAAAAACTATTCTTGTCTCTGCCAACCTATTGGCCTTTCCCTTTTTATACTGTATAAGGAAATGTACTGTAAAGAAATAATTCTGGACACAGCTTGACCCCTGAGATGCTAGATTGGTGTTGAGAAAATGTGGAAATACAAGACACTCAAAACGTATAGTTTTGTGACTTCTAATGAACTTTTAGAAAGCTTAGATACTGTTGTATCACCTAGGCTAGTTACATTATTATAATCAATGGAATATGATAGGAACTTTCAGAGCAAAACAAGAGTTTATCGTAGACACTTGCGCCAGGATAGAAAATCCATTAAGCTTTCTTCTGTATATTCATCTTCTGGTAAAGAAATCTAAACAATAAGCCAAGGCTAGATGTCTAATTTTTAAAAAATCTGAAGGTTGAGAGGCTATTCAGAATACCTGAATGGAAGTTAATATGTAGTATTCTCACAGATCCTTAACTGTAGGTAGCTCTTTCAAAAAGGTCCTATCATTCTACCTCTCAAAACCCCAGATGATATTGGAAAATTTTAGATCAAGACTTATCTGCTAACCTAAATTTTATCCTGTCTTGAGCCAAAGAGGGGTACTTGCAGAGGAGTGCTGTGCAAGGCATTGCCCTTCACCCAATCTCACCAAGACCCGAGAAATAGCACAAAATATCTTCCTGTCACATATCGCTCTTAGCACTAATCAAAACACAAATCTTAATCTTATTACATTCTTTCCAGTCTGAGAAATGAGTAATACACATCTGAATACAAATAGATTTTAGGTGAGCCATAATCTTGTTCAAACTGTGCTTTGTTCCACTTTGACAGAAGTGGGCCTGTGGACGGAGTGAGGAATTTCAGATGTGAAAATCTGCTCCCATTCGCCCCATCTCCTGCATGAGTCTGATCCTGGAGGGTGAGGATAAAACTGAAAATATAATCAAGAGTGGGAAATGGCTGCCATTATCAGAAGAAAATCATCTGTCCTCTGGCCCACATTCAGATCAAGATGGTAGCCAAGGGTTGCATGAGTTTTTTTTTTTCACAGATATATGAAAACTACCAATTCAGAACCAAGTGACAGTATTTGTTTTCCGATTGCTCACAAATGTTGTGAGAACAATGAATACAGGGTGCCCAGAATTCTTATGGTGCCCTGAGCCTTTCTGTGTAGGAGAAATTGCAGGAATCACACTGAGTATCCGGTCTATAAGGTGAATCTTAATTGAAACCCTCCTGTCACTGGACCTGTGGAGACTCAAATTCAGGAGCATATTTACAGCAGCAGGAAATATTTCCCCAAAGTGGAATCACGTGCTTCTGGGATCCCCCAGAGGGACTCCAGCTCCTGCTCCAGTACCTCCCTAAACTGCTCCTGTGGAGAAGACAATTATGCTGATGCTCCCATTTTTGCATGGCTGATCTGTGACATTAGAGAAGAACCTTCCCTAAACAGTGAAGGATATGCAGTGAGCCTCTTGGTTTTGCCTCTGATATTAAACTGCTGCCTGTACTTACTGTAGCCAGTTTCTCAATCTCTGCTTCAGATGATCCAAGAGAAGCCAGTCCAATATCCTAAAGCAAGTAGGCAAGCAGGCAGTGTTACACTAGTGTGATTATTCAACCCAAGGGAGAGAAAGAGGGGAAGGGGGAGGACCACATCATTTCAAGCATGAATAGCATGGACTATCCATTGTTTTTGTCACCCAAAATGACCTTCCATGGCTTCCAGGATGCCTACCTCTCCCTGGCCCCCAGCTACATACCACTGGGAGCCACATTAGATGAGTGTTTAATCCTCAAATTCTCTGTGTAAAGTTAACTGTCTCAGCTTAATGCTGGACTATCCCAGGCACAGATTTATAGGGAGGCATGAGAAGTAAAGAACACAAGGTGAATTTAATCTCTGCCATTACCATTCTGCGTCTCATCTTTTTGTATGCCTCTATGGATGTGTCAGATACATGCAGGGATGATGATGTTTAGTCACAACTATGCTCCCTGTTAATTACTATTTCCGCAATAAAAATCTGTAGGTGTCTTATTTTGGCTATCCTGAGATACAAACAAACCAAAATGTTTATTATCCTTTATTGATCTTTTCATACTTAATGGAATAAAAATAAATAGATTCATGGGGTGAATGCTAGCTGTGAAGATACTTGGTGAAAATTTGAAATGGAAAAGTGAAAATTTGGTAAATGTTATCTCATGTTGCATAATCAATATTACTGGCAGGGAAAGAGTAGCTGGAAGTTTTATAATTGCTATATTCTTATTTCTATGGTGTTTTCAGTTCTAACACTGAACTGAGGAGTTCTTCCAGAAAGAACTACAGACCATCAGGATATTTTAAGAACCATTACATTGAATCTGGAAATAAACAATATTTATGGAAATTGGCATGTATCCACACTGATACAATTGCAGACCATGACCTGTGAGGTGAACTGGCTTTCTTTTTCAGACATTCATTCAGGGAACTACATCAATTAACCTTCTCCACTTACTGCCAGTTTTCACAGTGGCCACTAACAGATAAGCCTAGAATATGAATTATCTTCTTCCCCCTGCTATGGCTCTGAGGCTCATTCATAGTTCCAAAGTCTTTAATTATACTAGGTCATTGAGTTCACATTGGCTGCTCATACTAAATAGATTCTTATTGTACAAAGAAGCTCTGTTTGCTTTATGGAGCCTTCTCACCAGTATGAGCAATGCTGTGAGAATCTGGTGAGTTGTAAAAAGAAAAACATCTCAAATGAATGACGTGGTGGTGGCCAAAATTAAAGTATCATGTGAGATAAAAATGTACATTTGAAGACAGAGTCAGCCTAGGGGCTCAATGGCTGTTGGTGGCTGGGTTTATTTGGCGTGAGACAGGAAGCCAGGGAAATAGAGCACTCGAACAAGCGGCACCACACAAGGGCTCAAACAGCATCCTGCTGTAGGCTGAAATGGCCCTCCCACAGAGAAGTCCCACAGCGTTGCTTGCCCCTCCTTTTACAAGATGTCCACAGTGGTGCTACCACTGCAGCACTGCTAGCCCACTACTGCTGAAGGCTGTTAGACACAATCAAATTTTAAACAGAATCTCAAGCACGGTGGGCTTCATGCCTTAAAGGCATGTCTGGCCTGCTATCCAGAGCATTTGGTTCAACAGCCAGCAGAACAAGCTTCTTACCTGTGAGAACTGGGCAAACTCCTTGTTGGCTAACATGGGAACATGACCCAGCAGTTCATGGCAGCAGTCTCTGGAAAACAAGAGACCTTCATATTTGATAAAGGGATGGTTGGTTGGTTGGTTGTTTTGTTGTTGTTGTTGTTGTTGTTTTCCTGCTCTTTGTGAACATCCTGTGAAGACTTTAGCCAACAGACTGCCATAGGGAGCTAGTGTGAGGGTTGTAATTGCTTTAGTTAATCCACGGTAGATGCTTCCATACCTGGTCAGGCTTTGCAGAGAACATGGCAAAGCATTCCCTTCTGCTAAGGAGAGCCAGCTCTCCCCCACTACACTGGCTATTGTCTCACTTGGGATGGCATGGGCAATAGTCTCCTATGTCACAACATCTTTGAAAAGACCCTGTTTTGTCCCAGCATACAACAAAACCGTCTGTGTGAACTTGTAATTTCTCATGAAATGTAATTGCTGTTGTCTGGCCAGCAGTTACTGGGAGAGTTTCACAGCAGGGAATCAAACCTCAGCAGATGGTAAATGAAGGCAGCATGAAAAGATTAAACCAGATATTCTCCAGTCTTTTCCTTCTTCAGACAACTTTGCAAGAGAGAAAGAAACCCACACCCTTGCATGCTTGACTTCCCCTTCTAAATCTTTGGCTACTAGTTTCTCAAACTATTTAATTCTGTGGACTACTGGATAAAGTTCCAGAATTATTCCTGAGAAAATCTTTTCTATTCAGATGGATGGGATTGTGCCAGGTTATCATACTTACGGTTCTGGGGAATGCGTAGGTGAAGAGAAATGCCTTATATACTGTGTGCACTGGAAGACACGAAATGCCAGGCTGGCAAGAAAGTCACGTGCAGACAACAGTCCTGCTGCTGGTCTCAGCTGGAAACCTGTTGTTTCTGCAAATGAAAATGAGACAGAATTTAGGACTTCCCACAGTTAACTGTATCACACACTCCAGGTAAACAGTTTCAGCAGGCCTTGATACTCAGTTGCAGTATCTTCCTTCACATAAGGACAGTAGGAACTTATTGATATCTAAGTTTTCCTATACTTTTTGGGTCCAACTACTGTAACACAAAACTACCTAACTGCTCACCCTATATTTAGTCACAGAACAATGATATGAGGCACAGAAATCCTGCTCATTCCAGCTTAAATTTCTAACACATTTGCACATATTTATCTGCTGTGACCCATATCTCAATGATGTGTCTGAGGTCACACATGGTCCCTACAGTCCTGCATTTTCAGTCCCTAGCTAGTTTGCTCATCTCTGAATTCTCTCTCAATGGCTTTATTGCATGTGTAGAAGATGATGAACAGGAGTTTGTTAAGAGACAGCTCCCAGCCACTCACTGGCCTGAGAGCACCTTGCTCTTCTGGAAGGCTTGGTTGCTGTGTAAGTGTATCTTGCAGAATTTCTTATTCCCTACTCTAAAATCTTTGCTACTTCACACTGTTGGAGACAGAACTAGGTGAAGAGTGAGCATGACCTGCTATAGGCATCTAGTTCAAAACAACCCACACTTCATATCAGTTTGTCAGTGTTTCAAATGTATTATTTAGATCAGCACAGGCAAACCTTGCTGTCAGTTTTAGCTTTCAATCTGAACTTCATTAGACTGTGAACACTCAGGAGCAAGAACAAATAGGCCCTTGTTAGAGATGAGTGTGTTGAAATTTGGCCCTTAGCCATTTAATGTCAGAGTTTTAATTAGCTATTCTCAACTATTTTTCCTTCTGATTTTTTCACCATCATGTCTGCCTAGAACTAACTAAATACCCTTCTAGTGATAGACATTTTGCTTTGCATGTGCCCACAGAAAAGGTTAGAAGAATGCAACACTTGCACTTAGTTTTTACCTTGAGCTACCAGTGTTATCCCTGGGCACCTTGTATTCCTACAGAAGGTCTGTGAGAACAACTAGCAAAATAATCAGTTCTATGGTTAACAGAGCATGGGAACATGGGAAACGTTGGTGGTCCTGAAAGCTAAGAAAACTAAAAAAGACTGCTTTTAAAGAGAGCCAGTGGTAATCTTTTTGAAGTTCTATATTCAAAATCTTTGTTGCATTCTCAGCTTCCATAAACAACATTTCATCTGCTTTAAAGCATAAAACTACATTAAAAAATCATAAACTTCTTTTTTCTCCCTTTCCTATCCGTACCCTATTGTGTATAATGATGAAGATTGGAACATAACTTAATGTAAACAAACCAACAAAATAAGCCCACCCAGAAACCAAACTGTTTACAAGATTTGTTGTTTTTTTTAATATTTCTTCCAGCATTTCTTGCCTGTCTGTCTGCCTATTAGTATTTTTCTCTTTAAATAGGGAAGGGAAGGGGAGGGGAGGGGGGGGAGGGGAAAAGTCTTACCAGAAGAAATAGAAGCAACAAAGGGTCTTAAACTATTCAGGACAAAAAAAAAAGAATGGAGAGAAAGAATTCTTCTAACTGATGTTATGAGTGGAAAGTTAGAATTCACCACACTCATCTTCTATTGCTTGTCCAAATTCAAACTAATGGGTACAAAAAAATCAAAAAAGCTGAACTACAGCAAACAGAACTATTGAGATTACATCTATTAACAAACCAAAGGTATCAGAATTAACGTGGGAACTGAAAGTGGCTGAAAAAATCTTCCAGTTCTCTTCCCTTCTCCATTGGGAAAGCAGGGTGCTATGGGGAATAGACAAATCATCAACTATGTCTCTATATGGACTGGCCAGGAGCTGGAACAATATGGGGACTCCCTTATTGCTGATACCATATTGAGTCAATCAGGAAGAACATGATAAGCTCAGATCTGGTAATTTTGGGGCTAAATTCTGTGTCAGAACCATCTGAAAAATATATCATACCAGTTCTAATATTTAAAGAAACTCAGTTTTGGAAGACTATGAGAAGATCTGGGGAAATTTATATTATTTTAGAATCCATGTTGGAGGAGCTGAAAGGAAATGAAAATTAAAGTTTGTGTTCCCTGGGATGCTCTTTTAAATATAGGCCTGTGAATCAGACAGTCTGTTGATGGAACAGGCTTGGCAAGTTGCCTAGAGCCATAGGAAAAAGTTATCTGCTGAAGGTATTATCTGCAAAATCTGAACTTTCATTTCATCACTGCACAATAAAACCAGCAATCAGTAGAGAATTGGAGGTTTGACTGATTGAATCTGCTGTCCAAAGGTCTCTGAAGTCAAAAAAAGATGAAGATAAGATCTTGAGCAGTTGACCTAAAGTGATCCATAAGGCTTAAGTCTTGGCCTAGAAAAATTTGTACATACAGTACTGAATGTTGTAGTGTGAGTTTGCCTGAGCCAGTTCACTGGCTGTAATTTTTTCCAGCTGCAGAGGACAATGAATTTCGAAATCCAAACGTCTTTCCTAGAAAGAAAGAAGTACCTAGGTTCATCTACTTAACCCTTTAGAAAAAAAACAAAACAAAACAAAACATAACAAAACAAAACAAAACAAATAAACCTCTTGTCATGTTAATTTGTCACATGGATAATCCTTTAAATTAATTTTAAGTAATTATGGCATACTTACGATGTAGGGTTCATTCCTGTATTAACCAACCTCATTACCAGACTAGGTAACACTAGACAGATCTTCTACTTGTATTAAACTGAAAAGGAATTGCTTGGCAGAGTTCAGAGACACTGCTGTGTAAAAGTCAAGATGAAATTTCATCTGGCTATCAAGGCTGGCTATAGCATGATAATTTTCCACCCGGGATATTCCTCTCTCTCTCTGCATCTCCACAGTTTATTACACAAAGGCTTATCATCACATATGCTGAAGAGTAGTCCAGCCATTACAGGCACTGTCCAGTAACGGTATGTGCTGGGATTTTTGTCCAAACTGGAAGAGTGAGGCTGTTCAGAGCTCAACCAGAGCTAACCAGTGGCAGGACAAACAACACCATGCATCTTCACACAGGTTATAGTGAGTGAAATTCCTCTATTGTATGTAAAGGACCTCTGGGAGACCTAATGGTCTAGAGGTTAGATGAGGTTTGGTTGGTGGGACACTGCACATCCATAGCACAGGAAAAAGCCTAAGCTGTTGAATAATGAGTTTCAGGAGCAAAAATTTTGGCATTGACAAAAAATGATGGTAAATCCAACCAAATTAATAATAAATAAGAATAATTCCTTGTAAATCATACCCTTCACTCAGTGGCTGTTTGACACAAGGTTGCCTTTAACATAGCTTCTACAAATACTTGTGATTTAGACAGTATTTGTTGCAAAGAAATCTTGCAATAATGTCAATCTTAATGCTATCCTAAAAATATTCTGTGTAGTGAAACAATTATAATAGAGAGAATCATTAAAGTTAAGGAGCATATCATTTCAAAGCCTCCATAGGTCCAAAATATTGTACTGACTCTTAAATGTCTTTATATGTAAACATAATACACTGTACCAACTCTGATCTGTCTGTGCTTAAATCAGAAAGTCTCAAAGCTAATCAGTAGATTTTATCTACAGTTTAAGGAGGGTAGAAGCAGCACTCCAGAGAGCCATTCTTTCCATTTTCCTTGGACAGCCATGCCAGTATGGAATAAAATGCCTGATATGCCTGATTCTCATTCCCAGTTAGATAAATAATGTGGACAGTTAGCTTACACAAGTTATGATCTGTTTGAAGTAGTTAAGCTTAAACTCCCTGAGAATATTATCTCAAATTTTACTAGAAGAATTGTGAGAATGACCATTTTTACAGTATTTTATTTTTTTATTGCTAGCAAAGTTTGCAAAGCATGGAGAAAGTTTAGAACAAGAGCCTACAAAAGAACTGAACAGATCCAGACTCCATGCAATCAAATTCTGTCAACAACGTGAGCAAGAGAAATAGTACTATGACAGGACATTCTTAAGTTGTCCTAAACTATCCTGCTTTGTAGTCAGCTGATTCTGTTACAGAGTATTGAATATCTGTCGCAATCAGATCAGTATCACATGATTTCTGGAGCTCTCTGCTGTCAACTGCTGTGAAAATGAAACAAAATGAGATAAACTACTTAATGAGAAAAATATTTATAAGCCCAAGGAAAAAAAAAACAGATATAGAATAGAGGAATAATAAATAGGGGAATAATATAGAGGAGAATATACGGAAGAAAATACATAGTACATGTGAAAATTCCTACAACTAGATGTGATGGTGCTGGCATGAACATGAGAGATGCAATTCATAAGCCAACCCCCCACTCTCTTATACTAAAGATGTAATAAAATATTTATCATCAGATAGACTAACTTTACTAAAATTGGTAGTGTCTTGGAAACATATTCAGGCACAGAAAGCTGAATTAAGTTTACTAGAATCTCTTACTGTTGGAGCATGGAGCAGGTCACTTTATTTCTTGAACACTAGATTTAAACTGAATTTATATACAGTTAAGCTGAAGTTTTTATTTACTTGTTTTGGCATAGTGAGCAGCTGTCTTCTACTCTGGCACATCTGCTTGTCACTCAGGATAAACAAGGAGGTTTCAAAGACAGCCTTTCTTTAGTTAATTTTGATAGCAGAAGTAAATCAGCTGACTAACACAGCTGATTGATCAAGAGATCATATTAATCCTGTGGCTTAATAATAGTACCACAGGCATTCTTTTTTTTAAGATCAAGTCCAACCACCAATGCATCAGCACCATGCCTACTAACTGTGTCCCTAAAATGCCACATTTACAATATTCTTGGAAACCTCCAAATATGGTGACTCCACCACCTCCCTGGGCAGCCTATGCCAGTGCAGCACCACTCTATCTGAGAAGAAATTTATCCTAATATCCAACCTGAACCTCCTTTGGTGCAACTTAAAGCTATTCCCTCTTTCGTATCATTGTTACATGGCAGAAGAGGCTGATTCCCACCTCACCACGACCTCCTTTCAGGTCATTGTAGAGAGTGACAAGGTCCCCCCTGAGCCTTCTCTTCTCCAGGCTGAACAGCCTCAGCTGCTTCTCATAAGGCTTGTGCTCCAGACTCTATACAGTTCCTTTGCCTTTCTCTGGACATACTCTAGGGCTTCAGTGTCTTGCAGCAAAGGACCCAAAACTGATCAAAGTTCTTAAGGTGTGTCCTCACCAATACTCAGTACAGAAGGATGATCATCTCACTCATCCTATTGAATACAGTATTTCTGACACAAACCAGAATGCCTCTGGCTTTCTTGGCTACCTGGGCACACTGCTGGTTCATGTTCAGGTGGCAGTCAGCTAACAACCTCAGATCCTTCTTTTCCATGCAACTTTCCTGCTATCACCAAATATTCAGGAAACCAAAGAACAAGTCATCATTCAAAGAGACTAGCCTTTTAGAAATCTGGACACATCCTGAAGTTGAGGTATGTTGTCCTCTTGGTAGCCACAGTACTTCTCCAGCTGCTGGAAGGCATCCAGGTATTGCATACAGGCATGAGTAGGGTAGAGGCTGCTCAGCTTCCTGTAGACTTCTCTCCTGAAAAGCAGGAGCTGTGTAATGTTTCTCACCACAGTAAAGCAATTCTTCTCTACTGACAGACCTAAAGATGCATAATCCCCAAGCATACGTGACACTCTAAAAAACTAATACAAAACTAACAAGTAGTAACAGAAACAGTTATAGTTTCAAATTTTTATGAAAATTGAGATCATTCTTGGAAATAATGGCTATGGATTTGTTGTTGTTTTTTGTGTTATTATTATTATTAATAATAATAACATTATTATTATTGATGTTATTGATGATATGGAGGTGATAGGCAGTCCCTGTAATGTATCTGTCCATTTGTTGGGATGTCTTATGCAATGTGGGAGTAATGAATCAGAATGAAGGGGGAAGGAGAAAAAAATATATATCACAAAACTTAGGAGGAATAAAAACAAAAGAACAGAGGGAAACAGTGGCTGCTGTCACTATTGCAAAAGCTGCAGGAGACTGGGCCATGGAAGAATTAGGAAAAAATGAGGATAACTAGAGTTCAAACGTTGCCTTGGCTTATTCCCCCCAGACTACTACTGACTTCAGCAGTATTGCACAGCATCTGAACTAGTACACAGTTCTACTCTGGACTGGAGTTTAGAGAGGGCAGAACTGTTTACACATATGGTCCCTTTTAATAATCACTCTACTGTTTGTCCAAACATTGACTACCACAGAAACAGAGTCTCAGGGAGGTGAATTATCCTAAGTCAAGCATCCGTTCTAAGTACCACTGAGGCAATCATCTAATTTCCCTCAAAAGTTAAAAGAGAGTAACAGACACTTCCAGAGAGCAGTTTAGTTTACCCTAATGTAGTGTCTCATAAAGATGTGCTGCCCCATCACTTGGAGGTGCTAGTCTGTTTGTAAAGGAACCTAGATCATGGATCATCTTTCAGAAAACTGAAGTAGAATTAATAAATTACTATACTCAGTCCTTTCAATTTCTAAAATAATCACATTGTTTTCTGCATAGACTGTCTCCACAAAGGATGATTAGTCTGCTACTTAAAGGTCATCCAGTCCACAGATGGGAAGAGAAAGACAATATCCATTATTTATATAAATTTCCTTATTGATTTAGATAAACAGCAATACTATTTAGATTTTCTTATAAAGATGTGACAGGTACATCCCCATAATTTTGCCCTAGATTTTCCCTTTTTCTTGTCATATCTTTTGCCCACAAGAAATCTTGTATGATTACTCAGTTTCAGGGCCTTTCACAGCCTGCTGCTTAAAAACAGAAACTCTCTGTTTTCTGAAAGTCATATTTCTGCACTTGATTAGTTTTCATTTTTATAACCATGTTGCTACAAACTGAAGGCATCCAACAGCTCTTCAGAGTGAACACCAAGGGAATTTAGTCTGTACTACAAATTTCCCATTTGATTGCACCGTTCTCAATTATATTCTGTTGTTCCATTGTTACCTGACCTCAGGTCACAGCTCTGGGGAGTTGTGATAACCATTGAGAGGTCTAATTTTGGAAGCAGTTTCACAAGACAAGGCAGCCTGGATTGCTGGGGCTTTCTTTTTGGGGAAATGGGCGGATGCTGCTGTAAAGGTCTGTTCTGTTACCACAGCAGAACTAATTCCAGGTGGAGAAAAACTGGAATGACAGAAGTTGGCATGCCAAGATTGCTGGCTAGCAGTAGCAATCATGAGCATGACACTGACCATCAATCTTTGACAACTGAAAGATTTTTATAAAAATCTATTAGAGCTTAATAAAAACATGACTGCCTGTCTGAGTTAGATTCAAGTTCTCTATGTGATTATGGGCAACGCCCATCTAGATTTCTGCAGCATGGTAAATTTTATTTAAAATAAAATAATCACTGTAAAAATGGGATGGTCCTTTGGTTGAGGTCCTGGAATGAGACATCTAGTATATGTATTTAATACCTGACACTGAAATAAAATTCCTATGTAATTTGGACAAATGACATACTCTCACTTCTTTAGTTCCCCAGCATTCTTCCTTATCCCCACTTTTGGGCCATCTTTCCATTTAAATTGCAAACTGAAAAAAGACTGTTATGTGTACGTGTGGCATCTTTCCCAGGTTGAAGATATTTTACTATAGACTCCAGGTGATTTTGGCTGCTGATATTTTGATGTAATGGTCTTGCAGGGAGATGGTCAGGACAATGCTTTTTGCTCTAGAAAGTGAATAGTTAGTTTCAGCTCTGAGAATGGCTTTCTGTAAAACAAATGACCAAAAATAAATGCTTAACTATGAAGTAAAATTTGAGGTGGACAAACATGGTTTCAGAATAACTACTTCGTATTGCCAATCCTTCCTGGTACTATAATGGAATGGTCCAGGAGTCAGAGTATAATTGACAAACTCACCAAGTTGCAGTCTCCTGCGCTGTGTACTCAATATGAGGCAGAGGGTCCCCACTGTAAAGAAGAGAGGAAGTAATGCATGTTTCTAAAGCAAGATTCAAATTAAACTTCAAGAATTTCTTTCTTTACCTGTACAATGAACGTTTGCTGTAATGAATATAGAAACGGCAAATAGTTCATAATTAATCTCTTATTAGTCTAGGTAGATTCTAATGTGTATATTTTCACCTCTGTTAAATCTGGGAAGAAAACAGAGAGATGTGATAAGAAAGAAAGACAGGTTATGCCTGGCAGAAGAAAAGAGAGGCATTCAAAATTAATCACCTCTGCTGAATTCAATCTAGCAACCATCATACATTGTGTGTCTGGATGATCTATCTCTGAAGGACATGAACAGCACAATATCATTATCAAACACATCAGCACAGAGTTGCCCAGGTGCAAACTACTGGTTTCTCTGGTGGATCTCTTCTCTTCCTCACTATCACTTTTGCAATAGCTCTGAGTCAGCTGAGTCTGTACTTCTGCTGTTTTATGATGGACTATCCATAACATGTAGTGGCAGTGAGAAAACTATTGTCAAACAGAATTCTCTCTGGATATTCTGACTTGGGAGATTTTACCTTTTCTTGGACTCTGTGAGACTGATCATCCACAACCTGTTTTAAGCATCTAGTTATCTCCCCCAAACAGCAGTGTGATTCTAATGATTTTTTTAGGGAGAAGGACAGACATTCAGGAACATTTTCATTCATACACATGAGATATGAGAGTTTTCTAGGCTTTTCTGTCTGTAGACTTGATAGCATTACTCCAACTAGGAAAAATTTAGTTGGGAATATTAATCTTCATGGGCATAGACATTTTGACAAACAAATAATAAAAATAGTAATTCTTCTTTGTCAAAAACACATTCTAAAAACTTGCCAAGGAATGTCATAAACATTTTTCCTCATGGTTTCCTGAGAAGGACCAACTTCAGATTAGGAACTTGTGCTAAAAGAAGCCACAAAGTCGAAAAGAAAGACTCATATGAAGGAATTACCTCTGATAAGAGTCAGTGAGATGGATATTCAGCCTCATTAATTTATCTTAAGATATATTTGCTGTATTGTGAGAAAAGTCTATTTTAGCTGAAGGTAAAGGTTCTGTTTCTAGATTCTGTTTTCTGTCAGTTGGCCTCATAGGTACACTGACAAAATATTAAGTCTCTGGTATTTCTTCCACATTACAATATCTGAAAGTACACAGTGAAAGATAGGCATTTCTTCAGCAGTCTCATACTTACACTCTGTAATTATAGGCAAGGTCAGCAAAGTATGCCCTCCGTTTCCTGTACTCCAGGTCAGTGTATCCCTGGATTAGAAAATAATTTGGAAAAAATAAAATAAAATAAAATAAAATAAAAAAAGCTTTACATTAAGAGATATTTCAGAGCATGAATGAATTCTCTGGCATGAGCATTCAAAATAACTAAACCACATGTAAGTTGTTTTCTCTGAGGCAACGAATCCTGATCCTTTTAAACAAGGCAAGCCAAAGTCTGCAGTCAGTAACATCCGTGACATTCTGATGAAAATTTTGGGCTTCATGCCAGAAAAGAAATTAACGTGGCTTGGTGGAAAAGTTTTGGAGTTGTTCACTACATCACAGACCATTAAACTTACAGTCAAATTTAAATGAAAATCACACTGAAAATATAATTGAATTATATGTGTCTTGTCTCTTCTACTGGAAGGAAATTGAATCTCTAAGTCATTGCATTCCTATGCTAAGCACAAAAGCTTCAGCACTGAAGAGTGATGAACACAGTGGTACTAAGCCTGGTATCATCTTGCCAGATAAAGTACACTACATCTGAACAGTGGGAAAAGAAGGAGTCTTCACTGTCTAGAAATCATTGGAACGACCACTTAATAGTGAAAAATATGTGCACTCAGCTGAATTTTCTCATGATCATTTATTGCCATGTTATAATAAAGATACATACAGAGATGTCTGTTGAAAAGCACAGTTTACTTATTAAATATGGAAATTTTCTTTTTCCTCCTCAGTATTTACTAGAAGTCTAGCTTCAAGCAGTGTTCTCCAGCTATTAAATATGAATAAACATGCGGAATCAAGTTCCTTTGAATTTTACATCATTCATAACAGGAATAATATCTGAAATCTGGTGCAATGTTACTAATATAACTCATAAAGTGGAGTTGATCAGCATCACTGTACAAATATTTATTATTCTCAAATATCAGAACTTTCTGGAACCATTTTGCCTTCTTCAAGCCAATTTTCTCCCTTAGGTTTATTCACATAATTTTCAGTGTAGCACTAATAGCAGTAATACTACAGTTAATCAGTACTCTGGGCATGAATTTAAAGAACTGGTTCTCAAGAGCAAGTTTATATTTTGTCATGTGTTATGGATTTCTGTTATCATTCTGTTATCTGATGCCACCATTGCTTGTCAGTAGCTGCAGTATGTCCATGTAAAGCGCACATAAAGCCATTGGACCAGGCTCTTCTTGTTGTTAGGACCTTTCATTTTTGTCTCTGTAGCACAAATTTACCCAAGGAAGCATAACAGTGTATAATCAGTGTCAAGAGTGCCCCAGCAACTGATGTCATTGTGTCACGTGTTTCCTTTTTCAGCTCTTAAGAAGACGGTAAATGACAAAGTGTATCTGTTGAGATGGATAGCCTAAGCTATCTATTCAGTAGTAAATGGGTACGCAAAATGTCTACTGAGCCAACTATTATCATGTTTTGATACTTTCCTCCAACCTGCCCATATTGAGCCATGCTCAGCAGCACAGTAAGGCTGATTTGTGCTCCTTCCTGCAACAGAAAAATGGTCTCCAGTGCCTGAACTAACTTGCTTTAAGTTTAGGCATTCTGCAGCTTCAATTTATCCCCACTCAGTACTTCAGTAATTCTACACTGCTTATGCTTTCACTCACTCTATTCACTACTCACACCTTCTATTTAGCAAAATAGGGGCGGAACTTAATCTTATTCAAATAATCCATTCAAATATGCATTCATTAGTCTCATGAGGAAAAAAAACCCCTCAGAGTCAGATAAGAAAAGACGCATGAAAATACTTGGAATGTTTCTATCAGAAAGATGCAGGGAAGAATGAAAGACAGAGTCATAGAATATCCTGAGTTGGATGGGATGCACATGGATCATCTTGAATCCAATTTGATGCTGATGTCCTTGTTAAGGATGATCTGAAGATCTCCTAGAGACATCTAGTTTAATAAATCACTATCAAAAATAGAAGATAGACCTGATTATTTTTAATTTTTTTTAAATATTTTTTCCACTCAGAGATGGAGTCAGGGAGTTGCCCTTCAGATCCCCCTTATCCGTCTGTACACAGTTCATACCTCACTATGCTAAATCTGGAAAACCATTTGTGCTTTTTCCCAGTACTTTGTCTTAAAACTATCATCACTGGAGTAGACTCTATGTTGCATTTTCTCTCTTCCTACTCTATATTTTCTAGATATTAGAATCATAAAATCATAGAATATTTCAAGTTGGAAGGGACCTATAAGTGTCATTGAGTCTGACTTCCAAGTTTTCCTTTGTCCTTTTCAAAAGAGGTGTTTTAAGTGAAGTTCTGATACTCTCCAGCTCCTGTTCACTTGGCACAGTAACACTGCAAGCAGCAGGGAGATGTCTGCAGAATTCCTTCTCTTGTTTCTTACATGAGAAATCAGCACAGGATCTGTCCCAGTTTTCAGTTATCTCACCTACTTGCTGGACAAGGCTACCAAGGGGCATGCTGAGAGCCTGCATCATCCCTCCACAAATTCTGGTATGGTGAGAAAATCCCCAGAACCAAACGGAAATCACAGATACAAAAAACACTCATCAAGTTGTAAAACAGCAAGAAGCCCTACTGATTCCTTATATTGGGGGAAGAAAAATAAACCACCAGAAAACCAGGGTTAAAAAAAAAAGAAATGCTGGAATCTGCTTGTCCTTCAGCCATCACGGCTCTCACTTTTGACCCACATACCTCAAGCACTGAGCCTAGTGCAGCAGAGCCTGGCACCCACAGATATTACAGGGCTGAGTACATATGCAAAACTGTTATTAGTAAAGCCCTATTTGTAGTCCACTCATAACAAATATCTACTGCCTGAATACAAAGGAAAGCACATCACAACCATTCTGACAATATTTTGTGGACAGAAAGATACTGCCATAATTCTGTCAGAAAACTTGGGAAAAGTTAAATGTAAATAAGAATTATAGTTTTTGAAACTTGCTTCAAATTTAAATTTTAGATGCATATTTCAGTGGAAATCAATAGACATTTTGAGACTCTTCTGTCATATTTAAGCCTTAGTTCCAGTATTACGTCCATTAATCTGCATTGCCATATAACTGATTTATTTGTTGTCTAGGCAATTTATTCAAGTTTAAGTATCATACTTCTCTCTGTGGGAATCTGATGATCTGGTATTTATTTGTGACTAGCTCTTTGCTGCTTGTTCTCATTATTGTCCACTGTACATTTGCACTTGAATGAGATTCCTGGCATATGCAAATTTAAAAATGCAGACATAAAGTATTTGAAAAGTCAAAACATAGGAAATAAAAAATGTGGAAGGCTGAGAAAATTGAAGACTAGATGGACCAGCTAGTAAGAAGTGGGTATACTTCAAAGAAATTAGGGATGAAATAATAAAGTAGAGATTTTTATTTTAACTAATCAATGAAATGAAAACATAAGCTAAAGACTATATTAAATTGAAATGACCTTATAATGTGTCTGATTTTAATCATGTTTACTTTTGTGAATCAAGGCTTACGAGCTTTTGTCATTAACTTATTCATTCTGCAGACCCTAACTTCACTGAATATCAGCCTTTATCTGGCTTCTCTTTGCTGTTTTTTCCAGATTATTCAATTGTTCCTGAAGTTCTCCTAAAAAAATAATAAATAAAATAAAATAAAAATAAATTAAATTATATTAAAAAAAAAAAAAAGCTTATAGAAGGTTCCCTTTTAAAAAGCAAACCAATCAACCAACCATGACCTCAAACTTACAGGGTGACCATGGTCAAAACTGGGTTCGTACGTTGTGATCAGAAGGTGACATTTGTCTAGATCTTGTATTTTCATGGGGAACCAGGGCACTGTAGAGAAAGTAGTAAGAATTAAATGAAATAGGATCAAATAATTTAGAAGATGCATAGAAAGCAGAAGCTCTGTGGATGATTACAAATTTTATTTTCATCATTGAATATATAAATATTCATATCTATCTATCTCCATATGTCAATAATCGAGTTTCAGTTAGCTGACCAAGCTACCAGACTGGATGAAAAATGGACTGAAATGAACTTTAAGGATAAATCATCAGTTTTAATTAGGACAAACAAGCTTTAAAGGCAAAAATATTTCATCTTAGACAAATGAGATTTCTGTTTGAAACAGTACAACAAATTTTGATCTACATTTTCGATTTCAAAAAATATTTTGATCTTGTCTAAAAAGTATTCTTAAACTTTTGTACTGTTAAAATTGAAAACAGCAATTCAAGAGGAAAATGTGAACTTTCTAGAAACAAAACAAGCCAAGAATCTTGTCTTTTTTCTATCTCTTTTTATTTATGTATTTATTCATTTATTCCCCAGGAAAATTAATCAAGCACTTGCTCCGTTTCCAACAGTTTCCTTCCCTTGATGTGAGGAACTTTTCTGTTGACTAGAAGAATATCTGTACAGTACTAATTTTAATTTAAATCCTAGCATTTATAATTAATTAATTTTAAAACCACAGAAGAAAGACAAAGATAATGATGCTTTTGGAAATTAGACATGCTGAAGTCAGACTCTGTCATTACAGCTTAGGGAAGGACCTTCAGGAGTCACTTGAATCTAATTCTTGACAAGAGGAAACCAGGCATCTATGTACCGAATGGCAAATCTAGCCTTAGCCCTGTGAAATTACATCTAATAACATTTTTACTGAAGTATAAGGCTAGAAAAGCACACCAATTTTGGGAAATTCCAGTTCTTTCATCCAATTATAGCCAATGTTGCAATAAGAACAAAGAAATACAAGTCTAACAGATGTCTTACATCACTCCCTTTTTTTGTTTTCTGAATCTTTTATCAGACCATGTTATACATAGATCCTAGCTCCAGTGCATCTGAAACATACAATTTCTTCTGAGCACAAATTTCTAAACTCCCAAGGAAATCCTAAAGAAATACTCCATCTCCAAAGCCAACTCTGCTCTCCACTTGCCCTGACAACAGTGATATTCTTCTGTTTTTTCTGCAGTCCCCAGTGGCAGCTTTGCATGGACTGCCTTTCATCACTAGCCTGAAGGTGAATTTCAAGAAACACCCAAAGGTATCCAAACAAGACTGGATTAGCTAAAAGTCCCTGAGTGTTGCTGCCTGGCTTTGGCAATTATAGGAAGCCTGAAGGCAATTTCATATTCAGAGAAACATGAGTTGATCCAGTTCTATTATCTACCAAGGACACCTCTGGCCTCCCCAGGATTATGTGAGAAGTCTCTAATAATTTCCTATACCCATCTACTCCCTTTCTTGCCTGTAAACAGGACAAAGAGCAGTCTAACTCTGGCAAATTCACTTTCCATCCTATGGAAATAAAGCTGGCTGACAGCAGAGTAGTCACTTGCAGCATTTTACAAGAAGCTCACCTCCTGCTTCTACCAGTCAGAACACTACCTGAAGGCTTTCTACTGATCCTCTCTCCCTCTTACACTCTGGAAGCTTTTTCCAGCTGGTTGCATTTAGTTCTTTTCAAGTGGAGGAGCAATCTAATTCCTGAGAGTCCAATTGGAGTAAATGGCAGCTGCCAGGGTACTGTAAACAGACAACTACAGCTTTTTTTTTTTTTTTTTAACAAAACTAACACCGTATACTGTAAGCAAATAAAACACTCAGACTGCCATATTATTGCACTGCCAGCAAGTGTCTGTGTTTACTCTGTAGAGCCTCTTAGCAGCCAGATCTATGCCATTCTCTCAGCTCTCAGTCCACAGGTTTGCTACCACTGAAGAGTTTTGAGTTTCTCCCAAGCTTCTTCTTTTGTTGCTCTTTCTTTTCATTTCCCTCTTGTTGGAACACTCTTCTCATCTCTGTTCCATTGACAATGTCAAAATGCTTCCCTTCTCATACCAGTGGGAATGATCCCAAGTAAAGTGCCACACATGGGGTAAAAAGTCTGCTTTCCAGCTGAAGATAATTAAAAAAATAAACATAGAAAAAGAACCACCAACAACAAAATCCTACTCCAAATAGAAATAAAACAGAACTAGCATACGCATATGGTTCTTACCTTTGTCTTCTTTGCCAGTTTTCACATCCTCTGCTACTCTTCTTAAGGAGGTGATAAGGCGACTAACATCAGCACTATGAACTTCACATTCAACAAAAATGTCAAGATCATCAGCACAGTTCTTGAGCTTTTTTATTTTCCTGGTTTCAAAGTGATGGATCTGAGTTTCGAATGTCTGCAAGAGCTAGATGTTAATATGGTGTAGCTTTTCCAAAAACTGAAAAGCCAAGTCTAGAGGCAGTTCTGTAATGTCTTGAAAAGGTGATTAAAAAATCTTAGCAAGAAGTACATGTTAAGCAATGAAGCCCTGTAATGCCCTATTTATAAGGAAGACACAGACAGTGCTAGATTAAGCACCGTGTAACTAGGTAGAAGGAAATAGAGATGAAAGATGAGATGCTGTTGATTGCAGCATTTTATCTGTCAGAAATAACAAATGAGTATAACTCCCAAGAGCCTAGCAGAATGGAAGCAGATCTATTGATGTGTAATAGCACTGTAATCAGTCAATAATTGCAAATAATTAAAAATAAGTTACAAACACAATGCTTTGAGTTATTCATTTTCTCAGATAAGAGTGAGCTCTTGGTAGGGATACTTCATGCTCTTAGAATACCTAATGCCTCTGTGGTTTACAGCTCTAGTATTCTTTATTTTTCCTGTTGAATATGCAGAAGAAAATCTTCGGCTCCTAACATCCCCACATGTAAGTACTGTTGCCCTGTTTTTCAGCCATAGCTGATAACAGTTGCTACAAAGAAGCAACAAATCAGTATCTGCACTTGCATAAAATTATGATTCTTCTAAATAACTGAATAGCTGCTTCCTCCATTCGGAAAATTTTCCTTCTCCATCTAGGGAGATCAGCCAAGCTCTCTGAGCAGCTGTAGCACAACAGGAGTAAGAAGGAAGGAGTAAGACAGGTGAAAGAATAGACCAAGAGCACAGACAGTGAGAGAGAGAAAGGTGAGAGAGGGAGATGCAGTATGGGAGAGGTGAAGGCAATAGGGACAGTAGAAGTGGGTCATTGGAGGCAGGGAATGACAGGTCAAAAATGGAGTCTGTACCTCAAAGACTCTAGCTGTCTTAGAGAGCTCAGTCTTCTTCACATTGCAGAGGGTGAAGGTCAATATGAGAGTGTCTCTGTCATCCTCCTTGCTGTAGTCAAGACTACCTTGCCTGTTCAGGGACTCTGTGCTACACATCTTCCCCTTACTGACCTCTTGCATTTGGCCTGAAGTCACTCCAAAGTAAGTCTTCATTGGTAGCCAGGGGAGTGGATTGCAGCTGTGAGATGTCCCGTGGAAGCTGCCTGAGGATGTGTTTCTCCCAGAGCAATGGTCAGGGACTGTGACAGAGATGCAGTGGACCTATGTGGAAGGTGGGTTAGATATTGGGTCACTTATGTCAACCATGCCAGACACATCAAGGGAAACCACCTACGTAGGATATGCGCAACAACCCAAGATAACCCCCCTCCACTGTGTAACTTCAAAGAGGGGCCCTCCCACTCTGTTTGAAGGTGTCTGCAAGCCATTCACCCCTAGAGAAGTGCTCCTTTGTGGACAGACAATTAGCATGACTACCACTTACATCTCCCAGTCTGGACTATCATCCTTCCAGGGAATCAACAGTCTCTTCTCCCACTTCCTATCCAAATCCAAGTGATATCCCCTTGACACTGACACAGTTGTGGGGTAGCCAGGGAGATCTGAGCTGGACAAAGCTCATTGCCTAACTTTGAGCTTTTCCTGTTTACTGTCTCTGACCTGTTCTGCTCCAGCTCTGCAAAGACTGAGCACTGCCTCCAGGTTAAGATTCTGTGTTACAACTTATTTCTGCCAGGATTTTGCCCCGGTAAAATAAACTCTTTAAAATCCCAGGGTAACTTCCTTCTCACAGATGTTAGGAAAGCACAGTTCTATTCCTACATAGCATGACATCCCTTGAAGTTTGTAAATATGTTTCTGGATCTGAGCACCTATTTCTTCCTACTCTAAGTTACAACATGCTAAAACCCCTGTGAAAGTCATCTTGGAACCCCAAAAGGAAGGCCTTTGTTCTATCTGTCCTTTGCAGATGGAGCCATGTGTTCCTTAGGTGACTCCGGCTGGGTCTCACACCCTAGTGACAAATTGATCTTTGGTTCCTCCCTGGATAGGATGTATAAACATGCTGCAACTAGATTTTGACCCCAAGAGACCATATCCACCCTGCATTTCTCCTTGACCCAAAACAGAGAGCTGGGAAGTTCTCAAATCCTTCAGCTGTTGCCTGGTTAAGATGTACAGACCCAAAGAGAATGTTTGGATCACCATTCCCAGAAGGTAAGGCTCATTGACCCTGAAGAACATAGGTCTATCCTGACCTTGTGCAATCCGGGCTCGGCAGACTGGGGTAAGCGGCAGCCTGCAAAGCTCTGACCCTTCGGCAGTGCCCAGCCCGCGGGCAGGGCCAGGCTAATCGCTATCCGAGGTGCTGAACCCGGCCTGGCTCAGGGCTCGGGCATTCTCTCTGTGGTCTGCACAGGGCCCCCTGCATTGAGCCACCCCACCCCTGGCCTAAGTCATATCTCAGGGGACATAAGCGGTCCGTATAACGACCAAGCAAGCGCCAGGCTTAACTCTGCCTGTAAACTGAATTGCAAGAGAAGGTGGGGGCAGGGAGCAGGCTTTGAGGAGGAATAGTGTTCTCCCCACTCTCATGTTCCCATAGCAATGATGGGCAAGGCTGTGTCCAGGTGAATAAGACAAGATGAATCTGACTGACCCCATACTGAGCTTCTCCAAGTAGAATGGGGGCATATATCCCCATATCCAAGTTGCAGGCATGGCACAAACAATAGATGATGTGAGATTTCCTACTCCAGCCTATCCACACCTGAATCCTTGCACTGTAGATGAGACCCTGAGGACCTGAAATGCATGTTGAAGACACTAGTCATAAGTACTAGGAGGGCAAAAGCAGCTGACTCTTATGTCTGACTCTACGTTCTTGTGTCAGACAGATTCCCATCCCTATGTGCTTGTACAACACAAAGCAGAATGGTGTTACATAGTGACTGATATTTCTCAATAGAGACAGACTGGAGTCATGAGCTATCCATTAAAGCAATACAAAGCTTGCAGTGACGCTTTGCAGCCCATGGTAGATCCAGTACAGAGTGCTTTACCTCTCTAGATGGTAATGTGTCCTTTCCCAGCTAGTGGACACTTTAGTGCTGCTTAGAATCCATGTTTGGGGCAGGTCATGAAAGGATCCACACATTATGTCATAGTTTAAGTCAGCTTTGACAAGACATCCCTTTCCCAGAATTTTATTTTCAGCGCTTTGTAGGACCTCTAGGAGTATAGGAGAAGGGCTTTTAGGCTGGATGCTAGAGTTTAAAGGGCTATGTGAGGACAGAAGGACAATGTGTTATCCCTTCTTATAGGAACAGGCAGCTTCTTCTTACAGGATGCTTGTCTTTTACTTGAGAAATAGGGTAACACTCTCTTGCGCAGATCCTGGGTAGAAGCCATGGCTGATCACCACAGATAACCTGCCCATTTTTCATCTGTTCCCACTGTGAATTTCTCCACCATGTACGGATTCAGTGCTGCCCATATGAAGGGTATGTAGCATCAATATTTGTTTTATTTAGATTAAAGTGGTTAAATTTTTAACATTAAAATTCTTATTTGCCAATTATCAGCATAGTATGAAAGAGTAAAGATACGGGCTTTAAAAGAATGCACTCCAGTGTACTCTTCAAGAATTTCCACTTCCTTTAAGGAATAAAAGACTCCTATTGAAAGCATACTGTCAGCCAGAATCTGAAGAAGCCCAGAGGAGACCACATGCCCATGTAACTTGTGTTAATAAGTCCTTCTTCTATCACTATCAGTGATCATGTTTAAAGTCACTGGAAAGAAAAAGGACCTCATGAGAGGGCTTCTTTGATCACTTGAAACAGAGCTTGAAGATGGGCATGGTGGGATAGAAGAGAGTGCCACTTACATAGAAGATGATCTAGGGATAGGTTAATCAGGGTAGCATACAAAGATATACGGAGTATGTGTCAATGGTTTACAAGCTGGTTCAGCCTGGTTCTATGACGATTGGTGTGGGAAACCCATGGACCCACACCCTGGGAAAGGAGAAGGGGGAAAAGGAAAAGGGAAAAATGGAGATGGGCCTAGAAACAAAACAGTGGCAATGATCTGAGGAGGAAAGCTAATTTACTAAATAAGATATCAGAAAGCAAATTAACACAATATAATACAATATAATTGGAATTATAGCTAATAAATCAAATAAAATGAGCAAGAGAGAGTGTCTGATAAACTGAAGGCCTGAGGGTGAAACGGCTAGTGAGCACCCGCTGCTGGGTCAATCCCCAAAGGGAAGAGAGCATCTTGTGACATACAGTTTTATCTTTCCCTCTGAATGGAAAAACATAAAAATACAAAGCAAAGTCATCTGGGGAATGTAGCCCTTGGTCCCTTCTGATACAGGTATACCCATAACTATCAATGATCCACAGAGTTGGAGCATTAACTCTTTAATTCTCAATGCACTACATGGTGTTATGATGTGGAATGCCAATACCAATCATAAAACCATGACAGTATGAAAAAGTATAGTAATCAATGTGTTGTTGTATATTCCAAGGTAATTACACACACCAAGAGAATTTTTTAATCTGTTTTCCTTAAAGATCCATAATCTTGTCAGAATGAGTGAAACTCAAGCACTTCAAGATAGCCTTTTTTTTTTTTAATTGGAGCTTGCCTCAAATGGTCTTTCCTCCTTACTTGGATATTTAAATCTGATCAACATGTGTGGGGGAGTTACAACTTCCAAATAAAACAAAAAGGGTTTTGGCACACAATTTTAATTATCTTTAGCATGGAAATAAAAAGTGGTTCATTAAGAAGTACTCTTTCAAATGCAATTTGAAATTAAATTTGTACTATTTAAATCACATTAAAGCCATTATTTTTTCTGCATGTATAATCTATTTTCATTATAATTTCACTACTTTTAAAATGTTGAGCATTTATCTTTTTCTCTTCTCTGAGCCTTGTTGAGTAGCTTTGGCTGAAGCTATTGTGCATTTGCACTTACATTAAGGGACACAAAATCATAATTGTGGCATCAGTGTTCCTTAACTATTCTACCTGCACATAAAAGATAACCAGAACTCCTGAATTCTCAGTATCGCTGTAGATTTACAACTGCTGTCACATATAACAGAGATCAAAAGCAGAGAAGTTTAGAAAGCTGCCTGAGGGTTAGTTTGAAAGATTTCAACCCTCAGATGAAATAATTGTCTTTTGATGAAATAGAGTTACATTAGGGATTCTATTTTATTAAGAGCTTAAAACATGGGTTACTTTGACACTGAAAATACTTACCAAGCAGGACTGAAAGAACTAAACAGATATTTTCATGAGAAAGAATAATACAAGAAGAAGAAAAAAAAAGATGCAGAGATAAAAGATCTTACTTTGAAGCACCAAAGTGATGCCATTTTGCATAAGTACATTTCTATAGGAAACATTCCAGATTTTATCCTTAGATTCATGTTATTATTCATTGTAAATATAATGGAAAGAGTTGTATTTTCTGTTTTCCTAGAGTGTGATGCTCACACAGAAGCTCCACTGATTTTCAAACTATAAACACAAGAGTAGCACATTAGGTACAGGACTTACAGACTTTCAAAGTCCCCTCCGTGTTTGGAACTTCTAACTAGAATATAACTCTTTAATCATATTAGCATCATAATGCAACATATTTTCAAACTGAAAATACTATTCTGGATTGCTTTGCTTTACTCAGTTCTAATTTACAAATGTTGATCTCACTCTTTCAATCAGAGAGCTAGGAGAAGGTATTATACAATGTAGGCTGGCCCAAGAGAGCATTCACCTTAAGTGAAAGTAACTGGATAAAGTACAGAAATACCCTTCTGAATAGCAAAATTCTTCTCTCTCTGTGACTCAACCATTGTATTAATGGAAATACCTTCTTTTCCATTTGCTGCTTGTCAATCTATACTCCAGGAAGAACAAAAAGTGCTATAACAAATGAGGGAGAATAAAACTTAAGTGAGGAAAGGAAGGAAATCCTAAAAAGCATAATGATTTAGGAGCTGTCTTGAAATATGACACATATGAGTTTGAAAGTACTCAGACTTGGACAGAACTAACCTATGTCTCCCATAGCTCAAAATCAGTGCATCCTTAAGAGTAAGAAATCATGCAAAGATGGCAGGAGAAATTGGTTATCTAGGAGCTTATGGAAAAAAAATGAAATGGAAGAATAAAGTTTATGGAATCTGGAAAAGGAATCTAGCCACTTGTCAGGAATTGTCTGGACATGCAGGGATGACACAAAGAAAGCTAAGACTCACTTCAAATTAAATCTGATGTGGGAGGTCAAGAGCAACAAAAAAGGTTTCTTTAAGTATGTCAACAGCAAAAGGAAGACTAGGGAAAATGTTGGCCTGCTGCTGAGTGAGGTGGGTACTCTGGAAACAGAGGGCACTAAGAAGGTGTAGTACTGAACATCTGTTTTGCTTTGGTCTTTACTGCTAGGATTTCCCCTCAGGAATCCCAGCTCCTGAATATAAAAGTGAGAGTCTGGGAAGTGGAAGACTTCCCTGTGGTTGAGGAGGGTCCGGTCAGAGATCTTTTAGGTAAAATTGTCACACTTGGATCCATAGGCCCCTATGGGATGCATCAGTTAGTGCTGAGGGAGCTGACAGAAGTGATTGCCAAACCTCTTTCTATCATGAAAGGTCATAGAGGTGCCTGAGAACTGGTGGAAAGAGAAATTAACTCCAATCTTCAAAAAGAATGAGAAGGTGGACTCAGGAAACTACAGGCTTGTCAGCCTCACCTCCCCACTCTAGGAGGTGATGGAGCAGTTTATTCTGTATGTCGTCTCCAAGCAAATAGAATAATATTATTAGGAGCAGTCAACATGGGCTGAACAAGGGGAAATCACACTTGACCAATCTGGTAGCTTTCTGTGCCACCATGACCAGCTGGGTACATTAGGAGGAGAGCAGTGGATGTTGTCTACCTTGACATCAGCAAGACTTTTGACAGTGTCTCCCATAACATCCTCATGGATAAGCTTTGGAAGTGTAGAATAGATGAGCGGATAGCTGTGGGACTGAAAACTGACTGACTGGCAGAGCACAGAGGGTTGAGATCTGTGTCATCGAGTCTAGCTGGAGGCCTGTAGCTAGTAGCGTTCTCTAGGTATTGCTACTGGGCACTATCTTGTTCAACATCTTCATCAGTGACCTGAATGAAGGGATTAAATGCATCCTCAACAATTTTGCTGACTAGACAAACCTTAGTGGTCAACACACCAGAAGGTTGCACTACCATTGAGCAAGTCCTGGACAGGCTGGAGAGTTGGGCAGAGAAGACTGATGAGATTCAACAAGGTCAAGTGAGAGTTCTTCTCCTGAGAAGGAATAATCTCATACATTGGTACAGATGAGGGGCTGACCTCCTGGAAAGAAGCTTTGTGGAGAAGGACCTGGGTGTCTTGGTGAACAACAGGTTGGCCATAATTCAGTACTGTGCTCTTGTGGCCTAGGAGGTTAGTGGCATCTGGGGTTCAGTTACAAAGAGCATAGATGGCAGACTGAGGGAGGTGCTCCTCCCCCCTATCCTCTGCCCTGTTGAGCTTCATCTGGCATGCTGTGTCCAGTTCTGTGCTCCCCAGTTCAAGAAAGACAGGGAACTTCTCAGGAGAGCCCAGTGGAGGTTCACTGAGATGATGAGGGACCAGGAGCACCTTCCTTATGAGGAAAGTCTGAGAGCCCTGGGTTTGTTCAGCATGGGGAAGACTGAGGGGGGATCTTACCAGTACTTATAAATATCAAGTGAATGCGGCCAGGATCTTTTCAGCAGTGCCCAGTGACTGAACAGGGGGCAATGGGCACAAACTGGAACATAAGAAGTTCCATATTAACATGATAAAGAACTTCTCTACTGTGAGAGTAACAAGTATTGGAATAAGCTGCCTAGAGAGGTTGTGAAGCATCCTTTTCTGGAGACATTCAAATACTGCCTGGACACTCTCCTGTGGAACCTACTGTAGGGAATGTGTTTTAGCAGGGGTTTGGACTAGATGACCTCCAGAGGTCCCTTCTAATGCACACAACTCTGTGATTCTCTGATTGCTTTGGTTGGGATTCCAGCCACAGATACGAGAAGGCTCTAATATTTTCATCTGTATTTGAAAACATCACTTCTTCTCCTGATGGAGGAAGGTATTGACATTGAGGATGAGAACTGATATCCATCTGGATTATGAATCCAAAAAGTTAGGAGAAATCTTGCAGCAGTTCTGAATAAAACATCATACCTCAGCCTACCACAGAGAGTAGCTAAGTAAGTCTATAGAAAGAACCATCCTCTTTTGTAAGCTCACTGGTTCAATTCTGAATCCACAATGTTCCATAATATTATAACAGTCGTTACAGCTCTGAATTTGAGCTAATAATGTACTGATGCACCACTAAAATCTTTACATTTTGTCTTGCCTATAGTAATGGCTTTGTGAGCTCACATCCAAATATAAAAAAAAAAAAAGAAAAAGAAAACCCACAGATGTGCTTTTAGGTAACTCTTCTCTGAAAAGGCTTTTTTGTGGGTGCAGTGGTGAGGCATGGACTCCATGTTCTAGATAGGCAATGTCAGTGTCTTGCTGACAAACTCCACTCTGCACACTATTGATGCAACACAGCATACCACATTCTTGGCTTGAATAAACCATTTCAGGATCAGTGCTTGTGCAAATATAGTATATTTTTGCATGGTGATAAATTTGCATTAACGAGGCTGCAGCATACTTTCTGTCTTTTCCACTATTATCTGTGCTTTTAATCAATGGCATCATGAAATTCTGAAGAAAGTTTCAGGACAGAGGTGCTCATGTGTAAAAGAAGAGGTACAGTTTCAACAAGGGAAGTCATGGTTTATAGGGCCAGGCAGCATGCAAACCTCTGAAGCATGTAGAGTTGAGCATTTAATGGAAAGCATGCACAAATGTGAGGAACTGCTGGGAGAATGACTGTGGAAAAAAAAAGAAGATAGACTGAACTGTGTTAGCTGTTACTGTTCTGTCACTGGGCCAAGTGTGGTAATGTAATCCCATGGTTGTAATAGACCGTAGGTCTGCAGGGTTGAGATCTCCTCCTCCTGATAAATTTTGATACAATATATATGGAGGGTTTCTCTAGATTCCCAGAACTAAGATTATTTTTACACTTTAATGAGAAAAAAATGGATTAGTGTCTGAAAGCCAAAAGCAGTAAAGGTTTCTTTCTCTACTATCTGTTGATAATTAAGATATATTACTTAAGCATTCATGCAGTACACAGGAAGATAATAAACTGAAGCTAGGTGAAGATTGTCATTTTCAAACATATCTTCTACGTAGCCAGTGATTAGCAAGAGATATAGAAAATCTTCATTTGATCTTCTGGAGGGCATTGCAAAGGATCCCCATCTCACCTGTAAAGGAAATAACCAGAGTAATCAGTCCTACAGCTAACTCATTTTTAACATTCCTATATATATTTATATTCACATTTATATTCATTCCCTGAAAAAGAAAAAAAAAAAAAAAGAGCAAATAAGTGCTGGACTGGACACATTTATGAGGGTCATACTGGGATATGGTTTTCAGAGTCAGCCCTTCACCTTCATCAGTCATACAAGGCTGGCTTCTAGGATCAGGAATGCTGATTCTTGGTGGGCTAGTAAATGTTAGGGAAAAAACATATCATGCAAAAACTAGAAACAAGAAAAGGAATATGTAAATAAGCCAAACTTCTCTTCTTTATTAAAAACAGCTAGAGACACAGATCAGAAGCCATTACAGGGCCTCTGAATTTTCCTAACACCTCCAGTTTAAATGGATATTTCAGACTTATCTAACTATAGCCAAGTGGAAATTCTATTTTGAAGCTTGGCTATAAATAGAAAGAAATTTTTGAAACAAAAAAAGAGATATCTGATGCTTGATCATGGTGCACAAGCTCAGTGCAGAAAAGGCAATCAGATGAAATCTGCTTTATGATTACTATTTCTGATTTGAGCTTAGAGGTATTCAGGCTAACAGATTCATAGTTCCTTACTGTTGATAGTGTCAGCTAAGTTCTTCAGCTGCTTTGCGTTGTCCAAGACTTCAATCCTCTGGGTGTAGGGATTGTACCGAACAGAGAAAGGACGAGGGATTGTTTGAGCAAATTTCCTGAGGCAAAAATACAAAAACAAATGCAAACATGAAAAGCTCCATTTCTCAGCAGCTCTTCCCAGTTAGATGTACATTTGCTGATTAAGGAAACGTCTGTGGGAGGAAGCAACTGAAATTACTGCTGAGTGAGATGAGATACAGTGTTTTGTAATATGCTTGAATCTTCATTTGTCCTTACGACCTTCAGTTTTTCCAAGCAAAACTAATTATTCTACACTTCTCTGGATACAGTACAGCTACATAGCTATCGGTATTTGCCAAAAAATAAGAGCTCATTTTCCTTTCAGTAATGCAAAATCCCAATCCATGCCTACAGTTTCTGGGAAAGAAAAGTCAAATATCTATGCCATCATGCAACATCAGGGAACAGGCAAACTTCTGGAATGGTTGGTAGTGGTTTCCAGGTCACTGGAGCTTATTTAAGAGATAGTAGGTGGATTGAAGGTGCAGTTCTGCTACCCTTTTCTCAGCCTTCCCTGCTGCAAAATAGTTAATTCCATGTCAGAAATATTAAGAATTAACTATCTTGGGATAACATTAATTTGTACTACCACAGTATTATAGAAAGGAGAACTGAGTGGGAAGAGATGGTCAGAGCTATTGTTCCAAGCTCTTTGTAGACCCCAGCAGGACAGTGGTTTATATATCTGCTTCAGATTACTGAAGTTCTTGCTGAAGGAGGAAAGAAAGCACACAAGGGTTGATTTTGAACCCTCACTGTATAGGCTGTGACTCAGCATGGTTAATCCCATATTCCCAGAACAGTAGAATATGCTGGATGCCACTTCTACAAACCTCCTTCAGTTTAGCCCTAATTATTATCAGCTAAGGCCATTGTTTCTAATAAAGTTCAGTGTGAGCATGCCACAAGGTGTGACAATAGAAAACAACTGTGTTGGCTATGACATAGTAGTATTGCTAATTCAACTTTTCTAAAGAAGGTCCTCTTTAGAAGACAGCCTTTAATCTCTGCTGAAAGTAAGACTCTAGTTAGAAGATGAAAATCTCCAGGTGAAATATTTCAGGCCAACCTCAGAAGAACTTTTCAGGGAAGTGTCCTATTACACACACATGCACACACACACAGAGACATACCCACATGTAACCCACCAACACAGGCACTGAAACACCACCTTCACCGCTATTTAATCAGTTTTCCAATTCTATTTTTGAAACAAGTAAAAGAAGCTGTAAAATCTTTTTTGGAGTAAGACATGTTTTTCTCCTTAGAGTAAGGCTTTCTCCTCAGCTAGAGAAGTACACAGTGAAGATAGAAACTGTATGCATCTGGGAGCCTGGGGCAGGTGAATGTCTTGAGTCTTGTTATGTGTTTATCTGCAAATAGGAGAAAGTGGGAGGGAGAAAGAAAATTAAAGAGATGGCAGATCTGGGACAAGTCCCTGTATAGCATCTGCTGTGAAAGATTTATTGACTGTGAACAAGATTAATCCCCAGATGCTTGGCTAATGTCCAGAAGGAATGTTGTTGATGATGTTTTTAAAGAAAAATAGAAATATTTCTGTGAGGTGGAACCCAAGCTGAACCTCAAGTGCTGTCCGAGCCAGTCCTGTTTCAAGAACCAGAAGTGAAACTGGACCATTGCTTCAAAGTCTTGTTATACTGGAACTGAATTTGTATTTGAGTCACAGATGACTGAAAGATTAAGTAGCCCTGTAGGCTTGTAAACAGACTGTTAGTAATAAGCTGGAGGCTCTGTATTAAGTTAACAACAGAGGCCTCAGGATTGGGGTTACTAGGCTTGCTGGGAGTTTTGTTTAGCTGTAATATCAGTTGTCTAATGACCATGTAGCTATTACCTAATTTATCACGGTTTTGCTCAATTCTAAAAAAACGTGTTTTATAATGCTTAGTGTTAATCATTTTTATATAGGCAGGAATATCAAGTAGTTACGCTGTACAGGGTGAATTAAGTCTGACCCTAAGGTATGATGTAACATAAAGGACTATTAAAGGGCTGATAAAAGATCCCTTAAAGGCATGAGAGTAGAATAGGTTAGGATAGGATAGGATAGAATAGGGTAGGGTAGGGTAGGATGGGATTGGGTAGGATAGGATGGGATTGGGTAGGATGGGATGGGATGAGATGGGATGGGATGGGATGGGATGGGATGGGATGGGATGGGATGGGATAGGATAGGATAGGGTAGGGTAGGGTAGGGTAGGGTAGGGTAGGGTAGGGTAGGATAGGATAGGATAGGATAGGATAGGATAGGATAGGATAGGATAGGATAGGGTAGGGTAGGGTAGGGTAGGGTAGGGTAGGGTAGGGTAGGGTAGGGTAGGGTAGGGTAGGGTAGGGTAGGATAGGATAGGATAGGATAGGATAGGATAGGATAGGATAGGATAGGATAGGATAGGATAGGATAGGATAGGATAGGATAGGATAGGATAGGATAGGATAGGATAGGATAGGATAGGATAGGATAGGATAGGATAGGATAGGATAGGATAGGATAGGATAGGATAGGATAGGATAGGGTAGGGTAGGGTAGGGTAGGGTAGGGTAGGGTAGGGTAGGGTAGGGTAGGGTAGGGTAGGGTAGGGTAGGATGACAGTGTGATTCTACTCCAACTGATCAGGTGTTCATAGTAACTTAGGAGCTGAAGGAAAACAAACATAAACAAAACTCCCTAAGATACAACTTCAGAGGGGAAAAAAGGGGACAACAACAACAACAACAAATGTAAAACATGTTAGAAAAGATTACAATGACTCTGAAGAGATGCTGGGCTAAGAAGGAAGAAAGGAAATGTAGACATCTTTCTCCTCCTCAGGAAAGAGGAAGAAACACTATTTATTAGCATCACAATCTTGCTCTGAAGACCTCAAGAGATGCTGACAATTTGACAGCTCCACCCCCTGCCCCCAGATTAAAACTGTTGACTTTAATACACACACAAAAAAGTGCAAGGGTAAACAGAAGTTGAAAAGAAAGAGAAGATACAATTAATTATTTTTAATAGTAAAATTTAACAATATTACTAAATAGACCTGTTTTGCTTTAATTTGCTACCTTTGACTCCTAGTGTTATTATCATTGCAATTGGCTTAGTAAGTCGGGTTCTTGTTTTTTGTTCTTTGAGTGTTTTTGTTTGTTTGTTTGTTTGTTTTAAATATATTTTGGTTATACAGGTGAAACTCTTAATTAAAGTAATCATAAGTTCTTGGCTTCATATATAAGATGACTTATTAATTATGAGATGGTTTTGAGTGTAACCGCTGTTTAGAATCTTAGAATATTGAACAACTTTTTCTAAGGTTTATCAAAACGTTTCTACCAAACCAGTATCTGTTACTGTCAAATTGGGTTATATATGGAATTATTGACTTACCTTAGCTTTTCTTTGGCGTCATTAAAACTTTCAGCAACAAAGTAGATAGGCTGGAACTCAGTAACATTGTACATCTGTGCAGAAGTGCTCTCGATGTCAAGAGGCCGAATCTCAGGCTTACTGGATAAACAGTACTACCAGCAAAAGGGCAAGAAATTTATTTCAGTTAAAAAGTTCTTAAATTTGTTATGAAAGAAAGATAGAGCTCCTGAATACCACCCATTTTTACAGAGGAAAGACCTGCTGCTGTAGAATACCAATGATATGGTAACTTACTAAGGAAGAAGCAGCTTTAAGATATTTCTATGTAAATACACCGATGCATTTATTAGATAGAAGACTTCAACAAAATATAACATTATATACTACATAGTAGGAAGCAAAATAAGGCTCTAAACACATCCAGAAGATACATTTGAGTAATTATAAAAACCCAGATGTGAACTGTAAAACTTGTTTGAAACGTTGTTTTAAAGAACATACCTGCAGCTCCCCAAAAGAAGACAGCAGCCCAGCACCATATGCTTTTAGTGAATCACCTTCCTTACACAGTCCAAACTCCACAGTAAACCAATAAACCTAGCAAGAAAATTATACAGAAGGACATGATTCCTTGATCATAAAGGACAGGTACACATCATTGATTTGAATGCCTTTAGAATCTGCATTTCTATTTAAAATGTTCTCATATGACAAACAACAAAACTGTAAATACAGGAAATGTTCTGACAGAATGAAATTTGTCAGAAGGGGCCATGCTAGACTCAGTGTGGCTGCAAATTCAGTTCTCTGACAATGTTGTGCTTTACTGTGCTTACATTTGTCAGCAAAGCAGAGACAACGGAAATGTAACAATAAAATTTCATTTTGGCTGGCCAACCCAGCTGAAGTTTGAACATTTGATGATAGAACTGTGCTTCTGTTTTATTTGGAGGGTGCCTGACTACAGCAGTGCAGAAGAAATGAGCTGTTACAGCAATAGAAGACCCTAGCGTGTGGCCTTGCTCAACTTTTTGGCCTGTCACTATGTGTTTGCAGGGACACTCACTCTCACTCAAAAACCTGCTTCATCTATCAGAAATAGCAAGGATAATGCAGCACTCTGCCCAGGTGATTTGGCACTGGTGACACTAATCTCATATGCATATCCTGATGTGTTCTCCTAGTGAAGAATTCAGATGGGTCACTGACTGCATGGGACATTATCAGGGCAGGAGAAAAGGGACCCTGGCAGGTAGAAGAGTTACTGAAACTGTCTTCCAAAATTTCCCAGGGGCATGTAGTAACACTTAGTCTCCTCTTGCCCAATGTTTGTGCTGGAGGAAATCTTGTCCAGCCCTCTGTTTTTAATCACAACTGTCACTTTGAATAAGAGGTGCCAAAACTATTTTCTTTTAGTGCAACTGTTTCAGGGTGGGGTTTTCCAATCATGGACTTCACTCTGTTCTCATTCAACTCTATGGGAGTTCTATCAGTGACCCCAGTGGCAGCAGAATTAAAACAACACAGGGTGCCTTGGAGAACTGAGCTCTCATTTATTAAATTACCGTAGCAAGTTTCTCGATGAAATCATCTGGAGCTCCCAGAGATGCCAGTCCAATTTCCTGCAACAATAAACCATTATTCTTCAAGCCATTTATTGCAAACATTCTTCCTGCCTTGTCTTATGTAATTTCTCCCTTTTTAAATGTTAGCATCTCATACTACCACACACAAATGTTTGCAGAACATGTTCACATTATGCAGCATCAATTTTAAACCAGAAATCTCTCCAGAAATGAACAAAAGGGTCCTGTCTAAATGTCATTTACAAGGCATGATTCTTTAAGTCTGCTATAAAACCCACTGAGGTCAAACAACATTTTCATCAAGCCACACAAGGCTGTACAATAACCAGGTATCTTTCTCAGTTTACTCCAGTGTGAACTGAACACTAAAGAACCACCCACCTCTCAGCTCTCCCCACACCAAAAGCAATGGAACAGCTATTGCCATGTCAAATTTTAGTAAGCCAAAGGGCAGTAGGGCTTATCGTGAAGGAAAGTCTGGCAAAGGGCTTTCCTGAGAACAAAACTGAGTACTCTTCACCACATCGAGTCAACTTCTGTTTTGTGTGCAAGATATTGCATCAAGGTTGTTATCCTCTCCTTCCCTCAATCTTCTGACCTGCCATTCTCTATCCTTCTTTCTCTTTCTTCCTATCTTTCTCTTTGTCTTCCTTTTCTACATTTGTTTTTTCTTCTTTCTTTTCTTTCTTTCTTTCTTTCTTTCTTTCTTTCTTTCTTTCTTTCTTTCTTTCTTTCTTTCTTTCTTTCTTTCTTTCTTTCTTTCTTTCTTTCTTTCTTTCTTTCTTTCTTTCTTTCTTTCTTTCTTTCCTTCTTTCTTTCTCTCTCTCTTTCTTTCTCTCTCTCTTTCTCTCTCTCTTTCTTTTCTTCCTTCCTTCCTTCCTTCCTTCCTTCCTTCCTTCCTTCCTTCCTTCCTTCCTTCCTTCCTTCCTTCCTTCCTTCCTTCCTTCCTTCCTTCCTTCCTTCCTTCCTTCCTTCCTTCCTTCCTTCCTTCCTTCCTTCCTTCCTTCCTTCCTTCCTTCCTTCCTTCCTTCCTTCCTTCCTTCCTTCCTTCCTTCCTTCCTTCCTTCCTTCCTTCCTTCCTTCCTTCCTTCCTTCCTTCCTTCCTTCCTTCCTTCCTTCCTTCCTTCCTTCCTTCCTTCCTTCCTTCCTTCCTTCCTTCCTTCCTTCCTTCCTTCCTTCCTTCCTTCCTTCCTTCCTTCCTTCCTTCCTTTCTTTCTTTCTTTCTTTCTTTCTTTCTTTCTTTCTTTCTTTCTTTCTTTCTTTCTTTCTTTCTTTCTTTCATGTCTTTCTTTCTTTCATGTCTTTCTGTTTTTTCTTGTTTATGGTAAGGTACAGACAAAAGTTCACTAATTCCCTGAGGTCTGGCTTCTTTTCCAGACATGTTAACACTACCAAAGAGAAAACTTTTCTTCCACACTCATAAATAGGACAATTCCTCATTTGACATCTCTGTTATAGCCTCTTTCATGGCTTCAATAGAAAAAAAATCTTCATTTTACCTTCTGTTTGGACTACAGAATGAGTTCACAACCCATCTGACTCATGAGCCATTCAACTTTTCCCAGAAGTATCAGGATATATAAAGAAGATTTTAGATTAATTTTTCACAAAGTGCTTGCCTGTGAAAAGCAACCCACACAAGACAGACATTTGGAGTGTGGATATGAATGTGCATCTAGATTGTAACGTGCATCTAGATTTCAAGCAATAAATAAGTCATAGTTCAAAGCCTTCCTGGAATCAGCTGTACTTTCATACAGTTTTATCCAGAAAAGTGGCAATGATCTCTCTTGTGTTCTGGTTTGATTCCTCACAACTCTTTTGAAGCTACTATCCATGAATATTTGTAATTTCAATACCTACAAATTATGTACTCAATCTTCACATTCAGATGGCCAAAAAACAAGGAAAACAACACTCATTATTTTGAAAGGGAGAATCAACTGACCTTACCTATACTTAAACAATAACCTTGAATATGAATTCTCCCTCATCCCACCCCATTCCACCCCATTCCATCCCATCCTGTGCCATGCCATGCCATCCCACACCATCCCATCCCATCCCATCCCACACCATCCCATCCCATCCCATCCCATCCCATCCCATCCCATCCCATCCCATCCCATCCCATCCCATCCCATCCCATCCCATCCCATCCCATCCCACGATACCATCCCATCCCATACCATACCATAACATTCCATCCTCCATGACTTTTGAGTTTTCCTATACATTACCTAGTTTGTGGTGTGTTCAGTTTAAATAACAGTATAACAACTAAGTAACATACCTGGGAAAACTGAGCAAAACTGGGATCAGCAAAAAGAGGCACATGTCCTAGTAGCTCGTGGCAAATATCACTGTGGGAAAATATGACATCTGAGTAAATTTAATTTAGGAAATGCCAGATGAATTGCCTCGAGTCACATGAATACAGATCTATGAGAAAATAATGCTCAGGAACCTTGGAGTAAATTTTTGCTGTAAAATTATTCCTGAGATGAGGAGATTTGCACTCTTAAGACTTTTCAGTGGTTTTATCATCCATCACTCAAAGGAACAATGAACTGTTTTTCTTCATGGAAGAAAATGATCCTTCCAACTGTCCACTTCCTCAGCCCCAGTTTGCCTGGTCATTTTGTGAGGAGATGAGAGCAAAACATGTTCCAATGTGGCTTTGTGCAGGATTGGAATAGGGTGAGGAGAAGCAGGGAGGAAAACTAGAAGAACAAGGAATGGAAAAATGAAGTGGAAAAGGAGTTTGTGGGAAGAAGTAGAGAGCAAAGAAACAGTGAGGAAGGGTCAGAAGAGCTGAAATGATATGAAGCAGAGGAAGTAGAGAATTTACTTGAAAACAGCAAGTGGAAAAGGACAGTGAACAGGGTCAGAGAGAAAAAAATATAAAACTTAAAAAGAAAAGGAGTCACTGATCTGGGTTTCATCTGTCTTGCTACCAGAAGCTTGCTTGCACCATGCTGAAGCATTTCTACATGAGATTTCACACCACTGCTTTGGGTGTTAATAGGCAAACTAAATGTTTGTGTATGCTGCTCTCTCTCCTTCCAGACACCAGACAAGCATGTCTTTAGTTAGCAAAACTGACTGATCAATCCCAGAAAGACATTCAGAAGTGGATACAGCTTACTACAACAACTAGAAACCTCCAAAAAATGTTTTCAGAAAAGCAGTCGCTTGGCTGCTCCCCATTAGATCTGTTTCCATGAGTGCTCTGGAGTTCTGCATGATAATTATCAGTTGGTTTGGCCGTGCTGTATTATTAGTTGGCCTGATCCTACAATTTTACTTACTTTCTGTGCCCAAATACTTACGGTTCTGGTGTGTACATAGGTTTGGACGCATGGCGAATATATTGTGTAGAGTGAAAAACTCGGAATGCCAGTCCAGCCAAGAAATCCCGAGAGGAGAGCAAACCTGCAACAGGACGCAGGCGAAACCCAGTGCAGGCTGAAGGGACAAAAAGATGGTGTGTCAAAAGCAGCTAGGGATTTATCCTTATCTGGACAACTTGCAGTAAAAGAACATTTTTAATTGTTTTCCTTGCTCTATCTATGTTAAATGGAATTTAATTCCAAAAGAGCAGGGAATTTTCTGCTCATCTGTACCATCATCATAACATCCGATCATCTGTACCACTGTACTCCTGAAACTTTTAGAGAGGAGTATGAGATAGACTAAGTAATGTGACCAAGTGCTCACAGAAAATCTGCGATTAAGCAGAAACTGTTTGTCTATCTGTGAAAGCATCACCTCCACAGACATTCAGGGCTTGGGAAGTTTGTTTTGTTTTGTTTCTTTTTTTTTTTTCTTTTTATGAGTTTTTTTCTTTTTTTTTTTTTTTTTCTCATGATTCAAACATACTCTGCAAGAATTTTGAAACATCTTCAAGCTGGGGAATGTTATCCTCCCGGAAGCCACAGTATTTCTCCAGCAGTGGGAACACATGGTTGTGTTCATAACAAGCATGAGTTGGATAGAGATTCTTCAGCTCTCTGAAGACGGTGCCCCATGTTTTCTTTTCTTCTTCCGTATAGGTGACTCGAGGAATAGGCTGACCACTGAAAAGAAAATAGATACACTCCATAAGAGAAACTGTGTGTCCAGTGCCATGAGCATCCCACCCAAGAGCTTTCCACAGGCTGACCAGGAGCTGCAGTTGCAGGAAGGAAGATACCTTGGCTCTGACACGCAGGTGCAAAGTACGTTTCACTTGTTCCTAGGCACTGGCTGGGAATAACTCACTGAGCTCAGAGGAGAAACAGGCTTTTTGTCCACCTTGCACTACAGTGATGCAAATAAGTTAGTGCGTATTTGTTTCAACGAAACGCTCTTCTAAAAATATTCACTGGCTGATGGTTTCAATTTTTTTCCATTACCAGCACTGAACAGCTGTTGAATTTCTTGCTCTCATGCACACTACATTAATTGTCTTTGTTGAAATAGGGAAACCATCATTTCCAGAAAATTATGTTTTGTGGGGGGGTCAGAGAAATTATTGGATGGGCTTTATGCCACAACAGGTGCAGACTTCAGTGAGTTTGACTTTTTTATTGTAATAAGTAATTTTGAGTCAAATCCCACCCTCAGGCCTCCATGTACTTAGCTCATGTTGAAGCTAGCAGGTATTAAGACAATCACAAACAATGTGTTTTGGCCTCCCTCCTGTGAATGGTCAGTTCCTTAGCAATAATGATAGGGCCATAGGTGAATCCAACAGCTTTAAAAAATCAAAGGGTTTTAAGAAACTTAATAGGGTTAACATCACTGCTGGAATAATGCTGGAGCTTTCCAAGCCCCAGAGACCCATTGTTAAACTCCCGATGATACCCCACCATCTCCCACCCTCCCATTTTTTCCCTTGAGCCTCAGGGCAACTGCACTGGAGCAACATCATTTTCTGCATCTCTGTATCAGCCCTCCTTGATCCGTGGAGCTTTAAACATCAGGCTGGATTATGAGGATTGGAGGGGGATTTTTGTTTCTATAGAACTTCTAAGTAATCCTCAGCCACCTTCCTGGGCAACAGGGGGAAGACATGGCTTAAAAACCTTTCAAATTTCAATTTAAAAATTGCAGGCGTCAACAAGGACAGAAGCAAAGGAAGGCAGAAGGAAGAAGGCAGGCTAAAAGAAAAGAAGTAGCAAGTCAGGGAAAATGAATGGTAAAATTACCAAAAAAGAAGGCAAAAGAACATGGGTGGAAAGCAGCAAATGCAGCAAAGAGCACCAAACAGCAGGACAAAAGAGAACAAAATAATCACCAAAGAGGGGGCACATATGAAGAATAAATTGATAAGGGAAATAAGACTATGAGAAAACTGACCAAAAACTCACTTCACCTTTGTAACTGACTTTACAAGCTAAGCATCTTTGCCTTTTCAGACACTCCATAATTCCTTGTAGCTTTGGTTGTTCCTCTCTTCCTGCCTGCTCTTTCGTGCTCCTGTACCTCCATGCAGGGGACACTCCCTTGACCTCTATTTGCCAGGTGAAGCACCCAGATCAAGTGCACTATGTACTTGAGTCTTCATAACTCAGCATCCAAAGCCACAAAAAACACACACATCTTTCCACAAGACCCAGTAGCCCAAATGTGGGTTTTCACATAGTGCTCATTGCTCCATAGCAGAAAGGTCTTACTGAAAAGTCCAAGAATTTCACATAAAAAGTGCTTTTTGGAAATAGGTTCTAGCCTGTAGAGGCTCCATTGTGTCTGAGAATGTGGATAACAGACTAAATAATAATTTGTTATATCTTGGTATATAACTGTTTCCTTCCCCTAAGCAGGTTTCAGGTTGAGTATAGGAGTGTAGGCAGAGGCTGGAAAACGAACTCATTTTTGTTTTATTTTATTTCTGTGTAGGATATGATGAAAGCCTGCAAACTAGAGACCAGAATTTGCTGTCTGCTAATTGGGAAAGGTAAATTTTCTATGGGACACTGATAAATAAAACTAAATTCATCTAAATTTGGCCACAAAGCCTTATTTAATTTTTCTAGACATAAATGGGGCTTCTGACTTCTTTTCACCTGGCTTTTTTTCACTTTACATCAATTAGACCAATTATTTCTCTCATTTTATGATTGCATTATAAGCTTTCTGGCTCAGGAATTATCTTTTCATCATAGTTCTATCTGAAGTGGAGCTCTAAATGTACAACATGTGTTACCTTATCGTTTGCAATCACGATTTTTACCAGTCTCAGCAAGAATCAGACCAAGTAGTACTGATGTAAATGTGTGAGTGGCTCTGGGAACAGAATTCTAGCTCCTCCAGATTTGATCACTGACAGTAATCAAGCAAGCCTGTTCTAAATGAATTTATCATCTCTATTCATTTATTTTTCATGGGAAATTAGAGCCCAAACCGCTGATTGCAGCTGGGTCAAACAAGATAAAAGTAGAGTATCAGGAACTGTATTAGCATCAGAACCATAAGTTATTCATTATTTTAATAGTCTATGCAGCTCCTGCTTTAATGTAAATAATAGGCTCTCCTTCTCAAGCCCTGGTTAAATGAAAAGAATACCAGAAACAGCTTTATTCAATGCTCAGGTCTTTGTAGTAGCAACTGAGTCTGCTGTTCAATTAGACAACAAAGCCAGAGAAAAGGGGTGCTGTGGGGGAAGAGGATAGGTAATGTTCTCATCTGAACCTGTGCCTGCAACACTTTTCTTTTGTATTTCTGCAATTTGAGGATAAACACATGAACAGGAAGATTTACACATACAAAAAGAAAAGCTAGCAGCAGGAAGACTCTTGAGACAAAAAACAGGGCTCACAGCAGGGACAGAGCCCCAGAAAAGGCAAGAGACATGGGCTTGCTTTCTACCCACACACTGAGCACTCACTGTCTGTAGTTGTAGGCGATGTCTGCAAACTCTTTCCTCCGGGCCCGATACACAGGATCTTTGAACCCCTAAAGAGAGACAGCAGTGATGGGTAAACGCAGGTGCTGAAGAGCCTTTCTCTGACTGAGAGCATGGCTGGTGCAAGGAGCAGTAAGCTGGACAGAGAGTCCCAGAAATGTGGGATTTTATTGCTATAGGGAATGTGTATTAGGTCTTGTGGTTAGCGTTTTGACCTTTGCAACTAAATACCTGTCTGATCAGAGTTAAGAAATATAATTTCTAAGTCTTCTACTGGGATAACCATGCTCCCATCCTAGTGTGACACTTATTTAGGATGTAAGTTCTTCAGGGATAGGAGTGTCTTCACCATCTAAAGTGATGTTCTTCCCAGATAGAAGAAATATCTGCAAGGCGAATAGTGGTAACTTCATGGGCACTGCTGCAGTTCATGGATGTATCTCTCAGAGGTGCATGGTGCAACAGGACTGAGGGACCGTGAAAAAACCACCAGGCACAGGAGATTATATATAGCTGAGGTAGAGCACAGATTGAAGAGCACCAGTCAAATAAAGGCCAGCAATGGCTTAAAAAATGCACTGTATCAGATTAGAATGGCATAGATATATTTGTGGTCAAATCTCATACCTAAGAACCAAAATTCCAAAGGCTTTTCTAATTTCTTTCTTTTTATACTCTGTATGTTGTCATGCCTACATACCCAGAAGTTGTCTTCTTTCTTAAGGCAACCTGAACAAAGTGTTCCCTAAATAATTTTAGGAACTGAAGCAGAGCAGTTCATTCCTTTCAACATCTATGTTTTTGTTTCTTTCTTTGAATACAGTCTTGGTCTATTCCCACATGACACATGAGGGGGCCATTGGCTCGATGTATCTCCTTTCATTCTGCCTTTCATATGGCTGTGCTGAATATCATGAATCATTGTATACGATACATAACACCTCTCAAATTAAGCAATAGGTAGTGAATGACTAATCACCTCATCTCAATTAAACTAATAGCAGCAATTTTTGTTGCACTGCATGTGATTTATTTATAATCATCCTATCTCAATTAAACTAATAGCAGCAATTTCTTTTGCACTGCATGGAACTTGGTGCATATTGACAAATGAAAACAAGTTGTTGCTTGCTTGGAGAAGAAGTAGAAGCGGCAAGTATTCATATATTTGGAAGATATGAAAATATGTTCAGCTAAGTCAGTGAGTAAAACTGTCCGACCCAACCACTTAAACCGCAGACCTTTTGAAAAAGGAACAATTTCTTTTTTCGTGTCTCACCATACAAAAATCATGACAAGTTTAACAGCTACATCACAATGCACTCAAGTTTAATCGCGTGTTTGTGATCAAAGATGTAAAAACACTCTTCTAAACCTCCAGGCTGTTAATATTCTACTTCTAAAGATTTTGTTGCTAGTGAATAATAAACTGAGTCTCAAGTCACCATATCAGAGACATATGGAAAATTCAGAATTGACCCCATGGTGGCCTTTGATGAAATCTGTGACTCTTCAGGTCTGCTGGTATTTGCTTAAATTAAAGCAACTTTGGAGTTGCTCTACTTAATAGCAGGGAATTAACTGATCCTAGCTCTAGAAATGTGGCACCCCTCTTGTTCTACATCCTGAGATGTAGACAAAAACAAACAAACAAACAAAAAAGTCCTGTTTCTTACAGGATGGTCAGCATCTAGCTCTGCTCCATAGCTTAGGATCTGATTGGCAAATCTGTCCAGTTCCTGGATACTTCTTGGGAACCATGGCACTGCAAAGCAGAATAGAAACAGAGACTGTTAGGCTTCTTTGTTGTTTGGTTTTGAGCCTCCTTCTCATCTATCCATCTCTTAAACATAAATATAAAGAAAGACATGTAAGGGCCTAATGTCTTCAGACTTCCTTTCCCTGTAGTAGGAGGCAACAGCAAATCCTGCAAGCTGTATTGAATTGGTGGCTGTTCTGCACCGTGGGAAAAATACAGAGCATCAGGAATGTCCAGCCTTTGGCAGAGAGCTGTTTTGTGATGTTTATGATTTTCTGTTTATTATTCTGGTTTCTTGGCTTACCAAAACATAGGAATTTTTCCAGGCTTCCCTTGCTTTCACAGTAGCTCAAATCAACTGTCTCAAAGGAATGCCCTCTGAAAATCTCTTTCTAAGACTTACTTGGTGGCCTTACTTTGGCTAGGATGCCAACATAAAATGATAAATGACACTCTAATATCTCAAACTAGCATTGTATTACTGCACTCATTATACAATAATGTATTCATTTAATTAACATTCTGGGCCTGATTCTTCATTGCCTTGTAACTCACATTCTATACACGCTTCCTGCAGCGCAGTCAGGATATGAAATGGGACCACACTGACTACATGGCATGGAATGCCCCTGTGGCCTTTCATTTACAGAAGGTCATAACGTGGAGGGCATGGAAGAACAATGGGACTTTCCAGATGTGGTGTGTTCAGACAGGGGAAAGTGGAAAGCAAATATCTTCATAGCAATTGGAAAAAGGAAGGGTTCATTGCAAGTTATGTGGAGCAGACCAGATCTCTGAAGCCATGGCTATGTTTACCTTGCAGCGCAGGCACTCCTTTCAGCAGCAAGAGGCCTGGCACATATGCAAAGTGGCTGTGCTAGGCTATGATCTCTTTCCCACCTTTTCTAGGAGTGGTTAGCTGCACACCAAGACGTGCACAGCCTTGTTAGTCAATTCTAGGACTGGTCACTCCTCTGCAATGCTAAGCTAGGAAGTTTGATGAAGAGAGTGCAGGGTCTGTGGGCCTGTTCCCTTCCCTTGTCCCATCAGCACACTGGGCACAGCATCCCTATGTAACTCCTCTAGGTACTGCTACTCAGTGGTAGCTGCAGCTTCCATTTGCTTGCTGTTCTCTTCTGCTGCTCCATTCTTCTGTTTTTGGAATTTTTATCCTAGCTGTCTATCTTCTGCTTTTCCCATTCCTTCCTTCTCCTTTTCCACTGAAATTATACTTTTTTTCCCAGTATCCTTTGTTAGCTCTTCCACCTCTGCCATTCTCAGGGAAGTAAAGCCATTAAGTACAGCTCAAGGGGAGCAGTATCAGAGCAGGGATGATATACAGAACTACTTCCCCAGCAATTCACCAAATTCAGCAGTGGGCCACTGAAGGCCTTCCTGAGTCGGAGACCACAACTGTACTTGAATTTAACAGCATCAGAGGAAATTTTCTTCACAAATACAATTGTTCTTTTAATCCACATATAGATTTGTCTCCAATACACTCTGAAGCATTGAACTCCATCATTTCATTAAATGTGATACGAAGAATCACTCCCTTTTACTTTAAACTTATTTCTTTTGATATAAATTAATTCTTGCATACTCTCATGAACAGGGTCACTTGCTCAGACAGAGTCTGGAGAACATCTCCTTCTAAGAACAGAGCCTCTCAGAATTCTGTTGGCCACTGCTACGTGAGCTCCTGCAGTGACTTGCTGTCAGGGTTCATCGTGGCTCCTGATGGACCACTGAAGTGATAAGAGGATCACGCTGTCTCCAGGACTATTCAGCCTTGCTTTTGTGGCTCTGTGTTTCTGCAAGACACCTGCGCAGAGTGGCCAGAGTGACATGAGCCACTTTTTGGGTGGCCATAGCTTGGCCACATACAGATCACTCACATCCTCTGACCTGGTGTCCCATAATCATCTTCACTCTGTCCTTCCAGCTCCTGGCTCAGTCCAGCCTGACTCTAAGCAGCACTTCTGCTGAGACCCCAAAGACTTTTTCTCTCCTTTCAACCTGCACACCTTTCTTCTTTGCCCTAACAGATAGACGTGAAAGAGTCACTAGATGGCAGCAGCAGTCCCAGAGCGTCTTCTCTAAGTGTATACGCTGGGTTTAGCACTAGCTGGTTTGTTTCCCAAGAAATACTATCACCTTGCTGTTTGATGCCCCTTAAGTTAAACCAGCCGGGGGAGTTGATTAGAAAGTGTTATACTGAATCCTAGAGAAGAGTCGGTACTGCCCCTATTTCTTATACAAGCAGCAGGGCATGGCATTTTTCTCCCAGCTCTGCCACTGCAGAGTGTGGATGGGGTTTTGCCACACTGTTTTGTGCTTCAGACTCTTCACTGTTAGGGGAGCTGATACCCCACTATCACTATATATGGCAAATGCTTTGGGATTAGGCACTGAAAAAAAAAAAAAAAAAAAAAAAGCTGCTTGGCAGCGCTACAGCAAAGGATTTGTCAGTGTTTGAATTGACATCTGAGGAACTGCCATTGTCAGGGACACACCATGAACAGACAGGTTCAGACTGTGTGGAAAGACCAGAGGGGCTGAGGTCTGCATTGGAAATCTGTAGGGATTTGCTGCCTTCAGAAGGGTTAAGATGGGCATGGTTTGAATCACTCCAACTCCAAGAACTGATATAACATATAATAATGACCTGATTTCATTAAACACATTTTATTCACAGCTTTCCCACGGTACATGGTGCAGAGACTGTGATAAATTGTAGGACAGACTGATGGCCAAGGATGACACAGTGTCAGTCTCTGACACGGAGATGGGTAGCTTACTTTTCCCCTATACGGGCACAACATCCTAACTTTTAGGTGCACAGCCACTGTAGGTACCAGGCCTATTTTCAGTGGGTCTCTTTCCCTCCCTCACACCCCCATACACTGTCAGTAGCTCAAGGAGAGCTGCACTGGTTGAAAGCAGTAGGGTCTAGAAGTGGAATTCTGTTGATGCTCTGGGTTATTTACAGCAGCGTAAACTGGTGTTAAGTTCTGAACCTTCTCAAGCACTTGTGGCAAAAATAATCACAGGTGCTGAGCACAGCCCTGGTGCTGCCACAGCACCAAATCCATACAGAACCAGCAACCAGCAAAAGGGCCTTTGTGTGGCTGTGGTGTGCTGGGATGCTGTAACCAACCCCCCCAGCAACTACCAAATCAAATTATCCCCTGATGAATCTGTCCCATATTTTGTTTGCGACAGCCTCCTCCTGCCCCACTGCCAGACTCGCTGTCTGTCTGCACGACTGTTAACGAATTGCCAGAGCAAGTTGTTGCAACACTGGGCCTCTGTGAAGGTCTGAGTAGCAAACGTGGGCTGATCAGTAATAAATATTGATTTGTCTCAAAGTGAAACAGCGGCATTTATGGGATTGTGCTGGACACCCAAGTGGTGACCAAATTACCATGGGGTCAAATGCTTAGCAGAATGCTAATAAGCCATTTATATGAAGGGCAGCAAAGCAGGGGCAGCAAGGACTTCTGCAGAACTCCTCCATTTGGATCATTGTGAAGAGGGTCAAAGACAGGTCTATGCAATTTATAGCAGTTTGAGGCCCAGGTTTAGCCCTTTTTCAAACAGCCCCAAATGCCTTGGCCAGCCTCAGGATTTAGCAAACAAGGCTCTTACAGAACATCAGCCACCAGACTGTCTCAGAAATGAAATAAATTGTCTGCATTTCCCGAATGCAGCAACAGAATAATATTTAATTCTTTTTATTCATAGGGTCTGAGAGGTCTGCAGATACCCATCTTGTTTCCAGAAAGCGCCATTAAGGGAAACACTGTTTTCACAACAAATCCTTCAAAAATCTCTACAAAGGCCATTTGGCCCAGTGACTGCTATCCCATCTCATCTAGAGCTTTAAGACTATCACTGCATTCATGGCATTTTGCTGGTCTGCTCTCAGATGGCATTATGCTGTTGATCGAAACTCACTATTTGTTACGTTTTGGTGTGTAAAAGGGAAACCAAAATTGCATTTTGCCTTTATGAGAGTAAAGAACCTAAGAACATTTAGAGTGTTTGGATTTAAAAAAATAAAAATAAAAAAAAATAATTGAATCTTTCATTTATACTTTGTCCAGTAAAGCAGATGCATGTGTTTAATGCATGTCCCAGCTATTGAGAAGAAGACAGTAATTACTTCTGACTCTCCACAAAGCACTGCCCTAAGAGCAGCACATTGTGCTTCCTGTGGGAATCTGAGTAAAAGGGGTTTTCTTCTCAAATCATGAGCATGAGCAATGTGAATCCTTAACAAGGAAGGGCTAGGAGCAACTTCAGGCAATGGTGAAAGAATCGATCACAAGGGACTGTGGATTGGCTCTGGGAGAAAACAGTCCCAGCTTTACCTGTGAACTGAGAAGAGTGTGACAATATCCCCATGAGCCGTATGCCTGAAACTTTGCTCCCTGGAGGTGTATCACTCTCATTCTGTGCTTTGGGAATAAAATTTCACAAAGGCACATCTGTAGGTTGTGACCAGATTTGACAAGAGGATGCATACTTTTAAAAGGCAGGCTGACCTAAAAGGCACCACAAGGCCTATTAATTGTTAATGCCATCAGAACTAAAGGACCACTCTTCCTACACTCTTCCTACAGCTCAGTATGCTCCATTTCAGTCTGCCCTTGTAGCTGCCTTAGCAGAGAATTTGCCACCCACAGTTCAACCCCTAAGCAGTGCTTCTTTGACCTTTCAGATATGGCTCTTTGGGGATTTCAGTTTGACTGGATCTTTACTACTCATGAGAGAAGCTGAAACTGAACTAAAAGGAAAAGGGAAAGAACAAGAACAACATCAGTCTTCCTCTCTCTCTTCGACAATAAGTTGCTCCCACTTCATACTATTTCTCATTTATTAGAATTAAGAAACAAGCATAAGTTATCCTCTCAGAAGAAAGGGGGTCAATTTCCTTTCTGCAGCACACACACACAAGGATAATCTAGCTCAAAAAATGCTTTGATCAACACATTAACATGCAGAGAAATCTAATCCCGCAGCTGACCAGCAGACCATTGATGTTTTGACTTCTGTGAGGTCAGAATTTCAGTCACAAAAACTTCCTGGCTGATATTTAGAGCTGCATCTCTATCTGACTCTGGCCTAAGTTTATACATAATTTTAACACCTTTGTAACAACAATTAGAAAAACAAAAGCAATGGTAAATCTGCTGGGTCCTGAAGCTCTCTTCTGGAAATAAAAAAAGTCCTAAAGAGAGAACATCTTTTATTTGGCATGACCATAAATCACCTAATCAATCCTTTGTCCCTCCATCTCATGAATGGAAAGAACTGAATTCAAAGAATATTTGTCAGCTTCGTTTTCATCTTCAAATGTGATGTCATGGGGAGGACACAAAGGAGGTGGTAAAGGGATTACCAGCACTGATCTCATGAAGGTATTAATGTCCTTTCATGTTGTTCCTAGAAAGGAAGAGGAAGATCCAGACCTAAAGTATTTAAAGTCTGAAATCCTATTAAAACCACATCTGTTATCTAAAGAGGCATTTATGTATGTCTCAGATCAGATGCTGGGCAGCCACCACTGTACAAGGCAGTCTCAATTCCAGCAATAATTAGGAGTGTGGCAACTCAGAAAATCTTTCCTTATTTCCTCAAAAGGCAGGAATTATTCCTGATCCCACTGAAGTGGGTGGCACAGCCTCCCTTATTTCAGTAGCAGAAGTGAGGGAGGTCCCCAGGCACAAATAATGGAGAGCCAAACAGTGTTTGACATGCATGTACCTTTGCTAAAGAGAGCACAGGAAGGAGAGACAGCCACTGTTGGGAACTTTTCCTCCCCTCCTCTCATGTCAGCCCACAGGTGCAAGGGCCATATAGGCAAGGGGATCAGAAACCAGTGAACAGTGCTCATGAAACTGATGTTGACGAGCAAAACTCAGTGTTTAAAGAAGTGTACTAGCCACCTGAGTATGCTACCATTTCATGCCAGGCTTTGCATAGGATTGGACTCTTATCACCTCTACTACACCACAAGGTTTGTGCCACAGTAATTCATGAGGTCATAAAGACATTCAGCAAGGGGGAAAGCAAGGTGGAAGTCTGCACTTTGCTGTCACTTCCTGTTTTGTTATGCTGCCATTTACCAGCTGATCCTCTCTGAAAAAGGAGTACATGTCTGAAAGGCTGCTGGGCTTTGTAGGAAGCATCCATTGAATAAAGAGTTTATAAACAGTCAACAGATGAGCAAAAACTGGTGATCAATGTACTGCAATAAGGCTGTCTTTAAGAAACTGTATGTGGCATCAACCAAACTGATGACAACAAAATAATGTAACAAGAGTTCCCAGGAGAAAAATGTGGCCAAAAAATGGAGGACCACAATCTATATTGAAAAAAAACTGTATGAAAAAGCTTACAATACAAAGTAGACAGAGGGTGGGAGACACAACCATACAGGTCCAAGGCTAACACTAGTGGAAAAGGAGATAATTTAAGTGTGTGACATGAATATTCCTTGCCAATATTGTCTTTACCAGTGTATCCTTACCAGTGTCCTTCTTTTTTGTTCGTGAAAGCTCGTGCACTGTTACTCCAATATCATTTCTTAAGGACTTGATGATCTTGTCCAATGCTGGGACATTCTTGCCTTCCAAGTTAATGAAGAATTCATATTCATCTTTATTGAGACGAGAAGGTCGAGATTCAATGTGGGTTAGATTTATGCCTTTTTCCTATGGGAAAGAAGGATTTTGGTTACACAGTGTCTGAAGAAGGAAATAAGGCATAAAGACTAGCTAAAATACATGTCAGTCAACTATCTACACCATATTGCACAAATAACTCAAAAGCAGAGACTTGACTTGGCACGACCATTGGATTGAAAACTTTCAAAATGGAAGGAAATTTAAAGGGACACTGAGAAGGATGTAGGATTCACTCTTGTGCAAAGCAGCAGTATAAAAACCATTACTGCATAAACCTTTGAAAAAAGTGATGAAAATTGCAAATAGGCTTTGTATTGTAAATGGCAACTCCAGTACTGCAAGTACATATTGGGATCTCATCTATGTGGACAAAAACATTTCCCCAGTATCAACATGGGAAGTAAAGGAGTTTCTCACTACTAACAGAAGGTGAATACTGTATTTATGAACATTTTTAAAGGAGGTCAGAAAAGCAAGGAGTGGGTTGCCCTCTGAGCTAACCTTCTGACAAGGAAACTGAGTCACCTGCGCATCTTCCATGTCTGTGAGCAGGTTTTGGGCAGAGACTCAATAGGAAACATCGATCTGCACCAGAAAGGTAGCCCAGGGTTGTGTAAATAAAAACGTAGATACTGTAAGATCACAGAATCACAAAAACAAAGAATTGCAGTCAATGGGGGTGCATGGGAACATTGGAAATCGTCTAATTGAAGCACTTGCTCAAGTAGACTTCACAGAAGCTGGTTGCTCAGGACTTTGTTCAGTTAGATTTTGAGTATCCCCACAGATAGAAACTTTTCAAGCAAAAACCTCTCCAAGCAAACTGCTCCATAGTCTGATCACTATCACAACAACAAAATCTTTTCTTTAGCGCAGAAAGTCAAATTCTGTCTCACCAAAGACCTTCACTTACAAACAGCAGCACCTCCTAGCTCTGAAGAAATTATTCACAGCCATAGCTGTAACAACTGGGATTAGTTGGCATCTGACCTCAGTTGTCATCATGACAAGTAAAGTATGATAAAAGTAAAGCAATCAGTAGCTAATATTGTATTTTTGAGAAAAATCTTTTAAGGAACCTTTGTAACAGATTTTAGTCAGTGCTGACCCTCCTTCAGGCTCCCCCACAGCCCAAACCATGGCTGGGTCACAGTTTCTGTCTCTTGCAGGGAAAAGATTTAACCCTGCAAGAAAATCTTGGCCTGAAGAGTAAACCCAGAGGAGCCAGAGGAGCTGACACACAGTCCTCAGCAGCCTCAGTGACACTGCTGTTTTGCTGCTTTCAGGCTTGAGTAGATCCTAGACTACATGGGGTGAAATGATGGCCCCACTAGTGTCAGTATCGATCCCCTGCAGTGGGGTCAGGATTTCATCCATGAAGAAATGCTGCAAGGATCTATTTGTGACCTACAGGGAAGAAAAAGGGAAGTTTTTTTTCTCTACCTCCCTCTAGCTTGAGCTTCTCAATCACTTTAAGGTTTTCTTTGCTACTCTCAGTGCTTGCACAGCGCAGGAGGGCATCTGGCCATCAGCAGCAAAGGCCTCATTCACTCCACCACAAAAGGCAGTTTATTACTTTGTAGGAAACAGCATGCATGTCATTCCTCTGTTTTCTGAGTGTCACACGCTACAGATGAACTTAAATTGTTTGGCTAGATACCAATACAATAAGTTGAAAAGGTCAAAAGCGCATTCACCACCAACTGCTGCTCCAGAGAGATACTGTCCTCATGGGGCTGTCTGCGGGCAGAGAATGGCTGTCACTGTGCTGGGCCCTGAGGACAATTTGTTTTAGGCCTCCAAAGCCCCATTTCACAAACAGACTGCACATTGTCCCTCTGCGCAATGAGGCACTGGGTGGCAGATTGGCTAGGAGATGGAAATTCAAATAACTCCAAGCTGGAAAGTTTTTGACAGAGAGCAGGCATAGGACTCTTTCACCACAACCACGCCATGGAGATCGGTGCAGTAACTCAGGGCTGGCACCACCTTTGGCCACTTATAGAGGCCCAGAACAAGTGTAAAATACATCTCTGTGCAAAGGGTGAGCCAAACACAACAAGGTACCACTTTACATTCACTTTGCACTGGTGCATCAGGGCATTATACCCTGTATCTGCATAGTATCAGAAGAGAACTTGACCCAACTTATTGTAGAGGTGGTGACAACTGGGTCTCTCTTCAGCGGCTGTTACCACCTACTTGTCTTCTCCTCTCAGCATCCCTCTCCCAGGGGTAGCATTGTTGTGTGAGATATCCCACAGATTACCTCCAACCATGTATTTTAGTTTTGACCAGATGATTTGTCAGCTATACCAGTTCTCCAACTGGGCTCAGCAAGCAGCTGCACAACTAGCAGTGCCTGCAAAATGGAGTGAACTGTGCTGGGGTTGGGAATGAAGAGAGAAGCCATGGAGTGGGTGCAAGGCAGCAGAGATATCAGTGACTCCCAGAATATCATGGAAAAAGAAAAAAAAAAACAAAAAACCAACAGCAAAAAAAAAAAAAAGAAGAACAATGGGACAGAAGGATCTTATGGAGAGAGTTACCTCTTTCCTTACACCTAGGATGAGCACAACTGCTTTCCTGCAGGATTTGAAGATAATTTTGACTGTTATTCAAAGGGCCTGTGCAGCTCAGTGACATGCAAAACCAACCCATTAATTCCTTGTGTGGAGGCTTCAGGATACAGTGACAGAGCAGATGAAAGGAGAGCCCTTCTGGTGACTGTTTTCAAAGCAGAAATTAGCAGCATAGATCCCTGAACTGTCTCTCTCATAGAAGCATGCTGTCATATGCTGTGGATTAATAATAACTCTCCAGTTTCAAAATACTTACAGTGGCTCCATTAGCATTGTAGTTTAAAACACTCAATTTTATTCTAGTCCAAGTACTCCATCTAGTGTTTAATGTTCATAGTTTCACATCTTCCTAAATTGTATACTCATTGTTGAATCTTGCAGTGGCATCAAGTAGTCAATGCTTTGTTTAAATCTCTAACTTCTGAAGTCAAATGGCTACCTGAGAAAGGTGATGAGGGATTTTTTGTTTGTTTATTTTGAGCAATTTTCAATCTCTGTGTTTTTAGTAGAGCTTGAGAACTTTACAATATGTCCTCAAAAAACAACCAATGCAAATTCCAGATCATAGAATCAGAGAATGACTAAGGTTGGAGGAGACCTTGAAGTCCAACCACATCCATACCCACGCCATGGGCATGGCTGCCACAGATGAAATCCAGCTTTGCAGGGCTCCATTCAATCTGGCCTTAGCATCTCCAAGGACAGAGAAAATCATCTATTTATTTGATGAAGTTTCAAGATTTCTGAGTTAATTTTTGTTGTTGGAACCCAACTCTGAGTTTTGGAAGGTCTGGTAGGTCACATGTTCCAGGTTGGATTTACGCCCAAACTGTTAACACTTGTCTCTCCTGCCTTTACTATTTTATAGCTGGTGTAAATCACTTCAACACAAAGCTTGAGATTAGAAATTCCTTTGCTGTATTTGACCCTTTATTTCCAGTACAGCTGTGAAGAACTTGCAGCATGTTGGTGTTTCCCTACTTCTCCTCAGGTTTATGGCCAGCATAAAGGTTGAGTCTTTCATTGTGTTCCATGCTACAGACGCATGCCTGCTGGAGTGTTTCTGTGCTGGTAGGGGAGGGGTAGACGCTCACTTTGCACTTAATTCAAAGCAGTACAAGTGCGAATAGCAGAATAGATTCTGCCTTGAGGACTAATGGAAGCATTTAATTGTAACATTTAAGCAAGATCACAAGAGTATGGTGTTGTCAGACTCCCTGAAGTTATCATAAGTCTCTCTAAATTTCTTAATTTTTAACTAAAGTTGAAAGCACTCCTGGGGGTAACAGATCTCAGCTTTCATTAACTGAGCATTCAAATTGACTGTATAACACTTCCCATTAAATATAAAAATAATGAGATGTTCTGAGAACTCAAAAATCAAGTTGAAACAAAACCTGTTTTGTTGTAGTCACTATTTTTGAATGACAGGATCTATCAATATGGATGTCAGTTCACCACAGAAGCAGTAGAGGAGACAGAAATGTAGCCTGTCTCCCTGCCTACCTTTCCACACAGGTGGAAATCATCCTTGGCTCTCTCTTAGAGGCCATGGAGAAATTCTGTCCTCTTTCCCAGATTATGCCAGCTGTATCATCCTAACAGATTGTCTCCCATGATGGAACAGTTCTGCAACGTTGGGATACAGCCAGTTTGATGCTACTCAATATCAGCAACCTTGAGGTCACTGGCAACAGAAGTTGATCCCTTCCTCAAGAAGTGTAATGCCCTGATAGTTAGAAAAAAAAAAAAGTGTTTCCATAGTTACACTGAGTAGAGATGGGTAATTTCTGGAAATGCTATGGACTAATGCTTCCAGTAGTATTTGTATCTCCTTCAGTTTCTGTATTAGTTCACATGGTTGCTAAAACTAAGTAGCATTGTGAAATGACATCTCAAGCTTGTTTACATGAGTATTGATTTAAGTAATTTTGGCTTCATCAGAAGATCCCAGCTGTTACTAGATGAAAGCCAGCAACAGTTCTGCATCACTGTTAATGAACACTCAGCAAGAACTTGAATGAAATCTTCCATAATAAGGATTTACTTGCATTGCCTTGTACAAGAACAGTAACAACAAAAGTGATGTGTTCTTTTAGTCCTTACCACATACAAGTTCAGGGCTTCCTGAAGGAAAAGTTTTTTCAGAAGAACTGTAGAATCATAGAATGGTTTGAGTTGGAAGGAACATTTAAAGGTCATCTAGTCCAACTCCCCTTCAGTGAAGGAGAGCTAGATCAGGGTGCTCACTAGTAGAAATTCACTCCCTAATTTTCATAGATCAAGGAAGTCAGGAAGTTGCAGAGATGCTATCAGTCACAACTTCCTAAAGTGAAGACTAAGGAACTAGTGTTCAACTTTACTGTCCAAGGATTAGATTCTCAGCTAAAGACACAGATTTCATATTTCCTCCCTCACATCTGTCTCTACTGCATGAATAAGCTTTGGGACACAAATGGACCCACAGAGGGCACTCCATCAGCATTTATCCCTTCATTTACATCACTCAGCACCACTTCCGCACTGAAGTTTAGCATGAGGTTTTCAATGTAATATAGCCAAAAAACACACACACACTCACACACACACAAATAAAATAAAATAAAAATAAAAAGAAGCAGACATGAGAACATATGGCACTGCACATAATTAGAAAAAGAGCATTCCTCTATATAAAATGTCTCATGTTGCTTCACTTGATCAAGAAACCCTGCTCCTCTGGCTCTAGAAAGAGGTGAAACCATCTTGAGAACATGAAACAAGGACACTCACATGGAAAAGATGTAGATGTGCAGATATGTGCTGAGGTCTAGAGGTGGGCCTGTGAATTCACCTATCAGTGCAGGAATTTCCAACTCACACTCTGGCCAAAATGACTGCCTGCCTCTCCTGGTTTAGAAACAACATGATGGAGCTAATATCTACACAAGGGATGAAGAGATAAACAGTCACTTTAAACTTTCTGTTGAATAAAGTAAGCTACAAAAATGACAAAAAACAAACAAAAAAAAACCAAACAGTCATCTTTGCTGGTTCTGAAAGCTCAGGGTCTTGTTTAGTGCAACCTGTCTCTCCCAGACATTCCTCCAATGAGTAGTAATTTACTCTGAGAGCAGGAATACCATTTGGTGCAAATCAATGGAGTTGTGAGCTAGACCCATACTCACTGGAAGTAACACTGAAAGCTGGATCCTGTACTAAACTCCTGCTCTAGTTTTGAGATGGTCATTTCAGTGAAGAAAAGACACAAGGCTTCCACCTAAGAGTGGTCTGAGAAAATATGTAATATTCTGCAACATGTTTGACACATTTTACTGCTGAAATGTCTGCTAGTACTTGTAATACCATTGGAGAAAGAACCTCAGAGGAATAGATGTATTTATAAATTCATATAAATTCCTTTATTAATGTAATGAAAAGTTTAGTTCCAATATCTTTTATTGATATGTTCAAGTTTGGAAATGCCAGGTTGTTGGTTTTTTATTATTATTTATTTCAAAATGCACCTCATTTTTGTTTTAAAAAGTGATCTCAATTTCAATAGGCTTTTACTACTACATAGAAGATAAATATTCACATAACATGTATATTCTCTGCTTTGCTTTTTTTACATTGATAAGAAATCTGGAAGATTTTTGCCTGTTTCTGACTTGAATTTACACTCTGTATATTTTTGTCTTGTCCAGTGAATCAAAAAAGAAACAGAACTTCACAATGACTCTGTTTTCCTGATTTTAAGCATATCTTGCTTATATGAGGTGTTCTATTTTAGACTACAATGTTTAAACCAGTTTTGGCTTTCTAGCTATCATCTTTTCTAACACCATAAGCCAGAAAAACAGGGTATGGCTGCACAAAGTAGTGCTTTAGTACACTGAAGGTCCTATTAAAATTGAGTGTAGTGACTGCTGATGAGTTTGTGCTATCTGTATATTATCTTCAAGCCTACAGTGAAGACCAAAGATTTTCCAAGCAGAGCCCACAGGGAAGCTACATCCACAGTGGGATGGTTAAAGACTATGTACAAAGAGGCTTTTCAAGTGAAAATAATTGGGTTTGATTGTTTAACCAAAAAGTAAATCTTTACCACATGCCAATATACACACAGAGCAGCTAGCATGGAAGGAAAGTGGATTAATGATTTGCTTATTGCTGGGCCATGATTGAGGTGCTATTGCATCTGCTTACTCTTTCTGGAGGTTGTGCATTGACCTCATACATACATACATACATAAGAGAATATGAAACAAGAAAATATCAGGGAAAGTAAAAATAAAGGTTTTACACATAAAGCCAGCAGAGTTTAAGAAGCTGAGACAGAAGCTGAGCACATAGAGAAGATTCCTTAGTAAAACCTTAAGCTACACATGAAAAGCAAGTTATCACTGCAGTCACCATCTCGTGTACAACTAAGACCTCAACAAAAACAAGAACTTGGGTCTTTGAGCACAAAGTAGATGTGAGAGCAAGTGGCACTCTGTCAGCTCCATGAGCAACTTCGAGGGATGTTTGAGTAGGAGAAACATTAATAGACGATTTTGCAAGACAGACTAAAATTCCCTTAAATTTGGTGTCACAGTTACAGGGTGTAATTCTATGACACAAGCATTCTGTAGTGAAGGTTTTGTGCCTTCACCTGCCTACACAGGAGGTGTCCATACCTTCAGTCCACCCTGGCTCACTGGGAAGGTTTACCTAATTCATCTGGGCTGCTTTTGGATCTTGGAATTTTTATTCTGGGCACTTCTTTCTCTTGGAGTTTTGCTCCAGGTCTGGACTGAGGAGCAGCCACAGTGCTTGTTGCACCATTGTTTCTGGGTCTCCTATTACCCACAGGCAGGTCCCATTTGAGAACAGAGCAGCTCCCCTCAGGCTCCTGCCTCACTGGAGGCCAGGCTGGAATAGAAGCTAACGCCTGGTCAAGTGTCAGCCCAGCATGGAAATGGAGCACAAGTAGGATGTGAGCTTGGCTACGAGCAGGTGCTCCGGTATCCTAGGAAGGGGTGCAAAAGTTACTTGCCAACCCTTGCAACATAACAGGAACTTTTGCTCCTGCTCAAACCAAGGAGAGAACAAACCTCCCCTTGTCCACACAGAGACCTACTTCAAAGAAAAGCAGCCTGGCTGCTGCAGGCACCGATAGGTCTCTCCTTTCTTTGGGCATCTTCTTATGCCCACATTTCTCAATCTGGACCTTGCTTCTGAGCTTTCCTCCCTCTTTTGAGAAATGATTTCTTTTCAATACTCTCATATTTACAGCTTTTTTTAATTCTGTATCATCTTCCTTCCAGGCTCAATGTAGATTTATAGGTTGGCTAGAGAAGAGGCAAAATCCTTAAAATCAGAGCCAGAGGCACAGCCTCTTTTGTAATCCCAAGAGGCAGCTGGGAGGAGGAAAGGGGATAGTGCTGTTCTCCACCTGTGTTTTCACAGGTTCCCAGAGAAACCCTGACAGCTTGGGCAGATGCAGCCTTGCTAAGGACCAGGAGGTTCTGAATTCACCATTCACAGCCAACCTTGATGCAAGCGACCATAGAGATTCATCTCTCTGCATGGGTGTCTTAGTTTAGCTAGCAGAATTGATTTCTTCAGAGTGTCAGGTATGATGCTATGCTTTGGTTCTAGGAGAAAAACAATGCTGGTAACACACTGAGTTTATAGTTGCTCCTAAATAGTGCTGCACAAAGCCAAGGCCTTTTGCAGCAAACAGCCCAAGGGGCTGGGAGGGAACAGAATTAGAGCAGCTGACTGAAACAGGCCAAACAGATATTCTATACCATATGACATCATGCGGAAGGAGTTTTGAAGGGGTGGGAGTTCATCTGGCATTCTTCCACTCACTAGGGCCTAGCTAAATTTTGGTCAGTGGGTGGTGAGCAATTGCTTGTGCATCAGTTGTATAAGTATATGTATATATGTATAATATATATATGAACTTATATATGTATTTATGGACATATATATGTATATAGGATAATAGTTTTTAATATATATGTATATATATATATACGATAATAGTTTTATATATACATACACACACACAATTATAACTATTATCCTTTTACTTTTCTCTATCTTAGTAAATAGTTTTATCTCAGCCCATGAGTTCTACTTCATTTTTTTCCCAAATCTCTTCTCCATCCCACTGGGAAGGTGGGTTGGAGGGACTGTACGAATGAATGACTGTGTGATGATTGGTTACCTGTCAGGTTAAATCACAGAAAGGCAGCTGCAGCTCTGCTGCTGCTCTAGGGGACTGTCTGATCACATTTTGTGTTGTTTTTTTGTCTTGTTTTGTTTTCTTTTTTTTTTCTACTTCATGTGGCTACACATGGCAGCAACAGAGAAGAGCCGCACCCACATTTCTTCTCTGTACCACTCCTCTCAGACCAATTTGACATATTTCCTTAGGCCAGAACCAACTCTAGGGACAAAGTGTGGGGTCTTGCTCTACAGAGGAGCCCACCAACAGTGGTTCTGGATCAAACCTGACCACTAAGTTGGGTCTTATAGCTGCTTTTATCAAGCAGGGATGAAATACAACAAGTTGTCTCAGACATATACACCCTTCACTCTCACACAAGGGGAGATTCATCATTTTTTCTACTGGGTTGATAACAGAGTGCAAAGCTTGCATAAGAGCACCTATGCCAGGTGTTCTGTAAATCTTAGTGATGGGGGGAGGCTGTAAATTTTCAGAAAAATAATTGTCTTAATTGGGATAAGAATCAGAATTATAAAATCATGGAATCAGTAAGATTGGAAAAGATCACTAAGATAATCTATTCCAACCATCAGTTCACCATCCCAATAATAATAATAAGTAATATCAGTCATCTTTACCTGGGTTTCTGTCTTTTTAGCTGTCATCAGAGTCATGACTGAAAGCCATGATTTAGCTAGCCTCATTTAGGTATCTGCTCTGGGGCTAGAAGAGTTACATCCTTGAGGCAGCTACTTATCTCCCTCCCATACCAGAGTTTTCCTTTAAAACTGATAATAATTTGCTTAGAAGATGGTAATACGTTTAATGAAATAATATCAGACTTTCTTATTTCATTAGTAGACACATACGCTGCCAACATATGGAATTTTTGCAGGATTGTACTGTCGTAGTCAGTTCACAGACTCAGACAATAACAACTAATAACTGTTGTTATTAGTATGATTTCTAATACACCTTAATGAGTCAAATATGGAATTTAATTCATAATTATTTTTAGTTTGTTCTAGTAGAACACAAATATTTCATTTATTTGTCAATTAGTTTATGAATGGAAAGTATGCACGCCACAACTTACAGTGTTCTACAGAAAGAACTGCCTTCAGACACAACAAACCCATGATAATGTGTTATTTGTTTTTCTTTAAGTTGCAAAACCAGTGTAACAGACTGTATTTGCTTGGGAGCACAGAGTATTTGCTTGGGAGCACAGAGCACATAGCCATGTGTTGCAACACAACCATCCTGAATTGCGAATTGCATGCTTATTAAACAGCATCCATAGCATCTGGGACATATTTCTTTAAGAATAAACTGGCACACAATGTCCTGGAAGATAAATGGCTCCATTTTTTCCCCAAGAGCTTTCCAAATAAGTTAGTACAAGTTCCTACGCTCCTTGAGAGTGAACAAACTACAAAACAGTGCCTTTCTTATGCTGCTTTGGAGGCAACTCCAACCTCTCTGTAGAAGTACCAGTAGTGGGAGGCAGTCGATTCATTTGTGTCAGATTTACTGAGGTGAACAGGAGCTTAGAGGACAGGTACTCCTCCACACAGAAAATCTTCATGCCACATGGCTCATGCTCAGGTTATATTTGCCTTTCTTTACTGTACATATACACACTCAAATGTCAATCTCTAGTTATTGCCTAATTCACTTCTGCCTATTATTTTAACTGCTACTAGTGGGATACTTTCTTCTTAAATGTAGACAAACTATTTTTTTTTCATCCTTGTATCAGTTAAAGGTGGAGATTTTAAGTGAAACCCTGAAATCAAGCTTTTAGCTTAAAAAAGGCAACTCCTGTTCCAGGACTTCAAGTGTTTACAACTCCAGAAGAAAAGAATTCCACAGTGGCAATCAGATAGAATTGAGAACATGCAGAGCAAACACTGCTGCAGTGAGGAAAAGATGAAGACGTGGTTGGGTCTCACGAAGAAAAATATTTACCTCAAACGTGCGCAGAACTTTAGCCAATGCCCCAACTTCTTCTTTCAAAGAGAAGATCAAAGAAATCACACCATTTTTGTTCGAGGACTCTTCAATGTACTTGGATTCCTGAAAGAAATGAGAAAGAAAGTCTTTAAGTTCACCCCAGGAGTAAGTTTTGCTTTTCTCCATTGCTCTTCTGCACTGCATTAGCAACGTAAGGAGAACATGAAGATGTTTAGAATAGAATTTAAGCAACTGTTGCTTCCAGGGGAAGAGAACAGCTTTGGGGCTGCTCTTAGTTATGATGCTAGAGACACACAATATATTCTCATAAATTACGTCCCATGTGTGAGAAAGGTAGTAAAAAATGAAAATAGCCTCACTCCATTTCTGATTCACTTCTTAAGTGTATCAAGCTCAGGGAAAAGTGGAAATATTACTCTGGTTACAGTGAAACATCTCCCAGTTTCTTTCATTAGGGCTCAGGATAAAAGAGAGTAACATCGAGTTACTTAACATTTCTAATATCAATTTAATTGATAATTTTTAATATAACGTAATTTGAAGTACAACTACCACAGACTTCTGGAGTAAGATTTTATTTGTGTTTTTTTTAACTCCTGATAGCCTTGGGCACATGACCTCTGGATGGCATTTCAAAGATCACACCAGACATTTGTAACACAGAGTGGTGCTGACGTAACAAGCCCTTGGTCAAGACCTGACTCAAGGTATCTTTCCTTCAAATTTTGCAGTATTAGGATCTACATTTTCAGTCAGAATCTGTCCTCATTATAGCTACTGCTAAATTTAACATATAATTTGGAATAAAAAGGATTTCAGTTCCCTATATTGTCCTTAAAAATAGCAAAAGAGGTATTTGTAGTAGACATTAATAATGAAAACCAGCTGCTTGGAAGCTGTAAAGCTCTTGGTGGGACATTTCCTGAGGCAGTGTTATAATGAATTACCTTCTTCTGTAAAATATATAACTGCTGGTTCTTCAGGCCATCTTTTAAGCTGCTGCTGATGTGAGTATTCACTGCCAAAGAGGCACAACAGATTTTTCTATCTGGTTTCATTTCCAGAGTAATTTTGGTATGTATTACATGTTTTACATCATAAAATTGCCCTCAATGTCTCAGAAGGCTTCTTGCCAATGCAGGTATGTTCTTTTTGGTCACTAGCCTGGATTTGTTGAGAAAAGACACTTCTAGGCTGTTTTCACTCATTTTCCCACTCCTGTAAATAAATTTCTGCACATTGCAGAAGAGACCAAGTACTAATTCTGCAAACATGATGACACTTATTCAACTTCTTGCACATCTGCATCTGAATGTAGTTCACTGGGCGTTCTTTGTTCAAAAACTAGTGCAAGTTTAAGTCTTCCCACAGAGGCAGAGGTTTTCAGTGCAAGATGAAGAAAGATTAAAATGATTGACTTCCCAACTGGTACCCAGATTTTTTCTATATGTGTATGGAGACAGTAAACACTGGAACCAACACAACATAAACACAGGGACCCAAATCTCTTGCTAAACTTTTTGTACTACATATGCATATTTTTTACTATTGATCACAGTTTATTCTTTCTCAGTTTTAATTCTAATTTCATTCAACATTATACAGAAATGAATTGCAGCTTTGGGTCAATTCTACACTTTTACTTCTGCAATGATGATTAAGAATTGAGCAAATTGTTTCATTGGCACTGAAATATATATATGATATTCATATGTGAACTATAAATGCTGTGTGAAAAAAAAAGTCAGCTCTAAGTCTCTTTTTCCAGGAAGTAAAATAAGAACAAGTTGACAAATAGTTACATCCATTTCTGTAAGTATCACTATCTCTTACATCAGTGAGTGTGTAGATGCAAGGACAGTTTGCCTGAGTGCAATACAAATCTATGTTTTTCATTAACTGTTTCACACAGGCATTGACATTGCCCTTCTAAAACACATGGCTATACTGGAGGACAATAACACAGACCTGCTGGCCTTCTGATCTATTTCTGAGCTGGCTGAGTAGAACACTTCAGAGCGAATTCCAGAACTGCTTATTTTCCAGAAAGAAAATAAGATTCCTAAGTTACTTCTGAAAATGGAACTACTTTCCAAGCCACTTTCTTAGGGCATTTAGAAGCTCAGCTCCCATACATGTCACCATGGGTAAGCAATTATACTACCTGGAGAAGTAACATGGTGAAACACTAGCAAATTTTGAGGGAAATTCAGTCTGAGCACACAAAGCAGTAGGAAACTAAGCTTCCTTGGCTGCTCTGTTCCTAACAACACTTCTAGCACATCTTTTGCAGTTTTTCTGTGGCATCAGAAGCGTTGTGAAGGACAAAATATTGTCCTAATAATTAACTATGCTGTCCTCAATTTAACATCACTTGTTTCTGCAGTAACTACAGTGCCCATAACCAAAAGTCATGGATTTCAGTACTTTCCTGAATTTTCCAAAACAAAGGGCTCAAAGTCAAACATAAAAAGGGGTTGAGTGCTAAAAGTTAAAAAAATAGCTCTGCCACAGGAGCACATAACTTCAGCTGCTTTATTTAACAGCTTGCTTTCATTACTCAGGTTTAAGAGACCTCTAATTAGCTGCTGGTCTTTTCTGCTGCTTCTTCTATTTGCCATATATGCAGAGATGCATGTTCTCTGTCACCGCTCCTTCCTTTCCCCTTTTGTAACATTTTCATTCCTACTGCACATCTGCAAGCACAGCTATCACCATTGGCTGCCGAAAGGGACAGTGGTGACAACCAAGGACTGCAAAGCATGAGGCATGCACCTTGTTTTCTCCCATCATGGGCATCCCGGAGAGCAGGGAACAAGATTTGCAAGCATGAAGGTTAGAATTAGGATTAGGGTTACAGTTAGGTTTAGAGTTAGAGATAGGCCCCACTGCTCACCTGAAAGGAGTCTCCATTCATCTTGCAGTGCTGTGCATCCATGGTGCAGAGGAGTTGATGCTCACACAGGGAGACTGCAGGTGAAACCTTCTGACCTTACCAGAGTGGCAAGAGCTCTATGCAAAGGTATTTAAAGTGGAGCAAGCAAGGCAAACCCATTCCCTTCTCCAGCTCCCTCCCCTGGATGCTGTGCCAAAGGGGCGTTCTCATTCCACACCCCCTACCCACCCACCCTGCCCTGGCATATGGACTAGCCAGCCTCTCTGGGTCCCCATAGCAGCACTCCAGCGTATTGTTTTTATCTATGCCCACTGGGGATGAGCAACATGCTTCGAATTAGCAGTCCCCCTCATCCTGATCAAGACTAACTACCACGTTTATTCCTGCACATCTGTGCTTTGTCACTGGCTCGGCCTTTCTGTGGCTGTGTGCGTCCAGCAGCAGGTGGGCTGCCCACCAGGGATCACTCCACATGATCGGAGATCAGATGTTCTCCAGCAGCCTCTCATTGCATGCCAGACATGGGACACAGCACAGCAGCTGGGGTGTTTGTCTTTTAGCAGGGCCTTTTGAGCTGCATCCAAGAGGTCAGAGAGCAGGAGGCACAGCTCATTACACCAAACAAAGAGATAACAGAGGCCAAACATAAAAGAAGCATGGGACAGGAATCAGTCATGTGAACATCATACTGGAATATGTGTCTGGACATGGAAAAGTGAAGAAGATAAAGGAAGAAAAGGAGCATGAAAGATGCAGAAGAATTGCAGAATGTGTATGTGCCCTGGCATAAAATGTCAGACATGGAGAGCCACAAGGGTAAGAAGGAATTTGAAAAAGATTTTAGCCAAGAGTCGGTATAAACCAGGCTAAACTTTATTTGGAAAGAGTCACCAAAAGGAATCACAGAATCAAAGAGTTGTGGGGATTAGAAGGGGACTCAGGAGATCATTGAGCTCAACCCCCTGATAAAGCATGTTCCCTACAGCAGGTAGATATCCAAATGGGTCTTGAATATCTTCAGAGACGTAAAATCCACAGCCTCTCTGGGCAGCTTGTTCCAACTCTCTGTGACCCTCACAGGAAATAAGTTCTTCCATGTGTTTGTTTGGAGCTTCCTGTGTTCCAGGCTCTTCCCTTTGAGAGAATGATGGAAAATTATAGATTGATACAAAATGAGAGGTGGAATGAATAAACAAATAAATCTGAACGACTGGTCAAGGTCTAATTTGTTATTTGGAAAGATTGAGTCCACACTGAGACGAGGTATGTCAAGGCAGGTAGTATCGCTGCATTTTTGTGATGAACATAGAACAGAGCTCCATTTCTCTGTTTCACAGATCAGAAGAATCATCTCTTCATGACTGCTTTAGCCATGAAGGAATCACTACTGCATGCACTAGAGTGAATTCAGAATGGCGATATTAGAAAAGACTTATTGTGAATTATTTGTAAATATGAAAACCAGTTACAATCAAATCTGATCAGCATCACAGTAGGGACATATTTGCAGGAATCTTAGACTGAGCCTCCATTCAGCACCATAAACATAGACTCAGAAACCAGCCTACTGAAATAAAAAAAATCAAAGAATCATTTGAGTTGGAAGGGAACCTTAAAGGTCATCTAGTTTGACCCTGCAATAAACAGAGACATACACAGCCGGACCAGGGTGCTAAGAGCCCCTCCAGCCTGACCTTCAGTGTCTCCAAGGACAGGGCATCCACCGCCTCTCTGGGCAACCTATTCCAGTCTCTCACCACCCTTATCATAAAATGCTTTTTCCTTATATCCAGGCTATATATCTGCTGTATGATGTGCATATGCAGTAACTCATTGCTTTGGGCATTAATAGATCTCTTTTTCAGAAGACGTCCTTGTTTGTACACTCTTTGGCTACACACATGGGTAGGGAGTGATGGGTAGAAGTACATAGTAGTACCAGTGCATAGCTTCTTGCCAGAAGGAATTCCCATATTCTCTTGTTCTGGAGCAAAGGTGCATGTGTATGTGTGCATGGTATTTGCTCCACAGGTCACACCAATGCCATTGCAGTATGAACACAAGATTGCAACAGGACAGTTTCAGAATTCAGAAATTACCTGAGCTGCCTTTGAAGCCCTGGTTCAGTGTACCAAGCACAGGTCCCCACAGTGATATGGCTAACCAGGATTCGCTATTTTATTGGCTCCACCTGAACACCCCATATATCCCTTCAAAATACCCCTGCTCCTGGCATAAACACACTACACACATGACTATTTCTGACCATGTTGTTCACCCACAACCAAAGAGCTCATTGCACTGGAAGTTGGCTGCTTCCACTGGCCAGCACAAAGTAAGTTCAAAGGACCATGGACTTTGGCTGCTTTTCAAAGTGCTCTCTCCCCTCTCTGCTCCTAGCCAGTGTTTGGAGAGCAGTGAATTCCCAGAGTTGTGTGTTCTGCAGTTTGGGCAGGGATGTCCCTTCCTGTGAGGAAGACACCTGGATCCCTGGTTCAAGGATCCTGCTCAATCCAAGGGAGCATCAAGCAACAGAGAGAGGGTTTCCTACAAACTCCTGAACAAATCCTACGTGGATGCATGTGACTAAGGCTTGGGGTGTCCTTTAATGAGGGCCTCTCACTACAAGGAAGACATGGAGGTCCTGGAGCGTGTCCAGAGGAGGGCAACAAAGCTGTGAGGAGTCTGGAGCACAAGTCTTATGGGGAGTGGCTGAGGGAACTGGGGTTGTTCAGTCTGGAGAAGAGGAGGCTCGGAAGACCTTATTGCTCTCTACAATGACCTGAGAAGAGGTTGTAGTGAGGTGAGGGTTGGCCTCTTCTTCCATGTAACAGTGATAGGAAAATTGGTAATGGCCTCAAGTTGTGCCAGGGGAGTTCAGGTAGGATATCGGGAACAATTTCATCTCAGAGAGTAGCAATGCACTGGCACAGCAGGTGATGGAGTCACTGTCTCTGGAAGTGTTCAAGAAATGTGGAGGTGTGGCACTGAGGAACATGGTTAGTAGGCATAGTGGGGATTGGCCAATGGCTAGACTTGATCTGAGAGGTCTTTTTCAATCTTAATAATTCCACGAGTGTATGATTCACGGGTGTTGTGCACGCATTTACCAAGGGTCTCATGGTGCTATGGTTCTCCTTTAGACACCAACGAGACCGAATTTTCCGCCACCCCATGGTCACCTTGCAAAGCCAACCACCCCACCCTGCAGTCGGCTGCTGAGTCCTTCGGACTCCACCCCATCCCCTCTCGTGCGTGGCCGGGAGATGGCACTGTGTCCCCATGGCAGCGGCCGCCGAATACGTGGGCCGCTGAATACTGCTGAAGCCCCGCATCCCCGGGGAGGATGCCGCCTTCCCCCCCCCTACTCTCCGGCCACCTCGGAGGAGCGGCTCCGGATAACAACCCCCACCCTTTCTTTCCTCCATCCCCAACTCTGCTATCCAAAAAGCGGGGAGGCGGGGGCAGCGAGGGTGATTTATCCGCGGTCGTGATGGACGCGGGACGCGTGGCTGCACAATGGGGCACCGACGGGCGAAGGGCAGTGGGGCCGGGGCGGCAGAGCCTGGCGGGACCCGCGGGAGCGGCCGGGGGGGAACTGGGGGCGGTAGTGGGACCGAGGTGGCTACGGCCGCTGCTGCTTTCTTCCTTTATTGTCTTTCTTCCTTTTTTTTTCCCTGTCCCTTTTATTTATTTATTTATTTATTTATTTATTTATTTATTTTCTCAGCCCTATATGCAAACTGTCACTTCAGGTTAGCACAAGACCTGATGTACCTCATTAGCATGAGCTGTATCTAATATGCTTAAAACCTCTAATTATTTACTATGCCTAATTGGCAGCCCGAGAAACGTCTCCGAAGCGATGAGTCTTTGTCCCAAGACGCCTTTCGAGAGGAATTCGGCGCTGTCCCTGGTCAAACGTCGGGTTTAATTCTTCATCTGAAGCACGGGCTTCATTCCTCCTCGCGTAGAGGGCACAACACGAGTAACTCTCCCAACTTTCTTGTCGGACGGGCAGCAATTACTCACCAACGCGGTTTAATGCTGAGTCCTTCTTTCTTTAAAGGGATGCTCAGGAAGGGACACGTAACTCCATTCAGTGTGCAGAAGTGGAGGCAGATGCTCCTTGCAGATCTCCGAAGGAACAGTCCCTCTCCTTCCCACTGAAAGTAGAAAAGTTCCGAAAATTATGTTCACGCAGAAACTGTTTCAAAATAAGTTCACCTCCATGGGGTCCGTCCACCTCTCCTCCCCCCTGCCTCCTAATTGCCTTTTTTTCCTTCCAAGTCTGCATTATACTTCTTTGGGTTGCACCAACTATTTATTTATCTTTATTCTTTCCCTCTTTCCTTTCATTCATTATTCTCTCTCCCCCTTTTTTCCCCTTGTGTGTGTGGCTCCTCAGGCTGATCCGTAGCTTGTTACCACCCACTGCACGCTCCCTCCTGCAGCCGAGGTGTTTCTATACAAACTTCAGCGTCCAGTTGTCATATTAATTATTACACTGAGTAATGACTGAAATAGTCAAAATAAGGGGAGACTCAAGAGAGCTTTTTCTTGCTGCTCAAAGATTCAGCAAAGAAGCCTTGCAACAAAGCACTAATTGGTCCCCAGAAATACTCTGACAAGGCATGGAAGATAGGTTTCATAAAGCCCAGCAATTGTGAAGGGGGAAAAGATCCTTGAATAGACCCCACGCTTCTTTTCTAAACTCTCTTGCTGAGCAAAAAATGGACTGCTTCTTGAATACTGGACTGATCTTGAATGCTATACCCAGCAGAGAAAAAAATGCACCATTTATTGTAAGTTTTTTTTCCAGCTATTCATGTGTTCTATGTGGAGAATAAGCTGGTTTTGTTTACCATGAAAGACCTTTTACTTTATTTTCACTCTTGGGGGGGGAGCTGGAAGAAGGGGGGGCGAGGGGAGGGAGAGAAACACATGTGCACAAATCCAGACGAGCTGCCTACTGTAACAAAATGGAGTGTAACAAATCCTACAGAAGTCCCCAATGTATCGATTCTTTGAAGGTCTATATAGATTAACGACTTTCGTTCTGCTTTTCCAAGGCGGCATTTAATCATAACAGAAATGGCCTTTAAAAAAGGGGGGTGGGAGGGGGAGAAACCTACCAAAGTTTAAATAATAATAATAAAGAAATTCAAAAGAGCTCGAGTGGGGCTGCAATTCAGGCACAGAAAAGCTGCATAAAAAAATGAAAGTTCCATGTAAAAAAAAAAAAAGAAAAAAAAAAGGAAAGAGGAAAGGGAAAGGAAAGGAGAGGAAAGGGGAGGAGAGGAAAGGAGAGGAAAAGGAAAGGAGAGGAAAAAGGAGAGGAAAGGAGAGGAGAGGAAATGAGAGGAAAAGGGAAGGGAAGGGAAGGGAAGGGAAGGGAAGGGAAGGGAAGGGAAGGGAAGGGAAGGGAAGGGAAGGGAAGGGAAGGGAAGGGAAGGGAAGGGAAGGGAAGGGAAGGGAAGGGAAGGGAAGGGAAGGGAAGGGAAGGGAAGGGAAGGGAAGGGAAGGGAAGGGAAGGGAAGGGAAGGGAAGGGAAGGGAAGGGAAGGGAAGGGAAAAAACAGATAAAGGAAAAAGAAAGAAAAAGAAAAAGAAAAAGAAAAAGAAAAAGAAAAAGAAAAAGAAAAAGAAAAAGAAAAAGAAAAAGAAAAAGAAAAAGAAAAAGAAAAAGAAAAAGAAAAAGAAAAAGAAAAAGAAAAAGAGAAAAAAAGTCTGAAAAGAAGCCCAATGAAAAGAGTGAGGGCTATTTATCATCATGTAAGAATTAGGAATTTCGAAGTGCAGGTGCAGGACCATGCCCAACAAGTGGGTGGAGGTGGGGGCTGTGTAGTAATATTTATTATCTATAAATCTGACAGCCTCGGACCCTTTGCTCCGTGGAGCAAGCATAGTGGTGCGATGCTGAGATTGGCATTACTGGGACAACATGAAGAATGGGCTTGTTCCACTGCAGTGGGGATGGCACAGGGAGGGAAGGGCTCTGCTTCCATCACTGCCTGGGCACGGGGGGCTGCAGGATCTGGGCCATGAATGACAGACAAGAGTTGTTGCACAGTTACACGAGCCGACTTTGGGGGCTAGCAACTTTTGCCTCTCTAATAGCTCTCGTTCAGAGCTCCCTGAGACTGAAGAACTTTGGACCCAAGAACTCCTGTCCCATTTTGCTACCTGGAGAAAAGGACAGGAACGTTGTGGTGTTTCCAGTTAATGTGGTGGACAACTTCAGAATTACTCTAAGCACGAATACAATGTAAGGGGATGCAATTCATCTGGTATTTCATTTCCTGATCTCTGTTGCTCCATCCCAGAGTACTGGGAGGTGAAAAGCAGCACTGCTGCTTTCCCATTCTCTCACCCCTATGACGTCACACCGTGGAGCAGATGATGCACTGCATCTGGCGCTACTCCTGCTGCTTCTAGTGCAGTGACATCAGTTAGGAGATGTCCCTGCGAAAATCATAGCATAATAGAATGGATGGGTTGGAAAGGATCTTAAAGCCCATTCATTTCCAACATCCGTCTGTGGGCAGGGGTGCAACCCAGCAGCTCAGGCTTCCCATTGCGAGCTCAATATGCAGAAAACAAGTGCTGTATCGTGTCTGCATGTGGTGGTCCTGTAAGAGAAGATCAATTAATTTTCTATGTTTGATATGACAGTAAGCTAAAAATCAGAATGAAACGCAGTGATCAGTGAAGAGAACCTTGAAATAAAGGGTTTGCCAGAGGTTAGAGCCCATAGGCACATTTTCATCATAATGCACTAAAAAGTGCCACGATAATTTGCTCAGAGACCACCCAGTGGGTGCACAGTACAGTTTTGCCATTCTGCGTTGCTGCTTACACCCAAGTACCTAGCAAAGACCAGGGCTGCACAGGCAGAGGAGGGGGTTCTCTGCAGCTTCAGGCTGCTGTGGGTGATGTCTGCAGGGCTGCTGCTTGCTCTTTTCCACTGATACCTGAGCAGATTGGGCTGAGCACGTCCCCTCCCAGCATGCCTTAAAGGCTGCTGTGAGCAGTGGGAACGGCAGCCACTTGCTGGGGACTTCCTAGGATGGTAATCCCACCCGTGGTAATGCTACTTGACATCGGCCCTACTGTTTTGAGCAATAAGTAGCATTCATTTCCGAATTTTCAGAGTGGAGAAGTACACGGAAAGGTGGGGAGCAAGCTACGATATTGTGTGCCAGTCTTGCATGGATACATGGATTTGTGGAAGGTGGGAGGGAGAAGGATGTGCCCGGCGGGGCTGACTGCTGCTGCCCAGTGCTGAGCCTGGCCGTGTCCACATGGTCCCCCACCTGTGTCACCCAGGATGCCCACGCTGCCATAATGCAACCACTTGCTCAAGAAGGCAGCAACGTGTAGCGAGGACGGAGTGACCAGGGAAATAACGGCAAATAATGGGAAATGGGACACGGGACTCAGCAGCCACGGGCACACAGCGCACATCCACGTGCTCAGCCCCGCTGAGCACCCCCAGCCTTCACGGCGCCCCACAAAACACACCCACTCTCCCCGTACTGCAGCCGTCCGGAGCGCCGTCACCCCGCGGCCCCGGGCACTTAGGAGTGACAACTCGGACCGAACATCCCGGGGGGCTACGCGTGCCCTAAGTCGCAGCCATCCCCACCTCACTCACGTCCTCCACCCTCACTGCCCACTCGCGCCGCGTCCCGCCCCGTCGGGCCGCTCCCCCCTTCTCCTCCGCCGCTGCCGTCGCCGCCGCCCGGCCCGGCGCCCCGGCGCGGGTGTTTGCTCAGGGCCGGGAGCGCGGCACGCGCCGGGCGCACGCACTTGCAACAACAAACCCGGGAGGGGCGGGGGAGGGGGGGGAGCGGACCCCGGGGGGGCGGGGGGAGGCGGGGCCGCGCGGCGGGCAGCGCGCGTGCGGCGGGGGCGGTGGGACGGGGAGGGGGTAGAGAGGGAGGGGGGGGCGATCTATAGGGGGGTGTGGATGGGGGGGGGGGGGGGGGTACGTGTCGTGCTCCCCTCCCTATTTCCCCCCTCAGTCCGAAGCGCTGAAGGGCGGCGGCGCCCCGCGGCCGCGGAGCCGGGGAGCGTGGAAGGCGCAAGGTGCAGAGCGTGCGTGTGTGCGGGGGGGAGGGCGGGGGGCAGCGCGGGCGTGTGTGTGCCGGAGAGAGGAGAGGGGAGAGGGGGGGCGAGCCCCGTCCGCCCCTTATAAGAGACACAATCCCCGGCCGCCGTTTTGCAAAAGGGGCTTTGCAAAGCGGTGCGCTCACACGCGAGCGCCACGAGCCTCCCCGCCGCCGCCGCCGCTCGGAGGGTGAAGGGAGGGGGGGGGCCCGAGCCGCCCAGCTCCGGGCCGCCCGGCCGCCGCGGCCGCTCTCCCGTCTCCGTCTTCCGCGCGTGACGAGCGGGCGCCGCCGCTCCTCTCTCTCCCCCTTCTCTCCACGTCCGGCGGGGGGCAACGGGGAGCGCCCCCGCCTCGCACGACGCCCCCGCGCCCATGGCCAGCGGCAGCCCCGCCGGGATGGCCAGCGGGCAGCCGCCCTTCCTGCAGCCCGCCTGCTTCTTCGCCGCCGCCGTGGCCGCCGCCGCCGCCGCCGCTCCTCCGGGGCCGCCCCCGGGGGCGCCGCCGCCGCCGCCGCTCCCGCAGCTGAGCCCGGCGGGCGGGCGGTCGTCTCCCGGCGGGAAGCCGTCCGCGGCGCGGGCCGCCAAGCGGCAGCGCTCGGCCTCGCCGGAGCTGATGCGCTGCAAGAGGCGGCTCAACTTCAGCGGCTTCGGCTACAGCCTCCCGCAGCAGCAGCCCGCCGCCGTGGCGCGGCGCAACGAGAGGGAGCGCAACCGCGTCAAGCTGGTGAACTTGGGCTTCGCCACGCTCCGCGAGCACGTCCCCAACGGCGCGGCCAACAAGAAGATGAGCAAAGTGGAGACGCTGCGCTCCGCCGTCGAGTACATCCGCGCCCTGCAGCAACTCCTCGACGAGCACGACGCCGTCAGCGCCGCCTTCCAGGCCGGCGTGCTGTCGCCCACTATCTCGCCCGGTTACTCCCACGACATGAACTCCATGGCGGGCTCCCCCGTCTCCTCCTACTCCTCCGACGAGGGCTCCTACGACCCGCTCAGCCCCGAGGAGCAGGAGCTGCTCGACTTCACCAGCTGGTTCTGAGCCCGGCCCCGGCAGGTGGGTGTGCGGGGGGCGGCCGCGGAGGGGGGGTTCCGGCGCTCCCCGACGGCTCTCTCTCGCCGTCGGTTTCTTTCCCCGGCGCGGCTCTGACCTCTTACTTTTGTCGTTTCAGGACGCTTGCGAAAGGGGAGATAAGCGCTTCTCCCGCAGCCACACGCGCAGAGCACCCCGCCGCAGGCCCGCCAACTGTTGCGTGTTCCTCTCCCCCGCCGTCGGAGGGCGGTGCGGGCACGGCTCTCGGCGGGCGGCTGCGTCCCCGCGGGGCGGGCGGGGCGGCCACCCCCAGCCCGGAGTCCCGAACCCCGTTCTGTGCCCCCGCGGTGGCCCCGAGGAGCCCTTCCCCTGCTGCCCGTTCCCTCCGTACGGCCGCTCCGCTCTCTCTGGACCACGTTTCCCGGTGTTTGTGGAGATGCCGAAATGAAGCTATGCTGTACTCAAAGAACTTCCCCCCCCCCCCCACGCACCTCTCCCGACCCGTCCCAGAGTTGCCCTCCCTCTGAGCTTTTTTTTTAATTTTTTTTCCATCATAGAATGCTTCCAATTTTTTTTTTAATTATTATTATTTTTGGTGAATTTTTTTATTATAAGAAAATCTATTTGTATCCTCCCTGATCGGTTTGGGGATATATTAAGCTATTTTTGTACATAAGAGAGAGAGAGATTTATAGAGGTTTTGTACAAATGGTTTAAAATGTGTATATCTTGATACGTTTTTTAATACATGATGCTTTTACCTCTCGGTGTGTAGACGTGCGGTCGGCGTTACTTTCCCGCTGCCATCTCGGTCCGTGCTTTTGTCGAGGGCTTGGACTCCCTCCAGCTGTACTTTAGCACCGACGTGTCTTACTTTATAGAAACTTTGTTAATGTATTAATAACGTAATTAAACCGTGTTCCGAGGGAACGACGTTTATGCAGCTATTGTCCAAACGCAGAAGGGCAGCCATCTGTTTTTGTATGCTGCCTTTTGGGAAAAAAAAAAAAAAAAAGTGATAATACTACAGATAAGGAAACAAGCGGCCCCGCTGGCACTGCCTTTTCGTACTGCTCTCTGACAAGCTCACCAGGCCCTGTATAACCCTGTTTTATACAAACTAGTTTCATAATAAAACTTTTTTTAATTGAAACGCTCGGCTGCCTGCTGCATGTACTTCTGTTTTGCCTCTGACAACAACGAAATGCTGAAGGATCCTGTGACAGAGCTGAGCTGCCCATGAAGTGTTTGCATCTGAGGGATGTACCGTATATATCTTTATATAAATATGCAATGATGGAGCGGTATCACCGTTGCTTTCTTGCCCTTCTGATGCTCACATCGACCTCCATGCGTCCCCCAAAGGATGGAGGCCCAAAATTGGGTGCTGCGCCCCACCCTATGTTGGCCCAGCCCGGTGCTGCTGCATAGGGCAGAGAAGGTGGGGGGGAAGGCGGGGTACGAGGGGAGAAAATAAATAAATACCGTAGTAGGAATGGGTGGCAGCTCTGAGACACCAGGCTTTCTACACTTGTTATTCTGCCCAAACAGCGTGATCTGCGTGTAAAAGTACCCAATTACCAAGATTCAAAAAGAAATTGGACCCCCTCCCTCCTTTTTTTTTTTTTTTCTTTTTTTTCCCCCTTTTTTTTGGCTGGCCCGCTTGTTGTCAGTGAGCACGGACGTGACCAGAATCCGCCTCCCGCTCCGCGCCCGGCTCCGGCAGCATTGCACATTCAGTTGGCGTGCACCAAGCCAAGCGGAAAGCAAAGCGCAAAATGCATCTTCCAAAAAGAAAAAAAAAAGAAAAAGAAAAACAACAAAGAGCGGGGAGAGCCGCGCTGTGTGTGTGTGTGTGTGTGTGTGTGTGTGTGTGTGCGCGCGGCATTACCCGCCCAGCCTCAGTGTGTGGGGATGCGTTGCTTTAAAAAGAGGAGGGAAAAACTCTGGTGGAGCACCCCAGGTTCTGTGGTGGGGTGTACATACATGCACTCACTTGTGTAGATGTGCAGATATATGTGAGCATCTCAAGCATAGAATCATTACGGTTGGTAAAGACCTCTAAGATCATCTAGTCCAACCATTGACCTCCCACCAACACTGCCCACTAAACCATGTCCCTAAGTACCACGTCTACTCTTTCCATAAACACCTCCAGGAACGGTGACTCCACCACTTTCCCGGGCAGCCCGTGGTGATGTCCAACGTACTGTGACCTCTCCACATCGCCTTCCAAGTGCATTCCCTGCAGCAGCACGCCCTGAAGTGACCGATGCCATTTCCCCAGGGGGAGCCCAGGGTCACCCCTCATTGCTGCGGTGCAGCACTCCCTGTTTAGGAGCCGATGTTTAGTTATGAAAATAATAACCGCTATACGCCTCCATCCTTCGCGGCATCTCCTTTTTTATTTACCCACTCTTGCCAGCACGAAGATAAGGTATGCAAAGAAAGCAGAGCGGGTAATTTATAGCTATGAATATAACATTAGGATAATGTTTCATTCTGTTACAAAGGCGAAATTTCTCTTCCTTGTGTAGACAGGTGTTCTTTTTCGCTCACTTCTGAATAGTAAATATCCAGACTCATTAAACTAAAGGCAAAGTTACGCCGTTGTTCACTACAATGCGTAAGGCCGGCTCTGAAATTCCCCACCTCCTCCCCTCGGCCCCCTCCCAAAAGAAAGAAAGAAAGAAAGAAAGAAAACACACACACACACAATTTTACTGAAGATAGGGAAAGGGCAAAGCAGGATTGGGGTAAATCTCATTACATCTGCTCTAATCGCTTAGCAACACAAAGCCCTTTTCTTGTATTAGTGCAGAGTGCCTTTCAGCGCTGCCTGACAGACAGTATTCACTTAGCATCGGCAAACTCCATAAATCAGGGACTTCTTTGGGCGCAGGAGAAGTTGTGGAGCTGCTCGGAGCTGGGGGGCTGGGGGGCCGGGGTGGGGGGAGCTGCAAAGCGAGGAGTGGGCTGCAGATGGAGGTCGCTGGGCCGCGTGTTATTCATTGATTGACCTCTGGATGTATTTATCGTCACGCTGGAAAAGCAGCCCGTTAACAAACGCTTCCCCCCTCCCCAAATCGGGCCGCCCGCCCTCAGCCCCACTCCCCAAACGTCCAGGTAGGAGTTGAGGGGAGCTCACTCCCCCCACGGCTCTGCATCCCGGAGCGACCTCATTGCCATAGCACTGCGAGCCTTTTTCAAAACTTTATTTTCCTTTTTTTTTTTTTCCTTTTTCTCCCCCTCCCTTCCTTTTTTCTTTTTTTTTCTTTTTTTTTTCTCTTTTTCTCTTTTTCTCCCCCCCACTTTCCCCCTCCCCCCCTCCGCCATCCCTCCCCGCCGCTCAGCTCCTGCCTTTTGAATGCTCTCTCCTTGGGGGGGGGGGCGGTGGGGGGAGGCCGCCGGGGCGGGCAGGCAGCGGGCAGCGCTGCCCCCGCGCGTGTCACGCCGCAGCCTTTCTCCCGGCAGGGGGGGGGAAAGGGAGGGGGCTCGGGGTCGGCGTGCGCTCGCCGCAGGTGCCGCCCGCTCCCGCCCCGCACCGCTGCGCAGCCCCGCGTTCCCCCGGGCCGGGGCACACGAGGAGAGCGGGCACCTGCCCGGCGGCATCGCTCCGGCCGAGGGAGGCTTCGTAAGGTCCTGCTCCCCTCCAGTCCCACCCCCCCGCCTTCCCCACCTTCTCAACCCCCTGGTCGGTCCCAGGGCGCCGCAACTTCTTGCTCCCGAGCGGGCTCGCTTTTGGCGTGTCAGGCCGCACAATGCGGGGCTAATTCCTGCTGCAAAAGGCAAGTGGTGAGGAATCAATCGGGGGCTTTATGCAATCAAAAGGGATGATGGGGTTGGGATATATATATTTTTTTCTTTTAATTTCAGTTTGCCCACCCCAACTCGGCCTGATTTTTTTTTCCTGCTCCTTACCCCCCTCCTATTAATAATCCCAAGCGAGCGATTGCAGACCGAGTTAAATCTATCATTTGTATGCGCCTGAAGATTAATTTCCCCATGTACCAACTCAACGGCATAGTTATCTCTTGAACAGGGAAAACAGTTTGGCTCCATTGTCGGGTTGCCAAGACCGCCTTTTGAGAGAGGGAGCCCGGCTCGCCTCTGATCAAACTCAAAGGTTAGTTAAAAGACAAAAACAGCTGAAAATCTTCATGAATAATGCTGTTTCCCCGGCCCAGTGTAGTGCAAGCGCACATTTCAATGCCAGAGCATTTTGTTATGCTGCTCGCCTAAGTCAGAATTTCACAGAAAAGGCAGAGAAGAAAAGCTCCAACAATTAGAGGGGGCCTGTCAGAAAACATTAACGCCTTCCTCGCCCAGCCTGTCAAGCGTGCTGGAAATAAAAAAGTGGCATAGCGAATCGCACCTCCACCCTCCAGAGCTGCAGGGGGGAGAGGGAGGGAGGGGGGCAGCCGCGGAGAGACAAGCGGACAGGCTGGGCTGCCAAAGCAGCTCTGCCGTTCATCCCGAGGCTGGAAAAAGAAAGGAAAAGAACCTGCAGCTGGATGCTGCCTTTGCATATTTGTCCCTGTTTCAGGCCCCAAAGTGACATTTGCTCTCAGGCCTGTAATGCACATTCACACCGTCTCTGGGTGCCTTCAGCCCTACCCTGCACTCTCCTGCAATGCTCTAGTGAGGTGCTTGGTGAAACAGCCACACAGCGCTGCTCCTATACCTTCTGCATTCCGCTCCCTCCAAAGTCTTGCATCCAAGTTTCCATGCCATGTAGATGCCCGGTAGCAATAGCTTTCAATAGCTCTGTGCCCTTGGCTGTAGGTGTTGCACTAGGGAAAAGGAATTGAACATATGATCGGTAGGTCTGGGGTACATTTTGAATACGTTTTCCTATAAAATCTAAAGAGCAAGATATACAACATACAGTAAGGGTGGTGAGGCAGTGGAATAGGACACCTAGAGATGTTGTGCATTGAGCTATTGAAACCTATCGCTGTTTGTAAGTAGACATCCAGGCTTGGACTTTCCTGGTCAAAATAGGAATTTTTCCAAGCATCCGCATTACAACAGAGTTCTGTACCTTCTTCTTCTTCTTCTTCTTTTTTTTTTTTTATATACTATTAATATGTTTTTTCTTATATAAGGAAAAAGTTTATTACAATTGGGGTGGTGTGGCACTGGCCCAAGTTGCCCAGGGAGATGGTGGATGCCCCATCCCTGGAGACACTAAAGGTCAGGCTGGAGGGGCTCTGAGCACTCTGGTCTAGCTGTGAGTGTCCCTGTTCATCTCAAAGGAGTTGGACTAGACAGCCTGTAAGGTTTCTTCCAACTCAAATGACTCTATGATTCTTACTGTGAGCAAAACCCCAGACCATCACTTGAATCTATTCTATGCTCTTGTTGCCTTTGCTGTCCCATTGCACATACCTGCCTATGTCAGTACTAAGGAGCAGATCAGTAGACCACAGCTTCTGTAGGCAGCCTTGGCTAGAGGCTGGAGGGCGGGAGAGAGTATTATTGTGTGCTGTGGGCATTATGTCACGTGTGCTTAAAAAAAACAAAACACAGCATTACAGGAAAATATCAAGTGCCTGAAAATAAGGAGTGTCTCCAGCACTACAAGAGGTAGGATGAGAAGTAATGGCCTCAAGTTGTGCCAGAGGAGGTTCAGGTTGGATATTAGGAAACGTTTATTCTCAGAAACAGTGGTGCTGTACTGGCGCAGGCTGCCCAGGGAGGTGGTGGAGTCACCGTCCCTGGAGATGTACAAGAACTGTGTGGCTGTGGTACTGAGGGACATGGTCAGTGGGCACGGTGGGGATGGGCTGGTGGTTGGACTAGGTGATTTCACTGGTCTTTTCCAACCTTAATGATTCTGTGATTCTCTATTCCACGGGAAAGGAGCTCTGGCTGTAGTGACAGCAACTCCAGGCATCTGTCCCACACATACCTTGGGACAGCACAATGCACTCAGGTGATATGGAGCTTGCTTCTGCCTTCAGCATTCAGCTGCTCTGCAGCCAGATGTAGCCCTAGTAGGATGTAATAAGAGGAGGAACCACGCTGAGCACTGGTGCTTCCATGGGCTGATGCAAGCAGCCAGTGGGAGAGGGGGAAGTTCCCTGAGATCTCCCTGTACCCTGATACTTGGTATTTAATTAGTCACGGGGAGAGAAAATGGGTAAAAATGCAAGGAAGAGGGTGACTAGGGGAAAGCTGCTTTTTGTGATGAGACATCCGTTTTGGGTTGAAGCTACCTGGGTGCTGGATATGATTTGGTCCTGGCTCAGTCTATTTTATCCTGAGAACTAGAAATATGAGATAGACCATCAGCAGTTCCCCACAGGTGCCCACAGATGTGCAATAATGGGAGATTATTCAAAAGCCAACAAGGGTGAGGAGATCACTGAAACCCTGAGTGCTCTTGTGCAAGGTGCTATGGGAAGAGCCAGTGCATGTCAGTGGGCCAGCAATACAGGAGGGCAGACAACTCATGTTTCCTTTTGATCCATTCTGAGCACCTTTCAGTCATGTTTGTGCTCTTCACCTAACCCATGTGAAAGGGGACAATCACTTCCCAAAAACATCAAGGCAAACATCTTTATGTTGCCCTCTGTATTATCTGGCAGATGCTTGAGACCAGATTCCTTCAAAAATGCGTCAGGCTACGTGTTTCAGCCATCCCTTGGGCCCTGCAGATGACTGCCACATTCAAGTTGCCTGTGTTTTCTTCTGGTCACTCATTTTGCAGCAACACCTTGCTTTCTTGCTTTCTGCTTTTATAATCTCTTGATGGAGGTTGGAGTCAAACTCTTGGGAAGTTGGACTAGATGACCTTTAAGGGTCCCTTCCAAGTCAAATGGTTGTATGATTCTACGAGTCCACTATGTGAGATTCCCAGTGGCACTGAGGTAGGAAAGATAAAGACTGTAAAGACTGCTATAGCCAGCCCTGTTTGTATGGGCTAGGCCTTAGCGATAGAGAGGATGTCTGCCTCCTGAAGCAGAGCCCAAGCTCATTTGGTCCAATTTCACAAAAGCCCACAGCCTCCTTTTGGGATGGGGTCATTCCCCTTTCCCACAGCTGCACTGCTTTCCCCCGTCTCACCTCCTGCTGTCATTCGAAGCTGCGAGCTGCTCCAATTTGCACTTGCTTCACAGCAGAGCTTCATTACTGTTGAACAGGAAAGGAAAAGCCCTATATTGGTAAAGTGTGAAATGCAGTTTTGACTGAAAAGGGAAGCCATCTTGGCAGGATTATACCATGACAGATTAAACCCCTTCCATATGGCCTAAGATAGGTTTGCTTTTACTTTCAGGTAACAATGCATTGCTAATTAAGTGGCGATGACATTTCTAAATGGATAAAAAAAAAAAAAAAAGAAAAGCCACCTGTATGTGAAAGAAAGACAGCCAAGCAAAGGGAAGACATTCATCAGTGTTAATAATACTGGAAATCAGCTCTCTTTATTGCTATGGTTTGCTTTGAATAGGAGATGGAATTTGTTTGATTTGTTACTGAGTAAACAATAATTCACGTGTGCACTCTGAGAAGTGAATGCAGTGCTCCTGAAAGGCACCCGAGTGACAGTGCAGGAGAGCAAAGTCCTGTTGTCCCCTGTTATATCCAGGAGATCATGGCGAGGCGTCTGCACTGCTGTGCTGAGGCCTTACACGAGGCTAGTGGAGCAAAGAGAGCTGTCCATAAGACCTAAGTACATGCCTCAGCACCTTTCTTTTGCATCTCCAAAGATGTCCCACCAAAGAATTGACACAGAGCTCACAGTCCTTGCCATACCCACTACTCTTCAGTCATTGAGTGGCAATAGGTTTCAGAACATGTAGGAAATACTTTCAAACTGTTGGTCTACAAGCAAAAAGTCACTTGTTACTGATAACACCTTCAGTCTTTCAGATAAATAGCGTTCTTCAAAAACTTTCTTGAAGTTTCTAAAGCACTTTCTGTGCACATTCCTCCTTGCCACACAAATTGTGTATGGAACTGCTGACCCAAGGGGCTCAAAATTAGGCAGTGGGGCACCTTTGTTTTTAGGCCACAGTAATGCACACCACGCAGTTGTGCTCAGCAGAGGGCCCTGTAGAGCAAGGACACTTAGAGCATTTCCTATCTTGTCGAACTGTTAAGTACTGACAAAAAAAAATCCTAGCTGCCTCTCTCATGTCTCTGTCTCAACTGTCAGTGTTGCCACTTAGACGAACTCATATGTTTCAGGTAGTCCTCACAGATTTTGCATGGTCAACAGTTTGAAGTTGGCATTGAGCATCCAGGTAAAGTTGCAGGCACATATGCCCACGGATGAGCCTAGCAGAGCTTTGTGATTTCTACTGTCAAATTTTTGCTTTGTTCTTCTCCACCTTTTTGGCCTCTGTTCTGTCTGGGACCATGGCAGCTTCAGAGTTACACCTTGAACCAGCTTCTAGGGTAAGTACCCCATTGTACAAGTCTTCATCGAGACACTTTCACCACCCTCGATGGTATGGTGTGCGGAGAAGGGAGGAGACCTGCAAACTAAGGCAAAGGCTCAGTCCTCACTTTCAGAACCCAAATGCCCCTACACTTCCCCAAGATTTGGGGTCTATCTTTCATAAGGGTATTGGGGACAACGATGGCCAACATCTTCTGTCTCTGTGGTCAGTGAACCTGTATAAAATGGTTACAAATGCTGATGATTGCTTCTGACATAGGAGACGGGGAAGAAGTGGACATGAAGTATCACAGGATGCAACACGAGAAGCAGGAGTAGAAAGTCACAGTGGTCAGGAAAGAGAGGGAGGCTTCCCACCAAACAACCATGCCACTCATTGCTGGAAAGGTTATCAGTACAGATTAGGGTTATTCAGGAGTAAATCAGAAGCACAGTGAATTGGAATCAGTAGGCAGACACCTCCAAGGCCCTGATAATTTCAGCTCCCTACAGCCCAGAACTGGGCTGGAGGCTGCACTTGCCCGTTTTTAAAATGTACTTATGCCTTTATCCTTCTGCCACCTACCTGGTCCCTTTCCTAACCTAGATATATTTTTGCCATCAACAACATCCCATGGTAATTGCCACGAAGGGATTATGATGTATGAACAAACAGGCAAAAAATAGCTGCTGACAGAAGCAGTAAGTAAACCTCCTTCCCTCCTCCCTCCTTCAAATTCCTTGTCAGAATGCCCCTGTTGCTGCAGGGGCAGGTGATGAGCACAGTGACAGGTCCACGAGGGGCATTCTGCTCAGTTGAACTTGTCCCTTGGCTCTCTGCATGGCCAAATTCTGTCTTCTTGGCACATCCCTTTTAGTTAGCACTGCTCCTTCTCGCTCTCTGTATGTGGAGCTGCTACTGACCAATAGAGCATTTATAAATAGAACAATGTTTAATTAACACAACAGTAGGACAGACTTGTTGAAATACTTCCCAGACAGAAGGCAAGAGTCCTGACAAGGAGACTATTATGGGAATTTTAATGAATCCTTCCAGATTGGGACAGCTTCCATACACCTACATTGCAATGACTAATTTTGTTTGGCAAAATTGTATTGGTAAATTCTGCTGGGTGACAGTAACACTGGGGACCAGTGAACTGAAGAAAGTCACTGGGTGACTGTGTGAAAAACTGCCTACAGGATGGAGCAGGGCGCTTATTGAATGTGCTGCAGTAGTGGGTCTGAGTGCCCAAAAGGCCACAGCAGATCCAGCTACAAATGTAGTTTGCATAAGGCAGGCAAAGAAGCAATTAAATAACCCAAACAAGGATCTAGCTGTGCCAGATGCCACCACAGCATGAAAAGAAGCAAGGGCCGCATGACTGCACAGCTCCTTCTGTGAGACATGACTAGAAAGATGTGCCTTATTAACACCACTGTTAAATACATGCCTTCTAGCTGCTGCTGCTGCAATTGAGACAATGCACACCTATCCTTATGACCTCTACAGTGAAGAAAATGGGAAGTTGAAGTTGGTTCCCTCAGTGATGTGCTGATATAAAGTTTCCACCTACTTCTAATAGCAATGTGTAAAATGTGAATCAAGGGACACAGGAAGGAAAACATTTACTGTGCCAATGCATTCCCTTAGGTTCTCCTCCTCCTCCCTGCTCTGCAAACTCTTCTGTATCCTCCATCACATTGGACACCATCACCAATCTGGTGTCCAAAGCCAATAAATACCGATGAGCTCAGAAGTTCAGAAACAGTTTCATGTCCTCCAGGATAAAGTGCCCAGGAGAATCATTTTCAATGGCAAATGAGTAATTCTTGACTTTGCCAGTGTACCTGTGCAGTATTCACTTGAGCAGCTGTCAGCAGGAGACTCCTTGCAGGCTCCCTTTTTCTTATTTGATCATTACTCATTTGAGATTGTTTTATCAAAAGACCTAGCTATCAATGGGCAGATTCAAGATACTCATTATCTAGCTAGAAAGCCTGGACAGAGCAAGTTCCCTCCCCTAGTTTTTGCATTTCATCTCCCTTACAGGCATGCAGTGTTCTTTTTCTCGAGTAGACCACACTGACTATTGAAGCATGATGCACCACACTCCAAATAAAGTAGTGTTACAAGGTAAGCTTTGCATGGGAGTATTTGCTGTAATGATTTATTTATTATATACTAATTTATTAGAATAAACATAGTCAATACAGGTTTTGGCGCATTATTTCATACATTAAAATAAACTTTAATTTATTGGGGGTAAGCAAGACTAAGACAGCCAACAATATCTACAGAGTATTTTAATAACACTTAAGGATTTCACTGACATGGCATGAAGCTTCACAAACTGTTTTCTATCAGCCTTGGTTCCCTGAAGAAAAGAGATTGGGAAGAACTATTTCTTCAGCTGCTCCAGATGCTGCTGCACTTAGAGCTGCAAGTTGTGAAAGCATTGACTATTTTTATCCACATGCATCTGTTTCCTGTTGAATTATTCCTTTTGCATAACGTGGAGTTTTGTCTGATAGATTAACACAGTGCTTCATTCCCAGACAAAAGTGCCAGCCACCAATAAATCCATCTCCAGCACACCTAGCTCCATTGGTGGGTATATAATCAAAGGTAATGGGCTTGACACTCCCTTTAGCTTCAGCTGCTGTAGCAGTGTGTAATGAGCCCTGCTCTATGGATTCTGGCTCTCATGCCATGGCCATTGAGAAGTGAGACGGCATGCCTCTGAATGTAATTTACTGCTTAGCATCAGCTGGCCCCAGATGATGGAAAGTCATCTGGATGGAGGGTCAAGTGGTATAAACAGCTCCAAATCTTTCTTCTGTCTGAGGGTTTGGAGCTGGTAAGCCCCAGGGCACACAGGCGCAGACTGATGGGGGCACATCAGTGGAGCAGGCTCTACAGGATAATTCTTTCAAAGCATCTGTTCTCCCAGATGAGGAAACACTCCCCTCAACTGCATCCCATCAGCATTTACAATTTAGAGCAAATACAGTGCAATAGGCCAGGTTCACTGAAGGAGTTAATCTGCCATTGTAGTTACTTCTCTTCAGATGGAGTAAATTTCCTAGCTCTTTATCCACACATCACACTCTATATTCTTTGTAAGGAACCAAGAATTTCTAGATCACATAGTAGCATGACTGTGTTTTAAGTAAAAGAACTGGGGAAAGGGTATGAAGGGTATAAGCAGTCCAGAAAGAACCAAAGTCAAAGGTTGAGGGGAAAAAAGAAGAGAAAGACCATACTGTGATACTACTTTCCAGGTAGTTTTTCAGGATCATGACAGCCAAAGACAGTGCGGTTGAGTTTAATAGCTCCCAGAAGATTTTCTTCTTCCATGGACTTGTTATATGCAGCATTAAGCTGTGGGTGCACTTAAAATAAGTCTGGCCAATGGGAAGCCTTAAAAGATTCATCTGTTATATTTAATGTAAGTGTTTGACCTGCCACCACTAATAGAGACTGATAGAGATAGGTCATCCTGTCCTCTGGAGCACTGTAATCCTTGGAGATCAGGATGGAGACACCAGTAGGTTTGGGAGGAGTGTCGTTTCCTATTGGGAATGTAGTGAATGTTGGTAATGTAATTTAAGGATGTACTCGTCCTAAATCCAGAGATGTGGTAGTACAGTGAGAAACAGCATGGACAGATCCACAATTGAAAAACTTAAAGCTACCTGTAGGGTTGGGGGTATGTGGTCATGATGCGCTCCAGCCTATTTCTACAGCTGCTCTTTAAAAGCAGTAAAGACACAGCCGTTCAATCCAGTGAGACCACTCGAGGAACAGGAAGACATCTTGAGTAAGTAACAAGGGAAGAATGAGACCCATAGGATGCAAAATATGAGATTTTTGTTATTTCTTTTTCTTTAGATATTGACACCTCACCCAGTGTGGACAAAGATCTGTTTGTGAGGCTGTTCTCCTTTTCTGCTGGGATGACAAGTGGGAACAGAGGTCTGATAAAACTACACCCTGATTTTAAGTGGGTTGTGAATGGGATCTGGTCTAATTTTCCATCCTGAAACAAATAATTTTACTTAGCCCAAAACCTTCTTTAAGGAGAATGAGCTCAATTAAGAAAACCACAACAACACAACTTTTTAAAAATACCATTGTTATTGTCCATGTGGGTTTTGGGTGGGCTGTGGAAATTGATTTACGAGTCAACCACTTTTCTCTTTTCTTGCCATCTCTCGCTTGAGTGGTCTGTAGGCCTTGGCCCTTTCTTTCACTCAAGGAGAATAAGGTTGTCTATGGAAGAGGTCAGCATTTCAAATTGGTGGAGTTCAACTGCACAAATGACATAGAACTGACAAGAAAAGACAGGGGGTTTGGAGGTCATAGACTGCATAGGTCCTGGTTAGGGTTTTTGCTTTGTGATGGGACCTGGCACCAAAATGAATTAAATAACAGGCTTAAGGACTATTGAGGGAAGGCTGAATGCAAATCAAAGATAAGTAGAAGTTTTCTTTCCTAAAAGGGGAATGATTTTTTTCCTTACCTCCCCCTTTCTATATCTGCACAGGCAAGGTCTGCATGTTAAACATGATTTAGCAGGCATTATTCTGGAGCCTTTTCATCAGGTTTCTGCAGTGATTGCCTATCTTGGCCTATGATTAATGATCTGCTGTGCAATTTGGAGGCTATAATGACTCAACAATCCACACACAAACTATATAGTCGCATTCCTTTTGCAGATTTGCCAAGCTGTTACCAAGGGGCCCACAACCAAGCAGGATTGTTAGAGAGATAGCTAAGCATTTCTGCAAATGCCATTCTGCCCTTATCTTGCTGAGAAGTGCGTTGGGCAGCAGGCTCATTTACAAAATTCAAAGCCTAGATTTCAGTGGTTCCCTTAAAAAAAATTCTGGACTGAAATAATCATTAGAAAGGCTGGTAAGAAAAGATCTCACTATATGGCCTCTCAGTGATTATACAGACAAAATACTTCCTTTGTTTCCAAATTTTGAATCTGATTAATTGAGGCCTAATGCTATTAATGCAGTTTGAAAGAGAAAAGTTAATCTTTGGAAATCCACAGCATTAATGAAATCTGAAAATCTAAGCAGATTTTGAAGCAAAAGCTTTGTCTTCATTCCAGTTTTCATGTAGGAATAGGTTATGAGGATTTCTCTATAGATTTCAATTCGATCATCGACCACTTAAAAACTATCCAGAGAACAACCACTTTATAAACTTTTTTCATTCAAAACATGAATCCTGATGAGAATCCCTTCAGAAAATCCATAGTTCCTTTTTGCTATGTTGTTTTCAATGAAGACAAATGTAAACAGGGAAGGTGAGGACAGAGCTTTCAGAAGGGCTTCATTTATCTCATGAAAAAGGTTACAGTATAATCTCAATATGTTTCTGCTTCCATTATTAATTATTAGATGAAGCTTGTACAAATCAATCAACCAAAAGAGTTCTGGTATTATTTCACTGTGATCACATTTAATGATCCATTCAGTCTGAGGTTCCTTTTTGTCGGACTTGAGGAAAGGAGAATTGAAAGAGCACAGAGCAGACCCATCCTGAACATTGTATTATTATTATTATTGTTATTGTTAACATCATAATCACTGCTATTATGGAACTGCCTGGAAGCTCTAATCAAGGCTGAAGTTCCACTATGCTAATGCTGAACACTCGTAACAACACTGTACTGTCATAATGAAGGGCACCTCTTACTCCTATAATGCTCCAGGACACTGATTTTGAGATGCCGTCATGGTATCAGATACAGATTCTCTGTATCCAAGCTGAAGCAAAGACAGGACAATTTAGTTTTAGTCCAGAGTTAAGATCAAGGTGTCTCCAAGCTGCTTAGGAAGAAAGCCGTTTTCTGATCCCACTCCAAGCAATAGAAATCTCCTGCTCTAGCTTTCTCAGAGCCATCACTGTTTCTTACTGATGGTGAGAAAGGAATCAAAAACCTCTGGGTATGGGCACATTATAGCAATACAGAATTTACCCTTGCATCTCTGCAACGAAGGGGTCACCCATAGTCCAAGAGCCAACCTGGAACAATGCACCATGAAGGTCCTACTTTTGTAGGTATTAACTAATCTTTTCTCATGGTACATACATAAATAGATAATATGATATTATCTGCAAGCACACTGCTGTACAGCAACGATAGTGCTGCTGTGCACTTAAGTCTATTAGTCTATGAATGGCTGTATAGCTGATGCTGCCTTCAGGGCAAGCGATGGGGTCAACAGCCTTTAAATGGTGCTATTCTAGCTTGTGGTTATCATCCCTGAAGCAGAGGTTACGTAAGACTGCAAGAACTCATCAAGGGCTGAAAGATACTGCCTTTTAAAGAGGCAAAAGCTAACTGCTATGTGTAAAACAACCTCTCCTGATGACTCAGGGAGTGATGCAAGGGCAACAGTAGGGAGTCCTTAAACCTCCAGGGATTCACTCTCTAGATGCCATGGCCTCTGAAGATCAGTATGTGTCTTCTCGAATGGATCACATCGCCAAATCTGCTCAGGAGTCCTCTTTGGCTTAGTGAAAGTTAGGACACAGCAAAAGTATGCACTTCCCACACATCAGAAAAAGGAGAAGGAAAATTCAGAGGAAATATTTTGTCTGAGAGCCAATGGGTGATACTGAAAAGGATGAGGAAGCTGACAAACAATAAACACTAATTTAAAACATCCTTAGTTACTTGCTATGTGAGTGGAGCTTGCTCTGTACCTTTCCAGCCGCACTAACAGTAATTAGGATGACAGCAAGATGAGGATCCCCACTGACATCAGTTCTCAACCACCCTCTGTGAAAAGCTCAACACAGAGGAGGACACAGTCTCTACAACAATTAACTTCTCAGTTTTTCTACTCAAAGCATCTGTTTGAAATGTGGGATATGTTTTCTGAGCAACAGCCAACCACCTGCTAGACAGCATGAGGAGGTCAACCTTATTTCACACTGATCAGCAGCTCTCAGTTCCTTGTGCTTATTGAACTCAGCCTGAATTGATGCCTAAAGGTGAGCTGGACTGAGATTTTCAGAGGTCATAAGAGAGTGTGAAGACCTCTGTGCCCAAATGTGAGAAGGAACATTTCAAGACTTTTAGTTTCTTGAAGGAGGTTTTCAACAATTTATGTGAAACAAACTTTTTCAGTATATCTCACCCTAGAGACTTGTAATTACTAGTCAGTTTTTCAAAAGAAATGTTGCAAATTCAGTCTTATTTTCAGCTATTTGAGTAAGTCAGCTTCACACTTGACAAGAACCATGCATCGCTACAAATTGAAGCAGAGTATGGATGAGAAAATCAGCTGTCCATTAGATTTCTTAGCACACTATCTTGAATTTAATCAGACTGGAAGCCTGCTAGAACCATGTCTTAGAAGAGTTTTGGCATTTCCCTTTCTGTCTCAAAAAGGAGCAGGATCATGTGACAGAGAAGGGAAAATTGTATAAACCAGATAAGCCTTTAGGAAATGTACAGCTGAGGTGTGGCTCAACTGTTCCCATTGAATATTGACAGGAACTGCAGGCTTTCCTTCCTTCAAGTTCTTATCTCAAGGCATATTTGGTGGTGGTGAAGCACTAGAACAGGTTGCTCGAAGAGGTTGTGCATGCCCCATCCCTGGAGATGTTCAAGACAAGGCTGGATGAGGTCTGGCAACCCTGCCCATGGCAGAGGGTTTCAAACTAGATTATCTTTGAGGTCCTATTTAACCCAGGTCAGTCTATGTTTCTATGTTTTTTATAAACTGTTACGACTCAGGTGGTGCTTGAGTATGCATGTCTGCATACTGCTCAGTGTGAAACACCCATAAGGATGGAAAACAGATAAAATACATTGAGAAGTAGGCATTCTCTTTGAAACTGCATGACTCAGTAGTATGAAAGAGGCTGTGTCTGTAGGGACGTGTCATACTGAGGTCACCATCAGTTCGCATACATATTAAATGTAATTGGTAGACAGAGTTTACTTTCCAAAAATGAACAAAGGAGGAATAGGAATTGCTCCAACTTTGATCTTGGCCAATTTTAATACTTCATGTGTCCCAGGAGGAAATACGCTGGTTTTGAGTGATGGCTCAGCACTCCTGGAATGTCAGGACTCAAGTTTTAAAGAAGTCAGTGGCAAGAATGGAACTGGTCATATCATGCAGCTTACCTTTCATTGTGCACCTTAGCACTGCTCACAGAGCAAGTAAGTCAGCAAGGTTATTACCTGTCTTTATGCTCACAAACTGAATGCCAAAAAAAACCACCAACCAAATAAAAAAAGGAAGTTCAGAGCTTTTAAATAGGGCTGCAAGGCACATGCTGATGTGTTTTGGACTCTTGAGAGTGACTTAAGCCAGCTCTTTCCTTTGGTGAGGGAAAAAGTGACTTTAGGTAAAAGTACTAGAGCCTTAGGAACATGAGCAATAGCATAACTTTTCACGGTGCAGTGAGAAAAGTATAAATTTCACCATTTATAAATAAAGAAAAAAATATATATATATAAAATCACCTGGAAGTGAAAATTCTGTCCCAGAATCACCTTACTTCAAGCACTAGTACATATACGCATGTTGAAATGGAAAGACAGCAATATGCCAAACTACCACACATGGAATAGCTGAAATAGTTGATTATTTCTTTGAAATGAGTATAACGATTATGCTGGGTTTTGGCAAATTGTGGTTGATAGTTGCAGAAAGCATTTCCATGGTTTACTTTGGAATTCAAGAGTAGACAATTTGAGGCAAACAGGGCTGATCACAGCTATTTCTGAAGAAAACTGTCCACAGAAGAACCTTTCGTCTAGAGCTGTATCTCTCCTCATTTGGGAATAACCATTTTTGTGCTGTTTACAGAAAGTTATTTACAATGCCTATCAGACAATTGCAAAAATGGGACCTAGAAGTTAACCCCTTTATATATGTATTGAACACTTAGCCAGTTTCTCTGGAGGGAATCCATTATTTTCCATGTCTCTTATTAAGTTTTATATGCCACAGATAGGTAAAATGTGATCATGGGGCTAAAATACAGAAGAACTTGTGAGAGATGTTCCAAGGAATAGGAACAACCTTTTTATGCTCCCTGCATGTAGAAATACAACCATGCATGTTCCAGAAATTAATTTTTTTCCCTTTAATTGCTTGTTATTCTGCTTGCTGACTAAAATCAGGGCAAGATGGGTCTCTATTAGGTCTTATATAGTCTATAGGTTTTAATAGGAGCTATTTGGCCAGATTTCCAAATATCAAGCTGATAGTTTTTTGTTGCATTTGCCTTAGGTCATGTGCGAAAATAGAAAACGTATCATGGGGTGAGTCAAAATAGTTTTCAAAGCTAAGAAAATTTGGCTTATGAGAGCTGAACAGAAAATCTGAGCTTCAGATTTCTAACTGTTACATAGTTAAAGGAACAAGATCACATAAAGGGTTAATGTCTGCTCCTCCAGATGTGAACTTCATTAATTTAATCTAAAACATCTTGAGACATAATAATACACATATTTTCAATTACAACAATTATTTAAACAGCCCTAATCTTGCACTTCATGAAACCATTTACATTCACTCTAATGTCAAGCTCTGCAGGGGAATATGTTAACACAGGAAATGCAGCATCTTCTAATTACAGTACTTCTATAAAACAGAAACAAAACTGGGCTTATGAAGGCTGAGCTGAGAGCAGAGGCTGCTCCATGTCAGACAGGGACGCACAAGCACCAGAGCTGGCTGCAGATAGGTGGGTATATTATATATCCCTTCTACATACACGTCTAGGAAAAGACACACTACCACTGCAAAATGCACATTTTGCTTGTCATTTTGGAATGAGATGACACTGCTTGATTGAGCAGCTTCCACAATTACAAGTCATAAAAAAGAATGACTCAACAGCTTGGAGGCTACAGCTGAAAAACAAGTCTCCCAGTTCTTCTTCAAAATCACACAACTTCTGCTCTACAAATGGTGAATTCCTTAGGTTATGGTGGTAATAGTAAAAATATGACAACAAAGCAGATGCAGACATGCCCCAAACTAGGTTTGAGCCATAGTCAGAAAGGTAGCTTTGGATATATGAAGCTCACAAGATAAAAGAATGAAGAGGTCGATGGGAGACAGAAGAGACTCATAGTAACAAAATGGCAATTCTGATGGACTGGAGAGCCAATAACAGACAAAAAGGAAAGAAGCTAAGTGCTTAAAAGTACAAAGGTAAATAAATGACGAATTACTTAGGGATGAAATGATGTCAGACATTGTCAAGTGAGAGAGGGGAAAAACAGGTGGGAGGAGAGATTGATGGGACGGAAACAAAAACAAAACTCAATGAACGAGGGACTGATGATGAAGAGGGAGGCAGGGAGTGAGTCAAAGAAATCTAATAGGTGGAAAGGAAGGGTGGGGACTTGCCACAGAGGACAGCAGAAGTCCATCAAAAATGAAGTAATAGTAACTTAGAATCAATTGCTTTGAAAACCAGGATGTCATGCTGAGGTACTGAAGCTTTAAAGGACATAACAGAAAAACTAGTGTAAATTTGCAGATGGAAAGTCTTCAGATTATTACTCCAAACATGATGCTAATGCTGCAGCAGCGTGTTGATCTCCATGATAGCAGAACTACATCCACTGCCAGCATGAATATGTGGGTGGGCAGCTCAGAGACACTCACTATCGTTGAAATTCACTGCTAGTTGGGTACCACGCTGCTTTAGCTGCCTTTGCAAATCCTGCCCATACTCTCAGTTTTCCTGTTCTCTGATAAGATTTTCCCTACTGGTGAGTGTGATATGTAAGAAAGTAATAAAATGTAGCAGAAAACAACACCAGCTGATGAAACACCAGAAAACAACGCCAAGAGAGAGCTGCCTTAAAGAGCTCTCTGGTCACATCAGTATGCCCAGTCAACAAAATGTGTATGCATCCTATGGGGATGCAGCAACCTGCTTTCTTCCTTGAACTCGACTGGGCTGCTGTCTATAGCTGACAAGCTGACTGCAGAAAGGCAAGCATGAAACTATGTCATTTATGGAATGAATGCATGGATGTATCTTCAAACTCCACATTCACTTTAAGTGATCACCTCAACACAACTGCCCCCCTCTCTGACCCTACACCCCCATTGGTAGAAGGCTATTTGCCGGCAGCCAACACAACAAGCAAGGCAGTTCTTGTAAGGGCTGTGGTACGCACAAAGAAACCAAAATCTGTCTTAAAACAGTGAAGGAACCTTTTGTGCAAAAAGTTTCCAAATGTAGCAAAAGCTCAGCAGTCCAACAACAGCCCCTCAACCCACCTGCCAGTAGGAGGGCTGGTGGGTGTGGGGGACTGGGGCTGGGAGGGGTGATGGAGAGGGATTTATTTTATTTTATTTTATTTTTTTCAAATTGTAATTGCTTGGGTTTCTGATCCAAGGTAAATGACAAGAAATCGAAAAAACACCCCCAACACACATATTTCAATCAAAGCAAGCGCTTGGGATTATTTTTTCCCTTCTGTGTCTATTTGAAGGTATTCTCCCGAGTTGACAAGCACGTGTTTTGGAGACCATTGAAAAGTTTCTGCCATAAATAGAGGAGGCAGCTTGGCTTAAGTGTTGCTAGGGAATACCTGGCAACAGGCAACAATAGTCCTTTTAGAGAGCCCAGGGCAAACAGTGACCGTGGTAATGGGGTGGGCTTAAGGGAGGCTCCATGCCCAAAGCCCCTCCACTCACACCGCGCCTCCAGCCCTGGGCTGTGTTCCGGAAATTCCCTGCACAAAGCCCCCCATTCAATGGGAGGCGGGCCCGTGCGTGTGCTTTTCTGGTGGGGAGGGGGGTGTGGAGGGAGGGAGGAGGTCTTCTTGCCAAAAAAAAAACCAAAAAAAACCACCGAAGTTTTGTGGTTTTTTGTTTTTGCGAAGGCTAAGAGAAGCACAGAAAGTGCTAAGTTTGTAAAAGAGGCTGAAAAGGTTCAGAAAGAAGCATAATGGGGCCAGGGGATGCCTCGTGAATTTTGAACAGAGAGCAGAAAAGAGACCCTAAAAAGCAATTAGTGATGCTGCTTGTCGCTGAAGAGGGAGCTTGAAGGAGGTGGGAAGGTGCAAAAGGAAGAGGGCAACTCCAATCACTTAGTAAAGCATGAGTGAAGGGGGGCACAGGGCTGGAGACAGGCGCCTTCTGCGATGCTGGCGGTGGGACGGGAGGGAGGCACACGGCGAGGGCAGTGGCCGAGGCACAGCGGCAGCCCAAGGCACATGCCAAGCTGTGTCTTGGCTTCATCTCCTCTCCCTTGCTCATTTCTGCAAAGCTGGGGAAGCAGAGGGCAGGACTGCTCTCCCTCGGCCAGCACGATGCACCTCATATCTCTCTGCAAGGAGGGCTTCACGGCCACCTCACTTCAATTCCAGAGCCTGCACATACTCCTATTTATCTTCACATTCCTTGTGCAAAATAAAAATAGAGCTGTCTGCTCATTAACTGGGAGTTATTAGGAAGAAGGAAAAAAAAATAGACAAATAAGGGGCTGTCTGAACAGGCCTGAATAGCTATAACCTTAATGGGTTGTCAGAAGTCTGCTAGCAGCAGGGTGAGGGCAGCCAATCCCCCTCTGTCTTTTGTCCCAGACATTGTTTAGGATCAGTGGTAGCTCATTAGGTCGGGACAGTAATATTCGTAACAGTCCTGCAGGGCTGAGGCTTCAGACCGTATCTTCGGCTGTTTTCCTGCTGTCAGTCTGATTCACAGAGAGGTATTTATCTCGACAAAGATACTTTTGTGGAAAGTGCTATTCACCTCCCATATCCCGATCATCAACCTTTGATGCGAGCTGCTTCTAGATTGGGTAAAGGCAAAGCTGGGCACCTTGCCTGCATGTGCAGAGGTGCAATACAGTGACAGGAAAGCTGGAAAAGCCAAGTGGCTGGGTTCTTGGCTCACCATTTGGCCCTACGTTGGCTCACCATTTGGCCTCCTTGTATTTCAGATTCCGCCTGTAAGGAAGGATAAAAAAGTAAAGTGAGGATAAACACCCATTTTGCGTCCTAGGGGTGGCAGAGAAGAAAGTATTAGACTGGAAGGTTTCTAGGCAATATGCCAGATTAGTAGCTAAAATCAATACCTTTCCTGCATTCATGACTCTTAGAAGGGCTTTGTTTTGTTTTTCTTATTTCTAACTTGAAAAAAGGTAAAGAAACCCTGTAAATTAGAATAGATTTTTTTAGTGGTGTATAATACCCCTCATACCTTATATTTATTTCCAGTCTAGCAGCATGCATCTACTAAGGAGTTAAAACATCTCCTCAAACACTTCCACTCCTGAGAGCATGAGTGTAGGCATGGGTCCCATTCCCTAAGAGATCAAATCCCCAGTCTGATGGTGCCATTAATCCAGCATGACATATTAGTAAAGTGATGAAACTGAAGGATAATTGATCATTGGATAGATTTTCTTGTCATTAGGCAACACATTATGCATTCACTTGTTAATCTCACCAGTCACAGAGAGAAAAATGCATCCTCATTTCTGCCCTCTCTGAGACAATACTTCAGTATTTAAGGCCCAAGATTTTCTAAGGAATCTAAGAACTGTCTGCAGCTGCCCTAGGTCCCTATTAACAACAAGCCAAACTAACAAATAATGATGAAATGATTTCCTTATCTATTTTGAGTTAGAAAACTTGGTAGAAAGTGAAGTGCTTTCTGAAACAAAGGAGCAAGAACTACTCGTCCCTTTCACTGAGGTAAGAGGATGATAAGTACACAGAGGTCAGCAAACAGACACTGAAGGGTTCAAACCAAGAGAACAACAAGCCAATGAGCACAGCATCCCCAAGTCTTCAGTGAGCACAAAGCCCACCAACAGATGCCTCCATGGTGCCCCAGAGCTGGAACAGCTGCTGTTGACATCCTGCAAACCAAAACAGTCCTGTCATGTTCTCTGCATTGGGATACTGTGAAATGATTTGATGTCTCATAGCACACCATCAAAAAATACAAGGGGAGGTACAGCAGAAGGGTTATGGCTCCACACTGTGATTTAGCCATGATTGCATTTGTGTAATTCTAGGGTGTAGGGCAGCTTTCAAATGAATGTCATGAAATATGAGTTCTCCATGAAGAACCCTCCCATCACCTCAAGGAGCAATGGAATTCAAGACCAAAGAGAGCACATTCATACAAGGGGGGGGGGGGGGTTATTCTGCAGTCAGTGAAATGGTTCCTATGATAAAGCTTATTCCCAGGTTATCTGGTTACAACAGAGCAGCACCAGGGGTGTCAAAAAGTGCCTGCCACCAACAGCACACATCAGGGAGAGGGCCACATCTGTCCAGTCCAAATTCTAAATGGTGAACAACAGAAGTAGTGCTACCAAGAGTTGGAGTGCAGCAACGAGACTCACCTCAAAAAGTTTTGCTAAACATCTTTGCCAAGCTCCTCTTGGTGGCTGGTTTCTTTGAAATCCCAGAAGTTTTAAATATTCAGTCCTGTACCTAGACTGCCGATGACACAAGTGAATGACACTCACAGGAATGAATAAAACTTGGCAGCAAATAATGAAATCTGTGCTTGTGGGAGTTGTTGTTTTTCCCAACAAGGTGTTTAACAACTAGAAGCATTTCTAGTATACGACTGAAATACCTTAACTAATGGGGCAAGTTTCGTTTTCTACCAGGATCAAGCAGGGAAAAAAGTGTTCACCAGAATAGCTGGAAGATTTCTAAAATATTTCAATTTGCGTCAAAATAGTCTTTCACATTTATGTTCTGTATAGTATTTCTAACCAGGGAAATAGGTGCATATAAAGGCAACTGTAACTTGTAATTTTTCTTGCAGCTCACACTGGCTTCTCAGCCTTGTGCTAGGTTCAGAAACTTCAGATCTGGAAGGAACTTCAAATTTGCAGTGACAGTTTTGCTTTTTATTTATGATGATATCAAAATGATAAAACTTTTAAACATGAATAATAGAACTAAGTGTTTTCACTTTTTCAAAAGGTTCCTATTATTATAAACAAATGTGATGACATTTTTGTGCTGGTTGCAATTTTAGTTACTCTCTTTTTTGTCGCAGAGATAGATCCTTTTGAGTGTGACTAATTTGCTGATAAGGAATTAAGTGCCTTCAAAATGTCTATTAATTGGAAAAATCTGTAACTTCTCCACCTTTCTGTGTGAGCATGCATGTTATTTTGCAGATGTGAGTCCACACACACACAGCCCTGCACAACCCACGCCGGCATCCCTAGCCCACACCCACCCGCACCCTCCCCGCACGGCCGGAGGGGCAGCACCACGGACAGCACCCGCATCACCGCGCTTTGGACAATGCTCTCGTAGCCGCGTTTCCCACGCGTGGAACCCTCCCCGGGAGCCAGAGGCTGCGTCACGTTGAAATATTTCCCTTTGCCTCACAAGTGCATGAGCCAAAATCTCTGCCGAGGTCCTTTTGTTTGAAAGGGAGCGTTTTAAAAATCACCCGGCTTCAAAACTTCAGAACACTTTCCTACCTCGCAATCATGCTTATTCCTAAGCATGTCAAGAGAAGCTTTATTTCCACACTGTGTCAATGGACAGCAAAGACATATGCATTCACCCAATAATGATAATGCCTTCTTATGTCCAGTTTGTCAAGTTTAGTAGGGCAAACAAGCCACAGAAAGAGTGTTTTATTGTGCCCTAGCATGAAGTCTCAGAATTGCTGCCTCCTTAGCCACTGAGGATTGCAAAAGTGATGGCCTGGCTGTTATGATACTGTATTCCTACCTGTCACATGAATGTGGTTGAAATTCTTGATGGTAATGGTAATGGTGGAAAAGCACTCCATGTTGTCTGGACATGATAGCTGAAGTTCACCAAATTGCAGTGCTCAATTCTTGGCTATGGAAGAGGCTGCTTCAGTAGCAAGAGTCAATGAGAAGAACTTCTGGTGATGGCTATAAAGACAAATTCTTAAGTGTAGGGAGGATGACACCAGGTCACATGCAGATATTAGCTCCATAGCTGTCAGGCAGACCTGCAAGACATCAATCCATAGAGAGTGGCTGTATGCTAGACTAACATTACACAGGTCTAAAGGTAGGGCAAGGTTCACAGATTTCAGATGCAAGATTTTATCTAATATCTCCCACACGAAAAGCTCTCTTAGTCAATATAGTTATTGATCAGCTATACTGATGCTTTCTTCTATCTCAGCAGCACCTTTCCTAGCACCAGAAGCTACAGATTTTGGATTCTAGGCTGCAGTACTCACCTGGCCAGCACCTGAGCTGTGTAGGACAATGGATGCAGACCTGAATGTAGAGTTATGCTGTGGCTCTCACATGTTATGTTTGGTCACTCCTCTGAGAATTTTGCAGGATGTCAAAGAGAAATGGTATTTGGGGCCTCTGTGAGGGAACTGTGCAGTGCATGGATTTTTCCACAGGCATACGATGTTTTGTGGTGTTCTGTGTTTTTTTCCATCCACAAACACCTCAAGAAGCACTTGAATTAGTAATACTTATGGGAAATAAGCATAGATAATGCCAGATAAAACCTTTTTACATCTGCAACAGATATAGCAGTTTAAACAGACACAAGGTGGGAGAAAAGAAGTTCTGTATGACGCACTGCCCATTCTCCCAGCCAGTCATGCAGACAGAGGGGCTACCCACCTGCATGGTGGAGCACGCTGCCGTGCAGACACACTTGCAGCAGGATCAGCAGTTTTATCAGTCTGACACACACACAGGGTTTTCCTCTCAGCCAGGCATATTTGCTTGTGCTCAGAACTCTGTCAGTAGACACATAGGGTTGGACCAGCAAGTTCAGAGCCAACAGGGTGTCTTTTCACTGAACTCCCTGACAATACAGCCATGATCTCTCTCACCCTGTCTGAAGTTTAGCCAAACATGCAGATTATAAGGCTCTCTCAACTGTTCTTTCCCCTTCTTGCTTTTCATTTGATTTTTGAGGTAGTTTGAAGCAGGAAAGGACACTTCATTTTTTCCTATCATTTAGCACTGATTTAAGCTGTTTGGATTTCTCTGCAATAGTCCTACATGAAAAAGACAGTACCAGAGAGGCACTAACTTTTTAACTACATTTTTGTTTTGAGGCGTGTGACTATCACCTAACATTTGAGTCTAATTTGTGACAATCCCACCATGTCTGAATGCAGGCAGCACAGAGCTGGGCAGCAAGAGATGCAGTGTGAGCTTGGAAAACCCAATCTGGCCTTAGCTCAGAGAGGAAGCAAGTTTGCAGGAGCCCAATCCCTTAAGTAGCTTATCTCCTCTCCACCACAGCACATGGGTGTATAGTGCAGTTGAGCCTGCAGCCCCTGTCCACTGATGCAGAGCCACCTTGGACTAGCCTAAGGTTATGATGGTTGGCAGAAATATGAGAAACTGAGGAGGCAGATCTCTACTTTGCCTTATTGGAAGGAAGAAGGTGCACAAACAAACTCACTCTAGTGAAGATCTGGCTAGTGGTACAGAGAGTGACGTCCAAAAAACAAGAACAGACGTCCCATCTGCCCAACACATAGGGCATTGAGTTACAGCTTGCTTCTCCAGGTTCAAACTTGTGATCCTGGATGGGACCAATCATCCTGAATATTACAGCCTGAAGCGTGGAAAATTTCAACAGCAATTCCAGCCAATCTATTCCTACTTAGATAAATCACTGGCAATTAAAACACCATAATCACAAAAATACAGACTGGTGCTAACAGAGGCCTACAGTACAGGTGTCATGTACAAAGTAAAAGTCAGTACCACATTATCATGGGCCAAAGGCCACATCTGGTCCTCATGTAATAATTAAAATGTTTGTTTTGATAAAACAGATAATAATAAAAACATTTTGTGTTGTATGGATACACATCCTGCAGCAAACTCCAGAGAAGACTTTAATCTTTTCCTCTTTAGGGTTGATGAGTGGTTGTGATTTGTAGAGCCTGCTAGAAAAGAAATACTGAAACCAAGAGGTGTGAAGACTTAAATGATCATCTCCCAGACCAAACAATTAGCTTAGAAACTGGTGACAGAAAGAAAATTCATAGAAAAGCATTTTCAAAATAACTGAGAAAAAGGTTAATCATTTTATGAAAAATTCTAATTAAGAACTAGGAAAATTTTTCCCCAAAGTAAGATAGAAGGTGACTGCATGAAGGAGAGGAAACAATATAGTTTTATATATAGCTGTCTGAAATGAATCTGAAAAAAGTACCAGATAACACTGCTATCTTTATACTGCATATTGTTTGTCATACTAGCCATGATGGTGGTGTGTGTGCCCACTCAATCTCAACCCCACATGCATGCGTGGAAACTGCACAGAGCTACACACAAGCAGGAGCACAGGGACTAACTCTTCCTAGCTCACACCTAGCCCAGGCCCATCCCACATCTGTTCATGCAGGCCCAGCAGGCCTCAAGTACAACCTTGTTGAGAACATCAACAGGCAGCATGGACCTACACTTGTGTTCATCACAATGCATTTAATAGCTTCCCAGTGCAGGCTGACCATTGCAAGGCTGTGCCCTGAAACAACAAAAGCACAATTGTCTCCTCATTAGCTGCTTTGTATCAATGGGCACTATGGGAACACAATGGTGAAGTAAAGGGTAACTTTCTTATTGATGTAAAGTAGCCACAAGGATCTAGATAACAGCAGCAGCATCCTACTGACAGACTGTCTCAATTAGGAAAATATGCTGTCTTTGTCCAGGTAGCAATCTCTACACAGCATATTTCTTTCAACTATTTGATAAACAAATGCTTTCAAATTAGGACAGTTAGCCTCTGAAATAACACTTTCTTGCAGCAAGAAGGAAAGGGACAGATTTGTTCTTCCTCTTTATTGATGTATACCAGCAAAGATGAGTCTTTCATAGAAGGATTACTACTTATTATGAAACCATCTTCATGCCCTTTGATGCTGAAAACTGAAGCTGAGCCCATCTTTTCCTTTTCCTTTTTTCCTTTTCCTTTTTTCCTTTTCCTTTTCCTTTTCCTTTTCCTTTTCCTTTTCCTTTTCCTTTTCCTTTTCCTTTTCCTTTTCCTTTTCCTTTTCCTTTTCCTTTTCCTTTTCCTTTTCCTTTTCCTTTTCCTTTTCCTTTTCCTTTTCCTTTTCCTTTTCCTTTCCTTTCCTTTCCTTTCCTTTCCTTTCCTTTCCTTTTTTTCCCTCACTTTAGTTCTAAAGTGCCAGTTTAGAAATCCTTATTTGTTCAAGGAATATTTGTTTAGCATTGTGATTCACCTGCAGTACTATCTGTTCAATGGTGATCTATCACTACAGGACATAAATTCTGTCCCTAAATCTTGCCAAGAATTGTTTTCAGTAGCACAGAAGGGAAAATTGAGATGCTGCTTATTTTGAAGAACAGCAAGCCATTAAAGAAAGAAGCCAGAAATTGCTGTTGGACTTTGATATGAAGAATATAAAACAGACTTTACTGAATGGAATGACCAGTGCTTGTTGAAAATTGGTCTTTTAACATTTTTTTATAGTAGCTTCAACCATTTTGGTGTTTCAGGAAATTTCTCTTGCCAGAAAGAGACACTCCTTCTCCATATAATTTATTTAGTTGTTATTTTCATAGCTTTTAACGAAGATCATTATTGAATTTGGGCTTCAAAACCACACATGAGAGCAAATGCTGTTTTCTTCTAATAAAGAAGAAATTCTGTACATTTGCTGCGAGCAGAAACTGTATTCACTCATCTCCTCAGGCTTGTTTTACCACATGGAACTTAAAAATGTGTCGGAGTTTCTCTTGACTTGTTCCAGTCCTTAAGGAGAAGTATCTGACTTTTCTTCCATTGAAAGTGCTGTCTTTTTCCTATGTGAGATCACTTTGAGTAATTCATTTCTAAAAAGCCCATTCCTGAATTTGACCTGTAAATACATGCACAATGTCAAAAATGTCCTTTTAGTGCATACTGCTAAGCTTTAACAAAACTCTTGATTTTGGAAACACTGCATAGGGCTCTGTAAATCACCACCTTTGAAAGCATTAGGCAATACCTCCCTGTTGCTAAGTACACTTGTAAAGCTGCACACAGACATTTTCCAGAATTTGAACAATTCAGCCTCCTGGTAAGAAGAAAAATCATTTGCTTAAACACCTGTACGGAAAGTGATATCTAATCTTTTATGTTCACTGTTGGAGAGTGCTCAGGTCAATCAACAGTCAATAGAAGGTAGTTGTAACTCTTATTTTCTGTTTTATTTTACAGTCAAGGCTGAGTATTTGTTTTTGAAAGATTGGAGGGGTTGGTTGGCAGTGCCAGGGAACCGGATTCTCTTTATCTGTGTGCTTGTTATGAGGAGGAGGCAGGTGCAGAGCAAGCTTTCTAACACGGTCAGCGGCAATAATCCCCACCTGAGCACTGACTGGCCACCTGCTCTTCAGGCAAAAAGATAATTCAGGCTTGAAGTGAGCTGGGTTCTAAGTCTCTGCTAAGTAAAGACTCATAAATGACTCAAATTACAGCAAGATCAGGGGGTATGTCAATATATCAGTGTTTGATCACTGACAGTGATTCCTTTTGGATTCACCTCAAGGCATGTAGTTCAACCTGAAATGGCCTCACCCAATTTAGTGCAACTGTGGCTTATGGAGGACCTGTTCCATGTGCTGCTGAAGGCAGCACATAACTTGTCAATAACTCCAGCACCACTGCCTACTCAATGTATTAGAGCCCAGGCATCCTAAAAGCTGGCAAGCTTTTGTGCATATATTTCAGTCAGTAGTCAAAGTCCAAAAGGTTTTCACCCAGAGTGTGGGCCTCAATTTACCATGGGATTTATTGTTTTTATGGGAAACTGTCTTCCCCTTGCTTAACAACAGATCTAAAAATGCACAGTGTGAAATGTCTGCTGAGAAGCACAACAGGAAAATACAGAGAAATAAGTTTATTAGGAGGCAGTGGAACTACCCTTATGTAAGAAAAAAAAAAACAAAAAACCATCAAATGAGGCTTGGTCTCATTCTTCTGTTATCTAAATTGCTTCATTTATTCCCTGTAAATAGGAATAGGCTGTATGGCAAACACTTCCATGAGCCAGGACCATAACATTCCTTGCTCCCTTGTTCTGATACAAAGCCATTCTTCTCTAGACTCAGGTTTGGTCGATGTGAAACATGATGGAAGTGCCACAAAACACACCAAGGAGAAAGAGCTCCCAACTTCACATTCTGCTTCATGCTATTTCTGGGGATTTTGCTATGGGCTATGCAGCAGCCTCCAGCTAGACCCTGTACCTGGGCTAAGAAAAGGCGAAATGGACAAGTACCAGCTGCTGTGAGCAGTTCTGGGTCCTTCACTTCCTTCAGGAAAGGAAGAAATAGTCAGTAAGCACCTCATTAGTATGCAGCTGGGAAGCAGGGAGACTTATGTGAGGCTAACTTTACAGCTAAGCCAGGGGAAAATGAAATAAAGGCATTGGCTTCCCTTAGTTTGCAAGGAGCTAATTTGTCTATCAACTACACACTAAAAAGGAGAGTTATGGGAACTGATAATTGCTGACTCCTTACTCAGACTCATTAGACAAACCCTTCCTGAGTCTCAATGACAAATCAAGCTCAGACCATCAGGTGGCAAAGAGCAGTTGTGTTTTTCATGTCTTGTTTTGTTTTGGTTTCATTGGAAACTTAGTGAAGATTTGCAACCTACCAAGGGAATTACAAACAGAGAGAGAATTACCAGTGCCAACTCTCACCAGCATGCCTGGTTCTTCTTCAGCTTAGGTTGAAGAAATGATCCAGGATGGGCTGTATGTCTGGTTGTCACCACAATGCATACAGACAGGGAACAAGGAGATCAGAAGAAATTGGGGAAAAAAAAAGAGGAGGGAGAAAAATGAGGTTTGATGGAAAATAATCTGAGGAATATGCTGCTGGTAAAAGGTGGATTCATGTGAGATTAAGTTTTTCCATACCCTTTCACTATAGATCATTCAAAAAATATTGAATATATTTTTAATTTAACAACAACAACAAAAAATCATCAGGATGTTATTTTTCCCACACCATGCTATTAAGCAAAGAAAAAATCAGTGACACCCCAAGGCAGAAAGTTGGAACTCGATGATGTTTAAGATCCCTTTCTACCTAAGCAGTACAGTGCTTCAACAGGTCTACGACTATTCTAGGGACAGGGTTTTAAGAACTTCTGTAACCACAACAAATCTCACAATTACATTTAGAAAGATCTCAACAAATCCATTTCAAATGTTCCTAGAAAAAACAGAGCCATGGTCTCAAAAATTCCAGAAACTCTATGAACCAGGAACTATTAAGTCTGAAAATGTTGCTCAGCAGCACACTGCTTGTCCCTGGGCACCACTCTGCCTTATTGGAACAACATGCTCCCTTTTATGGAGCATATATGCTATGGCTCCCTTTTCATTTGGTGCTTACATGACACCTCTCCCCAGTGGGAGCTGCCAATGGATGGTTGAAGATACACAGGCATTAAAACATAGATGCAGCAGTGCTGTATCTTGTACTGTTCCTTCATCAGGAATTAGGACAAGAATATTTTAGTATATTCAGGAAAAAGAAGAAATAACAAAAAAAAAAAAAAAAGAAAAAGAGCATGCAGAGAATAGCTCTGTTCTTAGAATGAAGCAAATAGTGCTCCTTCTTGAGGGATTTATTGCAGAGAAGCATAACAGCTTCCCACAAAGTGCTTTAGATGAAACTCCCAGGTGACTTGTTGTTGTATTTAAATACTGCCTGCCTAGAATTCAAATAAACAGCTTTTATATTAATTAGAAACAAATCCTCTCAATTGGAAGGTATAACTGTTTCTAAATTGCACACATAACAGTTACTCAGACTTTTATTCAGTTATGTGCTTTTAAATCTGTCAGCCATTCATAATCTAATATGCTGTAAATACGGTTTACAACAGCATCATAAAATATTGATTCAATTGTTTTGACTTTTTATTGATGAGGATAACATGTAATTAAGCCAGTGTGCACCTTTCCTCAGAGCAAGCAAGCACACCAGCCTAGCTATATATTTACAGCCTCTGCCTAGGAGAACTGGGTTTTACACATGTTTTGCAGTAATATATATGCCAATTATCTCTTTGCTGGTTTCTGATTATAGTTTAATCAAAGACACTCAATACTACACATGCAGGACCTGAATATGGATTGCCACTCTCTTCATTGGCCGAGTACATTGATTTCACCAGCTGAGAACCTGACTCAGATGCTTCATATTAAACTGAAAGCAAAAGGCTTGTAAAGGACCTGTGGCTGCCAGAAACACAGGAGGCATCATTAGATGCACCTGAGACTGATAATGCAAAACTCCCTCCCAATGCAGAGCAAAGCTTTCTTCCAAAGTCCATGGGGATATTTAGTCGCTCTGAAGTTGTTAGAGCCCCTGTATCAGCTTTCTCCATAAGATAACAGCCTTGCTTGGCTCCTGGGAACAATGCTTTGCTTTTCTTAGCTTTGACTCTATTAGGTAAATCCACATTTCTTTTGTGGCTGACTAGCTGCAAGAAGATGTTGTTTATCTCAGTTTACTTTGCACCCTTCAGAAAAAAAATCTAAACAGATTCTCAAAATGTTTGTGATCAGAGTGAATAGGACAAATTAATCCTTTGTGCTTTCAGCCTGTTTTTCATTAATTAGTGGAAACCCAACCTGACAATGCTCAATATCACAGTCACCAGACTAAGAGTGCATTACTGAGATAAATGGAGAAGAAGGAAGATGTCAGTTCCTGGCATTATCGTCCTCCTGTGCAATAGCTGTTTGTTTGTTTGTTTGTTTGAATATATATGATAATGGCAGATAATGCATTTTTATTTTTTTTTCTCCCCCGGAGCCTAGGATGTTTCCGTGAAGTTGTGTAAATAGAATAGAAAGACCAAGGACAATTGTGGTTGTAAAGCATTTTTAGAAATCTCCACTGGATTATAAAAAATTCTCTCTCTCTCTCTCTCTCTCTCTTTTTTTTTTTTTTTTAATTTGGTATCTGTTCAATGCCTGGCACATTTAAAGCCTGGGCATCTTTTCAAAAGTACCACTGCACAGCTCCTTCCTCTAGGGACAACTTTTCTCTCAGAATGTATGTTCACATGGAGTCAGTGTTATCCCAGATCCCAGCCTCTCATGGTTGTGCTCCCAAGAGGACGCTACAACAAGAGCTGCCTATTAGCTTTGGGTCCTTGCAACCTGCATGCCATGAAATAAGTGCATCTTAAAGTGTCTTACCTCTGAAGTCTTTAAGAGGTTCTGGTCTCTTGTGGCTGTCACTTGTCTTCCTCTTGTCCCTCCTGCACCCTATTCTCAAAACTGCTCCAGGAATCAATATTTCAAAGAAACAATTGCTGGAAGTCAATGAGGATTTCATTCTTGTTTAGCAGTTTGTGCTCAGCTTTAGCCACTTCTGAGTTTGCAATTTCCATTAACCATGTCAGTTTTTGAGAGGCTGTCCTGGTGAAAGTCACAGCTCACACCCAGCAAGCTAGAGCATGGTAGGGCCACTTTGATCCCTTCAGTGCTGCGGGCAGCCAAGGGTGAGATGGTCCCTCTGCACAGAAGCCACATGGCTGTTGTAATTTTTTCTTTGGTGAAGCAAACTGTTCACAGCAGGATGCGATAGGATGAAAACTCTGTATCAGGCTGCAGTAAGGGTTAAGTTTCCTGCTTTCACCAAAGAGGCATAGAAACAAACACCTTTCACCATTCAAATTTCAAGTAACATAAAAAGAATAACTTTGTTTCTCTGGACATAAGGGGGAGTGCGTGTCATGGAGGAAGGCAGCAATTTTGGCTAGTACCAAAATATGCAGAAGGAAAAGTTACAGGAAGATGCTTCTGGGGACCATAGACTGTCCTGACATCTACAGGAGGTAAAGATAATGGGTAGATAGCTACCGAGCTTTCAGTAGGACATTTATCCACACAGTTAACACAGGAAGATGATAGGGGCATACTAACAAGGCTGAAAAATAGATAAGCAAGCATATCACTTACATACAAAACACACTCATAGAAGTCCATGGGGGTTCAAAGAATCATAGAAACCGTTTGAGTTGGAAGAGACTCCTGGAGGCCATCTGGTCTAACTTCCCTGCTATGAACTTACAGCTCAATCAGGGTGCTCAGAGCCCCTCCAGTTTGTCCCCATCCTCCAGTCTCTGAGTTACAGTTCTGCATCTTCTTCCATTCTCTAACATGTATCATGTACAACGTGACAGCTTATTCTTAGCCACATACTTTGCTATTGTCCTTAACACAGAGCGAACTTTAAAGATACCTGCTGAGGATATACAAGTATTAGAGATCTGATGAGCAGTAGTAGAAGGCAGCTAAGGAGCAAGGTCTTTTCTTTAAAACATACTCCCATGGCTGAAGCTAGTTTGGGAGTATCTTCTCTGCACCATAGAATTGTAACTATGTCTGGACAACATATTATTAGCAGAAGGTTTAAGTATTGCTGAGGTGCCAGAGTTCAAGAAACTTCAGCTGCTTAATTCTCACTGCAAATATGCAGAGCACATGCACGTGTGTGTGTTTTAACTAAACTTTACCTTTGCAAATGAGCAAACCATTTGTTCAAGAAAATCCACTTGCCCTGTATCCCAGCTACTCAATTTATAAGCACAGGTTTTTGGCCAACAATTTCAGAGGGCTGAACTTGCTCAAGGTCCAGTGGCTGTCTTCTTAATGTTCTCCTGATCCTCTGTATAACCCGACAAAATCATGTGCTAACAACATCTTTTCTAAGATCACCTTCAAAAAACCCACCTTCTGTTATGTTTCTATATTCACCATCCAGCTTTTGCGCCAAGATGAATGACCAATTCAAAACCAAGCAAGGAAGCTAAGATTTGAGAGTAAGCTAACACATGGGTACACGCTGTATCATCCTCTGCTTCCCTACCATCTCCAGTTTTGTGTGCCAGCAGGGGTCTGAAACTTAGGAGACTATTAAGCTCAAAAATTGCATGACATCTCATAGCTAAGTGGGGATGAGCTTAAGGAGTACTTGAGCTGACCTCTCCCCTCCAAATTAAGACTGAGGTTCACTAATGGGACTGGAGGAGGAAGTACTATTTGGGATAGATGAGAGAAAAAATAAAGGAATAAAAAAGAGAAAAAATTGTGTTTCGCTTACCATTTTTGCTTCAAAGTCTCTCCTGCTGAAACTCTGTAACCATAAATGAACAGGGAGATGTGTGATAAACAGGGGTATGCTGGAGTGCTTTTACCCATTTCAAAAAGCTTTTTATTGGAAAGCCAATATACCCTGACTGTGAGGGCATAAAGATCTCACTAGGCCAGGGGAAGGGTGATTCTGAACTTTCAGATCTCTAAAGATCAAGCAGATCTCAGCTCCAGCCAGATGTAAGAGGTGAAGGAGGACCACGTTGAGAGTACAGGTTTGTCTAGATTTTATCTCTTTTAAAATAAATGCAGTGGCAACAAATTGTACAATTCTTTTCAATGATTCTAGGTAAAAAAATAAAAAATAAAAAATTCAAGACATAGATAATTGTTAAAAACAAACAAACGAAAGAAAAAATAACCAACCCACAAGCAAATACTCAGCAAATCAAAGCAAAGCTATAACAAGGCTGTGTCCTTTGTAACCTTCCTCCCTTGGAATGGAAGAGTGAAAACTGTTTTACTCAGATGTTTGAAATCCAAACCCCATGGGCTCACAGGACATTCCCTGAACATGCCTCACAGGACAGATTTCTACTTTACTATTATGATTAGCACTGTGCTCTGCACATCATACCTATTTCTGTCATAGAGCACTGATAAAGATTAATTTATCAGATATTTTTACATGCCTTTTAAGGGGCAGCTCTCAGCTTACTTGAACAAGTGATCTTAATTCACTGAGGGGTAAATCTCCTTGCTCTGAACTGGTCATTATGTGATCAGCATGTCCAAGCCTCAAAAACAAATTGAGTGCTCAATAAATGTGGTGGGTTTATCTTTGAAAAACTTACCTAAATAGTCTTTGCTCTTCTAGCTTTATTTAATCAGTCCTCTGAACATACAAACTCTCAAAACTGGCAAGTTCTCTAGGCCAGATTTATTACTGGTGGAAAATTTGGGTTGTCTAAGGAGAACCACTGATTTGTGTAGCCTGGCAATCTAGCTCACAGAAAATGAGATATAATGTGTTTGGGTTTGTTTTTCCTTTTTCTAATTATATATATATATATATATAAATATATACTATGGGGAAGACTATGAATGATCTCAGTTTGATAACAAATTGCATTTTCATAGAATCACAGAATGTAACCATAGAATTACTTGGGTTGGAAGGGACCTCAAAGATCACCCACTTCCAACCCCGTTCCATGGGCAGGGCTGCCACCCACCAGCTCAGGCTGCCCAGAGCTCCAACCAACCTGGCCCCAAGCAACTCTGGGAATAGGGCAGACAGTTCCTCCAGGAAACCTGTGCCAGAGCCTCACTGCCCATTGAGTAAAAAGTTTATTCCTAATATCTAACTTAAATCTTTCCTCTTTTAATTTAAAGCCATTCTCCCTTGTCCTATCACTATTAGACTGTACAAAAAGTCACTCACCCTCCTTATTAGCTCAAGTACTGGAAGGTTGCAATTATGTTTTCTCCAAGCCCAACACCCGCAGTCTGTCTTCATAGGAGAGGTGCTCCAGCCCTCTGATCATTTTTGTGGTCTTCCTCTGGACCTGCTCCAACAATTGTCATCCTCAGTGAAATATCCTTATAACACACAGTACAGCATGAGAGGTTGGAGGAAGGAGGTGCTATCTCTGCAGACCAGCAGGAGATATACATCTGCATCTCCCTCATCCCCATGCAGATCCTCTGTTGTTAATAGTACAACTGAGCTCGAGTTTCAGGCTTTATTTCAGTAAGAGCATTCATCTGTCTTCTTCTCTTCTACCCAGCAGCTGTGCTGAAAAATTATACAGCTGATGGGTAGAGACATGAAGAGCCAGCTTAACCATACAATGTTTCCTAGAGAACTGGGCTAAAAAGAAAGAATAAAGAAGAATCTCATCTTGTTCATATCCATATCCATACATCAAACTTCAGGAAGACCAGGGAGGCAGAAATGTCTCACTTGGTAAACTGCTTTAAACCATATTTAATGAACGACTACCTTTTCTTAGAACCTCAAGTGATCACAGGCACAACAGCAACCCTCAGAAAATATAAAATCTCACAAAAGTCTTAGATTCCAGGAACTTAAAACATTCTCTTACTGGAAACTTTCCTGAGAACCATGCAGCTAGGACTACCCTGCATTCTCAAATAAAATACTTCCTCATCAAGCAATGCAGACCTTGTCAAATACAGATGAATTTACTCACTCCCAAAATTAAATAAATAAAAAGAAAAAATCAGTACTTTATTTTAACAATACTAACATCTTGTTTCAGTACAGTTGTTCCAAACCACAAGGAATCACTACTTATTTACATGTATCCACAGAAATATTAAAGTTACTCATATGAAAGGAAGTTCTAGTTTCTGAGTTTCTCTAAACTAAGACTTGATCTTGGATGGCCACTCTAGGCCATGCCACAACACAGAATAAATAAGACAATGGAGGAGAGTTACTGTCATCAAGCCAACAGCTCCACTTCAAATTCAGATAGAAACCAAATCTGTCTCTCCGAAGGAGAGACTCATGCCTTTTTCAGGGACAGGGAAGTGTCAATACTCAACCATGGCTGGAAGACTTGGAGCATGTCAACTGAAGAAGTAGGATCAAAATGACAATCAGGAGGGTGCTGGGTCTTGCTGGGATGACAGGCAGGGTGTGCATGTAGAGCGAACAAATGCATGTGTACTCTGTTGCCCTTAAACATCCCGCTGTCCCCTTTCTTGTGAGCCAGCAGGGCTCCAAGCCCACTGAGACAACTGACTTGTGCAATTTCAATGCCCTTAATAATACACAAGAACAGAACCAACAGGAGAGCAGAGGGGACGAGGCATCACAAGGCTTCTATTTATTTCAATAGCCATGTAGCCCCTGGTTTGCTCACACCACATGATTCAGCGACCAGAAATTTAAGATTTTACACTGACAATTCTTTATAGCAAGTGTCCCCAGGAGGTGTCTTTTCAAGGGCCACCATGCCCTAATTAACAAAGTAAAGCCATAGGTGCAGTGTAGAGACCTTCAAAGTCTTGCTTAGAAATCCTACTATAGGGCACTATTCAGGGGAAATAACAACACATCATGCCAAACTTGTCCCACCTCCTACTCCTCACCCACTCAGAGATCCTGAATCTTTTTATGGCACCCTGGGGAACAAGGTGGTAGCAACCAGTCTGTGGTTACCTGGAGGCTTCCCTCAAACACAGGGTAATCCATAACCAAAATAGCCCGTTTTTCCCAGTGAGAACCAACACATGAAGGTAACACAGAAATCTGTGAGATGTGACACTTTCTCCAGGGACTCAAATCCCTGAAGCTCTGCTTTCTCTCACCATAGCACACTCCCAGTGCTCCCACGCAACAGAGAGGTCCTCGTGAGTAATACTCAAACTGTCCCCTTCCCACCAAAACTTCCCATTGATGTCCACATCCAAATTCTTAGCCTGTAACAGCTCAGTGTTCAGCAGGAAATGCTGAAACACATCTCCTGATATACAGTGTTTACTATTCCAAAGTGGAACCAGTAATCTTCTCCTTATTTAATCCTGCAAAAGAACTGTGCAAACATACACAGTTGTTTCTGAGATGCAGTGATTAGGAAACATCCATATGGCTCTAATGTACACAAATAAATCAATACACAAAGGCAGATTCAAAAGGCAACACCGGAAAAGAATAACAAGGACCGTGGTCTTATGCTGGTTGTTTTTCATGTAAAGATGTTTTTAACTTCATTTAGAAATACCTCCCTCTCTCTCCCTGAATGCACACGTGCGGGACATTCAAAGAGAAGACTTGTTCAGAAGGAACCGGTTTGCATAGGGAGCTATTGGCAAGCAGATTTCAGAGACCATATTATTCTTATGAGTCACTTTGTCCTGTGCAAAATTATTCCAATGAAAAGATTTTTTTTTTCTGAGGTGAAGCACAATTCAGTTTGACCTTCTTTGCTTAAATTAAAATAGGACTGAAATGAAGAATCTGACTCATTCCTCTAATTTTACAGGCTCAATAGTAATCTAGCCATGCTATTCATTTAGAGAAACCATTAATTTTGTTATGTGGCTGAAACTAGAAGGCCTCAGCTTTCTTTCTCTCACTTTTCCCCCCTCTTTTTTGCTCTTTGTCTGTGCACCTGTTTGCACCACTTTACCAACCCATTTGAAAAACTTTGGGTAATCCTTTGGCACTAACCCTGGTGTGATAATACTTGTGTTATTCAGAAGCATAATTACAAAGGACGACGCAGATAAAACATGTCTTTTACGTCTGCTGTGAATATGCCAGTTTTGCCAATCTTCAAGGTGAATGATTTCTAAAACCTCCTGTATTTAATGTAATCTAAATTCTTCACACAATGAAACTTCCAGCACCTTAGGGGAAACTGGTTACATTTGACACATCAGAGGGAATGCTAACGGTCAAAACTTTTACAGTATTCCTCTTAATAGCAGCACCTTCCATGTCAGAGTTCTTCTCCTTAACACTTTGTAAATCTTGATGTACATGCTCAGAGGCAGCTTAGTGTTAGGCCTTATTTTGTCAAGGGGGAGATAATTGCTGGGGCCAGGAAACATGCCAGCAGCAAGACAAAAGCAAAATCTTTAATTACTTCATCATAATCCTTGGGCCTGGATAATATTATTAAAATCTAAATGTCACAGATTTTACTTTATTTCCACATTTTGGAGAGGACTTTAATTAACTTCAAATGATCTTCCAACTGCAAGGATGTTTGCTACCCACTAAATGTGTGGAAAGATCAACAAGACCCTATTAATATCACCCAGTTGACTGATTTGGGAGAGGGAAAGTAAGCATCTTCACACCTCATGTTTCCTCCCACTTCAGGCTCCATCAGAAAGAGCCAAACTTTGTTCCATTTCATGTCTCATTACAAATTTGGACTCACTGGGGCTAGTATTGAGGGCACTGTCCCAGAGGCTTGGGTTGATTCTAATGAACTCCAACCCAGCAACCATTTTTGTTAAACCCACAAAAAATATTTGCCTAAGTGACTTACGTGAGTGCAACTATTGAAACATGATACAAGAAGAAATCTCATTCATGCAGGTATCCTTCAAATCCTTTAGGGATTTTCTAGTTAAAAAAAAAAAAAAGTAGTATTTTAAACCTACAAATACAAGGGGCAGCATGGGAGAAAATACTCAGCAAAGTCCAGGCTGTCAGTGCACTGCAGTCTGCTGCAGTCTGTGGTGGCCAGTGTTTTACTGACTCTTTTCCTCACAGTAACAAGAGATATTCCAACTAGTTTCTTCTGGTACCAGCCACAGGCTGCTAATAGCAGCATGGAATTCATAGAGGGCTACGAAACAATGGAAATTACTCTGGGTTCTCTTTTCAATATCCTTCATCCATGTTGCTCCATATCACCACAGGATAGAAAAATGTTAGTCCGTTATGTTCTTGTTATGTTGTTATCTTTTTTCTCAGTCTGCTGAGCTACATGGGGAAGGATATATGTTCTCATCTTCTGCTTAGCTCCAGACCCATGGCTAGGCATAGTAAATGTACTGTGATGATAACAGTGGCAAATTGACATGCAAAAGGGATGGCTTTCATCTCATACCCGAATGCTGACAAAATGTACAATATCCAGCAGCATTGTCTAGAGGTAATGGAAATGAGACTCAGGTTGGATATTAGGAAGAATTTCTTCTCAGAAAGAGTGGTGCTGCACTGGCACAAGCTGCCCAGAGAAGTGGTGGAGTCATCAGCTCTGGAGGTGTTCAAGAGCTGTGTGGATGTGGCACTGAGGGACATGCTTTGTGGGCATGGTGAGTATGAGCTGGTGGTTGGACACGATAATCTTAGAGGTCTTTTCCAATCTTATGATTCTTTGAGAACTGAGGGCTACCAGCAGAGCTCCTTGACCCCTGACTCATCTATGTGAGCTATCTCATCTCATGAACCCAGTGAACAAAAAGGGTAACAAAAGAGTTGCAGAGAAACACCCTAGGACAGTACTCAGAGGGCAGGTGCTAGCTCAGCACAGCCTCCTGTCATCTCTGAGGCAGATGAATGAATGAATAAGTGCCTGGAAGCAAGTCAGTCACATTGAATGGTCCAAGCCAGCAGTGAGAGCATTGCAAACACTCTAGATCATTTTCCAAAGCCTGACATATTGCCCTGCCCCCAAAGAGACTGAAAAAAACTAAGGAAGGAAGGATATCTAATCCCTCAGTCAGCTCTTCACAAACCTCTCAACAATCTTTTTAGCTCTAATGAAAAATTGTTATACTGCAGTAATAATTAGCCATGTTGTCAGCAAAAAGTAAGGAAAAATGGAAGGGAAATTGTACCTCCACAGCTGCATGTTTTGCTTATCACCATGCAGGTTTTCCCAAAGCCTGTCTCAGCATCTCAGATTGCTTTGTAACAGCACCTACCCTAAATCCAACTATGTGCAGCAGAGAATGGCCCTCCATATATTGTTCAAAATGCCTGGAGAATAACAGGGATCATTTCCAATTAATGTGATTTTCTGCCTAAGGAAACATGGTTTTTCAGTGACAACTATTCAGTGTCAACTAATCTGATTTAAACAAGAATTTTGGTGCTCAGATCAAATCTGCAGACCAAAAGTTTGTATATTACAGGTATGGTTTAAAAAATAAACATTTTTTTTTTCTTACATTGCAGCTACAGCACCATATCTAAAAGATAATTATAAGCCTTTCAGTCAGTGTCAGTATAACACTTCCACCTCTGGATTATGACATCCTATCCTCTTAATCAGTTACCTGTCTTGTGTACATAATATGCATCTCCAGCCCAAAAAGTAGAAGATAAAAACTTTGTGGAGGTGTTAAGAAGTCTTCTCTGCTTCATTATACAAATGCTTAGAAGATGAAGAGGATGCCTGGGGATCCTTCTGTGAGAGCTGGAAACATAAACTTTTCATATGTTAAAATCACAGAACCATAGAATGAATTAAGTTGTAGGAGACCTTAAAACCCACTTCCAGTCGTGTGCTGTGGGCAGGGCTGCTACTCACCAGCTCAGGCTGCCCAGGGCCCCAGCCATCCTGGCCTTGAATGCCTCCAGGGATGGGGCACCCACAGCTTCTTTGGGCAGCATGTGTCAGTGCCTCACTACTCTCTAAATGAAAAATTTCCTCCTCACACCTCATCCAAATCTTTCTTCTTCTAGACTAAAAGGATTCCCCCTTTGTCCCATCACTGTCTACCCATGAACAGAAGTCCTTAAGAATCTCCAGAGTGCTTCCCTAGTGCTTTCTGAGGCAACTCAGATGTCATTAGTTGACCAAGATAGACAGCCTGGAAGATTGATGCTTGAGATCATATTCTGTACTGACATACCCTCATCAAAATAAGCAAAAATTTCATTTCTTTCACTCTCATATTCATTATAGGATAGGGAATGAATTTCAGTGTCTGAATCAAGACTGTCTAGGTATGCATCCCAGTGTTCATGAAATCCTGAAATGCAACAAAAATATACTGAAAAGAACAAAAATAAACTGTGTTTATAGCAATTCAGTGAGGAGCCTTCCAAGGTCAAGCAAAAGGGAAAAAGATAAACTTCTCTCCCTACACAGATTTCCCAGGTGAAGAAGGGCATATTTTCAAAGTTTCAATTTAATTAGGATAGTTTTCTAACTGCTTGGCTGCTTACCAGAATCTTGGCAGGATAGAAATTGGGCGAAAATGCTTCTAGAACAAACCTTATTGTGAGAGAGCTCTCATTCCACAGTCCTAGCCAGCTGGAAACACCTTGAATCGCCTCTTCAGTGATATTTCAGTCTCCTGCTTTTGGACCCAGCTGAAACCAGGAAGTGCAGCAAAACCATAAATACCATTAAAAGACAGAGAGGGAGAAAGATTAACCAGATTTTGGCAAACCTCCAAAACTCTGCATTTCAGTTTGGGGCACAGGTTCAAGCTGGTTTTCCTGGATCAGTTCATCTACCTCAGTTATTTCCTGCTTTTACATGGTATAAAGTGCATTTGCTTATCTTTTACTCCTTTGTACATCAAGTGCTACTCATACTCCTTATGCATCAGGCAATATTTGTGCAAAAAGAGTAAGAGGACTAAAATCATGGCAAGACTCCACAGCTAATTTGGAATAAGAAATGCTGGGCGGCACAAGCTGATTCCAGCTGCAAGGGGTTATATGGAAATAACCCTCTCCCTTTTTCAAAGTCCTGTCCCACATAGCATGTTTGTTCATTAATTAGAAATTATAATATGCATTATTGATCACGAATGAATAGCAAAATTCATTGTGCAGGCCTGTGGAAGGAAAAAAAAATGAAAAAAGTAAAAGCTCAAGGGCCTGAGATTTTTTGTCTGGTTCTAAACAGGGAGAAGGGTGAGGTGGATACCATTCCTGCTCATGTGCTCCTGTGTAGTTAGACAGTGGGAACATGGCAGAACAGCTACTTACCCTTTAGCCTCCTGGTTTATAGCAACTGTTCAAATATCAAATTGAACACAAATGAAAGTACTCTCCTAAGCAGAAGTTAGTCCACTGCTATATTTTGAGACCAGTTCTGACCAAATGCTGAGCAGAGTCTGCTAGGACTCAGTGTCTTCAGTACTCACCTGGGGACTGCAGCATGGGGCACTGCCATGATATTCAAAACTTTTCTTGTAAGGTCATCTGAATAGGATACTGATCATGCTGGAGTCCAAAGGGCCCCTGTGAAACTATGATCACAGACATGCAAACCACTGCTGAGAGAATATGGAGTAAAACAGACCAAGAAAACATCAACATAAAAATAGCAGGTAGAAAGCAGCATATGATTTGTCAGAGATGATTTTCAGACAAATGGATTTACTTCTCCTTTTTTGGGAGGGGAAATAATGCGAGCTGCATGTCGTTTAGAAACAGTGCTAGTATTATTCACTCTGCCAACCAAACCACTTAAGCTGCAGAACCTTTGCAGTACCACAAGTGTAATACAAAAAAAAAAAAAAAAAACCTCTAAAAAAAACTAAAAAAAAAAAAAAAGCCCACTTACTTCCTTTTTTTTCCCTGAGTATTGACATTCTTGTGCAGTATTAGGAGAGCTAATTTAGCTTCCAGTTCTAAGAATTTTTGAATCTATAGCCAGTAATTATTTGCATTCAGGGGTACAAAAGAGGAAAACAAAGCCCACAAATTCTAGCACATTCATGTGGGATTGGGAGTTGAATTAGGATCCTCACACCCCATTGAATTATCGGCCCCCCTATTAGGGCCTTATTAAAATGGTAATGATTATAATGCCAGTCATAGGCAGGCTGTCGCACCTGTCAAAAAAAATACCCCGATTATCCTGTTCATTCAACTGTCTGGCACTCGAATCCATGTCTCAGGTTTACTATTCTGTGAAGTTTTTCTTTCTTTTTTTCCTCCCTTTCTATGAAGAAAAGCAAAAGATACAAGAACAAGCACTTCTACAAAGGTGATAAAAATCCCCTCTAATTTAGCACATCTACTACCCATTTGGCATTATGGTATCTAGGATAGCAATCTGAGGAAATAGATACCATTTCACTGGATTTCTCTATAGTGAGGAAGAATACAGAGGGCTACACTAAAATCTCTTTATAGAAAGGAACATTGGTATTTTAAGAACAAAAAGAACAATTGTCCTTCCCCCCTTCCATACACACACACATGCACACACTATTTCTACACATAGCCAGGATTATGTTACTCAGAGCCCTGAAGTCTTTCTTCATATACAAAATAAACACCTCAGATGGATTCAAGGAGCAGGCCTCAAAGGACCAACATTAGTCTCCATTCACAGGTTTTACTGACGAATAAATAGTATTTGTTCATTTTGTCCTTTAAAATTAGCAAAAATAAAATTCAAAATAAGCAGCACAGATCTTGGGGCTAATCCTGAACACACATTTAGTAAAAGTTCACTGAGGCTTGGAGCTTTCTGTTTTAAATCCTGGAGGGATTACTCCAATCACAGTTGTTAATAGCAAAACCAACAATTATTTTAATAATAATGAAACAACACAGAGATAGTTGGCTTCCTTCAAAGTAAATAACTAGTTAGAATGGCATATATGGATTCCTGAGGATTTTAACTGATTATTAGGCGGAGAGAAGACTAAATATTTTCTACCTTATTCAAAGGATGCCTTTTCTCTTTCCTCTATCACAGTTGTATGAGTTTGTCAAATACCACAGTATAAAAGAATGTCAGTGGAAGAGCATTTAGGGGCTGAATGCCTACAATAGCATCCAAGACAGATGCTGTGTCACTAAGTGCCCCAGACTCTTAGGGAAATGAAGCAACCAACAAAAGACTGGTTGGGTTCTGTTTGTTTTGGTCTGTTGCAGGAAAACATTTTTGATGAAACATAAAAAAGCCAGGATTTTCTTAGCTTTGGAAATAAAGAAATGTGTAAGAACTGCACTTACCTGGTGTCAGCTCCAAGGCTCATGAGCACTAGATTTGATCATATTTTCACTGAAGTAACTAGAAAAGAATATGTTTATTTAGAAGCTGACCTATTAACTTGCACAATTATAAGACAGCAGGAGTTGTAGCTAGATTTCGGCAAAAATAACCTCAAATGCTATTATTATTAAAGTTGTTCCTTATGATCCTAAATGTGTATATATATTTTCTGATATCACAGCAGCCCAAAGAATATTTCTTTGAGGTGAACATGAACAGATTTTGAAAGGATATTTTAGTAAGAAGCAAGAAGTGAGCAGAGAATTGAGGAAAATAAATGATGTAGCAAGCTGTGCGCAGTTTGCTACCTAACACCTCCTCTCTCTAAACACTAATAATTTTATTTTTGGACCTGATGCCCCTAAGTATTCTATTTTCTGCTTTTTTTAGATGGTAAACACTCAACAGCAGGGATGGATGCTGCTTGTTCATTGCCTGCAAAAGAAGAACTTAAGGAGAACTCTGAGTTGATCAATTACACAAGTGATTCTTTTAAAAATCTGGTTATCTCTATAGGATGAAAGCTAGACCAAGCTAAGCACTTCTGAAAACTGTCTACAAATAAGCACAATCACTTAACCCACTTAACTCTCCAATCCTAAATTTGTAGGATGAACAGAATGCTGATGCAGCCTTCAGATCAAGTTCAAGCAGCTTCCAGATCACCTGAACTCCTACAGAATGTTAAGAAATGCATTGAGACCATGCCACCAACTTCACAGCACATGCTACCCCGATGTTACTATTTACTTTTTATTCTCACCTTAAACTGCCTCTGCTGGCTTAGAGCCCCCTCTTCCTACACAGATTGCTGAAATCCTTGCTCCTTTATTGAATCCTTGGGAGAACTACAGCATTCAGGCTGATGGTGAGAAGCTGCACATTACAAAGGGAACAAGAGGGGTTACACATGCAAGGAAGAGTTGGATGAGATGAATGCAGATGCTGCCTATATTCCTGAAGGTGGCACATAGCTTGCACCTGGTAAGAACAGCTAGGGCAACAGGACCATAAAAGGTTTCTCTGACACAAGTGCAGGCAGAGAGCCCCTGGGCAAGAGAAGCCAGGAGACAGCAAAGGAGAGAAGAGGGTGCACTTCATCTCATGTGCTTCAATCAAACACCCGCAACAAAATTCCGCAGACGAACTTCTGAAAGCATTACCAAGAAAAAGCATGAGAGCATAAAACACTACCATAGCAATTGAGGCAACCAGCTCCACCAAGCAGGGGGTTGAGATCACATCACAGACATTTCACTTGCCCAGTTTGATCAAATCATTTCACTTGCCTGCAATTGATCAAAATGCAAATGTTTGAGGTGATGCTCCAAATTGCACTGTCCTCTTTCAGACATTTTCCCCTTTGAATTTCACCAACATTCACTTCATTTTGTAGTTTTCCATTTTGAGTAAATGAATGTTGCTACCCTTTATGGATATGGTAGCCAAAGAAACTACCCATTCCTTAAAAAAAATTCTCAACCAGAAACAGGCCACCCACTAATTATTAGCCAGAGTTACCAGTTAAAAATATAAGGGGAATCTTATGAGTGGAGGGCAGTGTGTATGTTTTATTAGTTTGAACAACTGAATAGATGGATGAAAGATAAGGTAATGATTTGTGACAGGGGTCCAAAATTTGATTTCAACAATCAAATTATCCTTCTAAGAGATCCCCAAGGAAATCTATTAAAATACCATCTTCCCCTAACCCCGAGGTACACAAAAGCTCCCTAGTAACTGTCCAGTATCACTTCCTTTGTGACATGTTGGATGATTCCCAAGACAAAAACCATATGCTGTTCAATGAATGGTAGAGCAATCAACAAGGAAAGGCTGTTCTTTAAGTTACTTGTCCTAAAAGAAAAAAGAAAAAAAAAAAAGGAAAGAAAAAGAAAAAGAAAGAAAAAGAAACTAAGAGCTTTGCAACTAGCTACGCTTGTTTGGTCTAAAAAACTTAGGGTTTGATTTTGCACGATTTATTTTTTCACTGGATTGTCAAAATTCCAAATCTTAAAAATCAAGATTGCATTACTAGAAAGTATGAGGGGAAATGAACTCTTGAGGCCATGAAATCTCTGCACCTAAAGGCAATCCCCTGTGTTCATAGGAGCATGCAGCACTAAAAGCTGTATTGGCTCATACTTATTCAAGAGATTAACCCTTTCATCAGATCTCTGATGTTGAAGCCTGTGCTTTCCCTCTTCCCACCACTCTCCAACCTCCTTACTCTGCTGTTAAACCTAACCTTAGCTCGTTGCTATTTAAACCCAGAAGCTCCGCCTTCGAAGCACAAAAGAAGGTTGAAGAATGAACTTCTGCATTATGATAGAGATAAAGGCGGTTTTTACTTGACTTGAACTGGAACAACTTTTTCACCAAGAAATAATACTTATATCCAAATGTGGAATATGAAGCGAGATATTGGGCAATACAAGAGCCCATGTGACATCTCAGGTGCCTAATTTATTTACTATTTAATTATGTAACTATTCATGGCAAGACACAAAGTCGTGGTGCAGATGTATCGTTGTGAAATAACAGTTTGAGATGTGACACCAGAAAAGAGTATCAAGTATTGATAAGGTAAGTATCAGGAAAAAAGCTTGCCCCCAGCCACTTGGTTAACATAGTCCAGAAAACTTCCCTATGTGCTATTATTTTTAATGGGAGGAGGATAGAAGAAGCAAACAAACAAAAAAAAAAACTAGGAAGAAAAAAGAATTCTGTGCTTGAAAAGCTTGGATAGATCCTTATCATTATGGCCAAGGTAGAATCAACTGGTGTAAGTACCTGAAAGAATATTGATCATAATTAATAATTTGCTCTACAACCCAGTCTTGCATATAAAATTCTCCAAAGCTGCTGCCTAGGCCCGGGGACTTAATGGTTTCCTGTGCTAATAGGACTGAAGATTCCTGAGTACTTGGTACTGTACAAGGGCATTCCCATTTAATCCCCAGTTGCCAAAATACACTTAGACTACACCTAAACCTGCCAAGATTTCTTGCTGTGATATTCTTCCTATTATCTTGTCTGCAAGATGACAATATGTGTCTCCTGTGTACATCTACCAAATCAGCTATATGCAAATGGAGGCTGGTGGAATTTCTGGACGATATGTCTTCCTGCTTAGCTTTTGTGGTTCCTATTCCCGCCTGCCTTCTTCTCCTACAACATGCAGAACTTCGGTACCTAATTCAGGACTGCAGATGCCCCAGAATGACAAATACTCTGTGCCCTCAAAGGTGCAAAGTTCAGTTAATGGATGTATCATCTGTGACTCCTTCAGTCAACAAACCCCTATACAGAGGCCTCTGTTAGCTGAGACTTTGACTTTGCAGTATTTATTTTGCTCTGCTTCATAAAGATTTTACCACCAGTGATGACTCACGCAACAGTTATACATGGTAATTATTAGGACAACTGGAACTGAAGGGTTTCATGAAAGAGTTTGACTCCTCATACTTGTATATACCACATATGAATGAAATCAGTGGAATTGCTTCAGTCTAGTTTCAAATTAACACCAGAACATGCTCATAAATTTACTCCCAAACTACAAACAGCAGTGAGGCATATTGCCAGCATTTGTTTTTCTCCAAGAATACCATCTTTACACCATGGGAGGCAAGAAAAACACCTGCCCTGCTGCAATGTCAGTTGGGTGTAACTGCACTGAAATCAAGCAAGATATAAACAATAGATAACCAAGAATCATACTCAGCCCATTTTTAGTGTTACTCTCTTATGCGTTCAGTAGGTCTTAAATGTGCTAAAAGGAAGTTCAGCATTTATCAAATTAGTGGTTTGTGATAGTCTTTGAATGGCAATGATCACATAAAACAAGGCCTAAAATGTTCACAGTATTTTCCATTAGCTTTGCTGATGGAGAGAGCTATAGCTCCTCATTCAAAACTTTTGTAAGGAAATGTGTTTGACAGGTTTTAACACTTGGGGTTTTAATACCAGCCCAGCCTGTCTTACTGGAAAAAAAAAAAAAAGAATAAAGCAATTAATGTTTGTGTGTTCATGTGGGTTGTTTTTTTTTTTTTTTTTTTCCATTCAGACTATTGTGAACAAGTCAAGAGAAATCTCCAGTCAAAACACTGTGGGTTATCACAGGTTTCCTAATAATCCTAAAATAAAATCCCGCTGACTAGTACACAGCTAATAGTCCATATGCAGGCAAAATCAACAAAAGGTAAAGTTCACGAAAGAGCACAAAATAAGAAAGAGGAGGAAATGCCTAGCAAGCCCTCTGTCAGGCCCTGTGCAAACATCTGATGACAGTATTGTGCATTAAGATCACAGTGTATTGTTTCCACATCACTCCAAGTGGAGTATTTGGAGGATGGTTTGGGTGTATTGAGAATGTCTGAACAGTAGCCAGTACACAGTAAATTAATGTTCCCCCACATCTATTTACCAAGCATTTGAGTAGGTGCAATTCAGCCCAATCATTTCAGAAATAAAAAAGAAAGTTCCATTGTAAAAGTAATATACAAAAAATTAACTGGAACTTATGCATTCTAGCTTTGACTCTCACCTCTGACCTTTACTGTCTGACCCTGGTGAAGTCATTTTATCTTCAGATCTCAACTTTCAGGTGTAAAATGTCCATTCACTTTTCATGTGCCCATCTTATCTGTTGAAGAACACTGAGTCAGGATAAGAAGGAAGAGTTTTGCCTTTCATAAGTTCATAAGTTCATAAGTTCATAAGGTTGGAAAGGACCTATAAGATCATCTAGTCCAACCATCCTCCTATCACTATCATGTTTTAGTGCAGTGCTCAGTGCAACACAAGCTAAACACTGGCCTAATGCAAAAACAAAGCAGCAGTTGGGTGCTTCCAGCAGGCCTTTTGACAATCGTGTTTCCTGTAACTAGGAAGAAACATTGGTTATTAGCATGTATGGAAGGAAGAGACAAGGTGTGGAGAGCTTTCGTAGGGGCACTCCATTTCTGAGCCTCCTCGAGTCTAGATACAAGAGCTGAATGTGCCTCCTTGTGAAGCTAAAGGACCCTTTCCAAATTTGTCAGCCAAAAGCATGATTACACTCTTTTGGACACACCTCTATTTCCCCTGTTGCTCCTTTCTCCACCTCTCATTCCAGTGGCTTTCTCATTGTCTCTTATCTCCCCTCCACAGGATCTTTTCTTTTTTTTAGCCAGAGCAATACTGGATTTTATTTCCTCTTCATTCCCTCCATCCAGTCCCCACACCCAGTCCCCTCCAGACCAACATTCTGTGAATTTGAAACAAAAGTGTAAACTTCAGAAACTATATTTCACGGGTATTCACACATTATGCCAGAACTATGGCCCAAAAGTTTGGCGGGTAATCTCCCCAGAATTCGTGAGCTGATGATGAATGGCTGTGAAGCCTTTGTGATTGCTCAGGCTCTATTGTGGCTGGAACAATGGAGGAGGACACAAGTCTGGCTCAGGAGAGCAACGGATAAAACTGTTGGAGAGAATGGCAGGCTCCTGCCGACATGACCACTTGTTGACATTGAAAGGATTCAAAAACAAGTGAGCAGAAACAGAAACGATTCTGTTCGGCGAGGCTATTAGTTGCAACGTGTGGCACTGGAGCGGTCACTCCTGATGTGTTTCCTCGCTAACGAGTCCTGAATGCCCTATTAAACTGGGATGCTATAGGCCCGGAGCCACTAGGGCAATGCTATGCATGGATGACTCCCCCGGCACCTATTGGCTGCCTGCATGAAGGAAGCAACTGGCAACACTCAGATTTAAGCGGGACTGACAGTACAGTTAAATGATCATTAATTAGAGTTGCTGAACAGATAGAGACTCAAAGAAATTCTTAATGACAAGATAACAGTCTAACATTACTCAGCTTTGAGCAAGTTCAAGTTTGTACCCCATCTTGGTCTTTGTATTGCACAGACTAGTGTCAAATTGATTTTAGTTTCACTCATATATTTGTAAACCTTAAGAAATCCTGACTGTGTTGAGATGTTAATAGAGATTTTTGTATGAAAATATCCAAAATCCACCTGTGTTAAAAATAGATTTTATGTAGAAAATTCACATCAGAAAAAATGAAAAGTAGCAGTTATCTTTTACCATGTTTGGAAATTAATCCATGAGGAAGCTTCCATTCACACTTAAGTCACGTTAACGTACTCTTTTATTAGCCCCACTCCACAGTCCTTAATATGTTCAATTCATCCAACCTTATTCCAGTTTTACAACTCGATTCCCTGGTTTGCTTGGTACTGAATACTTTCGGAGAACAAGAAAACGTAGCATCAAAGTGTCAAGCACTTAAAACCAAATGTCAGGAGAACTGACTGGCTTGAGGGCATCATTGCTATACTCTGGCTTGGGTAAGAGTCTTTCACCAAGAGCATATTATCCCTTAATCACCCGGGCTGGTTTTGCCATTCTATGAACCAGTGTGCAGGCCTGTTCTTGCAACTGGATACTGGATTAGCACTAGTTTGAGGCCCTATAAGACATCTTGTTCACACAAGACTATACTGTTGAGTATTGATTCTCACAGAGCTATATAAATGCTTCATAAGTATGCAGTGCATAGCGGACCAAGGCACTTGTACAATTCTTCCATTAGGAACTGAACTCCTCAAATGAACAAAAAAAAAAGTGTATTTGTGATGACAGTAGCAAAGACCAAAGTATTTGGCAATGTTTTTATATCTGACATTAGGGTTTTAGAAAGATTTTGTTCTTAACAAGTGGAAAGTATATTGCAACAACAATATTAGTTCCATAGTAGTATACATAGGAGTATATTTATATATGACAAAGCGACCCAAGGACAGATTTTTTTTTAATAAAACATTGGATTACGTAAGTTTTGAGTAGTGTATTACTTTGACCCATTCTGTAAATATTTTTGTACATTTTAAGGAACAACAGTACTGAAAGAGGTAGATGTTCATAGAATCATAGATCATAGAACCATAGAATGGCTTGAGTTGGAAGGGACCTCAAAGATCATCTAGTTCCAACTCCCAGTCATGGGCATGGTAGCCAACCACTGTAGATCAGATTGCTCAGGACCCCATCAAACCTGGCCTTGAGCACCTCCAGGGATGAGGCATGCACAGCATCTTTGGGCAGCCAGTGCCGGTGCCTCACCACCCTCTGCGTGAAGAAATTCTGAACACCTAAACTACACCTCTCCTCTTTCTGTTTCAATCCATTCCTACTTGTCCTGTCACAATCTACCCAAGTAAAAGTCAGTCTTCCTCTTGCCTGTAAGTTCATTTCAAGTACTGGAAGATGCAGTGGGATCTCCCTGAAGCTTTCTCTTCCCCAGGCTGAACAATCCCAACTCCCTCAATTTTTCAACACTGAGGAGGTGCCCCAGCTCTCTGATCATCTTTGTGGTCCTGCCCTGGACCTGCTCCAACAGCCCTGCATCTTGTGTTGGGGGCCCCAGGCCTGCACATGTTGACTATGCTAAAAGAGATTGTTGAGAAATTCACTTTAGATATTATTTATAATGTGTATCAATTGGTGTGACATTATTTGTATAAGGAAATGTGATTATATTAGATGACTCTTAATCTCTGTATAGCATCTAACACAAGAAGGTCTGGTCTGGAAGGTTTCTAGACTCTGACTGAATGCAAGAACCAAGATAAAAAATAAATGTTTGCTTTCATGTCTTCTCTCTCCATTCAAAAGAGTAAACTTTCTGAAGGAAATTATAGTTCAATGGTAGATGCTGTTATATTACCTAAGAAATATGCTGCCACTTCTTGGACTAGATGATCTTAGAAGTATTTTCCAACCTTAATTATTCTATGATTCTGTGATTCTTATCTGCATAAATTTTCCAAGCAAAAGAGGAAGTAGAATGGTTCTAATGCAAAAGCTAGTATTCCCTTCCAGGTAATGTAAGCTTCACTGTCTCATAAAATAGGCAGGGAGGAGGATGAAACAGCCTCTCTCCCACCACCCTCTTTCTCTGCTCCTCTTCCCCCAGCATCCCTTCTAGCAAACATAGATGTAGCTGTAGAGGGCGAGGGCTCACCAATTAAATGCTGTCCCGGGGCATTGCAGAACTCACTCTGGCATCATGAGGTTGGGGGTCTATTTTACATGAGCAGCAGGCAGTCAGCCTCATTGTTTGCAGAAAGGCCAGCCTATCTACATCAAATTCCAGCACTGAGACTCTCAATCAAGTTTAGATCTTCAGATGTCCCAAGAAAATATGTAAGATGTTTTCTGACTTTCAGGCATTAAAAAACAGGTTCAGAAAGAAATTCTCAAGATTTGTTGAGCTTATCATAGCAGAAAACACTATTTTTTATTTTTGTTTAAATAAAACAATGAAAAAAATTTAGGTACTTCCCTGGAACTGTGGAACAACAGGTTAAACTGACAGAAAATAAAGTGTAGCCAAAAGCATTGCATTCTTCTAGAGAATCTCACTTATTTCATAATTCTGTGGCATTTTCCTTAACAGATTCCATAGGGGCTGTGTGAAAACAGGTGTAGACCATATAAGAAATACGAGGGGGAAGGAATTACATGGATATAAAGCCAGCTTCCATAGGGGAGGAAGGTCTGTTTTTTTATTACTATTTAAAATCCTTACACAGACTGAATGACAACTATGCCACTGGACGCTTGCCTCAAAGAACTTGTAAATCATCTTGTTGGGGTAATGTCTGTATAATAATCCCTGTTTAAATTTTCCAGTTCAGACCACCATTATGAAGGTGCTTGCAACAATGTCCAGAGGTCCCAGCTGAGAAGGGCCCCAGGACGCTAGCCACTGTGTGGACTTTGTTATGATAAAGACCACGCAATAATTACATCCTTCTCTTGGTAAAAGGGACACGAGGAGGAGTATTGTGCATATGCTATTGTCTCTCCTTTCACTGCCTGGGCTGAGCCCTCATTAGTTGTAATTGGAAGTTTGCAGTGCACTAGGGGAGGATGTACCTGTGTGCTTCTAAGACAGAGTAAGGCTGTGACACAATGCCCCAGGACCTCCTTGTCTGGTCCAGAGGAAAGGAGCACTTCCTGGTGCAGCACAGCTAGTCCCAATGGGCTTCTTGCCTTCACTTTGCAGTGCAACACCACAACCACACTATGCTGAACACATGAGACACAAGCATAATAAAAACAAACAGAAACTCTTCTTGCATATTCTGGAGTCTGTTTTTAATTCATAAGAGGCAGACTAGATAATATTGCATTTAGGGTAAGCTGGGGAGACAACACGCAATCAGCTTTCTTACCTGCTCATCTATCTATTAGATATCCTCTGCTGACATAAACACTGCTGTTCATTTGAACTCTGAAATGAAAATCCACCACTGCTAACAAAAACTTCTGTCAGGGATATTCAAAGGAATGTGTTTACTATGAAGTTTCAGTGAAAGCAAAGAACATTCAGATGCATAAAGCAATAATGTCTCCAGTCCCAGATACTTCTGTACCATATGGCCAGAGAGAAGCAGATGGGCCAGGTCACAGCAGGGGAAGAGAGGGAGAGCCTGGGGATTGTTATTTGACCCACTGGGCCAACACCAGCAGCCTGTCCCCAGAGAATAGGCTATTATTATCAGAAGGGGCTGATAAAAATGTGGCCCTCACATTTATTTGCCCTCAGGTATTTCTAACATTTGACACCCAATCAAAATGACTTTTTCTTTTCTTTTTTTTTTATTTGCAGATGTTGATTTGGGGACTGAAGCATTTGACTCACAAAGAAGCAAAGGACTGTGTTGCATTTGCCTCTGATTGATTTTAGTTGTGGGTTATTCCTGTCTTTGTCTTCCTGAAGTTCAGAAAGTGGCTTGTCTAAACAAGATAAATTTAACCAGAAATAAAGCAAAAAATATACATATTTTTTCATTATTGTTGTCTGTCCACATCAATATAAACATCAGCTTGGAAAAAATAAAGAAATACAGCATAATTCCTGTCAGAGAAATCCTGGGATATCAGATGTGATTTCAGCAGGAGGGTTCTATATTTCTGTGCTCTTTAGATAGCAGAGATGTATTAACAATTTAAAAAGTTCCACAAACTATTAAATTGCAAGATATTGTCTTCTAGTTATCTAAATGTTATGTAGAAAGAATTTTGAGGGCATTATTAAGGGAAAAAAAAAGAAGTGCATGGAAAGTACTTCCATAGCTATGTTAAAAATGAAAGCTGGCTACTTTTTGTTTTGATTCATGGATACCAAATATTTCACCAGAATTGCAGAGTAGACTCATCAAGGTGAAGAGCAACCATGTCATCATCAGTCTGGTTATGTGGAGTTGAAAACACTCAAAAACCTTGGCCTCTGAAACGCTGCTGCAAATAGTTAACACACAGAGTGAAACTACTACTGTATGAGCATGGGTGATCACTTTGCTTAAGTATCAGCTCCCTAAACCTACCTTTTTGCTCTCTGATAGCCCTAAAGAAGAGAGAAGAAATTAATCCCTACTACAAATACGAGACAGTGAAACATGTCACTTCCCCACTTCAATCTTCTGGACAGAGCTGGTGATGAACATTTCCTATGAGCACTCCAGCCTCACATGTTGGCAGTGGGGAGGGGAGCGCAGCCCTCTCTGCTTCTCAGCCTCACTGGGCAGTTGTGAACTGCAGACAAAACTTTCATTTTTAATGTCCGATGATCACATTTCACATCTCTTTCTCTACACAATCCGTAAAAGTGAATAAAAACCTGTCACTGCTTTGTATCTCCAGCCAACGGGAATGCTTACCAAGGTTTCTTTTCTCCAGGACTCAATGTTCATTTTCCTTTTAGGGGAGTTATTTCATGGCTGTGATACTGCATAAACAATAGGCTGAGATGGAGAAGCCTATTTTACAACAAGGATGCTGTTTTCTTATCCCAACCTAAGGTGTTTTGGAAGAGGAAGATTTTGTTGACCAGACATTGCTGTTTGACCTTAAGCACAACTAACTGGTTGTTACGGGCTAAAAAAGCAGAAATGCTTTGTATTCAGAATTTCCAGACCTTACTAAAATGGCCATTCAAGACACTGTCACTCAAATTAAAACAGATACTTATTGCTGCTAAAATTCATTACTAGGACTCACAGAGCCCAGGCAGACCGTTACCTCCTGCTGAGTCTGGAGCTGCTGGCTGTCCTCTGCATTCTGCCCTCCCTCTGAGAAAAAATGTCTTCGGAAAACTCAACACCAAGAAGATCTGCAGGGAGCAGACAATATTCTGTGTCACAGAGGTGCTATGGAGTCTCTGTCTTACAGCAATGATTGCAGGTTGGAGGTGTGCTGAAGGAAGAGATGTGTGTGTGCCTACATATAGGCAGAGACAGCGGACAAGCAGTAATTGCCCTTTGAAGAGATTTTGGGTGCTCTAGCATATCTTATACCACCTACTGAGTGTTTAGGGCTGTAGACTAGCTCTGGGTTAGGGTCCAATGCAAATTGTGGGTGAGCTGCTCTCCCACCAATGGAAAGAGGGCAAAAAATAGCATGTGCAATTTTTTTTTTTTTTAATTGAGGGCCCACCATTCTGCTCCTTTGTGGAGAGCCTGCAAAATCTGCTGCTCCCAGAACTTCAAGATGTGAGGAAACTAGTTACTGCAGTTCACTAATGTACCTAGAAGCTAAGCTTTAGACTTTATTTTTGGAGAGCTTGGATTAAAAGCTTCTTATAAGAATTGTATCTATAGATACAATTTGTCACTGTCCTTTCCTCCTAATTCTAATATACATATATTATATATATATGTGTGTGTATGTATGCAATTTCATTTTACTTTATTTTATTTATTTATTTATTTTTGTAGAGAATTCAGGAAATCTTTGTTTCTAACAATTCAGACTCCCTCTGGAAGAAAATTCATCAAGATGACTGCACTGAAAGAACATACAACAAAGACTGGTAAATGCATTTGTCTTCCTTAACACAACCACATATTTAACCAAAAAAAAAAAAAAAAAACCAACCAACAAATAAAAGCAAAACAAAATATATTTTGCCAAGAAATGTATACTGTAATTATCCTTTGCAGACTTCATGGGCTGGAATTGGGCTCTTTCACAAGTGACTTCCAATGGAAGATGCATTCCTGAACTGCAGGGTAAGTCCATCCCTCATCTTCAAGGGTGCCAGAGCGCATCTAAGAAGAGAAAAGCTGTTATTTTACCACTCCTAAATTTCTTCCTCTCCTGTTAAATTGGTAAATGTTCTAGTGAAGATTAAGTTTTCACTAGAAAACTGGAGTCCCAGCTGTAAGCGTGATTTAGAGGGCATGGCATCTCTGGCCATGTCATGGTGGAGATGGTGGCCCTGCTATGGGACTCACAGAGCACTTTTCCTGCCTGTACACTGCCTGCTGGGTCTTACACCTGGCTCTCTTGTACTCCAAGGAAAAAAGGAAGACAAGGGAGGACTTCAACAAGATTTTAGCTAGTTTACACAGATTGGCATATAAATACAGTGTAGTCTCAACAGGAAGCTACGAGAAGCCAAACTACAAGCTCAACTCTCTGCTTATCTTCTGTTCAGTGGAAGATTATTTGGCCTCTTCTTTACTTTCTCACTCTTGTGCCCCTACAATACACTGGTGCTAATGCTATAATTTTATTTAACCATATCTCTAAAATAGTATATGTCAACTCAGATTTGAATATCTGACTGATTATTTAGAGGACGATCTTCTGAATTCAATGCCTTTTCCCTCTCTGCCCTCTACTTTACCAGGAAAAGTTTCGACTGTCTGGTCAGGTACAGAAATATTTCCAAAAGGCAAGCAGTTAGAGTTCTGGGAGAGGGAACTGTATATTTAGAAACTTATAAGAAAAAGAAAAAGAATAAGAAAAAGAAAAAGAAAAAGAAAAAGAAAAAGAAAAAGAAAAAGAAAAAGAAAAAGAAAAAGAAAAAGAAAAAGAAAAAGAAAAAGAAAAAGAAAAAGAAAAAGAAAAAGAAAAAGAAAAAGAAAAAGAAAAAGAAAAAGAAAAAGAAAAAGAAAAAGAAAAACCTGCATTAGATTGTAAAACTAGTCAGTTACAAGAACTTTTATAGTATATATAAAGAAACAAAAATGACAAAGAATTAAGAAAATAAAGAGAGGTAAATAGGGCAGTCCCTTCAGTATTAAGTGTTTGGAGAGGGAATATAGGTCGTTTTGGTGACCAGCATAGGTGCAGTCATTTTCCCCTGCTAACCAGGAATGAAATAGAAACAAAAATAAAAATCAAACTCTGCCTGATATAAATCATCCCAACTTGATGCTGCGAAGTACTTTTCATTACAAGCCAGAAGAACAGCCCTCACTGATGCTTACTTGAATGTCTCAATTTCTGGATTAAGCTGTCCCATTGTTTTGAAGCATAGTTATGGTTTAGAGATCAGTGAGACATAGACTATCCTAATCTACTATGAACAGCCTATAGCAGTGAAGGGATACTCTGCACTAGAGAGCCATCTAAATCTTCTAATTACTTCAGCTACAGATAGATTGGCTCTTACCCCCTTGAATTCCTTTGTCACCGAGGAGTTAAAATTCATGAGCGTCTATGCTGCTGAATGCTTACTCCAGTGCTGCTATTTTCTACGCCAAGCTAGCCATCACTGCAAAGAGTCGGAGGTCTGTCAGGCCATCTGTTACATAATAGTCAACAATCTCTAAAATCTGGGGAAACAGAGATGGAGAGAGCAAAGATGATGAAGGGTTTAAAAAGAACAGATTGCTGCCTTGCTTGGAGGGGAGGGAGGCAGGAGGAAGGGGGAAGGGGGAAAGGCCAGATAATAAGCGCTGATAAAAGCAGAGACAAGCCCATTGAGCATAACCAGCAAAACCAAACCAAACCAAAACAAACAAACAAAAAAAACAACCCAAAATATTAACTGAAGTGACTAAAGAACTTGACAAGGACTCAAGACTGGTGAAAGAAAACAAAAATTGCTTTGGAACAAGAGAGCTGAAGGAGGCACTGAAATATTGCAGCTATAATTCAAGCATTGCCACATAACAACTGTGACCTGAAGTCTCTTTGAGAACATTCTCTAAATCATTGAATAATCCAACCCCAATTTTTTCTGTCTTTTGGTATTATGTCGCACACTCTCTGGTGTACCACAGGAGTCAGTAAGTTTTTTCCTTCTATCCTTTGCCTTTCCTCCTCCCCTCTTCCTTTGCAGAGGAGGTGTTTGTCAATTTTTAAGGCATTGGCATGGTGAGAAATTGCAAGTAGGTCTCAGATACTTTATATGTGTCTTGCCACATGGCCACATTTTAAACAAGACTAACTATATCCGGTGCAAAATGCTCTCAGGAGACATATTATCTAGTTAACTGCCTCTGCAGCCGTTGAAATAGTACCAGCAATAACATTAGTATGGTGAGCCACCCAGCTGTACTACAACTGCTAACATGAGCTCAATTCTCAGCTGCTCTCAGTCTCCGTCTGGTCTAATGCTTGTTCCACTTGTTAGGCTTGCAGAGCTTACTGTACTGGCACAAAACATAATGCTGGTGTTACCTTGGTTTTCTCAGTGTACTGAGACATGCTACCGTTGGTGTATCAGAAGTCTCACCTCCAGGCTCATTGCAACTCTCTCCAAATGTACGTCTGCTCAACATCAAGGCTCAGTTTTTAACCCGCAGATCCTCTTCCTGTGGAAGTGAAAGACAAGTGGGACCTGAAGGCCTTGCCGCAGTTTGAAGCAGTGGTTTCTGTCTGAAACAATGTGAAACAACAACGAGGATTTTGTTTTAATTTCATTGGCCATCTTTGTGTTCTGGGGGCTGACGGCTGCACTCAGGACTTCTGTGAACTCTCACAACATGAAAACAAATGACCTTAACTCCTGAAAAGATCACATGCTTCAGAGTGTTTCTTCAGACTGAACTCAAGTGATATGTGTTCTGTTGCTGGTATGTTTGGCTTTATTATCATTTTGCAAACCATTTTTGATCTATAGTACAAAACATAATACATGTCTGCTGAGGGTGGCAGAGGAAAGGGATGTTCTCTAAATGCATTTATACAAACAGCTAAAGATATATTGATAATTTTACTGGTTACGCTTTTCATATGGCAATAACCACTGCCAAAGCAAACATAATGGAAGTAATCAAAATCCGTGCTCATTTGTTCATTGTCATCTCTATAGAAAAAGGTAGTTCATGATCTGAGATCCAAGTGTATAAAGTGTAACACATCCCTTTTAGTAGTATTAATGGATCATACACAGTAACTCTGACAGATGGAAAAGATGAGCCTTACAGATCTGATAAAAATAAACAACAAATGCTGCTGTCACTGTGCAACATGAGTTGTATAATGATGTTAGCACTGATGCCTGCTGTAGAAGCAATGTTTCAGAATACTAACATCAAGCCACATCGTATGTCTGAACAAGTCATAACCTTTGCAGTAGGACGAAGTTGTGCTGGGGGTTGGAGACTGTCTATGGTGCTACATGGTTCAAATAAATATCTGCCCAGATAAATTTCACGTAAAATAATTTGCTCAAAATACCTTCTTTTAATCATATGAAACAGAATGTTGGAACCTTTTTTAAGAAAAACATCCAAACCACTTAGTCCCTGCTGTAGTGCTAAAGCCTTGTCTAACATTTCGTGCTGGGAATGCAAAGCAGGGCACCAAGTACAGTAGTACAAATAACACTTTATTTACAGTTTCATGGCTTTCAGATTTCCTGTCTCCATAATCACTTCCTTCTAATTTCCTTCTGTTTTGTTTGAAATGGTAGTCTTTTCAAAGGAAGTGCTCAAAGAAACAACGCCTTTGTAAGGTTTGGATTAAATCACAGAGGTTTTTATACTTCTTTTTCTTGATGTCTGTATTTCCTAGTACCGGTTTTCTGTATTAACAGAGTTTGTATGTCTGGTTGGTTCAAACAGGATCATGATAACAGAACTGTAAAAAGGCCAGCAATGAAGGACCGAAGTCTCAGCTGGGGGAAGCTGGCACAGTTCCACTGATGTACATCAGTACAGACCAGAATCGTTTGAAGAGCCAAAAGTTTTAATGCTGGATATAATGTTTTGTGCAATACCACGGAACTAAGAAATTTTGCTAATACTTTTTCATGTACTAAATATTTGGATACAATCAAGTATGTCTGTCATAGAAAGTACATAAAAGGGAGTAACAGAGGTGGAATATAGAAGGAGAATAGTTAGGTATGAAATTAAATCCATGTATTATTTGATGCATATTTATCTTGTCTAGTGGTTTCTGTTGCCTAATAAGTAACATCTCCTGTGGCTATATTTAGACTTATGTACATAAAAACAAGTTGGCTGACCAAAATGGGATAGATCACAAACCCTCTGTCACTTTTGAAAATGTAGCTACCAATAAAAAAGGAAAAGGTCTGTGAAAAGACATAATTTTCAAGTCACATGAGTAGACTGCACCTCTCATGTTTCCTCTTCAGCCTGTCCAAGCTACTTGGACAAAATTACCTACTCAACAACCAAGATAAACTCTCCTATTTCTACACTGATGTTTGGTCTTTCCCTTCTTTCATAGTTTTGATTACTCCTCAGGCTTTTCAAACTCTTAATATCATTGGTATTTCAAAAAATGTCCAATGAAACAAGCAATGAAAAGTGCTGCTGCTGTGCTGCTACCATACCTCACTTCCTACCTGCTCCAAAGATTCATGTCTCACTGTTACACACTTTCCCAAATGCAGACAAGATTTTTTTTTTTTTCTGTCAGTGGGACATATTTTGACTATTTGGTTTTGGATCTGAACTATAAAGAGAAGAAAAAGAAAGTTGTGCTACTTCATTTAATAGTTGGGTTATATAGAGAATAGTCTAAGAAATAAATACTTCCCTCATGTGCCAGTGCTGCTAGTAGTTGGTGCGTTTTTTTATTTAAGGAAAGCTTTGACCAACCAATTATTACAAATAAATTATCATGGTATGATATGGGAAATATTTGCCACTCTCACATTTTTCAAGAGAGAGATCTATTAGCTTTGTTTCCTGCATAAAGCAGTGCTTCTGAAGCAGCATGTTTCAAGGCCATCAAAATTTGCCAGCAGTACAACTACACATTTTCTTCGGCATCATCCTGGAAAGACACTCACAGTATTATGTTTTCAGAAAACTAGCCACTCACCTCTGGGTGGAACTCCAGTGTCTTGGAAACGTAGCTTTGACAGTGCATGGTTAATCTCTGCTTTCATTTTCAAGCTGAGGGAAATCCTCAAGAACTCTCAATCTTTGCCTCCAGTAAGCAAAGAACACAGTAGTTAAGCTTTGTTTTTTTTTTTTTGGCTCCATATCACTTTCTTCAACAGTTTTTTATTTCTGGATACGTAATGCAGCAAAGTTGAATTAGAAATATGAGTGACAATTCAAACTATTAAGAAAAGCTGAGAGAAAAGAGGAAGTTGCCGTCACAGTCTTTAACTTGATGTTACACAGAGCTAACACGTACCCTGATCTCACCGGTCTTTATGTCCAGAGTCAAATGTGCATTAAGTTTCACAGTGAGATAATGTGTCAGTTATATTTAGGCACTGTAGAGCCTAGGAATCTTTATAACCTTCTGGAGAAGACTCACAGACGGAGAAAACAGATTTCTGTAAGTAAAAATTGATACGTTTTTCAGCTTCTTTTACCAAAACCAACTGGTTTTACTTCAAAGTCATTCACAAACTATACTGTTACCTATTTTGTTCTTTTTTTCTTCATCTCAACTGTCTCTTATAGTAGACAAGTAGAGAGGTCTTTTGTGTACCCTCTGACATCTCTCTGTCTAAGGCTTCTTCTCTTCCTGTAGCCTAAGAAGACTTCTTCCATCTTCAGAAAGTGTTTTCTGCCCCTTCGACAAAATCTTCAAGGTCTTCACCAAATCTAATGAGCTTGGCCACAGCACCTTGCAGAGGAGGAAACTTAACCACTCCCTTGTACACAATAGCATAACTCAAAACATCCCGAAATAAACAGGAGACTAACTGCTCATCTGCCTAATCATAAGTAGCATCTAGAACATTACTGGAATAGACACTATAATAATCTAGAGGATTCTTTCTAGATTTGAAATATTAAGTTGCAAAGAAGATGACGGCCATATCTGCATCACAAACTGGAAGACAGCAGAAGGTGCCACAGCTGATGGAGATGTGAAGTGGTAAATCCACATGGGCCAGACTGCCACAGCCCGCACCAACCAGCATGGATCTCAGAACAATTTACTTACAGTTAGGCCAGGTTGGGAACAGGTCTCATCCCCAACAAATTAGGATGTACAACTTCTAACAAAGCTGTTGGGTTTCTTGGCCCAATTTGCTTCACATCTAGCTGAATTAGATTGCTCTGGACCACAAATAATTATACATCCTACTTTGAGGTTTACATGAGTTAGCTTAAATAAATGCCCCACGGAGAAAATCCATGGTGGTGGCACGTCCTTCTGTTACACTCAAAGTTTTACCAGGCTCATCTGCCAAAGGCAAACTGGCATACTGCCTTATCTGTTACTGTGACATGATTTAGTGGTCATGGTAGGTATGGAAGTTGATGGCTAAATGATCTTAGTGGTCTCTTCCAACCTTAATGATTCTATGATTCTATTACAGGATCAATATAAAACATTCCCTCATCAGATTCAATAGTCAGTATATAATTTTAAGCTTACTTAAAAGTTAGTATACACCCTTCTGTTTACTGGTTCTCAAGATGTTGGAGAGATGGGAGGTCAGAACTCTGTCATGATAGGGAAGGATAAAACTACTTTCCTGAAGTCGCTTTGGCTTCTTAGAAGTTTTTGTCAGACTCATAATCTCCCAAAATAACTTGTAAAGGCAATATTTAAAAATTGAAAGAGCTTATTCTATACTAAAAGCTGTTCTTGTTCACAGACTAGGAAAAGAATATAAAATACTTCTTTGTGCAGACTGGACAAGAAGAATTTATTTTGTGTTTTATGGAGAAAGAGATCCAGAAGGAAATATAAAGGTATTCTATATTTGCAACCACAAAATTGCTGATTCCCTCCCCTGCTCTCAAGTTCACCAGCTGCATTTATTTGTGTTTGTGGTTCAATCAATACCATAATGTAGCAATAGTATTAAGGGAAAGAATCAAGGAAGAGAAGCCTAGAGTGAAAGAACAGAACCAGAATATCCTGAAACTTGAGTATCATACTTCTTTCAGCTTTATATCCTGAGTATGGAACTTGTAAAAAAAAAGCTTAGCAAATTCCTTCAAATATGCCTTTGATCTGCTCAAGTGAGAGCTTAAGGTCTGAAACCTGGCACCCAAGGGAGCCATCAGGCAGAGAAAAGTGCTCCACAGGTTACACACTGACTGAGTAGAGGGGCAGAAGCTGTGTGTGAAGTATTCTCCAGCTTTGAGGAGATGTAGACACTTAGCTGCTGTCCCAATATTTCACACTCTGGTCCAGGCTGCAAGACAAGCAAACCAGATGTTGTTTCAACTGTCTCATTTGACATGGTTTACCATTATAAGAAGAGAAAGAAAACCTTAGCATCCTTTCCCGCCCCCTCCTTGAACCAATTGAGCTGTCTCTATCTGCACAGAAAGTGATTGTTCAGTCAAAAACACATTTCAGCCCAAAGCAAAGTGAACAATCTTGAAAAGTGTAGTTTTCTTTTGTGCCTTATGTCCTAAGAAAGTGAAAGAGAGCAAGAGGAGAAGCAGGAAGGAGGGAGGTGTCCACTACCAGCACTGCTCCACAGCCTGACCTTGGCAGGCACCCCTGAAGACAGCAAGCCATGGCCTTCCCAGAAGGGTGAAGAGATGTTCAGATGAAGCTGGAGGAAAGTGATGGACTTTCAAAAGCAGAGCTTTGATTAGCAGCGTGTCGCAGCCTTAGGTTAGAACTTATCATCCAGAGGTTGATAATTTAGCAACAAGGATTTTTTGTTTGCTTTTATACACAGAAGTAGCAACAGGCATATAAGAGATGCATAGTGAGAATCATCAGGGAACTGTGACTTCCTGCGTTCTGTGCAGCAGAGATGGACAGGGATACTCCTCTCAGGCAATGTGCTACTGTGCTTCACGCACGAGCATAAGGCTGCTAGGAAATAGAAGGCATTTTCTAGATCCTACCCAGGATGAAGTCACTTCTATTCAGTTTTAACAACAGTGCTAGTATGCTGTTGTCAGCTCTAAGAATTCCATAAAGTTTCTTTAATGGAGACAAATTCCTTCTTTTGAGGGGACAACTTTTGTACCTCCAACTACTAAACCTCAGTTCCTTCGTTCGTTGCCTTCAGAACATGCATGCAAGTATCTCTTTCTGTTCAAGCCGGTAAATATTTTGATGGATGACTACTAGTGAATTTTGCAAACTCTCAACAAAGAAAGCACAGCACCAGAAAGAAAAGGATGCAATACTTACCCTCAGGTTATTATAAGCTTGGGTTATTGCCATATATTCACCTCCCTTGCCAATACTAATGAATTCATTATCTATCAGTACGAGGGAAAGCACGTGCTACCCATGCTGCACAACCACAGTCTGTGATGGACAGCTCTGGCACTGTTGCACAGACCACCCTCTGCTCTGATAAGTTTTCACCTAAATAAAGGTGAGAGGTTAAAATACAAGGCAAACGCATCCTACGCTAGCAGGAGCTTCAGGAACCATGCAGTGCTCCCATGGGGCTCCGGGACATTGCCCTTGCTGGTGCTCATAGGACACCTGCTCTCCCTGCACCAGCAAGGCAGGTACTGAATGAGGTTCATCACAAGCACTGCCACTTTAGAAACTCTGAAGGGGAAGAAAAGTGCACAAAATTGCCCTTTCTAGCCAGACAAATTTGTTCAGACAGCCTTTGGACCGCAGAATGACACAGGTCTTACTGACACTGGGAGCACCAAAGGGTCATTTGCACACAGATGATCTGAGCCTGGTAGCACATTTGGCACTAAGGCTTTTGTTAGATTCAGTCACAAAGATTTTGTTGTTTGGAAGTGCATTTGAGTGAGTTCAGTTGCCAGTCAGGAAACTAAAGTAACTGTGACAGGAAAACGCAGTCCCTATATTGCCTTTCAACATGTCTTGGAGAAGAGCTTTGCATTAGAATAGTATAGAAAGAAAGAAACTGATAAGGTACATAGGAAATGACTAGGACTAGCTTGCCAGCTCTGAACACTCAAAAATGTTAAAGCAGGTCCTTCAAAGTCAGAACGCTTGTAAACATCGCAGTTTTGTAGCACGGTACCAGTGTAATGCTGTATTTAGTTTTATGTGCTTTCTTTTTCTCTTAGAAAAACATGCAAGTACACATTTTTTCACAACTTTAGTGATATATGACACCAGTATGTCATGTTTCACAAATATCTATCCTGGAAAACTCAACATTTACACTTTCTGCAAGCATTTCCAACAGGCAGAAAACCCCGGCTGTTCTGCAGTGGCACCTCATCTGAGAAAAATGTCAGTGTAAATGGCTAAAGCCCACCCTCCCACTGTTCCCATAGCAGGGCCCCACCTCCTTCATCCAGAACAGTCTTAACCCAGCCACTTCTCAGTCCAACCAAAAAATCCACTTTGGCCCCACAAGACACTGCATAGAACTTTTCATTTATACCTGATCTCTCCACTTCTTGGAAAGCATATTCCCATGTTTAACTCCTACCCTATTTGATTTTAATTGGAAACTACTGGGAAGGGGAATGTGACAAATCAGCCAACAAGGAACGTTACTCACCTAAGGAGTGTACAGTTTGTGATGAAATACAGGGGTGCCTTTGCGCCTGAGATGTGCAGCTGGTCCCCAAATTCATATAATCCAAAGTTTTGAAAGAGTTAATAAAGGGAGTAAATATTCATCCATGAAGAACTTTGTTGGATTCAAAACAGTTTACCCACAAAATGAAAATATCCTATATATAATCTATGCCTTCAACAACTGAAATTTTAGAACCAATCTTGCCTTTGTAATGGTTTAGTTTATTAAACAATCATGATGTCTTTACACTTCTGTCAAAGGGCCTTTTATCTCTGCAGCAAGGCAGAACACCTTCGTTACTCAAATGCAAGCCAACAAATTTTCTACAACATAATGTAAGCAAGACAATCTTTACTTACCAACACAGTTTCTTAAAACACAGCCCAAATAACTAGAATCAGCATCTAAACTTAATACCAGATGCAACATTCTGAATGAAAAATGACTCCCACAATTACAATTATTTTAACTTTGAAAGACTAGATGGAAAGGGCAAGATAAATGAAATACACAGAAGGAAATAAAAACAAATAAAGCAGGCTATCTTTTGTCACAGTGTACTGCTGATCTGTTGAAATCAGAGTCCTGTAGTCTTTTCTCTCCTCCAGACCAGACCAGCAACACCAGATTCAGGTGAGCAAACAGCCATCAGAAGAAGCAGTCATTCATTTAGCAAAAGGTTAAAAAGCACTGGAGAAGGCTCTGTCTCTCACAGCACTGGGAATTACTGAGGAATGGAGGGGCAACTTGGAGATAAATGTCCAACAGTGACTATTTTGGGGTTAATAATAATTACTTCTACTGTTACATAGGGTATTCAGGAGTAGTCAGCATGGGTTCATCAGGGCAAGGTCGTGCTCAGCCAACCTGTAGCCTTCTATGATGTCATTACAGGCTGGGTGGATGGGGGGAGAGCAGTGGATGTAGTCTACCTTGATTTCAGCAAGGCATTTGACACTGACTTGCACAGCATCCTTATAACAAAGCTGAGGAAGTGTGAAATAGATGAGAAGATGGTGAGGTGGAATGAGAACTGGCTGACTGGCAGAGCTCAGAGGGTTGTGATTGGTGGCACAGAGTCTACTTGGAGGTGTGTACTTATTGATGTTTTTCAGGGGCCAGTGCTGGGTCCAGTCCTGTTCAACATCTTCATCAATGATCTTGATGAGAGGATAGAGTCCATCCTCAGCAAGTTTGCTGATGATACAAAGCTAGGAAGAATGGCTGACATGCCAGAAGGCTGTGCTGCCATTCAGTGAGACCTGGACAGGCTGGAGAGTTGGGCAGAAAGGAACCAGATGAGGTTTAACAAGAGCAAGTGTAGTCTTGCACCTAGGGAGGAATGATCACATGCTCTGTGTACAGGTTGGGGTGTGACCTGCTGGAAAGGAGCTCTGAGGAGAGGGACCTGGGTGTCCTGGTGGATAACAGGCTGGTCATGAGCCAGCAGTGTGCCCTGGTGGCCAAGAAGGCCAATGGGATCCTGGGGTGCGCTAAAATGAGCATTGCCAGAAGGTCGAGGGAAGTGATCCTCCCCCTCTACTCTGCCCTATTGAGGCCTCACCTGGAGTCCAGTTCTGGGCTCCCTGGTACAAAAAAGACAGGGATCTCCTCGAAAGAGTCCAGTGGTGGGCTACAAAGATGATAAAAGACGTGGAACACCGCTTTTATGAGGAAAGGCTGAGAGACCTGGGTCTGTTCAGCTTTGAGAAAAGAAGAGTCAGAGGGGATCTGATACATGTCTGTAAATATCTATGATGCTGGAGGCAAAGGGACAAGGCAGGACTCTTCTCAGCAGTGTATAGTAGAAGGATGAGGGGAAATGGACACAAACTGAAGCATAGGAAGTTCTACACAAATGTATGTGGGAACTTCTTCACAGTGCAGTGACAGAGCACTGGAGCTGCACAGAGAGGTGGTGGGGTCTCCTTCTCCGCAGATGTTCAAGACCTGCCTGGATGCCTACCCATGCAAACTGGTCCAGGGAAATGCTTTGGCAGAGGGGGTGGGCTCTCTAGAGGTCCCTTCCAACCCCTACAGTTCTGTGATTCTGTGACATGCAAAATCCTTGTGACAGAGAAGGTGGAAGTTCATGCAAGGCCAGCCAAAAAAAGGAAAAATACTATGAGGAAGTAACATGGTGTGGATGTAAAAATGTGATATAAGATCTGCTCTCCTGTGGGGTATTTACAGAAGAGAACCAGTATTAAGCAGCAGTGAAAAGATTTGATGTGTAATGACAGCTGGAGCTCTGGTTATTCCCTTCCAACCTGACACAGCTTGGCTGGGTAACATTGTTGATCAGATTTCATAGAAGAAGCTGTGAGAAACCTCTTCAGGGCCTTGACCCATTGGCCCAGGAGCTGTGTTTAAGCTCTAGCACTCACCCGTGGACCCTGCCTGAGCTACATCATTGACCCTGACCTGCAAACTGACTTCTTGGCTTGACCTCAGACCTGCCTCATTACTGTGGATGTGTCTGTGTCAGTCCAGGGACTGTGATGACTTGCCCTGGGACAGGGCCTTGCCAGCTAGCCCCTGGCCCTGCCCACCCCGTTCCCTTGCCTGCACTGTTCCCCCTGGAAGGAGGAAATCCTTCAGCTGGGAGAGGGCATGACAATGTCAGGAGGCTGAAGGGATTGTCAACCATGCAGAGCTGTGGCTGAGATAAATATATATATGCCTCCATGTGTATCTCCAAGGTAAGAAAGAGAAAAGAGGAAAAGTAAACTGGATATTTGACAAGATTTCTTACCTGCATAGAAAACATGGTTTTGAAAACCTGCCTGAGTAGCTCAGAGAGGAGATCATATGCCACAATCAGAGAGAGGGCTGGATCCAGGGTCCCTTTTGTGAAACACCCACAGGAGCACAGTGATGTATAGGGCACCCCTGGGGCTGGATAAGGAAGGATTCCTGTTTTGATCACGCTGCTTCTTTTGACTTGCCCTTTCACCACATCATTTGCGCCATGTTTCCCTGCTTCTTTTTCTGCAAACTAAATAGACTTCCCAGCTTCATGACTCTACCATGGCCAGTAAAGGGGAAAAAGGTAGAAGTGCTCTTTTTTTTTTGGTAAAATTCTTCCTAATTTTCACCCTTATTTTATTACTTGGTGCTACTGCACTTATTTTAGGTGCTTCTGATTCATTCTCTTCTTCTATACCCAGCAAATACTGAACTTAATTACACCCGGCGTGCTCACTGCAATCGACCATTTACTCTGTGCGGTTTTCTCACATGGTGAGCTAAAGAGAAAGCTTGAGTCAGTGTTTGAAATCCTCATTTAAATGCTGCTTTCAGTCAAATTGCTTTTGGGTAGGGAGAAAGGAGGGAAATAGATTGGGGGGAGCACGGTTTTGTGTTTGGTTGCTGCTGGAACAGCACAGGGAAGGAAGGGCCTGGTTTTTGCTATCCACACTGGGGAATTTAATTCAAGGCTGGTGTGTTGCTGTTTGGAAAGATGTATTAAATACCCAGATGCAAGTGCAGTGGGTACAGAGAAGAGCAAAATAAATACAGGATGTTGGCTCATATATTTGGAGGGCTGATTTCCCAAACCTGGCACATTCAAGATTCACTGCCTGCCCTGATTTTGTGTGTCACTGATTTGGCTAGGATCTAAACACAGAGCTTCACAGTTATTGAACCACTGTCCCAGATCCAGCCAAGGCTGAACACAAAGCAGGCCTGAACAAACCAGCAGGCAGACTACAAAGGAAAAGCAATTGTTCTGCTTAGCAGCAGCACTGTTTCTACTATGCTTAGCATCAGAACAAGTTAATTTGGGAGCACAATCTTCTTAAAAGGAAGCATTGCTCAGCCCAGCATCCCCAGGTCTCATGCAGCGTGCTGCCATTTTCACCAAGCAAGAGACACAGATGCTACTTGCAATGTATTTTTATGCTATGCAAGTCATATAAAAGCTTCTGATGAAAATCAGCTCTCTTAAACCTCTGGTTGGCATCTTGTTAAAAACTGACATCATGTTTTCCAGTCATCATTGGCTCACGAGGAAGTTTCTGATGTGATTTAATAAGAGGAAGGATTTTACTGTTAAAGACAGAACAACACACTGCAATAGCAAAACAATTATACAGGGCCCTCTGCCTAAAGTACTTGTTCTTAACTGCCCTTTCATAGAGGTAAAAAAGATCATCATGAGTGAAAGTCATGCCGTAATATAAACAGCAGAGCTTCTGAATGCACACGAGCGTCCATGGATGCATTGTGGTTAATGGAGCTATAGAGATCACCAGTGTCTGGAGACTAAGCCAGTGGCAGAGAATCCCTCCAGGTGAACAAAATACCTTGACGTAGGGATGGATAGCAATCATCTCACCATCTGCATGGCACAAGTGTCCACTTCCTCTCCACAGGAATGAAAGGGTGTGGTTTTTCATTTCTGCAGCAATAGTCTCCAGATGCTTTCATTATTTCCTGGGGACAACCAACATAAGTCAGCAATTTTCAAACTCCCTAAGCTGTTTGGGACACCCAACATCAGACTGACAGAGACATTGCTTGCACTTAGAAGCACTGCTGTGTGCTCCTCAGCTGCATTAGCCACTTTGCTATCCATGGTGAGTTGCCTTTGTCCTCAAATCAGTTTGTGAAACAACAGCACAGCAAATTGCCACCAGAGGAGAGCAATCATCCCCCAGACCCACTCATTCCAACCTGCCAGTGGGGAAGGGAGCACTCTGAGGAACACAGTGAGAGAGGGTGTGAGCCCCTTCCCTCCTCTGCACAGCGACAGAGGTCTAAATTGCTGCCCAGCCTCATTCACCAGAGCCAGCCAGCTGAGTAAAGCCTGAATGGAGATGTCAGGATCTGGCCCCAGGAGCCAGGGCCAGCACTGCTTCTGTGCGTGCCAGAGGAGCTGGAGTGGGCAGAGCACCCAGCCTTGTGCTCGGCCGCCGTGCGCAGGAACAAAGCAAGCACTGGGTATAGCACTCTCACTCAAACAGCACCAGAAATAGTATCTTTTTTTAGCTCTTTTTTTTTTTTTCCACAAAACTACTGGCAGAGAAAGATATACAACTTAGCATGAAAATAGGTATCAGAATAAGGCTTTGGCTGAATAGTCAGTACTCTGCATAATTCTCTCTTTTCATCCCCTCAGCCTAGATCCTCTCCAAATATTCAGATTAAACTCAGCAGCAGAGCTCCAGCATTTTGGCCATTAAAAGTAAAAGCTGGAACACTCGGACTCTGCCTTTATCATATCCAACTATTTTGAATAAAGACAGCTCTCTGATTTTGACCTTAGACTAATTCTGAAGTCTCTGTCCCTGCCTCTCTCAGAAAGATCAAAGAACTGAAAGAAATATACTTGCTACTGAATAAAAAAAAAAAAAAGAAGAAGAAAAATACAATTTTAAGGAATGCATTCAATTCTTCTCTATACTAGTATTTTGTACGTGAAACATCTTACTCAGTCTTCAGCATATGAAAAAGCATGTGAAGGAAAGGGCAGAAAGAAAACCAGAAGTCAGGATAAGCTGCAGAATGATGTTACTGCCATTTAATGGTAAAAGTCCTTTTTAAAGAACCCAGCATGCATTACAGTCTACGTTTGACTGATGCATTGTTAGACAATGAAGAGGGCCAGCAGAGGGAAGCAGTCTAAAATTATAAATGAAAATTACAAATTACAAATGAAAATACAGAACAGGAGACAAACCCAACCTTGCAATTTTCATTTTAACTCTCTAGGCAGTACAGTAAAACGGCTAGCAAAAACTCCCATCAAAAGCAGTGGGAATAACCACAAGAGCCATCTTTCTCAAATCACAGATGAATTCAAATGGGAAGAGGCACACAACAGCAAAACAAAATAGTTGTTAATGCATAAAACTACTGTATGTCTTCCAATAGCTGGACTCTAGAACCCTGGTTAAATACTGACTTTCTTTCAGAGTCAATCAGATAATAAGACCCCTTCAGAAGCACAGAATAGTTAAATTCATCACCATAATTTAATTGTAGAAGGTTATTAAAGAGCACTTCGACTCCCCTCCTGCTTCGGCGCTGCTTTTGTGTATTAAACTCAGACTAATCAAATTGCAGATTCCAAGAGTACTGTATTAGTCATCCCCATCCCTTTTAATTTGTTTAATGGCCTCCTTTTTTCTCCCCCCTCTTGTGTGTGTGTTCTGACTGGCTGTGCAGCGCTTAGGCTCACGACATGTAAATAAAGAATGGATAGGGGAACAGTTCGTCAAAAAGAATAAAGCGTGCCTCCATTCTAAAGTTACATTTGATGTCAGCGTAATTCATGGGACGTGTACTGCAAGCAATGGTGCTTATTATTTCTGCTTAACTGTCTACAGACACAAGAGGAGAGGGGAGAGGGAAAGGAAAAAAAAAAAGGAAGAAAGAAAAGAAAAGAAGTCTGAATTTACACTTACCGCTTCAAAAGCCCTTTTGTACTTCGCCAACTTCTCCTGGCTGAAGATGCAGCATTTTGCCAAAAAGTCGACTGCAAGAGAGGACAAAAAAAGGATAAAATAGCCCATAAAAGAACTCTTTTCCCCACTTTTTCTTAAGCATTTTTGAAAATTACCGTAAAGAAAACTATTTTTTAAAAGGCACAACAATGCTGCTCACAGAAACGTCTTCTTATGGAAATTCCAATTTATGGCTTACTTCTTGTGTTTTGCTTCGTGTTATTTTTCTTATTCTTTCTTATTTGGAAAAGTCTTTTCACCTGGCCCAGGGCACAAAGTCAAAGTTAGCTTTGAATAGGAGATGTTTAACATGTATAATGCATAAGAGCTCCATCCTGGTGAGACAGTAGTCTGGGAGCGTGGCAAGGGCTTGTTGTTGTTTGTTTTAACTGTCCCAGAAAAGGACCTCTTTAGACTTGAGTTCTGCAGAGCAGCATTCTCCGTATGTACTCCCAAGTCCAGAAGTATCAATAGAAGCCAAATCCCTCTTGCTTTGTTCTAGTAAGATCAGACAGCTATACCAACATAAACTTTTCCAGAACTAATTATCTGTTTCATAAACACGGCTCACCATTTCCTATTTCTCCCTCCTGATGGAGATGAAGTAGGAAATATTGGATCATTAAAGTACTGTACACAATTCCTCTCTCTCAATTGTCACTATTTTCCTGGCTTGCTGCTAAGCCTATCATCCAAGAAGTCAAGGACTTTTGGTTACTGGGTTGCATGAAGTTGGCCCTATTTCCTTAGACCAAACATAGTGTAATAGCAAGATGGGAAAATCGGAGGGAAAGTCAGGTCACACCTTAAACACAAGATGAGCTCAAAAATGAAAGAACCTGTGATGTCTCCAAATGGTATTGTACCCAGCACTTCTGCACTCGAACTCTTCTTTACATGTATCAGTTCCCTTTTAACATCTTTCTCTGTCATCTGTCATCTGACTCATCTGTCCCAGAATTCTGTTTCTATCATTTCATCATTTTTCTGTCTTCAATTGAGAGAGACTTTATTTTCACTTCAAGGGAACCTGCTGGCCAATTCAGGACCTGATGGGTAAAAAACATTGAGATTTCCTGCTCACTGAGATTGAGAACTGAGAAACAGGTAATAGTCTACAAAAGGGGCCTGGAAAAAATCTGAATTTTCATCATTGTCAGCAGTTTACGGGCAGGTTCGGCCCGATTCCGTGATGATAGGTGCAGGGGACCCACGGACCCATGCTCCCAGGAAAGGAGAAGGGGGAAAGGGAAAAGGGAAAAGGGAGATGGGCCTAGGAACAAAACAGCGGCAACGATCTGAGAAGGAAAGCTAATTTACTAAATAGATATCAGAAAGCAAAATAACACAATATAAAACAATATAATTGGAATTGAAGTTAGTAAATCAAATAAAATGAGCAAGAGAGAGTGTCCGATAAACCGAAGGCCTTACGCTAACGCTGAAGGCAGACGGCAGCGAGCACCCACTGCTGAGTGGATCCCAAAGGAAAGAGAGTGTCCCGTGACCGCAGACAGTTTTCATCTTTCCCTCTGAGTGAAAACACGTTAAAATGCAAAGCATTGCACAGTCCACTGGGGAATGTAGTTCTTCTCTTCTGAGACAGGCACACCCAGAACTATCAATGATCCATGCAGCTGAAGGATTGACTCTTTAACTCTTAATGCACTACATAATGTTATGATGTGGAATACCAATATCAAAAATCATAAATCCATGACAATCATCATTGTTACTATCAGTAACATTATTTTATTGTAAAAAGAAAAGGAATTATTTGTAACATAGCAATGTGGTATTCTGACTGTTATTTAAAGAAGCTTGCAACATAAATCTGCCTCTTTTTAAAAGAGTACATTTGTCTTCAGGTTGTGTTCTGAGGCATGTGAAATAAAGGTTCCTATATTGGGGGAAGGCTCATTGTTTACAACTGTGTCCTAAACAGTACAAAAGGACAAATACAGGTGCCTAAATACTAGTTTTTCTTATCCTGTGTGCTCCAGATGAACCAAATCTGTATGATAACAACAGCAAAAATATCTTGATTTTCCATGGCAGAACAGCAACTGGGTTTTCTTTTTTTGGTTGCAAATCAACAGATGCTCTAAGATCTGTCATTACTGCACAATGTACTTCTGAATTCCAGATAAAACTCTGACACTTAAAGAAACGGTAAACTAATTTCTGACACAATTGGCCTTTCATGCTCCTGTCGTATGGATAGCATCTAAGAAAGATTTAAGTCAAAGAAGACCCACTGCACTAATGCTTCTGGAAAAGAGTTGCACCACGCTTAGTACTGATCGCCACCCCAGGATCCAACACCTATGTTCCCTACAGTAAATTTGCACAAATTGCCCTTTTTTGTTTGCACACTGACGTTGGTTTGGAAGATGTAGATGTTTCAACGCTCTGTGAAACATCACTCATAGAATTATCTGCATTGGCGCCATCTGGCGATTCTGGAAAATATCAAACTGTAAAAGAAAATGTGTCACATTTACTCTTAATAAAATCTGCATATTTCTTCTCCCCACATATTTCATAACATCGCCACTTCGCTTTGAAATGTGGTCCTAAAAAAATAGCCATGTGAAAATTTTGAGGGTGAGAAGAGAGAGACACATCTCTTTCAAAGAAAAAGAGGATGAGAAAGGGAAAATTGCATTCCTATTTAATCAATTTTAAGGGATAGATCAGGCTCTTAGAATTTCTTCTTTGATTTGGTTCATAAAAAGTCCAGAGAATTTGTCAAGTACTCCGGTATAATTAGTCCAAATAGTTGTATCTCACAAGAGTAGAGTTTTCTGGAAGAATGTCCTCTGTTGATTTCAAATATCAGAATGTGGAGAATTCCACATAGATGTATGGTGTCTATTTCTGAAATTCATGTTTCATTTGCACATTGCTCGTACTTCTTTTATTCTCAACAACAGCAGTTTTTTAATGTTAAAGAACCTTTTAGTAACCAATGTTTCCTCCCTGTAAATTTACTTATACTCTATAGTAAAGCTCACACTCAAAAGAAATGAAAAAAAGTGGAGATCTCTCAGTACTTCTATCAGACATTTTTTGCAGTCTTAAAAGGAATTTCAGTGACTCTTTTTCCCCCTTCCAAAGAGAACATCTTTTTAAAACATAGTCATCCAAACTGCATGAACAGTCACACCAGTAATATAGACCTCCCTCTTACTTATTGTTTCCCTCTGGTATCCCGCGTGGCCAAAGGGTCAAATAAATAGTGTCATTTTCCATCACAATTTTTGGCAATAATTTTGACTTTAGGGAATGAGCTTTCTCCAGCCACACTTCTCCTGCATCTGTTTCTCTCCCTTTGTTTATTCTCCTTCCATCCCCAGGAAGTTTTGAAATTGCTGATCAATTTTGACCAAGTGCAACAGAGGCGTAGAGGTTTGACAGGAATTAAGTACCTACAAGTTTCATGAAAATAGGCAGCAGAGTAGAGGGAGGGAGGGAGGGAGGGAGGCCCTATTAATTCCCTCATTGAGGGAAAGGCCCCAGCATGAGCTCAACCTTTGTTGCAGCCCCGAAATCCACACGAGAGAGAGACCCTGGAAAGCAGCCATCATTAGTAGCGCCACTCATGGAACCACCTGTTTAATTAATTATTCTCCTCCATAAAGAACCGTTTAAAAACAGCTCCATAGCTTTCAATATAAGCTTGCTTGCACTGCCCCCAGTAGGAGTCATACAGACTGAGTTTAGGGGAAACTGGGCCCCATGCGCTTTGTACCTCTCATAACAGTCACCCTAAAAGGCTGCTTTGGGTTCTGCAGATCCAAACATGGGTCTCACTGTTGCTCAGTACTTTATAGCCAGGTACACTCCTCTGCCTTGCCTCCCACTGGGCTCTGCTTTTCCACCTCATGTCTTTACCAGCAAGCCTAGCTGGTGAACTGGAGCATTCGAAGTCATGTTCTCTCTCCATCACTGTTCTGCCTGCACAGAGCTGAGGAAAAACAAAGAAAAAGTATCTGTCAAACTCTTGTTTGTACTTGTACAAAGCACCTTGGTACTGAAACATTTACTGCGATGAATTGGCCAAGCTTACAGGACAGTGAGAGAACGCATCCTTCACACTGGACTGGTCAGTCACCCTGTGCCAAATGTCAAGTCTTCAAAGTGTAGAAATTACTTAGCTTTGCATGATAAAGGCAATTTCTATCTTAGGTACAGGAAAGATAATGTACTTTTCCCTAATGTTAAGGAATAAATAAACTATTGTAACTGAAACCAAAATCATTCAAAGTATTTTAGAGAGGATGAACAACTAAAATTTAATCTTTAAAAGAAGAAATAAAAAGGACAGTAGCCAGTACTGGAACACTTTTCTAGCCTGGTGTATGTAAGATCCTACCTACAAAATGTCTCATTAGAGAAAAACAAGAAATGTTATTGTGGAAAAGAGGAAAAATAGCCTTTGTTCCTTTATTTATAAACTTCACTCCACCTATAGTACTTGATCCATCCACAGACTCAGCTTTGTGTTACTGCTTTCTTCTCTCCTCCTGCCTGCTTTATAAAGTACACAGGAGACGCCCCACAAAAATGGGCATAAGTTTGTGGAAGGAAAGTGCCCAGCAGGTTAGCATGGATAAAGGTAGTCAGGTAAAGGTCAGGTAAAGGATGTTAGGGAAATAAAACAGGATGAAGAACACACCCAGGGTGAGAGCCTTGGCATGGGGACCTCATGGCCATGCAGAACTCATGGGCCACATCAGTGTTGGCAGAAGGTCCCACCCCCAAGGAGGGGAAGGCGGTTTACTTTGCTTCTGTAAACGAAAAATCTCATACAGCAAATTTCTTACATTAAAATACTATTAAAATTGAAAAGCCAAGTATCAGAGGCTAAATCAGAGGAAATTAAAGAAAATACTACTATGTTGTATTCTGAAAGGCCACGTCATGCTGCAAGAAGGAGGATAAAAGTGAGATTGTACTGTGAACTTTAACTTTGTCATTTCAAAACATTTCAAAACAAGAGAAAAACTGATGCAACTGGAAGAAGTCAATAACAACCTCAATTTATACTTAGCTCTATAACTTCCACTCAGTTTTTGATTACATTTGTTGTATGTTCTTAAAGCTATAAAGAAGATCTTGTAACATTTTATGACCATCAATGGATTAACCCTCTTAACCTTGCCTGAACAATACATTATTCCCCTTTTACAGATAGGGAAATGGAGAGATTAAGTAACATTTCCAAAGCCAGCAAGCACAGTGATAGCAGACTCAGAAAATCACTGCTCTTCAGCATCATGCTTTGACTGAAGACAGTGCTATCCCATGGGATATCTGTGTCAGAGCTTTGAAGGACATCAAACTATACTAGGCTGTCAATAGAGATAATGGAATAATTGGCAACTGTGTGTATGATGCTTTTCTTTTCAGGAAAGCTGGATTAGGATCTTCAGCCAATTAAGTAATGCTGTTGACTGGCCAGTCATAGATGTTTATGAGACAGATAGAAAGGAAACTACAAGAGAAAGAATAATCAGGGGCTTGGTTAAATACTAAACCCAGTTCACCATTTACAAGGAGCTGAAGTAACTCAGTACTCTGTCTCTGCTGGAGTATAAACTACCTTATGCTTGGACTTGGCCATTTGAACATCAGGGCTGAGAACTCAAACCTTCAAGTTCTCAGCAATAATTCTGAAACACTGCCATACAATATCATGGCAACTTATTCAACCAAAAATGCCTTTCAACAAGTTTACAGGTTTTCAATATTTGCCATAATCTGTATGCAGTATAGTAGATTTAGCATATCACCAATTCTATGTACAAGTATAGAGTAAGTTCAAGAGTAAGTCTCTGCTTCCATGCTACAGAAGTAAAGTGACACAGTTTCATATGAAAAAGATCTTTCTTCTAGGGTAAAGGTGTCCAAAGGGCACCTCATTTTACAGGCCGCCCTAACTGACACTCCTGCGACTCCCAGGTGTGGCATCCATGAGGCACTGTAAATAACTCCATTTATTCCCCCTTAAAAGAAATACACCTTATAAATACAAGATTAGAACTTTGTTCTGAAACCAGCTTCTATTCGCTTCTCCACCTTTCTTCTCTTGCACACATACACATAAACACAGATATCCCTATATTTCGGACACCTCTCCCTAGGTTGTGCAAATGTTACCCTATTCTTTGCAAACAAGGGTGTGACCATCATAACAGGTAGGGACAGACAGTTTACAGTGCCAAAAGCTATTCACGTAACAGAAAGGGCCAAGAGGGAATAACTATGCCACGTCTCCATACTTTTCAGAAATGTGTAGTTTTCTGACACCAGCTTTTCCTTTGCTAGCCCAGAGGCCCAGTCCAGTCATGCTTCCCTGCCATGCTTTGTGCAAGCCAGCAGGCCACACTTGTCTTCCTTTCCAAGAAGGCAGAAATAGACTTGCGTGTTTTACATACTCCAAAATATTTTCCACTGATTTTTTATCATCATCGCCTGTAAGGTCAGGCAAACCTTCAGATTTTTGCTTATTCTGTCTCTTGCTTTTCTGTTTTCTTATGCTCAAGCATAAGAATAAGGATTTACAGGATGTTATTATGCCTTACCTCATTAGGTCATAAGCTTCAGGGTGTATCAAAGCTTGATAGTACTGCAGCTTGTTATCTGGCTTTGCAACAAAATTTTCTTGCTAGATGCTCAATTGAAATAGCTGCCTTCTCAGCCTCTGCAGTTTCTTTGCAGTAAACACATCAGCAGAAAAAGCCTCTAAATACACCAGTGATCCAGCTTTATGAAAACAGACAACCCAACCCACAACAGATATTCTCATCCCTGGCACTGATGTGGAGGATTACTAGAGAGCATGAGAGCGCTTGGGGGCTTATTTCTTCACTTGCATAAACTTCTAGGGTCAGCTGGCAAAAACTTGATCAAATCAATTCTAAAGCAGTGCCTGTCTTGTCAGGACAAAATGGGAAGCCGTTTGTTTCTGTGGGACTCGGGCCTTATCAGCTCATTATGTCACTCATACTTCCTCAGTCCACGTGCAAATCCTCCTGGATTTATTGCAGATGTATGAAGCTTGCTGGAAATAATAGTATAAGCAAAGAGGCTAGTCAGCTATCGACTCCAAGCTCTAGGTAATACCAATGGGAAATTATTCACACAAAAGGTGCGCTGGGGTGACAAATGAAGAGAGTGCTTTGGCCCATTGAAGATGCTAGGAGCTTGGACAATGCTTACACAGTAATACCAAGCAGCTCATTTTATCTGATTACATACTGAGTGCTTGCTGGCCCCCACCCCTTCCCCAATGCCAGCACCCTGCCCACTCCCATACACTTTCCCCTAAAGGACACAGGTTGCTTTCTTATGTGCAGTGTACCATGAAATGGTAATCCAAAGCAGGAGCATGTCTAAAAAACAATAGAACTTCACACAAAACGATCATCTTCTTTCTCCTCTCCGTACCAAAAAGACATCTTTAATGTCTGAACATGACAAAAAACAAAATGTTCCTTGATAAACAGGAGGAACATGAGCAGTGGTTTGTTTGCTTTCCCGTATCTCCCTCCCATATCACTGAGACAAGAAAATAATTTATTTGTTCACTTTATGATATTTAAGAGTTTTCTCCAATCATTTGATTACATTTATTATGTACTCATCCCTATCTTTACTCATTTTCTCTTTTTTTAGGAGATCATTAATACAACTCTAATGGGTATCCTACAGGCTTTGGTAGAAAAGACCTATCTGGGCCTTGGGACAGTTATTAAGCTGTACCACTACCACGTTTTACCCCAGGATAATATGCTTGAAGTCAGCATGTGCTGAGCCTCTGAAGTCCAGATTGTTCAGCTCTTTTGGGTGAGTCATAAAGGTGTGACGGACCCTGGCAAATGTTCTCACTTAAAAGATGCTGAGACATTTAAGAAAATTGTAGGTAACTTTGGAAGTCTTCTCCTCCAAAACTCACACAGTAATTCAAAGTGAATGACCACAATAGAAAATTATATCAAAAATAAAAGTGATCCTAAATGTGGCTCCAACGTACAGACATTAAGAAGAAAAGATGTAAATACCAATAACAGCAATAAAGAGAAAGCAGGAATTTTCAGTATATAATCCTTCAGTGTAATTAATTGAAGAAAAAAAACCTGCTATACTTAATTCAATGATGTAATGAAATCATAGTATGATCATGAAGTACCTTTCAATACAAATTGCAGTAATAGCTGCGTTTAAAAAACAAACAAAGAAACAAACAAAAAAAAGACAAAAAAGTTAGACATTAGCCAACCTGTAAAACTGTTTTGAAGAGTTTTAACAGAAAATGGAGCAGTTCTTTGGCTCCTCACTAACAGAACACCGAACAAATGCTAGAGCAATGAGGAAAGCTAATATTGTGCCACTGTTTAAAAAGGGGAAATGGCACGACCCAGGTAATTATAGACCTGTCAGCTTGTCATCAAACGCAGGCAAAACAGTGCAGCAGCTGATAAGGGATTTGATTAATAAAGAATGGAAGGAGGGAAGTATAATTAATGCCGGTCAACACAGGTTTATGAAAATAGATCTTGTCAAACTAACTTGATCTCTTTTTTTTTAAGATTACTGGTTTGGTTGATATAGGTAATAGACTTGGACTTCAACTGCGTATTTCATTTGGTATCACATCAAACTTTGATTAAGAAACCAGAATGACACAGAAGTAACTTGGCATCTATTCAGTAGGTTTAAAACTGGCTGACAGTTCTAGAAACATAATTACAAATGAAGAATATTTATTGAGTCGTATCTCAGCCCACTCCTACTTAACATCTTTGTCAATGATGCAGAAGAATAACTCATCACTAAGGAAGATCACAGAGGGCTACTTGCTTGGGAGGATGATAAATTATTAAGCAGCTTTGTTGCTGATCCCAAGTAATCTGGACAGTTTAGTTGGCTGAACATGGGAAAGCAGTATGTGCTTTGAAGTGACTAGATTTAAGGACTTCCTAATTCAAAGATCCATGGGTCATAATGCACAGATGGCTGAACATGAACACATGAACTTCCAGCTCAATACCAAGACCAAAAGCTCTAATACAATTTCACATGAATAAATAGGAGGATGTGGATGAGACCTAGACTATTTACTTCTGGTTAGAAAAAGAGCTGATGGAGATGCTCTTAAGGTCTGGTTTCCTGACCACATACACTGAACAGACTTAAGCTCTGTACTGAGTACTCAGGTGGTATGGAAGGCAGTGCTACCAGAATGGCAACTCATCCCTATTTCATTTATCAGCCCACCCATCCACCTAGCATTGTTTCTACCTGGAGCTGCCCAAGTTGTCAGAAATATCCACAACATGACCTCCACTCAGTGTTGCTCCAGAGGTTGTGCAGTTTCTCATGAATTACTGTAGTTTTCTTCTTTCCCAATATTCTTGAACTCCATGGCCTGGATTTCCACTTGTTCCCAAGAAGAGGTTGATGCTCTTTCTCCATACGGATGATGTACAACTACTGGTGATGTCATAATTTTGCCAGATTTCAAATTTCAAAACCAGAACTTGTGTGAGCCATTTTTTAGCTGGGTAGTCCAACAAGAACAGAGACCTAGATTAGTTTGAGGGCATATTAAAGTACTGTTGTGTGGGTAATAGTCCAGGTGAAGGCACACTTCTACAGAAGAAGCCTATGGATGTTAGCAGTGTTCACAGAGACTATATGTCATAACAATACCAGCATCACAGAAAAGACATCCTGTTCCATCTTCTTAGTCCACTTGAGAAGAAGAGCCATCCCACACAAAGTAGAGAGATGCTCTCTTCACTGTATCATCCCTAGAGAGTTTCTTTTTATGGTGTTGAGTGATGATGACATCAGATGCACTTTTAGAAGCATCCATCTAAGTTAAAAAGCTAATCCAAAGGTCTCCATTTATGGGGTGCTTCAATAGAGCAAAGATTTGGACTGTACATTCACTGCCGTCCACCATTTACAGAGAAACAAAGCTGAGCAAGTCAAAAATATCTGAGATGACCATTTGGAATTTGTGGCTCAGATCAAGCTGTGTAAGGGAAAAAAAAAAAAACAGACTCACAACACAGCAGAAGTCAAGATGTGCTCAAACTGTTATTTATTGTAACTTCTGTGTTGCGTCCCAGATGCCTTGGGATGGAGACAGATTAATAAGCAGTTACTTTCGGACTTTGCACAGAAAATAAAAATTAAAGTCTTTTTTGGAGCTTGGTTTAGGATCCAGTTAGGTACACATCTGTTTAGTTTTAATATTTAACACTTAAGTATTCTATATCCTTATTTTTGACATTTAACAAAAATTCAACCTGTGGCCTGATGTTCTTTTAGAAGTATTTTAATTCACACTGTTGTTTTTGTTTTAGCAAGTGTTGCTCATTTTGTCAGAAACAGATGGTGTTTCCTGCATTTTGTTCGTTTTAAAAATAGGCAACATCCAAGTGTTCACTATGGAGCTGTGGAGGAAGAAAGGTCCAACGCATAAATACATTTTCTCCCTTCTGCTTCCCTTTTCTATTCATCTGGTGAAAGGATTTGCTTCTGTCTTTTTACAAGTCTGCAAAGCCCTGGAACTTGTGCTGTGGTTCTATCAGAGGGGACACATGACTGCAACTGGCATCTCTGCCAAGGTAAAGCTAGAAACAACTTCTAGGAGGCAACTCAGAGGGCTTTGTAAGAGCTTCTTTTTGGCCTGCAGAAGGGATACATTTCTTACTAGTCAGTGTTGGCACATAGCCTTAATTAGGACACATCAGCCTGCCTCTGGTCAAAAGAGGGAAGTAAGCTTTTCCAGGCAGATAGTAGAAGTTCTGTGTTCCAAGTTACCTGTTGGAAGAGTCTCTGTTGACTAAAGAAAAAGCCTATAAAGACTCATTTCCAACTTACAATTTCATGGGCAAACGAAGTCTCCACTCTGACTTTCCATGGGCAACAGCATGTGCAACAGCTTCCAACAGCAGTGCAGAGGCTACTCAAGGTTGGAAGGGATAGGCGCTCCTGGGAGCATGGATCTGAGGATTGCATTGGTTTCCAGGGCTGGGCTCCACCTGGAGAAGAGAAATATATCGGGGGTGATAGGGGAGATGCATCCTGACTCATCTGTAGGAGCTCAGGGCAGAATGTAGTAGCTGCAAGGAGCCAGCTCTATATTTATATCAACTTTGTGAAACTAAGCAGCGTTGGGCCACTCCTTGATGCCTGCATCTCTGCTGAGGTTGTTTATGCCAAGTCCCAGCTGGGACTGCCACAGGCTTCTACTCCATCAGGAGCATCCCTACAATGGCACAGATTTGAGGTCCAGCTATCTGGCTTTGATGAGACGATTATAAAGTGTTAATTTGGCCTAACTACCTATCAGCATATCTTTAAATCCTATGTTTGATAAAGGCCTTGCAATGACTCCTGTGGGCATCCACCAGCCTGGAGACAGACTCAGCAAGGATCTTGAAACAGCAGCCAGTGAGCAATGTCAGGGGGGGAATATGTGGCATCTGGGAATATATATTTTGGAGTAAAGTATTATAAAAAGATAACCACTGCAGGGTGCCCTATTATGTTTTTAAAATACTCCCAGTTTCCTTAATGTTTATCCAAAAAAGCTAATTATACTTGTCGCTTAATGTAAATTGCTGGATAAATAAACACAGAAATAGGAGCTTAGTGACTGCTATGCTTTCTTTAAAATGCTGTCTGAAGGTTCATTATACTAAGCACAAAAGAGAAGGGAACTTCTTACAATGCACTTATTAAAGGCACATTTTCTACAGAAATGATTGTAGCATGATTGTACAATAGCATATAATTTGCTTTGTTGGCATTTTCAGCATGAATCTTGAAGACAGCAGGCATAGATGGGAAAAGTGGCGGCAGGGCTTCTGCTTTCCCTGTTAGGAGCTGTCAGCAGTGATTCAGAGGAGGGTGCCCCTGCCCAGACGAGGAGTGCCGGCACACCATACAGATGACAATGGGGCAAGAAACCCCACAGCTCATTTGCACATGTGCCTATCTCGGCGGTAGTTTTGATGCTGACACCTCAAAAGACTTACATGACAAAGCTATGATCGCTAACAGAAGAACACGCTGTTGCAGTTCACTAGGCCTGCAGATGGGATCCAAGCTGGGCATTGACATGCAGCTGTACTTTATCAAGGGAGCCAGAGACATATCACAAGGAGCTATGCCACACTAACACCCTTCTGCTGGCTTAATGCCACCTGAAAAAGGATAGAAAAGGCAAAAGAGTGATCCAGACAAACGTCACTCACCAGGCATGTAACTTGCAGGTACGAAGTTGAACAATGCAGGTCCCGTGGCCACAGCATTTCTGATGCAGCAGTAGGAGGCCTAGAGCCAGTGATAAAGAAATATCCGCCCACCACCCTTGGAGGGAGTTTCTTGAGAAACAAGAGAAGTAACAAACCTCAGGAGGGTCAGGGATTGTTATTTATTCTTTATAAATACAGCCAAGTAAAGGGAGCAGCTAGAAGAAGAGGTGAACATAAGGATGGTACACCTGAAATTGCCTATTAAAACACTTACTGTGCTTGAAAGAGGATATAGAACCAAATATGAGTTTGTTCCCACTAACATCCGACAGGCCCAAGTTTCTGCTTTCTTTGCATGACACCAAAACAACTCCAGAACCACCCAGGCCCTGACATAAGTAGTGAGGAAGCTGGGCTGCTGAGGCAAGGAGAGCAGGGACTGCTCTGGGCAGGCTGTGTTTTCATGCCTGGCCACGGCCAGGCTGCAGGTCACTGGGTAGATTGAAACACTCACAAAAGAAATGTGTCTTTCACCTTTCTAGCCTCTTGAGAAACCTTTATTTGCCAACAGTTCCAGTCTGATGGATGTTTTAACATTGTCAAACTCTTCCTAGGAGTTGTGTATTAGTTTGCACTGCTTTTGAAACTAAGTTGTTATCCTGAAAGGGGAGGAAGTGGGGATTAAGTCCATTAGACAGTGTTTGAACAACTCTCTTTTCACTGTGTGTTGTGACTCTGCTGCTTGCCAGCGCATTTCTGCCTTTTCCAGGAACTGGCACTGCAGGATGGAGTGTGGATGGCCTAAGACCAGGCATCTTTACTTTCATAGGTACCACACTGGAATAATCAAGGAGGGACACTGTAAAGCAGAGGAGGAAGGAATGCCCCTGGCACCATTCTCTCTGCAAGTGTTACATAGAGGATCTGGGTTCTGAAGAAGCTCTCTACTGCCTGTCGTTTATAGAAGCAAAGAACTATATTAGACTGCAAGACGTGACAACCTAATTGTCCTGAAGAGTACTATTATTGTCTGCTTAATATGCTTTACAGTCCCGATGAACAGGGAAGGCTGGCTGACAAGTGTAGTATGATGTATCTAATGGCTCAATACTACCATGATGGGTTCATAAAAGGAATCTAATTTCACAGTTTAAGGGAAATACAGATCATGCAATCGTCACTTTAGTCCAGTGATTTCAGCAGTCTGGACAAGTAATTCTGATTTAGGATATTCTGTTGCATTGGCATTTTGCTTTATTTGTCAATGGCTAATTTAAATCTGGGACTTAACCCTGGAGACTATAAAGACTTTGGAATTACATGATAATGTAATGCCAAAGTGCTAACTGCACAGTGATGTCAACAAGAATGTTTTTAGTTCTAACCAGATGAAACAGTGTATCTGAAAAGTAAGAATTATATAGCAAAGCAGTTTACACTAAAATTACAGTGTTTCACATATGTAATGTACATGTCACAAGTACAGATTCAGGTTATCGTAGGTGCAGATTCAGGATTTCTTCTGGGCAATCACACATGACAATCCAATTATTTCATACACATAATTATTTCATTTGTTTAAAAGGAAAACTTGCTTGTATTTTGAGTGTAATATATAGTCCTGAAAATAGACCCTCTACTTTCCTTCTACTGTACTGAAATATATTGTTGTACAGAAGATAATCTTCAGAAATGTGTTCCTGTTTCTAGTATAGGTTGCAGACCAAAGGGTGAGGCCACCCTATTTCCATTTGATCTCTAGAAAGATTTAATAAAAGCTCAGATGTAGAAACTCAACATTTGGGGAGCTGGAGATAGTCATATTCTCGGTACTTTGACATAATAGATCTGAGCCTTCTTGAACTTGTGTTTTTTCCTTCTCTTCTTCCTGTTGCTGGTCTGCTTCTTGGGGATTTCTGTGATCAAGACTGGGACATCTTCCTGAATCTACAGGAAGAGACTCATGTAGGCCTTCTACAGAGGTCAGAAATCTCACCTCCAGTGGAAAATGTGTCTTTTTCTCCATGAGAACCTTCGGCTGGTTCTTCCAACACTACAATAAAACAGGTAATTCATGTGTAAGGGAATGATTAGTAAGAATTATGCCAAATCAGAAGAGAATAAAAAAAGATCTCAGGCTAAGAGTGTATCTTTTTCGGCCCTTTGCAGATGAAGAGTTAAGAAAGATACCATGTTGTAGTTCAAAGCATCATTTTTTCCTTGCTCTGTTATCAAGTAAAATGGTGCTTACCTCTAATTACCAGTGTTGGTAGTGCTCTCATTTCATTGCCCACTTGCAAAAATACCTTGGTCTGTGTTATTGGAATAATTAATGTACATGTCTGTTTGTAAAACTCTAGAAGAGTCATCTTCTGGGCTCTAGTGTCTGGTATAAAAAACAAATATAACAATTAAAAAAAATTCAGCCAAATTTTTCTAGAGTTCAGCTTTTCATCAAGAAAAGCTATGGCAAAACAGATAGTTTTATCTGACAAAAAAAGAACAACTTTAATATATCCATTAGGAAGCCTTTGGCTTACCAACCTTTGCTGGTTGGGAACGAAGGACCTCTGCAACACTTATGTACCCTACATGCAAAGACTTCCTAATGCAGTTTGCCTTTTCAGAAAACTGAAAATTTTCTTCACTAGGAATTAAAAAAAAAAAACACAAACCAAAACAAAACAAAAACACTGAAGCAGACAGTAAGTCTTATGATTGGCTTAGTAGGAGTTTAAAGAAAATCCATTGATACAGAGGCCAAGATGGTATTTTCCCTGCAAACTACAGACAGTTGTGATGGTTCTAACAGTTTGGGAAGCATAGAATGCCACTGGACATCTAATCTGCTAAATTTATTCAGTTATTTATTTCAGTGCGATGATTCCTGTGAACAGAGTGAGCAGGATTTGGCTTTGGCTATGGATAAGTGAAGAGGACACCAAAGTGTAAAATGGCAGCTTAGAATGACAGAGAAGTTCCTAACCCTGGGGAGCCCATTTACACCAGCCAGCACAGTTCAGACAAAGAGCTAAGGAGGAACACAGTTCCTTTCTGAAAAGAAAAAAGGAAGAAAACTGACCCTAAAAGAAAAATCCATAATCAGGAGGACCATCAATAGAGGAGATTCCCAGTTGGTGAGGTACCTTCTTTCGACCAAGAAAACTCCCTACATTTGTTGATCCTAATCCAGCTGGTCTGGCTTGGATTTGTAAGCACCAGATGCATTGCAATCAACTATGGATATTCTAAAGAAAATCAAAGGCTTTTTAAACCAATAAGTAGCATTCTTTTAGATGGATGGAGAAGGGAATCCATCACAACATTAATAAATTACTTGCTCTCCTTCCAAAATATTTAAGACATCTGAATCAAGCTGCCTTTAGTTTGTATACATATCAGATTATAGAAAATCTGCCTCTTTATAAATTTTTTAAAGGATGGCAGCCTTAGTTCAATGGAGTTAGTGAGGCAATCCTTTAAGCTGTGTCAAAATGCCAGTTATCCTCAGATGCCACCCAGATTTGAATAATTTAGAAAGAGACAAAACCACAGAAAGGAGGAATCATCCTTTGACTACTTTTGCTTTTGACACGGCTGCCTCCCTCTCCCTTTTACCAAAGCATCTTCGTCTCTCTATCAGCCATGACAAGTGCCAATCAAACCTTCTGTTTCTAAGGTTCTAGGGGAAAATGAAACATGAAACATTTTCTAACAATCACTGACCAAAGTTCCACTATCAGTGTGTGGTCTTGGGGAAGCCAGCCTTTTTCCTTTTTCTCTTCTAATCTCTGACCCACTGTTTACCTCTTCTTTTTTATATACTTTAATCTCTGTGTTACTCCAAAGGATCCAAAACAAATTGTAGGTCAGCATGGATTAGGCTGCTTTGTTACCAATGATTAATACATTTACTTTTGCTTTAACATCTTCAGCAACAGCTGAATGTCAGAAAGATACAGCAAGAGTTTGTTTAATCTCAACAAAAACTATACCCACATCTTACAATCGCATTGTCAGTCTCAGTATAAAGAACTGGAACACAATAGGAGACAGTGACCACGGACCTGCACTGTTAACATGTATTTTCAGAGACGCTATTCTAGTAATTCAGTGATACTAGATTCACAGTACCCAGACAAACAGATTCACTGTAACCTTCATTAGACCAGGAGAAAAAATTAAGCTTCAAATATTTTCCTAAGAGTCTGTATTCTGCTCCCATTTGCTCAGCAGTTCCACTGTATTAGAAATTGTGTATGCATTTTGACAGTTGTGGAAATATTTTTAGTATAACAATTACATTAAAAGTTGCTTGACAGTGATGTAAATATATGGGTCAGAAATAAATAAGCAAGTTATTGAACATTTTGGACTAATTTCAAAAGTAAGGATAAGATAGATCTCTTTAAATCATCTTAGATATTTCTAGACTCAGGGAAGCTGTCATAAAATCACAGGATGTCTTGGGTTGGAAAGAAACTCTAGGATCATCAAGTTCTACCTCCAGGGTTGGTGCATCCACAACCTTCCTGGCCAATTAATTTCCTAAACTAAAACTGCATCTGTCCTACCTTTGAAAGTATATTGGTGTGATTTATAACTATAGGGCTATAAGAATGCAGAAAAGGACAGAACAAAGGTATTTTGTTTCATGTCCCTTAAAATTGAAGTTGCACCCACTTACACTGCCTTATACATTAGCAAGGCTAAGACAAAGAAGTTTGCATGTGAGCCCAATAGTGACTAAGACTGTCTATTCATCCTGTTGTTTCATCTTACGTCTTCACGTCAAGATCAAAATTTGTGCCAATGATTTCAAAGCAACTTTACCACTCCTGACTCTTTTTCCCCTCACCTACCATTACTTTGTCCCCCATGCATCACCTGACCTCCACTCACATCTCTGACAACAAACACCGTTTTTTTTCCCATATTTAGTCTATGTAGGAAGTGACAACTGAAGCTGAACTATCAGGTCACAACTCAGGTTCATCAAACCACTTCTGTCCACTGTCACCCTGTGGAACTGCTTCTCACTGAAGGTTCTACAGATAAATTGTCCCCATAAAAACTGCTAGCACAAGAAGTTTTTGAAAGCAGTTGACACACCTGACAGATGAGTAATGTTTCCAGTGGCTGTTTATACCAGACTTTTATTTTTTCAGAGTTTTCACCAATAGTAATTACGTGGTAAACTGAATGTCTGTGACAATAGGGCTTCTGTAGGTTTTCCTTTCTCTGACAGAAAAATAAAACTCCTATCCAATGAAACTATAGAAATTTTTGATTTGGAAATTGTAAGCATACACACAGACACATATCTTTATGTAATATCATAGGTTTCACCCAAATTTCTGCATTGTAGTGTCTATTATACATACTATCTTATCTGTATAAATATAATGTTACATTTGAATCCAGAGAAAGGGCGTACACAAATTCATGTAACACTGGAGGAAAAGAAAATCCCAAAATCAAGCGATAAAACCATCAAAAACAAGTGCTATTTGAGAGCAGCATTCATTCAGCAATCTGTGAGATGTGTAACTAACAGAAACCAAGGAAAAAAACACATGCATGAGCTGAGATCAGATAAGAAAAAGAACTAGAAAACTGGGATAAACCAGCAGTTTGTTGAGGAAATCAGTGCCACTTACCTTCATATATACAAGCTGATGCACTATAGTGATAATGTAAACACAGTATTTAAAAGTTAAAAAGTCAAGAAGCCTTCTGAAGAAGCAGTTCTCAGCTTACCTGAACCATCCCAAGTCTTAGACAATTCCCCAATAAAACAAGGGTCCCAGCTCTCTGGCTTGGATTCAGTTTCATTCAAATCTGTCAGAAGGCATTGCTATAAAGAAGTCTAAAGAAAGGCAAAGAGATTTTTTATCAGATTCCAATTATTAAAAAGTTTATAAGCATAAGTCATCAATCCCTTATTTTATCATAATTGTCTTGGTTTTCCATGTTACTATAAAAAGAATGAAAAGAATTCTAATACTTAAAAGCTCCCTTAAGAATTCTTTGCCTTTTTTTTTTTTTAATGTACACAAACTCACAAAAAAAAAAAAAGAACTTTCACCTAGATATTTTCTCTGCCAATTTTTTTGTATGTTAGGAAGAATTACTCTATTAAGGGTGATGAGCACTGTGCAAATTTAGCCCAAGCTGCTTCATGCCCCAGGAAATCTCCTGCCTTCCACCTAGTGCTTGCCCCAAAGGAAGGAGCAGCTGTATGTTTCCTCCATGGCTCCACAAGCACTTATCTCCCTAGCCAGCACAAAAGCAAATAGGGCCATGCAAGGCACTTCCAGGCAGTCTGCCTCAGTCTGCAGTGAGGGGCGTTTCCTCAGCTCTGTCGAAAGCTGATTTCAGAACATATTCCTGCTGGTTTCCACCACTTGCCATGAATTTTTTACTGCACTCTTACTTCCTCCATAGAGGTGGATGCTGAGCTGCTTGGAAACACTGGCCTTGGCCTCTGTCTTGCAGAAGCCCAAAGTCCAATCTATAGGATGCAATAGCACAATAACTTGACTACAGGTAGATGCTGGATGGATAAACTCTAAGCTACAGCCCAAATTCAGGTTCAAATCTAAGCCAAGCATGTGACAATGATATCCTCCAAGCCAAAACACAAGACCTGCAGGCAACATCACTACAGCCACCTCGCTTCCACTGGCTTTCTTTTTCTTAGTTCTATCTGTTTTCACTGTATGTTTTGTTCCACTGTTGCCAATGGCAATGAAAATATTGCAGTTGAGAGCCTTGGCTCCTATGCAGGAATCTTTTACCTTTAAATAAACTGTTAGTTCTCTGAGGAGCATCATCTGCCCTGCACGTGATCAGTCCATGCCCTATGGAAGTAAATAAAAATAACATAAAATAAGGAGAAATATATTTTAAAAAATCATGATGGAAGGGTCTTTGAATGTTACACTGATGGAAGTTACACTGTTTTAGCTTACACTTCAGTTACACTTCCATGGTTTAGGATTTCCTTGATCACTGCCTTACTGTAATTAACTCCTTGAGAATATTATTTGCTAACTGCAGCTCATAAATAATTGTGGTTGGATCATCCTGATTACAGAACATGAGCAGACCTTTCATAAATAAAATACCCCTAATGTCCTCACACTAATTGTTCTGTAACTCTAGCTTCACATGTCTGGGAGTAGCTGTGCGTTAGCACAGTGTAAATGTAACACACTGTAAATCAGTTTAGCACTTCCATTCACACATTGACAGACTCTGTGACAAATGGGATCACATTTCTTACCCAGACAGCCCCTGCTAAGTAGTCAGTTGGAATAGAGTAATTTGAACAGGTTCACATTAAGAAATATATGATATCACCCAGAGGAAGCTCTCATGCTCCTACTTCTGTCCCATTCCTACAACAGTGTATTCTGTTAAACAGCCACCCATCACCAAATTCGTTACAAAACTTCAGGAAAACAAAAAGAAAACTACACAGTTGAGAAAAACAATGGCTTTGTCATTCCTTGAAGAGGACAGTTTAACAGCTGACAGGTCTTCAAAGACAACCACCCACCCTAGAGCCCACGCTGCTTTCATCAGAGTATCTTCAGGTGCACACACGAGGCATCAGCATCCTTTATGCACAACTCTCTCCTGTTTTTGTCCATAGGAAGAGCAGGTGGTTGATTCTCAGAGCAACAGAGGCAGAGACTACACTTTGTCTTAGAAAAACAGCGACTGTTTGGGTAAAACTTGTCTCAAACACAAAGAAGTATTCTGTCTTTAATGCCAGAGAACGATAAGGTAAGGTGTACATATAGAAGGAAGATGAGTTCTTTATCAGGACAAATCACACAAATCTGCTGCCTGCATTAGAAAAGAAAGTTGTGTTAGATTGACAGTGATATTTCAAAGTGATGTAATAAATGTAGCACCAATTTGTCTTTGCTTAATAACGTTATGAAGTTAATTTTTATTTACTGTAATAGTAGAAAGAACATCCCCCTCCTTGGATGATGAGAAGTTGAATTTCCCCAGTAAAGTGAGCTACTCAAAATGAAGATAGGACATTGGTTGAAAGGAAAATACATTTTTTCAGGAGGGGCTTTTAAAAAGCCGCCTTATCACCTAGAGAAATGCCAGATCTGGCAAACCCATTTATGCCTCTCCTCTCTTCTCTAAGGGAAAGAAAAGCAGGGAGAAAGGGGCACTTTGAAGACTGTAGTTTACCTGCTTCTTTTTTCTACTTATCTGGTAACTGGTAGAGCAAACAGTAGTCATTAACCAAAGAAGATTCAGATAATTTTATTCTCAGTTGCTTTTTACAATACGTTTCAGGAGTAGATAAAGCATTCCTGAGGGTACTAGGAAATTTTATTCCAGTAGGCTGCAAACAAAAGAGCAATAAAAAGTAATTTACCTTCTGTAGTACAGTGCATCTTGCAATTATCTCCTGGTAAAGAAGGGAAGCTCAAGGCTGCTTTAGAGTCAATACCATCTTACCATAAAGAACAAAATCTGTGATGCTGATTTTAGTATGGTAAAGTGAGACACTTAGTGTATATGACTGCTGCTTCCTTCCTAATATTTACGAGATGCTAGGCAGTTACCCTGCACTACATGTGAGGATGCTCAGTCTGAAGATTCAGTTACACAGATTTCTCTGGCCATCAAGTAGTCTGCAAGCAGCTACTCTGGGAATGATCTGTAAAGTTTTTTTTCAGCTAAATTGCTGAGCGCTAAGGGGAACATGAGTTAGCTGGAGTATATTTTGACCACCGGAGGGCTCCTAAGTTTTTTTTATTTATTATTAAGCAGAAGCAGTTAAGCAATGGGTAGCATCATTTAGTGTTAGTGAAAGAACAATGTGTAGTTAGCTATGTATCTGATAAGTATCACCTTTATGTGAATCATAGCAGAGAGACTGGGAATGTATTGAATCTATAAATTATTCAAACTTAGTAACAAATGCTTTCATCAAATATTTTCAGATTTGCAAGTACTTCAAATGATCATATTCCAGTTGAACATCTGGTTCACAGTCCCCACTGTCACTTAAACTATCAGTGCATCAACGCCAAGCTAAACTTTTAAATATGTATTCATTTTGTATGAATAATTTCATTTGTATAACATTTTCTAAATACTACAAGTGGTCAAATAAAGGGCCACTGAAGACAAAGTATAAGGTTTTGGCCATTTCTGTCACTTCTGGATGAGTTAAGTCTGCAAGTTGTTCACTCTTTTTGTAGGTCTACCAGTGAAAAATATTACTAAGTTTCACATAGCCAGAAAAAGCAGCTAGGACTTCCACTTCTGTATCCCAATGTGCAACTGAAGTGATGCTTTCAGGGATCACTTGAGCTTTAAAAACTGATTTGCAGGTCTGTTTGTGACAGGAAATGATGACTTTTTCAGATCTTTATGGAAGACAAGCTAGCAGTTCTTTTCAGAAGCCAGATCAAACGTGGTTCTCACATCATTGATCCTCACCTTATATGTACATGATGGTCAGACTAAATCATAAACTCTTCTCAGCATGCTTAACATTAACAGGTCACTGATGAATTAGAGGATCTGGCCTACTTCCAGATTAAATTGGTCTCCTTTTTATTTCAGCTCTTCAGTGTCTGAAACTTCTCAGAAATTCTTTTGGCATATATTCACACCTTTGAGTGGAAGTTACCATAGCTCTAGAACGCACTATTTTCCTCACCCAGCAGAAAAACACAGTCCTTTGGAGGTCTGCTCAGACACATACATTCCTCCTGTGTTATCAGAATTCATGCTGCTGTGGTAACAGCAGAGGTGTTTTGCTGATATCTCAGAAGTAGACTATATTTTTTCTTAATTCTCTTGCAAATATAACTTCCTTTGTAAGACCTGATTTCGTCCATTCTGGCTTCATCCATTACTTGCAAGCTCCACTCACGAAACAAACCTTTGGCAAGCACTTTCCTGTTGAATGTTGCATGATTGGCATAATTTGTATGACAGAGTCAAACCAAACGTCAGGTTGACAAAAATATCTTACTAAAATTTAACAAATTCCTTTATGTGCTTTTGATGAAAGAAAAATGTTTCACACCATTCCCAGGGAGCCTGAGGAACTAAACCACTCATGTTCTCTAGCTTCCAGAAGAACAGTAGAACAGTAAACATTTATCTAAATTACAGGTCCATGATAAAATACCTTCTCCAGGAAAAGGAAGCACAGCAAGGTAGGAAAAAACTGTTTAATATGGGTTTTTAACATTTTTAAACAGCACAAGGCTTTCACCTTCCTCAGGCCTCAATACTGGGGCTGGATGAAGTTTCTAACAGCAATGTATAACATATTTTCACTCAAAATCCCTGTTATTTATCAAGACTTTCACATAGATTTGGAATCACTCAAGAAAAGGCTGTTACCTTAAGCCTCTTTCCCCCTTGTTAGTGGACTCACCTGTGATTCCAGCAACAGAATCTGCTTCAAAGTTGAGCCCCATTGCCCTTTATGTGTTAGAAACTAAAAATCTGTATGAAAAAATCAGATCAGTGGTAGACAAGTCCTCAGTAAGGAGCCCGTAGCTCTTTTCCTTTTGTAGGATAGAGCATTCTGCTCACTAAGAGATGGGTTCAGATTCAGGCACAAGCGTCCAGATTTTATTACAGTGGGGAAGTCTTGAAGTAGAAACAGTCAGCCACAATTCTGTAGGGGTGGTTTGATTTTCTAGTACTCACAGTCTGGGCTTATCATTTCTCCTCAGGCAAATAACCTCTAGGTTGCTTCCCCTCACCTGTTTTTTCCTGATTGCCTCAGCTTCCAACGATTGGTGTAATCTCTTCTGTGGGGTTTAAACACAGTTTGGAAAGAACTAACTTAAACCAAAGTGAGCTCTCCTCACAGAAAACTAAGTGCAGAAAGACAGATTTTACATTAAGAAGGTGCGTTCCAATAGAATGATCCTGCCTGGCTCAGTTTTAGCGGAGTAGTCTATTTCTCAGAGAGAAAACAGTAATGCTCACCTCAAAATGAAGGTCACCTGACAAGAGGAGAAGAGCAAACATCCCACAAAACAATTCTGCACTTTAATTGCCACCAGACTGCCTTGATTCAGTCCCCTCATTCATCCCACCTCGGTCAGGATGTCAAAATCTATTTTCTTCCTTGACAGACTTAATCCAGTTTCAGGTGAGGTGCAGCCAATCATATTCCTTCACTTCATCCTCTTTTCAGGGCACTGAGGTTAAGGTCCCCTGGGACAGCGAGTTGCATGGAAAGACTCTGCCAGCACACACAGGGCACCCCTGGCATCTTATGGAAACCTGAAGTTCCTCTTTTGCAGGAAAAGCTGCATACAAGCATGGCTTCTTCCACAAGACCTACCTTTCAATGCAGACTTCACAGGTCTTTGTGTTTGCCAAGCAGACAGCCTAGCTAAACCCATTCTCTACATTCATTCTTGTAAGAAAAATATAATTCCCAGTTAAAAAGAATAGGCATGCAGTTCAAGTACGGTACCAGCTTTGAAGCTCACTCTTTAGTGCCTGATAGAGATCTGGTACACTCTGGATAAACTGTGCACCCTCACAGTGATCACAAAACAGTAGATCTCAGCTGTGTGTCACTGATACCTAAACTAAGAAAGCTTGATAACAGTGACCACTCCTTACTGTTGTCTGCTGGATATTATGGCCGGGCCTTGCAAGTATTTGAAGCAAGTGAAACAGAAGTATACAGAGAAATGATCCTCCCCAGTCTGGTCAAAATTTGGCAGAAAAACAATTACTTTTCCAAGCAGTACTTGCTGGGTTCTATTTCAGCCTCTTACATCTGGTACACTGCACAGATCGTATCTGCTCATATACCTTGCAGAGCCACAGCAAAACAGGAGCGCCCAAGCAACGTAAAACTGCTTTTAGCACCACTGAGCTCTTCCCAAAGGTTCTCTCACCAGTGATACTCAGGAACATGAGCAGATACAACATGACACAAACATCTGTAGTGACAGCAGGCCCAGGATGCTCTGTCTTAGATTCAAAAAGTGCACACAGCTGTGGCTCACATGTCAACATAACTGATGGAAGATCTGAGGCTATAACCCCTCCTCAGCCAATTCTGATCCCATCTCACCCTATCTTCTCAGTGTTAACCATTCTGTTGTACATAAAACATGCTCTTATTTCACTGTTCTTTTAACAGTGCTAGCAGAGGTTTAGCCCTGAATTATATGCAGTTAAGAAAGATTTCACTCTTCTTTTAATTGTGCTAGCAGAGGTTTAGCCCTGAATTATACGCAGTTAAGAAAGCTTCCCATCATCATGAAAAAGAACCCCTTCATGTTTTGTATCTTTAATGCAGCCAATTTGCAGGGTCCTTTAAGAGCAGCTGCTAGTTTTATGTGTCAAATGACCACAAAACAAAAGAGATCGTGGCAGCGCGTTGTGGGTTCTGCTGACACAGCACACCATTTCAATTGAAAACAAGAACTAGAAGGAGCAGTTTGAGAAACTTGACACTAGCTGTTACCTTTAGAAATCACATCTTAAAAATAAAGACTAACATGCATGTTGCATATGTATATATATTTAAATGCAAGTTAGATGTTGTTGGAGACGGATGATCAGCATGTCCTTCTGAAGAAATGTCTGTTACAAAAGAAAAGAGAGTGGACGAGGTGCCATTTCTCTATCACTATAGTAAATGCCTAATGCGCTGTAAACAGAGCAGGTCATGCAGTAAAACGTGAAGAAGCTCTTTTTTAATCATCTGAATAGAAATTTAATATCTTGGCATTTGCTAAGTAAGGCAACTTGCCCAAGCAACCAGATACACAGAGCTTCGTGCATTTATTCTGCCTTTGTTGCTTTTGAACGAAGCTCCTATGTCACAAGCATTAAAGCTGGTATTTACTAAGCAGTTGCACATGATGAGGGCACATTAAGAAAATTAGGACATCCAAACATGTAAGGAAACCTGAGAAATCAAAGAAAATATTAATATCTACAGCATGATATAGAGTATTTCTTGTAGTTTTGCTCTTCTAAATGATGAGGTTCACCAGGTCAACCCCAGCTGTACACCACCCAGAGAAGCTGAGCATCAGCAGCTCTCATTTTGGTCATGCTGTGAAGACTGGAGAATTGTGAGCATGATATGTTGCTACCACACATTGCTCACCATAAGTTAGTTGCAGCAGTGATCAAGCAAGAGCAAGAAGAGAAAAATACACTACTACCATCCAGGAGACTTATCAACTTTGTTAGCACCATTTAAGCATTATATCAATCCTTTCTGTCATCTTCCAGAAGTTAACAGAGCCCTGGCTCTTTTTAAAGGGCAATTGCAAGGTAGGAGCAATACCACAGAGACTAGTGTGCTTCAGTTTTCTTCCTCTTTTCTGCACACCTGACAGGAAGAGTGGCTGCTGTCAAACAGTAAGGTCATAAATATGTAGCAAAATTCACCTTCCCAGTCTGGGTGATTGAAAATCAATTGACTATTCAAAACTGAGTAGCAATAATAAAGCTCATATTCAATAGCCCAGCAGCAAAGATCACCATACTACAACAGCAGGAAAATCCTCCAGCAGTCTTTCAACACAGCTGTTTACACCATAGAAAACACTACTACATGAGAAAGTCTTCCAAGAAGCCTGCCAAATATTCCACTCCTAACCCTGGGGAATAATGCAGAACCAGACCCGCAGGTCGCAGAATCATAGAATCTCAGATTAACCCAAGCTGGAAGAAACCCACAAGGACCATAAAGTGCAACTCCTGGATCCATACAGGACCACCCAAAATTCAAACCAAGTTCCTGAAAGTATTTTGAGAGCTTTTTGAACTTCAGGAGCAGAGTGATCATGGATCACTGCCCTGGGGAGCTTGTTCCAGTGCTCAACCATCCTCTCAGCAAAGAACCTTTTCCTACTACCCAATCTGAGCCTCTCCTGCCATTCCTTGAGGCTGTTTAGGAGGTAGCAAATATTTCTAATTCTCAGTAACCTAGGAAAATCAGAAATTCCTTTGTGTGATACTTGTAGAATTAGTTTTGCAGAGAACTAGCAAATCTTATCTTTGCATGAGCAGAAAACAAACCAGGACCTCAGCTGAAGACTGGGTTATGAGCAAATGTAAACTCATAATCAGAATATTATTATAACAATTATTTCAGAGGGGACAGACACCAAATTATGCCTCTTGATCAAACAGCTCTTTCACATGGTATTTCAGTAGGCATATGCAAAGTTCTGAGCTAAAATCATTCACAGCATGAATTTTAAATAAACAGCTTACCTTAAAATACTTTGTTGTCCTGATCATAAACCGACTGACCCTTCAAAAGTTTTACGCAACATCAGCTCTGATAAGAAAAAGAGGGAGACTACTCCCCAGCCTCATGGCATTTGTCTGTCACAGAGAATTCCAAGTTCAAGCTACTTATTTGAAGTGGGCACCTGAAAGAAACACTTTGCCTTTTAACGACTTGAGCAGCTCTACACAGTATCTTCACCCTGTGCAATGTTCTTGCACTACTCCACATAGCTGTGACTTACTTCCCTGAGGTTCCACACATCTCTCGCTTACTAGCAAATGTATGACAAAGGGATAATTCTCTGAGGTCAAATATTTAGCTCATTTCCTTCATTGCATTTATACTACAATATTTAGAAGACTCAGAAACTTCTACATTTACACCACTTGTCAATGTATGCACATAGTTTTGTCACTCTTTGCTTAATTGCTCCATTCTCACTGAATGCTTGTATTCCCTCTTCCCCTTTTTTTCCCCCTCAATCTGACAGCTCTCAAGTAGGAATTGTGCCCCCTACTTTTTTTTTTTCCTTTCTCCATTCTTAATACAACTTCTAACATGGTGGCTTGTTGGCATAGGGTGTTAGAATGATCACAGATAACACAGTATTCCTTGGTGCAACATAACTTGGCTTAATTGAACACTGTGCCACTATAAGCAGCTGAGCTGTTCTAACACTATGAGCTTTGGATCAAACACAAGAAGCTGACTGATGCCTGTGTGCTTCCATACCACAGGCTAACACCTCAACTGATGGACCCATCTCTCATTGCAGCAAGTACACAGCACCCTGCTTCCTAGCAGTTAAGCACTTTGCCTCCAAAGAGGCTTGTAAAATGCAAATTCCTGGTAAAACAAATGAACTTTCTTTTCATGCTTGTGAATAAGATATATTCATATATCTTATATATATTCATTATATTCATATATATTCATATATCCTCTTCATGACCAGTTCCAGCAATTCTGTTCATGGTCTCACTTGCAGATAAAGCCTTTCCTTGGTTTCCTCTATATCTGAGTTAAGGCTATTAGCTATACTTCAGAAAGCCTTTACATGTACATACACAAAATAGGTGGGTGTGAATACATGTACAAATATACCCACCCACACACGTATATTCATTGTATAGAACAAATACAAGTGAGCATATAGTGATCACTTGTCTCCCTTTGCTTGTCAATAAGGAATTACTGAGACATGCTAGCCTCCTGACTTAAAAGATGAGACCATGATATTGCTATTTTTACACTTCTGAGGAGAGTGCAGGTGTTTCAAAGCATTTATGAAATTGCTTGATTGACTCATATATAGAAGTCTATTGACAATACTTTGAACCTCTGCAGCTAGGCTGTAAAAGATTTGATTATAGTAACAATACTAACCGTCATGAATGTCATAAATCTTAAGAGAAAGGACACATATGTCACATATAATGCATGAAAAAGTTGTCCTTTTATCATGGATAACTTACCATTGTGTAGATTCTCTGCTGATCAGCTATTGCATTATTTGAATAAGTATCTGATGTCTTGTTTTCTTTCAAGGAGGCAGGTGCAGGACGAAGTAGGAAGCCTGCCAAGAAAGATGATAAATTGCTGCTCAGTGCTGGGGATCAGTGCTTAACATTAGTGCAATGCTACTAGGAATTAAAGCAGTTAAGTAATAAGAAACTATGAAGAAAATAACTTCTCATTCCCAATAAAAAGATCGAGTCCTTTTTTTTATCCATTATAATTTTTAGTTAATCTAAAACAAAATATTCCAATTACATCATTGCACATAATATAAAATTGCCTTAGCAAATATCCTATGACTTACGAGTCACAAAACTTTAAAATAATGATTTCAGTTGCTTTTATGATAGGGAAGTAATCCTGAAGCTAACAAGTTCAAATAAAATTACACAGAAAAGTAATTGCAAAGAAGCTTGGTCTTCAGCTTTCAAAATCCATACTCACTTTGGCAAAGGTTACTCCCTGAGTGAACTTATTTATTCAGTTACAGTGTAGTTGAAAGTGAGAGTTCCGATATAAATAAGCTTGGAAGTACATATATATATATACATATATATATATATATATGTGTGTGTGTGTGTGTGTGTGTGTGTGTGTATGTGTGTGTGACTTACATACCTTCTTATGTAAGAAATAAAGCAAACCTTGTAGCAACTTCACAATTAGGTCCCTTCACGTGAGTTATGTAAGTTGCTCTGAAAGAAATATCTCCTATTTGTTTCCATGGAAATTACAATGGACACAAAGAACACAGTAACACTATTTGACAGAAAAATATCTCAGCTACAGAACATTATTTTTCAGCATAGTCATCATCATTAGCTAGACATTTTCACCAGCACAAGAGTTTGCATGCCATGCTTGTAACAATCTGCATTATTGGAAGTGATCCACTGCTTCAGAGTTGCTATGACAGCATCATTACTATGACAATGTTGCCCACACAGTCCATATTTCATTGGCCCAAAAAGATGGAAGTGAAGATGACAAATTGGGACTATAGAGTGGGTGTAATAGGACAGTCCAGCCAAGGTTGCCAATGTGCTCCACAGTCTTCAAACTGGTATGGGGCTTGGCATGATAGTGTTGATAAAGAAAGGTTGTCTTCTTCATGGGTCTGACTTTGAAAGTTCAAACCTTCAGCTTAGTCAGTGTTGTGATGCAGCAGCCAGAATTGGTGGCCTGACTGGATTCCAGGAAATCCAGAAGAATCACCCCCTCTATCTCAAAAGACAGTGCACATCACATCCTCAGGGCTGCATCATGAATTTTTTTTTTCAGTGAGGAACTCCCAAGTTGCCCCTCCACAGACAGCTATTTTGACTAAGACTTGTAGTGGTGACAACATCTCATGACTGGCAACGATGTGATCCAGGAAACTGTCACCATCAGCCTTGTGTTGTTTCAGTAGGTCCTGACAAACTTGCATATGGTGTTATTTCTGTTTATTATTTCTGGGACCAACTTGGAGCACACTTTGAGATAGCCTGGCATTGCCACCATCATTTCCAATGCACTGAAGCCAAAATTCAGTTCCTTACATGGTTCCCTAGTCATAATCCACCAATTCTCACAGAGGAGCTCAAGTCTCTGATCAAGATGTTCTTCATTTTGTGATATGACAGCTGTGCATGGCTGTCCAGGACATGGCTTAGCTTTCATGTCACTGACACCACTGCTTCACTGTGCAGACATCCACTGTTTAGTCTCCAGAAACATTCAGTAGATGTTGACAAACGTTAACAAATGCATGGAGGAATTGAGTGACACACCTTTCTTCATATGCACTTCCAAGTTAGATACTACTCCATCAGACTGCCCCTTTGCTACCATCTGTTACACAGCAACAAAACACAGTGGAATATTTGTAGGAAGGTTCAGCATCTACTGCCATACCATCAACATCTTCCTTTGACATTATGGGCAACATTAGAAAGTAGAAGGCATTACTTCTTGAGCCACTCCTTTTAATACAGCACAAAACACAGATTCAAGAAGTTTGTCATTTATATAGACAAAAAGTCAAGAAAATACTTCAAGAAAGCTGAATTCCTACTAGTTTGACATTAGAAATATGTTCATACAGCCCACATACACATTTCCTATTTTTCCATGCCATCAAATAAATGCAAATAGATATCTCACTTACCCTTAGTGCATGCAACAGCATATGCAGGGAAAAAGTAAGTTTCCAAACTTTGTGGATCTTAAAATCTTTGACTTCTGAGGCAGTCTAAACCATGCTCTAGCCAAAACTTCAGTCAGTGATGCTGTGATGTCATTGTGCTCTGCCAGGAACAGGGATGCTTTTTTGCAGTCTGAAGTATCCCATCTGTTTTAGTCTGTTCCTTTCTGGGTGGCTAGATTACAGGCCTAATAGATCAACTTGTGTACAATGTATTTTCTGAGTTGAAGACTTTGTGCTCTTTTCTAACCACATTTTAGAGAGACTTTCTGTACAGCCTTTGGAATGATCCTTATTGTATTTGATTTGGACAGTGGTGCAGGATCAGATCTATATGAATTCACCTCTGGCAGTGAAAAAGGCTTCAACATTCTGCATGTGATGCAACATTTTTCCATATCATTCAAAAACAAAACTAGTTCTGCTCAAATAGAGCCAGTTCACTAAGAAGCTCTATTCAAATCAACTGTTTTAAAAATATTCAAGATTTTGAGAACTATGGAAAACACAGATCAGTAATTACCTTTCTCCCCTCCACATAATTAAAATATCAGTAGGGATATCACTTTGGGGCATCCAACTCTGAACATAACCAAATCAGTAGATACTACAGAAACCCACCATCACTTTTACTAATATGCTGACATGCACGTGGTATTTGTCTTTTGCACCACAATAATTTATGATATTTATATTCTGAAACTGGCCATAAGTCAGACAACTCATCTTCTGAAATATTCACTTCAGTAGAGAAAAAGATGCCTTAAATTTATCAAGATTTAAGTGTCCAGAAAAATGCATGACATCTAGAATGAATGTTGAAAAGTTGTATGCTATTTAATCTTATCTACATTTCCTCTAGAACAGTTCATCATACCACCAAGACAAAGGAATGACGTGATAAGGGAAAGTTAAGCATCTGGGTGTTGTTTTTTCAAGTAGTACATCCCTCTGTCATTTTTTATATTGAAACTATTAGCAAATGCAGAAGACGTCCTAGCTTTGGTTGTTATACATGAAGTCTGTCCTTGTCTCAGTTTATCTTATCTAAGGAAACTTTTCTTTCTGCAGATGGAACAGTGTCATGATTAATTTGGTTTCTCACACAGCGTGGATAGTAGGAAACCAAAGACAGCAAAACACAAAATTTAACTGAGCAGCATAACACATTTTTAAGTTTCCTAAGACACTAGCAAAACGTAAGGAAAAGCTTTACATTCTTTCTGTATCTGAATTTAACACGAGATGAATGCAGCATTACCACTACAGAGGTAACTCACTGCTGTAGGTACATGAAAGTTCACCAAGTTCTCTTATTAGTTACAAATACTTAACACCATTATCATATAGGTACAAAGGAAAACTCTGGGCCTTGAGAATCTGATGTGTAGATTTGTGCTTGAGGGTTTTTGAGGGAATGAGTTATTCCTAGGCCAGTTTCCATTTTATAAGCTCTGTCATTATCATCTCATAACTAGAATGAAAACAAATAGGTACTCCTAAAAAGAAATAACTTTACATCCTCAAACTTAACTGCTGAGGTATGTGTTATCACTGTGCACAGGAACTATACTCATGGGAATAACAAGAGGGTCTTCTGGACTATGCTTGTAATAGCTTCCCTGAAAAGCAGAAACATCTAAGATCAATGAAAAATCCTTGGTCTTTAGATTGAGATGACTGACATACAGGCCAAATTCTCCCGTTGCTAACATCACCTGTAACGCTCAGTTTTCACAGTCTTGTTGCTACATCCTTTCAGTCTCTATTCAGCTGTGCTTTCTATGTGTTTAGTAACCAGCAAAACCTGCTCATGACATACCAGAACCAGTCCCAACTCCAGATCACCATCACTGTTTGATCTTCTTTATCTCTCTCACTTTCCACTCCTCATTAGGCTGAGGAACACAGCAGATCCTGATGAAGAGCCTGTCCCCTTCCTTCTTACAGCCCCCCATTAGATACTGAAAGACTCTCAGGTCTCCCTGGAACCTTCTCTTCTCCAGGCTGAACAACCCCAGCTTTCTCAGTACAACCTCGTAGTGGAGGTGTTCCATCCTTTGGATCATTCTTGTGGCCCTCCTCTGGATGTGATCTAACAGGTCCGTGTCTCTCCCGTACTGGGTATTCCACATCTGGACACAGCACTACAGGTGAGTGCTCACCAGCACAGAGCAGAGAAGCAAAATCACTTGCTCTGCTGGCCAGGATTTGATTGGCTTTCTGGGCTATGAGAGTACATTGCTGGCACATGTCCAGCTTGCCATCAACCAGTTCTTTTCACAGGACTGCGCTCAACAAACACCTCATATCAGACAGTTATTCACAGGGTATACACAACCAAAGCTCAAAGCTCAGTTTGGCCCAGGAAAAAAATTTGCATTAGTTACAATTAAAATTTCTGGATGGAGAAAGAAGCATTTGCAGTGATTCATGCATTTTGCTGTGAATAAATTTTGAAGTTATATCACAGATATCCTGGTTTCGTAAGGAAGGAAGAAACAGAGGAAATATGAGACAACTTTTTTTGTTCAGCAAAGCAGGAGTTAAAGAGCGTGTATAGTGTCTAGATTCTCCAGAACCTTTCTGCATTTGTAGTCACGTAGTTTATGCAAAGTGCATTTGTTGTGCTTGACTTCCAACACTGCTTAGTGTTGACTCAAAACATGGAAGTAAGAAAGCCCTAGAATTGTTTATGTTGTTTCTTTGACAGGTTTTTGATATAAGGCAAACAGTTGTTGCATTTCTTTTGCAACATAGTACTGAGATTACTTCTCCGATGCTTTTCTCTAGGGTCGACACCAGAAAATGTATTCCAGCTAAAGCTTGTCTCCAGGATCAGTTGATCTGGACTACCATTCGTTAAAGTGAATAATATTATCAAAATAAATTGCAGTTAAAGAGAAATAATTTATTTCATTTACTTATCACTCACCCTAATGATGCTAGCAGGAAGATTCACCCTAAGACTACAAGCAGGAAGATTAAACCCTTGCCAAGTGACTGACTTCATTTCTCAGTCAAGCAAGAAGAAAGAAATCCTGACTCAGCAACAAATTAATCTCAGTGAGACAAAGAGAAAGTACCTACTGCTTGTTCATTGATTTTCTGTACTTGTAAAGAAAAACACGTAAAGAAAAGTGACAGGCAGCATACAGTATTCTTCTGACTTGCAACAAATTATGCTGATACTTCCCATCAAATCAGCATAACAAAATTTTATTGTGGAGACATCCATGTAATTATGGATTTTGTATTGACATAGATAATGTTTCACAGCAATATTTCCAATTTGGTTTGTATCTTGTATAAGATATAAGAAAGATGAACAGGAAAACCTGGAACAAAATAATTTGAGCCTGTGAAAAAAAATCACTGGGGCATTTTAAAGTAGTAATAATATCAGTACAATTCTGGAGAACAAATTGGTTTCCCCCTCCCCCCAAAAAATAAATAAATAAAGGGAAACAGATGAGAATATATTTTCAATCAGCCTAAAGAAAAGGTATGAAGTTGTTCAAAATCACAATGATGCTGAAGCTGCTGCCTGTTCCTTAGCTCAGCTCTCCAGAGCTCATTCAAAGCACTACTCCTTCTGAAGACTCATTAGTGGTACTCTTCCTGTCTTATAGGTCTGAAACAGTGCCTGAATGCCCACTGGGGAAAAAATTAGGGTTTCTCATGTGCTGTTACTCTAATAAAACCTCTTGTGCTGCTGGACAGGTGAAGAGACTCCCATAAGAAAGGGCATGTTCAATGTGGCTTTCCAGTTAAAAAGTATGATCCACATTTTTGCCACATTGAAGGAAAAAGTCACAGTTGATTTTAACTGGCTTTTCATCAATGGATCCCTTACAGATTCTTCCACACACGGCACTTCACCAGCAACGGGAAGCCAGGTGGCAGATACTATTTTTATATATAGACTATCACTCAGGAGAGCTCTTCTTAATGGCAAGAATACTCAGCTTGGCCTCAACTAGTCTTGGAGCCTACGAGTTGCTTGTTCATTTGCTCACAAGATTAACGTGGGAATTAGCTTGCATATGAGCAGCATTATGTTATTCAATTTGCATAGTCTCCCCATTCTCACAACACGATACCAATCCTGACAGTGGGAGTCTATGCTTTTGGAGCAGGAGGTACAGCTCTCTATCTCCAGTGACAACCATGAAGTCTATACAGCAAGGGCAAGCAGAACATTTGACAACCATGACGTTTGTACAGCCTGTGAATTGTTACAGTGGCCATATTTTGAGACATCAGCAGCCTGTGAGAACTCTTTGCATAGCTTCCTACTAGACCTGATCAAAAGAGAAACCATCTTTATTGTTTTTTAAAGAGAACCCTATAGAAATTTCAGATACCGATCGAGTAATAAATAACCAGCCCACTGATGACCATAACAAGGACTCTGCCGTGCTTTCACTGGACTCCTCTGAAAAAGGCGTGGGTTTCCCTTCAGCCTATTCAGCTATGAAATGTCTTCAAACAGTAGAAGAGAAACCATAAAACCAAATGTGATGTGCATCATCCCAAGAAAGTCTTGCTTTGCAATTCCCTTAGCAAAATTCTCCCAGCTTCAAAAGTACTGTTTTGCAAGAGCCTGAAACAATTTAACATGAGTTTCGTTTGGTTCTTCACTGAAATTCATCAAATCTCTTAAGACAAGAGCTTTGCTTGACAGATACTAAGAGACTGTGTCACTAAGTAGGCCTCATAGTAAGACTGTCCAGCAACCTTCATCATAACCTAGTTTCAGAAGTCTGAGGCATGTAACTACAAAAATGTGTTCTGAATTTTCGAGTTTTGCAAATATATTTTGTTCTGTTATGACATGAGTTTCAGAACAATACCAGTCAATATACGGTAAATTTGTAACCAAGGACTTATGGTAGTAGTTGAGTATAGACCATAGAGGGCAAAAATATTGTGTTTTCAGCTCAGAAGAAGAGCTACTTAAAATTGATACTTAGTATCCTGTTTGCATGACTGAATTATCAAAGAAAGAGTTGAAATATAAACTAGAATTACTTGAAAAGATAACTGGAGGTACAGAAAAATTCAGTGATGCAAAGAAACATGTTTACAATCGAATATAACATTCATTAGGACCCTTCCATGGCAGCTGGAAGGACTTCAAACAGCAGTTTAGCTATATATCCCATTGATAACACATGCTTAAGATCTGCTGTATAACACTTTGCTGCAGTACAGCATCTGCAGTAAAGAAATAAATATAGCCATTCACTGTTGAGGGTATCATAATCACCAGTCAAAAGCTTCCATAAAATTCACTGTTTCAGAAGAGGTACATTTTTTTTAAATGCAAGATTACCCACTAGGTGCCTTTATAGCATGTAGAGATTTTAAATTGCTATATAGCCTGAAACAGTAGAATAAGAAACTCTAAAGCATTCTGTGAAGCAGATGTCTATGAAAACCACAAAGTTGATGTGTTCTTACCATTATTTCAGAAATAAGGTTATCAGGTCACCCAACTTTCACTTACAGGGATTTAGCTGTGAATCCCCAGTTTTTAATAATCTTGTTATAATATTTGGTATAATAATCACATACACCATGAAATATCAAATCAAGTTCTCAAATGTTCTGAAAGGATTCATAAAGTAAAGCTTTCTAGGCCACCTCTCCCTGTTAACAGTAACATTTACAGTTATGCTGTCCATTCCTCTACTTGATTGGCAGCTTTTAAATCTCTCTTCTTCATTGAATTTATGCCATGTGATGAAACTGCAAAAAAATAGAAATATCTTCGAATTTTTCAGAGTCAAATTATCTTTCAGTAACATGGATATAATTCATGCCACAATGAACGAGAGTAACACCCAAAAGAAGTGTTAACTCTAAATGTAAAAAGAAAGCATCAAGGGTAATAGAAGGTCCACTTAAGCCCCAAACAGGTGGGCAGGCAGAGAAACTTGGTGCTCTTTTCCTCTAAAACCAGTTTTGTTTGTGATGGAACTGCATGTTGTTTTAACCTAGGTCAATCTGTAGGATAGCAAAGCTAAATCTTTCTCGTTCTGAAGTAATAGTCTTGAAACTTTTTTTTCTTGCATAAGCATAGATTGTTGCAGCCAGAAATGAGACTACAACATGATTTTATTTAAAGTCATGCTTTTGAGCGTCTTTGACAGCTCCTTCTCTATTACCATTATCATTTCCTGAGTTATAACTGTCAGTTGCCACTATCAAAAGGTTGGAGAGAGAGGTTTAAGTCATGGTCACTCCGCCTTCCCATCTGGGTTAGCTACATACATGCAAAGGGCCATTAAAAAAATGAGAGAGGGAAAGAGAACAGGAGGATGGAAGGCTTCACCACACTAAATGAAAAGCAAACAATATGCATATCAACATCCTAGGGAGATGTACCACTCTGCTGGGAAAAACCAAGACAAAAGAATTATCTGACACAACAGTTCAAAGCATATTGCACCTGTCAAAACGTCTGTCATCTTCTATAGAAATGCACCATTCTAAAAGAAAAAAGAGAAAGTCTAGCAAAGTCACTCAGAAACAACAGACCACTTTGTCTCCTCCCTTCCAGCCAACTCCTCCATCTGAAAGCCATTTAACTCAATGCTAAAGATTGCCTGGAAGGACCAGACAATAGGAAGGTCTCTTTCATTGTCAAGGACAGTTACACTTTGAAGATGATGCTCAAAAGGGGTTAAAATGGGTCAACAAGCAATTGTTGGTTCTATCCAAGGAAATGTGAACAGAACATTGTTAAAGTCACACACAAAAAAAATCTAAAAGAGCACGTCTTTAAACTGGGAAAGTATGGGGGGTGTGGGGGACAAAAACATAAAATACTGATGTAATCTCATAGAGGAATGAAGATTAAAAAAACAGCGGTACAAACGGACAAATGGCAGTGTCTACCAACATGCATTCAAAATATGGAAAAGATAAGAGGGATACAGGTTTACATGCAAAGGTAAAAACAACAAACTTTGAGAGAAACAGATTTTATTTTCCCCTGACTTTTTCATCTGTCTACTTTTTGGCAGAAAGTACTGCATTTTGCAACACTAAAGGGGGTTGATCCACTTAAGGTACCAAAATGGATTTCAATCATTTGTCACCACCAACTGTTTAAAGGTGGAAGACAGAAAATCTTAAAAATATTTCTGCTTACATGCAAATTATCTCTTCAACAATTTTACAACCCACTGAAACATCTTAGTGTGCACATCCTCTTTGCATCTAAATGAAAGTTACCATTATGAAGAATATTTTAGATTTAATTAAAAAATAATAATTCTAGAGAAAATCTTCTGTGAAATAAGAGATGCATCTAAAACCATTTAATTATCTAAAACTAGATATTACTTTCATTATTAATCTAACTTTCCTGTCCATCTTCTTTTTTCTTGTTTCTGACAATTAGAGTACAACATAGGAATAGTAGTATATAGTACAGTACACAGTATTATATAGGAATATAGGCATAAACCCTGGAAATGTCTCAATTCAGCAGAATCATTCATGAATTTAAGTGGAGTTATCTGCCTCTACATTTTTAGCAAAGGAACATTATGAACTAATTCAGGCAATAAAATAGCATGAAATTTCAACTCTGCTGAAGATAGTGACCTTCCAGTAACATCAGTAGAGACAAGAAGTCAGTTCTCTTTTCACATTTGTACTTCTGATTTAGGTCAGTCATGGACTTGCATATTGTTTATATTTATATTTAGTTTATACTTGTTTATGTGATAGCTTTTCACTTCTTGCTTTTCCAGCCTCCAGGCAAGGTAGAACAGAAAAACATTTTTGAAAGAGTGTAACAGAACTAGATGGGTCCTTACATTTTGGAAAATCCCTGAAACTAGAACTGAACTTTCTTATAACTCTATGCTAAGATGTAGAATTGGCCTCTGATTTGGTGTAACTGCCGTATCTCCACAAGTGTCAATGGACCAGCTTTCAGTAGCTGAGAACATGGTTTATGGTGTTCTCTTTTAGTCAGCATAAAATGGCCTTGTTCATCAAGGCAGGAAGATCTTGAAAAAAAGAATTGAGAAAGTTGAAATTCACATTTAAATTTAGAATCAAGGTTTGTAATGGGAACCCATTTCTTCAGTGTTAAGAAATAATGAATGTAACAAAACATTTGTCATTATTTTCCTTCCCATTACAAAAAGCAGCTACTTTCACTTAAATTTCTTAAGTATTTCTAAATTTTTTGCTTATATTTCTGCTTTATTTAAATCAAAGCAATCTATTGCTAAAATATTAATCAAAGCATATTAATCAAACATTTTAGAGAGTTTACAAGTTCATTTTTTGAAGTGTAAAATGTTTCCCATCCTTAGAATCACAGGGTTGGAAACGACCTACAAGATCATCTAGTCCAACCGTCTTCTCATTACCACTGCTACCACAAGCTACTAAACCATATCTCGCAGTTCCTCATCCAGATGCCTCTTGAACACTTCCAGGAATGGCGACTCCACCACTTCCCTGGGCAGACCACTCCAGTGCCTGACCACTCTCTGAGAGAAAAAGTTTTTCCTCGTGTCCAACCTAAACTTCCTCTGATACAACTTGCGGCCATTTCCCTGGGTCCTGTCTGTTACCTATGAGAAGAGGCAGAACCCCTCTTCACCCCAACCTCCCTTCAGGAAGTGGTAGAGTGCAATAAGGTCTGCTCTGAGACTCCTCCAGACTAAACAATCCCAGCTCCCTCAGCCGCTCCTCATAAGACTTGTGCTCCAGACCCCTCACCAGTGATGTTGCCCTTCTCTGGACACACTCCAGAGCCTCAACATCCTTCCTGTAGTGAGTAGCCCAAAACTTAACACAATACTCAAGGTGCATCCTCACCAGTGCTGAGTACGTGGGGTTGATCACCTCCCTGCTCCTGCTGGCCACACTATTTCTGAGGCAGGCCAGGATGCCATTGGCCCTCTTGGCTGCCTGGGTACACTGTCAGCTCATGTTCAGCTGAGCATCAACCAGCATCCCCAGGTCCCTTACTTCTTCACAGAACCACTCATGCCCAAGCCTATAGTGCTGCATGGGGTTATTTCGGCCAAAGTGCAGGGCACGACACTTGGCCTTGTTGAACCTCATCCCATTCACCTCAGCCTAGGGATTCAGCTTACCTAGATCCCTCTGGAGGGCCTCCCTACTCTCTGGCAGATTGAAACCACCTCCCAACTTGGTGTCATCTGCAAACTTACTTAGGGTGCACTCAGTGCCCTCATCCAGGTCACCAATAAAGATATTAAACAAGATGGGCCCCCGTACCGACCCCTGGAGGACACCCTGGACTTAACTCCATTAACCACTGCCCACTGGGGTAGTAGTTTCTTTCTATTTTCTCTCATGATCCACTGCATTTTTTCCCACTGTAAGAAAAAGAAATGATCTGCCTTCCATCTATTTTGGTTGTCAGAAATTGTGAAAAAAATATCAGCTAGCATTTAAAAAAAAAGTTATCCTAACATTGACACCTGGAAGAAACACTTCAGCTTTAACATTATATCAGCTAAGAGACATGCATGAAAAAAGGTTTTGTGATGATAAATGCATGCAGATATTGTTAACAGCAGAATAAATATCAAATATATAGTATCAAGTATCAAGACTTCTTACAAATGTAGTCAGGTTTTGTCTCTTTTTCTTATTAAAGTTTAATTAGTTGTTTTTTTTCATGTGATTGATATCATTCTGTGGATAATAGTACCTCCAGACAGCACGAGAGATTTCAGTACAATTTGTTGTTATATCTGAGAGTTGGACTAGATGATCTTCAAAGGTTCCTTCCAACCCAAGTCATTCTATGATTCTATGATAATGAAAAAATGTTGAGTCAAATTTGCTGCTTGCGTGCCTCTGTGAAAGACTGTGTTGGTCAGTGAATTTCTGTATTTTTTCGTTTTTTGATTTTTTAAATCTTTGTCACAATTTTATGCTTTTCACATATATTAGTACCATGTTAACATGGAAAATGATTCTTCAGAATCTGCATTCTCCCATATCCATATGTGAATCTGTGCCCAAGAACAAACTTTAATTTCAGTTCTTTACTGCTCTATGTAGTAAGATCCAGTCCTCAAATCAGGGGAAAGAGGTGATCACCTGTGACTTAGAAAAACCATTATACTCCACTAATCAAGAGTAGCAGCAGATAAGAAGTAAAAAGTCCTGCAGAATAAAGGTAGAAGTTTTGCAAAACAAACTTTAGTATGTTTAGGTAGTAAACAGTTAAAAATTAAATTCTTTTACTAAGTAAGGAACAAATTTGCTAAATTCAGCTGACAATGTATTTACAATGAATCATTTAGCAAGATGGCGCACAAATGCATTTCGGACAATTTAAAAAATAAAAAATAGAAAGATAGCTGTCTCCAATGCTTTCATAAGACATAGGGGTTTTCCTCTTGAAAAATCTCAATTTCTTCTGATTGCAGGAGCGTACACTTGACTTACATAGCACAATTCACTTACTGTCATTAGAAGATCAAATTTATCTTTGTCTTCTTTCAAGCGTCATCATCTACATGATTTGCTAAATTAATATTCCAGGATCTTTTGGGAAAATGTGAACTTCTAACAGCAAAAAACATTGCCTTGAATTTCAAGTTTCTTTCAAGCACAGCACTGATATTGATGATTGGAAAAATACTTTATTCTAGTGTTTAAACTGTACTGTGAGACAGGACAAAGCTCTTCTAACTTTTCACAAGTAAGCTTTGTCCTTTCACAGACTGTTTACAGGAAATTGGAACCTAAGCAGCCTGGATCTGAAGATTTACACGCTCTCACTCCTCTTGGCTCTACCGTAAAGGCTGAAGGTGCTTTGAGATGTTTATCAAAGATGAAAAAGCTGTGCAGATGGCACTGTTTCAAGATGCAGAAGGAAAATCCTACTCTGTCATGAGACTAATGAGCCAGTTAATATTTGATGTTTGATCTGAAGCTGGAATCCTTCTCAGAAAAGCCTGGTGATGGACAGGAAAGCCCAGGTGAAAAGGTTGTCTAGAAGACATCTGTCATGGTTTTATGATTTTTTGTACTGGTATTCCACATCATAACATCATGTAGTGCATTTAGAGTTAAAGAGTTAATGCTGTGGTGTAATGGTTAGGAGCCGGTGCTTGCACAGCCATGACCCGGGTTCGATTCCCGGTCAGGTATACCCAGAACAGAGCTAGAGCATTAACTCTTTAACTCTAAATGCACTACATGATGTTATGATGTGGAATACCAGTACCAAAAATCATAAAACTTTGCTTGAAAGTCAATTATTTCACTCAATCCTCTACCAAAGGCTTGGATTTTCTAGGGAAATTCCTCACAAGAAATTTCTTTCTATTCCCTAAAGAGACCAAAGAATCACAGTCTCTTCTTTGCAGTCCCAAACAATGACCCTCATATCTCAGGCCCAAAAGGCAGCCAGACCAGAGGCACACAGCAAGGTTTTCCCAGACAAGCCATAGAAGTTGGGGTGTGAAAAACACATAGTTGAGAGCTGATGTAGGCACCAGCCAAAGGCTCATGCTCTTATATTGCAGTCTCAAAGGGAAGACTGAGACATTTGCCCAGGACGGATGAGCTACATCACAGGGTGCACCATCAGCATCACCTGCACCTCTTTATGGCTCTGCTGACAAGCAATGTTAATAGACACCAAAGAGAGGCAAAGGCTCTCAAAATAGGAGACGTATAAGGGGTCACTGCAAGCAGTGCAAATAGGGAAAAGTGCAACTTTGAAGGATAGATGGCAGTCATACTATTAAGGTATGCATTCTACAGTAATGAAGGGAGAAATGAGGACAGGAAAGGTGACAACTAAGTGGCTTCTTGATTTCTGCAGTCTCTATGAAAATAAAGGAAGTACAAATTGCAGAAATATGCATAGCAGAAGGAACAGTTAATACTGATCACCAAAAACACCCATCTCCAAAAATCCCTGAATAAACTTAGGTTTTTATCACATTACCATCACAACAGTTGCATTTTTTAATTTAAAATTTTCATGGGTTTTACACACTAAGAAAGCACACCAAAAATATCTCAGCAGAATCAGTAAAGATTTCCTACAGGAATCCTATTTCATTTAAAGGAAAACTACAGTGAAATGTGTGATCATGCTCTTGGAAATATAATTTTATGTTTGCAGGTGAAAAGCAGTAAGTCATAGTTTAAAGCAAATTCCAGTTAACTTCCATGTGAGATTTTATTCAATAATTAGAAACTTGTACACACTAGGCCTCTGCCCACCACAGAAGGACTCCTATGCATCTGCTCTTTGCCACTGAGATATTTCTTTCAGCATCAAAAATAAGAGAGATAGAAAGTCATAGATCTTTGAAGACAAAAGAAAGATGGAAACCCAGAGGATGGGGAAGATTATTCTTCCAACAATAAAACAATTGCACTGCTGGATAGAAAGAAGAAGGTTAGTTCAACACTGTAACAGGTTGCCTGGAGAAGCTGTAGATGCTACTCAGACCTTTGAGCAACCTGAGCTTAGTGGGAGGTGTCCCTTCTCATTGCAGGGGGTTGTAGCTAAACAATCTTTCGGGATCCCTTACAATCTAAACCTATTAAAAGATTTGTGAAAGGAAAAATTTTGCTGCTACGTACTCTGATAGCCAAGAGATCACTATTTCTTTGGACCATTTAAACCAAATCAACTGATCTTTTTGGTTGCATCATACAGTTCCTAAATATAAACTATGAAAAACATAGCTGCTAGCAACTGAGCAAGCAACCAACAGACCGGCACTTCACACACCTTGAGGATTAATAACTGTGCACAGAGACTTAAGTCAGTCTCTATCTTATTTCTTCTGTTTGAAAATACATTGGTGGTTCAAAGATTAGGAAAAAGTTCAACATCCTTTCCACCACCCCCTCCTCCTCCCCTCATACCGTGGCATATAAAACATCCATATCCAAAAAGTACTACTGTGCATATCCTACACTATAAATTCTTTTTTTTTCCCAGTATTGCCCTGTAATTCAATAGTCAAAGGAGCTTTTTAATATCTTTTTTTAACCACACATTTTAATTTTAGTTATTTTTTTTTCCTTTGTGGTAGGCACTTTGATACTAATCTTATTTAAATTCTAACTGAAAACCATTTTTCCTGGCTAAAATCTTCAAAGAGATTTTAATTTTGATTTTAGATTACAAGTCAAATTTGGAAGATGGCAACTAAAAATAAACAAAACGTATCACTACAATTTCTGCTAAAATGGATATTCCCTGAATAGGTTACACACATCTCTACTACCTGAAGAACTTCCTCTAGTGGTTTTTCCACATACTAGGATATATCCCCATTTTCCTACACAGACAACAAATACCAAGAGGCTCTGGCAGCCCCTCTCCAGGGGAGGCCTGGACAGCTGGCACTCCCCACTCTCATGCCATTGTCACAGCTCAGCAGCCAAGAACGCTGCAACTGTGTGCAAGGGCATTTCTTTTTTTTTGTCTGACATTGACCAAAATTGACAAAGACATAATTCCAGTATACTTAGTATGAGCAGTTCAATTTACCGAAGCCTGTGCCCCAAAATGAGGATTCATCCTCTACAACTGTAGCGAAATTTCTTTCAGGCCCTCTCACATAACACCCAACTAAGCACATCCTACTGTACATCCCCTCATATTTATTTCAACTGTAGCCAGAAAAAAAAACAAAACTAAGTGCCACTTTTAGCACTAAACTGAAATTAGATGTCTGAAAACACCTACAGCCTAAAGAGTATTTTAATACAGATAGCATCTAAAAGCTTTGGTGCCACAGAGAATATAAATGCACAGAACTGTGGTTTTTGACATCCTTCCCCAGAGTTCAATTAAAATAAGCAAAGTAAACTGAACAGAGATAAAAATATGTCTTGCAAATAAGCTTCATACTAGCTTCATCTGCACAATAGAAATAGGAACATTATCCACAAATTAAACTACAGATTAAGGACAGCTCAAGTTTATTGTTAATAGGTACTATATAAAATATAATGAATCACAGTGAGTCACCAATTGGAGTTTCTCTCAGAATAAATAGTCAATAAAGTCTAGATGAATAGATATTACAGCCAGAGGGGACTACTATAATCATCTTTGACCATCGTTATCGTTGTTTTTCAGTGCATAAAGCAATTGTTAAAACCTTGCTTTAGTCTTAATTTAATTATGAGTTACACAACAACATACAACAGAGGTTCACTGAAATAACATAATTAAGCTGAGCATTTTGTTTTCCTTTCCTTCATTTCATCATCATTAAGATTCAATCCTCCCGTACTTTGCAAAATTTAGTAGCATTTACATGATCAAAGTTCCAAGTAGCGTGGCCATTCAAGAAAAAGGAATGTTTATACAAAGAAATAGGAATGCCTTCACAGGAAAAAAAAGTTCCTATCTCAAAATAAATTTTCAACAAAATCATGAAGTGGCACGCGATATACCAGATTCCTATTGTGAGGCACAAATTCTTCACAACACTGGGAGACATCACAGAACAAAAATACTATTAGAACTGTTTCAAAAGGAACATTTTTGGCTAGGATAGGGACTTTTGACATTATTTATTAGGTTCAAAAATGCTTAACAAAGGCCTAACAATAGGCCTGTGGAAACCACTACATCTGAGGCACTTTCTGTTGTTATGTGCTGGCATTGATTTGAAGATGGCCAGCATTAGTAGAACAATTCCCTCACAGCAGTCAATGCAAGTGAGCATTCATACACACACAAGCAAAAGCCTGTGAATGAGCCATATGGAAACAGGAAAAAAAAGTAAACATTTATTAACCTCTTTGTGGGGAGATGGGTGGAAGAACAGGCCAGTGGCGAAGGAGACAGTCATGCCAAATTTCTGTGAAATAAGGTGTTTGCCCGAGCATTTTTTCACAGAATATGAAGAAGCCCAGAGAATATCCACAGTGCTTTAGTAACGGGACGCTGGGCTGCCAGCACCACAGACACTCTTCACCACCCAGGCACAGTCTTTATGCTGCATGGGTTGGCAGGCCTGGCTGCTGCCACTGCCCCTTCCCACCTGCATTAGCTTCAGCAGATGTGGAAAAAGCTGAGCTAATCTATGGAAAAGATCTGTAAGTGAGGATTTGGCTCAACAACTGAGCCAACATATAGAGGTGTACACCAAAAGACCCAGAAAGTTTTGCATAATGTGCTCCCTGCTTGTATACAGAGATACGTAACACCTTGATGACTGATGTAGACAGATTTGGGAATGGCGAAAGAGAACGCAGTGGGTACCTGCAGGCCACCACATTTTCCTGTCATAGCAGAGCCAGGAAGTCACCATCATTCTCACAGGGATATATGGAGGTTGTAATCAAAAGTTCAGGATTTGATTTGCACTGCACATGCTCATCAGACAGGTTAGCACTTTACTGAGGACCAAGCACTGCTCAGCCACAGCAACATTTCACAATTGCACTGCTTTGGGTAAAACATCATTCCTCTTCTGCATTAAATCTGACGCAAATTTCCCTATGACAGAAATCTCCATTTCCTAGTATAATCAATATTTAAATTGCTCTTCAATTAAAGAGAGATGAGTGTCATCCAACAGCTGATTAATCTAAGCATTGTCCTCCTGTGAACCCCTTGCTCTCACCAAGGAGGAGAAGACTCTCAAAGCCCTGCAAGGACACCTAAAGCAGCATCTCCATCCACACCTGGGTCTGAGCAACTTGATTTCTCTCTTTCCCTCAGTACAGTGAGGAAGTGTCCATGGGAGAGGGCAGCTTGGCAGTGCCACACTCAGATTTATAATAACACAGATTTTGCCCTCTCCTCTAAAATAGGAGAAAGCGGATGAAGAAAAAGGGAAAAAAACATGGTGTATCAGAGTAGCAGTCACTAAGTTAGAGTAGCACAAAACCTGCTGTGTGAGCAACTATCTCAATGGTGAATGCCTCACATCACTGGCTTGTCTCTGAAGCCAACACTGTTGCAACCACACTATAAATTCAGTACTCATCTTCCTCTTTATATGAAATTACTATATCTCTGGTCCTTTCAGAATAAAGTTAAAGATCTTGAGTTTCTGAATGCCAAGTGAGTACTGAAAACAGGGATGCTGCTTGGACATAGCTGGTCAGCATCTTTAAAATTAGCCTGGAGATCTGCAAAGTTATCCTTATTTTGTTATCATGGTGCATGTGCAAATTTTGAAGATTCAAGTGCCTCCAATTGATTTTTATTTTACCCACAAATCCAGTCTTCCTAGCCTAATCAACACTGAATTTCATTTGGCTTATTTCTGTTCATTTCTGCAAATAGGAAGACTTCCAGCACAGGGCACTCCTTGAAAAGCAACAGTTGAATATTTTCCCATAACACCTCAAGCTTGGTTGGGATTGCAATGCTTTACATGAACTTCTTATTATACCAAATAAACATAAAATAGGTTTACAGGGTAGTGGTCTATAAACAGTACTTTTTAAAAAGGAAATAGCTAATTTATATGTATAGCTACAACTGCAAGTGATACTGGATGCATGCAACAGTTCAATATTTTCTAAGCATATCTGACTGCATTGCATATGAGTACAACAAAACACGTGCTTAATGAGCTCCATTCCTACAGCAAGCAACCCTGAACTAGGAAAATTTTGCCACTGCATGCCTTTAACCCTAATCATCCATTTAAAGTCAAGCCCAGGATCATAAAAGAAGTAAAATATGCATTTCTCTGAATGGTATTTTCCTTTAGAAGACCATTTCTACGTAGAATCACAGAATGGTTTGGGTTGGAAATAACCTTTAAGATCATCTAGTTTCAACCCCCCTGCTATAGGCAGGAACACCTCCTTCCAGACCAGGTTACTCACAGTCCAATCCACCCTGGCCTTGAACGCCTCCAGGGTGGGGGCACTCACAACCTTGCTGGGAAACCTGTTCCAGGGTCCCACCACTCTCACAGTGAAGAATTTCTTGCTAATATCTAGTCTAAATCTACCCTCGTCCAGTTCAAAGCAATTTCCCCTTGTCCTGTCACTACATGCCCTTAATAAAAATCCCCTCTCCAGCTTTGCTGTAGGTCCCCCTTCAGGTACTGGATGGTCACTACAAAGGTCCCCACTGAGCCTTCACTTCCCCAGCTCTCTCAGCTTGTCCTTGTAGAGGAGGTGCTCCAGCCCTCTGATCATTTTTGAAGCCCTCCTTTAGACCCACTCCAGCAGCTCAGGGTTCTCCTTGTTTAGGTTGGCCCCAGAACTGGGCAAGGTACTCCAAGTGGTGTGTTGAAAAGCAAAGTAGAGGGACAAAATCACCTCCCTTGACTTGCTGGTCCTATTGATGAAATCCAGGATACCATAAGCATCTGGTCAGCAAGCGCAGACTGTAAGCTCTTGTTGGGTCTTACATCAACAAACACCCCCAAATCCTTCTCCTCAGATCTGTTTTCAAGCCACTGATTACTTCAACCAATGGAACAGGACCTTGCTCTCAGGTTTGTTGAGCTTCATGAGGCTGGTATGTGCCTAACTCCCAAGCCTATCCAGATACCTCTGGGTGATATCCCTTCCCTCTAGTGCGTCAATTGCACCACTCAGCTTGGTGTCATCTGCAAACTTGTTGAGGGTGCACAGTTCATACCACCTACAAAGATGTTAAATTGCACCAATCTCATCACAGGTCCCTAAGGAACATCACTTGTCTCTGCTAGGGTGCTAGGCCACCTGCACTTGGACACTGAGTCATAGAATTACTATTATATCAAATGCAAAAAAAAAAACCAATAATTGAAAATTTCATAATTAAAATGTACTTTCAGAGACTTTGATCATTACAAAAGAACCTCAGTGTTTTATAGCTCCTGCTGTACATTAAGTTTAGAGACGAGTATTAAAATTCTTTGATAATTGTTTACTGTCTGTGCAAATTCATTTCAAAACATAAAAACATTCTTTACTTTCAGTACTCCAGAAGATTTTGTCCATGAGCCATATGTTGAAAATTTTGAAACCAGTAAGCATTTATTATAATAGGAATAATCTAAATGCAGAGATACTGAAATTTAGAAATCAGTATGAATGTAGATTGATCATTTTCCAAAATTCAGATTCTTTCAAAGTTCTCAGTTTACATTCAGTTGGAGAAGAATTCATGGTGTGAGTCTTTCCCATGATCTCCATTAAAGACTGTAGTAGAAGCAGCAGAAAAAAATAAAGAACTATTAATAATAGATATTAAAATTAAGCTACTACCCTACTCTGTCATGTCAGGTTTAAAATATAACTCCTGATGAAACATCACAATTATTCCTAGTAATACTTAGAATTTTCTTTTTTATTTAGATTGTTTTTATATTCCTAGTGACATGGCCAAAGAAATGCAGAAACAAAAACAGAAACGAAGAGGAAGTTCTGAAGCACATTAGGGGTTAGGAGCAGGCCAGGCACTCTGCTAGGGCTGTTACTTCAAGACTGATGAGGAAATCTGTGTTTAAATCTTGCTTTTGCTGCAAGCACCTGGGAAGTGGTCAGCAAACTAAATATGACAGCCCTATTCTTGTTCCAAAATGATGCAGTATGTAAAGAGAGAAAATAACCATCTATGCTTGATTAATTAGGTTTGTAAGTATTGTTCAAGAACTAAACAATATTTCTAAAGATTTCAATAGTTCAAAGATTGCCCTATGGCCGTCTGGCCAATACATCTTCCAGCACACACAATTTACAAGCATTTTTCTTCCCAATATGTCGTCTTCGTTTGGTGCGACATTGTTTGAGCGTGGGTCTATTTGGGTCAGAGTAGTTTTCTTCCCATCACAGCAGTGGTGCCGAGGACAGCACTTGGACCATACATCTTCCATGTCATTTCAGTCAAAGGCACATGATGCTTCCCAGTGTCCAATCAGGAAGGGTCCAGTGCTGGACCAGGGGGGCATATTGGCAAACCAAGCTTTTTTAATGACAGGCATTGTTCAAGACAAACAAAAGCACGGTTCTGAATATTAACATGCAGCCTTGTGTAAAGGTCATCTGTATGGCACATTCATCATTGCCCCAAAACAGGGGGGCAAAATGCTTTAAAACTCTGTCAAAACTTGTTATTGTCAGAATGCGCCTAGTAGCCAGCAACTGACGCAAGCATAGCAACCATTTGAGCAATCCTCCTCCTTCTCAGCAGCCACTTTGCAAGGAGCTGAATACACAGAAGCAGCAGCAAAAGTGAACACAAGATAATAGATATGTTCTTCTTAACTGCTAGTAGGGGGGCTACTTTAATTAGGCTACTCAATTAAAAAATTAATCTAATAATCTGCAATAATTAGGCTGAACAGCAGTTCTTTCCATAAGGTAGAGATCCCACAGTAGCTCTTGCCTTTGCTAACTTGGAGCAGGCAGCCAGCAACAGCATTTGAGTTTGGAGACTCAATAGTGCGCTTCTCATTTGTGAAGACATTTGAAAATCAGAATAAAAAGGATATATAGCACAGGAGGCTAAAATCTGGGACTGATCCTTCAGCAGATCTGTAACAAATCCCAGTGACATTACCCCAGTTAAATACCATTTGCATTCCTTATGTCAGCAACTGCTTTTCAGGATATGACATTCACAGTCTGGCCCTTAGATGGCATGGAAGGGACAAAACCATTACAAATGTTTCAGAAGTCTCTATAGTAAAATTAATAAATGACAGCAAGACTCCATTATCAGTGCTCGTTCATTTAGTTAAATTAAATAGTTTGACTCCTTTGTTCACTGAACAAATACAGGCTTCCTAATCATCTTCTGCCCCACTAAACAGTTAGAAGCCAGAAAGATCGCATTCATTTATTTCTAACTTTGCTTCAGTTGGCTGTTCAGCCAAACTGTACAGATGCATATTTAAACTGAGAAACAGAATACATCATATTTGTATAGAATATTTTATTCCTAAATCAAGAAGAGCATTTAAATAGCAACTCAGCATTTAAGAGGAAGGACGTACCTTCCAGGGCATTTTTACAGCTTTACCCTAACACAGACCAGAATTCTTCAGCAGACACCAAGAAGGACGTGGATGGACTGCCACCAGCCTCATGCCCTGTGAAGCACTTTACTCTGCTGCTTACTGTCTATTGGAGAACTGAGGAGGAATACCTCTATTTTTCAGCATGGAGAAGTTTGGCCCAGCTTATGGCTACCCAGGCAGCAGAGCATACATTTGTTCCAGGGCTTTTTCCAGCATCTACCCTTGTTCTAATAAACTACATGCTCTGAGAACAGTACAGGGTTGGACTCTTTGCTTGCAGACTCATAACTGCCTTATCTGCTGTGCATTCCTTGGCATCAGGAGGGGCAGACTAGCAAAACGTCAGAGACACTGTGAAAGCTAGTTTGTTAAGGCCATTTTAGCTCCAGCCTGCCTATCTATAATGCAATGGAAAGTGCAGCAACAGCAGAGTAGCAAGGTTCCAGGCTACAGCAAGTGAGGATTTACTCATGTTCAGCAGCTGTAGACACAGAAACAAAGGAAAGAAACAGCTTACCTTCAGAAGGCCTCAGGTACACAGGATCTCAAGCAAAACACCCTCACCTTCACTGCCAACCCTTAAATGAGGTCTGGGAAGGGATGAATCTGGCTTCACACCTTCCAATCACTCAGGTACTTGCTTGCACCTGAGTTCTCCTGGGTTGACCCTCCCTTCCCACCAAGTGCTTGGTAGCTGGTTCAAGCCATGACTTAGCATTTCCAGTACAACATCTTACATGTTCCATTCAAGAAGAAAACTAAGAAAAATGCTAAATACCTTCAGTTCAGAGTTTGAAAAACAAACAGAACTTGAAGTTTTTGGATCAGTTAAAGCAAGACCAAATTCAACAAGTCTATATGTGCTCCTAATAATCATATTCCAAGAATTCAGGCTCAATTGTTTGTTTGTTTGTTTTCTGCAAAAGTTAGTGAATTTTGGAGTGAAATTTGGACATGTCAGCATAAGATTACTTGAAAGACAATTTTTCTCCATAATCACAATGCAAAGATAAGGATGACACCACATTCCCCAGAAAGGCAAAATAGAATGGCAAGAGTCACAGAACAAAATATTTCCTGAGACATTTTCAAGAAATACTTCCACTAGCTCTGTAATGAGTGTGGCTGAGAGACTCAGCTGCTAACTGTCAAGATCCACTCCCAAAACATGAGAAAATTTCTCTGTACACTTGGCTGGGCACACTCTATGTGGACAGTATGGCTCAGTCCCACTGTGCCCTCAGTGCTGGACACCAAAAATTTTGTCTGTATTCCTGTACCCCATACACTGCATGTGTGTTTAGTGCTCTTACTGGCATAGAGCTATCTCCAGAATAACATAAGGTACAGATAACATGTATCAACTGCATCTAGAATTAAATATAATTCATACACTATGTTTCAACTAAGTGTCTGAAAGTACTTCTGCCTGTCTGCTCAGTGAAATTCAATTTTGCATCCCTGTGCAAAATAGCATTATATATAATTCATTCTTCTTCTACACTTAAAAGGAAACAAATCAAGATCAGTCAATCCATATTTACTTAAAGTTCTACTGATGCTATCCATTTTTCACAGATAATTCTGTGACAAAACCAGAGATCTCCAGGAGAAATTAAAACCATCACAGGATGTGAGGCCAACAGAGACTTTGACTTGCTCCTGGCCATACAAGCTATATGTGACCGAGAGCTGTGGCACATGCCAGGCACAGACAGCATATGTTGTTCCTGATCATTGTTCTTCTTTTCCCCTGGACTACATCCCCATTGCTCATGCTTTTGTAATCTCTATCACTGCCATGCATTTGGCAACTTTACCTGCTCACTATATAAAACGAACCTACTGCAAGTATTTACTCCATTTAATTGTGTGGATATGTATAGAAAGACTCTTGCAGTACGTACGAGTCTCTGACCTCTTTTCTGCCATCTTACTCTTACAAAGTAATCTGTTTACCAGTCACTTGTGCTTTTGTCAACTTCAAGCCAGGATGAAACGCATTGCCAAAAAAATGTACTGTGTAACTTGGTCTCATAGGTGTAAAGAATTCATCTAGCAAAAGGCTGAGAACATTATCATAAGTGGAATAACATTACACACACTCTGGCAAATAGAAGAAAACCACAAGATTTGTTTACTATTGATCTTCCTGATCTTCTAGCTGACAGATGATACAAAAAGCTGAGTCTGACACAGACGTCTAATAAAATACATGTAGCAGTGGCTAGATCAAATAACCAGCAAGGCATTTTGTGGCACTAGGATGAGCACAGGTTTATGAGGCCACAGGATTGATAGCATGGTAATAGGATTAACCTTATTTGTGTCACAAAAACCATCCCTTGTGCCAAGCTATTTGTAGCTCATCTAAAGCAACTTGCTTTAAACTCTGATTGCCCAGACACTGCTGCCTGGAATCCAAAAGTCTTCCAGGACTCCAAACCAGACAGCTTTCAAGTATTGTAACAAACCCATTGAATTCAGTCTTGTTCAAGGAAGGTACATGCAAGGGAACACACTGCTTAGGGGGTTGTAAAGCCCTCACCTACAGAGACCTTCACCAGCCAGTGAGACAAATGAGGGGCTTCCAAACACCCTAACAGCAAGGAGGTTTAGTCTTCACCCTAATCTAATTAAAAGCAAATTAAATTGCTTCCTGGGCACTAGAGTTTGGCCTGAGATTCCACCCCAAAGAAGGGGTTGTACACTCCTTGTTTAATGTTCCATTTAAACCATCTGCTTAAGCTTAACTGCAGGAGGATGGAAACATACTGTGTAAGTAAAACACACAGAAGTATAGAAAAAGAAATCCAATCTCTCTTTTTTTTCCTTCTTTTCATTGTTCACAGCCCTGAAACCTGCTAATGTCTGACAGAATGACAGTGGAATATTTCCCAAACTATACTGACTTAATGGCTCACTTCGTCAGGGTGGAGATGGTAGCAAAGCCAAAAGTTGTAAAAACATCCAATAAACTTTTGTGATGATTCAGCAAAGAAGTCTGACAAAGTGGAAACAAAACTACTTAAAGGAGTATTTAAAATGTTGTTCTTGGGAAAATCCCTATATTGTGATGAGGGATTTTTTAATACTTGGTATGTGAATAGATTTAGAAAAATATACACAGCACAGTTTTAAATACATAACCTAACACGTAGAGGCACATATAATCACTGCATATCTCTTGTTTAATCTCTCACTTAGGCCAATTCATTTCAAATAATCTACATAAGATGTGTATTAAACAAGGATGAGAGCAGCGCGATTCAGCTGTTCTTAAAATAAGAGGCATTTTAGCCTAGCAACAGAACAAACAGCATATCCTATCCAAATGGATGAGCCCATTAGCTCAGCAAAGGACTGCTATGATTTAAGAGGAGTGGATAAAGTACCAAACTCCAGGCTCCTGAGTCCAGCTGGAAATGGTTACTTTATCTGTACCAATAAGTTATGGCAATTTATAGAGATTTTTCCTAGACTGGTATTCACCATTTCCTTGGATGAATGTTATGAAAGATATTGGGTCTTGAGACAAAACAATGATTTTTGTTATATCTGGGGCTTAAAAGTTCCCTTCTGATGGTCATATAAGGGAGAGTTAAACAAAAGTTAGCATCAAATCCTACAGCAAGTGTTTCAAGCATTGATACTTAGGTCAAATTAACAATTAAACAACTTATTCCCACAACACATCTTTATTTATAAAACAAAACATTCTGCTCATCTGTCATCTTTTTTAAAAGCCTGGACTGTTTTGCAACTATCAAAACCACCAAAGTACAGCAATGGATGAGTTTTTACATGCAAAGTTATTGTACATCTCATTCTCATCTCCACTTTTTATAGGAACCTGAGCAAATAACAGCAAATTCTGATCTGAAAACCATTTCTGCCAAATTTAAATCTTCTGAACCACATCAAGTGAAACTGTCAGTGTATACAGTCCTATGGAGCTTCCCATAATGCATGATGTTGCAACTAACTACAATAGAAAAAAAAAAAAGTGTTATTTAAAACTCATTAGCTATTATGATTGAAAATTAATTTATGTCATCTGTAACTGAAACATAGTTTGGAATATTCACCCTGGCACAGATACTTGGGTTGTTTACTTCCTTCCCACCAGGCTCTTTTTTTTTAAGATTTTAAAGTCTAAAAAATAACCTTGCATGTTTAACATGTTTCCTAAGCAGGGGAAGAACAAAAATAACAGTTCCCCAGTTGCACTACAAAAAAAATAATAATAAAAGAACACACATTTAAAAAAACATGTTGATAAGTATATAAAAACAAACAAAAATATGATTAGCTATGCATGATGAAATCACAGACAAAATAGTTTGAAGCAGAACTTTTTGAAGAAACTGGTTTGCAGTGTCTTTCTGTTATTGTCTTAGGGCAGCGTCTGTCTTTGCAAAACAAAATAGGACTGCTTTTACACTGAAGTTACTTGTTTTTGTGCTTCGTGATTCAGTACTGCTCATGTGTACCTCTTGCTTTTAAAATAAATGATACCGTTATTCAATATACAGTTGTATACATATATATGGATGGATGAAAAATAGCATGGAAGAATGCATGTATGTGGTGTGCATATATATATAATTCATGTTTGGGTATGCAGACATACATTCACATCATTTTCTCCCATCTTCAAATCTGCAAAATCCCATTACACAACTTATGAGGCCTTAGGAGTTTTGTTGAATTTTGCAAAAGAAAGCTATCCTCTTCTAGATTTTTCTCATAAGGAAAGAAACTATTTGTCATCACATTTGGCAGGCATTCAAGCTTGTAAGTTGCAATCACAAGAATTCCTTGCAAATATCTATGCAAAATCCAAGGGACTTTTTTCCATCCAGGTGAGGAGAGGATAGGTTAGGTACTTGGGGTCTGGATTGGCTATAAAGCTAAAGAGGAGCAGTGACAGGAAAATCAAATCTATAGCTTCCCCACCATTCTAACCCTAGAAGTGCACTGAGATATGGAAATGTTCTACAACATCTGCTGGAGGATGATGGTCATCTTCCTCTGAATTCACTTCTTGATAAAAGGAACAATCCTTCCCTTTAAAGTGGACAGGGAAAGCAGTAAGGAGAGGTGAGGCATACACTGACTGAGTGAAAGAGCCAGCATGCTCCAAAGGAGGTCACAAGAACCCAGAAGTGCAGGTCTGGCATGACAGGGCTAAGGGAAGTGCAGCATCTCCACAGTTTGCTTGCTCAAATTAGTACCAGGGAAAAAGTGGAGAAGAAAATTAATCAAAGAAAATGCACTGGTTTATTCCTACTCCGGTACTGCCAGTACTATTATAGGCCAGTGAACATTTATCGAAGTCAGAATGTATTCCCCTGGTTACATAAGGGAAACTCCGCTTTTCTGTGGAAGATGTGGACATCTAAGATGCAACTGTTTTGAAAAAATATAGTGATAGAAACCAGAGCCCCAGACACAGCTGTACATTCACTAACTGACATTGAACATCAGCCTGCAGAAAGGTCCCTACCACCACCACCACTTCTGAGAGCAGCAGGTCGGTTGTGATGCAGGAGGATGGAAAGAGAGGTTTGCATGAGAGCTGATGTGAGGACATTTTAGGACATGAGGTGTTTACCTGATGGCTTGTTCAGTGTCACAGTCCTGACTCTGGAACATAGCTACAAAAATTACAGTGTTTCCCATAAACAGCCAACAAGAATGTCACAATGATAAACTGCATGCACCCTTTTAATTGTAAAAAGAAGTCCTAAAAACAGTCAGGTTTTGCTATGTTGGAGATAAACTTATCTTTCTGCTTTAGTTCTGAGGGGAAGGTTGATCCTGTGTGTGTTTTGATAAAAAATGACAAAGAAATGTTTACTTAGTGCAAACTCTGAATTAAGATTTCAAATACCATGTTTTGTATTTTGGCTTTTTTTCTTTTTTTGTGACCCAAGTCACAAATGAATGGGTTCTGTGTAAATTTTCCCTTACATAAAGCAACCTGATGCATGGTCATACTCTCATTTCATCTCTCCTCCTAATCCCTATGCCCAACCTGACCAGTGCCCATCTGGGAATGCTGAACAGCTTCAGAAATGATCCAGCAACATCTTTTCTGCTTGTCAACTTCTCCTCCCAAATCTTGTGAGAAGAGACATGAGAGAATTCTGATCTGCCACAATTTGCTATAATCATTTTAATTTTAATTTGCAGATAACTCAGACTGAGTCGATTTAATTTTGAATGATGCTAAAGCTCAGCAAATCTCAGCTTGGAAACTTTCGCCGCCTTCCCCACTCAGGCACTGTCAGGATGATATGAAATCCAAAAAGCATACAAGTTGCAAAGGCAGCATGCTTAAATTAATCTTATCCTCCCTTACTAGGCTCCTTTGGAAAAAACACTAACTCATTTCAGGTTTGAGTATTCTGAATCTAAAACAGCTCTTATCTTAACTTGCCTATGTGAGATTTACAAATGAGAAAAGAACAAATAAGGATTAATTTAAATTTTAATTTAAAAACCCTTCATTTTCTTATCCCTTATCAAACTGCCAGCATTTTTCCTGCTAACAATGAGCTGAGTGTCATGGGCACCGCACAGCCCCCTACCACAAACCAAGTAATCTCTTTCATCTAAAACCCTGATCCCTTTAATAAACAAAATACGAAAAGGCAGTCAAAATTACGCTCTGGCTTTATGAAAGAAGCAGGGAAATCCTCAGAGCACAATCCCCTACTTGTTATTTTCACAGCCCACGTGACCCAAAGTCATTCTGAAGGATAAAAAGACAGAGGCTGCCACCAGATCTCTGCCATGATTTTTCCACAGTTCCCAGCCTTAGCCCATCTGTTATTCAGCGGCCACATGAATGGCATGTGTCAAGAGAGTCATCACTGTGCAAACTGCCCAAAGAAATCAACCAGCCAACATCCTTTTGCTTCCATGGCTTCAGCAATTGTTGCTGAGCCGGCCACCATATGGTGAATAATTAGTTTTTCGACCCCACTCCAGAAAAATGTTCGCTCCATTGCCAGGCATTAGCAATATGTGTGTTAATGAACAGCAGATGATGAATGCCTATACATTAACAAATGTTGAGATTTTCTGGCAGTGAGCTGCATTCAATGTAAGAATCCCGATGACTTGTAAGGCACTGAGTGATGGACAGCATCAAATCATGGCTGAAGCCCACAATTCAACCAAATTTCTCAAACACTAGAACAACTTTGCAATAAGCCACCACGCTCTTCTTATCTTGCCACTTTCTTTCTTAAAATGATGAACTGAACCCATGTAAAGGATTGGCAACTCAGAGCTCTCAGACAGCCTTCTGTTCTCAGGCAACCAAGGTGCACTGTGTACATAGGTGGGAAGCAGGTTCCTCCACACTCCTCTTTGTCTGAGTGCTTGATACACATGAATTTATACTGAGTACCTGCACTGTGTAAACCCCTTGAGGAGTCAGTGCCCAGACCTCTGAGCAAACACTCACCTCCAAGGGCTGAGACTGGTAAATACATCTGATGGTTCTACCAAATGGACTTAACAGCTCAGCTAAGACCACCAAATACGTTTCACTACCTGGTGATTTTTCTTTTTCTACTCCTCTAGTTAAAAAGAGATCTTACCTGTTTTACTCAATAGGACAAAGTAGCCCCATGATGTGCAGACATTCTGACCACATAGTGGAAAGCTGATGGTTCTGGCTATTTTCTGCCATAAATGAGGTTGCAAATGCATTCCAAATGTGTTTTAAAATAGAAGAAACAACTTACAAACTGGTCTGTAAGTATCTAAGTGCAATTCTGGCAGATGCACTTGGTATAGTACAGAAATACACATTGTAATATGCATCCTGATTAAAACACATTAAGCAACAGCTTGATGTCTTCAGAAGACAATAGACAGTAGAGGCAGACAGGACACCTCAGTTTCCCTCACGAAAACTTCATTTCAGTAATGAAAGGCACAGAGGGAAAGGCACAGAGAAAATCCAGATACTTTTGCGTCCAAGAATGTTGTACTAAAGAGACTTGGTTTAGTGGAGAAGTATTGGTGATGAGAGGATGATTGGACTGGATGACCTTGGAGATCTTTTTCAATCTTGGTGATTCTATTATTTGTCAGATCCTATCCCAGTCCCAGTCAAACCTTGCCATTCAACCGTTGGCAAATTGTGGTCTCCCTGTATCACATGGTCTATCTGGAGGCTAGCTGTGCACAGATCTGGATTCATGTTCTAGATCTCTCAAGTAGGCGGATCTTGAAACCTCCATCTGCACATATTGCCTCATCAAGCGTTCAGGCTGCACAATAGGCAAGCAGATGTTTTTCCAGGAGAAACCCAAGCTTCAGACACAGATGACATGCATGGGTAGAGACTATGGATTTGAGTTTTCACATTCCTATGAAAAGATAAAAATTGCAGATTTAACTCCTTTTGGTGCAGTCCCAGGCAGTGACCATTCAACTTAATCTGTGCAAGTACTGAATGGAGAAATCACTATCTGATAGATGGATGTTCCACTAAATCTTGTTGATCAAGTAGGAGTCATGGTGTGTAAGAATATAGTGGTATTGTCTATGGAAAAAAAATAGATTTCATCTGCCCAGAATAAGGCACCTACTGACTATGTTTTATATTTATTTTCTGCTGCAAGACTTAAATTTGAAGGAGAGAGGGCTGCAGAACTGTAAAGATGATTTAACTGATGTCTTAAGTTCCTTGGTGGCACCTTGATATAGAAAATGCTCACATATTTTATACGTGAGTAGTTTCTTCCAGTGTACCTGTTGAGTGTTTTGAACCCTACTCAGTGGTTTGGGCCTTCTGGGAAAAATATTTTAATTTTGACTGATGGGTAGTAACAATATACAAAGAATACAGACAAGAATTATGTCTACATATTGTCCCCGGACTCAAATATGAATCTTTAGTTCAGGTTTCAGGCCAACCTTGAGTTCAGTGCTGGTGGCTCCACGATACAGTTTCACGACTTAAGAACTATCAGTTTAAAGCATTCCCATCCTCTGTGCTCATCTGCTGTACTGTCTTCAAAGTCTTTCCAATATGCTATCAGCTGTGCCTTGTCAGGAAAATATTCTGCATTAAAGTGACTTTAAAAAGACAAAATAACTTAAAACTCCACCTCAGACTGTAATAAGCTAGAACACGAGGTGTACTATGACAACATTCAAAAAAAAGATGAACTGTGGCAACAGACATGCCTAACAACAGCACATCTGGTCAAAGACTTATAGAAGTATTCTTTTGTTTGCATTAGTAGGATTTTTACCTATACAAATACAGTGGGAAGATATGTCAACAGTTATTCTTCAGTATTTCAAGTTCTGAAAGCCTTATATGGTATCTAAATAAATTTCTGCTTCTTTGTGATCAAAGTGATAGCATTTGCACTCAAACCACTACATAATTCCCTGTACAATTACTTGTCTGATAAATAAATGTCCAGCTCACCTTCCCTGGAGGTGCTCAAGACCAGGTTGGATGGGGCTCTGGACAGCCTGAGCTGGTGCAGGGCAGCCCTGCCCACAGCAGGGGCAGGAACTAGATGATTTTTGAGGTCTCTTCCAACACAGTCCATTCTGGGATTCTATGATTCTAACTGAAATGATTGCAGTGGTCTTTCTTAGCAAGGAGCTAAGAGCAGATAAGATACAAGTGCACACAACAATAGATGTCCTAAATATAGGGAGCTGTTACAAATGTTGGCTCAGTAACTACAAGGGCAAGGGAACGGTAATTTGAAAAGTATCTCCAGTTACTACAGTACAAATATAGAGATATTTTTCTAAATATCAGCCTTTCAAAACACTTCTGATGCAGCATAACCAGGAATCTCATCATCTTGCACATCAAGAGTAGTAAGAAAGAAGTAAGTCAGAAATTTCAGTGACAATCCTGAAATTGTACTGTCTTGAGAATGTGATCTTGGTAATACCTGCAGTACTCCACTGTCCTTTAGAAAGCTCGTAGACATAAGGATATCAGGTAAAAACAACATGCCTGTACAAGTTGAATCACTGCCCTGATTTTCTCCTGCAGGATTTTTACTTTTGTTAACAGCAGTACATACAGGAGGAACACATCTTGATTCTAAGAGTCCAAGAAACTACATGGCAGGGATATCTGGAAAAGATAAGTATTATTTGTTAACTAATTACATTCAAAATCGGTGCAACGAACCTGGAATATTTGGTGCTCTTTTATTGCCACTCTATCCTGTGAGATGAACAGAAGAAAAAGGAACAAAATACTTCTACTGTAGTTAAAGGAAAAAATAAAATAAAATCCGGCTTGTAAAAAGAATACCACATTCCCAGAATAAAACACAAAATTTAGCATTAATGATGACCTTAATTATTCAAGTATTCCCACAATAACTGTAGGAACCACACACACACAAAAAAATCACTGTTTAATCTAAAAAGTTTAACTGTTTTCACAAAAAGAGATGGAATTAAGATATCTTTAAAACCTGCACTGAAAATCTGTAGAATATCTTTTTCAGCTAGACTGTGGAAAAAAAAAAAGTCTTCAAAAAACCCATTTCAAAAAGAATATCTTTAAAAGTCATTATGTAGTTGAATGATCTTAAAAGGCTGCACAAAGGCAGCCAAGGAAAATTCCTGACATGCATTTTAATGGAACCGATGCAGTGGCATTTATAGTAACGTTCAAGATAAGCAACAATCTAACATTATTTTAATTATTTGTTATGTCTTTATCTATCTTTGGGAATATTCTAGTGGTTTAAGAATGTATTGTTTTTAAAAGAACAGATATTCCTAAGTATTTGTCTTTAAAATACTGAAATATTTCACTGAAGAAGGGCTTTGAAGCAAAAAGGCTAATACCTTTGCCCAGATGAATCCAAATTTTGCCAAAGAGGGCTGTGCTGGCGACTTGCCAGGAGCTTTAAGGCTGAGGGCAATTTGCATGAAATGGAGGAAATTGCAGCTGCCCTAAGACTTAGTATGGAGACACAGACAGCCCCAATTGAGACAGAGCATTGCACAATGGGATTTGTGAATACAAACATGCCACACTTCCTTATTTAAGATGAAAGTAGCTATAGGCAACAGAGTAAGTCTCCATGAAAGCTACTTAGATACCTTTACCCCCACCTTTCAGGTCCAATGACCTCATTTCAAATCCAGGTGGGGGCTGTCACTAGACCACAAATGGAAATGAAGGTTGATTGCAGAAGACAACCACTTTCAGAAAAAGTGCTAGAGAATAGGATTAAATCCCATTCAGATGCACTCCTGGAAGAGAATACAACTCAACACATTCTTAAAAGCACTTAAAAATTCCTGAATCAGGGCTTCGGAAAACCCTTGCTAATCATTCCTTGTTGTCACCATCAGGACCACAGGAATCACTGAAGATAGATACAGGATGCTTGTACGTGTGCTCTGAACAAGTCTTGAAAAATTGCATCAGGATATTATTATTTTGATCATACGGACAGTTTTTCACACTCATCAATAAGAGATATCTTCTTGATGTTGTTTTCAAGATTTCCACAAGATGCCTGTTGTATTACATAATTCTTCATTTTAATTTATTCAGTACTATTGATATGACTTCCAGTGGAGAAAAGATATATTGCATTATTTCTCATCATACTCCTCATCCTACACACTGTTTGACTGGCAAAAACCTACTTATTTACTAGTGCTGGAAGAAGTGCACAGACAACTACATCACAAGAAGTTAAATGAACACAGTCACAGATGCTGAGCAAAATGACACAGGCTGCAATTCTCAGTAACCAGAGCTGATCTTAGCAGTATGTCAGTATGATCTTGCTATGTGCCTTCAAGAGATTGGCTTGGTTCTTTGCTACTGTAAGACACATTATCTCAGAACAAAGCCCCAGCAAAATTGCCCTCTTCCCTTTCCTTCTTGGCACCAGCAATTAGCTTAACCAGTACTTGCTGCTACACCAAACATAGTCACTGCTGCAGTAAAAGAGGCCATACACAGTATAGACAATTGTTCACTTTTTGGCATGTATAACAGAAGATGCAAAGCTGTCATTTATTAAAAGAACATTAATCTCTGACTTCTGCAAAGAAACTTCATGCCCCTCTCTCTCTTTTTCTTCCATATCTCAGTCTGCAATAGCTTTAAACAAACTTTAAGGTGGCTGTCATGTGAGTGTAACATGGATGGCACATGGCTAGCATATGGCCAGCATGTGGCCAGCGCACATTTTACAGTGTGACTTCTAATCTGGGAATGAACATTTTATATATTTCCATCGCTAAACACAAAAACGTAAATAAAATGCAGAGCCAAGGCTCTAAAAATAACAATACTGCAATGTCTAAGTACTAGTACAGGAAACTTCAATTCCACTATTTCTTTGGAAGTTGTGTCTGCTACTTAAGCAATGCACTATGACTTCCTGAAAGTGAGGAGCTGTGCCAAATGGAGTTTCACGTGACATTTTTTTAAGACATCTAGAGTTTTACCAGATTCTGTTGTATCTCTTTTCTGTAGTGAACCAATTGTATGGTTGTTACATCTCAGCAACTACAGACATTCCTTAAAAAATTATATATACATATATATATATAGAGAGACTTCCCAATTTGGATTGTGACAAAATAGTAGTGGTAGTGATGCAATGAACATGGTAATGGTAGGTATTGTGAAGAGAAACTACAAAGAGATACTAATGGAAAAAGAAGGAGATGTTGGAGCAGAGAAAGGAAGAAGAGCAATTGGAGATGGAAGGACTGTGGTATTTTACTGTAGAAGAAATAATTTCCATTGAAGTTTCTGCCAGGGTGGGACTTGAGTGTCTCACTGTTCCTTCCCCTTGTTAATCTTTCTCTTACAAATCATAGCTGCTTCAAAAGGCAGAAACATAGTGTCTCACATATTTTATAAATCAAAGAATATTTGTAATGCTTTGACAAACTCTACTTCGAAAGTTGCTTGCCAAATCAAAAGCAGGTTCAGCATGCTTTGAAACTGTGTCAATGATAATCTGAAATCATCCTGCATTTCAAGTGCTGAAAGACCGCCTCCTGTTACAAAAGGGATTCAACTTCCTAAAAACATTGAACAATTTTACTGTTAAAAACACTGTGAGTCAAGCAACATAGCAAAACTTACTCAACATTTACCTTACATTTCTATAAGATCATTTGGAAGACATGCAGCCAGAGAGAGCATATTTCAAATTGCTAGATGTCACTCACTTCTTTTCTTTGTCTAGCAGCAGATGTGAAGAAACACAGAATGGTTTGGGTTGGAAGGTACTTTTAAAATCTAGTTCCAACCCTTATGCTATGGGTAGGGAAATGTAGCAGATGTACAGATGCTTAAGATGTTTTCTTTAAACTACTATTGAGGAATTCAAGACAGTTTTGAGACTGAATCCTCTGCATCTAACTAAGTTAAAGTACCCTGTCAGAAGTGGTTCCATATTGAAAGTGTAAAAGCCCTTTTGAGAATTGATGAAAAAGTGAGAATAATTGCAGTCACAACATTTAGAAAGTGCAAAGTGACTTGTTAAAACCTTAGTGAAATGCAGAACAATTCAGAGAATCTGAATCTTTTTAGAGAGAGAGAGTAAAATAAAACGTAGCCTTGCATTAAAAACACAAGTTTGAAAGCTTGGCAATGTTGTTCTTGATGCTTACAAAGTAAAATGAAGATTGAAAGCAGATAATTGAGCTGCAAATTAATAATGAAAATCACGTCTGGCTTTACTTATATTAAGATATAAAAAAATTAGATTTATTAACGTGAAACGTATTCATTCACACGAAAATAATATCTGGTAGGGAAACAGACAGCAGGAAACAGCACTGCACTGAAGATGATATCACATATATCCACAGGTACATACAAATAGAATGGCAGACTGAGCAATAAAACATGTCTAATTTTTTGGACATTTGCTTAGTGCATGAGAAAAACTATTCATTATTAGCAAGTGCAGATAGATTTTTTTTTTTACATCAAAGATTCATGTCTTTTTCTTTTAGACTAAGCTAACGTTATATAGGCTGTAAGGAGATCATGAGAATCTTCATGGAACACAGTTACTTTTACTAGTATGTGAGCATAGGAACCATTTGGTTGAAGATGATGCTCAGGTATATGTCTGGCTTCAACAGTGCTCATCTGTAGATATTTCAGAGGAATTTACAGAATAACATATTTTTGGAAGCATTTTTCTTCTAATCCATCAATACAGTTATTTTCTCATATCCAGAGCATGTAAATGTATATCCTGTGTATGGTTTAATTCTATGTAATGTAATTGTAGGTGCATATATGGAAACTCTTTGTCAAGAAGTATAGCAACAGCACAAGGGGTAATGGTTTTAAACTGAAAGTGTAGGTTTAGATTAGATACAAGGAAAAAATAATCTATGTGAGGGTGCTGAGGCACTGGCACAAGCTGCCCAGAGAAGCTGTGAATGCCCCACCCTGGAGGTATTCAAAGCTAGGTTGGATGAGATTTGGGGCAATGTGATCGAGAGGGAATTGTCCCTGTCCATGGCTGGAGAGTTGGAGGTAGGTGATCTTTGAAGTATTTTCCAGCACAAACCATTTTGTGAATATGTGATTTTCTGACAAGGCAGCCAAGTAGGGTCAATGGGGAGAAAAATACCACTCCTTCTAAGGTTGTTATCTAACACAGAGTGCAAGGAACAAATAAGGGATCACTTCAGACATTCTCTTCTGTCCATAAAAAGAGTTTAGATAAATTAGTTAGTTTAGATTAATTGCCTTGCTTCTGTGTATCTGAAGTCTGGTAAGAGAAAAAGCAAAGGAATAAGACAGAGCAACTGTTCTATTACTCTGTTTTCTTATGGAATGGTCTTCTTACAGGGATTGAGTGCATACTCAGTCAGTTTGCAGATGACACCAAGCCAGGAGGTGGTTTTAATCTGCCAGAGAGTAGGGAGGCCCTCCAGAGGGATCTAGGTAAGCTGGATCCCTAGGCTGAGGTGAATGGGATGAGGTTCAACAAGGCCAAGTGTCGTGCCCTGCACTTTGGCCGAAATAACCCCATGCAGCTCTATAGGCTTGGGCATGAGTGGTTGGGATGACTGTGAAGAAGTGTGAATGCTGGTTGATGCTCAGCTGAACATGAGCTGACAGTGTACCCAGGCAGCCAAGAGGGCCAATGGCATCCTGGCCTGCCTCAGAAATAGTGTGGCCAGCAGGAGCAGGGAGGTGATCATCCCCCTGTACTCAGCTCTGGTGAGGCTGCACCTCGAGTATTGTGTTCAGTTTTGGGCTGCTCACTACAGGAAGGATGTTGAGGCCCTGGAGTGTGTCCAGAGGAGGGCAACATAACTGGTGAGGGGTCTGGAGCACAAGTCTTATGAGGAGCGACTGAGGGAGCTGGGATTGTTTAGTCTGGAGGAGTCTCAGAGCAGACCTTATTGCACTCTACCACTTCCTGAAGGGAGGTTGGGGTGAAGAGGGGTTCTGCCTCTTCTCATAGGCAACAGACAGGACCCAGGGAAATGGCCGCAAGTTGTATCAGAGAAGGTTTAGGTTGGACACGAGGAAAAACTTTTTCTCTCAGAGAGTGGTCAGGCACTGGAGTGGCCTGCCCAGGGAGGTGGTGGAGTCGCCATTCCTGGAAGTGTTCAAGAGGCATCTGGATGAGGAACTGCGAGATATGGTTTAGTAGCTTGTGGTAGCAGTGGTAATGAGAAGACGGTTGGACTAGACGATCTTGTCGGTCGTTTCCAATCTTGTGATTCTACGATTCTATGATTCTACTATCTCATTGAGTCCACATACCCTTCTGATAGACCAGCATCCTTAACTTTAGACCTCTTCATTCTCGCACGAAGGGCTCGTGAGGGGCTGAAGATTTTCTTTACTGAAGATTTTCTGTGGCAACAAGGATGCCTAGGATTTCTCCGGATCTATTTCTTGATCAGAGGCCTACCTGTCATTCTGTTCTCCCCTTCCTGCTTGTAGAATATATATTTGTGCTTCACAAAAAGTCTTACATTTGATTAGCTACATATGTGTCCAGTTGTCCTATCAAAAGCTTCTGCTGGAAGGTACAATACTTTCAGTACTGTACCAGTTCTTTTCTTGAATGATTGGTGCATCTGCTTCTCACTACATCTTTTGCTTATCCCAGCTGGTATTCAATATTTAACCACAATTGTATTTATCCCATACACTAGAAATCATATATTATGCCTCCAAGATTTCTGAAGAAGGCTAAAAGCAACTGCAATTATACAGATCATAGAATAATAGTGTGATAGAATATCTCAGGTTGGAGGGAACCCACTAGGATTGAGTCCTGCAGGCTCCACACAGAACCACACAAAAATCACCATATCAATAAAAATTGAGAGCTGATTCATTTCTGAGCCTTTGGAGTGTATTTTCAAGATTCATTTTGCTAGGAAATCACAGAGGTTTTTTAAAGATTAATTTTTTTTCAAAATCTTACTTGGAAAAGGAAAGATATGTTCCTCCTACATTCAGTTGCTTTCGAATGTATGCCAAGAATTTGACCATAGTTCTTTTAAGAATAGTGAAAATAACATATTACTTTGTTCTTTCACTTATAGTAATTGGGATAGCCAGAGCAAACTTTGATTCTAATCATTGCCTAAAAAAATCTACAGAATGTACAGCATAGATACACTAAAAATACAAAAGTAATCTTCAGGTTAACTGCTCTGAATTAGCAGGCAAGTCCTGCAGTACACACACAAAAAAGCAAACAAACAAACAAAACCTATAAGTCAAAAGATAATATGTCTGAGATCAAGAAAATCACTTTGGTAGTAGCTTAAACTGACTGCCCTTTAGAGTTTGAGAGTTGAGACTGAACTAAATCCGCTTTATTGCTTTCTGTGATTCAGCACACAAACTAACTTCAGGCAATGAGACCAGAGATGCTGTAAGAACGTACTGTGGCAATAATCTTGCTATTGTTCCTTTCAGCTACATTGATTTGCAAAAATAGTATTAAAAATAAAAAAAAAAAAGAAAAAAGATGTTTCACCACTCCTCTGTCAAACCACCCAAAATATGTCTTTGTTATGTTAGAATAAATATATTTAGTTTTCTTTTTATGAACTAACTTAGTAACTGGTAAACACTCAAAAGCTGTGGAATATGTTTCCAGTTGGACACAGAAGTATGAAGTTAGAATATGACGCTCTCTGCAGCTAAAGAAAAACAAACAAAAAAAGTCCTTATTTGTGCCCCAGATCTTTAAGTCTTCAAAGAAGGCCTAGTTCTCTAAAACATTAAACTCTAAATTTGCCCGATGAGAGGCAGAATGCTTCTTACTCCCTTATGGTAGGAAATGGGAAGAGATTCAAGATCACTTCTAAATTAATCTCTTTGGGATCACAGGAGGTCAATGGTCATTTATTCTATTCCCTGATTCAAGAAGAATCAGCTGTACCTTTCCTACTCCTGATAAATTTCTCCAAAAGCAGAGAGAATATTCTCAGAATAGTCTTTCTATTCTCGGAGAATAGCTTTCTCCGTGCATATGGAGAAAAAATTACTGCCTTCTCCTTTGCAACTGCATTATATATTAGTGAAGAGTCTTCTCTAATTTGCCAAAACTCTTATCATCCTTTCTGTTCCAGAATGGGTGCCACATCTTTACTGAGTTCTAGTACCCAAGCTGACAAAACATCCCAGTGATCATGGCTGAACAGAACAGACTCTATCTTGTGTCTGGCTGGGCAAACTATGCTTATAATCTCAGCCACTCCAAATTGTAGCTGTTTGTTATTTTGATCAGTACCTATGAGGTTAAAGTTGGATATTAGGAAAAATGTCTTCTCTGAAAGAGTAACGATGCATTGAAACAGACTGTCCAGGGAGATGATGGAATCACCATCCCTGGAGATGTCCAAGAACCGTGTGGATAGGCATGGAGAGGATAGGCTGATGGTAAGACAAGATGATCTTAGTGTTCTTTTCCAACCTTAATGATTCTATGGCTCTGTAAGAAACAAAAGAAAGATGCAAGAAGCTTTACAATGGACACTCAGGTTACACCAGTCTGAGAAACAGTGAGGAATATAAGGAATGAGAAAATATCCATTTTTGCATATGTATAGAAACTCACTGCTTGACAAAAATGACTGTGTTGAACTGATTTGCCACAGAACATATATTCTTCATAACAGATCTATAACCATGGAGTAGATAATGTCATGTCTGGAAAGTCTAGAAAAGAGGGCATGAGTTCATACACATGTTAAATTATTATAACAGGCATTGCAATGTAATTTGGTAGGCTCAATGTAACTCGGAGATCACGAAAGGTGAAACTGCTGTGAGACTGAGCAGATAAAGGTCAGAACTTCTAATTAGTGTGGACAAATAATAAACATAGGATCAAATATAGGGTCTCCTTGTTATGTATATAAATCTAGATATACAAAATCATGAAGAGAATACCTTAGAAAGCCTTTACATTATTTTTGATTAGGACTCTTTTTATTACTTACAGACACATCTCTCTGTGGGATAAAAATAAACGTAACTGCATCAGAAATACTTCAAGCACATCCTACACCTTTGAAATCAACTCCATAAGGTCATCCAGTGACCCTAATGTGACCTCTGCGCGAGGTTTGAAGCTTCAGTTTTAGCTCTGCTAAACCCTGAGATTTCAGACCTTTAACCTATTTATAATGTAAGATTGATTGCTACTCATCCTACATCCTGCACCAATGAAAAGAAGCGGGTGCCTACAGGGGAAGGGGTCAGCCTTACATTTACAAGCCAAAAAAAAAAAAAAAAAAGAATGGTTTTGGAAAGCAGATGTCGAAAATAGAGAGCAGGAATCAGTGAACAGAAAGATGAACAGTCAGATGCTGGAGGTGCTGGACACTAGCAGCTTATCACATGGCTTCACAGAGTTAATGTTAGCATATATTTTTACATGCGAGTATTTGTTAATGGAAAGTGCAAGTCCATACCTCCCAAATCACTCTTGCATAGAAAAGCAGTTAGTTAAAGATTTCTCTGAAGCTGGCCCCTGCTCCTCTTTCCAGCTTGTCACCAAAACGATACACAAAAGTGTTCGCCCCACAAAAGAAGCTGAGTGAGAGCATTCCACATGTGCCATTAGACCCACTCTTTTCATAGAAACACAAGGAGAGAAAAAGGCACAGGTTTTAAACTGGGTGCATTTCAGACAGAGGGGAACACTAACACAGGGCTTAGGACACAGACAAATCTCCAGTGCATGATCCATGGAGAAAAATTCAAGCAACAACATCCCTTATACAGGGAGAGATTTATAGAATTCCCAGTGCCTATGGCACTCTTATAAACGCTCCTTCTTTTTTTCCTGCAGGGCACCAAAGAATAATAAAAGAAAATACAAAGCGGAGGAGGCACCACTGAGCGAGTGCAACAGTGTTTTATTAATCCATGTGATTAATCCAGCATGCTGAGGAAGATTCTTTACAAAATCAAAACGTTCATGTTTTTGATCCACATGGATTAAGGGAACACTGTGGCATTCGCTCAGCAGTGCCGCCTGTGCTTTGTGTTTTGGTTTTATTCTTTGGAGTGCAGCAGCAACAAAAGAGGGAGCATTTATATGAGTACAGCAGCATGGGGACTCGGATAACCTCCCCTCCCTCCCTGAAGGATGCTTCGTGAATGTTTCTGAGGGCTCCGTCTCTTGTTTGTGTCTGCAGCTTGCCCTCGAGAAACCAAACTACTGTCGGATAATAGAAGGCTGTTACTGCTGAATCCTGAATGCCAGTCATGCTGCTGAGTGGGCGTGCTATAAATCAGGCACGTACCTGTGCATAATAAGTAGACAGAAAATAGGAACACTGGCTACATTCAAAATTTATGTTGGAGTAGAGGTACAAAACACAATGTAGTTTAGAAGAATTTTTGTTGGCAAAGGACTGTGACATCGTACATGGAACCTGACAAAATCCTTAAGTTTATGCTTATGGTTAAAGTCAAAGTCAGACTTAACTGGTTTGCATTAAACTTGTGGCATGCTTAAATGTTTTGTTGTACAAAGCTTTAATTTTCACTTCCTTGCACTGAAAGTGATTGCAAGAGCAAGTTTCCTGGTAACAAAATCTGAGTTAGAAGGTAGAAGTCCAGCCTTTAGCCTGTCCAACAAAAAAAATCAGGTTCTGTTTGCAAGTGAACCATTCCACATACATTCAGAGGACCATCTATTTGCCAAGCATCGAAGGAGAAGTGTTAAAAAGTTAGTAAACTCCGTCCAATACTCTGGCAGCTCATTTTCTATGCCAGTGTCTAAAGCCTAACTAGCCTTGCTCAAAGCCACTGGTAGGCTCTTTCAGAATTTTACCTAAGGCTCTGATCAGCCCTCTTCATCCACTTGTGATTTACTTCTTTGCCACCTGTTAGACTTAGCTTCTCCCTGCTCCTGCTGTTTTTTCCTTAGGCTGTGCTTTTCTTTAGGCAACTAGATGACCTTTCTCAGTTTGGAATGAAGAAAAGAAACTAATGCTATGAAATACATTGCATGCCAAAAAGAGAAACTTTATTAATTCAGCACCAAATAATAGCAAGTAGATGTCAGGCACGTGTGACTACAAGAAATGCTGCGCCTTTGGGTGGTATGTAGTGAAAGGGAAGAAGGCACCCCAGGGCATGACCAGGACTCAGCTGGTGAAGAAGAGCTGTAACTAATCTGCACTGAAGCTCTGCAACCTCCTGCATTGCCTTTGTAGTTGAGCAGTGTCAGGAACCTCCTTGGCTCACAGCTGTAATGAGACCACCTGAACAGGTCACCGATCCCCAGGCTGCCAGCCCCATACCAATACATCTCTGCCCAGCAGACAGCCACTGAGAGGCTCAGTGGGATGCGTGGGAAATGGGACAGGAGGGAGCTCTTGGGACCAAGATTTTAGCTACCTGATCATTCTCCAAGCATGGATTTGAGATTTTTTTTTTAATTATTAACATGTCAAATTGTCTTTCGTTTCAGCTGGGATGGAATTGTTTCCTTCAGAGTGTCTGGTATGATGCTGTGTTCTGGTTCTAGAAGAAAAACAATGCTGATAATATGTCAGCGTGTATAGCTGCTGCTAAGCAGTGCTGCACAGAGCCAACAACATTCGCAGCAAAGAATCCAAGTAGCTGAGAGGAGACAGAATTAGGACAGCTGACTGAAGCTGACCGAAGAAATATTCCATATTGCATGACATCACACAGAAGGAGTTTTGAAGGGGGTGAGAGTTCATCTTACTCTCTTCTGCTGTTTGGGGGGCTAGCTGGGCATTGGTCAGGGAGCGGTGAGCAATTCCTTGTGCATCACTTATTATATTTCCTTATATTTATTTATTTATGTATTTCTTCATCATAATCATTATCCTGTCCTTTTCTCTATCTTAATAAAAAGTTTCCTCTCAAACCACAAGTTCTACTTTGTTGGGTATTTTTCAGTTTTCTCCCCTATTCCACTGGGAAGGGAAGGAATGAGTGATCAACGACGTGGTGCCCAGCTTAAACCACAACACAAATTCAAGAGCTCTAGCAAAAGGCAAAGGAAACACCAGTGCTTCTCAAGGAAATAGTCCAAACATTTCCACATCAGCAAAGTAAACTTGTTTTCCTTGACACTATCCGCAAAAGAATTGTCACTGTTGCTTCTTAAACTATTAAAAGCACTCTGCCTGAAGTATACAGAAAATAAGGAAAAATTAAACTTGCATCATGAACATTTGACGATGTGTCCTTAGTGCCTTCAATCACTGATAACAGCACATAATTTAAAGAGTAGGACAGCATTATCCATACTTCATAATAACGCATGGAAACAAAAATTGCAGCAGTAGTGTCTAATAATCAATATATTCATAAAATATTTTTCCTTCTTATTCTGGTAAAACTGATTTACAAATTCACAGAGGGAGAAATATTTTAACAACAAATAAAAATGTTTAAAAGACCCACAATACTCCAACTTCCCTATTTTCCAATATTTTGTATGCCCTTGAATCAACAGTTACTCATATTTGATTATGTCAGCCCTCTTTCAGTCAGACATACAACTTGCAAGGTATATTGATGCAGTCTGAGAACATTCAAGTATGTTATGAATTAATGCCAGATAATCTTGCAACCTAACGAAAAAAAGCATTTTGGGATTTTGCATCAAGTATTGCTGGAAATTGTACGCCTAGGTCACACTTGTTCCATCACTTTGAAAAACACATTTCAGAAAATTCTCACATCTCTCAGTTCATAAGACATAAGAACTCAACACTGCCTTATGGAGGCAACTGACTTTCTAACTGGAGACATATCCCCCACCCTCTATTCTCAGCACATCTTTCCAAACACCTATTGCTAAGCATCTGAAGTAGTTCCTAAATTTGATCTTCTTATAAAGACACCCCATGATGAATCTCTGCCCTCTCTTAGTAATAATTTGAGATAAACTGTAGCCCTCAGTCTACTGGGAGAAACTTTCAAAGCACTTGGCATTTGGCCTCACACCAATCTTCCTTTGAAGCTGAAGACTATACAGAAAACATCTTGCTCCCCACTGAGCAAACATTTGACCCTAGACTATTGGGAAGGAACAAACTGGACCTTCTGCTTTTCAGAGTAAGCTAAAAGGTTACACAGTCCCTCCTGCTGAGTCTTAACAACTCCAGGCAATATTCTTAAGTAGGTTCTGCATGCCAAGGTGTCGTCATGGCTCTTCCCAAGACACAGAATATAGCATTCATGGAAATCAATATGACATGTCCCTGGTGCGCTTCCAGCCTATCTTGAAGAAAAAAAATAAAAATAAAAACAAAACAAGAAAAATGGGGGAAAAAAAGTGGAATTTTGTTTCAGAGTCATACAGAAAAAAAACAATAGCAAAAAGAGAAATAACGTTAAACGCTTTCTCATCCTGATGGCTGCCGTATGGCAGGAGAGAAAGTCTAAAACTCCAATCTGGAACAAATTATTTTTAAGACGAATCAATAAATGCACATTATTACCCAGGGGTAGAGAGATGGAGGTAGAAATGTATAAGGTGCTGAGGTTAGCATAAATGCTGGGGCAGTTATCCTGGGAAAAACAGGGCAGCAACATTTCTACTCTTGTGAACTCTTTAAGTTCTTAAGCTCAGCTCCAATTCTACCATCAACAGATGATGTGTTCTAGACTATGCAGAAAACTAAACAAGATAACTGAAATGTTTCTTCTCAGCATGAAAAAATGTACTGATAGGCAAATTATAAACATTGTTGAAAAAGGCAAGGGTAGCAAGACAGTTATGTAATAAGCAACACGTGATGCTTTCAGGCTGTTAATAACAAACATGATAGAAGAATTTATTCTTTATTCTTTCCTCATTATTATTTTTTTATTCATTCACAATTTCTGAAATTGAAAAGTTTACTATGAAGAGGCCATGTGGTTTGAGTCTACTGAAGATTTGTGTCATAAGATAATGCTACCACAAGACATATAAGAATAATTTTATTATACAAGTGTAGTTATAACAACTCATCTCTATCAGAGAGTCCTGTTAGGCAAATAACAGAGAACAGTTTTGAGTACATTGTGTATCCATGTGCCAACACTACCAGCTCACATATGAACTACTTTTTGACATTCTATTTTCTCCTTCAAAGAAGTCAGATAGCAACAGATGCCATAGTTTTAACACTGACAACTCCAACATCCTAAGCCTCACTTGACTGAAAACACATATACAATACCAAGAGTTTTCAACATTTTTTCTTCTGAGAGGGCAAAGGAGAGCACCCCAGGATGTGACTCCCATTTTGAGCTGGAGTTTGGTGCTGAGCCCAGGACCACACAACTTTCTCAGAGGTGATACAGGTATGGGGCCAGGCAGCCTAGTTACCTTCTTGTGGTGTTTGCACTGTGTGAAGTGAAGCATGAGTGAGTTTCAACATGTCTCTGTACATGTTGTGTGAGACACCATCCTCCTTCCCCCACAGCACAACACTGAAGTGGAGGTGCATGGAATACTTTCCAGCATAATATATTGTCACCTTGATGTATGCAGATGGAGAGTTTCTAAAGAGAACATAAGAAATACATATATTGTTTCTGAAATAGTTTGAAATTTAGACAGGCACTTCCAATCACCTTTACTTCTTGGATTTTCCTAATCATTTCCAAGCAAGTGACTTAATTTCTAGTATTTAATCAAGGCTATTTAAGGTTAAGCAGTACAAGCTGGGCAAGATAAGGCCAGCAGGTACTCAGAAACTACACAGCCATTAGATGGCATAGCATGATAAATGTTTTGGTTTTTACAGAACTAATGTTTACCAGATGGATAGTAACTCTGCATTTTACTTTGCACATCAACCTTCCCGTGTCTGCCATGGCTCTCACTGACTTCACAGAATCACAGAATTGTAGACGTTGGAAAGGACCTCTAGAGATCATCTGGTTCCTTTCTACCCAACTCTTCAGCCTGTCCAGATCTCTCTGGTGTGTCAGCCATTCCTCCCAGCTTTTTATCATCAGCAAACTTGTTGATGGTGGACTCTATCCCCTCATCAAGGTCATTGATGAAGATGTTGAACAGGACTGGACCCAGCACCGACCCCTGAACAACACCACTAAGTACAAGCCTCCGACTAGACTCTGTGTGACCGATCACAGTCCTCTGAGCTCTCTCAGTCAGACAATTCTCAACCCACCTTACCATCCACTCATCTATTCCACACCTCCTCAACTTTGTTATAAGAATGTTGTGGGAGACTTCTTCCTCTGCAGCTTTGGATAAGTATCTATCATGCTGGCCTGCCTCCTGTGCATTCCAGCCTGATTCTTCATCTCCTATTGCATCCATTAGTGCTGTTTAGCTGATCAGCTGTCAAGAAAGACATCAGTGACTGGAATTCCTTGCCTATCTTACGCACAGTAGCTCTAAGGTATTTACCTTAGGCACATAACCCCAATCTCCTGTATAAGTCAGTGAACACCCTGAAAAGCCAGAGGAGGAGGTTTTGCCAGCTGTAGAGGTAAGGATCCTATGATGTTAATTGGAGAATGGAGCTCAATGATCTTATAAGCTGGGCTCAGTACTTGAGGTAACACCAATTCCAAGCTCCTCAGAACCATTTACTACAGACTGTAGTTCTCAGCATACAAAGTGTTCAAAACCATTTCCACAGTCTAGTTGTATACAGACCGAATCTTTCACTCTGGATTTCCTAATACTTCAATCCTGGCAAAGACAACAGAAGGGAGTGCAACAGAATGCAGTGAAAAGCAGCAAGATAGTTGATTTAGGAACTCTTACAAAGTCTCTATTTTTTCATTAATCTATAAAAAGAAGTCACAGTTTCTGAGAGCCCTCCATGGGCTCAAGAGCTTTCAAAGTACAGGTTTATGTTTCTTCATAAGCAAAACCCAGAAGTTAGAATGCGGCATAATAAACAGTATCTAACTAATAAGTGGTGGAAGAAGAAAGAAAAAAAAAAAAAAAGCTGAATAATCAAATGAACAATAATTTCTACTCAGTAAGTACCTTTCAGGTTCACAAAATTGGCCCAAAGACTTCATAGTTTCCCTATAGCCATATCTAGCATCTGTTTTCCTTATTTATACTCACTCCCACAATGAATTAAAAAATTACAGATGAAAGGTTCAGTGCAGGAAAAGCCAGCCTGAAAATTTATCATAAGGGATTAAAATCTCTTTTCATAATGCAAAGTGAAATGAGGGGGAAAAAATCAATGCAAAATGGAGATCTGAGTCCCCTGTAAATATGTAATCTCAAGAAGTAAAGCATTGTTACTGAAAACTATTCATGAGACTTCTTAATTGTATTATTCATTACAAACATTTCCTTGAGGGCAGTTTATTTCCCCCAGTAGCGCATGGACCTGCACTTCAGTGTTTCTCAGTACTGTGTTTTGGATGCAGTCTCCATCAGCCCTTGCTATCATCCCTTGCCAGAAGGATTGTGCTCTGACAAACAGACATTTGAGAGCCTCCACTGATGGTAGCGTGCTCACCTTTGCTGCGAGCAAATACATATCACTTCTACCATTGCTTTTAAGCATAATTATTATGTCACAAGAAATACCTTTCAGAAAGAAAACTAATGGAAGCATTTTTCAGATGCAACTGTTCAGATGATTTCAGTTTAACTTTTGCACAGTAAATGAACAGACAAGGACTTGGAGGGTTAAGTGTGACTCATTGTAAAGAATGTGCTCTTTTCAATAATACAGCTCTTTTGATTAACTAAAAGCAAGACCTTATATATTATACACAATCCTCTTTTCAAACAAGGCGAACTCCCACACTACAAAGATACTAGAACAGTAAATATTGATTTTCTTGGCTGATGGTACACCTCATGCCACACAGCCCACTCAAGTATCTGCTTGTTACCACAAGCTATTCCTTTTGTCAAGGAATAAAGAAAAGTGGCATTATGTGCTATTGGTTGTGGATTACAAATATTTAAAAGAAATAAATTTCTCAGAATGAAAGGTAGCCTTTTGATTAAAAAAAAAAAAGACTGCAACTATTTACTTTAGGCCTATGTCTACTCTTAGGCACCTGTACTTTTTAATTGTTAGCTTGCCAGGAACACTGTGGTTTTCTGACTGACTTTTTTCTTAAATAACAATTTATTATGCACAAACTATCTATTTCAAGATGGACAGTATTTTACTAGAATAGGAGGATAGATTGAAAATGCTGCAGAAAATTCCAGCTATTAACGTATAGGGTTTGTGTGTATGCTAATACATTAACAAGCGTTATGTATATACTATGGAAAAAAAAATGCAGGTACTAAAGGAAAGATTTGGATTAATTTTTATCTCTTACTATCACTTAGATATCCCTACTCTTCTGTTCTTGTGAAATGTTTAAGGTTATGTTTTCCTAAAAGAAAACCACAACATTAAATATGGATCAGATTTACAGTTATATCAAAATGGAGTAAGAGAGTTCAGGTAGATAAAATATTCTTTCTGGTGATTTGTAGAAAATAAAAATTATCACTGCAAATTGAAAGGTTGATTTTAGTCTAAAAACAGGACCTTCCAGTCCTGCAGCCACAGAAAAAAGAAAAAGAAAAAAATAACTACGATAATTTTCCAGCCATATATATATATAATAATGAAATGTTAATCCCTTGAGCGTTCAGGAAAAAAATAAATAAAAAAGTAGTAAGCAAATACAAAGGAACTGGAAAATAAGGCAAATAAAAACCTCAAATATATGACAGAAATAGGCATTTGCTGAACGCATCTTTAAAAAGTCTTACACACAAAGAATGAGGCTAGAGAACAATGTGTCATTGCCTGACTTAACTGTAGCATAGAGCTTCCTTATGGGTATTCTCTTCTTTATTAATTGGATGAAAGAATCATAATTCAATTACTTAACGATTTATTACAAAATACTTTGCCCACACAAGATTTTTTCAGCATGTAAACACCATACTATTAGGCTATCTACTATTACAGGCCTAGCATTTCAGATTTCATTAGTAAATAAAGCCAGGTTTATTTGTAATAAAGTTAAGCCCTTCCAACTGCTGACCATGGAAACCAGATTTTGAAATAATTCAGATTTGTGTTTCTGTTCTTTCTAATTAAGGGTAATATCGGGAAGGACAGACAGTGGGTAGCATTGTTCAAGCACCATGGATTTAAGCAAGAAAATCTGATTATCTGCTCATGTCAGAAGCCAAGCGATAATGCAGCTTAGCATTCGTTTGGGCTTTTTCTTTAGCCAAAAGATAATTACTGTTCGTTAAGTCTTACGTAAGTGTATCTAATATCTGTGGTCCTAAAAATTATGAATAGTAAAAGCACACAACGGGCAAAGAAGAGTTATTGTATTTATTATTTACTTGAGCTGCTCCATCATGGTAATTTCATTAGCCGGGAAAGTTAAACTTAATGTCAAATTATAATTTCTTAAAGGCCAAAAAGTTAAACATAACTCTCATGCAACTGATACCAGAAGTTACATTTTTTATCTGGATACAAAAGCCTCATTAAAGAGATGCCCAGCCTGTCCTGCAGTCTCTCCTCAAATCAAACAAGAGCTGAGGCCTTCCTGGCCACACACTCCCACTCCAGTCAGCCCAGTGAACATGCACATGTAGAAGCCCACTGATGGCTTCAGCAAGGAGCTGAATTTCTACTTAAAGTTTTCTTTTGATAAGCTGAGAGTCAGCAGGGGAAGGAAAGGCCCTTGGGTTTCTGATCTGACAGAAAGCAAGCAGCAGGGTTTGTATTTAGCTGCCCACATTAGGAGGCTCAGGTTCCTAAACTCACTTATATTGTAAACCAAAAGACAGACTTATCTGGAAGAGGACTCAGAGCAGGGACATGGCTAGAACACTTGAATTTGCCTCTCCCCCTGCCTGTATAAGGCACCTCAAGAGTCTCTTATCCAAGTGATGTGCAGAAAGAGAGAGGATGCGAATACCTTCCCCTGTGTAACAGTATCTATTTCCCTAAAATGACCCTCAGCCGAGCCCCAAAATGAGTCTGCTGAGCCATGCTTGGGCACAAGTCCTGAGAGTCTGAGGGGCAATCACGGCACCTGAGCAGCCCCAAGACCTACACCATGGGGAAATAACGTAGGAGAATATTAACACTCACAATTGGGACTGAGCAGTGAATAGGGTAGGGCAGGGAGGAGATGGGGAAAGGAGGCAGTTCTGCTCCTTTTCCTGATGCCATGCTGCCAGCAACAGGCAACTCTGTTCTTGTGTTCTGCTGAGTTCCTGCTGAGTTTCAGGAGAGCAGCAGGTTTCCTCAGAACCTCAGGAGGTTTAGGAAGCTCAGATCTGCCGGCCCCACACACCAGTCACCCAGTGATCTGTGAGGTGGATCCATCCATTGAGTGAAGTAGGTACTGATCACTTGAATTTAGCTGCAAACCCCTTCCTTAGCCCGATTATAGTCCCCAAAGGAGCTGGTATTTGCACGGCATTTGCGTGCAAATTCATTACATGCTTTATGACAGCTGAAAGGGTTGGTCAGGTGCAATGTATATCAGAAGTAAAATGACAGCTGACTAGTGCAAATCTACCTGGCAAAACCATTTGACAATCACATTAACAAGGAAAAATCCTTCATACCTAGAGAGCATTAACAAAATACAACTAGTCCATATTGTTATATTTAATTCCTCTTATTTCTGACGGGGCAGATGTTAGGGAGATAGTCTGTGTCATGATGACTCTAGCTGAAGAATTCTACAGCCTCATCAGTAGGGGTCTTGCATGGAGCTCTTTGGAAGTAAAAGGGGCTAATGGCTGAGTAGAATAACACCTTTCCCAGGTTGTGTATCATGCTAACTGACAAGAGAGAGGAGTCTCCATGAAAAAATATAATACACAACACAGAGTCTCTGAAGTGGCTCTGTCCAGGGCACGATTTAATATAAACAGTCACATCTCCATGAAGTGGAAATCAGTTCACTATGAGCATTATCCTTGAAATTAAAAATAAATTTCCCTAATGAAAGCAAAGATCAAGTAAGATGGAAGATTTATATTCATTTCAAGCTAGTCAAGAACAAGGCCATCAATGAGAAGTGGAAGAAAAAATCAGTTTATGCATTCCAGCAGGAGCAATAATTCTAATGGCACTGTTAATGTCACATATCAGCAAGTAGGAGATAAATTGAGGAAAAGAAATATCAAGGTTACCCATAATGTAAGTCACCTTAAAAAGACAAAGTTTTTAAGATTAATAGAATACTGTGTGAGGAAAAACAAAATTAACAGGCAAAAAGAAACAGGTGTAATGATGAAACATCATCTTCTTTTGTTTTTGTTTTTGTTTAATGTACACATTATGGCTGACAGGAATCATTTACAATGACTTTCATCATAAGGTAGAGCATGGATCTGGCACTTTTAAAGCAAGTCATAATAGCAATAGCACAATTCCTAACACAAAAAAAAATCATTTTCCCTCTCAGACAAGCAGTTGTTGCTTTTGCAACTGTAGATTTCTTATGTAGAGGTTGTGGTTCTTGAGAAACAAAGCAACCAAAGTGCCACAGAGCTACCAGAATATAAGTTGGAGAGGGATTAAAAAGAAAAAGATATATTAAGTCACCAGAGTTGGAACAGGACTGAGTGATGCTTCTCCATCAGCAAATAGGAAAATCTTTCCTTCAAGCAGTCAATGCAAAGCACTGACACAATATTCACTCAGTTTCAGACAGTGTTTTGTTGATTCCTTCAGATGTGATGGACTCAGCTAGGCCTGACATGGGACAGGTAGGATAGGCATCACCCCTGTGGCATACTAACTCTTCTTATGGCCCTGGTAGCCATCTCCTAGCAGTGATACCCTCCAGCAAGGAACTAGAAACCAGGGGACATCCCAGGGGTCCCCCAAGACCCTGATCATCCCATGGTGAGCAGCAGTGTGATGGTCTCACCAAGAATCATCAGCCAGTTAAGAAATCCTCGCCTCATGCACCTCCAGCAGGCACCATGCAACTTCAAGCACTGGTAAATGCTGAACATCTTGGCATGCAGATGGGTCATTTGGATCATTACAGGTGGTCTCACCACTCTCAAAGAGAACATGTGCATGACCCAAGTGACTCAGTGTTTGCAGGAACGGACTCCAGTAGAGATGTCAATACAAAAAGAACAGATATGGCAGTGTTTAGAGTTGCCTTGGACAGGCTTTTTATCAGTCATTTCTTTGGACTTAAAAAATCATACTTTGTTTTCGGGATCAAGATGTAATTTTCATTATTCTGACACTTAGAAACATTTTATGGGTAATACAGACTATTTGAGGATATCATTCTCTTGCAAACTAAAAAACATAGCTCATTAACTTCACTATCTTCATATGTTATACTATCATATAAAACCACACCCTTATTAATTGAAAAATACTGGCCCTGAAAATTGACTAAACATCTTTTTTCCTTCTCTTGAAAACACTCTCAACTATATAGTGGCTCATTGTTTTCCCTCCTTGAATGGATGTCTTTAAAAAGTGCAAATAAAGAGAATTAAATGCTGTGTCAAACTACTGGTACCGCATGTTTAAACACCTGCTTCCCTTCATCAGTCCTTCATAACATTGTTAAACGATAATTATACATGCTGATGAGTAACGAATCAAAATACTGTAATCTATCTTGAAAGGGGCTTTGCTAATATTACACATAAGGCATTAATGAGATATTTAGACTGTTCTTGAGAGAGAAAACATACCTTTGTACACAGAGAAAGAAAAACACCAGGAGAACTTAATGCATTTTTCTCTCTACAGCTGGCTTCAAACAAAGCATGGTTTTCTAATCTTTTTGCATTTTATATACCGAAAAAGGAGTCTCAGGGTTTTTGGATTTTTTGTTTGTTGTTATCTTCTGTGTTTTAGTCTGAATACTGCAGTTAGTTTAAAAATTTTCATCACTGTGTGGTGTGATGAGCACTGACTCCCCCCACATCCTTGTCACTGCCCTCACTCCCATTTGTGGTCCTCAAAGCAGCAGCCATGCCCCAGCCCCATCCAAGAGCTTGCTGGAAGAGAGTGGTTTCCACACCTCCACCCATCTGTTCAGTTCATGGCCACAGTTTCTCTTAACGAGACTGCCTGCAGAAAGAGAAGTTAGAACAGTCCATACTAATGGTCATTTGAGATGCTTAGTATCAGATGAGTGAATGCTGCAGGACTTGTTAAGACACAGAGAATTTTTGACACTTTCTGTACCCCTTCCTAATGTACTTTTCCTTCAGAAACACTTTTGAAGTCATTTATAAAGAAGCATACATGTAGCTTTCAGCAGAACTAGTGAAGTCATCTTGTCAAGCAGTGTCCTCAGGGGATTTTCTTACAGCTGATGAACTGAAGTCTAAGTGTAACTCTTCTTTAGTGAGTAAATAAACAGATTTTTTTTTCGTCTTTAATCAGCTATTGATTTCTCAGACACTGTTCAAGTTTGACATTTTGTTACCTTATTGACTCTATAGTTTTCCTGCTAACCATGAACAGGCTCAGAATATGGGACACACAGCGTGCTTCATGGCAGTACTATTGGATGACCATAATGAAATATGAAAAAAATAGAAAAAAATGAAAGGGTTTGCCCCTTATTTTGTTTCTGCCTCATCCCTTCTACTACTTGATGGTTCAAGTATGGTTAATGATAAGAAGAACATAAGGTTTCTACTACTTCATCTCTCTGTGATAAATAACACTGTGGAAATTAGGGTGACATCAGTTAAGAAGAGAATAATATTTCTCATGAAGGAGCAAATGCACCTCTGCCCTGAGTATGATACTGAGCCACACTAAACACCTACAAAATACCTGCAGAAAAATACCCAGAAACTAAATGTAGAATTCTGATGAATGTGGATAATTTGCGGCACCTCTATTAACTCTCAACTCTACTAACTTCTCATTAACCCTCTCGGTGTTTCAGAATTACCTCCCTCCCTTTTCAATAAGTGTGACCTTCCTTTTTCAGGGTTCCTCTTCAATGCACAGGTAGGAAATATTATTTCTATCCAACTATCTAACACTGTGCTAAAAATGTGTGAGCCAACAGCCAGGCAGCACCTGGCAAGGCTGTCTGTCTTTCAAAACACATCTGAAATAAATAACAACTTCCAGAGCACTGCCTCTGAATGCAGTATCTCAGAATACCTGCCTGTTAGGTGAATTTGTCACTTACACCCAGAGGGAAGATTACACAATTCTGCTGTTGCACATCTTGTTCCCTGCTGTCTATCCTCCTCACACCGTATAATATATAATGGCCTCATACAATCCTAAACTGCAATTTTATATCATTTTATCTTTAGAGGTGTGGTTTTCCCTTGAAAAGAAGCTTTCCACAGACAGTAAACAAACCATATGTGAACTCATATCTCAACCTGCATTGCAGCAACTTGCCATTGTCTTAATTGATGCATCTTAATCTGGTGTAACTACTTCACTATCTAGAAAGTAATTTTGGCTTTTTTTTATGCATTTGCATAAATGTAAAGTGCTGTACACCTTGTGCCAATGCACTTATGCATCATTGATGATGTTGCCTTCAGCAATCACACAGAGCTGATGGGATTTTCAAAACTTCCATTTGACTTCAAGGAAAGCAGCATTAAACCAACTCTAAAATTTTCTATAAATTCCACAGTTTGCATTTGACTAAAACCCTGGGAAGCAATTTGAAAATCAGAACCTAAAGGAATTGAAATAGAAAAGACAAAACGCTTAATTGTTCGTGTCATTTACAGAGGTAAAATCTAGTGTGACTCATGAGATGTCAGAAAAGTTGCACCAGATTCAGCTGAATCTTGGCTACTTCAAGCTTGGAAAGTGAACCTCAAAATCACTTGGACTTGTACTACCTTAGGGTGTGAACAACTAGATCGTACATCCTATTCTTTCTAGTTGTGAGCAAAACCACACAACATGAACAGAAATAAAAATGGCCCTCTAGAGCCATACAAGATTCAAAGTTATAAAAGCTTTCCACACTTTTCTTAACAAGGTAGTTAATTCATAAGGCTGATTAGAGTATAAACATTGATACTTCAAATGTTTGTACAGAAGAATAAGCATTGTTCCCCATATTTCCATTATTTCTGATTCTCTATCTACAGCATTTTGAAAAACACTTCTATATTTTTTAAAATAATCTGGTTTCTGGGTTATGTGATACTGAAGCGCTTTCATATCAGCAACACTGATAAAAATCTTGTAAAATAATATCAAAATTGTCTCCTGTGGTATTAAATGATTTCTTTCACAGCTTTTAACTTGCAAACTGCTCGAGAAGCAAAATAGTATACATGTCCAAGAGATTTTTTTTTCTCAAACATAATATATCCCTATTTGAAATAATAGCCCTTACTTCAGTGATTTATCTATAAAGCCAGAGACTACATGGTTTTTGGTTCTTGTATGTTGGCCCTTTCCTGAGGGTTTCTCATGAAATTTACACTCTCATAACAAAAGAGAGAGATCATAGTACAGTAGCATGTCCTAACTGTAGTTCCTACAAGATAATTCAGATTGATAATTATCATGCCAGTATAACATTGCTATAAATCTTAACAGAATGCCATGCCACTTTCTACATATAAATAAAGACCTAAAGAAAAAAGAAAGTGGTGTTCACTTATTTACCTATCCATTGCTGAATTTAATTATTATTCTTTATTTCACCAGCAGAAATTTCTGTGCTTCCACTAAGTTGACAGAGAAAAGGAGGAGTAATGAAGAGAAACAGCACACTAATTCATTCTCACCTCTGCTACCTGCAGTCATCTATAAAACACCATGTAATAAAGAAAAAAAAAAAAGTGTTAACTGCCTCCATATTTTGCATTTTGCAATACATACTGATTGTAGATCACTATATTAGAAGTACAATTCCTGATTCTCATGTAAATGTATAATAATACCAGCAATATAGCAAAAGACCGGTTTACACTGCACAGTGTTGCCTACCTAAAAGCCGTGGCTAAGAGACACAGAAATAAATTACATTTTCTAACCAGTACAAATACATCTGTAAAATACTTCCTTTACACTGACCTACTGCAGCTATACAGTTCTTTGACAAATCTGTCCTGAAGTTTGCATTAGAACTTGCAAGCAAGCCACCTCCTTTTGCTGTCAGGCCTCATGTCTCCACTAGGGGGTATTACCAGTATATTTATATTGCCATAGACACACCAGAAACACCTGCCTCTCCTCTTCTTCTGCCAGGATCATAATTTGTACCAAAATCAGCAGGTTTTGCCCATCAGGGTCCAGAAGACTCCCTGCAGTTCTTCAATCAGTCTGAATGACATTCCAAAGCTACAGCATTGTGGGGAAATACAGTGAGAGGCTGCAAGTTCCTGCATATCTTGACAAGTAAGAAATCATTTTGGTTTAGGTGCTTTAGAGAGCCTATTCAAGTCCTAAGAGGTCTTGAATTACCAGAGTGTTCCCAAAAACCTCTGCACACATGCTGACTCTAGTAGTGTTTTGCGTGTCTCAAAGCTGTAAGACTGTGGACTATACTTTTGAAGAAAATGCTTTGTCTTGCTCTAAGAGTAATTTATAGTAGAGGAAAATGCTGCCACAAACACTTGTATTTTTCGGAACAGGCTGCTAAGGGAAGTTATGGAGAACCATGTGAATGAATGTGGTACTCAGGGACATGGTTAGTGGGCATGGTGAGGATGTGCTAATGATTGGACTAGATGATCCTACTGGTTGTTTCCATCCTTAATGATTCTAGGATTCTGTTTGCACTACAGAGGAAAGAAAGGCATGGTGACAGAAAGGCATAACTCTTCATAACTCTTCATAAGTTCATAAGGTTGGAAAGGACCTACAAGATCATCTAGTCCAACCATCCTCCTATCACTATCCCTACCCAACTACTAAATCAAATCCCTTAGCACCTCATCTAAACGCTTCTTGAACAGCGCTAGGGATGGTGCCTCAACCACCTCCCTAGGCAGGCCATTCCAGTGCCTGACCACTCTTTCAGGTGGGGAATTTTCCCTGTGTTGGACAAATAAAACTGTGAGTCCACAGGGGATAGTGCTGTGGATTCATACATAGGCAATTATTCATTTGATAACTCCTTAGGCCGAACATTATGAGTCTGTACCCTTCCAACTCCCACAGAGATAGTCTTCTTTGTGACTATGAACTGAAGGCCAAGAACCAAGATCTACCAACTGCAACAATGCACAGAAAACAAGGTGACTATTCCCACCCCAAAAACCTTGCAGTATATTTGTAGAATACAGTCAAAGAGAAAGGTCTGTGGCCAAAAAAAGAAACAACTAGGTAAGTTAGTAAGGTAAGGCAACAGCAACTACTGGTAAGTAGTCCAGTAAGGTAAGGCTAACAGCAACATCTGCAAAATATAGTGGTATAGCATCCTGTATGATGTTTCATCAGCTGCTCCACTAGCTTTATCTGCTGACTGTATCTGTCCTGCTAATCTCCAGGCTGAAGACAAGCAGAAGATTATTTCAGTTTTAGACTGTTATGAACAAAGAGGGAGAGAATAGACCATTGGCAACAGGGACTGTATCCCTACTCCTGCCTCTTCTTTCTATAGTGCTGAGATCTGAAGAGCTGAAGAGCTTTCTGTGGCCAACCTCTGGGTTACATGCAGTCTTAAAAAGGTTAGATGCTGTCACTAGATGAGCTGCAAGTTACTTCTGAACAAAGTAAGGCTGGGTTCTGCTTTGCAGCTCATACAGACTATAGTAATAATAAGAATAATGAGAATAAAAAACAGCCAAAAAATTGTTTTTTTTTATTAGCACTGTTGAAATTACACCCTTATTCACAGCCAGTAGAATATAAGTATTAATTACCAGCAACAAACCAACTTTGTCTTGACACTAATAATATTGCTTCTAAGTGTAACAACCTTAAATATCTCCAGCCACGTCAAGGTCACAATTCTCATTTTTCAATGAATATAAAATATTGCCCTCTTAAATTTAGAAATCGAAAATGATTTAGATTAAAGCAAATATGCTCATCTGGTGTGTAAAAAACATTCTTTTTTAGATAAGGGTAAATTGGATATAAAGCATGTTCATTCATCTTACTATTTATTTATTTGTACTGTAAAAGAAAATAAGGTAGCTGCAAAGAAAACAAGGTCTGTATCTCCTCTGCTTAGTAATTATCTGTATTCACACGTCAGGAGAGAGCAAGCACTTCTGCACAAATATAGCTGACATGGAGGAGAAACATGCAGGTCACACCAACCCATCAGTGGAGGTAGACCAGCAGGAAACGTTATACCAAATTTCTCATTCTTCAGACTCTTGCAGAATTTTACGCTTTTCACATCTTTCACAACAGGGAAGGCCACAATGGAAAGAAACATTAGGACATTTTATCACTGCTCAGCAGTGTCCACACAGTGTCACCACAATCACCCCAGTGGTGAATTGAAGCAAGTGCTGCTGTTCACCAAGTTAGAAAATATTTCTCAGTTCAGTCATGCTAAACTACACGAGCACTGCGACTTCTCACAAGACTTTTTACAGGAGATGAGTATGTACGTAACTAAAGCACACCATGTTTTCTCCTACAGACAGGCCTAGGTCAGTTAAACCCCCTTTGTGTCAGAAAAAAGCATGGACAGTGTGTGGGGCCTGGGTTTGAAGAGCACAGTAGTCACCACTGAAGTCTTATTCCCCTAACCATTCATTGTAAATAGAAAGGAAATTAGGACAATTAGAACAGTTAAAATGTAAATGACAGAAATAGCTGAAAACCTTTTTCTTCTAGTTCCTTCTTGTTTAAACAAAAGCCTAACAAGCTACAATCAAAGCGGACTGCAATGGATCCATGGCAACAAAAAGCCCTGGCCTATGGCTACCATCTTTCCCAGCACACTGACATTAATTTAACAGATACACATGCACACATTTCAGGAAAAATCATCAGGCTCAAGCTTCATTCACTGAAAAAAGGGATCATTAGCAAATGAAATAATAAATATCACAGGCCAGCAATTTCCTTGATGAACTCATCTATTTATTTTTATTTGAAAGAGAAAGATGAGATTATTCTTGCAATTTTTGTGCTTTGTGCCCCTAGTGAAGGGAAAATTGCACCTATAAAGCCGATTTTGATTCTTACACAGCAGATGAATAATAAAATCAATGCTTTGACATTTACATATTCCTAAAATATTCTTCATAGAATCATCTGAATGGCACATTGAATGCAAAACGTGATAGTGCTAGCATTAGTTCTAAAAATTATACCAAGCGAGGCTTTATTTGTTGATATTTTGTGATGCTTTATAATCCCTATGTATGAAAAAGGAGTTATTTAATCTGTCAAAAGATCAAGAGCTATCCAGCAGTATGAGAATACTAGCTTCATTCCAACCAAAGCAGAAATTACTTACACATAAACGAGATATAAATTATCCATTAAAAAACCCATCCCTAGCAGTTGTGGTAGGGATTTTGGATATGGCAATCGTACTTGTTAAAAATTAGCTAAATTTGTGCGTGGAAAAAGAGCTAAGGTGTTTCCTGTTGGATATTTTCTTGCTGTCAGTTTGTAGGTCTGGCTCACCTGGCTGAGAGGAGCTGTGTAATTCCATGTGTTCCCTGTGCTAAGTGCCAAACTGTCCATCAGTCCAGAAACTTCAGCATGCTCTGCTCTGTCACCCATCCCCAACCCCAGCAATCTTCTCCAGCTACAAACAATTCCACCAGGTTATCAAGTCTGCCATTTGTCTAGAGTCTGCAAGTAGCACTTCTTGCTGTTGGAGAGGAAAATGGCAGGGTCAAAAATATGTCATCCCTATTCCTGTGCAGTATGGTCTCTGGTGAAGAGAATTTGGTACAGTAAAGTGCCAAATAACCTTGCATGAATGGAGAAATTGTGACAGTTGAGCAACAGAGCAGAGTACACAAAACAACACTGAATGAAACACAGCAGTTCTGAGACTATTCTAATGGTGCAGCAGTGCACACCTCCTTCCCAAGAGATCACTGCATTCACAGAGGTTATGCAATAAGAGACAGGCTGCAATGCATTTTATTTTTATTTTATTTTTGCAGGGTGAGCTGCATCACTTTTAGTTGAGATTTCAAACTGAAATTTCAAAGAAATAACAATTCTAAGTAGAATTTCATGTAGCACAATAGAAATTTTAGCTCAAATTGAATTTTGCCTCATACAGGTTTGCAATCTGGCCATAATCTGTCATACTCAGACTTCTTCACTTGGTCTCTCAGCTCTGTAAATGTGATGTTAGAAAACAGTTTCTGAAATGAAATACTCAACTGATATTTTTTCAGAAATTAAATAATATAGGACTATGCATTAAAACTAGACTTCTTGAACTACAGTTTCCACTCCCGAAGTCCAAGGGGAAGACAAAGCACAAAAATTCTCTAGCAAATATTGGCTGAATTTCTTGATCTGCCCAAAATAATCATAAATATATAAATAAAATCAAATACCTAAGATGTATCTCACAATTAATCTTAGTACGTTAAAACACTACATCAGGATAAACTGGTCACATTTCCCTTTCCAGGCCAAACCCAGGAACACATCATATGTCTATCCTACCACCACCCACAACTTGCACAGAGACACCACAAAATGTTCTTCTGTTCTGCATCTAGCAACAGTTTCAGTTGTCTTTGTCTCATGAGCAACCTCAGCACATGCTTACATTTTGGCACAATTATTGAAGTTTATTTGTGCAAATTACTGAGCAGACAGAGAAAGGACTGATGAAACCTGGGATGTCAGTAGGAATGATTTGGAAAAAAAGTACACAGCATATATTTTTTCCTTCAATATATGAGCAATATCCAAGGGAATCATTCTGACCATAAACACTTGAGTGTTGCTGCTACATGTCAAACAACATATGTGACACACACCTAGCTGCTTTGTTGATATAGGACCCTACTCCTGGCCACGGTTACTACCAAATTACCAACATTAGCTGGGAGCAGACAACGGTCACTGATGCATCAGTGTCACTTAAATGCATTCCTAAGTAATAAATGCAGTTTGCTGACTTTCACTGCACATCTTATTTCATGTTGCAATTTGTTTGAAAGGAACATTATAAAGAGTCAATTGCATTTTAACTATATTATGTTTCTTTGCTTTTTTATTGTCTTCAATGTCTGACAAACAGAAACCCACACAGTCACCCTGGGGACTCTTCTTCACACTGTTAATAATTAGGGCAAATATGTTCTTTCTAGGTTTAGTTACCAACAAGGAGTAATTTCTTTACAACTGTAAAGAGCAATTGTGCTTGAAGTGTCCATCAGGACCATGTTCATCACTATTATTGTTCAGTATATTCATAAAGTCCCTTAAAGGTCTAATAAGGTAAAACAGGAAAGCTGTTGATAGATGTCAATACAAAATATTTTATTTCTAGAGCCCTCAGAAGAACTGTAGTTTCAACTCAAATGCTCTTAGGATCTCTAGGCCTTGATGTTGCCATAGTAGAAGTGATAGCAAACAAAGACGTGCCAATGTTTTATAAAACAAAATATGAAATATAGCCTTGTTATTATGAACATATAACTTCAAATAGCCAAAGCTTTTTGGCAGGCAGGCAGAGCCTTATGAAGCAAGACGAGATATTATTCAGCATCACTTATCTGTAAATCATCTGTGAAAAGGCACTACTTGTAAATTTACATACATATGTTTGTATTAGGAAAATCTAGTATAGTCAGGATTACTGAAATATTCTAAGACAAAATATAACACTTAAAAACATTTCACTATAGTTAACATTTAAGAATTTTGTCAGCTATCAAAATACAGCAGCTTCTCTGTTGGGAGATACCAACAAGCCTAAGGAATTATCATTATGTACAACACTTATAGAAACGAGTAGCTAAAATAGACTACCTCCGATAGAGTAAAAGAATGTTCTTAGCTAGAACACAATTTGATCAATGCAGGGTCTCATGTCTTTGTGATAAGTTCAAACTTGTGGATGTATAGAAATACATGCAATAGTACCAGCTTGTAAAAATCTATTTAATATTAAATTTAGCCCCTCTTTTCATTTGAGTGCTCACTGCTTTGAACTTCAGTGGCTTGCAAAAGTGGGTGAATGGGTGAGGGGCTGGAATCTTTAAGACCTGCACCCCACACTTCCACAATGAGAAATACCCTATTCATTGGAATTACTGTCTCAGCAAGAGCAGTATGTTCCCACCTACAGATAAAAATGTTGCATACTCACATGTCTTATGGTTGTAGAAAGGGATCTGAAATTGCTCTTCATCACCCCAGCCAGCCTAAAGCAGTCTACATGAGTAGTCTACATGAGCAAACTGAGGATAAACACAGTTACAGGTGTCTGTCTTTGTCAAATGTCTTTAGTATTCCACCCAAAGAGAAACCACCTGCAATATGGTTATTGGGTGTTGCAAAGGTTTGACCTCATCACATTTCAGTTGGTCTAACATACAGGTACGATTTCTCTGTAGATTAAAGAAGCATTGTAATTAACAAGGGAAAAAAAACATACTTGAAAGTAACAAGTAGCACAGATATTCATTACTAGCCATTAACCTGATTTTCTAATGAATACGACATTAGGCATTCATTAACAATCATTTGTGTTTATGTGGAGCTGTGGCTGTATAATGAAGGTTGATAAATGAATAGAAATGAAATGAGGGAATTTTGGACACTTGTAAAGCAATTAACTTGTTTGGCATTAATTACGTATTGAAAAGTTAAATCAAGTACATTTGGAAAGCCACTAGGACAGAGACACAGACCAAGGGTAGATATAAAGACTAGATATAAAAGAAAAGCTTTATTTCTTTTAAATAAAGAAATATAGCCAGAAGTATGGTATTAATGACAAAAAAAATCCAATTCTAGCAAAAAGAAAGCAGATTGCAGACTGCATGTTAATAAAGAAAAAAGTTAATGAAAAGTGAAACAATGAAGTCAATAAAATAACCCCTCAGACTTGACAATGAAGTGCAAACAGGTGGTGTACTAGTGGGTTAATGTTTTTGTTTCTTAAAGAAAGAGCCACACAAGTGCCCACACACTTGAATGTATGCTAATAAACAAAACCACCTAGCAAATTAGATGCTAGAAACAAGGGAATATGGAAGCTCATTTTACAGTTACCAGGATGCATTCCCTCTAATGAGTCAGTAACCTGATCTTTCCAGGCAGTTTTGACTGCATCTCTTCTGCTCAGTGTGGCCCCAGCCCTGCAAACAGATGCTTCCTCTACCCTTCGCCTGTACAGAGATGCATTAACTCTGTGAAAAGCCTCAGCAAACATTGTCCGCATGTCTCTTTTGCAAGATTAGGGCATATAGTATTAAAGATCAAGGGATCTTTAAGGGAAGAAAAGACTGAATAGTAGATAATGAGAAAAAATAATAGAACTATAGAATATTACGAGTTGAAAGGGACCAGTTAGGATCGTCAAGTCCAACTCCTGGCTTCCACACATGACCACCCAAAGATCAGAACATACAAGTGGTCTGTTTTACCTCCCAAGTAGACAGAAATCATGTTTTGCTAGGATTTGCTAAGGTGGGAGGTGGTCTCTTATAGCAAAAGAAGAGGTATCCTGCAGTTTTATTTTATTCCTTTCCACATTCTCTTCCCTCTCCTTGCTCCAAGTGTCAGCTGATGAGAGCTGTTCTGCCAGGACATTGCTTGAGATCTGGACTTTCCTCCCTGCCCTCACCAGGGTGCTGCCAAGACCCAACACATGCCACTGAGAAAAGCAAAGAACTCCCCTCTGGCTAATGTTAGTGCAGTAAGGTTTTAATTCTGTCTCATCAAAGATACAGATACTTGCACATCCTTAATTAGATCAAGACACTAACAAAAATGCTTCACGTTACTTTCCAGCAAACACAAGGTACAGATGCATTTCCAGGCCTTCTCTTGAGTCAAATGTGCTGCCACTGATTCCACTTACAAAATGTCAATAAGATTGAACTAAAAAAAAAAAAATAGCATCCGGACGATGACTTATATCCATCTATTTCTGCAAATGAAAGAAATTTACTAATGACGGCACACAGTTGACCTGACAGGTATTTCAACCACTGTTCTGGATTTTGTATCCTGTACTACCAAACCTGCTTATTCTCTTTAGTGCTGCATGCATATAACTACAACACAAGAACTAAAATCTCATCAATTAGTCTTGACTGGGATCACAACCAAGCTTTTGTGGATGTATGTTCCTATACAGCATAGTTCATGTCAAAGATAAAGACTACCACAGACACATCACCCTACGTAGGGAGAATATAATTTTATTTACCTCGGCCCAAACTGCACACAGCCCTCAGTAAGTAGTAGTAAACTCATTTCATATTTATCAGAACTGTTTTAGACTTTCTCAGGGTGTTTTTCCTCCACAGCTGTGGTGTCTCAATGCTAGCTAACACTGATGCATCTTCAGAAAGAACCAGTGCTGCTATAGGAAACCACAAGTCCTTAACTAACATATGCTGACTTTTCTCCTAGGAACAAAAGCAGCATCTCTGTTGTGCCCTCAGCAGAAAACACCAATCAAAGAAGAATCTTTTCAGGAACAAATGTTAGCCAGGAACTTCAGTTGTGTTTAATTAAGTTCTTCCGAAAGAAACTGCATGCTGTGGCACTGAAAAGGTTATCAGAGGTCAGCTGCCTGCCATGACTTTGTGACCCCCAAAAGGCAAAATAAAAGATAGCAGTATCCCTGCTGGTAAGATTGGCTTCCACATTTGTCTTCATCCCTTTCTGCTTTAATTTAATAGCAATCAGCACAATATGGCTGCTTTTCTTCAAACAATAGGATGGGCAGAAGTTAAATTTACAGCACTGCAAGGGGGAAAGCAGGAAAGAGGGGAAGCACACTATGGCTCTTGATCTACAATAGGAACATCACTTTGATATCCATAAATAACTTGCAAACCTACTTAAGATTCATTGCTGTCAAGAGTAGAGAGATGTACACTTTTATAAAATCTTGTATTACCTCATGGAGATTCTCAAACACACAACCTTTAAATCGAACATCTTTAGAAATTGAAGATAATTCAGGATATGTATCCATGCAGAATATATAATGTGTCCTCAGTGTTTTTCCAAGCCATTCTAGAAGAGATATCATAACAGATATATATATTTAATTCACCGGTATGGAGAGCAATACTGAATAGGATCCTCTTCAGGTTACTTTGGTCACAGCAAACATGGCCTACACTTTCTGCTATTACCAAAGTTGCTCAAGGGAAAAGCTTGTGTAATTTCAAAGATTTTAGAACACTTACTGTTACACTGCCACCTCATAATACATTTAAAATACTTTGATCAATATGAATGAGATTGCCTCTCAAATTAATTTTACTAATGGGTGATGATAAGCTAAAATGGAGTTATTCAGATTTTGGAACCTTCAGATTTTGTTTAATCATTTTAGACTGCAAGAATTTTAAACATTTTGAGCTAATATTTCTGGTATTTTTTGAGAAGATGCAAAGTGGTTTATGTGGGTATTTTGTTCTAGTTGTTGTTTAATCTTTTCAACATCTTATCCTATTGGCCCTTGTGACTTGGAGAATTCCACTGTCTCATTCCTGCACAGAAAACTGCCCTCCATTAAACATTTCTATCATAGGAAACTTGCCAGCAGCTTCCTTCAGACCCAGCACAGGATGCCATCCATGGCCTTGCTGATACATATCCCCACCACTTAACATTCTAGCCCCCTGAAAGTCCATGACAAAATTCTCATTAACTTCTGCCAGGCTAGACCAATCCCCAGCTCTTTGCTTGAAATCAGGTTCATCCTTTCTTGATTCCTACATCCATCCATCTGCTTTCTAGAGTATGAAACCCATGTCTCTGCTCACAGAGGCAGAAAGGTTTGGAGCAGGCAGGGAAGAGACAACCTCAGCTCAGAGAGGGAGCCTGAGACCACCATCACCATAAGCACCATGCTAGCCACTAAATCGTATTTGTTTTTAAGCAGGTAAGCTATTCATCAAAAATTAAGTGATGGTTCTACTCCCTTTTAGATCACTTAATCAATTTGAGGAGAGGTCAAGTAATGGGAGGATAATTCACTGCAGCACTGTAAAATCTCACATTGAAATCAGTATGATTTTAGTTACATTAGGAATACATTGTATTCATACTGTAATGTGGACTTCATTTCTAACCTCATTAAATGCAGAAAATATCTTTCATGTCTTTAGTATTGAATCTAAGGTCATTAAGATGCTCAACAGCTCAGATCAGAAAGTCAGATATCTTATACCAGGGTCTTCTTCTCAGTAATCGTTTTAGTCGCAAAGTGTTTGAACTTCTCTTTGCCAAGTGAATTACTCTCTGGAAAACACAGTTACTCTTCCAAGGGGGTATAATTTTATACCATCCCAATGTGTAAATATACATTAAAAAAAAAAACAAAACTTATCAATAATTGTATAAATTCCACCCTCAAGCCTAGCTTCGCAGTTCAGAAGCACACATTTTGGTGATTCACAGTCAGAAAGCCACTTTCAAGATTAAAGTCATCACAGATAAAAAAACAAACTGCAGTCAGTTTTCTACAGCAGCAATCAATCCAGTTCATCCCTGTGCTTGAATTTTCTCTTCTGCTGAAACACTATAGTCATGAGGCTTTAATCAATACACAAATTACTTCTAAACTAAAACAATCTCAGGTCAGCAAAAGATAATGGAAATCATACAGGCAGTTATTCATGTTTAAATGCCAAGCTTCTGGTTTCATTTCCAGATAAATACAAATGACGAGTACAATATTTGTTTTCCCTGGTAACGCACTGGGATACAGCAGCATATGCTTTAACTGAGTACAGCCTCCTGTGTTTGTCCTCAGCTTGTTCCACATAATTCAGTAAAATACACAGACAAGTGCCACATCTGGATTTGTTACCTAGGCAGCAAATAAACTAAGTCTGAAACCACATAGCAAAACACACTGTTTGAAATTTTAACAGTGCAACAAGCACCTCATTTATCAAAGCTACAATGAGAAAAACAAAATCCAAGTGATCAGCAGCTTCCCAGTTATGCTAAAGTTGCATTTGGGATTTTCAACTTTAATTACTTTAATTTTCTAGCTCTTACTTTCATAATACAATTGAATATAGAAGGGAGCCCTCACATCTATTTTATACCAACATAGCAAAAAAGTCCCAGATCTATTCAGAGAACAAGCTGAAATCATCTTCATGACAACAATTATATTACATTAATGTCACAGAATACAAATGGGAGTACTTGCGGTTCTACCTACTGTATTTTTTATTAAAAATACTTTTTGGAAAAAAATAGCAAACAAGCATAAGTGAGAAAAAAGAAAGACTAATCAGTCTTCTACTGCTCTGTGCAGTTCATCATAGAAGATAGGAAAATGCGTTTCACGTTTTCATTCAAGGTTGACTTAAAGTTGCTTACAAATATCTTGGCCTTTAGAGTACTTTGAATCAGTAAGTGCAATCTTCAAGCTCACACTCAGCCTTTTAAAGTGGAGTTCTTTAGCATGAATTACTTCCAAACACTTTTCTAAAATGAATGACCAAGTTCCCATACTGAGCAGTTGGTCAGTTTAAGAATTGTCTTGCCTCTCTGAAAAAAAAGCATCATTCATCTTCCCTGCAATAGAAAGTTATTTATACCTTGCTTGGCAGATTACTTGACATGGTTTGTCTGAGAAAACAAAATAGGTGTCTTTGCTGGTACTTCAAAATCTTAACTTCTTTAGATCTATCAAGATATAATGTTCAAAACCTTCAGGGAAAGGCCAAGTTCAGTGGTGGAAATAATTAAATGCTAGTCTGAACATTATCCACAAGATGCTAATGGTAGCCAAGTGATTTACCTTGGGTATTTTTAACAAGGGCATGGGCTCACCCTGTAAATGATAAACTGAATGAGGAACATATACTCCTGAGGCTTGACAAAAGTCAATAAACATGATTATAGGCACAAAGCCCTATTGCTTAAAGGATAAACAATAGAAACTAATACACAGTAAAATAACAGATCAAAATTGTTCACTATACGGCAGTTCAAAATACCATTATTGTTTGTGACTCCTGAAGAAAGGGAAACATTTGGAAAACAGACTATGTACTGGCCTTAGTCAGAAATTCTAGCAGGAAATCATTATTTCTTACCACTCTTGGGCCTTTACACTGTCTTTCCAAGAAGAGTTAAGCAAGCAGATCCTTTTTGTTGAGATTATCTAGGATGAACTCAGTCATCCCTGGAGCAGAATTCAAGAGGGTATGGGGGGAAAGACAGGTTTATGTCTTCTTTATGAGGCAAGTGACATCATCTCTGGTCATTTTGCCAAATGGTAAATTCAGCTGTGCAAGGAAGAGATAAAATTATGGACCCACCAGCTTTGACTCTAAACTCACAATCGATATGTGCATCTCCATCTCTAAAAGGAGAGATCTTGCTGCCAAACCAACTGAGTACCAGGTTGAGCCTATGCACAAAATCAGGATATGCGTGGGACTCTGACTATTCACTGAAGGAAGGAATACTGATGAGGGCTCCAGCAGCACAGGTATACTGATACATTCTCAGAGGCCAAGAGGAGATAGAATAAGAAGAGTTTTCCTTCACTTCAGATCTCAACCATACTTCCCTTTCCTTCTTTGAAGTAAAAGTCTTCCCAGCAGACACTAAGCAAAATCCAGAGCCCTCTTTAAGGGCGTGGGTGAGACAGATCAGTAACAACGAGGTGCCAAAACGTAAACCAATCTCAGAAGGAGAGGGTAGAAGAACTGATATGTCCCTTTGAAGATCTGTCAGGATGCAGTGTTGAATGCTGGCAGGTAAATTGGGTGTGGGATGAGACCAGGAAGTCAAACATACAAATTCCTCCACTCTCTAAGCTGAGGGAAATTTCATCTCATTAAAAATGTTCAAATACAGAAGCAATGCCACACCCGTCAGCTACTCTGCCTAAGACACACAATAACAACATTCACTAGATAGCTCCCATCAACTATTTTTCCACCAGGTTTTACCCAAATGACAAGTCCTTTTCCTAAAATATGTTACTTTAGGATGTCTGACTTTCCAAGCCCTGACTAAGCAGAACACCTCCCATTCAACAAGTTCAGGGTTAGAGAATATTGACTACATTTCCTACCACAGCATTTAAAATCAGAGCCCAAGAGCAATATCTTTCAGAATAAAACCTTTAAAAATCTTTCTATGTAATATAAACATAAGTGTAAAGTGTCTCAGTATACCATGAAAAGATGGAAAGATTCCACAGAATATTTCTTGCAATTACAGTATAATGATAGTTCATGTTCAGTAGCTAATAAATATGAAATTAATTGAACATCAGGTCTTTCAATGCATGTTTTGAACTCCTCAGACGCAAAATCATTTTCACTTACAGAAGAAGAAACAATAGTGACAGGATTTTTTACTGACAGTAAAATCAGTGCTTCTCTACCTACCTCAACAAAGGCCATGCTTCTGTGAGAATCTGATATAAAGTTTTGGTCCAATTAACACTAATACAAGTGAGTCTTGGGGAGAGAGCAGACCAAGGGTGCTTTCAACAATGCCATGCAATTTACTAGTTGCGCTCTACACTTGAAATCCCTCCTCCATCAAAGAGGAACTTGAACTGCACTTTTCCTGTTCTGTGCCTGAGGAAAAAAAAGTTACTGATCCATGACAGGAAAATGTGATTTTTTTTTGTGGCTATAATTTAACTGTATTCAAAATGTAATAATGTAATCATGTTTGATTATGATATTAAGTCACTTGATATTTAAAGTATCCTCTGCTAAAATACTTCAATTCAGGGAACTTCTCCACTCTTACAACTGTTATTCAGGGACCGTTGAAGGGTCTTCTGCATTGACCTCGTTCTCAATGGACCTGTATAGGGTGCTCTGTAAGATATGATCAGAGTTTATTAGCTGAACAGAAAGCTTTGCCATCACTAGCTGTTGAAGAACACAATGAGAAGATACTTCTGTTCTCCTTCCTTCTTATCACTGTCTCCATCCCTTTTGCCATGATGGATTGCACAGGACCAGCTTAACAAATGTTTTTCTATTGATGATTCTGATCTTTCATCTCTAGGCATAAAAAGAAGCAAAAGTCTTGAATTTTCTCTTATAAAAATATGTTATCTGTTTTTCTCTTTACTGTTGCTCAGCCTCTTAAATCACTGTGACCTCCACTGATAATAGCTGATTGTACCTGCTTTCCTTAGCCTCCTTTTGAGCAGTTGCAAGGAGTGGAGTATGAGTAGAGGGCTTTCCAGAAAGAAGGAATCAGTCCCAGCATAGAAGCTTTGAAATGAGTGTGCATTGCTCTACCAAGCAAGAGTGCAATCCATCTGGAAAAACAAGGAACCTCATCACAGGTGAAACAAAGCTTAGTAAGTCCAAGGTGAAAACTCTACTTAAAGAAAAAAGATACTCTATGCCTAGGATAGGTTTTAACACTGAAACAAAGGTGTACCTGATGGTGAGAGCAATAGATGAGTATAAATTACGTTCAGATTCTTACTCTGAAGCCAACTAACCAGGTTCAAACGTGAATTACAAAGAATAAAATATGGGCATTCTAATTAGTGTTGTCCACTCTTTTAGGGTTGTTCTCAATTGTTTTCTTACTCCTAGGTAACTCTCAATTTGATCCTGACAAATGATTTTTTTAAATGATATTTTTCATGGCATCAGCTGTTAATTGTCTCCTTTTAATTTGCTTTTCCAACTAGTTTTATACAGCAACCATTCCTGAGAAGTATTTACAGAGCCTTTATTCACTGCCTGATGTTGAAGAAGATGCTTTGGGTTTCTGATTTTGCTCATAATTTCACACTGGCAAAGTTTGTTCAGGCCCCCTGGAAACCTTTACTCCTATCTACCCACAAAAAAGATACAGCTTCAGAAGGCAAAATACATAAATCCCTTTGAATCAGTAATGGAGGGGAACATCTTCTGCCATTTCAAGAAATCTTTTGGAATATTTGTAAAGGTTTTGCTTTAGTGAAGGTATTTTAATTTATGACATACAATTCTCATTCAGTGAAACCAATATTAGGCTGCCAAAGCCTTGTTCCTTGTGCTGTGAAAATAGAAACACTGTTATGAGAGAGTGTTGTTTTTAGAAATACACAGTGTCTCACAGCCTTGCTGAGCATGAACAAAGCACAGAGCTCTGTGTAGATATCTGAAAGGTGCCGTTTTCTCTTTACACTGACACTTCAACTACTCTTTATTATTGTTTTTAAAGAAAAAAAAAAAAAGTCTGGTATGAGTTTGTCAGAAGCCTTGAGGAGCTGGAATAAAAATGCATACAGGCAGCACAATACTCAGCATTGTACCAGGAACCACGTGCATGACTAAAAGCCTACCTAAGGCATTAGGCTGGGTCCAGTAGCAGAGAAAAGACACTATGTCCAAATATTGCTCCCTGAACTAGATTATGGATCTGGGAACATGAAGAAAGAAAAAAAAAAAAAAGGCTTCAAAAGGAAAATAAAACAATGCTACCAAAATAGGCCTGATTATGTGGGTCACTAAGTACTGTGTATTTCCCCTGTAGCATTTCATAGTAGTTACTGTTGCCAGGGGAGGCTTGATCCTCTCATTATGTATGTTTGTCTTTCACATCAGAGCTCCTCTCTTTCTTTCCATGCCCCAGCACTGTAACAGAAATAAAAATAAGGAATGAACCTCTATTATTATCCAAATACCTACAAAGCGGAGGGAGCGACCTCAGCAGGTCGGTGGGTCAGCCCCCTCATCATTGATGCACTTGCTCCAGCGGACCCCTGCCTTTTGTGGAGGGGTCAAAGCCAAGACCTCTGCTGAGTGTCCTCAGTGAAGAATTAACAAGTGTGACAATTTGCGGTCCCTCCCCCCCAGGCCCCTGGTCCTGCCCGTGTGAATGCTGTAAATAGAGACATCTGGATGGAGGCCTTTCACTGCAGTAATTGCAAATGAACATGGATCAAGTTCTCGCCTGTTGTATTCATAAATCTTCAGGCTTAATTACATTAAAGGGAAATCTAGGGCCTGGCTCTATGGAAACGGCAGATCCTATCAGGTGCTCAGATCGTGAATTTTTAAGATAAGCATTTCTCCTCTTTTCAGGACAGTCAGATGAGAAATTTCAATCAGGTCCTTCCAGTATTAGAAAATCAGCCAACAACTGTAATTTCTCTCTGTTTTCCTTTCTTTTCATACCTGGTGCTTGATCAGTAGTTGGCAAATGAAGGACTCAGGCATTTGAGGAGCTGGGAAGCTTCTGTACCTAGCATTTATGGGACCAATTGCAGAGGGACATGTGTACACACATTGCGCTGGGTAAATTCAGGGGAGGAAAAGCACACAGCTCAGAGTCAGAGTTTTGTAGGCACAGGGTCCTTAGTTCCACTTCCCTGAGAAAGCTGGAGCAAAGAGGGTCAGCTACTCTGGTTCTTGCTCACTTCCACATTTTTCCAAAAAAGAAAAATATATAAAGGGGGATATTGAGTTCAGTAGAGACTTTCATCATCTCCACCTTTTAAAAAACAAGTTTTTGTTTGAGAAATGGCCAAACTTCCTAGTCTGAAAAATCAGTGAATAATGAACAAACTAACTGGGGGCAAAAATTCTGGACGCTGAATTAAACTTTCCAGTTGTTAGGAGATAGTGGTTAGGTGAGAACACCAACATTTTAGACAGAATGATCTGTCTCAATAACTAGCTCTCATCACAGCTCCACAGCCCAAAGCGTGCGTGTGTGAGGCAGGTTTCCAATGCAGAAGTTCTGACAAAAAGAACCCTGAATGGAATAAAGATGTATATAATCTAAGGTATTTCATGTAAATTAAGGAATTTCCTAGACCCTACCAATGTCTAGACAGATTCTTGTAATTAAATCCTGCAGAAATGAACTTGACAGCATGTAAGATGACTACCATGTCCACAGACACCAAACAATGACTGTGAGCCACAATATGGTCCAGAAAATTATTCCTTGTATTACCACTACTGTTAGCAAGAATATGGCAATGCAGAAACAAGATCTTGTATCTTGGCCTTTGTATATATCATGAATGGTACTGTTGTGGGTTTTTTTATCATTTTATTTGTGAGCATTTTAAATCTAAAGAAAAGGGACATCCACCAGGAAAGAAAAAAACAATTTCTTTAAGCAGCTCAAAAACAGTAAGAAACTGAAGACCTTTTGTAAAAAGAGAAAAGGAAAAAAAATGCCTAAATTCCCAACTGCAATTTTACTTTGATGAAATTTCAACTTTTATATCATGACTATAAATTTACAATTAGTAATAGCAGGGAGAGTTTCAGGCAGAAATCAGAATCAAGCCCTCAGACCCTGCAGGTCCATGTTCCCCTCAGTCATACTATTATCTCCACTCTGTTTCCTACAGAGCAGGCAAGCCCTGCAGCCATAAGACAGCAGCTAGCATACAGATACTCCAAAACTGTAGCCTGTCCTGCCTCTTCTCTTAGGGGCATATTGAAATGAACAAAAGTTCTTGAAAAAGTCTCCTGAATTGGAAAGGGTAGCAACACACCTTCTTTAACAAATCTTCACGGTGTTCCAAGACTCATCCAAACAGCTGTGGCAGAAAACTACCAATAATGTTTGCTCTGCAGGAAAAGAGCAGGGTTACTTTTGCCTTTCTAAGCAAGGCTCAAGATACAAGTGCTTCTGCAGCCAGCATTTACCACCATATTGACAGAAAGGGCTGGGCAATGGCACTGGGATGATCTGTATGAAACCTGGAGCACTGCAAGGTACTGGAAAAGGACAAGTCTCCAGCGACAGACAAGCACACAGTACAGCAACCATGTGCCAGAACTAGAAGGGACATGCATCCTTGATGGCAGGGTCTGGGGGCTGATGTTCTGCTCCAACACCTGAGCTCACATGTATGTTTTCCAGCAAGGTCAAACTGTGACAACAGGGCCAAACATTTTGTCCTGAAGTGAGACTAATTCTCCACCCTATGAGGCTTTTTTGTCCAACAGTTTTACTTGGATCACAGAATCACAGAACTGTAGGGGGCGGAAGGGACCTCTAGAGATCATATAGTCCAACCGCCTTCCAAAGCAGCTCCAGGTTGCACAGGTAGGTGTCCCTACAGCACAGAAGGGCCAGGTGATGTCGTGCTGTGGCTAGCAGCAAACAGGCTGCCGCTGCATGGGATGGGAAGAGGGTGCAAGAGCTCATCAGAGCCCAGTCTCCTTGAGCTGTTTGGATAAATGGAGTTGACCCTCTAAAATAAAAGAACAAGGTTAATGCATGTCTCAGACAGAGGGAAATATGCATCATTTTGTTATTCTCAAGGATTCTCCTCCAGGATTCTAGATTTCATAAATACATGAATTGTAGGCTTACTTTTTGAATTGTTCAGGTGCCATCCACTTTATTTCAGTCATTCTGTCATTCATTCAAGTGGAACTTCAGGTTTTGGGTCCTCTTTCTGCTGCCCTTACTAACAAGGAAGAGAGATTACCCCAGCAGTGAGAGCAGACAAGGAACGGAACTGACCCCTGGGGGGTTCTGACTGCCTGCATTTTTAAAAGCACTTGTGAAATGCCAAAGCAAATCTTAATTGCAACATGTGCTTTATAGTTGGGAATCTTGAAAAACATGTTGGTGATCCTGGCTAACTCCTATTGAAAGCCTGTACAGCTCATATTCTTATAAACACCATGTTGCTCCTCCTATGACAGCACTTGTTTCCCTTTCAAACTCATTTTTCCCTCCTTCCTCTCTCTCTCCAGCAATCTAGCATGTATCCCTGACAGTCCCCCTTGCTCTCAGAGTGTCCCAGAATCAGGATCCTGTGCCTCACAACTCCTTCAATATGTGCTCAGGCAAGACTGGGACAGTGATACTAAAATAATCAATTTAACACTTCCCTGCATCCTGGAATAGACTTTGCAAAAATACCAAATTAGCAAAAAATAAATAAACCAATTAAACTGATACGATGGATCCAGTCCTTCCCATAACTCATCAGTGCCTCTCTGGACTCTTCCAGATTTCTATCGAGGAATTCTATTGGCCTTAAATGATTAAAAGTACAATAGGAAGCAGTCATTGAGGTTGCGTACTGCAGCACACAATAATATTCCTTGTGTTGTTGTGGACTGTGAGATCATTAAAAAAGGTTACTTGAAGTCAGGTTTTTTATTAACTGTTATTGTACAATGTGTTAATGTGCTCAGAGAAACCAGAAGATATTTTTCTTGCCTTTTATTGAAATTCTGTGGAGACCAACAGCCTAACTCCTAGCAATACCACTGACAGTACCTATTTGTGTTGTCTGATTCTACAAACAAGAAAGCAGTACCTCAAAAATGTACAATAAAGTGGATTCTCCAGAAATATCAGTGGCAACACTATTAAGTCCATTAAAAATAGTTAACTTCATAGCAGACATCCTGTAAAGAAAACGTAGTTACACCAGTAAAATTTGATACAACTTCTGTTTCTTTCATTCTTTACCCATCATGCATGTACAGCTGTAGATGAATCTCACCATACAAAATTCAGGTCAATATGATGCATACTAATTAAAAACATCTGTTCAATCCTGTTGTACAGGTCTTGACAATCAAAAGTCACCTCAGGAGCTGAGAATATGATCCCTCATGAGTCCACTTTCCCTATAATCTCAGATCTGCCCTCCTATGAATATCTAGTCTCATTTTTCCATGTCTCACACTTGTGGATATATGGGCTCTTGCACCCATTTATGTGCTTCGAAAGAGACAATTATTAAAGCTCTAAGGTTACAACTGTAACTTCTTTGCTTAAACTGAATCCAATGTTTTGTCTAGCCAAAGGCACCAGGGCAATTTCTGCACAGCTATGTCTTGCTGAATACATAGCATCTGAGACACTAAAATAGTTGGGACAAAAATGCCACTTCTGCAATGGGCCAGCACCAGGCCCTACTAACAGTTACAAAAAGGTCTTCACGGGGAGCATGAAACTCCCCAGTAATTTAATGGGCAGCCTCTTCAGTGGCCTTTGTGATTACTGATGTATAAAGTCATATAGCATAGACGATTGTTATGGGGGCATTCTGCTTTCCTAAGTTAAGATGTCTATCTCAGCTACTTCAGCAGTACCTAAAACCATGCATTCCCTGCACTGATCCATCAGTCACTGCTATTCCTAGAAGTTTTAAGCCCACCTCACAGGAAGAAGACATTGAAAAGAAAGACTTGCAGTAGCTACTGAGACACAGGCAGAGGGATCAACATTCTGAGCACAAGAAAATAAAAAAGCACCAAACATCATTACATCTGTGAAGGTTTTCCAGTGTAAGGCCATATGTAGAAGTTTGGAACTATGGACATTCTCATGCCGGACACTGCTTCCCCTTTTATTGACACTACAGACCTCCAAGCCTCACACTCCAGATATAAAGGTAAGGATTCTTTACAATGCAGTTGTGTTGGGCCTTTAAACCATTAAAGATGTTGAATATATACATTAAAGAAACCTTGAACGAAAATATTTAAGGCAGCAACGCACTTATTCCTCCTGTGATAGCACTATATGAATATATATATATATATATATATAAAGTAAATTTGAAGTTTCAGTAAAACATAATGCATCCCAAAACCAGACTCTCTTCCATTGAAAGAGGCCTCACAGTGTTCCTGCATGTGTTGAAAAGACGCAGTGACAGCTGGCGAGGTCATTGTAAATGAGGGAAAAAGAGAGTCTTGTCTCCATTACCAAATGGCAGCCACTAATCACTGTCACATCATGATGTGGTTCTGAACTGTCCACAGGTTTATTGTGGCCATTAACCTATTCAGATATTCTACTTGAGGAGAAAAAAGTCTGGGGCCCAGTCTGGATCCCTGAGTCTTCTGTAGTCCTTTCAACTGCTACAAAGTCATAAAACAGTACCAAATCAGATCACATCTATGCAAAACAAATACAGTGATACAACCTAGAGCTTGAGTGTGTGGTATATCACTGCCTACAGCCTTCATGCTTGATCTTTTACCCTTCAAGCCAAGCAAACTATTTTTTGCAGTTTCTTCTGAAAATCAAGCCCTCTAGTATTTAGTGGGCAGTAAGGGGAGCTCAGCAGGGAGTGGTGAAGTCTTTGCAGCCTCACACGTCGCTTCACCCCACGGCAGCTTGTTCATGCCATCAAGCTTTCAGATTGATGGTACTTTATGGCCACCTTGCTATAGTGCAAATAGCTTCACTGGAGCAGAGAAAGGCAAACACTGCAGGAAAGAGGGAGAGGAATTGCCTCTTTCCTCCTGTCTTGAAGTTAATGCTCTTTGTCATGCATTTCCGTTATTTTAACAACAGGGGTTGACTCCCCCACTGATTTTCTTATGGCGTCAACATTGTTGAGAATGATGCATAAGTAATAAGCAGCCTTTCTCTCTAGACTCCACAGAACATTTTAGGTGAGTTTCATGAATTCAAGCAAGTGTTAACTTACAGAGAGTCATCTGTTCTTGGGGCTTGAGGAGGGGAGGAGGGGAAGGGGCTGGTGTTGTGGGTTTTTTGCCTGAAAGAAATGAAGCGTACAAATGTGAGACAAAACAATATTGCATTGGGCATATGTTCACATTGCACGAGCTCGATATTATCCAAGCACTGCATGCAGCCACAACCATACCTGGAGAGAAATCATATCTAGCAACCAGATAGATAGCTGGATATCCTGTCAGTGAACTTCACACAAGCCTTTATACACAGAAAAGTTCCTTACGCTATATAATTAGCACTCTGCAGTGGTCAGACACAATGGGAAGTCCATGCACCTTTGCAGTTCATGGCAAAACCTGGTTTATCGTCAAAGCTAATGTAGGAAAGGAGGGAGGCTAAGACCATATTTCAGAAGGCTTAAAATTGCTGTAGTCAGGGCAGCCTGGATAACTTTTGGAAATAACACCAGGTTTCACTGATGGCACAGCTGCAGATATACCCCAGTGAGCTCTGAGCACCCAGCTTGGGTACTGCAAGGGGGGAGGGAGAGCAGACTGGCAATGGCCATTTTCAGCTTTCCCTGAATTCTGTTCTGCTAAGACAACATTAAAAGTACGTAAAATACTTAATGTACATCCAGGTGGTACACATTCTCATGCTTTTCACAAGAACCACCATCTCTTGGAGATTCACCAATACTGTCTACACAAGGAACCAAATGCGAGCATCCCAATTTGCCCTCCCACTGCAGAAGATGCAGTGTTCCTGAATCAAAACCTCAGATACGCACTTGAGCGGTCTAAAACTATATTTGTAACGTACCTTCTACTGGCTAATAGGGAAAAAAATACTACTTCAGGTGTCTATCTAGCTTATAACCACTTCAAAATCTTGATGCCATTGGTTTTATGGCATCTCATTTTGAGAAGATGTGATTTTAGTTGAGCTTCCTACCTGATGCTCTAGTAATTGGTAAAATAAAGATCTTTTGTCATAACTAAAATAGTTATCTAATGTACAAATTTGTCTTTTCACACTCTACTTAAGTTAGTATCATAAAAAAACATTCAGCATAGAAGAAACTGACAGAAAAATGTCAGTGAAAATCTGAACAATACTCTTTTCTTTTAAGCTTGACAAGTCAGTAAAATGGTTGGAAACAATTGATCAGAACCCACACTCGTGTGCATGGTGTGCAGTGTACTGAGGACACTTAATGCATCTGCCACTCTATAGATACATTTTATTTAATGCTCTGGAAGTACAAATGCTTCCCCACTAGTGAAACCACATAGTTTCGAAACACTGTCTTCCATTGAGAGGACAATTGTTTTCTATAGAGATGAGAAACAAATACCCATGACCCACGTCACCTTGCCTCAGCAGGCTTTTGCTGCAGCTTCCTCTGTGCAAATACAACAAAGTCTGGCAGCAGTCAATCCTGCCAGCCCACACTGAGCCACCACAGAGTGCATAGCTATTTACGCTTCCTATTAATCTGTCAGTGTTCTAGTCAAACATGAAAAACAATATGGTGTGTGCATATCTGGACTAGTCATTGCTAAGTTACTGAGGAGCAACATGAATGACTGGAAAACCATGCAACAAACTATAACACTAGATTTTTAAGGTATGGAATATTGGAGTTTTCAATTGTCAGCGCAAAGGAAGCAGCCATGGTGTTCGTAGCACGGTGACAATAATGTGAAAGCTGAAATGTAGACCCAGTCTGTCTCTTTCATTGTACAAGAAATGGTTGTTTGTTTTGCTCAGATGAAGATTTAATCTCTGCTCTTTCATAGGCTCCCTGCTCTGTGCAGTGAGGAAACAATTAGGAAACTTGGGATCCTGTTCTTCAGTTTGCTTCATGCAACCAGACCGCTGTCGCCATGCAGAAATCAATGACCTCAGTTACCAGGGATGCGGCAGAGCCCTGTTTCAAAACTAAAATACTGTTTTCTTACAAACAGTGTTTGACAAACAAACCTGGCTGAATCCAAAACTCACAAAGTAGATAGCTCTGTCATGTCTGCTCCAGTCCTCCTTACTCAGATAAATTCAGCTCAATCGTAGCAGTTCTTCCCCAGGGAAGTATCCTTAAGACTAAATCAGTACATGCTGTCAGACTGCTGAGTCAAGCACACTGCTTGCCTTTCTCAAGCAGTAATCTTATTTGATGATGATACAAAGTTCTGCCAGAGCTAAAAATTCACATTACCTTGCTATCTTTCTAATTCATTTCCTTGTCATGAACAAAAGGAAGAGTGTGTGCAAAATAAAGCAGAAATAGAGGATATACGTCAAAGAGTAGGTCTGAGTGTCAGGAAGAATTTATCTCAACCAAAATTGTCTTTCCTCAGTCAGCAAACTACACGGAGCCAATAAGAACTGCAAAAAATATATTACTATGGACATTACTCTAAATTAAATGACAAAGTACAAATAGCATTTCGACAATTAAAAAAAAAACCTTAATTTCTTAAGCGTAAAGCAAAGCAAAGTTCAACATTAGAATTACTAGAAGATGGTTCATCTTATGTGCACATGTATATATATATATGACTACATGTGTGAATGTATGTGAAACTACACTAAGCAGTTGATAACAAAGGCAAATTAAGGATTCAATTCTGCAACCATTACCACATGCAGCCTTATATATATATATATATATATATATATATATATATATATAAGTCCCATTGACTTCGGTAATGCTATTTATGTATGAAAATATGTATGAAAATATGATGGATATTCCTGAAAGGTTTTGGCTTCAAGATCTCACATGTGATTGTATTAACAGAACTACAAAAAGAATTCTTGGATCAGGCTGCAAACTAGTAATTTACAAAGGGATAAACTGCATTAATGATTATGTTGTAATTGTCCTAGCCAACACCCATTTCAACTTGAAGTTCATTGTCTAATCTACTACAAGCTGACTAAAATAGGCCACAGTATACATCTCTTTGGACTTCTGAAAGATGAGTGGCCTGGGGATATCCAAAAAAAAGTGCCTGGAACTGATCCAAAGGCAAGGAAAATAGGTTAATCTCAGCCAATGCTCAAGCAACAACTAGGAAAGCATACAGAAAGCAGATCCATCCCGCATGATCAAGCTATCAGTCTCAAGGGCTTTCAGGCAAAATATCACTCCTCTAGCAGTGCTCTGATGGTTCTGCTAAAATTATTTAACTTCATTATCACAGAGGACAGGTAAGAGCAGCAGCATTTCAAGAATCAGTGAACCATGGTTTCATTGGTTATGTATATAAGGTGCTGAAGTCCCTGACATGGCATTGCTATTTCTTCTGACTTGCAAGAAAACACCATTTATTTAAAACCCCATTCTGGCAAAACCCACAGATACTGGGGACAGCAGTAATTCCCCTGTGCCAACTGAAGCTACATGCTGAAGTTTATGAATGATAGTGTTATCACCTGTGCACACAGTCACAATCAGGTTTTTAGAAGAAAAAAATCCAAAGTTAGTACAAACCAATATTTTTTTGACTACGTTTTAGCTAAAAATATCAGATAGCCATTTAATTCAAGGTAAGTAATAGTGATTCCATTTCTGAGAAAAGCATGTCTAACTCTTAGCACTCAGAATGGGAGAGGAAGAAATTTATTTATGTTTGATCTGAAAAACATTCGAAACTCCCCATATCTTGCTGTCAGAGATTGAGCTGCAACCTTTTTTTCTGAACATCCTCCAGTAATAAATGCAACAAACTGAACAGGGACAATTAGACTTGCTGAAAAGGTTGAAAATCCATATATATAATCAGAGTAGCATGCCCTTGCTCAGCAGTTTCACTGAAGAATTATAAGAACCAAAGTCCACTGAGTTCTACTGGAAAAAAAAAATTAAAAAAGAAATGAAAGTCTGAGCTGTAGGTTTAAGAGGGCAAGCCAGATCCCTGCAAGGTGTGATAGCAACATTAAGTTTCCAACACTAAATTCTTCTCCCTCTGTTGAAACTCTTGTGCAGTTATCTCCAGAGTGCTTACAGTAAAGTGAAAAGCTCTGACATATCTTCATATCTTAGAAGAAAAAGAAAGAATAAAGGTGTGTTTTTAGTAAAATACATTCCAATTGCTTAGAGAACAGAGAGGAAGATTTTGTTTATTGTAACTTAAGAATAAAATATATCATATTGTATAAATTCCTCTTTAATCACAATGCTCCCAACTCATTCCTATCTGTAGTCATCTGGAGGAGACACAGGCTTCAACACAGTAACCTTAAACCACTGAATGTTCATTTTCTTTGTGAGCCCCTTAGAACCAATACACAGACCGCAAAAGGAGAAACACCAAGATCATGCCACTTTCATGTGACCTGAAGACCTGCTGTCTTTTTACTGTATATATGTCTTACCCACAGCACACCATGGGCAGTAGAAATCTCAGGGAGCAGTGACGCATGCTTTTCCAACTTGCAGCTGGTGAAGCTAAGGAGCATTTTTATAGGTACTATTAACTATACAAGGGCCGCTCTGAAATGTAATGCCTCCTATTTTATTATGTCGGTCCATGACTTCAGAGGCAGATGTTGCTGGTATGGCAGAAGAGGCTGAACCTTCCCACAGATAGGCATCTAAAAAACCCAGACCTGAGGAGCTGGCACTCTTGGGCTAGGTGATACAAATCAGCCTACTCTTCCACCTTCAGTACAGGTCATTGCTTTGCAGGGCATGGGGATGTGGAAGCTGCTTCAGAGACACACTTGAGGAGGAATAATAGAGTCTTAGCTTCTGCCACATCACCTCAGAACAGCACTGATATCCTTCCAGATTACTAGGCTGATCTTTCCATTTCTCTTTTCATCTCATTTCTCTCTCCCTCAAGCTCAGCATCTTCTAAATGCTGGCATTTGTATTCAGTAATATTTCTGAGGATTTTCTAAGTTCCATAGTCTCAGATGAGTTAAAAAAACACTACTGTGCACAATTTTGACATGCAGTGTAACTCAAAAACAATGTCTTGCCCCTCTATTTATATATATTTCTTGTGTGTCCCCTTTACAGCTCCTTCTTTGCAAACCACAGGTGTTTGCAGGCATAATGCTCCCAATGCTGTAGAAAAGAGTTTATTGTGAAGAGCCTTTTCTTTGCCACTTGTTCTAAACCTGTTCACAAAGTGCTACATGCGTTCTACCGATCACCATAAAAATCAAGGAACAAGAAGTCCTCTGTAAGCCTGCCCAGCAGCACCACTATGACATTGGTTGCGACAGCTTTGTGACCCTGTATTGTTTTCCATTCATTCAGAAGCCTTTTTTCTCTACTTTCCTTCTGTTTTTCAACTCTCTCAGGAAAAAAAAAAAGGGAGGGGTAAAGCCTTTATAGGCATTTTTATCTACTGTAAAAAAAAAAAAGTATGTCAGCTGAAGTAATAGATTAAAAAAAAAATCTACAATGTGACAGCTACTTTAGAGAACACTGCATGGAGTTACAGTAGTTATAGTTTCAAAAGCCACCTGCAAACAAATGCAGATACCATAGCAAACTGCCCTTACGATTTCTTTTTTTCTTTTTTCTTTTTCCTCACATGCTACTTGGTTTTCTATTTTTGAGTTCCCTCTTGCCATTCTAAGCTCAAAGTTGCCAATGAATTTATGTGACAGCTATGAAGCTAGTATTAAAATGGTGAATAGTGGCTGACAGTGCTCATGCCCTCAGTGTTAGCATCCTCACACAGCTGTGAATGCAGGGCTGAGCCTGCTGAGTAGGGGGAGCAAGGGGGGGACGGCATGCTGATGGCTGGGGTTTTCTTTCTCTTATTTATCTGTACACAAGCATCTGATGGAAGGTGGGGGGAGAGAAGGAGAGGAAGACAGGACACGATAGAAATAGTGAAATGGAGCTCCTTATGTGTTTATATGTGCATGCTTAAGGAAAAGTGGAGATAAATGAGTAAAGGGACAGTTTTTCCCACTTGGAGAAGTGGGTGTAAACCAGGAGGGAATTTGAGAGAAGAAGGCCTCTGCTTTTGATTTCACTTGAACTTGTGTTTGAGCAGTCTGCAGGTCCTTCTGGCCAAAGGAAGGTAGAAGAGAGGACAGGCATTCAAGAAAACAAAAGAGTCAGAGGGGGCCCTTTAGCTGCCCCCTCAGGACTGATGGGAGTAAAACTGTTCTTTCCTCAGACTGTTTTCTTACATGCATATGCACAAGCAAGGTTAAGAAGCAGAACAAAAGAGGAACTGAGGTGCTCAGTGAGCTGGAGAAGGCTGCCATGACTTGAGTGGGTCAAGTTGGGAGCTGATGGGGCCTCCTCATCTCCTCAGCCTCTGTGCTGAGGGAGAGGGCAAGATGGTGGTCCTGGGAGCAGTGTTAAAGGGTCTTGAGGGTAGGGTGGAATGGGAGGTGGATGCCCCTGGAGAAGGCAAATCATGGACACCCTTTGACTCTCATTGCAGGCTGAGGCCTTTCAGCAGAAGAGGCCTCTTAACAGAGCCTCTTCTGCTTGTGAGCAGGTTGAGACAGGCTGTGATGGCGGCAGGGGAAGTGGGGAGGGGAGAGGGGGATGTTATTAGCAGCAAAACCTCAAGACCAAAGTTGAAGCAGAAGAAGAGAAAAGGAGCAATATGATCAATACGGTTTCATTGTTGAGCCCCGCTTACCTCAGTGGGAGACCATCTGCTCCCTGTCAATGCATCACCTGCTTGTCTGGGCTGTTGGCTGGGCAACGCGCGGGCGGGGAGATTATGGGGGCTGGGGGCCCGCCTGGGGGCTGTCCCAGTGCTGCAGGGCAGGGGGAGGTTGGACGGTCTGGGTGGGAGGCCAGGCGCTCCTTGGGGCATGGCAGCTTCCAGCGGAGGGGCAGAGGAGGGCAGAAAACCACCAGGGTGCTTCAAGGCAGCACGGTGGTTTTGGGAAGGCGCTTCCTGCTCCTGGAAGTCGGCATTTTGCTACACGCGCTGGGTTTAGGGATGCATGAATGAGCCTGCCACAATAGCTGCTCAGGGAAGAAAGGGCAGCAGAGGGGTCCCTGCAAAGCCAGACACGTCACTGCCAGAGCCACCAAAGGAAAGCAAGGCACAAGTGCTCACACATCCCCCCAGAAGGAAAGTTCAGCACAGAGGAATACATTGAAAGAGTGCAAGAATATTGCTAAGTAATGCTAATGCCACCACAAAATCACTGCATTTCCATAGGCTGAATGCAAGGCCTCCCACTATGCAACAGCATCAGCTACACCAGCCCTGGTTTGATTTTTGTATAACTTTGAATATATTTAACATTGTGAAGTGTCTGCTCCTGCACTGTTCTGTGCAATATAACTTCACTGACTTCAGAGGAGGTCCTATTTCTGTAGAGAGTTTTATATATCTGCATATTTGCAAGTTTGCATACACATACATAGGGTTACAAACATCATCCTCCCAAGACTCCTTGCATCCGCCTTTTCCCACAGTCAAGTTCCTATGCCAGGATCCGATGGTCACTTGTGTTACAGGTGTGGTAAAGCCATCCCAAACGTTCAGAGTAACGGTGTTATGGCATCTGATTACAGACAGTGTATTTGAAGCATATTCTCTCAAAAGTGGGCTGAGGCCATAGTATAGTTTGGGTTGGACAGAACATTTAGTTTCAACACCCCTGCTATAGGCAGGGACACCTCCTCCAACACCAGGTTGCTCAGAGCCCCATCCAGCCTGGCCTCGAATGCTTCCAAGGAGGGGAAATCCACAACCTCAATTGGCAACCTGTTCCAGTGTCTAACCACCCTCACAATAAACAATTTCTTCCTAATATTTAGTTTAAATCTACCCTCTTCTGATTTAAAACCATTTCCCCTCATCCTGTCACTACGTGCCCTTATACGAAGTCCCTTCCCAGCTTACCTGTAGGCCCTCTTCAGGTACTGGAAGACTGCTTCCCCCAGAGCCTTCTCTTCTCCAGGCTGAAGAGGCCCAGCTCTCTCAGCCTGTCCTTTTGGGAAGGTGCTCCAGCTCTGTGATCATCTCCATGACCTTCCTGTGGACCTGCTTCACCAACTCAAAATCCTTCACGTATCGGGATCCCCAGAACTGGATACCGTACTCCAAGTGGGATCTCACAAGAACAAAGTATAGGAGCAGAATCGACTCCCTAAACATGCTAGTCACGCTTCTCTTGATGCAACCCAGGATACAGTTGGCCTTCTAGTCTGCAAGTGCACATTGCAAGCTTATGTTGAATCTTTCATCAACCAAAACCCCCAACCCTTCTCCTCAGGGCTATCCTCTAGCCATTCTCCGACTAACCTGTATTTGTGTTCAGGATTGCCCCCATGCAGGTGCAGGACTTTGCTCCTCATCCTTTGAAGTGAAAGAGGACCCATGTGGGGTTAGAGTTCTAAGTCAGCACCACCAGAATCTTGGAACAGCATCACACTCTTTTGATAATAAGCAAATTAACAAAACTCCTTGGCAAACCTTGCTGCTCCACTGAGTTTCTCATTAGCAAGTCTGTTAAACTTTTCTAACACCAAATAAAAGATCCAGGCAAGGAAGAGGGGATGCATAAATAGGAGTACATGAGAAGCTGAGTTAAATTTCAACTCTTGCAAATAACTTTCCTCTTTAGACATGGCTCATCAGGGAGAAAATTCCTTAGATGAAAAACTGTCAGCTCCATTCAATACAAGCAACTGTATTTGGATATTGTTATGAATTGCAAAGCTATAACTAAGGAGGGCCAAGCATCTATTTCCAGTTTTAGAAATATCTCCTGCCCAGCACAGTCAAGGGGCATGAACACAGAGAAGCTGAGGTCACAGTTGACAGTAAATCTTCTACCACAGTTTCAATAACCATAAGTCAGTAGGATGGTGCTTAACTCATCCTTCTAAGGCAAAGTAACACCTACCAACCTAATACTTATAAAGATATAAGATGATTCTGGCTACTTAGTGTACCTAACAATACAGTTAGGTACTGTTGTATGTTAATGAAATTTGTTGAAACACTACAGAAAATTTTTCAAAGTAATTAAATCTAACCATAAAGATAGGCAATCTATCAAGATGGAGAAAGGTGTTTTCTTGTTAGTTTGAAATCACTGTTGAAGTAGTTCTTCATGTAATGCTACACTTCCATTTCAGAAATGTTAATGGAGTTTTCTATTGACAGACTGAGCGCACAGTATGTACATGCTTTCAGGAGTCACAGCTAATAGTCCTCACTGCTTGCATGAATCAATAACGACAAGACAGGCTCTTTAAGATGGAAATTTTGTTACAAAGAGCATTATTCCTATATTACATAACTTAGAGATCAGAGCTATCCCCGCAGGAGGAACATGGAATATTTACATTCTGAGTTTACTTTTATTTTAAACACATATTTCCAAGCCTACAAAAGGTTATTGCATAAACTGTAAGGAAAATGCAGAAGGAATAGCAAGAATCACTTCTAGGAAATCTGAAATCAATAGATAGACAACTAATATGGAGAAACAAAGATAAAGCACACATCTCATGGCAATGTGTAAAGTGCAGCTTCTGCAATCCCCTCAAAAACTTGCCCTGGAAAATAGTTTGTATCTCTAGTTTGTTTCCTTGTTTTTTTCCAGAAAAAAAAATACTTCAGTTAATTCATTATTTACAATTCAAGATGAAAAACATTGGGAATGAAAGCTAATGAACTGTTCTGGTTTACACAAAGAAACTGTTTCTAATATTAAAGCACTCCCTTAAGCATAGACTCACAAAGACATCTAGAAGACTACATCCACTAGTACATGAGATACTGAATACATTTCCCAGCCCACACCTTGGAAATTCAAACAGACAGACCTACTCTACACAACGGAAGCAGAGTTAACATTTCTGTGCATTTCAGAATATAACCCATTCAAATCAATGAATATCGTAACTGAATGTGCTGTTTGCTAGAGTTCCTCAGACATTTTTGTTGCACAGACTATGTTGATACAGGCATTTGAATGTATACAAGAATCTATCTTGGCAAAACATAACATCCTGAGGAAAAGCAGCATTGTATGAAAGGAACTTGGCATGCATTAGATAACACAAATGTTGATTTATCGATTAATTTCTCAAACCAGAGTTGCCAGTGATGAGATGCTTTGTCAAAGCAATGAAAGACCTGCTGAGGTAACAGGACTGGACAATCTGAAAGTATTTGGACCAATCATGAAAAATCTGTGCAGAAGACTGAACTGGGAGTTTCCTACCATCCATCTTCCGATCAGAGGCTGTGTACAAGTACTGAACTTTCTTGCATGGATAAAGGTAATTTATTAATATGGGCACTCTATTCTGAGAATTATCTAAGGGAAATAATGTTAAAATAATGTTTAAATATTAATGTAAATTGTTCTTATGATGGAAAACTACAGAACAGGGACAACTGATGCAGAAAGAAAAATGACCTTCAAAATAATATTTTTGTGGTCATGGGCCAAACTGAATGTGCAGGCAACTTTCTGGCAAGGGGGCTGAAACTAGATGATCTTTGAGGTCCTTTTCAATCCAGGCCATTCTATGATTCTATGGGATGGCTGAAATGGCATCTCTTTCAAGACACTGTACCTAGGGCCATTGCAGCACCGCTTTCTTCAAATATGCTTCAGATTAAACACAGCCATTAGTTTAGAAATCTGTAGATCACTTTGTAGATTAAAAAATCCTAAGTGAAATAATGTCTTTAAATTTTCCTCTTGCAGTACTGAAAAAATTTAATAAATGTAAAATTTATGCAAAGGAAAACTGGATTTATGGAACCTAACTATTAGCCTGGGACACCATTTTGACAGAAAGTTGCTAGCTGTTCTCATAATCAATTTCCTAATTCAATGTTTCAGTCATGAAGTGTCTCAGAGTTAGAGAATGGAAGCTGGAAGAAACTATTTGAGATCCACAGAGCAACCTCTCTTAAGCTGTGCACACTGAGCAGGATTCCTGGTACTGTATCCAGTCAAGTTTTGAAGATCTCCACAAATGGGAGACATCACAAACTCTCTGGGCAGCCCTCATCATAAAATAAGTGCTTTTTTGTGTTCAGAAAAAATATCTTGTGTTCCAGTTTGGGCCATTGCCTCTTGTCCTGTCACCAGGATCACCAGGATATCCTGCTGATAGCACAAGCAATTGAATGGGAATTTTCCCATACTTCCTCCAGAAATGTATAGATTTGCTCATCCATATTTATCAGGAGCTTTACTGTTTAAGCTAAATTAGGGGCTCATTTAACACCAAGTCTCCCCTGGGTACTATTATCTCTGAAGAAAAAAGAACTACTGGTGCAAACAAGTTTATGACACAACAATTTAAGTCTATGTACCTTAAGAAAGAACAAACACAAACAAGAAAGCGAAACAGATGCAGGTAACATCAATAAGGTATCCTAGTTGCCCAGGCCACCTGCACACAGGCTGTCACGCATGTGAATTATTTTAATAGTCATTTGCTCTCAGCTAGGATTTCAACAAAGAAAAGCAGGAGGAGACCTAGGGGAAAAATATATATTATATGCAATAAGCAGCAGCAGAGAAGCTTAGCTGGGGACACGAGACCCAGTTGTCACAATCAGCACCACTGAATAAAATGAAGGAGTCATAGGGTTTTAAATAAGCCGACAAATAAGGATATATCAGGGGACAAAGTGAAAATAAGGGGAAAGTTGCAGAAATGACACAAAGATGATGGTGATATTCTCAGTGCAATTCAAAGGAAGACCTAGGCAGGTAAACTGGACAGAGCAGGCTTCCTTTCCAACTCAAACAGTTCTATGATACCATGATTAATGTATCTTAACCCTGACATTTTTCATGAGAACAGGTGACCCCAATTCACTACTGGTTGGTTCTGAGTGGGCACACGTGTGAGTGACTAGGGTATGCAGCAACAAGGTTTTGAGTTCTTAAAAAATAATAGTAATGTAAAAGTCAGTGCGCTAGTGTGTTTATTAAAAGCTGATTCTGCACAGCTAAATATGTGTTGTCTTATTATTGCAGTCTATTAGGATTGCTTTTGTTTTTAAGTTCTCCTGCCTATTGTGGTCATTGACTCAATAGCAGTGCTAAAGCTTAAATAACTTTCATTTTCAATTATCTAATAAATGATCTTATTTAAAAACAAGATTTCCATAACATTCATCAATATCAGTGGGAAGAATAACTATAGCCTCTTCAGGAAAGGCAGAATAAAAATGGAAAAAATGACTCCAGGCAGCTCATCTTTCACAAACCCAAGTCAATTAATGTATTTGCACTTGCAGGATTTGTCTTTTGGCCCAGTTTATCTAGTGTTTAATTTTAGATAGAGTCTTTTTCTCTTCCGTTAATTTGTTTTTCCTACTGCTTTACTCTTCCTTTGTACATCATTCTGCTCAGTGGTTTCCTGCATCTACCCTTTGCCTGCTCATTGTATGGGCTTTTTTTTTTCTCCCCTGAATTGTTTCTCTCTTCAGTTGTCATAGAACTAGCAAAAGCTCATATGGAAATTTTAAACCTCGTCTTTGCTATAGGAGAGCTTTAAAACCATGTAGAAAAATAAGCTGACAGAAAGGGAATTCTTTATTTATGGAGGAGAGCTTCCTCTACAGTAGCACTGCCAAAAAGGAAACAAACGAACAAAAAAGGTCATATTTTTTAATTTCTCCTATTTGCCACCAGAAATAAACTTTCTTAAACCCTGTTGCTAGAGAGATCAAGGACTCAGAATCAAGGATCAAAACAAAGCTGGCGGTAGGTATAGCCTAGTGTTTGTCTAACAAAATCCAGCTGTGACTTACACTTCCTAAACAGTTGCTTTGCATTTAATTTGAACATTTGCTAAGGGTTGTAGAATTCTCTTTCTTATTTTCCTGCCCATCAAAACACCTTGAGCAACTTTCTGTCAGGGTACCCTATGATTAATAATCCTTCACAAGCAGACTAAGATAAGTACTGTTCTAGATTCATCAGCTGATGGATATGTTTTTAAACATGACAGAGAAAAAAAAATCACATTAAGCTGTCATGAGTAGTTAAGAGAGCAGGAAAGTCATATGTGGAAACACCCAGCAGCCAGGCAAGCACCCATAGAAATGATTTCCTCTTTTTTTCAGCCAGCTGACAGCAGGAAAAAAAGACTCAGCCCTGTTTTCAATGTTTTCCTTGATTTAGAAATATGAATGTTAATCAGAAGGCTTATAGACGAATCAATAGACAATGTCTATCAGAGCCCTAATTAGCATACATAACCCAGCAATTCTGTCTTTACAAGGGAAGCTGCTTGCTACATTGTTTTGAGAATCATGTAGCAAGGAGACTCAATGGATATTTCCAGTGTGCTTCTTAGCCCTCATTTGGGTTAGAGGGGTTTTTTTCCAGAGAGGCTTTAAGGATCAGAACTGAGAGAAGCATGAACAGAGAGCTTCCCCATTTCCCTGATTATCTTCCAACTCTGTTAACCTATCTAATCTTAACCACTAGGCTCAATACTGTTTTAAACCAACAGCCATTTTCTCTTTGCATCAACGGAGAATTTCTTCTCTCCCAGACTACCCATGTGTCTGGTTCAAATCATCCCTGAGCAAAGATGAGTTCAGAGGGAGTTCTAATTTCTTGTGTACTTCTAATGCCTTTAGCTTTGCAGGGCAGAGCCCTGTTGCTGGCAACACTCTGGGTTATGCTCTACTGTCTTTTTGTGCACCAGTGAGTAGCATGGTACCCACTGGAAAGTGCTGGCCATCTACACCAGCCTCCTCTTCCCTGGCTCCTAGGCAGAGCCTAGCTGTGCTATTCAAGATGGTTTCTGAACTGCTCAATGATCTGAGGTGTTCCAATTCATGCCGTACTCAGGACTTGACTCCCTGAAAATAAGTCATCTCCCACAAAGATGAAAGACTTAAACTTGTTCAAAAATGCTTCATCATTCTCTTTGGTTTCTCTTAGAGATCTAATGCAATACGCCTCAGAGAGAGTTCACACCTAGCCTACTCTGCCAAGATTTAACTGAAACTAAAATACTGAGCTTACTGCTGCCTACAGAAATAACAAGACACTTTTACAGCCCTACTTCTCTAGAGACACACACTGCTAGAAAGTGCAGAATGATGCATATTCAAGGTCTCCCATATTTATGGAGAATTTCACCAATGTATTATTTATTTGCTATTTTCTCTTTTTATTCCTGGTACAATACTGGCTGGGAAATTCACTCTTCTTGCAGGAACTCTGCTTTATTCAGTCTACCTCCTAACACTCAGGGACATGAGGTTCTTAGTACCCATACTTTTGTCTAAGAAGCATCCTCAAAGGACTCTAAAATACCAGAATATCTTGTCTTCTCTTACTGTCATGTGAGCTCTGTGGCCATCCTTCCCTACATACAATTCTTAAAGTAGAGAGGGGATAACCAACTTCATTATAAAAATCAAGTTCAAATTCAGTGTATGACAGCAAGGTTATCTCTGCTATACAGTCAATAGTTGCAGGTCACCATGGACTCTGCAGCTTACTCTGCTAATTTAGGCACTGAAACACACTGCATTTCAGCAGAACAAAATAGGATGTAAGCCACAGAGCTCTCTCAGAAGCAGGATAAGCAATCATTTCTTTTCTCATGCTTCAACCACATTTCAACAGCTATATGCTTGCTACAACTAAACAGCAGTAGTGATTGCTGCAGTTAGCTGAGGGGCATCTCAGCATTCGTACAATTTCATTGCAGTTTAGCCACACTAAACATCAGATTAGCAAGACTTTTCAGCCACTTATTTATTAAAACTCTATTTCCAATCTTTCAGAAAGAAAATCCTAAATGTATTTTTAAAAAGCTTTTTAAAATGTCCCATTGAATTTCCAGTGGGATTCTGTTGCAAACCAGATTGTCATTCTTGTAATAAAAGCTCTATGATAACACATATACTTCAGCAGGAGACTGCTGAAGGTGATTCAATTTCAGCATTTCTTGACTCTTAACATATTTTTCACAATGTTAATGTTCTCAGCATAATTTGATGTGGCATTTTAAAACAACTTATGTGAAATTAGGAACAGAAGAGTAAACCCCAGAGGCAGAAGTACAATTATCTGGGGAGCCATATATTTAAGACTGTATCATACACAACTTCTCCTATAAAACTTTATGGGCAAAGTGTTGAACTTGAGATAACATAGAACAGTAAATTTCCTTTCATCACTGTCTCATATCAGTCTGACAGCAGGACTCAACAAAGCATTGTTCACAGGAAACACATCATCCTTTGAAGTCACAAAATCTAGCCCCAGCCCAAGACACACTGTTCCTCTTCCCCATTTTCCTCTTTATTCTCTCCACTCCTTACATCTTTGACTGCTCTCCTGTCCTGTCTCTTGTTCTCCATGTCTCTGGGACTGAGAGCGGGTATCAGAGCAGGCTGGCCTGACCCAGAATCATAGCACCTTTGGAAGAGATCTTGCAGAAATGTCACCCAGCAGGAAATGGAGAAGATAGCAAGAAGATAAAGGATGCAACGCCTAGTACAGAAAATCTTGGCCCCATTTTGCTTCCAATAAAGTCAGGATTAAACCAAGTAACATTGGTGGCTACCACAGAAGGCTCTAGTACATTCAATTAACAGAAATAACTCCATGATATGTAAGAAAGTTTTCTGCCTGTTTGCCTTTTAACCAAGACATTTCCCTGCCAACTTCACATCAGTCTACATGTTCTACCATGTTACTGACACATATTTCCTTGGACTCATGATAGTCAGTGCAACATACACCTAAATGTTCTCAGTTCACTGCTGCTTGTACATCTAGTTTCATCAGCTCAGAGGTTCTGAATACAGATATGATTAATGTTATTTATATTGCTTTCCAATTTAAATTAAAATTAGACTTTATGGTAACAGACACATTCTATGCCCAGTAGCTTTCAGCCAGTCCCTTTGCTCATAGGGTTGTTCACAAATGAGGACACAACTTTAACAGTATTATTATTATTTTTGTATCAACAAAGCTAAAGCAGAGATGTTCTATATTCAGCTTGTAACCAATAAAGGATTTCCGTTTCAAAAAGTTCACAAGTCTAAGTATACACAGGTGGGTTTAAGTAACAGTGCAACTTTTGGGTAGATTAGTTATACTTGAAAAGGTATAGGGCATTTTTTAAGCATTCTTCAGTGAATTGGGTCCAACTTGCTGAAAGTATAATTTTACAGGGTTTGCAGTTGGTAAGTTATGTAGTTCACTTGCAAAATTCATCTTTGCGTCTGTGTTAGTTACTGAAATAAAGAGAATAGAAGTTTATCTAACAATGTTTTGCTAATAACCTAGAATTAAAGGTTTTTTTTCATTACTTTTTCAATCTCTAATCCTAAATTTTGCATGGAACAGACCTGCAGATGGTCCTATAAACTTTCTTAGAAGAAAACTGTTGCTACCTGACTTAACTCAGTTCTACATCGTTCTTGTGGCTGAGATTAAGAAAAAGAAGAAAAATTTATTCTAAACAATGGACTACCACACTTATATCTAATCCCACTCTTGTCTGTGCTAAACCAGGACAATAACTATAGCCAATAGGATGACATGGGGTCAAACCTGTTTGAAATCTGAATGAAGACCACACACTTATCATCCCTTAGAAACACTCATACCATTTTGTTGTTGTTTTCCCTAACTAGGCTTCCCTTTCTGGTCTTTAGATAAGCATAAGACTAACACACACAAGTTAATTAACTGAAGTTGGACTGAAACAAAAATAACTATATATGTGGTTCTCTCCAAGAGCAGGTCAGACAAGTTAGATCTCCAATGCCATTTTCTTCAACAACATACAGTTACTAAACTAAAATTCTAGTTTTGATGTAGGTTACAAATTGCGAACTATCATTATAAAAATTCCTGATCTGGTTCTTTGGTCACTGCATACTAAGCCTGAAGAGCTCTCTCAGCTTGACCAAAGCCTCAAGAGAATGGTTCCTTCAGTCTGTGGCAGCCAAATGACATAGTCATTGACATAATAGAAGGGATACCCTTTGAAAGCTTGTATAACTCAAGGATACAGAGGTCATTCGGACCTGGGGCAAGTGAAAAAGGAAAAGGATAATTTAAGGAATAATCCATCATCCAGAAAGGCAACAGATTCAGAAGACAAGGAAAGCAGCTCCCTGTTCTGTACCTAATGAGGTCTAAGAATCATATAGAATGGCTTCAGTTGGAAGAGACCTCTGAAGCTCTGGGTAATGCTATATTTTGAGGTTACAAGGCAGTTCATTAAGTAGTACACAACTGATGTGTTTCCCTTGTTTTAAAACACAGTTTTCTGCAGTGACTTCTGTAGCTATTGCCTGTAAAAATGTTAATGAGAAACATTCCACTGTGGTCAAATGTGTCCCTGTTTCAATTGAACTATCATGGAGAAAATTATTTATTTTTCCTGGTTATATATATATATATTTTTTTTCTAATTAGCTTTATATTTTGTTTCACAGCTCTTTTCCTTTTCAAATATTATAGCTCATATCAACAGATTCTTTCTGCATCCTCAGATGAGAGTTTATCGTGTCTTTCAACTGCTCATAGTTCATTTTAAATTGCAGCCTTATCCTCTTCAGTTTGAGATAAAAAATCCTTAAAATCAAAGTCTGCTAGTTAGAAGCACATACATTTGAAGTCTTTGGTTTTCCTTTTATTTCCGTGAGCCTTGGATGAGCCTGTACAGCCCCCTTTGTTCATTTATAACCACAAAGAAGAGATTCCCTTTCATTTATCAGAACCATAACCACTCATGTAAAAAAGAAAATTTTTATGCGCCGTGTTAGGGCGTTACAGTTATTTAATGATCTTATAGGTTCATTATGTGCCTCCTCCAAGACCCCTGCTGAGGTGTGGAGCAGGGCTGGCCTGCATGCAGTAACTGGCCTGCTCCAACCAAGCTGAACCATAGCCTGCAGAAGGTGCAGCTGGAAAACACACCACCGGAGTGCTGCACAGTGCCAAGCTGAGCACGAGTCAGGGGAAAAGCTGCCAGAGGAGCAGCGGCCAGTCTGGTCCTGCCTGTGGTGGCATCTGAGCTGTCACTGCCACATGGTGCCTGGGCTGGCCTACAGGAGGCTGAGGAGGGGCACTTGGTATTCTGTGTGGAAGGTGCCATTTGCCTGTGTGTGGGGAATGAAGGAGTGATGGCGTTTCTATGGGTTCTGAGAGCCTTTTATTTCATTCAGCACTCTGCTGCCACACAGCGTGAGCTGACTGAGCCCTAGCAGAGGTTAACGAGCACGACAGCCATCATTTGTGAGGAGTGGGAAAGAGCCATGTGCTGCACCAGCTTCTTTTCAAGGCTCCTGATTTCTTTTTGTCTTCACACTGGCACAAGGGCAAGCACACTGCGTAGCTTGTCTTGAAGAGCTTGGCAGAGCACTCCTGGCCTGGCAGAGCTGAAGTCAAATAAAGTAATGTATTATTGTATAAATAGATGTACGTTGTCTATTTCTTTGCTTGGGTGACTTTTAAGTTTGAAAGGAAAGGGGCTGGTGGGGGGGGGGGTGGTGAAAGACTTCTGGATTTGGGGCTCTGTTACCATTCATTCCATAAGCATCTTGCTTTGGACAAACTAATTGAAACTATCTATTGAAATTCCACCTGTTAAGTAGAAATTATTTTTTGAGACAGCTCCCTCTCCCCCCAGCCTCCTCCCTTCTTTTTGGAGGCTGTCATTGCATAGATTTATTCTATTCAGCATTCACATTAGCAGATGTGAATGAGGGAATCTGACTGAGCCTGTCAAGGCAAAGAAAGCCATGAAAGAGGAGAAAGAAGAAACATTACTCAGTGATAATAGCAGCCACAATGGAAATATGCTGGCATGAAAACAATTAATGCAATCAGTGCTCTAAGTTCACGGCTTACCCCAAAACCAAGTAGCTCCTAGAAGGATGAAACACTGGAAGCTGATCGCAGTGTAAAGACAAATCCTGAACCGTGGAGGAAAACACAAGGAAAAAGGCTTTGCTTGAGGCACAAGGCTGCTGAAGGCAGGAAGTTTAGCAAGCAAATACTTTGCCACAGGATGTTCTGGCTGATTCACTGTGCTGTGCCTTGGTTGATCAGAGACAGACAAGGCAATGTAGTGCAAGGCTTCATCTCATCCAAGTAAGTGAACCCCTGCAACAGCATGACTAGGTGTGGGGCCCATCCTGAGCAGTTTACCTCTCCTTTGTAGGTGTGAAGATCCAAAATGGGTTTCTGTCCCAATAGAAGGAAAATACAAAAGCCCAAAAAGGTTTGCAAATGATTAGCAAAGCTATGTCCACATTTTTGTGAGGCAAAACGTCAACAGGAGTATTTTCTTCCCATGAGCTACAAAAAATAAAAATAAAAATAAAAATAAATAAAAATAAAAATTCATTTAGAGAAGGTTTAACTGCACAGTTCCAAGAACTTGTCTTTTCCTGAAAACAGTGTTTGCTGAGATTAAATCCAGGAAAGGAAAAAAATAAAAAATAAACAATAAAATAAAGCCAACATATTATGGAATTTTGTAATTAGCCCAATAGTAAGCACAACCATATACAATTGACTCCAGATATTTCAGCCAGCACTAATTCACACAAGTCAAGTATCATAGTACAACACTGTCACAGCAGAAGTGCTTCTTTCCCACAGCTCACATAACTAATGACCAGTGATAGCAGAATCACAGAATGGTTGAGGTGGGAAAGGATCACTTGTGATCACCTAGTCCCAGTTGAAACAAACAAACAAAGAAGGGAATCAGTATGAAATTACTAGCTTAAATGGCAACAGGTATAAAATCAGATTAAAATTCACTACCTAATTTGCTTAACTTTTCCTTCTTAGATTTAATGTGTGACAAAAAAGAAAGAAAAAGGAAAAAGGAAAAAGGAAAAAGGAAAAAGGAAAAGAAAAAGGAAAAGAAAAAGGAAAAGAAAAAGAAAAAGAAAAAGAAAAAGAAAAAGAAAAAGAAAAAGAAAAAGAAAAAGAAAAAGAAAAAGAAAAAGAAAAAGAAAAAGAAAAAGAAAAAGAAAAAGAAAAAGAAAAAGAAAAAGAAAAAGAAAAAGAAAAAGAAAAAGAAAAAGAAAAAGAAAAAGAAAAAGAAAAAGAAAGAAAAAGAAAAAGAAAGGACAGAAGTAGAAGTTTTCCCTTCTGAGGTGTTATGATGTAGAAACTACTGTTGATACCAGTCATCAGATGTACGATCACTAAACCACTAAGCATTTCCTGCAGGGCAGAGACTAGGCATGCTGCGGGAAGGAGCTACCAAGGCTCCCTTCCAGCACTGCCGACAATTTCATCTACCCATCTCCTCAATGTCCAGGAACACCCTGGAGTAGTCAGTGGATTTTACCCTTTGCAGCAACCTGAATTAGTGTATTCTCCACAGCCTCAGTTATAGGGACTTTCTTCAACATGCTGCACAGTTAAAACAGCACTTCAACACAAACTGCCACTAGATCTCCCATTTGGTATACACCTGTTTGTAATTTCTCAAGAGGAAATCCAAGAGTGAACTTAACTGGTCCCTCTTGCTTTTTTTCTCACATCAGGATTTTCTTTCAAAAGAACGTATTAATCTGAATGAAAAGCTGAATAATTAAAAAAAAAAAGATTTTTTTTTATTTTGTTTACTGACAAAGGATCTCTTCTTATTTTCTAAAATTACACCTGCATGTATTCTCTGGTAGGTTTCTAGGTGCTTCACTGCACTACACAATTTTATTTGCTTTTTCCTTTCAATGCAGCAATAAAAGCAAAGTTTTCAACAGAACCATGATATGCATATCTATCTCCTTCTATATATAGAAATGATCCCTCAGAACTCTAAGGAGATTAATCAAGTCCTTTTATCTTTCTTTCACTTTAAAATCACCTCTTTCCTTTGTGGTTATGAATAAGGCTTCTTTTTTTTCCCCCTTTTTGTGAAGTCTAGGGTAGCTATCAGTCACTGCTGTAGGTCACAAACTTGATATGCACTGAGGTGATACATCACTGTCAGAAGGCAGCTACTGTATCACTAAATAGGACTCCATCCATTCTAAGGTAGCAACACCTACAAAAGGATCTGAAACACACTACTTTACCTGAAAATCCTAAAATGCAGTTATTTTCCAGAAGAGTTCCCAGTAAGTCTTTCATCCTTTACACTACCCAGAGGAGATACACATTTCCTGCTGTTGACTATAGGAGCCCTAGTCCTTCAGACCAGCCACTGACAGCACCATGTGTGAAGACCCACAGAGACATCACCGCTTTGCCATCCTAGGTCTGACCCAAGGAGCACTCACTGAAGAGACAGAAAGGAGCAGTGAGGTGGTAGGGGACATAGAAAATCTGCCTTTTAAAGAACAAGGGCTAAACAACAGTTTTACAGTTGTAGAAAATGAATGTATTGCAAGTCCGTCCAAACATTCGGCCCTAGCAAAAGCTCAGCTTGCTAGAAGGTTCGCTGAATGTCAAAAAAACACACCAGGTATTGGGTACTGTCTCAAATTTAAGTCCAAGTGCCAGGCTTTGTACACAGTGCAATCAGTTTGCACTTCAAATTTTAATTTCAAAACAAACAAACAAACAAAAACAGCCTGTATATAAATCATTCAGATACCATATTGCTCTGTATCATATGAAGTACCTAAGGCAGTACTTAACACATACAAAGGAGCATATTTTCTCCACTTCTTTTTGTTTGAAATAGAGCAGACAACATAAACAAGATGTTATAAACCCGCTATGCTAATTAGATTATTATTAGAACGTGTAACTTCTCACTATTTGACAAAAAAAGAAGAGAAAATTAGGAGAGCTGCAGCAAGCCATGGTGTTTGCCAGCTCCCTATTATGACAGGGTGTAAATAGAGGTTAGACTCATGCTTCAGCCTGCAAGGAGGTCACATCAAACTGCTCTCACCCCACAGGCAAGGTGAAAACAAGACCACACATACAAAGAGGAATTGAACTTCAGTTGGCATGACTGGAACCAATGCCAGTCAAAGAGTTCATTGAATAGTTCAATCATTTATCTTGACAGGATATGATTCTTTTCAGACTCCTTCTAGCACTCAAGCTCAGTCAGCTCCTTTAAATTCTGACACAGTATTTAGTAGGTCTAATGATCCACGTGAATATTTAGTCTAGAAAATTAACTTTCAATCTAAGTGGGCTATATACACTCCTTCAACATACTGTGTTTATCAAATATTACATTAATTGATCTCTGGGGAAAACAGAATGTTAGCTTTTAGGGACAGCTACCACTATTTCTTTTTAAATAAAAGTTTTGAGATAGATTTACAGTGATCCAAATCACACAGGTTGCTAGAGTATGAATTGGATGTCTTTAATGTCAAAGCATATACCTCTAAAACTTGAGAGGAAGTAGCAGTGCCAGTGGACCTCACAATCAGTAGTTTTTTTTAGGAGTTCACATTGCTTAGTCTGAATTCTAAGCCTATAATTACTGTTGAATTTTAAAATTAATTAATTATATAATTGCCCTGTTTTTATATCTCTACAAAAGCTACCCATTTAATAGAGAACATTTAGCGACAGCTGAAATGCAACCATAGTAGGTCCTAGTTTTCTTCAGGCTTTCATCCAGCTAAGCATAGCTCCAACAGTAGAATTTCCAAGTTTCAAAAGTTTTTCCACAAGAGGGCCATACGGAGGTAAAAGCTTGACAGTTTGTAATAGCATTTCTTCTCAGATCCCTGCTTACTTTCCTGACACAACTAAGACTTCAAACACCCTTTCAAAACTGCATCACAGTACTGTACAGCTTTTTGTGTTTTACAATTGATTTTAAGGGGCATGCAACCCGACTAATTATTTTGTACTCCCACCTATGACATCTCTAAGCCAACTGGACACAAAACTACTGTTTTATAACCAACTTCTCATATATTTGTACTTCTCCTACAACTATCTGCCAAACAGAGATGGGACTGCCACATACACAGCTCCACCTTCTCCCCCCACATCAATCTATCAGTATCAAAGCATCCTGTCTATACCACTTATCTTGCCTTTAAAGTACACAGAGTACTCCAATGGGATGAAGTTGCTGAGGAGAGGTGCTAAATTCATTACTGATGAGCACTCACCTATACAAGAGTGAGGGAAAGAAGCAAAATTTAGAAGACAAGCAACTTGCAGGCATGTTCTAAATGAAAAATGAGACAAAAAAAAAAAAGAAGAAGAAATGTCTGGTATTCTTGAAACTTTGGAAACTGTTTTTAGATGTGCTCATCCAGTATTTTGGGCACAACAAAAGAAGGAACAAGGGCACCTGATGGGTCTCTGAGAAGGCACCTCCCAGAGCTCGGAGCTGTCAGGAAACAGCACTACCAGAGGGGAAAGGGGAGGGGAGGGTGTGGCAGTGGCTGAAAGTGGCATTACAGTTGCCCCAGACACATGCAGGCGCATGAATGTGGAGTGCTGCTGGGGCAAGTGCTGTGGAGGCAGAAAAACTGTGACAATGTGGATTGACAGACTGTGATATCACCGGGTGAAGCACAGTGAGCAGCACCCTCACTGCTCATCTTTGGGCACAGGAAGAGCCTGGCCCAGTCAGTCTTGTACCTGGACTCCTGCTGAGAGGATGTGCAAGGCCTGGAGATGGAGTGAGCATTTGTCTTGGGTTCTGGGCTATGCTTTGGGCACTGCTGGCAGCAGCTCTCAGTGCCCATCCCTACAGCCATCACTTGCATTTCCTTGGCCTGCCTGGCTTAGGCAGGTGGCAATGGGGTGAGCACTTGGCCGTGGGAAGCTGCCAGGGTCAGCAACGAGCAAGGATCTCCTCAAGATTTGGAACAAAAAGCAGGTGCCCATCATGCATGGTTTTCCTGTGGTTCTCACAATTTCTATTGCACCACTGTTTTGGGATCCTATGTATATGTGTCTTCTGCTTCACTCACAGCTGAGTTTTAATGATACAATGATATGTCCTAAAATTTAACAAGGTAAAGAAAACAAAATCCAAGACCCTTTTGAAGTCAGCAATAACCAAAATCACAGAACATTATGTACATCTCTGAAAAAGACTTTGCATGATGAAGAGCTTAAGAGACAAAACATCTCAGTGCATCTATCACATGAAAGGCAATTACAGACAAGCAATCTGTAGCACTTGCTGACAAATAGTAATTTAGGAAATGGAGAATAAAATACGCCTTACCTAGTATCATAAACTGTAGTTTCACCAAGGGATTTCCACAGTGTTATTAAGTTTGAAAGACAAGCTCAAGTGGCTGAAATAATAGAAAGAATAAAATACAACTTCCACAATGTTATGTCTCAAAGAACACTTCCTTGCATGTAATATAAAGAGTAGTCTCACTCCAAATACATCTGAGATTTTCTACTTCATGTTCCACAGCTGATATTTGCAGCTCTGTGCAGGTATCTAATTTCCATCCAATCTAAAACATTACACTGGGGGTAGCATGATGTTATAGCAATGAGCCAGTCAAAAAAACAAATTATTCAAAGACCGCTCAAAATAATACTGTAATTCTATCCAGTGTGCAATTTTTGCTTTCTAAGGACAGAGTAATATGCTGCTCACTGGATACTTTTACAAAATAAAAATAAAAATAAACAAGCCACAGTTTCTGTAGCCTTACTCAGCTCTAAAGAAAAATAATACATGATTTACTTTATCACTACCATATTATTCTTAATTCTGCAGTCCCAAATTACTAGACACTTCTAAATTCTTTGTTTCAAAGGGCAAAAAGTAAGTAGCAGGCTAAGTCTGCACAAACATTTTGCTTCAGATGAAAAAATGATTGATGAAATACAAAGCATTTTATGGCAAGATGATGACATATCTGTTTGTCCCAGAAACTGATATCACAGAATCACAGAATTGTAGGGGTTGGAAGGGACCTTTAGAGATCATTGAGTCCAACCCCCTGCCAAAGCAGCTCCCTAGCCCAGGTTGCACAGGTAGGCGTCCAGGCGGGTCTGGAACGTCTCCAGAGATGGAGACTCCACCACCTCTCTGTGCAGCTGTGCCTCTGCTCCGTCACTGCACTGGGACATTCTCACACACATCTGTGCAGAACTTCCTATGCTTCCGTTTGCGGACGTTTCCCCTCATCCTATTGCCATGCATTGCTGAGAAGAGTCCAGCCTCATCCCTTTGCCTCTGGCTCCTTAGATGTTTGTAGATATTTATATCATAGAATCATAGAATCACAGAATCCTTAGAATTGGAAGGGACCTTTGAAGGTCATCTAATCCACTCCCCCTGCAATGAACAGATATATGCACAGCTAGATCAGGTTGTCCAGGGCTTGATGCAGCCCCACCTTGGAAGTCTCCAGGGATGGGAGATCAACCACATCTCTGGGCAACCTGTTCCATCACCTCCCACCCTCACCGTAAAAGACATTTTCCTTATATCCAATCTAAATATCCCCTCTTTAAGCTTGAAGCCATTTCCCCTTGTTCTATCACCAGAGACCCTGCTAAAGAGTCTGCCCTCTTCTTTCCTGGAGCTCCCCTTTATATGTACTGAAAGGCCACAATCGGGATATATAGTATCAGGATATGTAGGATATATATTGCTATCAGGATATACAATACACTTTCTTATTTATCAGTTGCAAGATGCATAAGAAATGCTCCCCAACTCACACCTACACCTATTGATGAGATTCAGATAACTGGAGTGCAGAGCCCTTGACAAATATCTCTCAAAGAAACACATTGGTTATGGAATGGTTCTGGTGAATTCTTAACTGTTAATAAAAAATACTGTTATGTAGACATACAAATCTACAAAGCACAGTCATCATGAATGCTGTAGGGTTGCTGCAGCCCATTTCGAGAGCAAGAGATGAAGATCTCAAAATGTTTCAGTTCAAATAAAGGAAAACTCAGGTCAGAGGTCCAGAATATCTCCCATATGAGGAGAAACTAAATAAACCCTGCACCCAAATATAAGTAACAGAGGCAGAGGGATATGATATGACTTCACAAAGTCACAAGAGTCTGGTAGCTGTTTCCCACACCCCAACAAGTAGGGACACCCAACAGTGGTATGTGATAGCAATTTTGAAGTAAAACAGGCAGTTTTCTTCACACAGCACACAGCTATACTGCGGAAGTCATTGCCATTAGATGTTATGGGGACAAAAGCAAGAATATGAAACAGGTAAATACAGCTGGTTACAAGCGGAAATCAATGGAAATAATTTAGAAATAGTATTCTATATTTGGCTTGGTTTTTTGTACTTGTCTTTTAGGCATCCAGCAGTAGGCACTGTCAGAAAGAGGATACCAGACTATGTGAGTCTTTGTTTGTACTTGTTGGGTTATTGCCTTGTTCCTGCATTTTCATATACATTAAGGGTTAAATGCAGAATTCTGTTCTCGCTCAGTTTTGCCAAGAACAAGGATTTGGGCATTTTGTCTCCTAAGCACTGTGACAGGTATTAGTTAAATCCGACTTTGTAAGGGACACAGTGCTTAAAACTTGTACTGTTGTCCTTAGTGCTGCTGTCTGCAGGTGCAGGACTATCATCAGCATAATCTCCTTCTACTGTGTTTTTCTTGAAGTATGATAATAACTGAAGAACCTCTCTTAAAGAATTCATCCCCACTTTTTGATCATTATCTCCTCTACTTAACAGCAAACTGGAAACTTTTCTCAATAATAGCAATCATTCTAAGTTTTCATATGGCACATCCATCATCATGTGAAAAGGACTGCATTGTATCCATCTTGAATTAACAACAGTACACTTAAGTGCAAACTATAGCTGCTACTGTTTTTTGCAAAAAATGTATTTAAAGGAGCTCAAATACTGAGAAAATATAAAGGCAAACCACATATGTGAAACACAAAAAATTAAGTTTGATAATACACATTGCTTTCTGGTAAGAATTTCCAGGAGTCAGCTTTTATGACTAGACTAAGATGCTATTTACTCACCTAAATAATTATTAGGAGGTTTTCAAAGGAGCTCAGTGCTCAGTGTACTGAAATCTTTTGAAAATCTGGTCATAATAGCCACAATGGGAACTGAGCTCTTTTGAATAACTACTCACAGCTGAGAGTGCCAAACCAGTGAGGGCTGGATTTCAGACAGGAAACTTGCATCATAACATCTCTTGAAATACTTAGTGGTGGCTGCTGGGAGCGGACAAGTATCTAGACTCTATCTGCATCAGATGAACAACCAGATGTGATTTTTCCATTATAGTGATTTCTCAACAGGAATCTTGCATTCCAAAAAATCCTTTCCTGAGAGAAGATATTGATTTTGAAGCATCAGTTTGGTTTTCCCTCAGAATATAATTTCCACACTCTGCATCTACCAGGATGTCCAGGCAGCCTGTACATCTCAGCTTGTGTATCCACAGAAACAACTAGGGGACAGAAAGGAAACCCATGTCTTAAAAGTTATACATCTGTAGAATTTTGTCTAGTGGGAACTTGAGAAGAAGACATGTGTGGTCATCCTTTGCCCAGCCCTTAGTATTCCCATAAACTCTGCATCTAATCGTGCTTTTTGTTTTCAGTGAGGTCCTTATGCCCTTGGCTTGTGTTACAGGTATCAGAGACCATTCCTCCTGACATCCCAGTAGCTGCCAGCTACTGCTCCAGTGGGCCACAGAACTAATCAACCTTGAAAAACTGAGGACAGCTAAAGAGCCACTAGATTCAGGTTTGAGCACCTGAATTGTTCATAATCAGCAGATTTTGGGACAAGCTGCTACTTCTCTGAGGAGTCCAGGTTGCCAGGCAGATGCTCTACCCAGTAAGCAAGACTCAAAGGTGAAAAAATGTATATATTTTTTTCTGCAGTGCAATTTCTTCAAATTGACCTGTAGGGACTTTCATTCAGAATTCAAACGAAAAAAAAAATGTTATTCAAAATCAAATTATTTTCTACTGGAAGGAAAAGGTTTCTGCATCTAGCTAATTGTTGCACACGCTTTTGCTGCTGTCATGATTTAATCATTGCCATTTTCATTCTTCAGATACTTCCAAATTCTTCTATTTCCTTCATGGGATGGAAGATCAGAATCAAAAATCACTGTCAGAAGAATATTCCACTGATATATATCACAGCAAAGCAATTTGAGAATTACTGCTACTAAAATATTCAGGCCATATCTTGAATTACCATTTTGATCTTCTGTTAAGAAGAGATCCTCTCAAGAGGTTAAACGAGAATCTAATATTTTGTTAACCTTAAGTTATTAATGCTATCAAATAAAGGGAAGTTCGTGAAAAGACATCACACAGTTCATCTGTAATAATATCATTTCCCCACCTGATGTCTGAAGTTTTAAAGAAATTTCACATAAGCAGGCTAAAATTTAAAAATAAATATGTAAACAAGAAAAAATTGAAGCTTTGTCCTGCAATGCTATTACTTGTCATTGCATAACTATACACTACTAGTCAGCATTTGTCACATACAATAACACAAACGATGCAATTCATCACAGGTTTTCTAGATTCTGGGTAGTTTGACATCACTGCACAAGAGGATATGCTAAGGAAAGTACAGTTTTGGGGAAGAGATTTTAATATATATCATAGAATCACAGAATGACTTGGATTGGAAGGGACCTCAAAGTCATCTAATTCCAACCACCTGCCATGTGCATGGTTGCCAAACACTAAACTAGGCACTAGATCAGCCTGGCCTTTAACACCTCCAGGGATAGGGTATCCACAGCTTCTCCAGGCAGCCTGTGCCAGCACCTCATCACTCTCTCAGTAAAAAAATTCCCCATGATGTCTAATCTCTCTTTCAGATTTAAACCATACCCATTTGTCTTATCACTCTCCCACTGTAAGAAGTTGATTTCCCTCCTGCTTATACACTACTATTAAGTACTGAAACTCCATAATGAGGCCTATTTCTGCATAAGAGAGGTGCTACAGCCCTTTGAACATTTTCATGGCCCTCATGATTACATCTCCAAAAGCCAGAAAGTAGCCTTTCTATTTCTGAATTTGAAAATAAGCCGAGCACTCATAAACTAGAAAATTTCTAATTTATAAACGCTCCATAACCTAATTTTTCTTTCTTCATGAATACTTTTTATTACATTGTCTAATTGCTAAACTGAGTAATCCTTTGGGGAAGTACATTTAAATCTGGTCTCTTCCTGCTTCTCATTATTCAACTTCTCCATCAAAACCATCAAAACGATTTGCCATTTTCTTTTTGTACACTAGACATATGCTAAACTCCGAACATATTTGAAGATGAGGACGAGGCGAGGTGTCTGCTCATAACCAAAGAGTGAAATGAAAGGATTTCTGTATTTTGTTTCAACACAGGAAGAAGACAGTAACCTTCCTGGAGTGACTTAGCCTTCAACATGCAAACTTTCAGATGGGACCTCAGTTGATGCTGCTGTGCAATTGGCCTGGGCTCTGCTGCCTCCCAGTGGCAACGCTGGGACTCTTCTGCTACCCTATGTACCCGGGTTGCTGTGAGTCCGGCTGAAGAGCCGCTGTAGAATCTGTTTCACCCTCAGAGCACAAAATAGACCCCCCTTAGCCTGATGAAAACCACCGCCGAGTTTATATATCTCGGCACGAAGGCGAGGAAAGATAACACTGTGTTATCCCATCTGTGGGCTTGTTTTCTGTGTGATTTTCTTTCCCGAACAAATCTTAATATGCCTTTCCCAAAGCAAGATAACGGACTGAAATAAATTCATTCTAACCATAAACACACATGTTCGGATAATGCTATAAAGGCTGCATTTAAAAGGAAGAAAAAAAACTGAGCAAAGGTTGATTGTTCCTTATCATTATCTGCAATTCAATTCAATTACTAGTAAATTATTAACTGTATTAAGCTAACTTTGTCTGACTGTTCAAAACAAAGGCATTACTATGAAAGCATACAAGCTAGATGTAGGCCAAAATAATAGCAAACTCTACATTGTCTGGAGTGAGGAAGGAAATCAGCAGGTAATAAAACCACAGTAATAACACAGCCTCTGCTGTTTCCCCAAACAGCGTGAATTCCCTCATGCTACAGTGCTTGGGATTTCCAAACACCCCTAGTTCTAATAGCCAACTGCTAAGGTCTAAAGGTTACATGCTGTTCTCTGCCTTGCTTGTCTGTTGTGGGCTGGAGAAACTAGTGTACCATTTGCCTCACCATTTGCCTGACCCACTTTCCATGTAGCTCTGTCCACTTCGAATTCTGGAATCTCAGGGTTTTTCTGGTCTTTTGGCCTTTCACTCAGCAACTCTAGCAGCATCACAGAAATACCAGACATGCCTCCCTCCTGTTCATATGCTCCTTCCAACTGGAAGGCTGCAGTGAAATCCCGTAGAGCCTTCTTCAGACTAAACAAGCCCAGCACACTCAGTCTTTCTTCACACCCTAACCATCTTCATGCCCCTCCTCTGAACTTGCTACAACAGTTCTGCATCATTCCTGTGCTGGGGCTCCAGGCCTGAATGGTGCACTGGCATCAGCAGATGGGGCCTCATAAGGGCAGAGCAGAGGGGACAATCACTTCCCTTTCCATATTGGTTGACTCTGTTTTGTTGAAGCCCAGGTTACTCTTGTCCTTCAGGGTTGCAAGCTCACACTGCTGGCTCATGTCAGGCTTTTCAATCACCCAGACCTCCAAATCCTTCTCCACAGCACTGCTCTTGATGAGTTATTTTCCCAGTCTGTAGACTTACTCGGGATTGCCCCACCCCAAGTGCAACACTTTGCACTTGGCCTTACTGAATCTCACTAGGCTCACACAGGCCCACTCCTCAAGCCTGTCAAGGTCTCTTTGTATGGCATCCCTTCCTTCTGTCAACTGCACCACTTGGCTTGGTGTCATCAGCAAACTTGCTGACGGTATATACAATCCCACTGTCTATGTCATTGATAAAGATGTTGAAGAGCACCAGCCCCAAGACAGACCCCTGTGGAACACCACTTATATCTGGTCTCCTCTTGGACATGGAGTCACAGATCACATCTTAAAACTTCTTATGTGCTGACATTATGCAAACAGGCAGATGTTGATTTAGCCCAAAAGTTTATTTTGGTATGCTTATCCATCATCTCAGAGCTGTGATTCACTTCATTCCAAGTTCTTTTGTGAGAAAGTACATGTTATATTTGTAGTCCACTAAATATCAGATTTAATGATTCTGAAGAGTAATGTGCTGCCAGAAAGAGCAAAAAAAAGTCAAGATACTTTTCCAAGGCAACATCTTCCTCATTTGCCAAGCTGTTAGCTGACAGCAACATGGGTCCATAGTGGTCCATGCATGGTGTCTGAAGAACCACAGGGCAGAAAATGATGCTGAGCAGACACAGGAACACAAAGCTGGCTTCAATAGTTCTTTACACCACCAGTACCATCATGTCTGGGTTAGGAAGTCCTTCCTTTCATGCTCATAGCATTATCACCAAGGACTCCTGCAGACTTAGTCCCATGTACATACCATCTATATGCCACTCAGCTGAACGTGAGAGATGCTTTCTACAACTCTGAGACTTATTTGCACATTCTATATTCGCAAATATATATATTGTTTTACCTATGGATAGAGCTGTACTTTCATTTTTTTAGGCAACAGGCTATTCAGGCACAAAAGGGTAGCAGAGGTAGCCCCAAGCAGAATAGGATTTTGTGGCCATTCCCTGAAGAGTACAGAACAGGCTGTGCGCTCAGCCTAACAGCTCACCCACCTACCACCTTAAAATGCACTGTAAATAACATTGTCTAGGTTTATGCCACATATCCTGCTCCCTCAGTGTCTCCCTAGCAAAGCCCCCTCTGCAATGGCCTTAGATAGAATGCCTTTTGTTTACAATTTCACCAGCTGAAAGACTCTTTTGAGACTGAAAAAAAAAAAAGAGGGGAGAGAAAGAAAGCTGAAGAGGCCACTATGAGGATCTAATCTATGGCTGAGACTTGACTGGCAGTCTGCATTGCCATCAGCTGTATGCACTGGGAACGTATTTGGGTTTAGATCAGCTGCCTGTGCCTTCTCCCTCATTAACATTGATAAAAGCGATGGCCTCTGCCGGCCGCACGGCATTCCTCAGCATACCAGCTGCGGTTCTATCTTAATGCATCTTACGGGCTTGGAGAATTAATTAGTTCTGATAGTCACCATGTTTCAAAATGATGCCTGTCATAACCCTGCAGATAAAATTACACACCCCTAAAATTTTCTATATTGCCCATTCAGAGTCTCCATAGGCCATCATTGGTTTTCTCAGATATATGGCACTGGTGGGATTCAACTTGCCAAATCTTTTTCTTTTTTGTAACCTCTTTGTTTTAGGCTGTGTTAATCAAAGCAGTATTTCACAAGTATTTCCCCCTCCTCTTTCCCAAAGCCTCCTCCTAGGCAACTTGGTGGCTTGTCCACCCCCTTCCTCCCACCTACAATTAGCATTCAGACATTCCTCTGGGCCTCCCTCCCCGAGGAAGCTTTCTTCCTCTAAGCATGCTTTATCTTTTCCTACCCTCTGCAAGGTGCTTTGTCAGTTTCCAAACAAAGAGAAAAATTACTTCCCTTGGACATGTGCAGCCTCAAATCACAGCTATTCAGGTACCTTGTGGACAATTTTGCTGTGACCAGTCAAAAACTGAGGCTACACACTGCAAAAAATGATGATTCGTTTATTTTCTGGTGATCACTTACAAATTAATTTTAGCTCAAAATTGCTCTCACCCTTGGCACTTGCTCCTCATTTCATCCTCTAAGACCTTACAGTGAAGATGTTCTCTTCACTGCTAGGGAGAGAAGTTGGGACACATGGTGGCTTCCTCAGCAGAAGCCCCAAGAACTCATGATGTGTTGTTCAGCCACCTACTGCTTCACATTCAGAAAGTTCAAAGAGCAATAGACAACACAAGTCGTGTTGTTAATATTCTTTTTTTTTTTTTTTTTGAAGTGCAAGTTATGATGGAGTTATCAAAACTGTAGAGCTGCAGGTGAGTGCTGGGACCCTCACATCTCTATCTTCCTTAAATTCTATTCACTTTTAAATTGACCTCATGCATCAGATGCCTGGCTCTGAGGAGACACCTCCTTGTGAGTGCTGAAATATTATTTTCAAAGCCACCTACACAAATAAACCATTGCATTTTCTCTGGTTGACTGACATTTTTCACATCAGAAATAGAAGGAGCTACTTGGAGAGAGACAGTGGGTGGATGCAGAAAATAAAAAGGCAACTAGATCATATCTACTTGAAATAGGAACACAACAGCAGAGCAGAGGATGGCTGTGATAACCTGCGTTACACACAAATGTATGCCACAGTACCAGGCATTTGCAGCATTACAGCACATTCAAACCATCTTACTGATTTTTGCCACCAGGCTCTTTCAGCCTGAAGGCTTTCAGAGGTACAAGGGTGATGAGCAGCTGAGAGGGAGCATTTGAGTGTCCCTGATGTCCCCAGGGCTGGGTTCCTCCAGGTCAGATTGATCCCAGCTTTCAGGTGCATTTGTGCGCAGTCACTGTCACTACACATACTTGCTCGTTTCCCTCACTGATATCAGTATTATCTACATAAAAGGGAGGCAACTCCAGAAACTTTTATTTTGACATCAGTAGCCTGAGGATTTCAAAATCTTCACTTTCCTCTAGCAAATGAAGAGATCCAAATTTTCTTCACCACTCCAACTGGACAGAGGAAGAGGCAAAGCACAAAACTAAAATAAAAAGTCCTGGTAAAGTCAGGAATATTGCAGAGTAGGAACTGCAAGAGCATGAAGGCTCCGGCAGAGCTATACGAGCTATAAGAAAATGAGAATGCAATAGTTTGCTGCTGTGACTCTGGAATAGAACAAACCCAGAAACATGAGCCTTGGCCACCAGGTCAGCACAAGAACACAACGGCAGGAGCTGAAGGATGGTGAGGACAACAACAGTGCACAGGTAGATGCTGCCTCCAAGAGATGCCTGGACCCCTCAGCACTCTGGAGCCCAGGCATACACAGAAAAAGAGAAGAACATGGACTCCAGCCTGCAGAGACCACCAGCAGACCACTACTTCTAAAAGCAAGGGGTGAGACAGGAGGCAGTTGTCCATATCAACATCACATCAGCACAGACAACAGCATCAGAGATAGGAGCCGCCCAGTAGGTTTATCACCAGTCAGTCCACTGATGTGGCTTCGAGGCTGTCATCTGCAGCAACGCCACACTGCACAGGCTGCTTCAGGCCTTGTGCTTGCCAGAAGACATATTAGCCTGAATATTTTGCCCAGAGTGGGACAATAGCAGCCACACAGTTGTGTCCAGAGCCTGGCAGTCTAATCCCTGCAAATGAGGAAAATTCTTACCATCTGTAGCAGGAAATGGTGGGCAGGCCCTGTGCAACAGGGCGAGCTGTCACCATTGGGGCTTGCAGAAACCACACTCAACTTGAATGGAGAGGAAGGAAAGAGAAAAAGGAGTTGCTTCACAAAGTTGCCTATATGTGAGGTAACAGCAGATAACAGAGTGCTGACTTGCATTGGTTTTTATCTTGAGCTACAGCACAGGAAAAGGACATGCTTGATTTACAGCTCCTTTCACTGCTGTGCTGTCTGTAGTGGCAACAGGCAAGAAGCTCTACTGCCTTCCAGCTGCTACAGAAGTTGTCAGCTCCTGATGTGACATACACTACGACCAGGTAAATTGCCTTGCCCAGTTTGTCACCCTGCCCAGGCTGGTGCAAACTGCCCCGGTGAAGCAAAACAAACAGCTTTTAACTCTAAACTTCACATTTAAATTTCCTTGAAAAATGGTTTCTAGCATCAGTTCAAGAACAGGAGGAAAAACAGGTTGCATTCCCACTTTTACAGTTTTTAAGTTAAACAAGGAACCTGGGATCCTCTTGCAGAGAGGAAAAGTTAGCATCTGGGTATTTTCATTCAGGGTAAGGCATCGTGCATTTTCAGGGCTCAGGGCTGTACATACAGTCAACATACACATTGCAACTGCTGGCTGCTATCTTCTCTACACAAACAAGAAATGATTTATTTTCCTTACCATATAGTTGAATGGAATAGAATCTGCTGAGCATTAACATCTTGCCCTGCCATCTTCTACCAGTAATTTTGAAGTACTCAGAGAATGTAACATGAGTAGATCAGTTTGTGTATAATATATGTATCATCACTGAGTTCTTTAGAAAAAAAAATCCTATTGTTCAAATAATAGGTTACAACTGCATCAGGCACTACATTTGTGGCCTGAAGGTGAATGCAGCATCTAGCCATGACTACAAATAGAAATCTGGCAGAAAGGCAGGAGAAAATGCTGTGCTTACAGCCACTGTACATCATTCAGAAACATAACCAAACCTTAAAACACAGCTTTGTATGAAAGCGCACCTCCAAATTGACTCAAAATATTCAAAAACCAAATGATATACGAAAGTGGCAAACAAGAGTCATCCAAATCATCAGGAACTTGAGAAACAAGAAAGACTGCACCTACAATATCAACAGTACAGCAGAAAAGAGCATCACTAGAAAACATCCAAAGAAATCACTTTTGGCACTGTAAAATGTGCATCTACTGATCCTCTTAATCATGTGCAAGCAATACAATTAATTTTCATCTGATTAGTTCCAGAAAATAAGTCAAAGTAATTTAACAAATAAAGCAACAAGGAAAATTCCCCTTTTTTATCCAGCTAACCAAAGCTGGAAGGTGTTCCTTTGGCCTCCTGAGCTGAAGTCAGCATTTCTTCCCCAACTACAGTTAGGGGCCCACCCTTGTATTATTAGTTGATAAGTCAACTTCCAGAGAGCTTTGCTCTGCCTAAGAACAGCTAAGCAAATGGAATGATAACAAGCACAGCAGTAGCTCCAGTCTCCTGTTCATGCCCACCTAAAAGAAGAAAACATCTTCTGTCATAACAGTTCAGTGTCCTTGATTTTGTACTGTCAACAGCTTCAGAGAGAGGGATAAATGAACTGAGCCCTGTCAGGATATCCTGTCATTCAGTTAGGAAGGGTTTTCCAGCTTCACAGTGAACACTTTCAACAAAGACCCTGCATTTTGGAATTTTTCCTATCTTCAGGCAAGCTGCATATGCTCTATCTTTCACTCATTTTCCATCAGGAAGACAAGTGTCCTCTTATGTTATTTACCTAAGAGTCTCAAAGAAGTAGCAGTCGCTTTAGAACTTAATTTTAGTACTCATGTCTAAAAGGATCTGAAGAAAAACAGTTCAAATTCCTCGCAATGGAAAACAATCCATTAATTTTATACTTTTTGGCTTTTTTGGTTGCAATGAAGCTGCATTTGACATCACAAGTCCCAGATCAGGTAAGAAGCAGATTTTATTCAAATAACGAATTGTTTGTGTCTCTATTACACCACGGGAGTGGCTGTTGTTTCAGTGATATAGAGAGAACAGTTATCAGGTTCTGTACCTTATGGAAGAAAAATTACCACTTCAGCAGTCACTGAAGGCACAGAATTTCAAACCAATAGCTATGTAATTCATCCCTCTGAAATAAGAGAAATGTATCTGTTTGGTCTGGCTGAGAGTTTGACTCAAAGGACATGTCAAATATGTTGAGAACATCTCTAAAAATAGCAAACCTAGCAAAAGATTCTAGCTGGCATTCAACATAAGCAACAGAAGAAAACCAACTGAATTTATTAGTCAGAAAATGAAAGCAGAAATTTTTCCAGAGTGAGTATTAGTTGGTCTACCAAATACAGGGAGAAAATGCTATTTCAGATAGGTGTTAGGGAATTCAGCCATTGAAAATAATGTTACAAATCTAAATAAAGGGTTTGTAGGCTTTTGCATAGCTGGTGGGTATTTCATGTGTAAATCCTACCAATCTGTGGAATTTCACAAAATCTGTTTTCACCGCCGTCATAATGAGGCAGAAAGAGTTGTTTTACAAAGCTGACCCAAGAGTTCAGCAGATATTAGAGATAAATATGCACTCATTTATACTATCTCAAAAAGTTAAACTCTAAATTACTGTATTCTTGGAAAAAAAAAAAAAAAAACCTGTAGAACTGCAAACAGGAGGACAGGGAGAAACTGTGGACAAAAAAAAAAAAAAAGCCATTCAGTTTTGTTGTTGTTGTTTTAGTGAAAAAGTACTTTGCTAACTATAGACAAGTATGTGGGACTGTGTTGTTCTTTCTCTGACAACTGATACATCTTTTTTTTTTTTTTCATTTTCCCTAATGGCAAAAAAGAGAAAAGGAGTAAATGGGAGAAAGCAGAAAAAAGAGGTTTTTTTATAGCTGGTGGCAGGGAAAGGGTATAACCTATTTTTAGTTACCTTTTATCTTATATAATATCTTTTTCAATTTCCTTGTTCCAAAAACTAAATTTTGGGGAATCCTGTTTTGATGAAAACTGATGCAGTAAGATAATTGTAGGTAGTCCTACCAACGGATTTTCAAGTCAAAACTGTATTATCTTACAAGCCTAGCAGTTCACATAGCCTCAAAGTCTTGATGGCTTCCCCCAAATATCTGTGAGGAGCCAGATTTAAGTAGTACTTTTTTAAAGGCTTGGAAAAGTCAGCCAATGCTCTGATTTTCAAAGGATTCTTCACCATTAATGATACTGTTTTAACTCAGTGGAAAGGAGTTGAGGTGTCTGGACTGTGTTTTTATGTGGTATTGGTCCTTCCTCTGGTAAATAAGGAGTCTCTCATTGAGGCTGGCCATCTAATGCCTTATGAGAATCAGGGCTTTGAAAGGCTTCTGCTCAGTTAATCAAGCACAGTGCAGCTTGCGGCTACTTTGGCCAAGTGTCTCATCAAGCTGTATCTGCATTACATCTCAAAAATGTGAAGAGTCTCCTTTTTTAACTCAGGGGTGCCTGAAATGCCTCTGCGCTGCAGTAAGAGGTTTTACCACCAAAGTAAAATTGGACCTGAAAGCTGCCCAAATCAGATTTCCGTAATATGCTTATAAAGACTGAAAACTGACAACTAAATAGATCTTAAAATGTACTTAGAACTGGGTGATCAGAATCAAGCAAAGTTCCTCAAAGCTTGTGTAATTAAATCTCCTTATCAGTGTCTGAGACACATCCTCACAATCTTCATTACTGAAATGTGCTGTTATCACAAGGATAGGAAGGATAACCAACAAAGAGGGGAAGTCTGTGGAGTGAGGGCTTCATGTAGAATTCCAGGGTGCAGCATACACAGAAACTCTACCCTGTTTGCCAGTGTATCCGCCAAGGCCAACTGCAAGCTTCTGCAGAATCCCACATGTGCACAGAAGGTCCCCGTATCTGGACCTGGACAGAGGAGGCTTGAATGTGCACATCTGGTATTTGGAAATTCCTTGAGAGAAATGCTAGAGACTGTCCACTAAGCAGTGGGTTCTGTCCTTGGAAGTAATGATTTGCGATAGACCCTGGATAGAAAACAATAGAAGCTCTTGTGATGGTGCTGTACCAAGGGCTCATGGTCAATCTGTTAAGGTGGGAAACAGAAAAAACCTGTCAGGGAGGAGCACGGGCCCAATTCACATGCACTTGCATTGCCCAGCCATGCTGAGTCTGATGCTGGAGGGCTACCATCCAACTGGGCTGGGTCTGGAAGAAAGCTGGGGAATGACTCAGGAAACAAGAATCATAACAGCAAATTCAAGAAATGCTATTGACATAAATGCATGAAGAATGTGTAATCTGATCTCAGGCTGTACATATTTGTAGGAAGGGGGCAAGCAGAAAATTGGTAACAGAGCAGCTTCCTAACTGTCATGCAACCTACAGAGGAGCAATGACTAGAGACTGAAGCAAAACAATGCTAACAGACAAATTACGATAGACACAACATACCACATTGTTTTTTCTCAAGAATTAATTATTCCCAAATCAAACAAATGCTTTCTAAGAGATCTTGCTTGAGCTAAATTTCATGCTAGAACCTCCCATGTCCTGTCATAATTATACTTCTTATGTGTAATTGTCCTTCTGGCTTTATAATCTGTGAAGTTACTTTATAACATTGACAGACTACTATTAATTTACAAAAAAAACTTCAGAATGGGTGACACTGCTATAACTGTCCCCTACATGCATAAATACACATAAGCACACACATACAGAGTGAGCAGGTACAGTTTTTCAAGATGAACGTTAAGCATTTCCTTGGGTTGATCTGGCAGTCATTCAGACATTGTCATAATTGATTAAGCAACTAGTTAATTGAAATTCCATTCAGAGAGTTCACTTCAGTCATCCTAGATCAGATAGGAAGGCTGTCATGGTCAGTACTGCTTCAGTGAGTTAAGACTGCTTGGTATCTTGTACAAGAATATAGAGTACTTTACAGTACCTCCTCTCATATAATGACAGTTTCATTTATTACTTTTTGTTGGCTCTTAAAAACTGCATTTTGTGTTACCTTACTTCTCTTCACTGTGAATTAAGAACTCACTTCAAGAAATACTCAACAGAAAGACAGCAGGGGAAACCAGCATGAAGTGAGGCTCAGCAAAGTCTTTTACTTTAAAACAGACTGACTGTTTTAGTAGCAAGAAGCAAAGACTGTTTTCGGCATATAGATGTTTTCAAAACTTCCATTTCTACAGCTATGAGGCACAGTACCACCACTGTGACACTGCCCTAAGCCTTCTCTCCTTTTTGACATCATCTCAATTCATTTGCCAGGTTTGGCATTCTTGAAACTCTAAGGCAAGGAGCAAGAGCCCTCAGCATTTGAGCTAGAAGTCTATGGTCAGGATACGTAAGCTGAGCTATTTGTGGTTTCCTCTAGATAGGGAAAGAAAAAAAAAAACAAAAAAACCATATGGTTGCATTTCCCAGTGTATTCCAGTGGGGCCAATTTGAAAATACCATCCTTCCTTCCTTATCCTCCAATTCAATATAGTAGTGCTGATAACAAGACATCTGTCTTTTGGAAAGACCAAAGGCTTATGCCTTGTTCAGTATGTGCAGAAGCACAAGCATTTTTTTCCATACCTCATGTTTGGTTTCACCACTGATACAGGAGACACTGGGCAGCACATGTCTTTTCCATCTTACTTTGGGACTGGGGCAGTTTTGGAATTAGTAATTCATAGACTGTGGCTCTCTTGGTAATCTCCCTTTTAAGACAGCTTGATTTAGCACTTCATGGGTGAAGTGTTATTAATATAAATAGGATTTATCCTGTGTCGGTATACTGAATGCATTTCATGAAGAGAACGCTTCTGGAAAGCCCTGGTGAGAGGTATACTGCCTAGTTCAGCCCCAGAGCTGAGGTTTGTATCTGTGGATCGGGACAGAGCTTGCAGCTCTGCTACAAGCAGAGCTACGTTTGTCATTTGTAAGAAAAGCCACTGGGGGCAGAGTTAGATCAACTGAGAGACTCTTTTCTCCTTTTTAATTAATCTTTTCCTAATACAGACAAAGAAGAGGTGTGATCAAAAGCTGCTCATTCAAATGAAAACTGAATGTATGCCTTGCTCTCTAAACCTCGAAACCCGGTGCCCTGCTGGCTACACCAAAATTACCAATGGGACTGGGATCCCAGATTGCAGGTATTTCTTCTGACAGAGGTTTTCACCATTAATATCATTCTCTGTGGATCAGAATATATTGATCTGTATTATGAAAAATCTGTTCCATGCAATTTTTTAAGGAACATTGAAGCTTATTTACGGACAGTGTTTACACCTCCAGAATTCAAGCATCTATGTCAGAAGTTAATCAACAAATTGCATCAGAGGAAGATAAGCAGTGAAATCAATGCCTATGAGATTTTGCTTTGGGTGGTATCAAAAAATGACTTCCTTATTTATTCTGCATACTTGTGATGAATGGTAGCATACGATAGAGATTTTTTAAACTGCCAGATATCATGTCAAGTGTAGACAGAGCAGGAAGATATATCTCAAAAGAAATATGAAATTTTGCCTGAAAAACACCATTTGGGGAAAATTAAATACCTATTTTGAACTTATTTAGCATTTAAAAGAATCTTGATATTAAAAATAAACAAATTAATTAAAATTAAATGCTACTTCGAACCCAAACAGATAAAATTGTTATTTTAAGGTTGTCAAAGTGAATAAAAGATAAATATATGATGTAAAAGACAGCTGCAAGAATGTTTTTAGCCCTTGATATGCCTGTATATTTTAGTTTAAAAAAAAAAAACCCTTAATACAACTAAATCTGAATGGGTCTTCTCTGATATTTTAAGGGAAGGAGATTAGGAATTTTGCTTTTCCCCACAGAAGTATTTTATGTGCTTTAGCATTGCTCCAATTTCTTTTCCTCAGGTACTATCTAGAAATTAGATCACACAGTCTTTCTTTACCTGGATGCCGGCATTCTTGTACAAAGGAAATTCAACAACCTAAATGCTGCCAGGGATACTGGGGCCCAGACTGCATGGGTAAGCTCTTTTCTGATAGAATTTGAATAGGAATAAAGAATTGTTTTTTCTTGCTTTCAGAAACTATTTCCACAAGAATTATGCCTTTTAGAGTTTACTAGAGGATCAGAAATAATGCTATTTATCCAAAAATTAAGGTTTTGGAGAAAAAAACAGCACTCATTTAAAAAGAAGAATTAATGGAAGAAATAAAAAAAAATCAGGGAGATGCATGGATTTTGAGATATTCAAAAACAAATGATTTTGGTCAATGGCTAAAAAGTTAACTTTTTGCATATCACACAACAGCTGAAGTTGGCAGGGGCATGTGGAGGTATCTGGTCCAACCCTTCCTCAAGCACAGCCACCCAGAGCAGAACACTCAGGACTACATCCAGGTGGCTTTTGAAGATCTCCAAGGAGGAAAATCCACAACCCTTCTTAACAACCTGTGCCAGTGCTCCAGCGTCGTTATAGTACTAAAGCCTTTCCTGATCTTAAGAGGGAACCTTCTTTGTTCCATTCTGTGCCTACTGACTCTTGTCTAGGCACTGGGCATCAATGAAAAGAGCCTAGCCCTGTCCTCTTTGCATCTTTCCTTGGGGTATTTAAGGGCACTGATGAGATTCCCCCTGAACCTCCTTTTCTCCAGACTGAACAGCCCCAGCCTTCTCAGCCTCTCCTCTCCTAAGAGGTGCTTACATCCTTCCATCATCTTAGTGCTCCTCCATTGGACTCCTTGAGCATTCCCTTGCCTCTCTTGTACAGAGGGACCTAGAACTGAACCCACCCCCCCAGCTGGGGCTTAGCTAGTGTTGATTCCTTTCAACCCCATAATAGATTTTGAAAATGGAAGTTTTCAAACAGCAATTTTCAAGTTTTAGTGTTAGGTCAGAAATACCCTTTTCTGAATCTGAAGTATTTCTCTATATATTTATTTAACTCTTTACTTCCTATCTGAAAGGGTCTTTTTTTTTTAAATTTTTTTTTTTTTTTGAACAGCCAGCAGAAGTTCAAGGCCATTACTCAAGTAGTGGCATTGAGGAGTGTCTCTCCTCCAGCAGTCCCTTCCTCAGGAAAAGTCTTTCAGCATCTCTGCAAGTACTTCAAATTTCAGGCTACTAAAACAGGCACCAAGACCAGCAGAGGATGTTTCCCTGCCCACAGAAAGTATTTCCTCCTTTAGAAAAAGGAGTCAATGACCGGTTCAATATCTGTGAATTCTTTCTGTCTACAGAAGAGATAAACAGTCCTAGCATGGCCCATACTATGGTTTAAATGCCAGACATTTATCCACTAAAGCAAAATAATAAATAAATATTTAAAAAAAAATCCCATTTACACAGCTGCTTCTGTAGAAAGAAGTAGGAGCGTAGTGAGTGATGCAGTCCTCCTCTGAAGATAACTGCTTGTGCAGTTAAAACTGATCTATCATTTTCTCAATGGTACCTATGCAACCTAACTGCCCAGAAGGAGAATGTTTGATCAGCCTGTGCTTTAAGGTGTTGCATGAAGCCATGTGAGGTGCATGGGTGTTTTTAGAGTGGATGATGAGCCCTCCTCTGCTGCAGATATAGGTCACAGAAGCAAGGAGGCCATAGAGGCAAAGAGACTTGCTCTTCCTTCAGGCAAACTTCCTAGCCCCAAAAATCAATGTCTCTGAACATTAAGGTCACAGCATTGTTTCTGCTGTCATTTGGAAGAAGAAGACAGCTCTGTACTATCACAATCTCTCTAAGAACGTACAGCACGTCTTGAAATGTTTGGAGGAAAGCAGATCCTTCCTGAGGCTGAAGAAAAATCCCTGACTAGGAGTTTACTTCACCTTTAACATCTGATGGCAATGACAAAATTAGATCTTAAATAGTGCTCTGACTTCCTTAAATGATAGCCTTTACTGCTACGCATGGCATGAATGAAAGATGTTTTGTCTGCTTCCCTTCCTCCTAAGAACCCCAAGAAATGACCCACTTCTTTGTTAAAAGGCATCAGGAATAAAGGGAAAAGCACAGGAGATAAGAGCACAGCCTGTTAGCACTGCCATCTTGCACGTGCCCTGTCAGAAACTAAAGTGACACCACCAGGCCACAAGAATATGGCTTTGTAGAGAAAGTCATTTCCAGTAAGAGGTCCTGTCCATCTCATCCAGCCACAGAAGCCAAAGGTGGTGGAATTTCTGTGCCCAGCATAGTCAGCAATAGGCCTCAGGGTGAGCTACACCTACCTCAGCTCAGGTTTCTACTCTGAGCACATATTTGCATGCCTCAGTTCTTCTGTCTGTGGGGATCCAAGTGAAAATAAGTAACCTAAGAAGAGGCTGCATTTGAAAACACTCCGGATAGCTGAATTAAGCTCTCAGTTCACCTAAACACTGGGCTTGGGCCAGGTGACAGTGCCAGAATCACTCTGTGTCCCATCTGTGTCCCATGTCAGAATTCTGGTGCTGCCTCCTGCAGTCCTGGGATTGAGGGGAGAGGAAGTGCTTTATCTGTCTGGCCAAACTTGTTGAAAAATGTGGTAATTTGCTAAGCTTCTGATAAAGCTGTCCCTCAGTGGTGGCAGCAAAATAGGAGACAAGATGTAGTGAAGACAAGGGGAAGTGGAGTGAATACAAATAGTAAACACTGTACTGTCAGCAGTTCTGATGTATAATTTCCTGGAATTTGTACCATAAATGCTGCATTTTCTCTATCTTTGCACACTTAATAGAAGCATCAGAGCAGTTAAAATTGTTTTCATTCATAGCAGACATTAAAGAGTTTGCATTCATGTGAGTCCTAAAGATTGATATGCCTGTCATACAGTACCCAGAAAACCAGACTTACTAAAAGCCACTTTATAGATTAAAGTACATGTACTTATTGTACTTACATGTAGTTTAACTCATTTCTGGTTACTTCACCTCAGCTCTTAATGCACACTTCTATTTCAGCAAGTGTAAGTTAAATCAAACTCAAGCATCCACCTTTAAATGTACTGATTATTCCTGAGAAGCATAGGATTTTTCCTGGATCTTCAGATGCAGCAGATCTCAGAAAGTATCATTAAAAAAAAAGACAAAGATTAACAGATTGATACAAAGGCAAAGTCCTCACTAAAATTTCTTGTATACATATGCTCATCCACTTAATTTTTTATCGCTCCACCCAGATCAGATTTATTTTCATGTGAATTTCCATGTCACTTAACCACTCTAAATCAGGATTAAGTCCCTCAGTGGGAGCATAAATCCAGTGCTGCCCACTTCAACCCACACAGAGCTAACCAAGGCTCTTCATAACCAATAAATCTACCAGAAAGGTACAGCACAGCAACTTCAAGGGCAATGGGAGTTTGCTACACTTAGACACCATCTGGATTGGGATTATGGGAACTCTAGCTAGGCTGACAGCTTACAGGAAGGAAAGGCTTATGTAAAGAAATTAATAAACTGAATCCACAAATGCTGTACAACATAAAAATAAGGATATTCCTACAGGGAGGAAATCTTGGCAGAACAATCTGACTAAAAACAATCATTATATGCATTTTCTATAGGTAATAATTCATTAAAAAAAAAAAGTGGATATTGGAAAATCTCAGCCAAACATTAAACAACTTTGATCTGGAGATGTAGTTGCTCTTTCTCATCCTTTCTGTCTGGCTTGGTTTTGTGGACCAACATCATCACACTCGACATACCAACACCTGTAACTATGGTTTTAGCATCTAGGAATCTGAAGAACATAGTAAATCTTTGGCACTTAAATTTTACAGTGGCCACAGCCCATTATGAGTCAAGTGGATCACATGTAACCCAAATCTCAATTTCCAAGAGGATTTGAACCAAATATCATGATCTTATAGGAGGTACCAGTTAATTACTTTGCAGACAGAACATGTATAATTTGGAGAGACAAAAATAATGCTGTATTTTGGAATAAGAAAACTATTTTTTGTGCTATCCTATCATTACAGAACTAAGTGATTCAATAAACTTTCCATACTAAAGAGGGATGCTGGTTTCTGCTGAAGCTGAATTTCTTGTGGGTAGATTTGCATGGATGCAAAGGAGTAGTCATCTTCTGAGGCCTCTGTCTAGCCCAAAACCCCTTTGAGGTCCTCATCTCTAATATGTAAGGAGAGCAGAAGGGCAGAGCTAAGTGACTGATTGCTCACTGTCATTTCCAGAGTGTCCAGGAGGAGCTGCATCGCCATGCAACGAGAGAGGACACTGCTCCCAGGGCTTAAATGGAAACGGAACATGCATTTGTCAGGTACAGCCTTTCTTTTAGAGTAATAAAAATGCAACAGCAGTATATATGTGCAGCTAAGGAATAAGTACAGAAAATATTACACACTACATTGTATTGAAAGTATTTCAGAAATAGCAGAGGTAGACCACATAGAATTCATTTTGCATACTTTGCACTAAACTTGACAGCATTATTACTATAGGCCTAGATAGCTTCAGGAGAAATTAGTAAGGAACTCTTCCATGTTTAGGCTCAGGGGAGACCTTATTGTTTTCTACAATGATCTGAAAGGAGGTTATAGAGAGGTAGGAGTTGGCCTCTTCTCCCCGGTAACAACAATAGGACAAGAGGTAATTAATGGCCTTAAATTGCACCAGAGGAGGTTCAGGTTGGATATTGGTGCTGCAGTGGCATAGGCTGCCCAGGGAGGTGGTGAGGTCACCGTTCCTGGAGGTGCTCTTAAACTGTGTGGATATGGTACTGAGAGACATGGTCAGGGCATGGTGGGAATGGGCTGGCTGTTGGATTAGATATCTTAGAGATCTTCTCCAACCTCAGTGATTCTATGATTCTCTGATTCTTGAAGCATGTATTTTGAGCTCTTCTGTTCTTTATTGTGTGCAACTACTTACGACTTTTGGCTCTAATTAGGAAGAATGTATCTTAGAGACAGTATTATCAGAATTATGTTTCTTCATTGAGAGTGTAATAATTTCAGCCAAAAATATTTTAAAATAGAAACACATTTCAATCTTTTCTACCTCACCCAGAACTGATTAATCTTTCCCTTACACACAAAAAAAGCCATATCTTCTGGGGACATGTGAAAAATAGTCAGGAAATACAATTTAAAAATTATAAAAATGATTTGGTCATTAGGCTTGGTTATTGTTCTCTATCATTAACTTGAGAGAACAAAAAAAAAAAACGTAGAGAGAAAAATTATTCAAAATGCAACATTTTCTTGAACACTGCAGTCATTTTTAATTTGCTGACTGATTTATTTTCTTTTTCCTTTTTAGAGTGGTGGGTGTAGTTTTGTTGTTTTTTGTTGTTGTAGGGGTTTTTTGTTTGTTTGTTTGTTTGTTTTGTGGTTAAAGCTGTTGCTTTCAGGCTGCTAACCATGTGTCATCTGTATACAGATGATAGATTTAAGTTTTAATTTCCATTCTATAATTCCAGAAAGGATTTTCTGGGACAGCCTGTGAAAAATGTGCTGAAGAAAATTTGTTTGGTCCTCAGTGCACATCAGGTGAGTTTGAGCTTTCTATATTGAAATAAGGATAAGCAAGTGAGCAGAAGCTGTACACAGACACTTAAAAATCACAGTGAAATGGGAAGGGAGACCAAGGTTTCCCATCAAGAGATGCTCTTTGCTTCAGGAAACACAGCAGGAAAAGAAAATGGGCAGCTACTGATTCCCTCGTTCAGAAAGGGGCTGGATTTAACTCAGAGTTGTGCAGATAGTGCTGTCAGTGTAGAAGTACAACGATATCTATTTTCTTTAATATCTTTGTTTCAGCTAATAGTCCAAAACAAAACAAACCAAAAACCACTAGGAGTTAGAATCATTTTTGTACTACTACAGTAGGCCTCCCTGTTATCCAGACATGTTACCAAGTTTTCATCCTAAATGATGAATTTGCATTTGTTTGATCTAAATACAGGAAGTTGTTCTGGCACTTAAAATGTTGGGTGGGAATATATCAAATGTGTAATTTGCAGTGGCTTATAGAGTTTTACTACGACTTCTAAATACATCTACTAACTAGAACTTCTGTGTCAAGGCAGGAAACACCCATGTGATATTTAAATTAATCATTTCTGATGGACCTTCATCTCCAAAAATTAATTACCTTATCACTAGATCCAGTTCCACTTTCAATCTCCAAAATATTCTGTGCCACACAGCTTCCAAATTCTTTCAAAAGTGTGAAAAAGCATGGGTTTATTGATTTCTATAGTGCTTCTTTGATTTGTTGTTTCACTAGCTGGCCATATTTCCCTTAGAAGTAGTGGAACACTGAGTGAAGGGTCAGAGATATTTGGACTGTTTAGTATGATAATAGATCACCAATTAATATGTTTGCATAGTATTCTCCTATTTTGCCTGTTTCTTATTTTTCTTTACCTTTCTTACCCCTGCTGAGCATTAGACATACTCAAGAAATTGTTTGAAGAAAAGAAATTATTAAGAAAGGCCTCTTTCCCAAGTGCTAATACTTACTTAGGTAAAATTTTCTTAAGATTTCCATTAGTTAGTCCTAAAAAGTGTAACAAACAGGCTCACTTCAAATGTGTTGGCCTTTCTACATTAATCCTATACTCAACTGACTCAAAGGTACTTTTGTCCACTGGATGCCAGTGTTGATACACAGAAATGCAATCAAGCCAATGTTTTCATAAAAATAGGGTACTTGAATGAATTCAGTATTGAAAATGTAATTATTTTCTGAGCAGCTACTGAAGGATTAATGGCTTATTTATTTAAGGATCATTTTTCACTTCAACGTTCAGATATTTGAGCTCATTCAGGTTTTTTAAGTATTTATAAACACTGTACCTTTGTGACAAACTGCTTTTCCACAATAACTTAGATGCTGCTAATTATTATAGCAGGAAAGGTAAATTGGGTAAAGTGTTATCAATTAAGTAAGGTAGGTGGTTAGCAAGAGCGCAGCATATGTTTGCTGAGGAAGGGAGTAAACTGAATCACTGCCTTAAACAAAGTCACTAATACAACTTCGTACTTCTTATTCTTTTCCAGTGATCCTGTACAGGGCTTTTTTTTTTTTTTTTAAGTACCATAATGGAAACTGAAACAGTTATAAGGCTTTTAAGTATACATGATGTTTCAAAAACAAATTGTAAAAGGGTTTCACAGTACACTGGACTCTGAATACAGTTATGTGCGCCTATTTTCACAAGGTTTGTAACCAGAAATAACAGAATATAGGAACAAACAGAACCGAACCAAGTGCTTCAGACCTAGTCCCAAGCAGAAACAAATTATCCTTAAACAAGATTAATTCTCTTTAGGAAAAAAAAAAAGTCACATAATTCATTTGTTCTAGAAGTGTTTGAAAGACAGGTAAACAGAATTAAATAAAAAATTAGCTATTTTCTATCCACTTGATAACTGTAATAAAAATGGTGTATTTTACATATTATATTCAATTTGGGCTCAAGATATTATGTTGAATTTTGCAAGCCTTATTGTATTAGCAACAGGTCAGTTTGGTGTTTCAGGCCCTCAAGCTATTATCAGACTGCAGGAATCAGAATCTTTTACTTGCTGATTTATGCAGCTGATTCTCTCATTAACATAAAACTATAAATTTAAGAACTCGAGTCAAAGCTTGGTTTTGAAAATTGCACTTTGTAATACTTAACAGTTGTTGACCAGGACACTATTTACTACAGGTAACCACTAAATATATCTTTCCAAACACCATACTTATTCAGTAAATCCATCCATCTCTCTGTCTAGTTTGCAACTGTGTTCATGGAGTATGCAACAGTGGAATTACAGGAGATGGAAGATGCACTTGTTTGTCTGGATACCAAGGGCTCAGGTGTGATCAACGTAAGTAGGCTATTTTCTACGTAAGATACATTTAATTGCTCTGATACATTTGAATTGGTAAAGACAAGCAACCAAATATACAATAAAACTCAAATCCTGCCTGTGAGCTTCCATAACCACCATCATCTCATCCCTTCAATCACCATAAGAATGACAATAGCATGGGACTGATGGTCTGCAGATCAGGAGCATTTTCAGCTAGTAAACTGAAGGATGGAGTGTCTCCTGGCACAATATGCAGACACAGCTTAATCTGTCACCCTCTGTCCCTCAGCAATAGCTGAATGTGACGCCTTGCAGTGCCCTGCAAACTCAAGATGCACTACCTCAGGCAAGGATGGCAGAAGACTGCAGTGCACATGTCTACCCAACTACCATGGAGATGGTACACAGTGTGAACGTGAGTCATTTTCATCTACACTACATTCTTTGCAAACAACAACATTAATATTTTAGTTCACATACTGAGTGTGCTTTTGAAACAAATCTCACTATCATCATGACTTAACTGTTCTTCAGTGCATTTCCCAAAGCAATCTCAGGTGCACAAACCAGATTCCTTCAGGATCAAACTAAGCATTAAAGTACACTCCAGAGACACATCAGTCCAATAATCAAAAGAAAGCCAGTAAGACATAGTTCTTTGAAGTGCATTGTGTGGATACTAAGTCATCTCTGCTTACAAGCCCACTCCTATCACATCACTTGCTAAAGTCTGACTTCAGGGGTTGTTTTTTTTCCATAAAAGTCAACAACAGCAAGCAAGGGTGTATACTGATTGACTATCCATCATATTTTGGCTCAGTTTTGTCATTAAGCATACACTCTATGGGAAAGCTCAGTTTAGTTTTCCTGTTTTCATGAAACAAAGATAATGACAACTCAGCTAGAATAAAAAGTCTGCCATAAAGTTTTTTTATGGGTTCCTCAACTTGCCATTGAATACTCAACTGTACTGCAAGAACCCAGACTTTATTTCTTCTGCTTACAGTATATCCTGAAGCATCAGTTTTTCCTTCTAAATAAATTTCAGTGAAGAAGAAAATGTTGAATCTGAGGCTGGAAACACTATTTAGCAAATGTTTGTTTGGAACAAACCAGAAGTCCTTATTCTATCTGGGAATATTTACAGCACGTATTCAGTCCTCTTGGTCTTGAATGTGTACCATCCTCTCTAAGCACTCTTGAGCAAGACATCATAAAGTGTCTCATCAGGGAATACAAAGTCCTATTAAATTGACAACATGGACAAGCAATCAGCAGAGAAGTATGCTAGTATACTTGCCTCCCAAGACTTTTAGTGATGCAGCCCATGACAATATTGTCACTCTGCCCCAATGCCTTCAGCTACTGGGGTCATCTGTGGCTTAAGTCAGTGATTTAGGTTTGACTAGCTGGGAAACAGAAGACAAGCAGCTCTAGCTCGACTAAGCATGTAATAGAGGACAGCAGTAGCTGCTTCACACTCAGCTTGGGGGTGGTGTTGTTCATGGTCAGTTTGAGGGTGTGAACGTCTATGTATGTGATTTTGCACTGAATCAGAAGAAAAGGCTTGAGGGAATGAAGCTGACTGGCAATTCTGCCCAGTTGAGGGGAATGAAGAGGATGACAAGAGAGGAAGACAGTGAGTACCACCATCCTTTAGTTCACTCAGGGGCCTACTGCCTTCTGGCTTCAGTGTGTACTATACTGGACAGAAAGATGTGTGAAGAAGCATTGCTGAATTATGATCAAGAACAAATAATGCCATTGCATGTACAACACTGACTTCTGGAAATAGATAGTGAGCTTCTATTCCAGTCCTGAATCTACAGCACTGTGGAAGACACAAATAAAGAATTTGTTGGCCAGTTTTCCATATACCTGCATGGTTGACATTATATTGTTTAATTACCGGAAGGAAAACAGTGAAGGCCTATTATACTGAGAAATAGTTTCCAACTGATCTAACATGCACTTAAAGCTTTTACTGACCTTGTATCACCTACCTGGCCTCCTTCAGCTAAAATCCACCAGAGAACAGGGAAATAGTTGTGATATTTTAATGAGCACATTACGTGATTATATCTGTTTATAACTTAATTTGCCAAGTTAAGAGATCATTTCTGTACAAAAGCAACAACAGATGGTTGCTATGTTAGTACAAACACATTCTTCCCTTCTGTCTCATGCTGCCACAATACTTTGGACTTGGATGTTATGAAAAGTTGTCATGAGAAGTTTAGTCTACGCAGTCTTCATTTGGCATGGGGATGTTCCAGTAAATCCTTGTATTCAGTTTTTAGAATGTGGGCATTAATTCATTTACCTTTTTTTTTTTCCTCAAGCTATCAATCCATGCTTTAAAAAAATCTGTGATCCTAATGCCAACTGCACTTACCTTGGACCAAATCGACACAAATGTACTTGTCAAGAAGGTTACAGAGGTGATGGTCAAGTCTGCTTACCTATTGACCCTTGCCAAGCGTTATACGGGAACTGCCCTGCACAGTCTACCATTTGCATATATGATGGTCCAGGAAAGGTTAGTGTTGAACTGGTGCCCCCAATTTTTCCTGTGTCAACTGCCTAGAGACAAATAATGTTTCATCTCCATAAAGGACCCACAAGTGTACAGGCACAGGCTTCAGGGAGGACAAGGCCTATTCCTGGCTTTGTCATAAGCTCTGCAGATGGCCAGGAGGTATCCCCTTTCGCTCTCACTCTTTATTTAGAAGTGTGTGTCACCCTCTGAAGGTGGGGATGAAAACAGTGGTATTTTCTGTAGAACATTTTGGCTCAGATTTGTCTCACATAAGTGGAAGCACTGAAATGAAACCTCTCACAGATAAATGTTCTCTCTGTGACTGCAAGGGTCTTGTAGGACCAGTAGTGTCCTTGCATAGGTACCATAGATAAATATACCTGAAATTAGTGTAACCTGAGTCTTTGAGGACTACTGATGAAAGGCATCAATGTATAGGCTGCACGTTATTCGTGTTGTTAGGAACTTGCTCAGATTTCGGTGCTTTACTTCTGTCACTGAAAAAGCAAGACTTCAGAAGGCTGTGCCCATTTTTCCTGGACACTCTATAGAGCTGAAAAGGGAATCAGTCACCCAGGATTGTTGTGAAGCTCATGGTCAACCCAATTTCTTAACCCAAGATTTACTCAGCAAGTTACATGTGATCAGCATGCACAGGCTTGTACGTACTGCTGGTATGTCTCACCAGTTAATAACATGTTTTGGCACTTCTTTTTGAGAGAGGGCTGTGGGAACAGAGGAAAAAAGCCTAAGCTATCTCCACTGACTTTAAATATTCTTCATCACAGAAGTGAATCTAAAGGCTTTATCTAAAGGAAATTTATCTGGGAGTCACTAATATTCGGGAGTCAATAAAGCCTTGAAGGAAGTTGTATAAATATGGATGAGCTTTATAACTTGCATCTGAACTCATCAGGTGATTAACTAAGGCTTTGAAATTTCTTGGTCTTTAAATCCTAGGAGCAGACAGTATGCTAAAATCTCTAATGCATGTCTAATCTCTCTCTACCCTCTCCCACCCCTTTGCTGCAGTCCCACTGTGAGTGCAAGGAGCATTATACAAACTTTGTCCCTGGGAAAGGATGCAGCATGGCAGACATCTGTGAAACAAACAATACATGCCACAGAAAAGCTAAATGCTCTATGGTTGCTCCAGGACAAATTATGTAAGTATTTCCTCTTATTAAAGCTTTCATCCAGCTTCTTCCTCCTCCCCATCATAAGAACACTTAAAACAAATCCAGTAGATGATCACCTTCCAAAGTTATTAGTAGTAGTTTTGTTATCAAGGACAAAGGACAACATTTAGTAGAGTTAGGGTCAACAAGATTGCACATGCTTAGATTTCATCAGCCCAACAGTTAACGCCTACTAATTTTTATTTCTATTAGTTCTAAGAAGTCATTTCTACACTAGTTTTAAAAAAGGATCGAGACCTGTTTTCTGTTCCTCTGGACAAGCAACATGGTCTGGCTCACAGCTAAAGACTCTTCCTCTTCCAAATCACTGTAACTGCCTCCTGGCAGAGGTCCCTGGCACACGCTATCCCTTCAGCTGTGCCTGGGCATTGCCTGGGAAAGTCTTGTGTGGGCCAGAACCATGTCGGGCAGCATGCTAAAAATTAATCAGCATTAATTATCACAGGACAGTGTCAGAGCCCTGGCCCTTATTAGTGCACTAACCAGGGCCTCTGTCCCCCATGCTGCGAAAGCAATACTTGCCTCAGTAGATTCCTCAAAACACATGAGAAACTGCACAACTTACAGCAGAATTTGTTTTCCTATACAGAAATTTGTTTTGCAGATATTACGAGGAAAGTTGGTTTTAATGCAACACTTTAAAATGCTATATGAATCCAAGGGCTCCAAAAGTGATAACTTTTGGGAAAGGAGAATTAGAATGTAAAAGGCAAGGCAGAATATTAGTCATAAGTTGGCAAACAAATCATTTTATAAATTCACAGTCAGAAAGTATTCGCATGGGAGAATATCCTTATTGCCAGTTCTTACCTCATTACCCAGCTTATTCTTACAGTGAAAAATTAAAATCAATTTTGTGTAAGCTATTGTGTATTTCCAACAAGTTTCATTTCTGGAACACGCTGTGCTACTCAAAAAGCACTTTGCTGCTGCAGCACACCAGCAGCACCAGGTGTAAAACTTCAAAGATTTAAGAGTATTTCTATCTGAAATCAAGACCAAAATGCAAATTTTCTTCAGTTAAAAATTTAAAACAAAATTCCGCATGACATAAATCAGCTCATTTCTTTCCTGGTTTATCACAAACTCATATTTTAACAGCTACATATTTACGATTCCAGAATGGGAAAATTAAAATTTATGCATGTCATTCATTTCATGACCTTTAACAGCAAAATAAACAAACAAACAAACAAAAAAGAATACTGAAGGAAGTACTGATTTGATTTGTATCCCACTCCTATCTATTGGGCAAAAAGTGAAACTTTCACGAATAGTTTTCAGTTAAGGTGAATCCATTTATGAAAGAGAAACTTTGCAAAGAAAATAAAATGTGGGCACAGTAAATTCTCCACGATACATGTGACGGCATTTTTGTTCCAGTCTCAAGATTTTAAATACATTTGGGGTTTAGGAGTAGGGATGGGGCTTGGGGTATTTTTTTTTTTTTTTGCTTTTTTATTTCTATTTTTTATTTCTTCTAAAACACAGAGCTGTAACAAAGTCCACAAATCTGTGTTTCTCCCTTTCCACGTTTTTTTTTTTTTTTCATTAAAGACTCAGTTGCACTGTTGGCTTCCCACAGACAACTACCTCTGCTTTCTCCAGAATTAAATGATCTGTACAGGAATAAATCTCATACACAAAGATGTAGAAAAGACAAATAATTATGGTTTGTGAACTTAACAGAGCAACCTAATGGAAAATCAAGACTGTCTACTTCTGTTCCCAAATCGATTTTCTCTGAGTGACTGCTGACATTTTTTAAAACACTGATTCAGCAAGCAATTACACACAGCCTTGCCCAGAAGCTATGAAGCTTTGGCTGGTGCAGGATTACACTGCATGTGAGACCATAACATCTCTGATTTCCATGAAGAACTGTCTTTCCCTCAGCCAGCTTCCATTACTTTCTTTCCTAATCCCACACTTATTTTACCTCTGTTTTCAATGTAGAGATTAGAAGCTTCATAAAGTGATATCTTATATAGAAAGCTGAGTTTCCCTTCTTCAGAAGGGTTGCAATTCTACTTCCTGTCCTAGCTAGTCTGGGGAATTGTCATGACAGCTTTTTTCCTATACTGTCCATACGCTGTATCATGAGAACGTCAGACAAGTTTGTAGTAGTACACAGTGCATTCAAAGCAAAATATACTCAGTAATATGAAGAGTCAGTGGCAAACCAGTCTCCAGATAAAGCAAGATAAAACTCATATAGTCAGTCACCTATATTTAGAATGATTTTAGACTACTATTTTTACATAGGACCAGGAGGAACCAAAGCTTGAACCTCTTGGCCAAAATCACATCTAAAATTCCTCTGAATCTAAATGCAACTCTACCAGGGTGCAGGAACTGTGGAATATGATCACTATCATCAAGAATATAAGTATAGTGATGACCCTTTTTGTCCAGACATAAGATACCTAGATAGCAAATAGGATCTGGCATTGGATTGATACTAGTGTGGGGTATGATTGGCAAACTGTGTATGTAGGAGTCAATACACAGAAATTATTAGGTCATTATTTATATTAAGTTTTTCCTGTTGCATGGGTTAATGCTCCTTCTTTAATTATGCCTTTGGAAAAAAAAAACCCTCTAGAAAGGTAGAAAGGTGAATCATTATTGATGGGGCTTGTATGAATACTAAATACACTGGAGACATGATTAGGAAGAACACCATTAAAAGCCTGTATTTGCCAACACATAACATATAGCTGTTTAGCCTCTTAAATACAGTCGTAATTTCTGTGCGTGCTACATGTTGACAAGTGCCTGCTTTAATTTTAGCTCTGAAGATGAGTAGATCACAGAGCTGACACCTCCAGCCAGTCCCACAGGCTCAGCATTTCTGAAGAGTGCAACAGAAATTGCTGAGATTGGCATAAAATTGTAGGTGTTGAGACAGATACAAGATCAATGCACAAGCAAATCTAAGTTGCTTGTTGAAAATCAAAACCATTTGTACCCATCATCACTTAAGGGCAAGCACTTTTCATCCTTGCTGACAACCAGCAAATTCTTCCCCACCTGTCTTGTCACACAGAGACTTCCATGATCTTGAAGTCCAATTTTCATGAGACAGTTTTCCTCCACACTTGAGATGTAAAATGTTATGTTGGCATTTGGGTCTCTAATTCCATAAATTTCCTTTAGACTTTGCCTTGGCTGCAGCATGTTACCTTAAACACAGATCATGGCCAGATAGCAAGGCTGCTAAGCCCATCTCAAGGCATTGCTGATTACTCTCATGGGCACCACTACTGATGCTGCCCCAGAAGTCTGTTGTATGGCACTGGCACCTCTCAGAGACTGAAGTCCCCAAGGACATCCTGTCAGGCAAGTGGCCACCACACTACCTACACATCTGCAAGCACACTGGGATCACACAGCCAAAACTACTAATCAGGAGGGGTTTAAGGGTATCGTTGTTGCAAGGGGATGCTGTTTCACATTCATTATGCTTCCCAGCTGAGGTTTCTTAAAATCCATGGAAGAGGCTACAAGAACAAGGGGAGTCTACAGTTAGTAAGTGATGAAATAACAAATTAATATAGTTATCCAATAAATGATAAGATACATACAGCTTCCTATCACTGAATGGTAACTTACTGTATGCTGAAGCAAAGATGCAAAACTAAAACAGTGATTCCTGATTATGCCTTCAGAGAAGTAACCACGCTTAGCATGCTTAGCTAGAGCCCCACTGACCCTGTGGGGCAGAATCAGTGCAACACATAGCTGAAATGGCAATCCCTTCCCAGGTGTACATGCCAGAAGGGTTCTGTGGGGAATGGGTTTGTGTGCTATGGAAACATCATGGAGCGCCTCCAAGACCTGAACACAGAAGCAGGAGGACGGTGGCAAGGCAAGCTGACATCTGCACTAACACTCATGGGTAAGTGATCACATGCAGCAGTCACCTCCTGTTGGGTGGTTTTGCTTGTATTCAACAAAAAACCATGATCCATGATCCCCCAATATGAATGTTTCAAACTCAGTGCAATTATCTTCTCCAGCATAAATTCGTCTTGTTCCACTGTTAGGAAAGTATTTCAGTAACAAACTAAGGGATGGGAGAAGCTGATTCTTCACTCACTCATTGATACTTTTAGGTATACAGCTTTAGGTACTAACCTGTATTATCCCACACTATCTAATAATGAATTTACAGTCACCATTCCATAAGACACAAAGCCACCAAGTCCATTGTCATCATGCTGCATGGCATCTAATTGTACAGATTATAGATAACATATCAGATAAAACCAGTGAAACTCAGGAGATGGGGGAAAAATCTACTTAAATTAGATTGTAAATGTACAATCAAGGTTCAAATGCAGATCCAAGTACTTCCTGCTGTTGAATTTATTATTCAGAATAAATACAATCATATAATCAGATGAACTGCAAATCCCTGGTATGTATGAGGTTTGGAAATGTACCAGGAGAGTAAGATCAGGAAACAGTCCAGAAAGCAGTAAGCAGGAAGGATGATGACAGTGGGAAAAAAGGTGATGATAACAAGACAAACACTTTGGAAATCAGGCCAGACTGCTGTGCATTTGTGCACAAAGCCTTTCTTGGGATATGAAAAGCAAATTATTCAGGAACTCTCAAATAGAGGGGTAAAAATATTGAGAAAAAAAAAAAGGATTATTTTATTTGGCTATCTGACTCACTCACCTTGCCAAAGATTTTTGCATATGTTTGTAATTGTGTCACAATATAAAAAAAGAAATCCTTCTGGAGAGAACATAACTGTATTCACTATCATCTGCTGCAATGTCAAAAGTTTGAGACCTGAACAAATACTGCCAGAAGAAAGATGGATCTCTGAATTAGAGTAAGAATCCTACATAGCTGGCCAAGGGCAAAACATGGCAATTGCCTTCATATTTAGTACAGAAAACAGAAATCCATTGCCTCAGCACTGAGAGCTAGTTTGTCTGGTTGTTTTTTTTTTTCTATACTTCACCATTAGTGCCAGAAAAGTGCCTGGCATTCTAGATATCACCATTTTTAAAACAACAATCCAAATTTTATGTTCTTTGGTTAAATTTTGAATATGAATATGCCATATGATTTACAAACCAGCAGCTATAGATAAATTAAGCACACAGGTTATTTTACAGTACATTCTCTTCACATTAAAGTCTGTCAAAACCTAAGAATATGGAACAGAACAGCCCACTTTGTGTTGTAAGACAGAGCAATCATTTCAATATATTTTTTCTGTTATACCATATCCATAATGTCTATGAAGGTTTTGTTCACTTCTAATTGTAATCTTCTGGAAAAAGATCTCATTATTAAAAATATGTAATGGCTTCATCTACAGACTCAATAGTCTCATAAGACTGTCTTGGAAATGGTAATACCATCTGGGTAACAAACAAATTCAAATGAACTCACAGTGCATCAGCTTCTATTACCAGCTATGTGTTTGCAGTTGTTTGCATCCCCAGCATGTTGTCAGTGGCAGATCCTTCACCCCACAGAGTCTGAACTGATACAAGGCAAGCAGCTGTTTCCCTACAAAGGCACAGTTCTAAAGATGTGCTGTTCTCATGGCCATTACTCGATGAGTTCTACTCCATGAGTTCCCAGGTACCAAAAACATTCTGAGCATTTTGCTTCATCCGGAGTCACACACGCAGCAGCACCTGGATTTCATATGCCGACTACTTTTCATCTTACAATCTTAACAACTCAGATTTTAGAATCTCATATTAACATTTAATAATCACAGATACTATTCTTGCTTATTCTATCCTTGCATAAACCATATTCAGTTATCTTTTTTTCTTATTTCCTTATCAGAAAATGTCTATGAATGGCCATTGAGCAGCCTGGGACCATTTACCGTGTTTGTACCAACAAACAGGGGATTCAAAGGTACAAATGTAAGTAAACAATAATTAGGGTTTTTAAGGAGAGGAATTCAGCTCCTTCAGAAATCTCATTTTTTTTAATTCAACAGATTCTGAAGAAATTTTTTCTCTAGTCCACTTCTGGCTTACCATTTAAGTCTAGAGAACAGAGATTGCCTTTTTCCTACTTGAAGGAAAAGCAAAACAGTTTGGTCAATCAAAGTAGAATGCAGACATGCTTTGAGTAAGAAAAAAGTGGCCTGATTTTTAAAATGCTTAACATCCAATACCTTCCACTTAAGGGCAGGACAGGGAGGCACTTACTGCAGGGGCATATAGGTAGAATCTGAACTTAAACCAAGAGACCTTTTCTTGGTTCAGATCCTATTATTTCACTTCAGAAGAAACATGTCATTTCAGAATTTAGCCATTGGAGGGAAAACCAAAATCATTCGTTCTGAGTCTGTATTGAGATTAATCTTTGTTCTTCTGTTTCTCTAGATAAAGGAACTTCTAAATAACAACCTGAAAGCACAGTACTTTGTGAAACTCCATGTGATTGCTGGTCAATTGAATACCACTAGTTTGAATAATACTGATAAAATATATACTTTGACTGGCAAGTCAGGAGAGATATCAAGGGGAGAAAAGGTAGGTGAATTTCCATCCTACGTCAGCAAGGATACTAGTTAATGTTTTTAGATCAACAAGGAGTACAAAAGATTTGTCCTCACTGAGATATAAGGTTGCAGAAACTTGAAATCTCACTGGCAAAGTTGCCAGAAATATCAGTGAAAACAAAAGTTACTGTTGGCATTGCACCACTGCAGAAGGCTCTGAGTCTAAGTGATCTTTGAATGCCTCCCTGTAGATTTAAGAGCACAAGTAAATTCAGAGGTGGTATGGAAGGGAAAAATCGTAGAATCAGTAAGGTTGGAATGACTAAAAAGACCATCTAGTACAACCATCAACCCATGCCTATAACCTCCCAAATCCCACTGTTTATGCTAGAAACCTGCACTTACTGCTCACACAGAACAAATAGCAACTGCATTGCAGGGCTTACCTTCCTCTGAACATCAGCCCAGACATCCCTTGAATTATGCAGGAAAGAGTGGTGTTCAACACAAATAAAATTCACATTGCAGTTTATCATGAAAAATATGGAACAAAGTTCATTGCAACCCACTTTATTCAACATCAGCAAAAACTGGGGCAGTCTGATACCACAGTTTATCTTTGCAGCTGATATAACAGATCTTATGCTCTAGAACTATTATTCGTAGTCCATTGTCTTTTAATAGCTTGAGCCTACGTGAAGACTGAAATCAAGTATTTCTTGTGTTTTTCTATTAAATCAGTGACATCTAAGAAAAGAAATCTACTTTCTTTCTTTATTGGGTATGCATTCCATTTGTAACAGGAAAATATTGCTGTCTGAGGCCCATCAGCTTCCTGCAGGCTTCAGTACAGTGCACCATCAGCAACATTTTATTGTTTTAAATATACATATAATATAAGGAAATGGTTTGTAGTCCCTTAAGATTACAGGACTTGACCAATTCACTACAACCACAATCTAAACCATTTCCTGACAGACTTCTATTAGTAGCAGTCATCAGAGCCCTTTCAGGTACACTGCTTCCAACTCATTCCCTTGTCCTTGCTTCTCTTATTAACTTTGTTATTTTGAAACAAAATAACATGGTCCCAATCCAAAGTCAAAGGAATTTTTTCCATTTCCTTTATAGGTGTTGGAAGCAATCTTTAGGCTCCTCAAATTTAGATTGTCCAGGTGTTGGCAATGGAAGGGGATGTTAGATATTATTCAACATGCATACTCCTGTTCCATAATAACAGCTCACGACCCACTGCCTGGCTTCTTTCAGGATAATCAACTACGAATTAGAATTCAGGGAGGAAGAAGGAAAGGAAAACTTTTGCAGGGCAATATTATTGCTTCCAATGGAATTCTGCACATTGTTGACAAAGCCATGGACAACATGGAGCCAGCATTTCAAAGTAACAAAGAGGTAGGGAGTAAGCTATGTATGTGTGATGTTGGATTTTCTTTTACAATAGTTTCTCATTCATTTAATGCAAAGAAGAATGACTGACAGCAGCTAGAGAAACTCCATTATGGCAGCATGCATCCAGTCAGAGACAACATTCAAGGTGAAAAGTAGAACTCTGTGCATTCAACTGAACAGAATAACTTAACTAAACAAACTATAACAAGGAATGTTTGCATAGATTCCTGGCAAAACTTGTATTCAAATCACCAACACCCCAAGGACTAAAATTCAAAAACCTATCATTTTGAATGCTTTGGGTTTTTTGGTGCTCTGCATAGTGTTGAGTTCTCAGATGGTGCAAATGTTTTCTCTTTCTGTCCTTTTCCATTGATAATACAGAAATAATAGCCTGTCAAGCACATACACCTGGTTTGTATGTTCTGTGCCTAATCATTTTCAGAACTATGACAAACTCTAAGCCAGCCAAACAATGAGTACAAGACACTGTCATTTCAGCTGCTTACAGATACCACAGTCAGTCAAAAATTAAAGAAACACAAATATATTCAGATCAGTAATAACTGAGACTCAAACTAATTCAGAAAGTATATTATGAAAATTGGAATGCATTCTATGTAATCTATCCAAAATATATCTTATATTTATCCTATTTCAGGAAACCATAATGTCAGTACTTCAAGACAACGAAAGATACAGCCAATTTGCATCTTTGATAGAGGTAAGGATCAAGAAAAGCAATTCCATAAAGCTATGTTACAATGATTTCCAAAAATAATATACAAAATTTACTTTTATTTTTAAATCAAAACAGAAAACTGGCCTGGGAATGGATTTACAGCAGGATAACAGACTTTACACAGTCTTTGTTCCAAGTAACAATGCTCTGAGTAATATGAAAAGTGAGGATCTGGATTACCTGCTTTCTGCAGAGGTACAGCCTTTCTATAGCATAAATGGTTCTTAAAGAATATATAAATATATGTAGAATGTATAGTAGACTCACAAGTACATGTTATTCTATCTTTAGTGTTAATATACACTAAGTTCCTATAACCAAGCTTCAAGCCATCTTGAAAAAAGATCAAGAAGACACCTAGAGAGGAATAGGATCTGGTATCATATATGAAGTGATTCTGAGGCTCCACAACACGTCCTCTCTCCCCTTCTCTTGCCTTGACTGCCACGTAGCAAAGACCCAAACCCAATTCTAGGAAGTGTTGCCTCTGCTGAGGATGATTGATATGAGTGGGTATCACAGGAGCACTACAAACTGGGGATTACCACTTGTGGGATCCTGTGGATTTTGGGAACATCGTGTCCCCAGGATACCTCCTTACCACTGCTGATGGACTTACAAGTCTTTGCAGGCTGAGAGGTGGGTGTACCCCTGGGTATACCAGGGGTGGTTCACAGCACTTAGGTGAGTTAGGAGCAAGGGCAAGGACCAGCAGGGCACAAGCTGCAAGTTAAGCATTACTACTGATACAGAAGTTTCCATCTTCAGTAGTGATAGAATTCTCACCCCCACACTCTCACACAGACCAGGTTGGGTTTGCATTATTCACACTGGGCTAAAAAGTTCTCTTTCTTTTTCTTGCAGGGCTCACAGAAGCTGCTGGAGCTGGTCCGATACCACACTGTTTCCAATGCTGAGGTGAGTGTGGATGCTTCATAGCTTGGGAGCTCGAGAACTTAAAGGCACTCTGCCACTCTAAAGGCAGGGGTCTTCCAAGAACAACCTCCTCTCAGTGCACCCCACAGAAAGGCTTCAAAGGAGGATGGCAGTGCCTCTGCCTTTTCTAAGGGCAGACATTTCCTCAGCTCTTTAAGGTTGCAAGCACAGCAATATTTAGAGAGAGGTGATAACTTTGCTTAAACTGGATCCTACAGAGGAGGACATAAATTAATGACCTTTGAATCATAGAATCGCTAATGTTGGAAAAGACCTGCAAGATCATCTACCAGTCCAGCCATCCATCCACCACCAATATTTACACACTAAACCATGTCCCTTAGCACCACATCTAAATGTTTATTAAACACCTCCAGAGACAGTGACTCCACCACCTCCTTGCACAGTCCATTCCAGAATCTGATCACTCTTTAGGACAAGAAAATTTTCCTAGTATGCAACCTGAGCCTCTCCTGGTGCATCTTGAGGCCATTCCGTCAAGTTGCCATCCTATTGCTAGTTACATGAGAGAAGAGGCCAACCCCCACATTGCTACCACTTCCTTTCAGGTCATTGTAAAGGGCAATAAGGTCTTCCCTGAGCCTGCTCTTCTCCAGACTAAACAACCCCAGTTTCCTCAGCCGCTCCCCATCAGACTCGTGCTCCAGAATCCTCACAGTTCCATTGTCCTTCTCTGGACACCTTCCAGGGCCTCAGTGTCTTCCTTGCAGTGACAGGCCTAAAAGTGAATACAAGGTGCAGCCTCTCCACAGCTGAGTACAGGGGGACAATCACCTCCCTGATCCTGATGACCACACTATTTCTTATATGAGCCAGGATGCCCATTCTTGACTACCTGGGTGCATTGTTGGCTCATGTTCAACCAAGAGTTGATCAACATCCCTAGGTCCATTTCTTCTATCTCCAAGCCTGTAGCATTGCCTGGGATAGCTGTAGCCAAAGTGCAGGACCCAGATCATGGTCTTGTTGAATTTCATCCCATTGACCTCAGCCCAACAAGCTGTTAAGAAGCAGCAAGCAACTAGCTTTGTTGAAGTTTAAAATAACAGCTCTAACTTCACTACGCTAACAGGTGAGATAGTGTAAGGCCGCCCATGGAGCTAGAGAAAACTGATAGAGTCATTTGCTCATCCAGAATAAAGGTGGTCTGAGAGAAATCTGTTAGAATATAATTTGAAAGGAATAATGATATTGCATTTATTTCAACTGACTTATATTCATTTCAGCTAGAGATTGCCAGCCTCATCTCAGTAGGGCACATCCGAAGCATGGCGAAGCAGTTCCTTTACTTTAACACGACCAGCACTGTAAGTCCAAAGCAACTTTCACTTGTGGCCAGCTCTCTCTGAGCTAAGATGAGGCAAAATATGTCATCCCACCACTTCCAGCATTTCTTAGAAATTGATACTGTAAAAGATGCAGGACAAATGTCTTCTATGTGAGGATAGCCTACGGTCTCCTTTTTCTTATGATTAGCCAAAGTCCAGGAATGGTCCACATCTATGCTCTGTGTGTTTTGGGCTGGGGGAGGAGTGGAGAATACTATTTCAAATATTTTAGTTAAAAAATTTTCAGTGCATACCTAAGTATTTCTTAATTCCTTTTAATACTATATTCTCTGATCTCGATGAACACAGTGAATATTTTCTTAAAGATGTCAATTTGTCTATTAGTGCTTTTGATAAACTAGACATCAATATATCAAACTCTGTGTACTGTAATCAAATGTAAATGTTCTAGAGAAAAGATTCATATATGAAAAATATTGTAAAGGCATAGAATTTGCATGAGTAAATGCAGAAAGAATATTTACTTCTTTTCCTGTGGACAGGGGTGGCTCAAATTGTCTCCCATTTTCTCCCCTCTCAGCTCCTTTGTCAGAGAGGGCACCACAGAACCCAAGACCATGTCTGCTGAAACCAGGGTCTTGAAGCCATTAGTGGCCTTCCTATTCTGGCCAGGCTTTTAGTCAGCGCTTCTACAGGATAATGATGCAGACAAAGAGGAAAACATTAAATACCTCTGTTGTCAAATGTTATAAAGAAAATGGGCAACACGTGCATGTTTCTTCCAGAAATACATCAAGAAAATCCAGATAGGCAATTAAAAAGGAGAAGCATGAAAATATATGTTTTGGGTTTTTTTTAACTGAAAGATACAAAATTGAAAAGTTATGCAAGTTTTACTATTACTACTAATAATTCATTGCTTCACAGGGACAAGTTGTGGTGAGTGGAGAAGAAATGGAAGAAACCGATATTGTTGCAAAAAATGGTCGCATTTTTACTCTTTCAGGAGTTCTTATACCACCCACCATTGTTCCAATTCTTCCACATCGGTGTGATGAGACAAAAAGCCAAATTGTAATGGTAAGAGAATCACCAGTAAAATACAATAGATGCAACTACTCCATGCAACACACACACACACAAAATGGGAAATCAGTATGTCAGTGAAATACAGCCACACATGGTTAGCAGTGCAACAGAGATCATCCATTGAGCACATCCTATACCACACTAAGACTCATTTAGTTTCTGCACTAGTCCTGTTAAATATACTGTCATTTCAGTCAAGCTTTCTCCTCCAATTCCTGCATTCCATTTGTGCATACAAGTACGACTTCAGCAATGAAGTCGCTAATTCCTAGAAAAGATAGTTCAGAACAGTATTTTCATTTTTAATGACTATGCAGGAAATGGAGTCATCTAGTTACATTGTCAACATAATAAGGAACTGAAAATTACTACACAAAAAAACGTTGTTTTCTGAAGCCAAGACTTCTACTTTTCTCAGTCTTCTCCAAATCATGATTTATAAAACTGTTCTGCATTTCAGTGAGCGGAATTTGATAGATCCTGTTAAGTTTGATTTCAAAAAGGTGCAGGCCTTTACACCTGGTAAAACTCAGGTGTTTTTTCTGGTAAGAAGCCTGAGCATCGGGCTGATCCTTCAGTTTGCAGTAAGTGTGGCTATTGCTGGATTGCATTCAAGCACATATCAGGGCCAGTAAACAGTTCTGGTACAATGATGAAGAACAATTGTCAGCTGAGCTCTTACAAGAGCCCAGAACCACTGCCCTGAAACAGATTCTCAGCAGAGCTGAACAGCATCAAAATTTAATGAGGAAAACACAAGAGCTGGCAGCAAGGAGCTTTTACCTCTGGCAGCGACTCCAAAGTACCAGGTGCACAATGTGTCCATAAATCAGGTAGAGCATACCCAGGACGCTACAGTACTTCGAATTCCTATAATCTGTGAGAAAAATGATTTAAAGAAAAAATAGGTAGCATCTGGCACAAGAATGCTTCTTCAAACTGAAGTTAGGCACTTTGTCAGCTTTGAAATCTTCATGTATAGTTAAAATACAATTTAATGTTCAAGGCTTTGTAGCAGAGCACTGATGTGAAGGAGAATACCAGAATGCAGCAATGGCTTTGCTGTTCTTAGCAGACATTTTGTATCTTCATTACTCTCAGAAAACAAGAACAATCTCAGCTCGTAAACCCAGCTTGTGGTTATCACTGAAAAGGCAAGGCTTGTCAGAACTACAGCTTATACACATCTACAACAACTGCTCTTGCCTAAACATGGAACTATTACACTAATATACACATTACACATGTAACTGGTCATAACTACAGGGCTCAAAGCAAGCAGAAAATAGATGAAGACTGGAACAGTACAAAAAAGTTAGAATTATAGAATCACTAAGGTTGGAAAAGGCCTCTTAAGATCATCTAGTCCAACCACCAGCTCACCCGCACCATGCCCACTAACCATGTCCATCAGTGCCACATCCTAGGTCACATCCTAGGTGGAGAAAGGGGGCAATGGGTGATGCTGAGTGGCCTTGAGCAGCAGGGACAGCAATGCCATCAGAGAAGAGGCTTTCCACATCTATCAGTCGAATTTCTGAGCTCCAAAAGAGAAAGGAGGCACTTGCAGGGATTTTCAGAAACCTAAACAGAAGTAGAAGCATATAACAATTTCTGTCATAACTACACAGTTTATCACAGAATTTTAATAATGTGTTTGTGAAAATACCTTTGAGCCACAAACTTTTAGGACACAGTTGTGGGCCTGTGATGTGCAGCAGTGTGATGCACAAAAGCTTTTGTCCTTTGTTCCTTAATGTGCTGTATGACAAGAGAGAGGACTAAATCCAAGCCAGTACTTGATTCTATCTCCACCAGCCCCAACGATAAGTGTGTGGGGGAAATACCATAATTCAGGTTCATGTTCACTCGCCCAATCATTATGAAACAGCAAAGTAATGCCTTGGACTCCTGCTCTAGGATTTATTCCAGTTTGGTTGAGACAAAACACATTAGCAGACATGAGCCTCATGGCTTTGACAAACTCCATATCCATGCACTGAAAGGCTCATCCTCTCCAAGGATACTGCATGCTTAGCTTGTCTGAGGACTCACCTTTGAAACTGCCACTGTGGTTTATATATCCTCAGTGTTACAATTGCCAGACTCACCACAATCTGGTGGTTGGTTTAGCTATTGGGGAGAGACAACTAAGAGCTGAAGACAAAAGCAGCTTCATACTAATGGACCATAGCAGAATCACAGATCTAGCACATGGAAGCAGAGAATACATTTCCCTTCATCATCTATAAAGGAAACACATTATCTATATACTAGAGTCAACTAACCCGTGGTCTTCCTAAGAAAAAATAAAAACTCTTACCTAAGTATAGCCTGCACCAGTCCTTCAGACAGTCCTCATTAATGCAGTATATGACATCAAGCAGAGGACATCAGATAGTTTTTGCCCATGGTTGCCTTCTGTACAGGAAGCTGCCAGGTCTTTAGAAGGGAGTGGAGGACTGAAAATTGAAGATGAAAAAGAGAAAGGAAAAATTACCAGAGCCAATTTTACAATGTCTATCATCCAGAACTTTGTGTCTTGGTAGTTGGTATAATGCTTTGTCAAATGGTAATCCTTACTGTTTCCATCTAGGGCATCTGTGCAAGTTGTTTCTCACATGCATTGTCTTTCTGTCCACCAGATTCCAAGCCAATCGTAAGTGATGTTTCCTGACAGATTCCCCCACAATACAAAATGTATATATCCCTGTGTGTTGTTTGCTTCTCTTCCAATACAATGTGGAAAAGAACCAGACTGTATTGCATAAAAATGCATAAGAATATTAACATAAGCAGTAGATTAGTCTTTTTTTTTTTGTATCAATTATAGCATCGGGTAATTTTAACATTACTTTATTTGCTTCAACAAGATCCCTCAGACTTCATAGCAGTTATGACTCTCCTCTCATGCAAAGATCTGTTTAGGATAGGGTTTGGCAGGAGAGAGAGGTGAGGAATTAGAATTACCATGATTATGCTTTGGGAGTTCATAAATGAAAAATAGAGGAGGGGTGCATTTAAATTATACCACAGATCTGTTAAAAATTTCCTTTTGATTAAGCACCCCAGAAGTAACTCTGCAGGAATTTTCTTCCCCATGTTACAAAAATTCACTGGTAGTTAGTCCTATGTGCCACATTCAGTAATAATCACAGTTAAAATTAAGAAAACATCATGATGAATAATTCAATAAATTTAAAAAAAATTGAGAATATGTGACACGATGACAAGGTGCTTTGTTATCTGATTTAAATTACGTTCCACTATTAAGAATGTACCACATTACTATACATTGTTTATAAATACTAATGCTTCTATTTTGTGTATTTTTCAGCCTTTCTCAAAGCGGACATGCATTATTGAAGGCCCAGCCTTTCCAAAAACTGGCTGTACTAGATACTGCAACATAACAATAAAGGTATACAATTATAGTTCCTTAAGGTGAAATGTATGCAGAAGTTTTCCAAAGAGCTGTCTTGCTCATTATGGCCTGTCCTTCAAAGCTAAGATACACATGCAGATAGATGTCCATCCACTTTCTATATCAACCCTTCTACAGGTGGATGAGAGCAAAATACCAGGCAAATTTTTGCCAGTATCCATTCTCCTATGCAATAACTCCCCTCTACAACACATGTGCACACCAGTACTTCCAAGACGGCTTTTCAGCTTCCATGTTATTGACAACAGTGATCTTGCACTAACTGTGCTCCTAGCCCAAACATTGTGATGGCCCCTTTCAGCTGCCCCCTGAAGCACAAGTCCCAAGCACAGCGTGGGATCCCTGGTCCGAGCTATCCCTGCCACAAGATTTCACAGAATATTCAGTAGTAATGAGTGACAAACAATCCCAAAGTCACTGTTCACTTGCTCTGCATGTAGTCCTCTTGGAAGCCTTTGGTTGCCTGGAAGACACATCTTTCCTGGCTCCCAGGGCTCTTAGTTAGGTCCTGGTGCAAGGGGCTGCTGCCTTCCCCCATCCAGACTCCTCTAAATACTGGGTTACTCTGGCTGCATCTGTCTCACTCAGGTCTAACCGCTTGTTCAGATGACAGGCAGAACTGTTTGTTTAATTCTGTAGGAACCAAGGTGTTGCAGAGGCTTCTTTGGCCCCAGCTGCAGTCCCTGCCCAGGAGGTTTCTCCAAACCCTGCTCAGGAAATGGACAGGTAAGCAGAGCCTCCCACCCCATCCCGCTCTCTCTGTTTTGGGAAGGATGGAGTGTGTTCCGAAAGCTCCTGAATCATTTCTGCATTACAGGATTATTACAAGATCTACACAGTCCAGTGAAGGCCATGAATTGAGAGTTCAGATAAAAAGAGGAGGGAAAATGAATCCGTCTCCTCTCAGATAATTGAATTGCTGGTTTGCCTGGTCCCAACACAGGGGCAAAGCTGGGGTTAAATGACTCCCTCTGATGCTTTTATTCTGAACACTGCAGGAGAGTAATAAGTTGCTATTCTTATTTTAAATCTGCAAAGGAAGGTACAATACAGCAGCAGTGTGACTATAAGCACAAGGAAAGCCTTTGAATTAGAAGATATTTTTCATTAAAGATGAGGCTCGCTCTAGTTGCTTCTCACAAACACAGCATGAACAAATCTATAATCTCTTTTCAGGGGAGATATAATGATTTATTTCCATATACACATAGAAATCACCTTTCTTCCATATTGCAGTGCATGGATGGCCTGGATGGAAACGGGACCTGCATTTGTGCTGAGGCATTTCAAGGCTCTCTCTGCCAGTTCTGCTCAGACCCTGGCAAATACGGACCTCAGTGTGACAAAAGTAAGTACAGCCACACTTCCTATGCCCGAGAATCATAAGGGTTAAAAGAAACCCTTAAAGACCATCTAGTCCAACTCTCCTGCAATAAACAGGGACACAGCTAGATCAGGGTACTCAGAGCCTCCCCAGCCTGACCTTGGATGTCTCCAGGGCTGGGGCATCCACCATATCTCTGGCAACAGGTTCCAGTGCCTCACTACATTTATTATAAAAAACCTCCTTGTATTCAGTCTAAATCTCCCCTTTTGTATTTGAAACCATTTCCCCTTGTCCTACCCTAACAGACCCTGATAATTAATCTGCTCCCTTCCTTCTTACGGCCCCACCTTTAGATACTGAAAGGCCACTCTCAGGTCTCTCTGGAACCTTCTCTTCTACATGCTGAACATTCCCAGCTCTCTCAGCCTATCCTCATAGGAAAGGTGCTCCGTCCCTTGAATCAATCATACCCTCTGGATGCACTCCAGCAGTTCCATGTCTCTCCTGTACTAGGAGAGAAGGGGATTTTTCTTTCATACTCTAACACTAAGACAGGTGTTAACTGCTAGATAAAGAGTCTGTATGGCAGATGAGCTGGGTGTTTCTGAGGCAGGTTCATTTCTTATTTCAAAGGAATAAATGTAAGTCTAGACAGAGTAAATATTCACACTGGCTTAACTGGGCTTTCTGTAAGGCTCATATCTCACTTAATTTTAATTTATTGTTTCTTTCTTTTCTGTCTCCCTCACATGAGTAATAGAAATGAAAATCTTTTCTATTCATTGCTGTTCTGCTGCTGCCCACAGATCAGAATCTGCCTACAATGACAAATATATGCAATCTAAGAACAACTACATCTACAAAGAGACTGTGCTTAGGGCTGCCTAATAACCATCCCTACTGAATAATCCATTGAATGGTTTATAGCTCTAGCAGCCATCTTCCGTACACTGAAAGATTTAATCTTGCTGTGTCAAACCATGCTGCATTTAATAGAATCATCAAAGTTGAAAAAGACCTCTAAGATCACCTAGTCCAACTCTCATCCCATCCCCACCATGCCCACTAGTCGTGTCCATCAGTGCCACATTCACACACTACTTGAAATTCCCTGGGATAGTGACTCTACCACCTCCCTGGACCACCTGTTCCAATGCATCACCACTCTTTCTGAAAAGAAATTGTTCCTAATAACCAACTTGTATCTGCCCTAATGCAACTTATTTGAAAGTCTATAGAAAGGTGACATGAAATATAAATATATTCCCCAGCTTTATAATCCTCTCTTCATTTTTTTTTTGCTGTGAAACAGCCCACCATTCATCAATAATGGCTCATTAAGCTGCTGCTTTGTGCACTGACCCAGGTACTTCTGCACTGTGAAATTTGTAGGACTGCAGACACGCTATTTGAAGGCTTCCTACACCATTGAAACTGCATCAGAAGTTGTGCAATTGAAAAAAATTTGCCTTAATAGCCTAGGACACAATACTTTGGGGCCATCTCTGAAATACTGTAAATGTCATCGATAAGTGCCCTACAATAGATTTTAAGTAGTTATCTGTGAAAGATACCTGAAAAGACCTGGATATGATAAATAAACAGTGAGCCCCTCCAATAAAAAGGAAAAAATACAAAATATTAGATATTAGAATAAAAGGTCTTGACTCACAACAAATGCTGTGTAAGGATGGATGTCTCTTGCCACTATGGAACTGCACATTGTGTTTTATCTCTGGTAGAGTGCCTCTGCATTTATGGGAAGTGTGATAACCGAATAGACAGTGATGGAATCTGTCTTCCTGGATCATGCAGAAATGGATACACTGGGAAATTCTGTGATCAAGCAGTTGTTCCCTGTGAGCCCACTCTGCAGCTCTGCCATGAGCATGCAGACTGTCAGCTTAGTGATGGTGCAGTGAGGTAAGTCAGCTATTTCCATCTAATTAATATTAAATACGATGCAGCACTATCCCACTTTCTTGATCAAAACCACACCTTGTAGCAGTACACAAACCTCAGCCACTGAACTGCAGCTATGCAGCAAGTAAGCAAGAACACACACCACATCCATTTTCATTTCCTGGTAAGAATTAAGAACTGTCAGTTCCCCATATCATACATTATCTTAAAGACTGATGAGTCAGATGCATATGGAGCTGATTATTGTTAGAAGGCTGCTTTCCTTCTAACATCTACAAAGGCTCTTTATTTCTGACCTTCCCTTAGTGAACTAGCAGCTTGAGCCTTACTGAAAAACTATGAAACTCCTATTGCAGTTTGGAAATAAATAACTTGATCTTGTCAGCCCAGGTATAATTCAGATGCTGCAGCACTACTAGTTTCAGCACAGGCTATCCAAGCCTGACAGGACTGGTCACAAAACTCTGTTCCCATAACAGCTGTCTTGTACTTGCTTACGTTCACCTTGGCTATCACATACAGCAAGTTTGCTTCTTGCTGCACTGCACTAGTAATGAGTCACTGCAGTAAGCAGAATGCTGTATGCTGCATAACTGTGCTTCAGAAATTCCCCCTTCTTGGAGAGGAAGGAACCAGGGAGACAAAGGAGCTTTTGGTCTTGCATGCACTTCAAGGGGAAAGCTATCTTCTGGGTCAGTAAAAGAAAGAACAAAAATTTAGGGGTATTACCTCACATTTGCAAAGTACTAATGTTATCTGAATTAATTTCTCTCACAGTCCCATACACAGAGAGCAGATCCCTGGTTTGACTTAAACCAGTCACATATTTTAAGGTGGGGGGCGGAATAAAACAATGTATGCACTATTTGCATCGTGAATCCAAGGTTACCAGTTTTAAGTTGCCTGTAAATAACACATTACATTGGAAAACATTTCCTTAATTTTACAGCTACCCTAACGCATTTAGTGATTTTCCTCTCCTCTTGTCTCTATAGCTGCATTTGCAAGGCTGGCTATGAGGGAGATGGCATGACCTGCAGCAAAGTTGATCCCTGTGCTAGTCTAAATTCAGGTGGCTGCAATATACATGTAAGTATGGGCTTTCCCCCAAGCCTGGCACCACAGAAAAGCAGGCATCAAGCAAAGTAATAAGCAAGGTTTGGCTGAAACATTTCCAAAAGGAGGCCTCACAATTTTCACTGAAGTTTCACAGTCTTTCTCTGACAGGGACATAGCTATTGCTTAGACCTAAAAGTAGATACCACTTAACTGTCCTGAACAGTGTCATGGCATTGCCAAGGTAAGCCTTGACATGTTCCAGCCAAGCAACAGTAACACAGCTCTGTTTTATCCCATAGTGTAAACAAAGCTAAGATAAAAAGGAATTCACCTTCCATTCAGAAATAGCTATAAGAAAGTCCTGAAGTGGAATGTGCTCGAGTAAGGAAGTGAAAATCTTTAATTATTAGCCTCTTTCATGGGATCTATTCAGAAGTTTGCATGCATGGGATGTCCCCCACAGGCTGGCATTTGCACTTCTTGCACCAAGTGACAATTTTACCCAGAAGATTTCACTGTGATCCTTCTGCCAGCAGAGGAGGGCAAGCTTCCATGGCCCAACTGCTCCATGCCAGGTTTGCGTGTTCTTGCCTGTACAAATTGAGATTATTTTTTCTTTCCTCTGCCCCCTTCTCAGGCTGAGTGCATTCAAACAAGCCCAGGAGGGCATGTGTGTGTTTGCCAGGCAGGATGGACAGGCAATGGATGGGACTGCTCAGCCATCAATAACTGCCTACTGCCCTCCGTGGCTGGGTGCCATGAAAATGCCACTTGCATATATATTGGACCTGGGCAGGTAAGGCCTCACAGTCTTCTTGCTTTCTGCATCAGTTCTCACCCATTTTGTCCTGTTGGAACTTCCTACCCTTGCTTATCCTCAGGTTCTCCTTTCCCTCCAGGCCACAAGCCCATTTCCACAAAAAGCAGCCTCTCACAGATCCCATTCCAGTTTTTGCTATGTGTTATTTTTCCAGGAACAAATACTGTAAAGTACATTAGGTGTTGAGCATAAAGGTCTGCTGGAGGTATTAGTCAGTCACATTCCACTGAAGTCACTGGAGCTATGCAGAAACACCAACAGACTTATCTGCCATGTCTAGAATATGTACACAGTTTTAATCATTATAATATATTGCTGTGTTTTATTGGAACAACAGAATGACTGCAAGTGTAAAGATGGATTTAGGGGAAATGGAATTGAATGCACACCCATAAACTCATGCCTGGAACAAAATGGAAAATGCCATCATCTGGTAAGTAATAAGTCATTCTCTGAACAAAGTGTTCAGATACATATCACACCTCATCTTCTGCATACGCCATAGAATTTCCTTGCCATTTCAAACCTGCAATTTTTACTCAAGACGAAACAAACCTTTCCAATCCAAGCAGTGATACAGCCACCAAAAACATTGCACAAGGTTTGTCAATATGGTACGTGCATTGGGTTGCTTCTGATTCCACCTTCACAGAGGGGCTATCTCAAGCCTGGAGTGAATGCCTACTGCTTCTCTATCAGCAGCTACAATCTGGATGGAATAGTTTTATGAGCTATCTACCTGAGCCACACATCTCTAGCTGGACATCTGTCAGTTTTACCAGTAGCTGCATATGTTCAAAGGACCTCTGGCTCTGCAAGGAAAGAGCTAAAGTAAAAAGTAGGGAGGAGCAGAGGATGGATCCACATTGGTCAGATGAAGAGTCAGGGCTCAGTATTTGGAGGAAGTAAGAAAGGGCTCTGACTCATAAATTTAGTACAGGGAAGGGAATTAGTGCCCTCAATTGGTGAAGTTTATCTTCTATAAAATAAACTTATAGAGGGTAAGGAGGTCATGGAAGAAGATGGAACAGATCTTTTGCTAGATAATGTCTGTATATGAATGCATACTGGGAAGAGATTACAGGCCATTCTTGCTCTGGAGTAGCCTCCTGAGTATTTGACAGACTTTTTCTCTCTTTCTGGTCCAAAGGCAACTTGTCAACTTGAGCCTTCTTATGGCTGGGAGTGTGTGTGTCCCAAGGGCTATGAAGGAGATGGCAGAATATGCTATGGAAATGCTGCAGATGTAAGTAAGATGTTCATCATCTCCAAGTACAGGACCTACTGGACAGTTCTTACACCAGATCTTAACCAGACAGCAAAGTCATTATAAACAGCTAGAAAAAAAGTGGTGCCCTACAGTGCTAACTGCAGACAGTGTTTCTGCTGGAGGCTCATGTCTGATACAGAAATTAACTGTTGTGTTCAAAAATCTACCTTGGAAAGAGAGCTAATAAGTGTATTTCTTTGAGACAAATTAAAAAGTGCCATAATCAGAGCCCTAACTTCATATATTCTAAGCAGTCCTAACTTCATACATGCTAAGCACTCATGTCCCACCTGGGACTGGCAAACTCTCACCTCTATCAATATTCCGCCTTGAGCTATCTCAGTAGAGATGGTCAATTTGTCACATTACTCAAACCATACAGACTGACAGACAAATAAAATCCAAACAAGTAATTGGGGAAATAAATATGCATTTAACAGTGTAGGAAAAATGGAAGTGTCAGCTGCCTGAGCCATTGGCAGCAATCTTACATGCCTCTTGGCACTGTCTGCCATCCTTGCTTATACAATCATCTGTCTCTGTTACAAGAACTGTGGCAGAATAAAAGTAAAATTACATGTGAGGTGCTGTAAAAATACCAGACAAAACAACTATCTTCCTTCAATTAATTTTGCATTAAGTTAAGAAAAGCCTTAAGTTTAGATTCCCAGAAAATAAATCCGCAGCCTGAGGTCAGTGCACATTAAGCGCTGAGGTCAGGTGCATCTAATTACACCTAAGCAATAGATAGTTCAGCTATCAAAAGCATTGTTAACTCACCAAACCCATTCCCAGAAAGCATCAGAACTGGAAAACATAAATGCTCTCCCTTTTCCATGGATACTGAAAACTTTCCCCTCCATGTCACATCATCCAGGCCACACACATTGGGTTATTCCACAGGCTACAGCAAGAGTACTTGGTACAGCTAGTTGGAGCTTACATAGTCATTGCTCTCTCTTTCTGTTCCCAACCAGGAGTTATCTACAATATCAGAGGCAACAGCATTTAACCAATGGGTTAATGTAAGTACACTTTATGGTTGATATTTTAGTATGTTCAAGTCTACAGAAAACCATTAAGTCTTCTAGCCTTTAGAACTGAGAGCCCCAAAGCAATGTTCCATCACAGTGTAGACACTTCAGCTCTGGACAGAAATAGTCACCAGCCATACTGATCATCTGATTCTTGGTTTCTCTCTGAAAACCAGTTCCTGGTTCCAGATTCAAGCTGGCAAGAAAGCTCCACATGTAGAAGAGTTAGTTACAAGCCTGCTTTCTGAGGCAGGGTCTACCTAGGTCACGACCCGCTCTGTAGCAGCATGGTAGAAGCAGAACCTGCGTATGCCCTAGCAGATCCTCTCATCTTTCCTCATTCACTTAAACTGCAAGCGAGTTGAGAGGGCAGGCAATGTCTTACTGCTCCCATTCTCACTGAGTCCAGTGCCAGGAAAACATGACTATATGGCTGATCATTGTATTGCTGCTACATCAGGCAATAAGGAAAAACTTAGTCTCCACCCAGGCTTGACTTCGGTGCAGGAAATGAAGAAGTGAATTAACTTGTTTGGCTTTAGATCAGGAAAGGAACAACTTAAATATTATTAAAAAGAATTTCTAGATAGATTGATTAACACTGACAACTTCTAATTTCCATGTGTATCTCCTATTACTAGGGCAACAGTAGTATTAGAAATCCTACCCCACTGAGATGGACACTGGCGCGAGTAAGATCAAAAACAGTTCTTCTACAGAATTTAAAACATAAATATAAGAAGTGTGTAGCAAGTACATGAACACGTGAGAGGAACAGTGATATATTAATAAGTGGCCTAAGAAGCAACAGTCACGGCATATTAGTTGCTTTCATGCTTTTCAAAGTTCAGCAGTTTGGGAACCATTAGAACGTGCAATTGCAAAAGGAAGCTCAGGGAGCTACTTGAAAGCAAGGCTGGTGTGACTGATTTAAATCAGTTATCTGCTTGGCTCCAGGCTCAGACTGCATCACCAGCAGCTCGAAAAAGAGCAAAACTAATGAAATTAAAGAAATGGGCACGATAGGAAAGGCTGCTCACCTGCTAACGTGCTCTTTAGATAATGAAGTGGGGGGGAAAGAAGCAGAATTTCCTTCCTGGGAGCAGATATGATTTACTGAAACAGAAATGTGGAAATTTCTGCTACCCTTCTATGAAATAGTATCCCTTAAATAACAATAGCTAAAAACATGAGCAAGGTAGGAAGGTACATCCATCTGTGTGGTTTTAAACAGGAATGTAATGTTTATCACATTTCATAACCAAAGATTTTTCTTGCTAGTCAAGAAAGATGAGAAAAGGAAGCCTGTTGCTATTTTTGTACTTAAATATTTGGAAGGGAACAGTGATGATGGCTAGAAGGAAAGATGATCTGAACAGAGACAAAATTCCCAGCTACATAAGGGAACCAATTCCCTTCTTGACTTAAAAAACCAGTACGGGTAGTGAAGGATCTTCCAAGATAAGCCAGGCAGCACGCCAGCCACAGAAGGGTAGAAGAGAAATTCATAGAGCTCCTTCATGTTTTGCAATATCAAAAATGGCGAGTTGTGGAGCCTGTGTAAAGTTTGCAGAACCACACATTGAGCAAGATTACGTTCCATTCAAGTCTTCAGCTCTCCTTTTTCTACTCCACAAAAAACAATCAATTTTCTACCCCACAAAAAACAATCGATCAACTGAATGCTGTCAACCAAACAACCAATCAGTCAATCTACACAAGTGGCAAAATCCTCTCCAGTGAAGATTCTCTTTGTCTTTAACATAGACATGATCATATGGGGGATGATGTATACTACAGGGTCTACATCACCCAGCCAGAATCATGGCTATCAGAGTGGCAAAACCCATGAACGTGCTAGTGGTATACATCTTGAAAAATCCCAGTCATGTCTAATAGTCTTACTCCAAATGTGAACACTGTGTTACACGGATTTCTTGTTTTATTGATCATAATCCTCCTATCTAGTAGGGAGGAGTGTTCTGCAAGAGCAGGTTACTGAAGTTATTAGTGACTAGCAGAACTTAGTCCAATTATTTCTTTTTATTTTATTTTTTTTAACATCTAGGAACATAAAAATAGAATCCAAAAGGTGGGGTAGCTTTGGTGGAAGGTACTTTCGTCACATGCTTCATGATAAGAAAATAAATTCTGACCTAAACTTTCCTGCTGCCCTCTAAATGCTGTCAATTTATTCTGTAAAATATAGATACTCATTTACCATTTTTGTACAGCTCTAAGTACTTCCGTTCAAGTCATTGCTCAGTATAATAGTTTTTCCTCTTCAGGCCGGTCACAAAACACGTCACATACCCCACCTTGTTAGAAAGTCAATAGCTGCTATTTATAGGTCATAATGAGGACTAATTATTTTACTTTCCTTATTTTCATGCAGGAAGCTGAGTTAAATTCAGTGCTATCCACCACCTCAAATCTTACTGTCCTCGTGCCTTCTCTTCAAGCAATTGAAAACATGGATGAAGATGAGAAAGATTTTTGGATGTCAAAGAGTAATATCCCAACCCTACTGAAGTACGTTAATGGTTTTGTTTTATTTTTCAACAAATTCCTTTTCATTCCAGTCAAGTCTTTGTTATGAAGCCCCAACAGAAAGACAGCTCTGGTATGTTTAAGAGAGGGACATAGCATTTTACTTCTAGTTATAGAGCTATAAATCTCTGTAGCAGCTCCACTGAAAACAGAGACATTATTTGTATCATACCAGAAATGTTTAAAGGCCAAGCAAAGACCAGAACATAGCTGAACTAGGCACTGTACAAACCATTTCTGCTTTAAACCAGAGTTTTAGACACTATAAATATATTTATTTGAGAAAAAAAAAAAGGCAAGCATGAAAATAATCTGAGAAAATACAAAACCTTAAAATCCAGTTTATTTCCTTTAGGTATCATCTGTTGACAGGAGCTTACAGCTTTGCTGATTTCCAGAATTTATCATCTTCTGATACACTGCCAACATCTCTACAGAGCAACTTCCTACACTTATCTAAAGAAAATGGGGTGAGGTGACCTGCAAACCACTGTGGTACCACACATAAGACCCTGACCTAGCTGCTGACAGCATGCTCGTGTTAAAAAACCATACATATTACCACATATATTACCACATGTCCCAGCTGAAATTCAACAATATTATTCAATATTATTCAATATTATTTATTCCTAATGTTTGTAGTAAAACAGAAGTGCAACCCAGACCCAGCACAGCCTGTGAAATAATCTAAGACAACACACTTCAGGGAAACCCAATAACTTATTTTAGGAAACTGGAAGATAGGAAGAAGAGATGCCATGCAAATATCTGCATGTACAACTCAATAGTCTCAAACCACACAAAGGTATTTTTAAAGGTAAATAGCCACTTCTGACAGCCCTTCATCCTCAGCCTTTTTATATAGCACACCATGTTCTGAGGAGGAGGATTTTCTAGATATACCTATGGCACATTTAAGCACATCAGTCCTGTGACAGGAGGTAAGAGTTCTCCCCATTGAGGAAAAAAGCAGCTGGTCCCCGAGGGATGCAAAGACCCAGTAGCATGTGACAGTAGAAGTGTCCCACATGCCCCAAATGACCATGTAACCATGTGGCTTTGCTGGTCTGCAGGTGGGTGCAGCAGAGTCTCCCGGTTATGATTTCCAGAAGAGAATTCAACATCTGGGCCAAACTGGTGCAAAGCAGAGCCATGGCAGAGCCTCAGGCCAGAGTCTGTGAAGCGGTGAAAACCCGCAGCACAAACTACACGGAAACCATAGCCACCATGGTGCCAAACCCTTCCTTCTCTCCTTTTGTCCTTTCAGAACCTCACTGTTGAGGGTGCTCACATCGTGACTGGAGACATTGCATCCACAAATGGGATCATACATGTTATTGACAAGGTATATGGCCAAGCAGAGCGGGTTTGTTCTTCTGCACCACAGTGCAACAGAACATAGTCAATGGCTCTTGCTAACCAATTATTTGAGCAGAACATTTTCTCCTGCATCTGCTCCTTGCAGCTGAAACCATAGCATTTACACAGGTGGGATACACATTTGTATTGATGTGGGATGCACCTGCTCTCTTTCTAGGTCCTGACCCCCCTGCGAAGCAGTATCATGCCAAGGCTGCTGGCCCGCCTGGAGCAAATGCCCGATTACTCCATTTTCAGGGGCTACATTATTGTAAGATTTCACACCTTTTTAAGGATAGAAGCTTGAATTTGAACTGGTATCAGAATTTCAGTGATCATCCTGTGTTTTTTTAAATGTGTTTTTCAACAGCAATATGGCCTGGCAAATGAAATAGAAGCTGCAAACACATACACAGTGTTTGCCCCAAATAATGATGCCATAGAAAATTACCTGAGAGATAAAAAGGTTGTTACTCTGGTATGTATGGCTCACAGGTATGTCTTAACAACTGAGGGTCTCATTTCAGTTTCAAGCGGATTGATTGAAAGGATACAGAAATAGGAAGAGGTATTTGTTTACCAAGAATCTAGTCTAGAGTTTGTTTTTTACCACCAGAAGACATGAGGAGGGGTGGATTCATGCATTTTCCTGGCTTGCAAGGATAACACAGCTATTCATTCTGGGTTTTGGCCTTCTCTGGATTAAAACAACTCTAAGAATAGTCAAGGCATTGAACTAAGCTTTCTCCTCTTACACCCCAAAAGGAGATCAGTACAGTAATGACCATGAATAACACTGAATTTCCTAGGTGAACAAGTCAAATCCCGTCATCATTAACAACCTCATCATTAGTTGCACCACAAAATATTATGACTCTTTCTGACAGCTATTCAGACGTATGTCCCCATCATTCCTGCTAGAACACCATCCCACATCACTTTCTGCCATCTGTTCTTAATACCTGCACTCAAGCACCTCTGGCCAGCCCCACAGTTCAGAACAATACCTGAAGATATTCTGGCTAGAAGAATTTTCTCTAGCAAACCTCATTGCCACTGCCCTCCCCCAGCAACCCCATGTCAGACCCAGACCCAAGCCAGCCACCAACTCCTCACACCAGCGTGGATGTGGTCACTCCACCTCCTCTGCCAGCTTCAGGCCTTACTCCCAGAGCCATTTTACACTATTTTGACAGCGTACTTCTGGCCAGCTCATATCCCTTTATTCTTATGCCAGCATCATGCTTCAGCTGAAACAACTTCTGTATTTCTCTGGCATTTCTGTTCTGACACATTTACAAGGACCAAGAGCCTTCTCAGTTAACTATCTGCTTCTTGGGTCATCCCACCACCTTTCTTCCCATTTGCTCCCCATCCTGAAACAGCCTCATTGTATCCAGTTATCAAGAATCATACCTTTCAGAAGAAGCTTCACCCATGACTTTCATGATGACGTTAATACCTCTCTGACCCTTCCATAAATACTTACCCTGACACACTCTCTCTGCTTCCATAGTGTCTCATTTCCATAGTGTCCACAGCCTGGGAGCTGAGGGGCACAGCATTCAAATGACTCTTCCCATATTAACCACTGAGACCAGCTGTCTCATAACAGAATACTGATTGCTACCTGACCAGAAGAAATCATGCATTATCAACATAAATCTTCTCAAGTGACTTTTGAATTCTATTTTAGTTAGTTTCAATGTCATCATTTCCACATCTCTATAAAAAGTATAATAAAACTCTGAGAAAACACATATGTAGCTTCAAATATCAATCCTACTGAATTTATGTTACACACATACAGAATTCATTTTCATTTTCACTGTTTACCAGTATGCTGCTTCCATTTTTTTTCCATGCTCCCAAATTTCATATCCTCTTTACAAAACACCTCCAAAGAATTTTGTCTCAGAGGGAAAAGATCAGCACAGTGAAGAGATCCCATTTCTTGGCCTCTCAGGAAGCAAGAATTTGTCGAGTGACTTCTCACCCTGCTGTTGACTAACATATGAGACACAAAGACCAGTACTTCACCCTGTGAAGAAAGTCAGGAGACATCACAAATCTTTCAACCTGGTGTTACTTCCAGTTTTCACACACTTTCAAAGGGGCAGAAGAACAAGGAACTGTATGAATGTTCAGAACACAGGGACAATAGGCAATGGGTTTTGCCATAGATCTTGTTTACTCTCTGAGAAAAGCTATCCAAATTATTTTTCATGCTTTGCTACATAACTCTGAATTTAACTGTGTGTTCGTAGGATGAGGACCAAATCCGTTATCACATTTTGATAGATGAAAAGCTCCTGAAGAATGACCTGCACAATGGCATGCACAGGGAGACCATGCTCGGGTACACCTACCATGTTGGGTTCTTCCTACATAACAGCCAGGTACTGCAGTCCACAATACTTCAATTTAATGCCTTATAAGCAGCCAAAAAGAGCTGTGCAGCCCACAATAGTTTCTGGGGCTTAACAGCACAAAATATGCCACTCAGTTGGAATGCCTCTCTCAGATCAAAGTCACCCTTGAAGGGATCATCAATTGGATTTCATTTCAATTATACTTTTTACATTCAGTACTGCATTTTAAAAATCACTGTGGTAGACGTGCATCTCTAGCAGTCACAAGCTTGCATTGTAAAACAGTCATTAATCTGACTTCCAAAGAGCTATTAAAACCTACCTTCGATTATAACACATCAATTCTATTTTTCTGCAGATTTACTCCACTTTCAGACCTAAGAGCTTTAGCACTTGGCAACAGATATCAATTACTTTTCAACACCAGTCACGAGAAAAAGTCAACCACAGAAAGATTTAAAAACCCACCCAATTCTGTGGCACAGACAAGAAGGGAATATAGTCTTTCTCTGTCCCAGTGAGCTCTCTGGGCATATGCAAGAGAGGACAAAAAGCTCCTCACCAAAACAGTTTCAGCCCTGCTGCTTGCTCTGCATATTCTTGAAAAAACAACTGCTTGTGGAGTGGAGGAGGGCATGAAGGGAGCGTGGGGTAGCAGTGTGATGTTGAAAGCCTTCCTTGAAAGAGCAGTTGCCAGGAGTTCTTCCCTGAAACACCCTTGCTCCCCAACAAGGCAGTAAACAGAGCCCTTGGCTTGCTTCAGGCTTCTTCTTCAAAGTGTTTACATTTCGTATCCCATGGTAGAAAAAGCAGCTCTGACTGATCCTGTTGCTAAGTAACTTCAACAAGCTGCATCCATCTCATGCCCTCCAGTTCAGTAAAGCTCCTAAAAGCATCGAGATACAAAAAAGTGCTTCAAATTGACTGCACCCTTCAGGTTTCCAGAAGTGAGCAATGTGCATTACTCCTTCCTTCACTCACTACTGTTCAGTTACCAACGAGTTAAGAGTTCTGCTGCTGCTTTCTTATTGCATTTTTATTTTTATTTTTTGCAGCTATTTGTAAATGATGCACCGATAAGCTATGCAAATGTTGCAACAGACAAAGGAATTATTCATGGATTGGGAAAAGTCCTGGAAATCCAGAAGAACAGATGTGATACTAATCATACTGTTATCACTGTAAGTGGTTCTGTTCATATTGATTCCTAAAGGCTCATCAGAGATATCTGGAGCAAACGTGGCTAAAATGTACACTACATGCCAGTAAGGAATATCTGCATTTTCTACAAAGAATATTCCTACCAATGTTTTTTGCATGAGTTGAAATTGGTTTGATCCTGCAATCAGTATACTGACAACCTGGATAAGACAATGTTAGATTACCCCAGGAGTAAGCTAGATCCTAAGCTTTAATTTTCAGAAAATAATTGTGTATTGTTTTAATACATCTGTTCTATCACATGATATGTTTGTCAAATGGAGCAGAAAGTGGAGAGAAAAGGGGAAATAAAACTTTTAGTAAGGAAAAATATTTCTTTTCATTCCAGACACAGATTGCCTCTGCCTATGCACGTGAACTCCTTGTACCCTCAGAGTAAAGCACTCTCCCTCTTCTGTTCTTTTTAAATATGAAATCCAAATAGTTTTAAATCCCTCTAAAGAAGGGTGTAGAGAATAACCTTTCTCTGTGGCAGAGAAAGGTTATTTTGGCTTTTCTCTCGAGTGATGGAGATAGGACAGCAAACCAGCATCCAACTTCCCCTTTGATGGAGCCTGTAGCCAGCTACACAAAGTAGACAATGTGTAACTGGTGCTGGCAAAAGCAAATCAAAAAGACATGAACTTCTGTCACCTAATTATATTCTTTGGGATATAGTCCCATATTTGTGTATATATCACACAAGGCTTTTCCCAGGTTTGCTCAGTCAGGTGCTAGGCTTCACACAGTCCCTGGCTTTTGCTTGCAATACTATTTTCCAGTAAATGCAGCAACAAACTTCAATGGAGATTTAAGCCTTAATAAAAAGTAAGAACATGATTACTAGGAATAATATTAAATATCGTATTGGCTGCAATATGTACCTAAGGGTTTTGTAGGAACTGGCTTCCCACGTGAATAATTCTGGGTTATATCCACATGCACACACAGCATAGGACAATATGAGATTTCACCAAGATGCCATTGCCCTTGTGGCACAAACAAACTGTATCCAAGGCCAGGGTTTGCTTCATACTGTGCTTGAGTGGGGAGGTGTTTGAGAAGCATTGCTTTACAAAAGTATTGCCAAGAATCTAAATGTGCTTATTTTCTCCTTCCATTACGCTTAAGGAAAAGTGCAGAATTTGTTCGCAACCATCAAGCTGCCCCCCTGGAACAAAAGAAATAGTAAGTCTTTTATCATACATTCTTAATAAATATATGTAATCAAAACTTAGCATAGGTACATTAAATCTCCTTTCATATGCATAATAGCCTCAACGTTAATAAAAGTCATCATAGTTATTTTGATATTCTACATACATTTCTTACAGTCAACTGCATAAATCCACCCTTGATCTAAGCCACCCTGTGGGCAGGGGAGCAGAATCAGGAGTGTCTTAAAGACAGTTTTGGCTTGAAAGACCAGTTCCTAGTTAGTGCTTTGTCATGAGAAGCATCCTCCAACTGCAGTATTTACCTCTAACAAGCAAAACTCCCTACTATGCAGGAGTTGAGAACAATCTGAGTACATTTGCTCACCAAGCAGCTTTCTTACCCATCAGGTCAAAGTACAGAAGGGAAAAATCAGCCTGGCTCTGTGCTGTGCTGGGGGTTAAAGTCACACAGAGACTTGGAGATTGTGATGACTGTGGGTGCCCAGTTCCCACATATGGCAACTGTGGATATTTAGGAGGACCCTATCAACCATAAGGAGATCTAAAGTCTCTTGATGTCTGAATTTTTCTGGGAAAGACCCTCTGTGGGGATTATATAAACATTTCTTCCTTGAGAATTTTCATTTTTAATTAGACTAATTGTATCACTAATAGGATTCCAAAAGAGATAGAGTCCTATCCACTCCATTAAAATAATTTGTTGGCAAAGCCCAACTAAAGCACTCATGGGTAAAACTCAAAACCATAAACATTTAATTTACAACAAGCAGCCAGATGCTTATCTCAGCCACCTAACAAGTGTACAACAAGATTGGCACTACTTCTCCAAAAAGCAAACTTTCCCAACTATGTTGAGACGTGGGAGATAATGTACCAGTGGCTGTTTCTGATGTACTTTGGCACTTGGTTTTCCAAGAAGAATTAGGAAGAACGCAAAATGTTGCAGGAAGAAAAAAGCTTGTCAAGCTTCAGAAAAAGTTTCTCTTCAATTCTGAGCAGAGACACAGGGTGCTGAATTAATTTGGCTTCATATTCTTCAGCAAAAGTCATTTTATCTAACACATTGTTATTGCTGTATTTCATTAGCTTCCATTATAAATGTGTGAGTCAGTGCACAGCGTGTAGAAAGTTAATGGCAACTTTTTAAATAACATTTGAAAGCAGCTGATCAGTACTACTCAGAAGTACAGCTGCTTCTCCAATGTTCACTAAGGCAGGGGAGAAGAAATACTGCGTCTTCTCAGAAAACAACATGAGACTGTACACCATCCAGATCGGATGCCAGCCAAAGTGTGCAAAAACCATCATTGTGAGTACACTGTTCCTGTCACAGAGAAGCCGGGAACCCCAGTCCATGATCTTCCTTGTAATTGTCATTAAACACACAGAGCTTGTCCGTGTGGTCCCTGACAGCATTCCTTCTTGTATCTTGTATCCATTTAGGGTCTAGACACAGCAGAGATGGGCTAAAGGCTGGCCCAAGCAGAGGAAGGGGTGGGATTCAGAAGCAGTTTGGAAAGGGTCACAGTGCACTTGTCTTTCCACCTCTCCCATGGTGATACATGTTGATTCTAGGAATGGGCATGGTGGGAATGGTTTGACAGTTAGACTTGGTGATATTAAAGGTCATTTCCAACTCTAATGATCCTAGGGTTCTATGGTTCTGTGTTCCAGCAGGGGGAGTTGGGGGAGCAAAATCAGGAGCAAGGCTAAAAACAGCAGAGCTAAAGCACTGCTAAACTCCAGGATTTTAGGTCCTTCTACCCAGCTTCAGACCCAAGAGACAATTCCCAGCAGCCTCTTACTTAACCACCATGCTTGAGGGCTCCTGCTGCCCTGATCCTGATCCATTTTCTCTACTCTGCAGACCAGGGAGTGCTGTGCTGGCTTCTTCGGACAGCAGTGCCAGCCCTGCCCTGGCAAGGCAGGCAGTGCCTGCTTTGGCAATGGCATCTGCCTAGATGGCATCAATGGCAGTGGCATCTGCCAGTGTGGAACCGGGTTTGTGGGCACGGCCTGTGAGAGCTGCGCCGAGGGCAAGTACGGCCGTAACTGTGATCAAGGTACTCTGTGGCCTGAGCTGCACCTTTATTGGCCTTGTCATGGGATGCAGGGGTGGAGGTTGGAAGGAAAATTTTGAGGATTGCATGACTAACTACCTGACTGGTTTTAAAAGAAAGGTGTTGTCCATAAGGTTTCTAGCTGATTGAGGGAAGTCTCCAAGAGAAAGGTAAAACCTCTTTAGTTCTATCTGTGTCCATTCTATACTCTTGAAAGCTATATTGCTTATGATTTAACTGGCCAGCCCTCTTAGCCTTTCCATCATAACTTTATCTTTCCCTGTATTTGTATTTTCTCACTATCTTCTTCAGGGAAGTCCCTGGGTAGAGACAGTACCTCTGCTCTGGGGTTCTGCAGGCTTTGTGCAGCATCCTCCATGAATAATCACCTTGAACACTGATACTTCACCAATGTTTCCCATTAAAATACAGTTTCAGTCCCTGTATTTGAGATCATAGGAAAGGTCAGAGCAAGATTTGAGTTTGGATTTATTCTACACACTGGTTTCCTCCCATCTCTCTCCCTACAGCTTGTGCATGTGTCCATGGGAAATGCAGCAGTGGGACCGATGGGGATGGCTCCTGTGAATGCGATGTTGGCTGGAGGGGAGTGACATGTGAGAGTGGTGAGTGCTCTCCTTGTTTTCTGGTAAAGAAGTGAGCATTTTAGGAAAGGTCAGAACTGCAGAAGTGACCGGTGTCAGGCACCTAAGGACACAACCAGATATCCAGCAGCTTCCCACACGCCTGTGCTCAGGGATTTAATCACTGTACTAATAGAGAGTCAGCTGTTCATGAGACTTAAATGCCATACTTAGCTAATTCTCTGTCCTAGAACATCCTGTTGGTTAAGGCTATATGTTTTGCAAAGCAAAGTTACCAAGTACATTTTGGTCCTCAGATACTACTCTCAGGGGTTTCAATAAGTTGATTCAGCTATACAACACTGGATATTAAATTACGGTCTCACTAATGCAATAAAAATTGACTAGCAAATAAATCAGTCTGTCTTGATTTAATACAGCTCCTCTATCAAATTAAATTATATTTAGTCAGACATAATTAAAATGAATTAAATAACTATTTCAGAACTCTGCATAATAGCAGAAAATGAAGAATTATATAAATACATTAATAATAGCTTTCAATATCTATTTTAAATTTCAGGGGGAAACAGTAATGAGAGAAACCAATAGCTAACGTTGACAGGGTTTCCATGAAATTTGGGCAACTTACAGTTACTTTGAAAAACTTACATAATTAAACTAATCATGTGCAAAACTCACCAGAATAAAGATAAATGACAGCAGGTGAAGCGTTTTTGCAGGCAATATGCTAACAAGCAGTTTCTTTGCAGCTGAATTTAAGTGGTACTTACTGATCTGTACAGAGTCATTGAGCCAAAGGGAAGGCTGGAGTCCTCATGAGCAGCTGGCTGCCTGGTGCAGGAGCCAGAGTCTCTAGCTCTGCATGAGGGTCACATAAAAGTGGGAAACTTGAACAATAACAACCTGAAAAGCTCTGATCCCTGCTTCACTTTTTTCCCTTGCAGAAATCAAAGATGATGCATGTAACAACACGTGCCACACAAGTGCCAAGTATGTACAAAATCTACTTTTTTGGAAGAGGGAGGAGAAAATGGGGATCCCTTAAAAACCAACAACCTTTCTCTTTTTGAAGATTTCTCAGCAGTGCAGATAACACCCAAGTTTTCTACTCCAGAGAGAAAGGATAACGTTAATATTACATTCAGTGATGAAATTTTCAAAATGCAAGGTTTGAAAGGGGAAACAAATGAGATTTGGAAAGAGTGGGAAATGACACACGTCTTACATGTAATAGGCAAAGAAATGTAAACCTACACTTGCATATTGAAGGCAATACCATATGAGCACAAAAATTTATGCACAGCTTTTGAGAGGGCAGGCACTGATTTCTGGAGTTCTGCTTGAGAAAACAGGACATTTGATGGCTAAGGCATTCATTGTTAATACTTAAAATGACACATCTAAAAATGCATTCTGAAAGCGTGGTCTGGCTGAGTTTATTTTTATGGTCGTAACTGTCAAAATACACAGTTAAGCATTTCTTTCTACGCAATAGGGACTGTATGAAAGACCTGAATGTTTTATTTATCCATTTTAATGACATCCATCTCCTTTCATGTCTCTAGCTGCCTTCTCCTATTGAATGACATGGCCTATTGCAAGTGTGCAGCTGGGTTCACAGGGAATGGGACATTCTGCACAGGCAAGCAAACCTGGTCTCCTCCCTGTTAAAAAGAGTGCCTGAAATGCTCAGTGGTCACAGTGGAGCTACTGAGAGAGGAGCACTCCCATGTGCATCAGTTAAAAACAGGAATTGCTGCAAGTTTTCTGGGAATGAGTGAAAGTGCAACAGGTGCAGATTCATAGCAAACAAAGGGCTCAAAGCCTGTGAGTTGTGGGACACTGTGCTAAGGGAGAACAGAGGAGAGGGAACATCCTGTGCACAACCCATTGTTTGCAGGGTAATGAAACCTGGATTATGACTTTTACTCTTTATCCAGCAAAGCTCAGCAAACAGAGATCAACACAGGGCACAACAGCACTTTCAGCTGTTGGGATCTGTATAGCCCTGTCATTTCCTCAGCCCTCTGAACTTGTACAGATTTCTGGAGTGATAAAATCAACTTATTCATGGCATTCAGATCTGAGAGACCCTCAGAAAAGTGCAATAGCAGCTTATCCTGTGTGTGGCTCCAAGAGTCTGGGAGAAAAAGATTTATGGGATAGACTGTTTCTGGCTGCAGTTACTATAATTTTACAGTTTCTTTACCTAATCCCTAGCTCATTAAGATACTAATGTTCTTGGGAACAGAAACATATCTGTCTACTGACAATGGCTGGCAAGATATTAATCGAATACCTTAGAACTCTTAACTGCTGCTATCCCAAACCCAAACCAACCAAAAGCCATTTTAATCTCCTGGTAGGAAATTCACAAGTGCAGGAAAAGCTGGGGGGATGTAGGTCACCTCTAGTGGCTCTGAGCTCACCCTTATGCCCCTGCACAGGGCTCCTGGGCAAAAACAACTACAGGAAAATAATCTCCTCAGATTAGTTGTTAGAGCTGCTGAAACAGCAATTTGAGGTCTTTTGAGGAAAAAACCAAAGCAATATTTGAGCTGGTTTGATACACAGCGAAGTTCAGAAAAAGCCCTCTCCCTGCATTTTGGGAAGCCAAGAAGAGTCCATCTGTGACCTTCTGACTCATTCAGAACTGCAGCAACATCACAAGCATCCAAGTAACAGTCAGTACTTTTTGTTACAGGAGGGCTGGGTGGTATTGGAGCCCACAGTAGATGGCCATTTGACCTGTGTGCAGAATAGGGCAAGCTAAAGAAAACCTTCAGACACCTGTTTAATCTGCAGAATAGTTCAAAGGGCCCTTTTTTATTGTTTGATTAGAATGTGCAGGATCAGAAATTAGAAAGTTAACAGAAGCCAAATCCGCATGAATTCTCATCTTCCAGACCAGATGCATCTCCTCAGCTTTTCCTCTTATAGTTAGAAGTAATAAAAAGGAATAAAAAAGAGCTAAGAAATATTTGGAACTAATGGTATCTATAACCCCTTAAATGAGAAACATTCAGAAGTTGTCAACAAATTGCTTTAGAACTTTAAGACCACTTTATCTGACAAGATAAGGTCAACATAAGCATATTGGTTTAATCTGGGTTGTCATCACTGTTCAGCTATTGACGCTTGTGAGACCAGCAATGGTGGCTGTTCTGCCAATGCAGAGTGTAGAAAAACAACACCCGGAAACAGAGTGTGCATCTGCAAAGCTGGGTACACCGGAGATGGAGTAGTCTGCTTGGGTAAGCATTCCCAGTGTCATGTGTATCACAGTAGGAAAATTACAGGAGCTTTCCTGTATATAGAAAACATTCTGTCTTCTGCTATGATCCAGAAGTGCATTTTTCTGTCACTGGAGACTCTCGTACCAAAGGCATCCCAACAGGCTATTCTGCAGCACCGCACAGTTGATACTACTAGACAAATAGATAGCCCAAGCATTAGCAGGTTAGAATCATAGAATTATTTGACTTGGAAAGAAGCCTTAAAAGCCATCTAGTTCAACTCTCCTGCAATGAGCAGGGACACCTACAGCTAGATCAGGGTGCTCAGAGCCCCTCCAGCCTGACCTTGAATGGTTGATACATTCCTGTTCTTCTGGCAGTAGCAGACTTAAAGATTTGAAGAGACTGTTGAGCCATACTGTCCCCCAGGTATGGTTTTCAAAGTGCTGATGGCAGTGTTTTAGCAACAGCAAGACCCAGACTGAGATATCAAACAGCTAATCAAATGAGTTCCACTGATTCTTAACTGCTTCTCTTTGTTTTATAAAGAAATCAACCCTTGTCTGGAGAACAATGGCGGATGTGATAAAAATGCAGAATGCACCCAGACAGGACCCAATCAGGTGAGTACTTTGTCAGTGTCCATAAGTAACTGTCCACCAATTATTTTCAGTGGGAAAAAAAGGAAAGATTTTCCCATCTCAACTTTGTTGTTAAATAGAAAACTGAATTTCCTAACAAAGACTCTAAAATGTGTATGCTTCCTTCAAAAGTAAATCTGAGGGGGAGTCTGTACAAACATGAAATCTTGGACTTCAGTGAAAGAAATACTTCATTGTTTTGAACAGTTGGTTTTGGGAGTTTTTCCTCTGAGAAACTGTTATTTTCAAAGTATTGACAGATTATTTTTGTTACTGTTATAAAAATTGCCTATTGAAAGGTATTTTTCAGACTAGCTCTTCTCCCAGCTCAAATGTATTCACAAAGAAACAGAAGAGGCAGAATCATAATTCTCATACAACAGTTACAGAATATGAGGATCTCCTCCTCTAGGTGTTCTGTGACTCCCATGCAGAAGTACAGCATGCTCTGCAAGGAAGGAAGTGTGAAAAGTGTGTGTTTTTCTCCTGTAGGCAGTCTGCAATTGCTTGAAAGGATACTCTGGAGATGGTAAAAGATGCACATACATCAATCTATGTTCACAAGTAAGTAACACTTAAAGGAGAGAGTATTTAAGATCTTGCTATAAGCATTATATTTTGAGGTTTGGTATGCAGCCAGAACTAATTCAGATAGGTAAACCAGCCCTTTCATGCCTAGAAACTACTTATGTTAACTTGTTTACTTATAAAACATGCTCACTTCACTACTCACTTTCATACTGACACTATTTTGGAAACAAAGTATGCAGTGTAGGTTTTTCCTGGACCACAGCCTGGACACAATACATGTGCCTGGACTCATCACTAAGTCTTGGAAACAACTTTAAATCAGATCTTGAGACATGGATCCTAGATTGTAATGGCAACGTGTGAATCATACCTTCTCAGTAGATGATGGAATTCCTATGAAAAGCCACCATCTAAATTTGTGTCCATGTCCCAAAGGTCTAACCAATATTTTAGCTATTATGAGGAAAAAAATCAGGGTGAACTATTACTTACCTACAATGAAAAAGAATACATATATAATGGGGACGCTCAGGGGGTATGTTATAGCTGTTCTAGGAGCTAGATGATTGAGAAGCAAAAGGAACCCCTATGGTAGGTCAAAACCAACATTTATTTTCAGAATTCTTTAGTCACTACACTCTCCAGTGTGATATAGGACCACATCTGGGCAGCCAGCTTAATAGAGAAGTGACAACGAATACATACTGCTTTCAGGCTCAAGTTTCTGTATCCAAATCAGAGCATTAAGTCCTCACCATTGCTGGATCGCTGTCAGTGAAATTCATACTGGGACAAATGGTTGCTTGGAGAACTGACTGGAGTAGAAGTTCCTGGTGGAGGCCCCAGCCTCAGCTGAAAAACTCCCATGGAGCAAAGACCAGAGCCCCGCACACTTAAAAATAAAAATAAATAAGAGCATCTTCTCAGGGCAAACTACTTTCCTTCTTAGCCCTCACAACTTGCATCCCAGGCCTTCCCACGACATTCCCCACTCTGTCTTTCACCTGAGATTTAGCCACTTTCATTTCACACATCCTCTGCAAGTCATGGTATTTTCAAGCAACGCAGTGCTCTGCACCAGCTGCATTGAATGTCTTTTGGCAAGCTGCAGCAAGGACATACCCACTCTCCCATACACATTAATTCTTTGTGCTCTGAGCACAGTGACAATAATTCTTATGCTCCCTGCCTGATCTGTCAGCAGACTTTCTCTAACCTTGAAAGGTTGCTGAGATGAAAGAGTAAGGGCAAAGACAGAAGCTACAGGAAAGACTGCTCAAAATTATGAGTCATCATGTCCTATGCTTTTTTCTATGCCATGTTCTAGCAACCTTCCACATTACTAATCATGCCATTTTAAAAAATTAGCCTTGAGATTTGTTACTGTCAGACCAGAGACTAAACTGGCTCCAATATGGCCAAACCTCTCTGCAGCAAAGCTTCATGAGAAGCTATGACAAACCCAAGATTGCCAACAATTTGCCTACAGCTAGCAAAATAAAAAGAGCTAGCATGTCCAAACACTACCTATGTCCAGGCCCCCGCTGAGAACTCTCAAAGGAGTTTTCACTCCTCTGTCCATGGCAAGGGATGAACCACATGGAGAAGAACACCAAAAACAAGCACACAAAAGAAAACAAGACTGCTTTGGTTTTTCCTGATTTGCTGTCATGTCCAGAATAAAATCTTTAATGTAGGCTAAGGTGCTTAGTGGGATCAACAGACTATTGATGAGCCAAAGGCCTGAACCCCTCAGCTCAGAGCTTCCCAGGGGTAAGCACTGCTGGGGTGCACCTCTGCTTCCAAAGCACATTATCTGGTAAAAGAAGAGTTACATTGCTTCTTAGGTGCACTGAATGCTCTTTGTTTTTTTGCAAGAATAGATACATACAGTTATAAGTGTCTGTAAAATCTGGTTTCAAAAAGCTGCTTTGAAAACAATCTTCCTAACCAATACATATGGAAATAAAAATGATGAATCAGAATTATTTTATTCCACCTGGAAACAAAGGAATATTTTCAATTTTGATCTTACAAGAATAATGGAGGCTGCAGTGAATTTGCCATCTGTAAAGACACTGAGCTAACAGAACGGACCTGCACCTGCAAACCGAACTACATTGGAGATGGGTTTAAATGCCGAGGCAACATCCACCGGGTGAAGTATTGCATATATCTGCTGTCCTTTCTCGCTCTTCACATAGTCATTGAATACAAAACTTATCTCTTGAAAACATGCCTTTATTATTTTCATTTTATTTTTTTTCTGGGCTAGGGTTGCCAACTTATAAAAAATTGCAATTAACCTAATCCAAGAACCCAGGAGTAGGAACTGGGTATTGCTAAATAACAACAACAAAAAAAAGGTTATAATAGATAGTGCATTTGCAGCCCTCCAGTACTAAGAAGCTACTTAAAGTTTGTCTTACGGGATCTCTTTAATGATGACAGAGCTTCAAGAGAAAACCACTACGCTGATGGACGATAGTTACAAGTGCAGCACTAGCACACTACTACTGGTAGTTTTAAGTTTCGGAGAAGCTTGTTATTTTATAGAGCAAGGCAAGAGTGGAAGAGATGCAATGGGAGCATTAACTCTAAGCTACAAGTTCCCACTTTTTCACATGCTGCACAGTTGCGTTCCACACGTGTTGGTTCAAATTTGCAGCACTGTTACATGGTTGTGTTCTTGATTGCAGGAACTTCTCAGGAACTCCAACACATCTACATTTTATTTTCATTTAGAGGTAAGAAAAGTGCTGGCTTTTTTTTCTGTTTGTTTGTTTTGCCTTGGGGTACGCAGGAGGAAAACGGGCAGGGATCTGATGCATATCAAAGACCTAGGCCAAAATCCTTGTATGTAATTGGTACTGGGTTTGGATCACAAACCATTAACATCAGAGATCATAGAATCATGCTCTGATTTAAACTGTTAACTGCTATTAAAAACCTCAAGAGGATAATAAATTCCTAGGATCCCAGGGAAATGTAAGGCCTTCTGACCAGGCATAAAACTGGAACTTCCACCCATTCAGTGTAAGACTTTCAAGCACTTCTCTCTCAAATTCTGATGTGAGTGAATATCAACCTTCTATCACCACTGTTGAATTTTCATTTTCCTACACCAACTCCAGATGTCTGAAACATCACAGGATGCTGATGTGGATTACCAGTTGTCACTGCTTTCCAGTGAATGGCGGGAGCAATTGTTTACCCACAATCTCAGAACAGCACAGATCTACATATATTGGTGCACTAGCCAAAGACTTATTCTAGCTTCAGTTCTGCTGCCATGGTAGATGGGTGAATTCATTCCACTTCAGAAGAACTCTCTGCTTATTTTATATTACCAGTGATCGCTGCAAACTGATGACTCTGTTCTGCTTTTGTCCCATCCAATCTGGCAGGCCTTGTCCATCAGAGATATGGCTGGCCCGGGCCCTTTCACCGTGTTCATACCTCACACCAACGTATTAAACAGCGACCAGCGAGTAAGTAAGAAGGCCATGAGTGCTCAGATGGAGGCATCTTGCTCAGCTGCTTCTCAATTCCTCTACTTTCTGTTGTAGGTGAAGGGATGGCTTGACAAAGGGGTGATGGCTCAAATCCTCAGGTACCATATGGTGGGCTGTGCCAGCCTGCTGCGCAGCGACCTGACAACAGTCACAAATGTCACCTCTCTGCACGGGGACCCCATACAGATCAGCTACACTCAGGTAATGTGGCAAAGAGGTAATGGTTTGAACAGGCTGAGCTCATTTAGCCTTTTTTCAAAAATGAATCGTTTCCCTATCTTATCTGATGCATAAAAATAAATGCAGTATTTTAAAAAGTCCAAAAAGTGTTTAGCCAAAATGCACGGTACTTACCTGCCACAATAAGGCTGCAGTTATGTCAATTTTGCTTTGAGATTTACCTTCCAACCCTGGGTTTCATTTCCATTGTTTTCCACGTTTATCATGCTTGCAACGTCAAGGGGTAATTTATTAAAACTGAAGCCACTACTTGTTGCACATAAAGATGGGTCACCACGTCAAAGAAATTTGGCACAGCCTCACCATCCAAAAAGAGTCCACAGAAAATATTTCTAATTGCTTTTTCAGAACTCTCTGTATTTGAACAATAAAGCTGAGATCATATCCAGTGACACCATTGGCACAAATGGCGTGATTCATGTCATAAACCAAATCCTGGTCCCATCACATATTCAGGACTTCCCCCCAGGTTCTAAGAGGGTAAGTGTGGCTCATGATCATTCTCTGCTATGGGACTTTTACATTATCTAACAGTGACTGTTGTTACTACGCAAGTCTTAAATAAAGTAATGATACTAAGAAGAACTTCTATAAAGATAGTTTGACCCTGGCAAAGAAGTCACATGCCATATTACAAATTCATTCAGGAATTGCATTAATGCTAAGAACAGTGTAAGAGGACTTCTGCCCAGGGCTTCTACAATGGCTTTTATCACAAAAAGAAACAATACTTTAAGGGGAAATCAAGACAGTATCTGTTTTTTAAATACATATATAATGTATTTATTAGATTAATCTACCAGCTAGTCCTTTCTTTGTAGGAAAGCCTTGAAATGGTTGCAGCCAAACATGGATATGTCCTGTTCAGCAGTTTGCTAGAGGTAAGTGCACAAGAATCAGAAGCCATTAGGCAAATGTTTAAAATGGTTAAAAAAAAAAAACAGCAACAAAAAGGCACAGACATGGCACACCTCACTGACAGGATGATGCTCAGTTGAGACAAAAACTTGAACTTGCAGCTGGCTTTCACCTCCCAGCTCAGCTCTGTCCTACAGTAAGTCAAATCACATGGCCAGTGTTTGAACCAAATGTGACTGAGCCCAAATTTGGGCCCACACCACGACTTTGGGTGGACAGCTGAAGCACTTCAGAAAACTGGGTTGTACAGCTCAACTTGGGCAACTCTACAGTGGTTTTCAAAGTCACAACACTTGCAAGCCAGTAACCATTGCATCCCAGTAACCATTGCATCCCAGTTATACCAGTATTCACCTCATACAGTCAGTGTTATTTCAGAGAGAGCATTAATATACTCACACAGAGAAGTATTTTGCCTGTTGCAGAAAAACAGATTGCTTGGGTTGATCAGTGATCCCATTCACAAACCTGTGACACTCTTCTGGCCCACGGATGCAGCTATCCGCGGGCTGCCCCAGGAGCAGCAGGACTTCCTCTTCAAAAAGTCCAACACAGACAAACTGGTGCAGTATCTCAAATTCCACATTGTCCGCAATGCTGAGGTGAGACCTATGTTTTTTTTAGGAGCATTGCCAGGGTTGAGACGAGCAAGCCTGAACACAAACATCTCTCTGCTTCTTTTCCAGGTGTTAGCCTACCAACTCCCCCGCTCCACCTTGCTGAAGACTCTGCAGGGCTCCAACCTCAGCATTAGCTGTGGGGATAACAAAGAGATTGTAAGTATTTTCCAAGCCAGCACCTTCACCCCTCACCTCTGCCGTGAGACCAGCTCATACAGACCCTGCTGTGCCTGTGTACACTCCCTAGAGCGACACCAAAACTAAATTGCTTCTTGTCAGTCCACATCAACAGCCACAAAACTGGGGCATCCACCCTACCCCTTTTCGCATGCTAGTTGGTTTGCAAGAGTTTTCAAAGCTGTCATTTTCTCTCCTGTAATGCTACTTCTTCAAAACAGATCTCAGTTACCTGAAAAGATAAACAATAGCACACTGATTTCTCCTAAAATGAAATACAAACTATTAGGATGAACCTGGCTTTGCAGAAGTCTTGTGAATCTGGATGCAGACTCTGGTCTGTGATCACTTACAGGCTGAAATAGTAGATATGTATACAACACATCAAGCCAAAACTGCAGCAGTTGTTCTCTGCAAACATATCAACCATACCCACATGTTCTCTAACAAGCATCTGCCTCTGAAAATACAGCCAAGCCAAAATGCACTTGAGGTCAGCCTGTCAACTAGAGGAAAGGAAAAGGATCTTCCCATCAGTGATATTTTAGCACTGTGAATCCTAGAAAAAGAAGTTCCTAAATTGGTTTCAAGAGCCTGCAGCCATCAGCATTACCTAAGGACAGCTTGACACACAATTGCACATCAGGAGCATTCCTACAGGGAGAGAATCCTCCCTGATTCACATTCAGGTTCTGGATCCAGTTTGTCCCGACAGAAAACAGCCTCAGCATTTGTCACATCCTCTCCCCATCTCCTCTCTCAGGGCACCCTATTCCTGAATGACAGACAATGCAAAATCGTGCAGCGGCAGCTGGAGTTTGATGGGGGCATTGCATATGGCATAGACTGCCTGCTGATGGACCCAAGCCTGGGGGGCCGCTGCGACAGCTTCTTCACCGTGGACATCATGGTCAGTCCATCTTTTCCTGTCACGCTCTCACTCACCGAAGACACAGCCCGTGGGCCAAACCCTGTCTGCAGAAGGACATGGGTCAGTGCCCACAACAGCTTTGGCACTAGTGAGGTTGGGTCCCTTCAGGTTGCCTTCACCTGTGCTTTGTCTCCGTCACACCTGCTGGAGACAGGTTCTCAGTTTCTCACATTTCTTGCTTTCACAGAAATAACACTCAACACACCTCAACAGGCACAGTCATAGCCTGGAGGAGGTTTCTTCCATGAATTTCAACATGTCCTAAAATCAGGAAGTTTTGAAACCCATTGATCTTCAGATGCTCCCAGCACAAACAGGGCACACTTGCACTGCCAGAAAGGGTCATGTTAGCTTCCAGGTGGAGAAGGAAGTTCTATGAGATTCATCATTGGCCTTAAATACCCTACTGATGGCATTTTTGAGAGGGTGGGCATTTGATGACAGAAGTGGACAAAATGATGGTGACAAAACGGAGATCTCCTGTTAGGCTTATGCACCTTTGCTCCCCAGATTGTGGTTTTGTTTCTAAAACTTCTGTTAATTTCATTATTTCCAAACCAAAACATTTTCAAATGGTTGAAAGACCAAATTTACTTTAGCTTAATTCAAAATGTATTAAAAAAAATCACTCAGAATTAAATATACTTTCGTGTAAACATTCTAAAAACATCTTATTGGAATTCATATTTCAGTCATAAAACCAACAACTTTTCATAGTCCATCTGCTTCAGTTAGTTACCTCGTTTCCTTATTTTGTTAATTGAAATGGATATCATTCCCCCAGATCAAATCAGTGCTTCCCAAGAAGTAACCAATTACTAGTACTTCAAATTAGATACCCAAACCTAATGCACCTCATGTGAATATTTATTTGAAGAATATCCACAATCTCATTTTCTTATTTGTTTAGACCAGGACTAGATTTGTTCTGAGACAAACGTTCATTTCTTGCATTTCATGGCAATAAATCTATGCAACTATTTTGTTGTTGTTCTCCTCTCCTTTCTCCAAAGCTATGTTCTGTTTTCAGTGTGATAAACCCACATTCTTTTCTACTCATATTTACTGCTCACACAAAACAGACACTTTCTGTCCCCTCCAAATAGCCTTTTGTTGACAGTATGCTTTTTTTTCCTTTCCATTTTGTACAACAGGGGTACTGTGCTAGCTGTTTCAGTAGTGCCAAATGCCCTCCAGGGACGAAACCAAAGGTAATACTTTAAAATCTTGCATTTAAGCTGCCTAACTTGCTCAGCTCTGTACTTCATACATGCAAATTAGAATAATTTACTTGGCAAAAAAGGGGAAAAAAATCAGCAGTGAAATCATACTCTTATGTGATAACAAAATGCTGTCCCAAGGCATGCTGGGCATAGGATGATTGTTGGTCTCACATGGCATCTCTTGCATCAAGTGCTTCAGAGCACTCCCTCATTAGCCGAGCTTAGCAAGCTATGTGGGAAAAATGGTAACTTCTTGCAATATATTTTAATTCAGTGCATATCAGAAATGGTGATTAAAAAATAACCAAACCTCCACATGGCACTCATCTTCCTATGTTTTCTGCCTCTCTGCACTGCTGTGCACGACACCCAGGAAGGGATCTACCGGTGCACATATGATTCCTATGGGCTACGGAGGGATGGCTGCCGCAGGAACTGCTCCATGGTCATCCACACGGCCAAGTGCTGCAAGGGGTACTTTGGGCCCGACTGCCAAGGTAGGGCAGCACCCAGTAAGTAGGACAGGAAGGCCAGTGCTTCTCTGGGGCAACAGTTGGAAGGAGGAGGGAACAAAAGCATCTCTGCAGCAGTAGCTGCAGTATTTTCCATGAGGAGCATGCAGCGCTCTGGAGGAGTGGGCACCTGTGGCTTAACAGCTATGGAAATGTGAACTGAGTGAGCTGAGAGCATAGAATATTTGAGTTGGAAAAGATCTTTAAAGGGTATTTAGCCCAGCTTCCCTGCGACAAACAGGGACATTTACAGCTAGATCAAGGTGCTCAGAGCCCCTCCGGACTGACCTTGGATGTCTCCAGGGTCAGGAATCCACCAACACTGGGCAACATGTTACAGTGCCTTAACATAGAAACATTCCTTCCTTATATCCAGTCTAGATCTCCTCCCTTTTAGTTTGAAACATCCCCTTGTCCTATCTCAACAGACCCTGATAAAGAGTGTTCCCTTCCTTCTTACAACCCCGCTTTAGATACTGGAAGGCTGCTCTCAAGTCTCCCCAGGCCTTCTCGTCCCCAGGCTGAACAGCCCCAGCTCTCTCAGCCTGTCTTTTTGTGTCTCCAAAAGGCCCACATCCATGCCTCCAACATAGGAAGCTTTAGGAGAGAACAACTGTAAGACAAGGGGACTCCTTCACAAGAACAAATGAACAGAGTATTACCACCCTTTCACTGCAAAAAGTATCCTTTTCCCCCACTTACAGCAAGTTTCAAATCCCGTGTTAGTAGTGAACTCAGTGAATGCTATAAAGAGCAAAGATAGTTCTACTGTAACTATTCACACAGTGTCTTAATCAGTCACCAGCTGAAAGTCTTTTCAACCCAAAAAAGAGACAGGAGGTTTGTGGCAATAGGATGTGCAGGCACCTGAGCGGTGCTCCTCATCCACCTGCAAGCACACCCACCTTGGCTGAAAGCTCAGGAATTGTGGTTTTATGGAGATCTGAGAATTTGGGTGGTTTTATCCCCAGCTCTTTGTTAGCATACACTAATGTTCTGTGTGCTACTTCATGTGCCAGCACCATGGAGAAGCAGTATAAAGGCTCCCACCAGCACCCACAGGGTCAGCATGGACTTGGGCAAGGGCTGGGAAGCGCTGCTCACCACTGGCACAAGCATGTCCTGAGTGAGTGGGCTGTAGCTAACAGCAATGGGGCTGGAAGGGTACACTGCACCTTTCTGACAGGATTTGTAAAAGCACATTGTGGACCTCAGAGCACGAAGTTTGCTGTCAGAGCTGCTTTTACAAACCCTAGCAGAGATGCATTTATAGGCATTATTTTTTAAGGTTTTACAGACCTTCTTTTATTATTTTTAACTTTTCAGCTTGCCCAGGGGGTCCAGAGACACCGTGCAATAGCCATGGCTACTGTGATGATGGCTACACTGGGACAGGAGAGTGTCACTGCTACAGTGGCTTCAATGGGACTTCGTGTGAGCTGTGCTTGCCAGGCAGATACGGCTCGAGCTGCAGGCGTATGTCTATGTCTCATTTCCATACTACTGCCCACCTCAAGGCTGAACCATTCTATGATGTGGTTTTGAGTAAACAAAAAAGATGCTTCCTTTTTTCAACACTAACATTTCTCTTGAGCACCTCTTTAAACAGAAGGATGACACAAGGTCTCAAAAGGGAGGAAAAGGCAGTGGAGACACAGGTGTTCTTACTTTCTGTGCAGAGCTCCTGCTATTTTTTGCATGGTATGTAAGTAAAAGGGAACTGAGTCAGGGCCTCTGTCATCAAACAGCTTCACCTACAGTGCTTTCCCACTCATCCTCATGCAAGACAGGTCAGTATTTTAGTTAGCAAAATGGCTCCTCAAAGATCACAGGAGGCCAAGGCCATGCACTGCTTTTGCAAAAGAGAAGAAGGACTCTGAATTGAAATCAGTTTGTGAAGAGGGAGGGCAGCCAAGAAACTGCTCACATATCCACCTAGCTATGGTTTTAAATGTAACTTTGGTAAACCAGGATCAACATCATCCTTTAAATTGAAATGCTTTCCCAACATAAAGCCTTCAGATTAGAAGCTTCAAAGTTAACTCTTCCATTCTAATTGCATACACCTGTGGCACTCACAAGACACATAGGACCAGAGGTTACAACCTGGATATCTTTAGGATTAAAGTAACATACCTTGTTTGGATACCAGTGTTCAGGAATACTCATGTCACCAGCTTATCCATTTTACAGTGCATTGTAGCACAAGCTCTACGAGAACTGCTTTCCTGAAACTCAAATTATGGTAACTAATGGGAAAAAAAGTGTCTTACTGCCTTTTTCTTTTCAGTACATACTTATGTTGACCAAGAATCAGGTAATCAAACTAAATGGAAGAAAGCCAAAGGACTGAAACTCCTTTACAGCAGGAACAGGTTTTCACAGAATCAAAGCCTGACCAAATCTCATATAACCCTCTTTAAAAAGGACTATTTGAGAGACAAGGCAAGAAAGGATGGTTCTTGGTTACATTATAAAACAGACAGCTATCAACAATTTTTAAGAGGGACTCAGTATATAAGTTATAACAGCACCAGAAGAGTGGAGAAAAACATCACCTATAGATTTAAAAGAATCTCCAGGGCACAAGGGGTAACACACCATAAATTTTAAAGAAGCCAAAAGCAAAAACACATAAAACCTGAAGAACACATTACACATAACTTACCTATATTTTACAGCAAAGCTTACTAACTTCATTACTTCCTTGATCAGACCGACTTTATCCTGTACAGCAACCAAACTCTCTCTTCCTGCAGGCCACAGTCTGCTCTGGCTGAGGGCTTCCCTACAACTTGCAGCTGATGCTTATTAGGACTGGATGAGGCTGTCTTTACCTCAGACATAAACTCCTTCCTGCTATAGTTCTTTGGGAGGTTTTCTACTCCAATCACTATGCAAGTCAATACACATTTTCAGAGGCATGTTGAACTAATGCCAGTTCTACAGCCATAAGATCAGGGGATAACTCATGTTGCAAGGGATGACAAGAGGTCTCCAGTCTAACCTGTGCCCAAAGCAGGATCAGCTCTGAGCTCAGACCATGCAGGTCAGAGTAGAACTGAAAGGGCTTGAGAACTACTGAGAATGGAATTTGTCCAACTGCCCTGAGCAATAAGGTCCTCTGTTTGACTCAACTCATGGTGAAAAGCAGTAAGGTCAGAGTTAGCTAAATTACTTCTAGATAATACTATATCTAAACTGAGAGTCTAAGGTAGGCTTCTTTGGGGAAATATCTTCCACTTTCCCAATGGCAATTCTGTAAATGATCCCTGTGTGTTTCTTTGGCAGCCTGCGAATGCAAGAACAACGGGCAGTGTGAGGAAGGATATTCAGGAACAGGACGATGTTTCTGTGAGACGGGATGGACTGGCCGGCTGTGTGAAAACAAGCTAGGTATCTGCCTCTGCTCCCTGATCTCTGTTACTTGAATACAGAGGTTGACAGCATTTGCAACTCAACAGAGGGTTTGTACAGACAAGAGTGAAAAAGTGCTGATAATGTCGAAGCTCTCACTGGTGACTAAGGGAGTCCCAAGAGCACAGATTTGGAGATAGGAACAGCATCCCTAACACTGCTTCAGACTGTGAACAAATCCCTCACCTCCCTGTCTCCCCTGCATGAGATGGGAATATGAGCACTCGCCTCCCTGGAAGTACTACCCAAGAGTTTGTCAGTCACAAAAAAAAAATCACAAGTTTTCTGGTTAGCGAGACTTGCATGAGGGTGTGAAACAAGAGTATTGCAAAGCAATTACCAGCTACATCCCAGCTGTTTTGCCTTCCCCACAGCCTTGCCACCAGTGTGTTCTCCAAGCTGCTCTGCCAACGCTGTCTGCATGGAGAACAACACATGCCAGTGCAAGCCGCTTTACAATGGGGATGGAATCACTTGCACAGGTGAGCTCCCACTCATAGTATTGCCCTGATAGGATCATTTTCACTGGTTTTAGGCAAGGGAGATCCTCAGTAGCATCACTGTGGTAACAGTTACATTCAAGACAGGTTTCTCACATCCTCCAAATTCACCTTGGATGGAGCAGAGTCCCTAAAAGGCAGCTTTCCCAGGCTGCCAAGAGGCAAAGCAGAATCTCTGGGTGTTGGTGCTATGTCTCTTAAAGGAAAGATACCTGCCAAGGGATTCAGAACCCTAAGGGTTAGCCATTGTGCAACTGCAGGAGTGCCTCAGGAAACTCAAATAGTATTTTTATCCTAAGAGATGTTCTAGCATTTTTTAAGTGCCTTAAAAATAAATAAATAAATAAATAGAAATCTGAAGGTAGTTCACCTTTGAGAGGAACAAACCCTTTAAAAGCAAACTTTATTTGTGCGTGTTTTTTTTTCCTTGCACAGCTGCAGACCTTTGCAAACAAAACAATGGCGGGTGCCACAAGGCAGCCAACTGCACACAGCTTGGGGTGAAGATCTTTTGCAACTGTCAGAAGGGATACAAAGGAGATGGCTTCACATGCCTTCCTGTTAACCCTTGTGCCGATGGGTTCAATGGAGGCTGCCATGAACATGCAATTTGCACTGTCATAGGACCTGTAAGTTGAATGATTTGGGTCTTCATAGGACAGTCTGAGACACTTCTTCCCTGTGCCAACAGAAGTCTTCTTCCCAGATGGATCACACTCTATGTCTGCCAGAGCCCTCTGTTTCTCAAAACAATCATTATGTGACTAATTTCCACAACCATTTGGCATCCTTTCAGATGAGGGCTGAGGAAAAGGGTGCTACAGTAGACAGAACGTTTTGCATGCCTTGTTTTTCTGTCCTCTTTTCAGCTCTCCCTTGTTGGCTATCCATACTGCAATACAAGTTTGGTGGCATGAAATTATACAGATATTGGTGGCTAAACCTAGGGACAGCTGGGAGAGTAACATCGCTTCTTGGCTGATTGAACCCTTAGATAGTTCCTGCAGCCACATGATTCTGGAGAGGTCAAAGCAATTGAGGAAAACACGTGGCAGTGTTCTGATCCAGAATTTGTCTTGACGCTTTTGGGAATCATCTGTCTGTTCCATTTTGGTGGTTTGCCTGATATGTCTTCCAGGAACTATCTAGAAAATCCTTGCTGCTAATCTGTTCCAGCTGCTAACCATCACAGTCCCTGGTTGTGTCAGCTTCCTTGTTTTATAGTTCTCAATTTATTATGATCAGTGGACTGCTAAATTCATTTCATGCTTCCACACTGTCATTTACATATAATTTTGATTGGTGTGTCATCCATTTGTCTTAATTACATATCATATAATTCCCCAACACATGTTACTAGCTTTGTGGATAGAATTATGCCTTGATATTTATTTAGCAAAACACCTAAGTGCGTGCAGAAATGTTCTGCCTAAAAGAAGAAACATCAGTGTGACAGTTTGCAGTCTGTTGAATCACGGTTGTTAGTAGCAACTTTTCTGTTTGCCCATTCCTGGCTGTATCAAGTGACATCTTTGCAACAGTTCAATGTGTTGCGTGAAATACCACTTTTATGTTAGTGAAATACTTGGCTTGGCCTTTTTTCTTCCCCCCAAAACCAGGACAAACGCAAGTGTGACTGTAAAAACAACTACATTGGTGATGGGCTGAACTGCTCGGTGATGCAGCTTCCTCTCGACCGCTGCTTGCAGGACAACGGGCAGTGCCACCCTGATGCTGACTGCACTGATCTCCACTTCCAAGGTGAGTATGGCCCACCATGGGATGGGAAGGTTCTTGTCCCCATGCCACTGTCTGTCTGGCCGGGATCCTTGCGTCTGAAAGCTCCCCAGTCCTCTACCTATGTCCACTGGAAACAGTTAAATGGAAGTACAGCTCAGCTTAGAACATAAAACACTTTGCAATACCAGATGTCTGAAGCAACGGATGAAGGCATTCCAGGTAGAAGTATTGCCCATGATTCCCTATCTGTTCTAAGTGTATTTTATAAAAGTCACAGATATTTGCTATTGCATGTTGATTTTTAATCCAGAAATGGAAGCCCCATCAAGAAAAGCCGGTCCCTCTCTCTCTTTGCAGACACGACAGTTGGAGTTTTCCATTTACGATCCCCCCAGGGGCAGTACAAAATGACATACGAGAAGGCCAAGGAGGCATGTGCCAACGAGTCAGCCACCATTGCCACATACAATCAGCTGCTGTATGCACAGAAGGTGATGTAGGCTCACTGCAGGAGGAGTCCCTAGTGTGGATATAGCCACGGTGTATATGGAGCAAAGGGGCTGCTTAGTGCTAATATGTTTCCTGTTCTCACCTTTCCCCTCCGCCAATTCAGGGTATGTTTGGCTGGGAGCAGATTTCAGACTGGTTATGGGGCTCATGTCTACTCATACAGCACTGAAAACAACTGAATTGCCAAATTCTTGTTTCCAGTTTTCCAGAGGATAAAGTCAGACTTACAGAGTGTTTTCATGAGGGTATTAATTATAAGATCTTCTATACTGTTAATTTAGCAGAATGATTTCCAGGTTCTTTTCCTTGAGTGTGCTGTAGACAACACATGGTTGATGTCAGTCAGATGCGTATCATCACACCTCAGGTTTATAAAACTTGTTTTCATTAGCCAGACTGATTGTGCTGTACTGGCTCCTTCCCATCTGCAGAAGGAAGGAAAAAGCTCATGGTTTGGAGACACTTTTCACAAAATATGAGTCTGGACCACAGCCAGCCTCTCTCTACAGAAACAGAAGGGCTGGAAGAGCAGGGAGCAGCAAAAGTAGGGCAGGCTGCAGGGCAGGGAGCTCACTCAGATTCCCAAAAGTGGGCTGGGGGATGTCAGATTCTGCCCCTTTTTTCTACTGGAAGGCCTGGCCCTGCCACCCAGCTCTCCCTGTCTTCTCTCCCTCGTGGCCTTGCAGGCACGATACCACTTGTGTGCAGCTGGCTGGCTGGATGGCCAAAGGGTGGGCTACCCCACTGCCTTCTCCTCGCCAAACTGTGGTGCAGGATACGTTGGCATCGTGGACTATGGGAGAAGGGTCAACCTGAGTGAAACTTGGGATGTCTTCTGCTACAGGGAAAAAGGTGAGAATGGCAAAGGGAAGCAGTAGCCCTATTTTTAGTACTTCTGGCAGCCAAGCATAAGGAGGCCCAAAACCTCCTAGATAAGGGCATTGGCTCACACAGCCATCTGTGTTTGTGCCTTCCAGAGGTGAACTGCACCTGCAGGCCAGGCTACGTGGGGGATGGCTCCTCCTGCAGCGGGAACCTGCTGCAAGTGCTGATGTCCTTCCCCACACTCACAAACTTCCTGGAGGTATGGCATGCCATGGTAGAAGGGTTAACAGGGCTGTCACAGCACCCAAATGCTGTCATAGAATCAACGAGGTTGAAAAAAACCTCCAAGATCCTCCATCTGTCCACCTACCACCAGTATTTCCCACTAAGCCACATCCCTTAGTACCTTAGTACTAAAAGAAGCCTTTTTGTTGTTCCTCATGACACCTTTTCATCTGTCTGCTCATGTCTGCCTTTTACTGAAGCTGGATTTTGTTTCCACACAGAAAATCATGGCTTACTCCAACAGCTCTCGGAAAGGGAGAGCATTCCTGCAGTACCTCACTGACCTGTCAGTGCAAGCCACACTCTTTGCTCCAAATGATAGTGGACTAAGGGAAAATCAGGCAAGAGTGCTTTCCCTTTTCTTTCTTCTTTTTAATAACACTTTCTAAACAGCCACTCATGGCTTTCTGTATCCTGATGCAATCTCAATGAAAAAAAAAGTTTTCGTATGACATGATTTCTTTGTAATCCCATATAGTTTGAACTGTGCTTCTGGAAGAGACGAATTCACACTCTGTTTTCCTTCTACAGTCAGGAATACCAAGTCACTGAAAGTCTGAGTCACCCCAGAGAATTTTCCATCAGGGATTTTAGTCACCCAGCTGTAACGGTGTCTGTCTGACATGAAATCTCCCCGGACATCATTAAGCTCAGTTATTTGAAGAAAGCAGTACTTCTGATATGTCTTGCAAATGCCTTCAAGACAGTTGTTTCTAGCCTCATTTCTGTGCCTGTCCTATTTTCCTTCCTTCAATCAAACATTGCCTCCAACAGCTGAGGTGCAATCCCAGCCAGAGATGAGATCATGACTTCTTCACCTGTCCCAGAGCAGTAAGCCACTCAGGTAGAAGGCTGTGCACTTATGAAAAGCAGCACACAAGAGATCTCAATTCCTATGAGTTTACACACTCTGCCTTGCATCAAGCTATTTTGAGCATCTCTGAGGCTCACCACTTCAGGTAAAAGGGGAGTAAAATCCTTTGTGCCAGCACAGCCAAGATGTAGCCTGCAGCAGCCAAAGGCCAGCAGGGTTGGAAGATCCACCCACTGTTCACATGCAGCTTTCCCAGTAGACCCTGTCCTGTATTGCACTTGCTGCAACGTTAATAGCAGAGAGGAAAAAGGTCACAGGCAGTCTGGCTGGGGGTAAATCCAGCAGATTAAAGAGGCTGATTAACATTTCTTGTATTTCTTTCTGATTTTTAGACACTTTCTGGTCGAGACATTGAGTATCATTTATCTAATGCCAGTATCATGTTTTATGAAGACTTGACCAACGGAACCACTCTCCTGACTCACCTTGGGGAAAAACTCCTAATTACAGACAACAGAGGAAAAGAATACCAAGCTTTTACCACTGAACAGGTGCCTTTGTAACAAAACCCAGCTTTTTTCCCTCTCATCCTGTACCCTCTGATCAGCTGACATACCAATCTAGAGAGCAACACTGTAAGGTTACAGCCAGTAGCAAGAAGAGGCTGAACTGAGAAGCCTGGCAATCTCAGGGTAGGCAGAGCTGGGACTGGAGCATGTCCAAGGAGAGGCAACAGAGCTGTAAAGGGTCTGGAGCACAAGTCTTGAAGATTGGTCTCTTCTACCAAGTAAGAGTGATAGGATGAGAGGTAATGGCCTCAAGTTGCTCTAGGGGAGGTTCCAGTAGGATACTGGGAAACATTCCTTCTCTGAAGGAGTGACACTGCAGTGGCACAGGCTGCACAGGGAGGTGGTGCAGTCACTGTCCCCGGAGGTGTTCCAGAACCGTGTGGATGTGGCACTGAGGACATGGTCAGTGGGTATGGTGGGGGTGGGCTGATGATTGGACTTGTAAGCAGCCACACTCAAAGGATTCAGCTCAGACAGCCTGAAAGAATCGCAGCATAAGGATACAGCCCTGGGTCAACCCTTCTCTCAGACAGGCAGGGTTACAAAAGAGAACAGAGTGAGGGTAGGAGAGACAAGAGCAGCAGCTTATCAGTAAAGAAAGACATTGGCACTTGTAAAGTTTGTTGGTAACTTCCCAGTAGAGGGAGGAGAAAAAAAGAAAGAAATAAATAAATAAAGAAAGAAAAGCCTGCAGGTAGTATAAAGGTAAGGCCGCTCCACATGGGAGAGCCATGACAATCCTGGGACCATTCTAAGCAGATGTCCAGTGGGGCAGTGGTGTAAGCCTACCAGTGATTTATCTCAGTGTGTCAGTATTTGACACAGTCGCTGGGGAAATAAGCTCCAAAGGCAGGAGGGTCAGAGCTCAGATCTCACTGTTCTCTCTCCCGGTAGACCGAGACCAGATATGTGGATGGAAGTGCTATTGTTGAGTGGGATATAGTTGCTTCCAATGGGATAATCCATGTCATTTCAGAGCCTCTGAGAGCTCCACCAGCACCTGTAAGTACATAGGGACTTCTGGGGTAGCGGGAGGTGGCTGTGGCTTATATCCCAAATTAATCACTGACATTCGTATATTCCCAGTTTCCCTCCCATGCATACAGTTTCAGTTTAAAAAGTTAGAGTGAAAGAAATTTAGAAGTTGAAAAACAGTGTAAGTGAAGCTGTTCTCCCTGTATTTTTTTTTCTTTTTCCAACTCCAGTCCATCTCCAGCTGTTTTGCACTCATCCAAGCTTTTACAAAGTTCCCTTTGAATTTTTCCAAAAACATCTCTCAAGCTTTTAAGGAAAACCTTTGTTGGTTTTCGCACTCATTCCTTTCCAAAACAAAGTGTTTTGAAAACAGATTATTTTCTTCCTTTGCGTGCATAAATCCCTGCCATGGATCTAGTTATCCCATCCACTAGGAAGACCAGCCAAGCCAAACCCAAATACACATGGCAAAATAGAACAGTGCAGAAAGGGCTGCTCTCAGTTCCTTTAATCCCATTCAAAATCATTTCTGTCAGTCTATAGCATCACATATTATATTTTCTTTGTAACACACACACTAAAGGTTTTCTAATTGTTAGCTATACCACTGCACTATGCTTCATTTTCTAAAAAACAAGAAAATTACTCAGAACAATAAAGGAAAATAAACTTTTGCCACGATACATACAGGAACCTTTTTTCTAAGCAGACCACCACAGAAGCATCATATGGAAAAGCCTAACTGCATAGGATTCTTCCCTGGTGAAGACCCCTCTTCTCTCCCAGGATTACCAGCAGAGTGCAGTGCTTGGGAAACTACATCCTGAGCATCCTGTACCCCTCAGACAAAATTATCACCGCCACAAAACTGGCAGTTCCCTCCAGGACTGCAGTCTGGTTGCTTTCTGCAGCCCTGTGGCTTGATACAAAAAACTAGTTTGGGAAAATTCTGCCCTTATTTCAGCTCTTTCTCTAGGAAATGTACACATAACATGGTCTATTCTGGATATTTCGGAACACAAACAAGCTGAAGCTGCACCACAACCATCATCCAGTGTGCAGAATCCAAGTTCTAGTTTGCAGTTACCATCAGAAGGTCGTATTCAAGGGTCTTTGGGGATCACAGAGCAGGAAACTCCACCACTAAAGCAGTTGAGGACTTCAGGCATAGCTCAGGGAGACATCACACGTGCTGGGGAGTAGGTAGGCAATCAGTGCACGCTCCATAGCTCACCCTGTCCATGCTTCCAGGCTCATCTCCACGCCGGTACCGGGACGGGGATATTCTTTGGCATCTGCCTGGTTATTGGAGTGGTGGCTTTCATCGGATACTCATACCTCCGATTTAGGAAGAAAAGCACAGGCTTCCAGCACTTCAAGGTGAGAGGCTGAGGAGTGAAAAACTAGCGGCCTGCACTTCCTCTGACCTACTTCACTTTCCAGATCGCACAGGATCCAATTTATCCTCATATTTATTAAGCTGGAAACGTTGCAGATCACTTTACGCTTGAACTGTTCACACTGACACACGACAAAGGTTCCTATGTTTAGCTTGGGAGCTCTGTTACTTTGCCTGCTGCACTGTGCTGGGATGTACTATCAGGGCTCCCACTATGAGCAGCGAGGCCTGGCCAAAAGCTTACATCTGAACAGCACCAATGCAGAAGGCCTCGTTGCACCAGAAACAGCTTTAGGGAAGCAGATCAATTGAACCACTAATTGGTGAACTTAACCTCTCCCCTTCCCTTCCACAGCACTGCTAATAGTTTTACAGCTCTGGAGGTTTAGACATTTAATAGGGAAAAAAGGGCTGGATTAAAAGGCAAGCAAATTGGAGGAGACTGAGAAGTATGAATTCTTATACTGTTGTGCTCCCATGCTTACTTCCTTCTCTAACTTCATTAGCCTCACAGAGCATCATGATGATGTAAAATCAGCCAGCAGCAGCCAAGCTGCCCAGAAACAAAGAGTTGTGACAAAAAAGTGTTATAAAAATCAATCCCAAAGAAAGCAACCAGAAACTCCCTCCTATTCTAGCTTCTGTATAGATATAGTCATCTAGAAACAAAAAAAGGAGCCAGAAACCAGGGGAAATGCTTATATTTTTATATCACAGCATTGAGCACAGTTAAGAACAAGCATGTACTTTTCATGCTATGCACAATGCCAGCACAGTACTTCCTCTCCCATTCTTCACAGTGGCTTAAAAATAAGAACGGGGGGGAAGTGTTTCAACATTAAGTGACCCGAGACAATACGACACCCAGAGCAGAGTTCGTGCCTGGAGACAGACTTAGAGGACAAAGTGAGTTCATTCACAGCACTGCACTGGTCAGTAGGGAAGGTTAGTGCCCTACTTAATGCACAGCAGGAGGAGGATGGATTTTAAGAATATTTGTGTGATTTTATGTAGTCAAAAGATGACACTGATGTTACATCACTGGACAAGCCCCAGCCTTCAAATATCACCAACCCCTCATATGAAAGTTCTTCTGCACTGACTCCATCAGAACCTACTTACGACCTTTTCTCAGTAAGTGTTATTTGGTACACAACTATGATCATAATAAGAGCGGGTGACCTTATAAAGGAAAAACAGCCACTTGGGAAAAGTATTTGGAAAAACATCATTCAGACTCCTGGCTTTTCTCTCTCAGCCCCGCTAGGAATAGGGTAGCATCACTTGGAGCTTAATTAAGGCTATAGTCTATAGGTCTGTTTCAAGTAGGACAAGAGGTAATAGCTTTAAGTTGTTCCAGAACAGATTCAGAGTGGATGTTAGGAAGCATTTCTTCTCAGAAAGAGCAGTGCTGCAATGGCACAGGCTGTCCAGGGCAGTGGTGGGGTCACCATCCCTGGAGGTGTTTCAGAGGCATGTGGATGTGGCACCAAGGACATGGTCAGTGGGGATGGTGGGATTGAGTCAAGATGACCATGGAGGTCTTTTCTAACTGTAGTAATTCTACAAATCTAAGTAACAGCTAGCGAGGCTGCAGCTGCTTTCAAAGAAAGCCAAATTAAGTTGGACTTCAAATGCTGCTGTGATGTTCAAAGCCTTTCAGTTTTGTCCTCCTTTTTCTTTGCTGCAAATGTAGCTGAGTGTCATGCTAGCGCTCTGTACAGTGTCCAAAATGCAGTGGGAGAGGGGTGGGAAACAAGAGAAGGAAAATCTGGGTAAGGCTGAAGCATCTGGATAGCCTCAATGGTCCAGTTTAGCAAGACTTTCATGTACACACAGCAGCTAAAGAACAGAGTAACCATTATGCATGCAGTAAAAAGACTTATTCAGTGCAAAAATGGCAGTTGCAAACTTCTATCTATATGGATAAATTTGCCACAAATGTGCATTTCACGTGCACTATGTTAGTCTGATTTGTTTTTCCTTCTGTTTTATAGGATTCAGATGACCAGCAGCTTGTGATGAGCGGTCCTTACGAGGAACTTCAGAATTAAAGACTCGGTTTGATATTAGTCAGCTATAAATTCCTATTTACATTTACTGTGGGGAAAATAAAACACAGCACCTACAACTGTCAGGAAATAAAATCTCATTATAAATTAAAAACCAAAGCAAAGGAGTACAGCCTTGTTTAACACACAGTCCGCAAGGTTTGCAAAGTTACCAACCCTCAGAAACATCAGCTGAGAAATATCTACTCTGAGTGCTAAATGTCAAAGTGAGGCTCAACTCTCCACCTGTCCAGGAGGAAAGAGGGACTTATCTCTGTACCAAAAACGCAGGACTTTCACTGGCCTATCTCACTGCTTTTATTCTTCCACACAGGATTTTAAATTGCCTCAATCACACAAGGCTGATAACTTGGCAAGTATCCTAAATTTGCTACTACTCCAGCTCTGCCTTTGTTTTGGCTCCGGTGCAATTACAACGAGCTGCTGCGAAACAGAACGTGTTAAATCTGTAGTTTTAAATGAAAAACCATAGCTTTTGGTTGGATTTTTTTTTTGTCCCAGTGTCTTTTCCTTGAATTGCAACACCAGTTTCCTGCTCCAGCATTTCCAGCTTTTCTGAGTTGGTTTATATCTCGCATCACTCTACAAAGGGCAGGATTAAGCATAACCCTACTCCTTGCTGAAGTTGCTATATAAGAGCATTAAAATAGTAATACGATTGTACTTGAGCCATTTGGGGGATGAAGCAGCCAACAAAGATGGATGCACCTTGTTATTCTGCAACCACATTTTCAGACCAGATCTTCAGGTCTGACAGAAGCCACCTTTGCCAAGCACATGAATGCTGCCTTTCAGCCAACACTGCAATAGCAGCTGCTATTCACTGTTAGAAATGAATTACCCCAAGTTTGCCTGATAGAAACCACAAAACTGCAAGGAAAGAAGGATGCTATTGCTCAGCAGCAATGTTCACATGCAGCATACCTGTAAGGGGGAGGGGGAAACAAGGGGAAAGACAGCACCTGCAGGGATACATTCATTCCCTCTGAGAATATCCCCCCTCCTGTCAGGGACTGATGACATCAAGGACAGCCAAGGAAATCTCATTTGTAAATACATGACTGAAGGCCACAGACTGACTTCCATAGGACTTCCTCTTGCTCCTTAGCCACATCTTCTTGATTTTCCCTGGAGACAAAAATACTTCAGAAGAAACACACCCATAAATATACACATTTAAGGGACTATTCCTTAGCCAGTTTTGCAGCAGTACAATTCATGCTCTTTCCCTCTCCCAAATTACAAAAAAAAAAAAAAAAAAAAAACATTTCTCACAAGAACCAGAAGATAAAGTCCAAGCATTTATTTTTTGTCATAATCATTAAATATTTTCATCACAAAATGTTTCCACAGTTCATTAAACTCTTCTTTTACCACACTATTGAATCTCTTCAGCATTTTTGATAGAACAGAAAATGAAATTATTCTTTCTTCAGTGTTCAAATGAACTATGCTCCCAAAATGAATAGAAACAGACATTGTCCTTTCAATGCACCCAAGTCTTTGAAGTCAGTAACGAAGGGCTCAAATAAATAATGCAGAGAACACAGAGGTACACAGCTCCAGTTCTTTGAAATCACTATAAAAATGCAAGACATTTTTAAAAGGCTAACATTCTAGCACTGAAAAATAAATATCACATTTTAGAACTCCCACTTAAACTCATATTGTATATAGTTTTAAAAGAACATAACTCTCCCATAATTGATTGTTGTCATGCAGTGCTGTTTATTTCAAGAAGTCATGCAATATAAACAAGGTTTATTTCAGCTAACTGTTGTCAGGTAGCTTTGTACAGACTTTGGATGGATTTCTAAGGTAAGAGAGGAGACAATTATGTTGAAACAAAATGGGCAGTGTGTGGCTAACATCATCCAACTGTTCCTGGGGATCATGGGAAAACTGGGCAAACAAAGTGACTTTCAGCCAGATTTCAAGAAATCAACATCAGAGCTATAACCAAAGCATTATGAAATCCAATAATGCAGAACTGAGTAACAGCGCTAGTTAATGGCAGGTAGTAAGATGATAGTAAGATGAACACACATTTTGCTTCGTTTTAAACAGTGCATTGAGATCTCTAGAACAAGAAAGGTGCTTACAGAGTAACATCAAGCTCAGTTCAGCTGAGCATGATGACGAGGAGCCCAAGGCAAACTGGAGATGCTTCCATCCCCAAAGCTCAGCTCATAGAACAGCTTGCATTATCCAATTGTGCTAAATCTCTTGCACAGCCTCACCAACACCTGTCCTGATAACACCCAACTAACTCTCTGCAAAATCATCTTTTCTCTTTCCTCAGGACAGCAGGACTGTCAGATGAGCTCAATCATTTCAGGTACACCCACCTGTTCAAACACACACACTTCAGGAGTGTTGCATGTCAAGTTTGAAACAAGAGCATAAGAAAACCATGAACAGAAAATCTACAAGCACATCTCCAGGCTTTCAGACTGATTTCAAGCATACAGGAAAACCTCATACGAAATTGTGCAGGCTAAAATACATTCATTACTTGCAAATATGCTTTTAAAGATACTGAAGATAGCACATCTTGAACTCAGTACAGATCCATACACATAAGACAGGCTAAAAACAAACAGGAAAACTTTTGGTCACCAAAAGTTTGTCTACCTGACAATCACGGTAGGAACCAAGTGATGTCCTAAAAATGAAAAATACCAAACTCTGTTTATTTTATTGATTGTTACACTTTTAACAGAAGAATCCTTAACTAAAATTTGAAAGCTATTAAATCATTTATATGCCTTCTAAGAGGACTGGAGCAGGAAGCACCACTTAAGACAAAAAAAACAAAAACAAAAAAAGAAAGCTTTCCTTTGGATGCAGAGAAAAGAAAGCCTCCCAGTTCAAAATCAACCATATAGCAGTTCTATAAAGTGCCTGTTTGAGGAAACACATCAACTGATGCTTTCCTTGTGCAAAATAGAGATTTTCAGCTCTAATCTTTGGAACATAGGTAACACCCAAAGTCTATGCTCATGCCTTACTTACCATTTTAGTAATTCAAAAAACTTTTCACCTGCACGGTCAAAATTGTTTTGCTTGATACAAATTTTACATTGCCCCCAGCTCAGCTTTGGGGGTTTCAGATAAAAAGAATGTCATCAGTTAACTCTGGTTTTCATTTTCTTCATATACCTCTCCACCCCCCCCCCCCCCCCAACTCATTTGCCCATTGTGCGTATGTACTTTTGAACACAGAAGCCTGTCACTGAAGGCTACATGAAATACATTCTCACCGAGAGAGCTCCAAAACTGCATTGTATGCCACTGTAAGACACTTAGAAATGTAAAAAGCAGCATTTAGGATCGATCTGAAGCCTGATGGAATTCTCTTTAGTTTTAAAATGCACTCTGTGAGACCTCCTGAAATGGCTTTGTTATTAGAGAGTGGATATTTAGTTTGTTTAAAAACTAAGAAAGAAACATGTCTAAAAGCAAGCAGAAGGAAGCTGAAGCAGGCCAAGCTTCCTGCTAGTGTCAGGTTTAGGCTCAGGTCCACGTACAGCCAAGAACAGACACACAGGCTGGAAAACCTGAGCACACCTGTACAGCAGCCATCACAGTGCAGCAGAGATGCACACACAGATGATACTGGTTACTTCAGTTCCAGATAACATGCCAGCTACAGCAACACAAAGTTAAAATGCTTACACCAGCTCTCTAAATCTCACCATAACCCAGCTGGGAACTTCACATCACCACATTATTAATACTGGATTTAAGTGTTTGAGTGCCAAAAGCTGTTGCAGGCTGCAGCTAGAGTTCTGAAGGGACAGCATAGCTCTCTCTGAATCATGTGGCTGTAGTTTCAAATCAACAAAGGCAACCACCCTTGAATGTCAGTGTTTCCTCCCTTCCAGCCCACAGCTATTTTGGCAGTCTAGCATATCCTCTGTGTGTAAGAACAGACTTTGCATCTCTGAGCAGGCGGGGAGAAAATAAGTACTATGCTTATGAGAACTGGTATGAATTACATTTAATCAAGGTACTTGATTCAAGTGACTTAAAATGCATCTATATTCCAAAAAAGACAAATTAGCCCATTTTAGAGAGAACAAGGCAAGTGCTTATTTGACCTGAACTGTCTCTTGTAGGAAGGGTATTCTGAATGTACCGGTGCACAGCTGGTCTGACCAGCCAGGAAGTTCATGCTGCAAAGGAGTCCTTCTTGGATAAAATGTGTAATCAGGCTCATAGTTCAAGAGACAACTCAGTGATGCCATGTAGATGTCTGCAAATCTAGAGAGACGTCTGAGGAAGTAAGTGGGATTCTCGTCTGTTCTGAATAAGCTTCCAAACTGTGTGTTGAAGAAATTCCTGTTCATTTCCCTGTCCCCCAAGAGAGAAAACAAAGAATGAAGGGAACACACTTGCACACATCTCTTTACGCTCTTTACTTGCACGTGCATGGCCCAGAAATAGTCATCATAGCAGAGAATAGAACAGCTCTGACACAGAGCTCAAGAAGCATTTGGGCACTGCTGTCAGGAACATGGTCTGATTTTTAGGTGGTCCTGTGTGGAGCCAGGAGTTGGATTCTCTCCTCATGGGTCCATTCCAACTCAGGATATTCTATGATTTGTATTTCTCCCACTAAAAACAACGGGAAATGCTTCTTCAGAAAGGTGGCACCTCAAGCTTTCACTTTCCTTACCACTTCTAGAGGTAATGAAATAATAGTCTTTATCTAAATCCTAATGGTATCTCTTCATCCAAGAGATAAAAGAATAAAAAATAAAGTTTAGATTAACATACACAAAGAAAACAGGAATTAATTTGAAGAAGAATTTAATAGTCTCCACCAAGCTTTACTCCAATTTCATTTACTTTCAAATTCTAGAGAAACCTGTGGAAAACACTACATCAAACTCTTAGCTACCATGAAGAATACTGCAAATAGTTAAAACTCCTATTTTTTACCTCATCTCCTTTCTTTCTTTCTTCCATTCTTCTAAAATCATTTGTGAATCAGGATCACGGTGAACCTGGAATGTGATGACAGGTAACAAAGGATTTCCTCATCAATGAGCCTGTCTGTTAATACACCCTTATCAGCTAATAGGACAAGAGCAATGCTTCCAAGATCACTATACAGAAAATAACATGTTTTAAGTGGAGAAAAGCATTAAGGTTATGAGAAAACTCTTTTAATTGCAAAAAACTACATTTATCTGCAGTTGAACTGCAGAACTTCAGTGGGAAAGAAGGCACTTAGAACATCAATACCCAGCATTTCGAAACATGGCTGGATCCCTTCAGCTATACAGAACTGATTACACATACACAGAACAAACCTGCATGTGTTCCAGTAATCCTGTCAGAGTTTGTAGCCAGGTCATGGTTTGAATGTACTTCTCTGTGTTCATGATTTTAATCTCTGATCGTAACTCTGGGATAATCGCACCAGTGCGCCAGCCATGCTTCAGGGTCAAATCCTATTTACCAAGAAGAATTAAAAATTCAATTAGCAAGAAAAAAACCCATTAACACCTACTTAAATACTGAAGAATTCGAGCATTCTTAATTCCAAAGGGTGTTAATTTAACTGCTTTTTCTGCATAAGCAGACATTAAACTGCAGGAACTAATTGTGCCAATATGCGATAGGTTTTAATCTTAAAGTATGTTCCAAATCTCACATTTTCAGAGAGAAAGAACACATGAGTAGCTGCATATAAACACTAATTCATTAGGTTTAAAGGAAACAGTACAAAATTCCTTTCATAGATGAGACCTCTGCTGCTGTCAGAAGCATCTAGGGGAAATTGCATGTTTCCAGCTATTCAAGTTTTGCCTGATGAGTACAAGATGAGACAAGTGCTACTTGGAGCACAAAAAACAGAGAAGTCTTCTCCTTCCTTTCTCAGCCTCTGAAAGGTGCAGGGTTACTTTTCCATGCAAAAGCAGACCGGGGCAAAAACATTAACACCTGCTGCTGAAACATGTTATCACCACATTGTCAGCACTCACTTTTGTAAAAGTATTTATACGCAATCAATTGCAGAAGAGTTAATGACATTAACTTATTTTAAAGTGCCAGCAAACAGCATGTTTGCTGGTAAGGTAGTAAGAAGACACCTGGACAACAGGACTGCAAACCTCACAAGATCTCGGGAAGAATGTCAGTTTACCATTAGTGACAGAGGGATTACCACCTGCCATTCAAAACAGAAGTTCATTCCGTTCTTATTACACTTGGTATCAACCATCAGCCAAATCAGCTACATTCTATACATTGGGATGTAGCAGAAAGTAAACATGGACATCTGACACAATCAGTATCTGGATCAGGAGTACAAATTCCCATCCCTTTAGTGATAGGACAAGGGTTTTAAGCTGAGGGAGGGAAGTTTAGATCAGATGTCAGAGGAAAGTTCTTCACAGAGAGGGCGGTGAGGCTCTGGCACAGGCTGCCCAGAGAAGCTGTGGATGCTCCATCTCTGGAGGTGTTCAAGATCAGGTTGGATGGGGCCCTGGGCAACCTTGTCTAGAAACAGACCTGGAGGTTGGTGGCCCTGCCTGTGGCAGACAGGCTGGAACTCTATGATCCTTGGGGTCCCTTCCAACCCAAGCCATTCTATGATTCTATGAATCCCTGGGCCCAGGATGTAAGCAAGTTAAATGCTACAAGTCAGGTGGAAAGTACAATCAGCCTTCTGTGGCACTGGTTTTCTTTAATGCAAGAAAAGCAACATGGCTTACTACCAACTCAGATTTTGCTGTATTCAGAAACTTCTCATTAAATAGCATTCTATTGAATAACTGTGGGAGAAGGACACAAACAAAGGCTCAGCTTTTATCCTGTTTCAAGAGAGTAAGCTTCTTACTGCCAAGTCGCTGTAGATGTGATCACCAAAGTAGAGCACCTTAGAGCCCCTCCAACCAGTCAGCTTCAGAAATTCGTACAAGTTGCCCTACAGAAACAACACATATATTGAGACAGCATGCAACTTGCACTATCACGGGCACAATAAAATAATTTAGTACCCATTTTAAAATATTTTTATATCAATATTTATATCTTGCCCTCAGTGTAAGTATTATGAATCCCAAGTTTCACAAGCTATTTCAGTAACACAATTACTTTTCACACGTACTTTAAGTGGCAAGTAAACAGCAGGGATACAACACCAACAATCAATTTGAACCACTTAAATGATTAAAATAACCTTAAAAAACTATTTCCAAGTCTTTATGATAGCTGAAGTTCAGGACCCTAAGAAATTGGCATCAAATCTGAGCCAAAAGCATTGGAAGTTACTGAAGTGCACCTGTTTGTAGATCTGGCCTTTCTGCAGTTTGTGGATTTTGTCCCAAAGCAACACTCCCCTTTCATTCACCTTCCGAAATGGTCTAGAATAGAATTACACACAATTGTTACGTGGTTTCTAAAAGTATTCTGCTATGAAAAGCGCTCATCTTTCAGAAGGAAAATGTGCTTAATAGCAGCTGAATATTTTGTAAGAGGAAAAGCAAAGTTTTAAAGTGTCAGATACAGCCAGGTAAATGTAATGTTTCTTCACAGTATACTGATGACATCTATAACAGAGTTTAAGAGCAATTTTTGAACTAAGGCAGGGAATCAGCCTCCTCAGATAGAGGGAGAAAGTGTCAGTGATCTGCCATTAAGGAAAGAATGCAAAAAAGAATGAAAATATTTAAAATCTTGCCCAATATCTCACTTTGTACAACTGAATGGTTGAGGAAGGCAGCACTGAACTGAGGACTGCAAGGTTGTGAAATTAAATGGAAAATAGAGCAAAGGAGAAAAAAAAATCCCACTTCTATCTCATTTTCAAACTTTTAAGTACATTTAAAGGAATAGATCTTTTTCAAGTGTCAGAAGTGCTTACACATTTGAAAAGTATTTATTTGACTGAACAAGCAGTCCACCCTTTGAATATTACATATGACTAAACAAAACCACAAGCAATAAAACATTTCCAGATGAAGTGCAACTTCTGAAATGTACCAACAACTCCCAAGTTTAGAGAAACGTTTAACTAAACTACATGTGTTAAAAAGAGCCTCTATGACTAACTCAGTCCAGGAGACTAGACCTGTATTAGCTATTGGAACTTTCTCAGGTAATAAATGGTAATATTTGGACTTCAAAAAGGGGTGTTTCTGTATTTTCTAATGACCTTAAAACAAGATTTCATGAAATACAATTTCATTTTATATCATCCCCAAGTCAAAATAATTCATAAAATGCTTTATTGTTTTATACCAAATAAGCTGCTTGAAACAGTCTTTACTAAATACCTACCTTCGCTTATCATTGAAGAAGTTTGGCTTATCAGCCTGCACAATGACCACATCAAAGAGATCCCTCCAGTCCTTGCCAACTATGAATCTCATACCTTTGTCCCTAAAAAGGGCAGAGGGTTATTAACAGCTAAGCATAACAGAAGTGCAACTATTATTAGGACAGTGTAATAAATTGCACTCAATCTCATCCTCCCCATCCTTCATAAATTGATAGCTGAACAGAAAATGACTTCACTTACACAAAGCTGCTGGGACTGTTTGTGATAAGAAACATCTTCTTGCCATGATCAGCCAGCTTAGCTAACACTGCACGAGTTTGTTCAGCATAACAGATATACTTCTCTGTGAGGATTAAGGAAAAAATGTTAATCAAGCCTCTCTAGAGAGGAGTTTTCTGTGTTCAACCAAGGTTTCCAAGCATGAGGCTATACTTAATAGAGGCACTCTAGATAAACGGTAACATCTCTTTCAAACTTTACAACTTAGAAACTGCAATCTCAAATAAAAAAAAGTCTTGACAGATGATGTCATCAGTACTTACCAATATCTGCTTCAATTGCTCTATACATTATTCCTTTGATGTGGACATCCCTGATTGAATCCTGTCAAGAAATCAAGAGAGCACTGAAGAACTGAACGATCTTTTCAAGCATGAAAAACTGCACAGTAATAATTTGCTTTTATAACAATTGCATTCCCTGAATTACATTTTCAGCTTCGCAGAAATGCCACGTAGTATTCATTATGCATACACCAGCACTAGACAAAGAAAGCTTGTTCTTCAAGGAAACAATGAAATGGGCTTGTAACAACTGTGACAGGGCACTCAGAAGGGTAAAGGGAAGGTAGGTGAAAGCCCTTTGCAGAAGCCAAGTCATCACAGGATTCTGATGTTCTCTGGAGCAAAATACATTCCTTCCCTTGGGCAAGGGGAAGCTACAAGTCAGACTTTAAATTATCATCACCCCAATATTCCCTGATTTAAAAAAAACTGAACAGACAAAAGAAGCTAGATCCTTAAGCACAGGACCCATAAGGAGCTCTGAGGGCATTCAGCATCTCTTCTGAGCTGGCTCTGAACAAAAATGCTTTGTTTATGACAGTGATACTGCCATACTGGCACTTAACACTGTGCACAGCCCATAAACTCTTTAAGAAGTCACTTTTATGCAGTTTCAAAAAAGTTGGTAACATTGAGCAGTTATGTGTATGGAAGTTTCTACAAACATTTCAGCAGAAGTCACAAAAACTAGCTTTTTGACTACATAACTGTAGGCAGAAGGAAAAATTAGGAGGAGATGAGAGGAACTCCACTGGAGAAGAGAGAAGTTCAACAGTCAGGCCTATCACATACACTTAACTAAACAAAAGAGGCCTCAAGAAATAAAAACAAGAAGTGTTCAGATGGAAAGGTATATCTTTAATAATAGCAAAAGAAGCTTTACTGACATGTGAGAGCTTCTTTACTTTCCTCCTAGCCGCCCCCATGCCACAGAACATGATTTTTAAAACAAACTGTGAAGTTATTGCCTCTTTTCCAAGGTTTTCTATCATTTTTCTTAAGTTTTTATGGTTTTATAGCAATAACTACTCTACAGGAAACCTAAAGCTGAGTTATTTCACTGGAATTAATGCAGCAGCATTAGTTTTGTGAGGTGCTCACAGACAAGATGCACAAATATGTAGGTTTACCTAGATCTTCAAAGTCAGTACCTTGACATCTTTGTACAGATGAACAGGCTCATAGTCTATGTTGTTTTTCAGAAAATACTCATTCACACAAGAAAGGAGTGTCATCTCTGGCAAGGAAAATATATCCATGAATTGCTTCATTGTATTTCCTTGTGAGCTCTACAAATGAAAAAAAAGAAAAAAGGTCAGACATTGATTCTCAAATTGGAACACTTCCATTCACTTAATAGAAAAATTTCAGATTAATTGCAAATACTCAGCCTTTGCTACCCATCTTCTCACTGTATTAGGACTCTTACTGAAAGTATGTTGACTCAAGAAAGTAACTAACAAAAGCACTGCCTTTTTTCTGAAAATTTCTCATGAAGAACCACTGCTTTAAAAACAATATTTTATCTCATGAACACATAAAAGAACATTCAGCTAAGCCAAAAGAAGCATTTGTTGGATGTCCACAATTTTACAAGCAAACAGCATTGGTATGGGGCAGAGAGAAAGGAAACAATAGTGGTTTTATTTAATTAAATGCTAACTAGGACTGCAAAACAATTCACCCTCCTAAAAAGAGATAAAATGCTCTATCTACAATAACTAATGTAAGAACAGGCATCCACTCCACAAAGGTTGTAACTATAGTTCACTTTCATTTAAGTAGAGGATCTCACTGTAGGAATAAATACTTTAAGAGGGTAAAACAACCAGATTTCTTTCTTCAAAACAGCACACTGGTCAAGACCATAGAATAATTGAGGCTAGAATGGATCTCTGGAGGCCACCTGGTTCAACCCTCTGCTCAAGCAGGGACAGCTACAGCAGGTTGCTCAAGATCACGTCCAAGAGGCTTTGGAAGATCTCAAAGGAAAGGACTCCATAATCTCCCTAGGCAACCTGTATCAGTGCTTGGTCACCCTCACATTTGAAAAAGCATTTCCTGACGTTCGGAGGGAAGCACTTGAGTCTAAGTTTGTTCTGTCACCTTCCTTTTCAAGATCAGCAGAATAGCACTGAAGACCAAAGTACCCCCTTAACAAGTTCCAGACTGATATTCAGAGCTGTTGCAGCTGCTCCAGAGACCACATGTAAGAATTAAATGGAAATTTTAAGTTCAGTATGAAGGTAAGGCATCAGACATGGTTCACTTCCCAGCCTTTATCAGATTTGCTGTGCAACTGAGTAAGTCACTTGACTTTTCAATATTCTACTTCTGTATGTGTGACTGGGCAAGGCAACAGTAAAAAGAAATTACACTAAGTGGGAGATAAAGGGTATTTGTCATGTCAGAGAGAAAGCTTCTTATCTAACACCTTAAGTCAACCAGTTATTGAGGAAAATATAACAGGAGGAACAAAAAATACAATCCCACTCTCCTAAAAAGAACCACAAAGATCATTCCATTTGTAAACAGCAGTAATTCTTTTGCTTTTATTTTACCTTTCCATAAAAGTCACTCATTTGTTCCAAGGGAACATGGGAACCATCATACATTGCAATGACTTCTTCATCTGGGACAACACTGAGGCCTCTGGAAAATAACAAAAGGTTCAAAAGTCGCACTAAAATTTTGAAGTAATTACTGAATAAAAATCCATCAGATTATCACTTAAGTCTGGAGCTTACTGAAATACCAACAATGTCACAGGAACACATTAGCCTAAATTTAAACGGCATCTCTCCTTACAGAAGGAGTAACATTTTAACAGGCCGATGCATGCCAAACACATTCCAAATTTAAATCTTCTACTTTCTTAAGAGGAAAAAAAGGTAATTAGCCTCCATTGAAGCTCTGCCTCAAGGGTTTGTAGAAAGCAGTTTAAGTTTCCAGCTTCTTAAAGTAATTCCTCACTCTGCTTTTGTTTCTTAAAGCACTGATGATGTGATAGTGTGTAAACCAGACTATTCTGCATTATGACCTTGAAGATTCAAGGGAAAGAAGAACACACACAACCTTTAAGTAAGAGTTTAAGCTGCTTCAACAGCTTAGTTTCCCAAAATTTAAAATTACTGGAAGGATTGTTGACAAGTAATGAAAAAAAAAAAGTATCACAATAAATACAGAAAAAAAGACATATCAACAGATTTTCTTTATCAACTACTAAAATATTAATGGCTCCATATTCTGTGATTGGGTTGGTCTTTCTGTTGTTGTTTTTAATTATTTACAGTATCAAATATCTTACGTGGAAGCACCTAAATCACTGTGCACATGCAGCAATTCTCACCAGAAGACACATAAGTGGAGGGGAAGGCAGGGATGATTTGCTTGAGACTGAAGAACACAGAAGTCAGATCATTCAGTCCTTTTCCCCATACCTACTTATGTTTATGCTTTTTTTTTTTTGCAGTCTTGTATGCAAGACAGTTTATTTCAGAAAGTCTCGTTCTTCGTCTTAACCCAAAGCATTTTAAACAAGAGAATAAGCCCAATGTTTTCCATTATTAGAGTTTGTGTTTGGCTAGCTCCTGTACTGCACTTTTTAATGTGACATTGACTTTCACATATTCTGTGCTACTGTTGGTAGGACTACATCATTCAAGTTAGTACAGTGCTATAGTAGAGCAGTTAACTACATTATATTTTATACATATATATATAGAAAAGTTATTCAGTGTCATCTACTCCGCATCAAGAAACTGAAAGAAATACAACAAAAATGTTAAAAATGCACACCAAGCAACAATACCAGAATCAAGGATTAACTCAGGTTCTACTCCAACAACAGCTTTGCCAAATAGTACTTGAGTACTACTAAGGAAAATACTCTTTTGAATAAAGAACTATTTCAGTGCAAATCATGAGAGAAGACATTTGTGAAATCCAGAGAGGAGAGAAGACTTTCTGTAAAGCTAGACATCAGTTTTGCTAAAAGACCCACAGTCTTGACAAAGTTCACAGTCCAGCTGTATAACTACTAAGTTTATTTTATGCCACTCAAAACTTTGTACTAAATGCATCGTAGTTCATCTAAGGTAGTGCTTCCACTGCTGCTCTTGGACATGCACTGTTAAAACAGTACCAGAATTACTTAAAATCTGTCAGTGCAAGTGAGGTCTTATGCTTGGGCAAGTTCTATTATTTTCAGCAGTATAACTGGCCTACAAATACACAGAGCACATACAAGGTTAAATCTGAAGAACTACAGAGCTTAGATAGACGGCAGACAACAGCAGTGTTGGAACATAAGAGAAAGGTAATCTTAAATCAATCATGTTTAATCAAGCATGTACTGCACAAGCTGAGACCCACTAGAGACTTTCATACCAAAAGGTCACCTACACTAAGATTGTGCCATGTAAGAAAGCACAGCACAGACTGCCAATTTGAGTTGAACTCAGTATGCTCTGTCATGCTGTATGTTTGACATCACCCATGCAGAATGACACATCCAAACTTGAAAGCTCTGTGCAAATACAGCAAAGCCTTTCAAATGTATCTGCAGCCACGCTAAAGACATGCTAACAGGCACTCTGCAGCAATTGTTTACATTGAAAGCACCAGTGAAGAAGTCAGTGTATTTTTAGATGTCTTTCAGCACAATTTAACAGCCGGAAACAAAGTGACTCAGCACTATGTGACCAACCAGCTTGCCAGCTTCCCCAGCTATGGACTGGGAAAATCAGCTATGCTACGAGTTGGTAAATGTGTGCTAGCATCTGTGTGTATACATAGAGGTGCAAAGAAGGTCCCTCCAGTAAGACTGCAGTTCTCATTCATGCCTGTGCTTTTTCAGTGCACTGTTCCCGATATGTGCCAAGACATGCACTAATAAAGGCAACTAGGAGATTGAAAAACAAGAGTATACTTGGTTTCTTGTCAATACAGACAATAATTTCACCTACCTGTAGACTGTTCCTAGCTGAATGTAATGAAAAGCATCGATCTTCATTAATAATGCCTTATAAGAAAAAAAAAAGTCAGCCTTAATTGTGTGCCAACTATCTTAAACTCAAAAAAAAAAAAAAAAACCAGACCAATTTCATCTATAACAATTCTGACTCCAGACCAACTGAGCACCTTCCCTTCAACTGCTGTTATAGCTTCCAAAATACTTTAGTAAAGATTTCAACATAAGGCCTGCAAAAAAATGACCTGAGCTTAATCATGAAGATGTATCCTTTTCTTATAACAGCAGCCTACTTTAGGTTCATTCTGTTGCACTCTAACTTACTCCTTCTCCCCACAAAACACCCAGAACACTTCTTACATAAGATAAAAATAAAATTCATAACAAAAGAAAAAAAAATCCATCAAAATCCTTACACAGCACAGAACAAGACTGGAAGAATTCAAAGACTCATTTGTTTTCTTTAGCTAGGTTCTCAGCACTACATAACTCTTAATGAAGATACTTATACATACCCGGTGCACATCATAATGAAGTCCTCTTATTGCAAAATTCGGATCATAATCATACTTCCTTATTTCTGCAGGATACTAAGAGAAGAGAACAGTAAACTGATTTTAAATTACTTTAAGAAGAAAATCTGAAAGAATGCTTCTGTGTAATTTGAAGAGTGTGTGGTTTATCTGCTTCTCATTCCTGCTAGCCATTAAAGGTGCTTTTAAGTAAGTTGATGAGATTTACAGGAAGGTACACACAGCATGAGGCAAGCCAAGATTTTAAACCCAAGTCAAGCACAGTATTTGAACATCCACATTCTAATCAACTGTAAACATCAGTCTCCTGATCAAAGAGATTTTAATATATGCACCCATGAAAATAAATTAAAATTTTAATTGCTGTATTACCTTGGACTCTGATTTTTTTTCCAAAAAAATGTAAGCTTAGAATCATAGAATACCTCGAGTTGGGAGGGACCCATAAGGATCATTGAGTCCAACCCCTCACTCCACACAGGACACCCCACAAATAAGACCATTTGTCTGAGAGTGTTGTCCAGGAGCTTCTTTTACTCTGGCAGGACAAACTGAAGACACCTCAGCCTATGAATTCAAGATTCCCAATCTCATTCTAATGAATATTTTGGAAAACATTTGAGATCACATTTGAGATCAGCTATTTCAAATTACAGCACTATTCTTCCCAGGCACTGGATTGGAGCATACAATAATGTCAGACTTCCTAAAATGTCTGCTGGCTCTTTAGACTACAAGGCTTGAAGAGTACGGCTACAAATAGTTATGCCTTTTCACTTGCAGAGGACTTCCAAAAAGCAAAGCTGGTAAGAGTGTAGACCCCAGGAATTTCAAACAGCACATGGTACTGCCTGACACAGCTGTCCATCAGCAAGATATGCCTGGCCCATAGACACTTTACACTCAGTCAGTGATTTATTATAACAGTGCAATTCAACAAAGGCTTAGAAGTCACCTTCTCCAAGCATTCACCATGCTACATCTTAAAACAGATACACCTGAACATCTACAGCATAACATCAGACCTGCATCTGTGGAACCAGTACCTCTCAGGGTACATCACAGATCAGATCCCAAAGTAAGTTGAGTGTTGAACACAACCCAAGTGAGTCACCTAAGAAGAGCATCGCAGTGACCCAACTGTATTACTTCTGGGAGTTGCTTCACTGTAGACACAACCTCGCTTTTCCAGAAAACCATGCACTGATTAAAAAAAACAAATAAGCAGTAGTCATCTGTTTTTAGTAAGATTCCTCATCTCTTATCTACACATCGGTGGGAAAACAATTATTATCAGTAGCCTGGAGGGGGTACTTCCACATATGCTCTTGTTTTTTTATGCAAAAGAGTTAGGTTCTGTATCATGTTGTTTATAAAGAGCACAGGGAGAATACACCCTCCTATCAGACTGGCCCATTTCCAATTGACTGTTATTTTAGCATTAAAAAATTACACATCCAGCAAATGCCTTAGGTAAGGGTTATATCCTTTTGTTTTTAAAAGGAGAAATGCTCCACTCAAACTCCTTTTTTTGATTAACCACCTGAAAGATGATATTTCATTTTCTTTTCACACACCGCAGCACTCTTAGAACTTGATGCACCTCACATACATCCTCTACTTCTCTATAAAAACTCCACACATAACATGGCTGGCTTACAAGACGGAGGGGGGAAAAAAACATAGGTTGTACAGCCACAATGAAGGCTCTAGCTTTTTTATTTTTATTTTTTAAATCAAATCCCAATTTTTCCAACAAGTTTTTTTTTTTTTTATCTCTGCAGAAGAGCACTTGCTCTGCAACTGTTGCAGAGACTGTGCTCATGCCAAGTGAAGGACTGTTTTTCTTTAATTATAGGTGCCTTTCTCTTAGCTTCTCAACTGTCACCCCCCTACTCTTGGTTCCAGAGAACATGGGGGACGCCACAGATTTCAACAAAAAAATAGAAATTCTAAAAACTGCTTGTAAATATGTGCAGAACTGATCAGGAACCATAAAGCAAAACAAAGGGAAAAAACACAGGAGGACAGGAGGATATGGACTGTGCTCAATTAAAGACCACAATGTACTACATGTGTCTAAAGTGGCCACATCAAGAATAAGCAAGGAAATTTTGTTTCTGCATGCTTGACTTTGCCACTTCAATGTATTCTGACAGAAGGGCGTCTTCTGCACGTGTGCCAGTACATGCAAGCAAAAGACTAAGCCTAACCTGGCACACAAATCAAAGCTTTCTTACAAGCCAAAAAAATAATCATAAAAATAGCACCATTTGCTTAAACCAAGCACCACTTTTAGTAGCAGTACATATATACCATATAGGCTACAGCAGTCCAAATAATGGGACACAAGGCCCATAAATTAGAGGAGACACAAGCCTAAGAACAAGGACTTACATTCCACACCTGCTGCCACCTGTGAGATGAGCAGTAAGTTGATGTTTATTCTTTTGGGCATATTTCAAAATTCCTTGTTTAATACAGTGTATTTTGCAATTTTTGATTAATTACATTACACTGCCATGACCAAAATCTTTCACTGTAGTGACAATGCTATCTAAAAGTTATTTCTACTGTTAATGTCAAGATAATCATTAGGCAGCTACAGAAGTTGGTATTAACAAAAACTGTTGTCTCTCAAGCTTCAAGAGATTATATACTTCAATAAGCTTTTTCAAAAGGTAATTGGAACTTCATTCACTACAGTGCAAGAGACTCATCAAAACAACAAACAGTAATAACTTTACTATCTGAATTAATTCAAATAATAATGACTGAGTAACACTTTTGTCTTCTTACTGCTACTCTAAAGGACCTTTCAAGAACCAAGTCACTTCAGTAAAGTGTATTTACACACACTACAGAAATTGCTACCAAGGCACACCAAGTTTAGGGGGATCAAATTGTGTATGCTTGTAGTGTCCGTGAAGTTTTGTTTGTTCTTGAAGGGGTATTTATAGATGTTTATATATAGCTAACCTTTGGATTGAAACATGAATGGGTAGTGTTATTCTGCTTGTATATTTTATACAAACTCAGCTTGAAAATAGTTTCATTGTTAGCCCGTATACTTCTTCCTTTTATTTTCTTGCAATTCCTACACTGCTGTTATTTATGCTTCCTCCAGTCCACACTTGCTTCAGACCTTTTCCCTCCAATATCTTCAATTTTCCATGCAACCTCTCTGTATCTCCTTCCTTGCCTCCTGACAAACAGTTAACACCTCCCATCTCCAACCCAGTTCCAAGCTGCCTGGATGTTTATGGGCAACTGACACAAACACACTGCTTGGCCAGACAGCAGATACACACTCCTTTGGGGACTGCTGAGCACTTATTTGGGTCTCCTGTATCCAACCTCTGATTACAGTGTCACTGCACACACCGCTGCTTTAGGTAACTGGGCTGAAATGCTGAGAGTATAGAGAGGCAGACTGCACAATCACAGATCTCATTCTTAAGAAGACAGGCTGAAAATATTCCATGCAGAATATCATCACTACCCTCACAGAAGTGCAAATAAAAAAATAAATTCAAAAAAATCAAAGAAGAAAACAAAATGTTCCTTGACTGTTGCCAGACTGTACTCTGCTCAAATCTGCAGCTGAAAATAAATCAGGACTTCTGTGGTTTGTATGTTAGCTGTTGTAAAAAAAAAAAATGTGTTACAAAGGAGCCAAGGCAGGGTTGAGGCACAAAAAGATGAGTTATATCTCCCTCAACTAGAAATGACCCATTATACTCTTCAATCACAGAATTATTGCAACTCCAATAATTTTACTTACCCTATGCTCATTAATAAGAAGATCTCGTGCAGCATTGAAGATCAGTGTGTGCAGATGTTTAGAATAAAAGACCAACGTGTAGTCGTAATCAAAGCCATAGATTTCAATGTCTGACAGGCTCATTTCATTGTTTGAAAAAATAGCGTCCGGGTTCAGCATGTTACTCATGATTGAAGGAACTAATTCTGGGAACAGAGGAGAGGGGAAAAAAAATTATACCAACCTCGTAGTTTATGTAAGAAAACCATTAGCAATTTCTAAATATAGATAAATGAAGATGGAATCTATTATTTGGATTGGATTCACATTAATGTATTATCTAACTCTCAGTAAAATGACGTTATTGAAAATACTATCCCTACTTTGCCATTGACTCACAGTTTTTACTTGAAGACTTTCCTCAAACAAGTAAAACAGAAGATGTGTTTCTGAATCATGCTTAACACAGAACCCCAGAATCAATATATGTTGCTTTTGCCAACTTGACTGATTTATTTGTATTTAACAATTCCTTTAAAAATGCATACTGGAGTTTGAGGAGTGGAGGGTTGTTATCACTCTTATTCTGAGAGCTTTGTCTTCTCTCATTATTTGCTCCAGGTTCTGCCCCAAAAGCAGAACTATCATCATTTTAACCTGATGCTGTTAAAATTTTTGTTTGACCATATCAAGGGTACCACATAACTCAACTTCTATTCACGTGGATATATGGGTTGGATATTGGGAACAATCTCTTCTCAGAAAGAGTGGTGCTGCAGAGGCACAGGTGGTGGAGTCACCATCCGTGGAGGCATTCAAGAGCTGCGTGGATGCAGCACTGAGGGACGTGGTCAGTGGGCATGGGCTGGCAGTTGGACTAAATGATCTTTATGGTTTTATCCAACCTTAATGATTCTGTGATTCTATATACGCATAGTTTAAGTGATTACCATGTTTCCCCAAAACAGCTCAATAAGCATAGCAATGTGTGCTTACCTTCCAGCAAGTCAGAAACTGAAAACACTCTGCTTATTCTCTTCACACATACCTGATGTGTGTAAATTGCTTCAGCTTTTAATAGCGTATTTCTCTTGATGTTTATTTGAAATGTATACTGAGAAAGAAGACCCTTTAGACTGAGCCATAACTCTAAGGCCAACACCAAAGTCATCATTAACGATGTTTGTATTTCTTGTTTAAAAACTTGGAAGAACAGCTTCAGGAGGTTGTCATCTTATTAAAAGCAAGTTCTCCTTCCTTCCCTTCCTGTATACTGACTTTATAACCCAGCCTTTGCTACTAGTGGAAAAAAAGGGAGCTTTCATCATCAAACTGCACTTTAAAGGGTGACTTTGAAGGAAATGTGCCTGGTTATTTTCTATGTATAAGCACAGAAGCAGTGACGTAACATCTCCAGCTCTGACAACTCACAGTCTACAAGCTCCACCATGAAAGGAAACAAAATAGACAGGCAGGCATGGGTACTGCAGATCTTTTCATGAAGTTAATGCTCCATTTTGAAAAATTTGGCCAACTCACAGGAAGGGAAATAGCATTTCATTCATAAAAGCAATGTGTTAGATCACTGCACAGCTAACAGGAAGATACTATAAGGAATTTAGAGACTGTCAATATTTCAGTAATCTGAAACTATTCAACTTCAGACACACACACCTGCTATTCACTGAGAGAACAGCAGTTTCACTGGGTTTTCTCCCAAGTTTCATATGAAGTGCAGCATCTCTTTCACCAAGATGGCAGAAATTAGCCATGCTGGAGCTGACATGAAAAGCTATATCCTTCATAAACAATCACTAGGGGGATTTAACAAAATAAGTCTCAACCAAGACATTACCTCCTCCTGCTTTCAATCATCACTCATGAAAATACAGTGGATAATTGTCATGTTCAGTTGAGGTGAAGAGAAAAAAAAATCAAGTGCAATTTGACACGCTACAATTAAGATAAACACTCCTATTCTACAAAAGAGATGATGAATCATTTAATTACTTGAGGATCCAACTTGAGTCTTAAGTGAACTTCCAAAGTGATGTTATTTAAACTGTAACATAGGAATGGGTATTATGCATTTTTCAAACACCTACTGTGGAGCCCAGTGAGACAACACATTGCAAACAGATATTTCACAAAAACAAAAAAGAAAAACAACACTTTAACTAGCAGCTGCCTGAAAACAGACATCATGAACAGCTATTAAATATTTGGGCTCGCAGACACAACCTATGATCAAAAAATCAGGATAGGTTTGTCATTTTAGCATCCCAATGAAACAGAATGTCAGATACTTGAAGACATTTGGCAGTTCAGGCAGTAATAATATATTCTGACTGATTCTAAAAGCATTTGCCTCACCCGACACTGACCCACACCCACCCGGAGCCTGCCATTTCCCCTTATGCTGCCCTACCATAGCTTTGAAGTATTACAGGGTGTGGGCTGGGGAATAAAGATAATTCCAAAAGTAAGAGAAGAAAAAAAAAAAAACACCATTCTCTCTCCTTTTCCCTTATCCCACTGCCCCATGCCTACAGTACCTTTCAGACACCTGTAGCACCGATCTATTTCACTGGTCCAACACTGCCAGTTTTGCTTGCACCCAGACCAAAGACATCATCAGCTCACGGCTTAGGACTTTCAGGTTGTCTGATGCTACAAATTACATTTGTTTCCCTTTTATAAGGGGCAAAACGTGCAAGACCACAGCAATATTCAGATGAGCATTAACTACGTAGGAAACGCTTTCCTGTTTGACAGCACTGAAACAATCTACCTCTTTCTACTGGTAATATCCAAGCAGCTCAGTAATGCTGAGCGTGAGAACAAAGATGGGCGCAAACTATATTTCACGGAGTCACAGAATGGTTTGGGTTGGAAGGACCTTAAAGCCCACCCAGCAACTCAGGCTGCCCAGGGTCCCACCCAAGCCAGTCTTGAGCACCTGCAGGGATAGGGCGCTTTGGGCAGTACCTCACCACCCAAATTTGCCTTTGTACGGTGCCTTCTGCAGCCTGGCAGACAGCAGCGGAGCAGTGTTCCAGGGCAGGGCGCTAACACACGGGCACGGAATCCCACGGATCTCCGTGGACCTGAGGCATCCGCACAGCCTTAACTTTCAGCCCAGCTGGGCAGGACTTCCTTACCTTATCCTCGCATTCAAAAACAACCGGCCGGCATCGCGGACGCAGCACCAGCACATTTTACTTCCCGGAGCTTTAACGGAGCCGTAGGCAAGAGAAGGAACACCGCTAAAACTTCGCAGCGTTTCAACTTCTCTGCGAGTCAAGTCCACCGCAGCAGGCACCGGACTCCCACCCTAAAGCCGCCTCCCCTCACGCAGCACCCCGGGCAGCAGCAGCCGCCCTACCCGAGGGCACTCCCCGCTACGCCAGGTGCCGGCTCCCACCCTGCCCAGCCGCCGGCTTTCGGCCGCTTCTGCACGGAGCGCTCCCCGCCCCGCTCACCCTTGGTGACCCGCTTGGCCTCCTTGTAGCGCGACCACAGGTAGCTCCGCATATCGGCGGGCGGCTCCCGCCTCTCCCGCTGCGGGGCTACGGTGCAGTACGGAGCGGCCGTAGCCGCGGGCAGGGCCCGGCCCCGCCGCCCGGAGCCCGCCCGCCCCGCCGCCAGCACAGACCGCGCCACCGCAGCCATGCTCCGCGCCCGCCGCGCCGCCGCCGTCGGCTGAAGTCACTTCCTCGGGCTCCGCCCCGGGGCCGTGCCGAGGCGGGAGGCGGGCCCGACCCGGCGGCAGGTAGCACCGGCCAGCCCTCCTGCCCGGCCCACAGAGCGGGAGCCGCCGCATCGCGGCGTGGCCCCGGCCCGGCGGGAGCGAGCGGCTCTCCGGGCGCCGCAGCCATCTGTCAGCGGTGCTGAAGCGGGGACGCGGCATGCGAATAACGCCGCAGAAGCACACGGGGCTCCCGGCGCTGCTTGGAAGCCCCCGCTGGCTTCTGTGATCAGGACAAAAAGCCCGTCCTTCTGGAGGAACAGCTGTGAAGTAGCACCGAACGCCGTGCCGCCAACCTGCCCTGCTGGTTTGGCCTTTCTAAATGCCACACTTGGATCTGGTACAGGGTCAGCAAGGTCCCAGAAGGGCTGAAGCAGAAAGCCTTCAGCTTGCACATCACCCTGGGACAATCTTGCCCAAGGAGGGGTAACCTGGATCTCAAAGATGCCTTGATACACTTCTGCATTTTTCATCTGCCCATTGCCTCTGGAGAAGAGTAAGACTGCTATGGGGACAGGTGAGCAATTGAGATGCACTGCACAGGGAAGGGTGCTGTGGGTGGGGAGCAGGCAACCACAAGCCTTATCTGTGAAGTCTTCCAAGGAAAGCAGATTCCCACAAGTCCATTAGCTCTTCCCAAGGACTTGCCCAACCATGGTGCTGATGCCCAACAGGAAACCCCTGTGTGACATGGGGCCTGCCACAGATGGTGTGAGCCCCAGGGGCTGCCCTGAACAGCCCTGCGAGGCAAGAAAAGCTGCACAGGGATCAGAGCCCTGCAGGGCTCTGCAAAATGAGTCTGCATCCCTATCACTGTGCCCATGCTATGTCACTTACAGGAAACGGGATCAACAGCCTCAGCTTCCATGGGAACAGATGGCTGAGGAAAGGACACCATCAGTGCTTCCACCCTGCTCTGCCAGATGGCAGCAAAAATAAGTGTACTGGAGAGGAACCTGAGGACCATTGTCCAGTCCCAACTGGAAGCACACAAGATAGCACCAGAAGGCTATGGTTATCGGAGGATAATGTATACAATTTCTAAATAAACTGTATGCTTATGAACCAAGTGGTTTTAGTTTGGGCTGAATTTTGTGAGCAGGAATAATTCAGAGGTTACATAGCATCCTCCATTCACAAACACCAACTCTGTTTATATCACTGAAGGCTCAGAGCACAGATAGCACGTGATCTCTAAATGTGCATACAGCCAACATCTTTGAGAATCTGTTCAGTGTTTCACATAGAGCATGTATTACAAGTTAGACCTATAATTACACCTGTATCTCATTTCTTCACTTCTCATAGGTTTACATAGGGGAAACATCAAAGTCCCCCTGCAGGCCATTCAGCAATGTCAGCTCACACTCATTTCTGTGATTACTGAGAACACTCAACACCTCAGGAACTGTTTGGCTAATGAGGAAGCTCCTGCACACCAGTGATAGCAGCAAAGCTTTCTAATCAGCTAGCGGAGCTTTCAAGTTCAGTCTAAGATGGGGCTAACATCAGATTCACCGAAGTCCCATCAGTTGAAATTAAAATGCAGTACTAAAAATGCTGACAGTCTTCTTACTCAGGCTTCTTCAATACAACATTCCAAACAGAACAGCTCTGTAAGCAATAAAAATATCTGACAGATTATATGAGTAATTTATTACAGAGGTGAGTGACCTTGGACAGACAGAACGGGCAAAAATCAGTCTTTTGGTATTTAAAGGAAGCTTATAAGCAAGATGGAGACCAACATGGTTTCACTGTGAAAAGACAAGAGGGAACAGTTTTTAAATTAAAATAGAAGATACATGGGTTAGACGTTGAGAACAAATTCTTCACTCAGAGGGCAGTGAGGCACTGGCACAGCTGCCCAGAGCTGTGCATGCCCCATTCCTGGAGGCTCAAGGCCAGGTTGGATGGGGCCCTGGGCAGCCTGAGCTACTGAGGATATAGGTGCCGGCACCCAGCAAATACTTCTGTGTGGAAAACTTCCCCCTTCCCCTCTCGTAGTTTCATATTCTGCAATAGTTCTCAAATCCAAGCACTGATTCCAGAAAGCACTTGAGCTCTGGGCAGCATTGCTTCACCATATTCTTAAAGATTTTTCACACCTCTTAACCTACTCTTCAAGATCTTTCTCCTTCCAGTGCAGTTTACTTCTATGAACTTTTTCCCTGCTTTGCTTCACAAAACTGAAAAAGCTCTGAACTGGAAAAGCCTTGGCAACACCATCATGCACATTTCTCTAAGCTCCGGAATTAGCCATCTAAGCCATGATTTTTCTCAGTATTTCTCCTTAAGACGACGTATTAAGTTCTTAGATCCATATGAAGTCTTGTTTGAACTAATAACTAACAAAAACAACATGAAATAATTATCAGATGCAACAATAACCTGTTCAAAGTCCCACTGTTGTTTGTTTTGCAGCAGCCTCCAAAATGTGATCAAGATCTAAAACAAACACTCCACAGATTTTTTAAGGGAAACCATTGTAATCAGAAACTGAAGTCTCCATACTGTTTTGTAAATACTTCACTATAAACCCTAGCTGATACTTTAAATGTTTTTCTCCCCATACTGGAAGTGGCTAGAGAAGCTTCTCTTTGATTGTGCCTATTGAGTTTCTCAGACTCTCCTCCCTGCAAAAAGGGAAAGTTTAACCCAGACACAGTCCAACCATCCAGACACCTTGCCATCTAAGTTCTGGTGCAATATTCCAACCATTATGTGAGGCATCCTGGAGTCTGCTAGGAGTCTGATCTTGCAAAGCCAAGAAATAAGCCACCTTTAATTATTCTGTACTATATCCCATGATATTATCTTTCTCAGTTGATTTCTAGCCATTTGAATTCATGATAGCTTAAGTTTAAGGCCATGTCTCAAACAGATCTGTGACACACAGCATACCATAATTCTGCAAAGGCACACACTGCAAACATGCTTGTGCTGACAGAGCAGGCACAGCCAGGTATGTCCACCTGAACTCCCAGTGTTACAGTGCAGAGATAGTCAAACTTCACAGAAGGAAGACAGGTCACATCCTAAACATCTGTCTGGCACCACTCCTGAAGGGTAATCTAAGCACATTAACAATTCTTCACAGTTAAACCAAGTCCACTTGGCTTTGCTCTGCCCCACAGAGCTACATCTAATGAGATGTGCCCCTGCCTCTAGCAGGGAGGTTGAAACTAGATGATCTTAAAGGTCCCTTAGGACCCAAACTATTCTATGATCAAATTTATTCCACATTAGAAACAACAAACATCTCGCTATGTGTAAATAAATCCTTGTTTTGCTAGGGTAAGTCTGAAATCCAAGCAGCATGCCAATGGCTGCTGTAAGAGTTTCATCTTGCTTCACACTAGGACAATGAGTTGTCTATCCCCTACTTGGAAGACAGGTTGGAGACTTTATTCCCAAGATGGCAGCAGAAAAAAAGTTATCAAAACATTGAGAGCAGGTCACTGCTTAATGTAGGTGCTTTCCCTCTCTAGGACTCAGAGAAGGGACAAATTCCTGCTCTGCATAATGCCCCTGGCTGTCACATAATAATGCCAGGGAGCATGCTGTAGTCAAATAGCATTCCACAAGAAGCACATCCCATATATAACTAGCAAAAAGTTTGGTGGCCCTAGTCTCTAGCACATGGACTGCTTCCAAGTCATCTGAAAGCTAATCTAGCAGCAGCAGCATAGAGTTCCAATGGGCTAATCTATTCTGCTCCTAGCTAATCATTCAAAATATCTGCCTCCAGGCAGAGGAAACTGGCCTATATAGAACTTGGTGCTGCTACACTAAACTACTTCTAGTCCTGACAAATACTGGAAAGATAGCTCAGACATCTCCGTATTTTACTAACCAGAATAGCTCAAAGAGCAAAGAATATTTCCAGAGTGCACAGACAAGCAAGCACAGGCTGGAGTGTCCTCCACTAAGCTAAAGCAGTTGACACTGCCCTTCCTCTGAAAAAGCAAGAAAAGAGCTGCAACAGCAGCACAGCTGGGAAACTTGTTTCTCAAGGTTTGCATCTCGTCAGGGCAAAGAAAAAAGAAGACCTCAGTGGTTACTCTCTTGGTTCCCTGCCACTAGAAAATCCCCCTGTACGTGCCTCATTAACAGCATAACATTGTGCCATGTCACGAGACTAATCTGACTGCTATTTTCCATTACACCCACTTGCCCAGAACTCAGTGGGCACCCTATGAGCTCACTTTTAATGAATTTATGAGCAGGTAAGATACAAGAGGCTGCAGCCCACTAGCTGGCAGTATCTCCTCACCCAGAGAACTGGATTGTTCTCATTCATCCACCTGTGTGGAGAGCACGCTGCCATACTTGAAGAGCCACAGGAAAAGCAATTAGCAGCTGCCAACCAATAAACAGTCTAATGAAACTTGAATCAGGCTTCAGAATTCCTTCATCATCATGGAGGATGATGTTCAAACATTAATTCCTTTACAGACAATTTAAGTGAGGCAATCATTTAATTATACTTCCCTTCTTGCTTAGCACTTATATATAGCCCTGACTTTTCAGTGTTGTTCAGATGACTTCAAAACTCTGCTAGCTGTCCATGACCTCTAAGTGTGTATTCAGCCGTGCAAAGGGTAAGCAGCTTACAAAGAACAAGGGAAGTATCTTCTCCCCAAGGAAATCTTAAGCAAAAAGGTTTAATTAAAGACACAAATCTATTATTTAAGCTCTCCTCCCTCCCAAACATAAGTACAAGGAAAATTCAGATTCAAAAGATAATTATTCTAAATGGGCCATTTTTTTGTCCAAAAAATCTAACTGGTCAATCACACTGCAACTTAAGATTAATATGAGCTCTGTATATCCTAACACAGCACAGCGGGCACACTGAGCTTGCCCCATGCTTATGCATGCACTATGGATGCTCCAAGTCCCTGCTGAGCCCATGCAAACAACAGTTGAGAGACTTGCAGCTTAGCTGAAGTCCAGCAGATCTCCAGAGGGATCCATGTCCAGTACTTAGAACACAGCCTCATATTTCAAGTTTCAATTTCTAAACTAGAACTTTTCTATCTCTACTTGAAATTAAAAAATAAAGAAAAAAGCCTAATGTAGCAACTTTCCAGATGGTAAAACTGAAAATAGAGTCTGTGACATGTCCTGTCACAAGAGGATTGGCTTGTAAATCCAAGAAGCCTTTTAAAAAAAAAAAAAGTGGTTTTAAATATCTCAGAGTCAAGATAATGTAAGGGTATAAAGTATGCCTTCAAACTGATATATGTATTGTAAAAACATAACATCTCTTTAGATTTCCTTCAATTTACAGTGTAAACAGAATTTTGCTCTATCCTAGAGCAAAACACTAACTCAGACCAAAATAAGGGTACAGGCTGCTTTGCAACAGTGTTTTCATAGGGCTATTAGAACTGTAACCTTCAGCTGCTCTTGTGCTGCACTCACTGAAGACAACAGAACCACATCCGTTCCACATCCTTTCTGATCTTCAAAGAATCAAACCCATCAGATCTGGCTTTCCACATCTCAGAAAGGTGGGACTAGCTCCCGAGAACTTCCCAATCTACCCACACAAGTCTTCCACTTAGGGAAGAGCTTAGAAAATCTGGTACATGAGAATCTTTACCCCTAAGCAAGCCATTTTCTCCCTGGAGATCCCACCAGCTTCCTGCAGGTTTAGAAGGACTCCCACCCAGCAGTGTAACAACACTTACAATGCTAAGACTTGGAAAAATGGGATGTTTGCTAGTTGAAAGACAGAAGTATTTCTCACAGCCTATATCTAAAATACATAAAATTAAATTCTCAAATTCATTTCTATTACAGCTTTCCATTGAAGATAGCTTTGCTGTTACCACCTATTATCAGAAGAATAGGTGAATATTAATTGAGGCAAAGGTAAAGACAGGTGCATCATATTCTTATCATTTCATGAATTAGATTATTATCTGTCACCTGTCTGCCCCAGCACAGCTCCCTATTTTCCTGCGGGAGGCCACACACAAAATCCACTTCATCACAGTGCAACATGGTTACACAGTAACTTGTAGCTAAGTTAAGCATCCTCAGACCACGTCTGGAGCCTCTTGGAGACATACACGCATCCTCCTTACACAGAGCTACTCACTTAGTTAAGCCTTCCCAGGTAGCAGTCGTTCAGTGAACACAGGATGCAGATACTGCCTTGCATCAGTGTAATGCTAATGGTGACATCCAAGTAACAAATGTCATTCTGACACAGAAGACAGTGAGTGGAAGTGTACATTTAAAAGTATTACTCATAACTTTGCCTATAACAGCACTTAGCAACAGGCTAAGTGATTTGCAGTCATTCTGTTGCTCAAATTACAGTGATCTTGCAAACAAAATTGGTACAGCTTAGATCTGCTATCTAAGTGGTTTTCTCAACCCTATAATCAGTTTTATTGGAAAAAGCACTCAGACTATTTCATAAAGAGTACATGGCAGTTAATTTACAGTATTTTTGTCTTCTGTGTTTCCACTATGCAATTAGATACATATTCACTTTTGTTCTCTATTTTCTGATATGTGAAGCAGCAGACACCCAGCCAGGAAGCCTCAATACCCAAAGAAGCAAAACCATAAGTTACAGACCTTATTGCACTATTACTGCGTTAAGGACAACAGCCTCACAGAAGCCCACAGCCAATGCCATCAGCAATAGTAAGCATTCTCATTGCACTAACTGAGCTGCTGGTAAGAAGAAAAGAGCAGTGTCTCATAGAATCATAGGGGTTGGAAGGGACCTCAAGAGATCATTGAGTCCAACCCCCTGCCAAAGCAGTTCCCTACACCAGGTTGCACAGGTAGGCTCCCAGGTGGGTCTTGAATACCTCCCAAGGAGACTCCACCACCTCTCTGTGCAGCCTGTGCCAGTGCTCCGTCACCCTCACCGTAAAGAAGTTCTTGCGCACATTCATGAGGAACCTCCTGTGCTGCAGTTTCTGTCCGTTCCCCCTTGTCCTGTCTCCACACACTGCTGAAAAGAGTCTGGCCTCGCCACTTTGTCCTCCACACCTCAGATATTTATAAACCTGGATCAGGTCCCCTCTCAGTCTTCTTTTCTCAAGGCTAAAGAGACCCAGTTCACTTAACCTTTCTTCATAGGGGAGATCCTCCAGGCCCTTCACCATCTTTGCACTGGACTCTTTCCAAGAGATCCTTGTCTTTTTTTTATACTGGGGAACCCAGAACTGGACACAGTACTCCAGATGTGGGATGCCTACTGATACGTAGAAACACAGATGATGTGCCTCTCCAAAATATCACTCTAAGGTGAATGCTAAGAATCTGTTGCAACCTATTCACAAAGCATTAATTAAACAGAAGTTCACCAGTAAAATCTAAGAACAAACACAAGCACTCTAAATCCCATGGCTATAGTTTTTAAGAGTTCATTAGTTCCATAAGATTTCCATTAATTTCATAAGATTGCTTATTTCAACACATTATTCACCACTGCTGCTTCAAAATACTATACTTAGCATTGCTATTAATACAAGCTCACAGAAAGAAGCCTTCACTTATTTAATGACATCCAAGACTCATAGCTAGAGAAACTCTGGATCACATACAAAGCTATCACAACAAATTTTAGCATCTTTCTTTTGATTATTCCAGTCTTTAAGGAGAGTACAGATGACTCACCTTTTCTCCCACCTTAGCTTCAATGAGCCTCACTCAAAACATGACAGCATTTTACCCTGTGCAGCATCTAGTCAGCACTAATGTCTTTTCTATCCTAAACTGTATTAGTCTGCTCTTGTTACATAACCATTCACAACCTGTGATAATATATGGGATAAAAGCACAATAAGGGGGGAAAAAATCACTGTCACACAGAAGTCTCAAAACTACTTCATAATACTCTGGATAAATAACAGAACTTTGATGGCTTTATAGTAGAATCCATCAGTACTGTAATGCAGTTACCTCTGAATCAAAGAAAAACTATACAGTTTTCCCATCTGTCATACATACACATACAAAAAAAAGCATTTAGCTCTCAAAAGTAGTGTTACAACTCCATGCCAACTTTCCACCTTTCAGAATAGTTTCTAAGTCTTCATCAGACAGAACTAAAAAAACAGAAAACAGGCATGGCCTGCTGAAAAGGAGCTCCACAAGGAAAAACCTGAGTGTCCTGGTAGGCAAAAGGTTGGCTGGCCAAGAACCAGCAACATGTTCTTGTGGCCTAGAAGGCCAATAGCATTCTGGAGTGCATTACAAAGAGCACAGCCAACAGGTCAAGAGGGGTGATCCTTCTCCTCCCCTCTGCCCTGCTGAGGCTGTATCTGAATCACTGTGTCCAGTTCTGGGCTCCCCAGCTCAAGAAAGAAAACTTCTACAGAGCCCAGCAGAGGGCCACTAAGAAGACAAAGGGCCTAGAGCATCTCCATTATGGGGAATGGCTGAAAGCCCTGGGACTGCTCAGTCTGGAGAACAGAAGGGTGAGGGGCTCTTACCAGTCCTTCTAAGTATCTCCAGGGCAGAATAACATGAATGGGGCCAGGCTCCTTCCAGCAGTGCCCAACAGTAGAACAAGGGGCAATGGGAATAACCTGGAACACAGGAAATTCCATATGAACAAGGAAGAACTTATCTACAGTAAGAGAGAGAGAGCACTCAGAGTGTATGTGGAGTCTCCTACAGAGATATTCAAGATTCATCCACACACCAACCTGTGCAACTTATTGCAGGGAACCTACTTTAGCAAGGAGTTGGACTTGATCTCCAGAGGTCACTTTCAATACCTATAGTTCTATGTTTGATTAATGTTGGTTTCCAAAAAGTGACTCTCTATTAAGTTTTAATATAAAACATAAAGTCACAGCAGTATTGTAACCCATAGCCAACTCATAATTTAAGGCACTCTCATCCCATGAACACAAAAGGTATGACCTATTAAAGATCCCATCCCATTTTATACAAGTTACTCCATCAGAAGAAAGAATTCCTAAACCTACAAACGGACTCAAAGAAAAAAATTCAAGAGCCTTGCCACCAACACACGTTTAACAAAGGTTAAAGAAACTACTAGTGAATAAAAAGATAACAAGGTAGCAACAGATAAAACCCTCATACACCAAAAGAAGGAACAGAAAGTCAAATGAGTTTGCACTTATAAAGAGAGAAAAATAACAGACTAAAAGCCCACTAGCAAAACATCTGGGCACACAGTTCTGATATTCAAACAGACTCTCACCTCTGTTAAAACTGTTCCACTCTCCGTGTAATAACTCAACCATTTGACCCCAAAATAGAATGAATGGTCTAACAGGACTGAAAAAAATAAATAAGCAGCTGTTTGAGTTGGGTGTATCAAAATAAAGGCAAGTTTAATGTAAAATATTCACTTACTCAAGCATTAGCCTTGCTCCAATCAATAATTTGCTTAATTTTCATTGATAGCTCACTTACCAAGCTTCTCATACTGCCTGGCATTTCAACAGTGATGAAAGAGCATGGGCACAACGGACTTCCCTGAATTCACATGATAACAGCACTACAAAAGAGACCTGGTACTTCTATATTTACCACATACAAAACACACAATACCACATATCTCAAAGCAAGAAGTACCATCAGAAGTGCAACATCCCTGCTCCACGTGCCCTCGTTTCCCTACCCTACAGGCCTTGGCTATCAGGCAAGCTATGTTCTGATGCAGTACAGCTGCGTAACTGAGATTGAGCTGCAAAAACAGTTATGGCAAGCCTCCTCCATGCCTTCCACCCTTTGACTCCTGATCTACATTTAAGTTCATACGTGTACCTTTATCCCTGCATAGTCCAAACTTCAGGCTTAGCCAGTGTAACATCCCAGATTGACTGAGACCCACCTGGTCACTATGGACTAGAACCATTCAGAGCTCTCATTAAGGAGAAAATGATAGGCTTATCATTAAAGTACTGCTACACAACAGAAAGCAAAACAAGATAGCAGAGCAGTGAGGTCCCAGACCACAACAAGTGAGGAACCACTCAGATACAGCAGCAGCAGGTACAGAAATAAAGAGAAAGAAACTGCTTACCTTCAGAAGTCCCGTAAGTTCCTTAGACAGGCAGTTATCTGCAAATAAGAAGCCATCACCTCTATTGCCAACCCTTAAATGAGGTCTGGGTAGGGGTGGGTCCTGGCTCCATCCCTACCGGTCACTTGGGTACATTGCATGCAGCTGAGCTCCCCTGGGTTGGCCCTGCTTTCCCATCAGGTGTTCAAACACTGCTTCCAGCCATGACTTAGCATTTCTGCTACAAATACACTTTGCAGTTTCAACATAAAGAGCTTCCTTTCTTCTTAAACCTGTTTGATTGTACAGTTGGCATACAGATTTTACATTGCTATGGATCTGGATTTTACAAAATGAATTATGAAAGAAAATATTTTATGTTACTACAACAGAGCTCAAAGGTTATTTTTTTAATTAGCATTCTTTTCCAGGTTTGAATAATAGAAAAGAAATAAAAGAGAGAAATCATAGATAAACTGTACCTCTGGCTGTTTGCTGAGTAATCCCTTCTGTAAATTCAACAGGTTGGGTTCTCTATTACAGTTTATGCTGTCTCCAAATGGAAGAATTAAGAATTTTCCCTGACACAAATAAAGGTTGTCTGCTATTTTCCCTAGCAGCATTTCAGCAAGCCTCTTTCTGGGACATAAGAAGTCATGACATATTTGCAAGGAGGTGCCAATCAGTATAACCCCTAAAAAAAAAAAAATCATTTCCCTATTACAAAGAGGTAGAGAAAAAATATATACGCAGGTCATACATCTATATATATGTGTATATATATATATGTGTGTGTGTGTGTGTGTGTAAAGTACACTTGAAAAAAGATGTACCTGAGGAACAGCTCTTTCCAGTCTTAACGTTGTCCTCATGGGGACGAGTGCACAAAGGCAATGTGCTCTGCTGATTTGGTCTAACAATTCTCTGTTATTTAGCTCTTGTACAACCAAACGCCAAACATAAGCAATTCACACACTGATAACAGAAACCCATGGAAAACGTGACGGTAAAATATTTCTTAAAAGCTGCAACAAGGCTCGGTGTTTGAACGTAAAGCCACGGCAGCAGACGTGGTTTACGAAATGCAAACGATGCTCGAGGGCCGCTAGGGCGAGCTCTTGCCCAACAAATCGAGCCCATAATCCCTGCAGATGGCGTCCTTCCCCTCCTTACTTTCCTCTTTATCTCTGTTTTGCAAACCGAGACTTTGACAGCTTTATCCCTTCTCGCCTGTTGTACACACAAAATTCTGTCAGACATAGCATGAATGCACGTGGTTAACCTCAAAGATGAGACTGCTTTCGCTGCTTTTTAACGCAAGCCCTCAGCTGGAGCTGACCCCCAAAATTCAATAACGCAGCGTGCAGATGCAGTCTGTGTATGTAGCAGACATCTCGTGCATTTGTGCTGAACCACTCCAGCCTTAGACTTTATTCTGCTGTGGAAAACAGTAATTACAGATCCAAAGAAGGCTTAACTCTTCTGACAGAAGCAATGATGTGCCCTGAGATAATGTTTTGTATTCTTAGCCACAGCAATATATTACATCAGGTGCAGATTTCGAGTGATACTGAAACTCACAGAGGTTTCAGCATCATCAGAGCCCAGAAGGTTTTTGTAATGATCAAAACAGGCAGACCTCAACTAGAGGAAGGGCGCGTGGCTTGGAACTACTGATGACCCTGACAGATAAGTGCCTGCATGCATGGGTTAAGGACTATTTGTGGAGTGTTTTGTTGATAGGTAAAAGTGGGTGGGAAAGTTAAAAAAGAAAACTTCTGAATGTATATAAGAGATGTTAGAACCTGAAATAAATGGTTTGGATCATCCACATGAGTCCATGCTTCAGTCACCACAAGTTCCAGCTTCATTGCCATCATCAGCCTCATGAGAAATGGCATAATTCAGAACAAACACTTTCTACTGAAGTCATAGCAAGGCAGAAATAAAAACTACAAATTGTGGAAGTATAATACTGAAGTCACTATGTAATATATCTTTCATAGTTTAATACTAAAGCCATAGAAGCAGTAGAAGATACAGATGAAGATCTCTTTCTAATATGATTTTGATGGTGTTATGTTGAAAGAAACATTTATACCAAAACTGCTGTCCGAAGGAATGATTTGGACCCCAGTCCTTTAAGTGTTTAAACTCCTGCAGCCTGCCTAATATCAGTGAATATTTCCTCAGACTCATGGGACTTGTGTAGCAGTATGAACACCGTGTCTCCTGCACGTGGAGTGCCTGAACATCAGAGACCTCCTGGAAACTCCCACAGCTTGAATCCACAGAAAATCACAGCTGGTCTCCAGACTCCTCTTCAGACATCTGAGTCCAAAACTGCTGCTTCTAAAAGTTTCCACAGCAATTGGAAACAATTCCAAAGCCCTAAGGCCACCTAAGCCATCAGCAACTCAGTTTTCATTCTGAACTCCCCAAGCACTGAAAATCTCTAGTACTGCTAAATACTTACTGCATCAAGTCATGACAAGCCTAGCTCATTCCTGACCTCCTCAGAGCAAAGATCTCTCTCTCTTTCATGCCTGAGAGATTTCAGTCCAGAAAGGAAGCTGAGAGCATATTTTATAGATCAGGTTTCAAAAAGGATGGAGACTGCTGCCTTGCTTCAAAAGAACAGCTGGTAGCCCTAGCATTTACCCTGCTTTCGTCCAGCAAATCAGTGATTAAAATATTAATCCAAGCTGAGATAAACTTCAGCTTAATTGGTGTACTCACCTTCCTATCCCTCACCACCCCTAAACGTGATCGACAAACAGTGGGGATAAGGAAGAAAAAGTTGAAAAAATGCAGGCAACTTGCAATGTTTCATAGCAGTTGTTCACCTTTTTTGTGGTGAACGATGAAGGATTAATTTGACTGATCATTTTGGTGCCCAAGGCTCCTTTCCAGATTTGATTCTGACTGGTCTGATGCTGTTTCAGCATTATTTTGTTCCTTTTTCATTATTGCTTCCCCAGAAACCAGAAGTAAAACAAGTAAAGCAAGTGACGCTACTATAACAATTAGAAAGAAACATTACAATTTAATATTGTTTTTAAGAGTGATTTTGGCACTGACAAGCAAGTTTTGCTAGCTGCAGAAAACTTTGCCATACTCAGGGAGGAGGGACACCTGGAGAGGGCTCATGCCCAGCTGGGTCCAGGACTCTGACCTCTGCTGCAGCCAAGCAAGCAACACTCTGGACAGCAGCCCAGCATCGAGCCAATCATCATCCACTGCCAGAGCTCAGAGAAAATGCTGCTTTTCTGAAAACTATTTCTATTTGATGTGTTCGTGGACACATGTAGTAATAATTTTTCATCAGATGTGTTCTCCTTTCTCTTAGCCATTACAACTCACCCCTAGGATAATGAAGATGCACACTATAGCTCATGATGTGTGGCCCCACTACAACGCGTTTCATACTGCTCTCCAATGCTTACTACTCTCTGAAAACAGTGTATACACACATACATTATCACATCAAAAAATGATAGATGTGACACTGGATATCTCTTTTCAACTACAGTACTACACCATGGGAAGAGTCAGATTCACAGCACCATACGAAGAGGATCTGTGGACCCGTTATGGCTTTTCAGAAAAATTCACAAGTATCCAGTTGCACAGACTGACAAATTTTAGAAAAACAGAAAAACATGAGTAAAACAATTAGAAAAAAAAACAAACAAACTAAGAAAGTGAAGTTGTCCTCGGTTTGAGCATCAGTCAAGTGCAAATACTCTGTGCTTACTATTTGATTTTATACATCTACCACTCAAAGCACCTCAAGACCTAAATACCCCTTCAGCACTCCACTGCATTCTGGAAACATTAAATGCACCTGTATCTAGCAAATGATATTAATTATAACTGGGAGGGAAAAAACTTACAAACCGAAATATAATTATTTGCAAAATATTCAAAACAATAGGCCTAAATATGTTTGTCCATAAAAATGTAGATTATTTTGCTGAGTAGCCTTTCACAGTACAGGTAGGAAAGTGCTACATTTTTAGTTAGGATTTTCCACTCCTAAAACTAGGGCAGGGCTGGAAGTCCTACGTAAGGTACATCCCAGGCTTCTAGGTCCATCATCATCAAAAGAATCAGAGAATTGTATGGATTGGAAGGGACCTCTGGAGACTGTCTGCTCCAACCTCCTGCTAAAGCAGGTTCCCTAGAGAGGTTACATAGCAGGGTATCACCTTCCCCTAGCCATAAACTCCTGCTGTTTACCATGCTGTACTCTGGCTCTAGACCTGACATAAGCTGTTTTAAGTACAGGGTATTTTGCTGGGCTTGAGTTTAATCAGATCAGGAATGAGTCTGACATATGTCACAGCTAGTACACTGAAAGAACTATTCCTCTATTACAGATGGGGCCTAGGAAGATTAGCTGGCTAATTCAGCTGGTTAAAACAAATGCTCAGGCCATCTGAACGACACTCAGTTTTTCTCTACAACCATTTCTTGCTAGTTCCAACATCAAGCCACAGTCATGTAGCATGTTTCAATGGGCAGGTTTCCCCTTGGACAGGTGAGTGAACTGATAAAGTTGCACTCAGAGCACTGGGTAGATCTGCTCTACTGTTTGCATGGAAAAACACATTACCTGTACTTTCTTTCTCTTATCACCACATGCTCTCGCTTTTCTAGATAAAAGAGCAAATAGACTACTTAAATATACTCTTTCAATCATTATACACACAATCATCAAGATGATCAACAGGTAATTGCTTTCCAGGACCTTCAATGTGGCTAATTCTTATGCTGCAGTACTATTAGCTCTTAAAAGTTACACCTTTGCTTTGGTATTAAACCCTGAACAGTGATACTCAGAGTTCTTTTAAATGACAGTAGCAATCAGTGCAACTAAGATTTTTAAATCCTTCCTGAGCCTTTTTAAGCAAAAAAAAAATTGCAGAAATTAAATGCATTTTAAGTAAAAGTTAAGAGACTACTGAGATTTGCTTCAATTCTACTGAGATTTATTCAAGGACTGGACTACGTGACCATGGTTGAACTGGATGGTCTCAGCAGTTGTTTCTAACCTTGATGATACTCTGGCCCTCTGATTAAAATGACAGCATTACTGGACAGCGTGTCTATAGCTTTAAAACAGCTGAACAATTTTGAGAAGCATTGCTGTCGCCAACCCTACTGTATTTAGGGGATGTGGAACACCTCTCAGCCCCTGTAATGGCACCCGCCCCGTGCCCAACTCCCGCCAATATTCTCCCAGTGAGGGCGACAGTTCCCGGCATGCACCGCGGCACCAGGCGCATGCGCATTCCCTGCCGCTCGCTCAGCCGCTGTGCTTTGCATCAGCCCCATTTGCCACGGGACTGCGGGCGTCCCGACCGGAAACAGCCGTTGCCATGGCAACAGGGTCAACATCCCGAGTGCTCCCGGAAGCAATCAAGCCTGCCCGCGCCCAGGTGGAGCTTGTCCTCAGTGCCGTTGGCTGCGGCTGCGGCTGCAGAGGCTGCAAACTACCAGCTATAGTATCAGCCCCACACGGGTAACCTGCTAAAAAACAGCGTCCAGCCGTCCCGGTTAAACCCCCCCCGCCGAAACGATTGGCCGAGAGCGGCTCCGCCCAGCCAATCGACGGTGGCCACGCTCTGTCCGCAGGAAACCGCACATGGAAAGCCACGATTGGCGGAGAAGGCTCCAAGCCCCACCCTCCCGCGCTTTCGATTGGCTGCATGTTTGGCGTGGTGCGCTCCCATTGGCCACGCGCAAAGAGCCCCCCCCGCCCTCCGTCGGGGCCCATTGATAAAGCGGAGGGGGAGGGCCGCGGCCGTTCTAGCGGGCTCGGCGGCGAAGGGGGACGGCGGTTTGTTTCGGTGGCTCAGGGCAGGGCTCGTGGGGCCGTTCTCCTTTTATCGATAGCAGACCGCGGCGTCATGAAGTCAGCGTGGGTGCTGGCTCTGGCATGCACGCTTCTCCTGGCCGGTGAGTGCTATAGCCCTTCTGGAAGCGTCTAGAGGGGTGGTGGGGTGGGCTGGTCTCTCTCGCGGCACTAAACCCATCTCGCGCTGAGGGGGTGAAGGCCTCGAGAAGAAAGGTTGGGCTGTTAGGGCGTAGGAGAACCGGCGCTGCCCCCATAGTGGCGCTGTAGGCGGCTCAGGGGAGTGGGGGAGGGGAGTGCTGTTCACGGCTCATGCGCCGTCACCGGGGGCGAGGCTGCAGTCCGGTGGGGCTGCTGGCCCATCGAGGTCGGGGTGTTGATGCCGGCAGAACTTGAACCGGACTCGCTCTTCGTTCTGTTTAGCATCGGTGACCGCTGAGGAGGTGGATGCGGATGTGACCGTGGAAGAGGATCTGGGTAAAAGCAGAGAAGCGTCGAGAACTGATGATGAAGTTGTTCAGAGGTGAGTAACAGGGAGTCTGTGGAGATGCTTACAGCCTTAAGGCTTTATTCTGATTTTGGAAGATCACTTCTAGCATCAGTAATGCTTAAACCCCCAGAGGTTGGAGTGGACGGGTTGTAGCACCTTTCCAAAGAGATGCCTTGTCAGTTCTGAGAAATACAGTATGTGAGAGAAAAACTGTAGTTTCTTCTATTTAGTGGTGAGTTTGAGAGCTTGGTTTCTGAAACATTCTGTTTGATTTTGTCTAATTTCAGTAGTTGCATGGGAGTTGTATAAGCTGACAGAGGGCTGTTCTTAGGCATAACTGTAAGAGAGACCTGGGTTTGTTCAGCCTTGGAAAAAGAAGATTCAGAGGGGATCTGATCCATGTCTATAAATATCTAAGGAGCGGGAGGCAAAGGAGCAAGGTGGACTCTTCTCAGCAGTGTGTGGTGACAATGGGACAAGGGGAAATGGCCACAAATTGAGGCATAGGAAGTTCCACACAAACGTGCATGGGAACTTCTTCACAGTGCAGTGACGGAGCAGTGGCATAGCTGCACAGAGAGGTGGTGGAGTCTCTTTCTCTGGAGGTGTTCAAGGCCTGCCTGTGCAACCCTGGGCTAGGAGCTGCTTTGGCAGGGGGTTGGACTCGCTGATCTCTAAGGGTCCCTTCCAACCCTTACAATTCTGTGGTTCTGTGTTGAATGTAAGTGGTGTCAACTAAGTGCTTGTTGATAGAAGAGTTCTGTACCTGTGAATGACTTCAACTTCTGTGTAACATACCATGTGTTGAGAATTGCAGTCCTTATAACATACCTAAATTTCTTCAAAATAAAATAGTCCTCCTTTCATGCATGGTTTTTTTTCACGTCTTAGGTGGAGAGTGTGCAAGTGGGGATGAGCTTGCATTATGAATCTCTTTATGATGTTGTTGACACTCTGTTAGGGACTAAGGATTTTGTTGTTTTAGCTAGACTGCTATTACTGTTGCCAGGTCACAATGTTAATGATATGTAGGCAGGACTGACAGATTTATATTACTTTTACAGAGAGGAAGAAGCTATCCAGCTAGATGGCCTAAATGCATCCCAGATCAAAGAAATCAGAGAAAAATCTGAAAAGTTTGCCTTTCAAGCAGAAGTTAACAGAATGATGAAGCTTATTATCAACTCTTTATATAAAAACAAAGAGGTTAGTATGTTTTATCATGTTAGGACTGCTAGAACTGTTTGCATTTTTGAGTTTCTAGCAACTTCTTTCTATTTTAGATTTTCCTGAGAGAACTTATTTCAAATGCTTCAGATGCTTTGGATAAGATACGCTTAATATCCTTGACTGATGAGAATGCTCTTGCTGGTAATGAGGAACTCACTGTCAAAATCAAGGTATGAAATATTAATTATGTAACTTCTTATTGATTTTTCTTACCTGAAGAGCAGTGACAGGGATCTAAGAAGTTGGTGCATAGTTACTTTATTCAATTTAATATTTAACAGTACCATATCAGGACCCTGGCAATTAGCTTTATCAACTGCTGCTCTTGTTTTGATCTGAATAGCATGCCTGCTGGCAGATGTGTTTGAATAGCTACCACTCTTCACCCTTTTCCATGCTATTGTAATGTCTTAAGATTCAAAATGAAGTCAGGCTGCCTTTTTTTCTTTTTTAGTGTGATAAGGAGAAGAATATGCTTCATGTTACAGATACGGGTATTGGCATGACAAAAGAAGAATTGATTAAAAACCTGGGTACCATTGCGAAGTCTGGTACAAGTGAATTCTTAAACAAGATGACTGAAATGCAAGACGATAGCCAGTCAACATCTGAGTTAATTGGCCAGTTTGGTGTTGGCTTTTATTCTGCTTTCTTAGTAGCAGACAGAGTTATTGTCACATCAAAGCACAACAACGATACCCAACATATTTGGGAGTCAGATTCAAATGAGTTCTCTGTGATTGATGATCCAAGAGGAAACACTCTGGGACGTGGCACAACTATAACGTAAGTATTAAGTTTTCTTGGATTTCAAGAAGTATTTTTAACTGGAATAAATGGATGACTTCAGTACTGTGACATGTTCAGTTCTTGGATTGTAGCTTTGTTTTCCAGTTGAATAGAAAGATCTAAACTTCATGCAAAAGATGCAATTCATCATTCTATCTGATAGAATGGAGAAAGCAATGGACATCTGAATGGCTGATTGCTGGTAGGCAGTTCCAGACAGTTGCAGTTGCCAGCAGGTTTAATTTCTCAGTGAAGTTGTGGTCCTTAGCATGGCTGTAGAGTTTTCTCTTGAAAACTGATTGCTGTTCATAAGTAATCAGACTGATCAATGCAAGTTTCAGGTTAGGTGTGGTTTGAAAGCCGTGTATTTTCCTTCATTTTTGTGAGCATGTAGATCTGTTTCATCTGGGCCTTCTAGAGCTCCATCATGAAATCATTTTCAAGATGCTTTCACAGTGCCATTTGTTGGCAGGAAAAAGTTCATCTTGGTGCACTGGTTCTAGATGAAGTCAGTGAGAGTAATCAAGGTCCATATGAGCATTAAAAAATTTCTCTTTTGATTGAAGTAGTTAGAGACTTTATTTTTAAGAGATAGCTGAGCACTGAGTAGTTCAGTTACAGCTGCATAAATTTCAATCAGAATAGCTGCAACAGTGGAAGGATGCTTTTCCTTCTGTATAACTAATCGAAAATACTCGTTCAGCATTTTAACTTCTGTTTTTCTTCAGCCTTGTCTTGAAGGAAGAAGCATCTGATTATCTTGAGTTGGATACTGTTAAAAATCTAGTCAAGAAATACTCACAGTTCATAAACTTCCCCATATATGTGTGGAGCAGCAAGGTAAGTCTATTTAACGAAGCACTGTATGCTATGAGCTGTGTATCATAGCCTTCAAGGCCCTGATCTTTCAAGAAGAGCAGAATCATGCTATAGAATGTGTAATGGTCTAGTTCCTGATTCATCTTTCTTTGAATATTGTAAATTCAGTAGGAAGAAAGAAGTGACCAATGTTTTACTAGCTATTTGCCATCCTAGGGTTAACACACTGCTAAAATCACAAACTTCAAAGGAACTTGGATTTGTTATGCTTCAGAGTGCTACCAAAGAAGCAACACTGCACAGTGTACTACAAAAGATGTTTCTTCCACCAGCTTTGTTTAGTAGCTGGAAGCTTGTTAAACCTTCAGGCAGGGCCATGGTTAGGTGTCCTTCTAATCATAGGACAGCCTTGTAAACGTTTTTTAGGATGTTTTCTTGGTGTGGTGCTAACCTGAAATCACACTCAAGGTCTTGAAAGTTGAGAACAGTGACTTCCCAGTGTACTGCAGGATAGCATGCAAATAATAAAAGCCTGCTGACTATTGACAAGTGCTTGTAGGAGGTCAGTGCTGAAAGATGAAATATTTGAGAGAATACTAGACAATTCCTGGTAGGAAACTAAACATTTCTCACTTCAATCGTCTCTTCAGACAGAGACTGTTGAGGAACCTGTTGAAGAGGAGGAGGCAAAGGAGGAGAAAGAAGAAACAGATGATGATGAAGCTGCGGTTGAAGAAGAAGAGGATGAAAAGAAACCAAAAACTAAGAAGGTAAGGTTTCTAAGATAAGAGGTTTTGTGACCAACAGAGGAGGGAGTAAGAGGAAAATGGTAAATTAGACTTTTGTGAAAATAGGTAGGTGAGAGTGGCAACAGGCTTGTGAGGCAGTAGTCCTGGAATTAACTCTAAGTACTTGGGAGTTCATGCAGTGAATTGTGAAAAGTGAGAGGTGGACTTAACTAATTTGAAAATATATCCTACTAGGAAGCTTTTCTGTCATTTTGACGTGAGCAGGAGTCACAGTACTAGAGTGCAAAATGTGCATAGAGTGCAGTGAAGTGTGGGTTTAATTTGTTTCTTTGCACTCAGACTAATGCATGCATTTGAATGGGAATCCCCAGTTCATTGCCTAGATAAACAAGTATTTTTCTTTGCTATTGTGATTTCAGCTTTAGTGGATTTTCTTTAATTGACTTAAATATCCATGCTTAGTTCAGTTTTTACTGTGATGTTTACTTATCTAGGTTGAAAAGACTGTCTGGGATTGGGAGCTCATGAATGACATAAAACCAATCTGGCAGAGACCATCTAAAGAAGTTGAAGAGGATGAATATAAAGCTTTTTACAAAACCTTTTCCAAGGTAAGCTTAAAGCCTTGTTGAGGTTGTTCTGAAGGAGAGGATTACTGCTGGAGGAGGATGGAGTGATAATGCTGATCCTGACAGAGGTCTTTGGGGAAGGTGGTGGTATTCCAACTTGTGTGGTGCTTAGTGATGTATTTAAGTATTGACAAATGATTTTTGTCTTAAGTTTGTGGGAGTAGTGGTGTCTGTTTTACACAGTAAAAGAGAAGATGCATTGTCTTAACATGTAAATACAGTGTTACATTAGTTAAGAACTACATTGTGATGTCTTGGTCACAGAGCTATTGTTATCTCTGGTTGGCTTTTAAAAAAAAAAAAGCAACTCAGTTGAACTGTGAATTGTATTCACGAAGTACAGCTAGCTGTGCAGCAACACATGATGTGTAATGCATGGAAGAGTATTGATTTTTCCAGTGCTTGGCCAACATAGATTTTAAAAAAAAAAACCTCTTTACAGGAGCATGATGATCCAATGGCTTACATCCATTTTACTGCTGAAGGAGAAGTAACTTTCAAATCAATCTTGTTTGTTCCTAATTCTGCTCCACGTGGCTTGTTTGATGAGTATGGATCCAAAAAAAGTGATTTCATTAAGGTAAGACAAGCAAATGCTTATAGCTACAATTAGCAGTTGAAAGTGAAGAAAGTAATAATTGCTTTTTTCTTCTGTAATTCAGCTGTATGTTAGAAGAGTGTTCATCACTGATGACTTCCATGACATGATGCCCAAATATCTTAACTTTGTTAAAGGTGTTGTAAGTATTAAACCTTATTTGCATTTGTGTTTTTTTTATGCAGAGTGTGCTAGCAATACTTAACAATTTTTTCTTTCTTTTAGGTGGATTCTGATGATCTTCCTTTGAATGTATCTCGTGAAACACTTCAGCAGCATAAGTTATTAAAGGTAAGATAGATGGTCTTAAATCTTCCTTTTTTAATAAGGGACCAATTTAATATGAATAAATAGGTGACTAGAAAGGTTTAGGAGACAAATAGCTTGATTAGTTTTGGTTTTAGTACTTTTAAGTTCACACTCCTTACTGTATAGGAAGCCCAAGCTTTGCTCACACTAGTTCTGTTTAGTTCTAATTTGGAAGCAGTGTCTTGAATCCATTCTTTGTAGGGAGGCTGAATTGAGGGTTCTTATTGCTATAACTTGACACTATTGCTTTCCCTAGGTGATCAGAAAGAAGCTTGTTCGTAAAACTCTTGATATGATCAAGAAAATTGCAGAAGAAAAATACAATGACACATTCTGGAAAGAGTTTGGTACTAATGTGAAACTTGGAGTTATTGAGGATCACTCCAATCGTACACGACTGGCTAAACTTCTTCGCTTCCAGTCTTCTCACCATGAAAGTAACCTTACAAGCCTTGACCAGTATGTGGAAAGAATGAAAGAGAAACAAGACAAAATCTATTTCATGGCGGGTGCCAGCAGGAAGGAGGTATGGGAAAAGGAAGGGAGAGTTACAGCTTCTTGTTTTCTAAGAATATTAAATGGAGTGGGCTTTCTGTATTTGCTATGTATATGGCTATTCCATGCTTATATTACTAGTGCTGCTCACTTTTCCATGTATTGAAGTTCACTAAATAGCTGTACAGTTTCCAGTAGCTGCTGGTATCCACACTGTTAAACTGACATCTTAATCTGTTCTCGTGTTAGGCTGAGTCTTCCCCATTTGTCGAACGCCTTCTGAAAAAGGGCTATGAAGTGATCTACCTGACTGAACCTGTAGATGAATACTGCATTCAGGCTCTGCCAGAGTTTGATGGCAAGAGGTTTCAGAATGTAGCAAAGGAAGGAGTTAAGTTTGAGGAAAGTGAAAAGTCCAAGGAAAGTCGAGAAGCCTTGGAAAAGGAGTTTGAGCCGCTCTTGAACTGGATGAAAGACAAAGCTCTGAAGGATAAGGTACAAATGTTGTTACGTGTGTTACTTGCTTCTAAATTTACAGATGGGAATTTGTAAAGTACAGCACCTTTCAAATTCTTGGGATGTAGAGCTGACAGTAACGTTTCTGTTCCCTGGGTTAACAAATGCTTAAGTTTTTTGCTTTATAGGAGTGGTTCTGTGAATTAATACCAGACATATTTTCTGCAGATTGAAAAAGCTGTGCTGTCTCAACGCTTAACACAGTCTCCATGTGCACTTGTGGCTAGTCAGTACGGATGGTCTGGTAACATGGAAAGAATCATGAAGGCTCAAGCTTACCAAACTGGAAAGGACATATCTACAAAGTAAGCTTTGTCTGTGTACCACCAGATGTGAAATGTAGTTGATGGCCTTCCTTGTTTGGTGGGGTCACACCACGCTTCTGTCTGGTTCAGATGATCCTCCATGATTTTAGGGTCGCTTACAGATAGGTTACAACTTCTGGCAATCATTGTTTCAAAACCTGGTATGTGAAACTGCTTAGTGTGAGCAAGGCTCATCCATGGTATTTGCATCTCTCATTTGATTGAGAGCTTATGTCACGATGAACTTAGCTCTGTGCCAATGTTTAGCTAATAACAGGGGGGATGAACTTGTTAGTGTGCTTGTCATTAGCATATATGGATTTAAGGGTATATTCACATCACTAAGTTTTGAAATCTGTTCTTTCCAGTTACTATGCTAGCCAGAAGAAGACATTTGAAATAAATCCCAGACACCCACTGATCAAAGACATGCTGAGGCGAGTCAAGGTAAACAAATAACAGTAGTGAAACATTGCCTGCATAGCTGTGTATGGCTTAATTATCAACTGTGTTTGTGATTTCTTTTTGATGCTTCCACATTAGGAAAATGAAGATGACAAAACAGTTTCAGATCTTGCAGTGGTGTTGTTTGAGACTGCAACTTTGAGGTCAGGATATATGTTACCAGACACAAAGGAATATGGAGACAGAATAGAAAGGATGCTTCGTTTGAGTCTAAATATTGACCTGGATGCAAAGGTTAGTTGCTTACAACTTGCAGATGATAATGGACTTAAATAAAATCTGTCTAGTTTCCTATGCTAACGTGGGCTCAGGAGCCCAGTTGAAGTTCCTGCCTGTGGAAATGAGTCTGCTTCACATTTGTGTTGTTTTTGTAGTTGTTCAGGGTTCTGCTTTTCCATTTTGCTTTTCAAGTGCTTCCCCCCTGTCTTTACGTGGTGATTTTATGGGAGCAAATTAGAGACCAAACACGTGTGCTCATTTTACTGATAGAAATTCAAAAGTTGGTATAGGTCTTTCCATAATGCTGTGCAGGAACATATATGCTGAGTGTCTTGCCAGAGAAAATGTTAATATATCAGTGCTGAAGAGAACCTGGTTTATCCTTCAAGTAGTGTGGGGTATATGTTACAAACTGGCAGTAGTTACATAGCCTATATTTAGCTAGGCTGCAACTAGTAAATGTTCTATGCAAATAAGGCTTTGAATACTAAGTAAAATGTTCGTGACCCCTTCTCCAGGTGGAGGAGGAACCTGAAGAGCCTGAAGATGCAGCTGAGGAGGAAGAGCAAGATGAAGAAGAGGTGGATGCTGATGAAGATAGTGAAACGCAGAAGGTAGGATCTAAAGTGTGACTCGTTTATTTAATACTCATGTACAATTGTATCTAGTAAATGGTTTCTTCATTTGACCTTCTGTAATCACAGCTGCTAATGTTGGGTTCTCCAAACTTTTCTTGAAAAATTGCAGCACAAAGGACTTCTTATTTTTCACAACATAATCTAATAAAATGCAAGTATGTTCAATATTTGGAGCAAGTGAGGGGGAAGATAGTAGCAGATCTCTTCCTGCTATCTCTTGTTTCTACAACTTGTAGGCAATAATGTCAGTAACAGGTCAGTGCGTGGTCTGAAATTCTTCAGTACAGACTTAAAGAACAGTACTGACTTTTGGTTATGTCTGTAGTTCTAATATCTTGACAAGCTGACCTTTCCAGTATTAGTTCCTCAGTGACATGAATTTTCAAGTCACTATGGAGTCCCTATTCTATCTGCTGGCTGAAGTTGCTTTTCAAAGAGTCCTCAACTTTGTCTTGTGACCAGCATAAATCCAAAGCTGTTAGAGATATTCAGCTACTACTAGTTGTCTAAGAATGCATTTGAAGAACTATGCTTATTGTAGCTGTTGCATTGGTTTTGATGCTGTTAAACTGCACTTTCAGTTAAACATGCAGTGACAGTAATAAGGGAATTAATATAGGATTAGGACTACATTGTTCTATTAGTACTGTCTTTGCCTGGTGATTCTTTGATTCTGTATATTCTGCTTATTGGATGAGGTTACTTGCATGCTACACAAAGATTTCTGACTGTTGATTGAAAGTAGTTGGACTAGTCAGTGCTGTAGTCAAGTAGAATGTAGCTACTAACTGTACTAACTGAACCTGAAAAGTAGTTTAGAAATAGTGAAGGTAAGTGGTCAGCTAGATCTGCTGCTAACACCTGAGCAAACTGGAAAAGTAGCTTTTTTTTCCCCACTTTAAATAGCCAAGTTCAGCCATTTGAATGCAGATTACACCAAACTGAGTGGTGCAGGTAATACATTGGAGGGAGGGAAAGCCATCCAGAGGCATCTGGACAGGCTGGAGAAGTGGACCCATGTGAAACCTAATGAGGTTCAACGAGGCCAAATGCAAGGTGCTGCCCTTGGGCTGGGACAATCACAGATATTTATACAGACTGGGGGAAGAACTCCTGGAGAGCAGCCCAGGAGTATCAACAGGGGTTGATAGTGATAGGACAAGAGGGGATGGTTTTAAACTCGAATGGGAGATATGGGTTAGATGTTAGGAGGAAGTTTTTCACTCGGAGGCTGATGATGCACTGGAACAGGCTGTACAGAGAGGCTGTGGATGCCCCATCCCTGGAGGCATTCAAGGCAAGGCTGGATGTGGCTCAGGGCAGCCTGCTATAGTAGTTGGTGACCCTGCCCACAACAGGGGGGTTGAAACTAGAGCATCTTTGAAGTCCTTTTCAACCCAGGCTGTTCAGTGGTTCTGTGATTTTTTTATTAACAGAAATGTGCTTTCACACTCAAAATCGATAATATGTTAGTGCTTTGAAAAGTGTCAGCAGTGCAGTTAATCTGAGACAGCTCTTGTAACTGTTGGCACTTGGAAAAAGCAGTGTTCTGATTCTTCTTTTTGTCTTCATAGGAATCAACAGATGTAAAAGATGAACTGTAAACTGCACTTGCCTACTGTCCTGCACTGGGAGGTCAAGAGAGGATGTGAATTAGCTTTTGGTTTGTTTTCCACTGTAAAAGGTTGAGGGATGGTATGGGGTTTAAGGGCAAAGGAGATTTTTTTTTAAGTTGACTTTTCTAAGAAAAAAAAACATTCCTCACGAATGTAAATTTGTATTATTTAACTGACTTGGTGTAAAATCTTGTCATGTAATAAATAAAATGTTCCCAAACACCAAAACCTCTAAATTTTATGTAAGTCCATCTTCCACAGTACCACAAAGAATGAAAGGGATGGTCTGAGCGTTCAGGTCCTTTATACAATCATTTGCTTTCCTCATGCCTTTCCACACTGGCACAGCCACACTTCTGATTGCTGTGCATTCAGTCAGTGTATGCTGAAGGCAGGGTTTTGCATTAAGCCTCTCATACTGTTGAGTCCAAGTATCTGAGAGCTGTGTGGAAGAAAGTTGTATAGAATAAATATTTACCTTGCGTAACTGCTGGTGGCGTGTTTAAAAATAGTATTGGAACTGAAGCTTAGCTTGTGTGGAAAAGGAACTTGATAAACCAAGTGCTGCCTGTAGCAGGCTTTTCAAAACACATTTAAAATACTAATACTGGATTGTGAGACTTGATTGCACTTTACAGCATAGGCAGTGGAAGCTTTCACAGCTGAGTAAAGGTAATTCCCCTTAAAGGTCTTAAGAACAACTGGATGTGTCTGGGAGGTCACACTATATTCCACTGTAGTAACCCTGCTGTTAACTCAAGTAGATTTCTTTACAGCTATGGTGGGCCTACACTACCTTTTTTTTTTTTAATGTTGAAGTTCTTTGCAGTTAGTTGTTAACTGTTGTTCTACCATTCTGACAAACCACTGTAAGTACTTAATCTAATGCAAGCTAAATCTGTTAACACCATATGAAATACTGTGAAACATAGACAGTTTGAGCTGGGGTCACCACTTTGTTACATAAATTGTACTAGCTTTATGTGACTAGCTTTATGTGGTTAGATAAGCACTACATTGTCTCACTAGTGCCTCTAATTTGAAACAAACCTTCACAGAGTTGGTGCATGGTGTTTACATGGACTTTATTAGCCTTGCTCTGTAAAAGTACTTCAGAGTAGTCTAAAGAGAATTAATTCTCAAGTAGAGCTGTTAACTAGGCATGTGAGAGAGTAAAATTTGAGTCTTGAAATTTAAGTCAAGTTTCTAATTAGGTGAAGCTACTAAACAAGCTGAAGAGGTTGCTTTTGATCTTTGCATTTACTTTGAGATTTGTGTTGCCAAAGCACTCTGTTTCCATATAGTAAGTACAAATGCCATATGCTACTGAGGTGTTACTGTTAGGGCTTATTCAGAGGCATGGACTTGTAAGTATGCTGCTTGATGCTGATACAGGAGCTTAATTTATTGAGTGGAAGGAGTGCTTTGGCTTGTTTTTGGTTTTGGTTTTGTTTTTTTTTTGCTCACAGCAGTAGTGTCTTACAGGAGGCTGAATGGCCCAGTTCCAGGGTGCCATTCCAGCAGGTAACAGTATCAACTGTAGTAGTCCTTTAGGCAGTATTTTATTCTTAAGGCATAGTCCTCTTAGTATGTCACAGTGCAACTTCATTTGTGCTTTGTAACAGTCAGCTGCTTCTGAGGTTTTGATTTACTGCTTCCTAAAAATATCTGCGTGCATCTGGAACATGACAGCTTAAAATATGAATTCAAACAAAAAGCCATTATGTGTAAGAAACATGTGTCTGTGTTTGACCAGCCTGAGTAGCAACTGTGGCTCAGGCTACTGTATGTCTGTTACTGCAGCTCAAAGATCTAACAAATGTTACTAGAAGCATAGGATTGTTTTGCTGCTTCAACTTGTTAATTCCTTGTAGACTTTAAACAAACTTTGCTCTGTTCTGTGGCTGAAGTTCTCATTGCGTTTGTTGGTTCTAGGATGCCCTGATTGCATTTCAGAAATAATAAAGAGAGCACTTCATAGTCATGCTTTGTGCTTCTTCCTCAACTGAGGATATCATGTGCAACATGGCTGTGGTCCAGATGCTTTTTTTTCCCTGGAGTGACAAGTGCTTGCTATTAATAGGCATGAGCATGCAGTTGTTTTCTTCAGTTATTTCTGTCAAGTCTGTGGAACAGCATCACTGCAGGAAAAAGCTTTGCAGTCATACTGAGGCCACTTCTTTTTCTGCAGTAGTTGTACTGTTCTGGGCAGTGCCACTGCTGCTCATCAGACCTGGTGTACCAAAGTAGCAGCTTTGCTGCTACTGGATGGGCACTTTTTTTCCCCCAGAGCAAAATGTACTCCGTGCTGCTCAGTTTCCATTAGCTGAATGTGATTAAGTCCTCTGCAGCCCTTCAGTCTGATCTGAAGTAGAATGCATCTCGTGCTGTAAGGCAATGGCAGAATGACAGCAGTGATGTTCTGTAACTCAGGGTGAGGCTTAGTAAATCCTGACTCTTGAAAAGGATAACTGAAAATGCTGTTAGCTAGAGCAGGAATGAAATACAGGTGGATTGCCTCTTCTTCAGTAAACTGCTCCTCTGTTCTCAGATGTGCTGAGGTGAGCAGCATCAGTCTCATCTTCACCTTCATTTTGGGGCAACAAAAGGAGTCCCACAGCAACTGAGCCTAGTAAGTTGTAAGGAGTACACTAGTAAGTAGTACACTGATTTTACTTGAGCTCAGCATGTGAGAAATTTTTTTTCCTATGCTGTGTATGATTAACAAAATAAATAATGCCAAATAGTATTGTAGCTATTTTACAGAAGGTATAGTTAGATTATTGTGATGGAAAGAGACAATCGAAATAAAGGAAAATGCTCACCCATGTCCTGAGCTCACAGCAGGAAACCCTAAAGGAGTGATTTCCAGAAAGAGATCCTTCCCAGTGGTGGTCAGCCCTTAAATGGGGTCTGGGAGAGGTGGAGCCAGACCCCACCCCTTCAGTCACACAGTGCATTGCCTTCACCTGTGCTCCCACAGCTGACTTAGTGCTCACCTCAGTGATCCATCAGTGGTTCAGGCTGTGATTCAACAGCTCCCACACACACCACTTTCATTATTGAAGATGACTGATGTAGTGATGCGTAGCACAGGCTGCAGCGTGAACTCCATGGGGAAAGAGAGGATAATGTTCTTTCTCAGCTGTGTTTCTGGATCATCAGCTGCAAACAGCTGTGTGATGTGGGGAGGAACCATTATACAAAGCTTTTTTCCTTAGGAGATTCCAACTTAAACAAGCATGTGTAAAATACTCCAGCTTTACAGCGGGAATATAGGTAAAAAATACTTGCAATAGTTGTTTCTAGACCTTTGTGTTAAGAACAAGGTATGTGTCAAAAATAATTCATGAGCTTTTTCCCTACTAACCACACAGGTCGTCAGTCAGCCTGTGATTTTCTTTCCCAAGTGAACCTCAGTGGGAACTGCAGCTGAAGCCTGTTCTTTCTCTAGGTGTACCCTTCCCATGCGAAAGCAATCCTCAGTCTTCCCCTTCTGCTGTGTACCATTCAGAAATGGGGGTAGGTACACCCTCTTTGTAGTGTGTTTACTTCATGCATCTTCCTGAGTTCTTGGTGCAAGAATTCTGTTGAGAAACTATGAGGCCTGAACAGTAAACCTATAATTGCTGTTTCAGAGTTCTGAATACCCATGGCTGTCAAAAACAGCCATAATATTTAATGGAGTATGCATACATAATTTTAGTTAATCTACAGTAAATCTGGGGTTTTAACTAACAGTAGCCCAAAATAAGTTTCCTATCAATAATATAAAGCCAATCCAGCTGCTGTTCTGGCAGTTAACCAGTATTAGGAGCCCTGTGTGCTCTAGTGAAGAGACTTTTATTTTGTCAATGCCACAATTGTCTGGATTACATTGAACAAAACAGTTATAGTCTACAGAGGTGTGAAATGCCAACGGTTCAGTGCTGTCCTACTACAGAGGAACAGATAAGCTCATTAGGACTAATGCCTGGCCATAGAACTTGACTTTTCAACAGGCTAAACTTGTTCTCCTTGCTAATCAGCTGCTGTTTGACCCTGGTACAGCCCAGCACCCTTCAGTGCAGGGGAAGGGAATTGGAAAGAGGAAACTCATGGATTGAAGTAAAAGCATTCACCAGCTCAAGTAAAAGTCGTGTGTGAAAGCAAAACAAGGGCTTTGTTTGCTGTCTCCCAACAGCCACTTCCACGAGAGCAGGACCCATCGTGTGCAACAAACACTGACACTTCAGCCAGCTGGGGCAGCTGTCCCAGTTGTATTTCTCAGCTTCTTGTTGGCAGTGCAGCAAAAGCCAAAATGTCTTGGACATGGTATTAATCACTACTCAGCAACTGTTACCAGCATTATTCACATCTTAAATCCAAAACACAGCACCATAGCAACTAGTAGGAAGATCATCCCAGCTGAAATCAAGACATCAGCTTAAGAGTTTCAAACTCCCTTAAATTTAGCCAAGTGTGAGCTCGTGTGTTTTATTCTGAAGCACATTTACACTGCAAATCGGGATCAAACCAAATTAATACATGCTTTGGTATACAGCGTATTACAGCTTTTAACAGTATTTGTCATTAGTTTATTTGTAATGTATGCTGCATACAGTAATAATTTCAAGAAAGAAGAAAAGCTTCAGTATGCAACAAATAGACTTCTGCAGTTGAATTGAATAAATGTTCTATCCAACTTATGAGGGCTGCTCCAAAAATAATACCTCCTGTGTTATTACATTGGTCCACGATGTCAGAGGTGGATGTTGGTGGTACAGCAGCAGCAGTTGAACCTTCCCATCAGTGTTCTGCTACGTTTTGTTGCCATGCAAAAGACAACAGCAGATCTCTGACTGCCATCTGATGTGAAAGTGCATATTTAGCAAAGGTTCATCACTGAATTGCTCACGCATGTATTGTGCTTTTTGTATCAGCTGTAGTTTCCACGGAAGCAAATAATAAATAGGCTTTACTTTTAGGGCAACCTATGTAGTTTTCAAAACACAAGAAACAAACTGCAGTCAATGCTGTGATGTTTCAGCTTTTTTTGATCTTGCTTTCAGACCCAACAGCTCCGTTCTCAGCTCTCCAGGCTTAGGAGGTATTTCAGGTATACTCTGTTAAAAGCAAAGAAAGATGTCACTGCTGCAGAAGAAAAAACTGATCTCACAAAAGCACTGTGAGAGATAACATTATATCCAAACTGTCATTGCACCTTGTTGAGCATACTAATCTTTACAAGCAGGACATGTTAAACTTATCTAGTGAGCCTACTGTCCTTTTGGAATCTGACTTCAATTTCGAGGCATACTTTGAATGAAAGGAGGAGAAGGAAGCACAGACAGTTTGTTCAAAGGCACAAAGCTGCCCTCGGCCATTTGATAGGACGCGCAGCATAGCTTTGAGGCCGCCATTCCCATCAATACTTATCTTCTCGCTGACTGAGAAAGAGGTGCTATTGCCTTTTATAAACGCTGCACCTTTTAGTTAATTCATGGCAGTACTTACGAGGTCAGGCCGGTAGTAGCGGTGCACCACCTCTGCTCCTGCGAACATGGCCAGCATGCTGGCAGCCAGCGTCTTCAGGTAGGTGGACCAGGGAACCCCAGCGGGCATGGCGGCCACCCAACCAGCGGCGCGCCGGAAGTACGTCACACGTCAGAGCCGACGACGCGCAACGTCCGGCCGCCGCACAGCCGGCCCCACCCCCGCCTGCCCAATCGCGCGCTGCCATTGGCCGGCGCTGATCACGTGGCGCGGGGCTGCCCGGCAGGTCGGTGGGGATCGGAGGTGGGAGGAGGGGGGGGCGACGCTGACAATAGCCCGATGGCCGCCGGCGGGGCGCCGCGTTCGGCCATGGAGGCCGAGGAGCTGGGCAGGTAGCGCGGGGCAGCGCCGCGGGGGAGCGCCGTCGTCTTCCTCTTCCCCCCGGCCGGGGCCGGCCTCTTGTGGTCCCCCTCGTTCTGAGCCGGGCGCGGCAGTGCCGCTGGAGGCCTCGGGCTGTGCGAGGAGGAGCCGTGAGGGGTCGGAGGATAGAAGCGCGTGTGGGGAATCCTTGCATGTGAAGAACGACCCGCGTTGGTGCGGGCCTCTGTGGGGAGAAGGTGGAATTTCGAAGTGTAATGTCTGGTTTTGTTGTGGAGGACGTGGTTTTTTGCCTTTGTCGTCCTTTCTTTCGTGTGCGGCTTGAGGTGAAGCAGTGGGTTAAATCGCTGCTTGGAATTGGAAATGTTTATTTGTTGTTCCACTCGGCGTTAGCGAGGCATTAAGTACCTGAACTCGTGAAAGAAAAGTGATCTATAAACTCCTATGAGTGTCAAAGGTGAAGGGAAAGGCCCTCCTTCATCTCACCAGTGAGAGGGTGGAGAACATGTCTGGTATACACTCAAGCCATCCTCTCTTTAAAGGGAACTTTACTCCCTTTATAGGAAGGGATTTCTCGATATGCAATAACGACACATAAGAAGGCCTCGTTAGAGATCATTCTCCAATTAGATCCTCTCGTTTAGATCTCGTTAATTATATCTCTAGCTGATTCTGTTCTGCATTGATTACTTTGTCAGCCACAGTCCTCATGTCTCAGCTGTGCTCCCTAGTGTAAACCTGAATGTCAGTTTTGTAACTGTGTGAATGTTCTATATAAAGTAGAACCGGTCCAGCAGCTGAGCTACAGAGTTATGTGCTGTGATCAGAAAATCTCCTCCCCAGGAATCTGTCAGGTTGAGAATCTCAGGTCAGATGTTAGGAACAGTCTCTTCTCAGAAGGAGTGGTGATGCGCTGGAGCAGACTGCCCAGGGAGGTGGTGGAGTCACCATCCTGGAGGTGTGGATGTGTCACAGAAAGACATGGTTAGTGAGGATAGTGGGGGTGGGCTGACAGTTGGACTAGATGGTCTTAGAGGTCCTGCTTTGCCAGGGGGGTTGGACTTGATGATCTCTAGAGATCCTTTCCAACTCCTACAGTTCTGTGATTCTGTAATTTGTATTGCAATAGAAACTATGGACAAAGTGCCTGCATAGCTACAAAGGACTGATGGTATGAAACAGCTTATTTTGGGCTATGTGGTACAACAAAGCTGTTTGTAGCAATGTGTGCATGGATGGAGGTTGATTCTCTATGTATGGACACTTCCACATAGAGTAAGTGCAGTATTTGTGCTGGGAAACTTAAAAGTCCTGTGAGTTTTAATTCAGTTGTGTTGTAAATTGGCAGCATGTTTGATAGACAACCGACCTGGCTAATGTGGGCTGCAGATAGTTTTCCTTAGTGTTATGGGAAAGCTCTGTGCTGTCCTTAGAATCGTTGTGGTTTTTCTACTCTGTAGCAGTCATGGGAAAGCTGGGCTGATAGTGTGCGGTGTAGCAGCACCTTGTGGCTGCTAAGCAGCTGGATTTCTTAATGGAGATGAGTAATTTACTGCCTGGTTAATAGGGTAGTTGAGAACCTGAGTGGGTGCTTGACAGTCTCGATAAAGGTAGCTGTTTATAGCCCCTTTAGTACATCCCTAAATTCCTAAATTGTTGATGAATCATGCCTCTTTTCTCTCTCTCTCTTTAAGATACTACGCTTATCTCCAGCAAGCTCAAGCTTTTTACACGTTTCCGTTCCAGCAGATGATGACTGCACCGCCTACCGTGGAAGCCATGACTGAGCAGCCGACTCTAGAGGGCGTTCCAGAGCCAAACCTTGCTCAGGGACCTCCTAAAGGTAGCTCGATTGGGCTAGGAGAGCTAAGATCTTAGAAATTGATTGGAATAAACATATGTGTATGGATTTGTCTCAATAAACACCTTCTTCGGAGCTGCTGGGTTTCCTTTTTGTGATACTCTTTGAGAAAATATTGATTGTATTTGGCTAATAACACTTGTTAGCAAATAATGAAAAAGCTGAGAAGTAAACCCTAGACCCTCAAGCTCTCCTATGTTACCTTGCTGCATGATGCATTGGGCTGTGTCTGTTCTGTAAACAAGAAACTGTGAACAGTTGAAGCAGTATTCAGTCCCTATGCTTGTGGTCATGACAGGTTCAGACCTTACCCTGAGACCCGTTGCTTTGATAGGCAGGTCAGCTTCCTCAGTATGCTGTGTGATCTGTAACAACACACTCTCCTAATTGGAGGCCAAGGAGTGCATAGTAGACTAGAATTCACTTCAGCATTCTTGGAACCTGAACTTTCATGTTCTGGCAGAATCTCCAAAACAAAGAGAAACTATTTCCATAAGATCATTGCGTGCAGAGTGTAAACAACATAATGTAGCCTTGAGGTTGTTGTTGGTTTGTATCCCACGTCAGTATAGTTGCCTGTGAGTGATGCGGAGGCACCCAGGCTGGATCCTTGCTGAGTCTGGAATACTGAAATTCATCTGATAATTGTTTAATCTCATGAATTTTGAAGGCAGATTTCTGTTTGATTTCTTTTGTAGTCGTATGCATAGTTTATTCTGTCGGAATGTTCATGCTGCAGCCTTAGAAATGTACAAAAAACCATGTTTTCTATGTTTCAGAAGTTAAAAAGGGTGGAAGAAAGAGAAAAGCCAAAGCAACTGAGCCAAAGCAACCCAAAAAGCCTGCTGCTAAGAAAGAAAAGCCGACCAAGTCAAAAGGGAAGCAAGAAAAGATCACAGATACTTTTAAAGTGAAAAGAAAAGTGGACCGTTTTAATGGTGTGTCTGAAGCTGAGCTGCTGACAAAGACTTTACCTGATATTTTGACCTTCGATCTGGACATCGTAATAGTGAGTAACTCACGGTTACAGAATTGGTAGCAATGGTCTACGTTGTCTTTTACAGTGCAGCCACAACCGTTGTGATTTACATTCCTTCAATATTTATCTGTATTACTTAGCCCTTGCAAGATCTTGACATCAGGTTTTTCAAGTGCATCCTGTGTGTGCAACTGCTTAGTGTTTTCTGCTTAAGACTCTAGTAACGTGACTGTAATTTCTGAGAAGTGTGAGCTTTACGTTTAGTACGTAGCTGTGAAAGAACATGACTTGGCAGTTTACCAGTGGCTGTGGAGCACTCTAGGAGGCTGCTCTTTTGACACTGCACCTCTCAATGAAACCCTACACTTTTTTTGGATGATGATGGAAGATATGAGTAATGTGCTTTTGTTTATTGTCAGTAACTTCAGAGAACTGAATAGGCTTCCTTCCTGTAACTTCTATTCCTGACCAGTGAGCCATGTTCCAGTGGTTAAAATGAGCTGGTATCTTGCTTTGCAGATTGGCATAAACCCTGGCTTGATGGCAGCTTACAAAGGGCATCATTACCCTGGACCTGGAAACCATTTCTGTATGTATTCTCTTTTGCTTTCTTTTTATGGGATTTGTAGAACTGTTTGAACTTGTGGTACTTTAGTTAAGCTGTTTGGGGTTTTCATAGGAAGAGTGGAAAGTGGGATTTTGCTTTTAGCACTCTGATTAAAATCCCATAACTTCTTCTGACAGGTAGCATACATAAAAAGGAATAAAATACAAAGTTTAGAGTTGTCAATTCAATGCAGCTTAGCGGATTGTATTACTAAGTAACTCCTTCATGTGCAACATTAGGAATAAAAATTAAACAACAAGTTCTTGAGTTATCAAGGGGAAGTCAGTAGGCATCAATTTCTGGTTCACAACAAAACTATCCACGTTTTCCCCTGGAAGCATTTCAGCAAGTCCTCTTCCTTATACAGACACTCATTTCTGCTGAATGAGCTTCCTCCTGGTGAAGAAGCAGCAACCAACTGCATATGCAGCATAGAGCTGATGCTCTATTAACATAGACTGTCCCTGCAGCATTCCGTTACTGTGCCCTGGTAGTCAAAGGTTTATTGGAGGTGGTGGTTTTTATTGCTGTTGTGTGTTCTTAAAAGCAAATACCTATCTTCCTATTTTGTAGGGAAGTGTCTCTTCATGTCTGGTCTAAGTAATGAACAGCTGAACCACATGGATGACCACACCTTACCGCATAAATATGGGATTGGATTTACAAATATGGTGGAGAGGACAACACCTGGAAGCAAAGACCTCTCCAGGCAGGATAACACAGGAGAATATCATACTTGTTAATTCATTAATAGTTGTGGTTATAATTTTGAGTAATGTTTTTTCTTTTCTTTTTTTACTTTGTCTTTTAGTAAAGAGTTTCGGGAAGGAGGGCGAATTCTGATGCAGAAATTACAAAAGTATAAACCTCGTATAGCAGCTTTCAATGGAAAATGTGAGAATCTTTATTTTGAATGAATTTATTCTACTAGTAGCCTTTTTTGTCCACTCATCCTGTCTTCTCATTGTAGGTATTTATGAAATTTTTAGTAGAGAAGTTTTTGGAATAAGAGTGAAGAACTTGGAATTTGGATTGCAACCACACAAGGTACCAGAGACAGAAACTGTAAGTACTGAGAGCACTCTTCTTTTGTTATTTGTAAGTGTCGTCCACTTCCATCTGATTACCTGTATGCTGATACTACTGGATTTTGATGCTGGGCACCAAAGCTGGGAAAACTGAATAGGAAGTCCATGATTGAGCTTACATACTGCAGCATTTCTGTTCTGAGCATGCCCAAGCACTTCAGGCAGCCTCAGTCATCTTAAGCTGATTTGCAGCTTGAAATTAAATTGGATGCTTTAAGTACAACAGTTTGATGAAGAGTGCACTAATCATGGGCATCTACAGCTGGAAGGTACTCGTTTATCACAGGCATCTGGTGCTGGAAGGTATCCAAGAGACCAGCTATGTATCACCAAAGATAGGTTTGTTTAACCCGTTCTTACAAACCCCAGCAAAGGCTACTGCACTGCTTGCCAAGGCAGCTTGATCCAGAGCTTCATTACGTGCTCAGTTCAAACTTCTGGGATGTTTTTCTATCCATCTCAAATTATCAGCACTTCAAGTTTAAGCAGTTTAAGCTGGCCCTCTCTAATGGTGGAGTGTTGCCATCGGAACCTGAAGAGCTGTTGGTGATAAAATGCTTCCTTCTTGAGTAGCTCTTAAGTACTTCTGCAGGAAATGCACTTGTAAGAAAGATAAATAAATACCCCTCTTGACAAGTTCTTGTCCATAAATACTGCGCTGTAATTAATACATTAGCTGTGATTCCTTTTTTCTGAACTAACTTCAAGCCTTTAGCTAGGGCTGCCAGCAGAAACAGAAACACCTAAGTTGGCTTCAGTTAAATTGTGTGGCATAGACACGCTTGGCGAAGAAACAAGGCTAGTTATTAACTCAACGATGCTTTTCTTGCTGGATTTGCATATTCTCATGTGTTCTGCGGCCTTTATGGCTGTGAGCTCCACTCATTCACAGAGCTCTGCAGTGTGCTTCACCCACTGGCTTATGCTTGTAATTATTCCAACACATATTTGTATTACTTCTCCTACAGCATGTAAACAAGTGCTGAGAACTGCCTTGGCTTCATCAGCTGATATTCAGCCCTTCTCTTTAGAGCAAGACAGCCAGCTGGACAGGAGAAATGAACTTTTATCTTCTCCCCGAAACACTTAGGTGGATGTTTGTGCAAAATTCAAAGCAATAACATGAACTTATCTGTTGAATTACTCCTGATGCATTAAATACCAGAGATCAGTAACGCAATTTCTCTTGCTCTTTGTCTTAAGCTCTGCTATGTTATGCCATCGTCGAGTGCAAGATGTGCTCAATTTCCTCGTGCACAAGATAAAGTTCATTATTACATAAAGCTAAAAGACTTAAGGGATCAGCTGAAGGGCATTGCACCGAACACAGAGGTGCAGGAAGTGCAGTACACGTTTGACTTACAACTTGCACAAGGTAGAGTGGTTATTGGAATTATCTTATAAAATGTATGCTTGGTTGTGGTTTTTTTTTTCATGCGTCTCTATTAAAAATGTTCTGTGAGTGCTTTCTGTTCTTAATATTTGAGGTCTTTTCTCTCTGCAGAGGATGCTAAAAAGATGGCTGTCAAAGAAGAAAAATATGATCCAGGTTATGAAGCAGCATATGGGGGAGCTTACTGTGATCGTGCACCATATGAAAGCGAACAGTGCAATTTCTCTTCAAATGGAACTGGTAAAGAGTGGCACTTGGGGCATTCATTCTCTAAACCCTTCTGTATAATTTCTTATAACCATTCCATCAACTTAATTTTCTGCCCTTTCAGCAACTTCCACAATTCATACAGTATATTTAATATATTTTATACAGCAGCTAGACTCTCATATAACTGAGGGAATGTGTAGTCTTTGCGGGAGGGAGGGCTGAAAAAACCCAAATGTTTACTCTTATGTATCATGCTTTTTCACACCTCATTAGTTTCATTCCTAAGGAAAGCAAAGCCAGAGAATGATGTGACAGATAAGTGAAGTTGTTCTATTATTGGTGAATAATGACCTTAGGTCATTCTTCAGAGAATTTCTGAATAAAACCCACCAGGGGGGATGATTTGGAACTCCAAAAGCAGACATTCAAAAAGAATAAGTTTGAACTGCAGCCTGAGTAGGTAGCTGAAAAGTACAAGGGAAGATGGAAACTACAAGTACACTTTTAAGATGTTTTTATGTGGTGTTGGTTTTAGTTGTTGGTCTCACTTGCACTTTCAACTGTACTTTGTTTTTGTTTCTTTCTTAGCACCCACCAACCCACAGTACTGTGAGGGGTCATCTTTTGGTGATGTTCCTAATGGACAATGGATGACACAGTCCTTTGCAGACCACATTCCAGAATTCAATGCTGGTATGACACAAGAACGAGAGGAAAGCAGTGCGTAAGAGCTCTTTCTTCTCAGCTATGCATACATGCTGCAGTTTTAATGCAGTGATCAAGATTGGTACCTCGGTTCTCCAACTGAAGTATTTTAATAGTATTTTATCTCCCTTAGTTCTTTTATTATAGTCCTAAGTGTGTGGTAGGCTCGAATCAATGAACTAGGTAATTTTAAGGAACTGTCCAAACTTTAAAAGAAAAAAAACAAAAAGTTAGCCCTTTTTTGTATATGAGTTTTATATTTAATGTATACCATTTCTTGCAGTTTTTGACAAACTGCTTTCTCACTTGTGAAGACTTCTTTAGGGCGTTAATTTTATTCCATAAACTGTAAAGTAGGAGTAAGAGTGGCAGTATACTTTTTATTGATGCATTGATATTTGGATGTCTCATAATCCTTTTATATCTACAGGGGAAAATGGGAAGTGTACCCTTATCTTACATGAAGTGATGTTTTTAATTGTGCACAGTTAAACAAATGGTGCTTTTTAAGACTCCCTTTGCACTTCAGGGCAGGAATAGAGAGCTCTGTCTATTCGGTGACTGGACCATAGTCAGGTTTAAGGGAGCAGAGACAACACTGGTTAGGAAAATTTGTGTCACACAGGACAGGGCCTAAAATATTCTAGTCTTAGAATAAGGTGTTCCTATCATTCCATCTCTTTCTCCCTTAAATTGTAGTGTAAGGAACTGGAATTCCTTTCAACAAAAAGAAAAAGAAGTGGTTCTTAAATCTGTGGCATTTGTCAGTCCCTTCTTTGTGATTATTCTCTTCTCCTGAACTTTAGCACGTGAACAACAGTTTATGTGGCAGGGAATTGATAAGCAGTATTCCCTGGAAAAACCCAACTGCAGTTCTGTTATTTGAGTCAGGTATAGTTAGCACAAGGTGAAAGAACACTGTAATTTAGCAGTTTTTTACGTTAATTTCTCTTCAAGACTTTAGAGGGTGCTTTTCTTGCACATCTTATGCATAAAAAAGTACTAAGTTGAAGACAAGGGCAGCTGTTCCATGAATTGAGGTGACAGCTGTTGGAACTACATCTTTCTTCGAGGAACTTGCTCAAACAGTACACACTTTTGGCCAACAGTGGCAACTGAGAAAGAAAGGAGGTTCTGTGCATTTGCCTAACCATCATTTACTTTCCCTCTTCTATCATGTGTGAAGTAAAAGCAATAAGCTGATCAAAACGTTCACGTTATGATGATCTTATGAGAGAAGGTGCTTCACATACTTGAAAAATAGATACAGTGTCCCTGCACTCTGTGCTGGTCAGAGGTTCCTGTACTGGTGCTTTATCCTTTTTCCTCACAGCCACTGACAGTTGTTGTGCACTGAGTGCAATTAGCTGGTGTGGATACTAATCCTGCTGAGCTCACACGCTGCCATCCTGTTGTGAGGCAGGCATGATGTTTACAGTTCTCTCCCCAGATTACGTGGCTTAATTCTGAGCGTCTGAAATCAAGAAAGTGTGTGTGATGTTTGTGTTGATTAGCTTCAGCATAAAGCTGCTCCGTATGTTGTTAAAACAGCATAGGATTTGTCTTGTCTGTTATTTAAACTGTACTGTATCACATATTGCTGTTTACATGGATGCTTTCCCGTGGGTGCTCAAAGTACCTCGCATCAGGGATTTGTTACAATTCAATTTTATTCTTCAGCAAAATTAGAAGCATGTAACTAGCACTGCTGATGAGGCAGCACAGTAATACAGAGCTACTGTACTGCTCTCCTGTTTGAGTTGAAGGGAAAGGTCTCTTCTGGAACAGAGACAGCTACTAAGTGCAAAATACAGTTAAGTGTATAATGACTGTTTCACTCAGTACTGCAACTTGTGTACTCCCTCGGGACTGGTGCTCTTTTCATTAATCCAGAAGTTCTTAAATCTGTCTTAAGTCTCTCTCTGTTTCACAATAAAATCAGGAATTGTATCAGTGTCTGAGTGTCCTTTTGCATTCTGCTAGTGGTGACCAAAATATGCTACATGATGTAATGTACTGACTGCACAAATACAGTATTCTGCAGAGAAACTCTGCAAAATGATCACCAGCTGAATTCTACGTATTAAAATGCTGCTTAAGTTTTAATTTTGAGCTGCTCCTTGTCACCTGGTAGACTAAATGCACCTTATCTACTACTGCAATTTCCTTTGTAGATTTTCTTTTCTCTACTGGCAGACACTGGACCTCACATTGAAGCACGCTGTCTGACTTCACCTCGGGAAATATTTAATGACAGTATTTCATTGTAAAGGAAACTTGTTCCCTTATTTGAAAGTTGAAAAAAAAAATGTGAACTGTGTCACTAACGCTCCACCCATAAGCCCTCAAAACTGATGGTCATTTTATGGCAGTGTTTAAGAAACAACTTTCTACAATCAGTTAGGTATACAATTTGATGTGTTGCATCTCCAACTCCTCCAACTCTTTGCATATTGCAAACCGAAGGGTTTGAGTGCGTTGAAGTGTTGGTATCAGCTGTCAGGACGTGTCAATTTGAACTTCCCCGAAGGGTCAGGAATAAACCAGTTTTCCCAGAGATCAGTGTGAACACTGGGGTAGTCCCAAGGTTTATATCTCCCATTCCAGTGAAGTAATTTAGCTTCTTGAAGAAAATGCTCTGAATACCGGGTATCGGGACTCCAACCTGCATGAGTACATGGAATAAAACCCAGCTTTCAATACTGGAAGACACTAAGCAATGAGTTAAATACAGTTTTAAAGCCTGATTAGCATGGTTTCACCTGTCAGTAGGCAACTATCTGTGTAATAGAGCAGCATTTTTCAATTTCAGGCCTCTTTAACTCTGCATCTGAAAAATCTCATCCTCCTCTCAACAGCAGCATCCTGGTAGCTGGGATTTACATACAGCTTCATCATGCTGTTTGTTTTGCTGTGCTAGCTGAGGCGTTCTCAGGATAAGTCACCACTGTCAGGTGAATGCCAACTACTGCTGTTATTTTTTATTTTTCTTCACTCTGCGTCCATGTGCAGATCTTTCATCCATTCTTCACAATTTAGGAAAATTTAGATCAATTATTCTTGGAGTCCAACCTCTGGGTTTATTGAGTTCCAGCTGCAAATAGTGGAAAGTTCAACTTACCAAGATGTCGTATGTGCCACATAGGATTAATAGTGGAATGCTTTCCATGAAATACAATCAGCATTGGTGAGGTTGCCACACCTCCCCCGAGGGTGCTGCTGTAGAGGTTTTCTCTGCAAAAGAACAAAGAAAACATTCAAAACTCAATCAAAGAGTCTTTAGTACAAAAATCAGCTAAAAATGTAAGTATTCTGAGCAGCCTCATTTTCAGTGTTACTCCTTTCTAACGCTGTTAATTGCTTGTGTTTGCAACTCCAATTACTGTTGCGTGGGTTGCTGCTACAAAGCAACGTGCTGGGAGTCAGACCCAACATGAAGCCAACTATTCTGCATACTGCCTGTATTCTATGATGCTGAAAAAGTTTACACTAGGAAGAAAAAAAAAAGCTGTCAATGTAAAGAAATCAAACCTATTTCAGCCTGGTTTCTTCAGATGACTTACATGCTGCCATGTGTCCGTCTTCTCTCTGGTTCCCACCTGCCCAACTTTGAGGCCTGAAGTTAACTTCAGCACCAATTTGGCAGACTAGTTAGTATAAACCTGCATCTGATGGATATTAATTTCCTGGGTGCTCTGTGAAAAAGGCAGAGTTAAGAAAAAAAAAGCCAAATTATTGGGAAGGGAGGCTTAAGTGGCAGCAGGCAGATGTCTGGCCACAGAGGGCTCCAGGCCTGGCCAGGCAGCAGATTGGAGCAGCCACACTGCCTGTAGGACACTGTGCTGCCTGCTGAGTCCAGCTAAGAGGCACTCAGAGGCCACAGAGCAACAAATAAAAACATAACTTTCAAAAGCTCTTTCTTACTCCAAACAAAGCAACTTATTTCACTGAGGATTCAATACTGAGCTAAAAGGAACATGAATGTGTTAGTGTGGTACAAAATCATCTTTCTAGAGCGAATCTGCAGTGATGCACATGGGGCTTTATTTTTTTTCAAGCTCCTCAGCACAGCAGTGGCCTTTCAGAATGTTCTGTAGGCAAGGAGTTTTTCATTCATTCACATGCTCAGTGTTTGTGTCTTTCCTCCTTTGTTCAATTCAGAAAATAACCAATAAGGAATGGAGTCCAAAAGCAGAAGTTCCAATGGAGCTTTCCTGAATGTAAGCCTTTGCAGGGAAAGAAAGAGTCAAATTTGCAAACTGATTAACGTTGAACTGAAAGGGAACACTATTTCACTATATTCATGACTTCATGTATGGTTAACAGAATGAATAACGCTAAATGGTATTGTAGCTGAGATATTTTACAGACGGTATAGTTAGAAAGAGTATCGTGATGGAAAGAGACAACCAAAATAAAGGAAAATGCCCATCCTAGGCTCAGTAGGAAAATCCAAAGGAGCAATCTCCAGAAAGAGATCATTCCCAGTGGTGTTCAGCCGTTAAACAGGGTCTGGGAGAGGTGGAGCCAGACTCCACCCCTTCGGTCACACAGTGCATTGCCTTCACCTGTGCTCCCACAGCTGACTCAGTGCTCACCTCAGTGATCAATCAGTGGTTCAGGCTGTGATTCAACAGCTCCCATACACTTCATCATAGTCAAAGCCAAAAAAATTACCTTTCATGTCAGGTTCATTTCATCTACAGAGAAAGAAGTGTTTTCTATTGGTGCTGAAGAAATGTGATACCCAAGTGGAAAGACCCAAAAAAGCAAGGAAATATTCCTTCTTCTCTGAACCAGCCTCAAGGAGGGAAGATTGTGATTGGCTTGAACCAAGGTGAGGTTGGTTACCCAAAACAAGAACCATGTGTTCCCAACGCCCCTCAGGATTGAGTGTGGCTTGTGATTAAAAACAGGACTGAAATTCCAGGTTGCATTTCCTATTACTCGATAGATAAGACTTAAGCATGTGGAAATTTACTTCAGGATTTTGTAAAGCAAAGAAAATACTGTTTATAGAGTTACAGTCTTTAAAGAGCTTACAAACAGAAGGTGACACTTTAATGCTCTGTTTACAGTTAAGTGCAAAGCAGAATTTCTATACATACTCTACATTCCTTTGCATCCATTTTTCCAACTGCTTTGTGAGCCTCTGGTTTTTCCATTCAGTCATGTTAGCAACAATTACCCCGGGATTAAAGGAGCAGGTGCTGGGGCTGATGCCAAGGTCTCTAATTGCTTGCTTTCTGTAGTCCAGGAATCCCATGTATGTGTTCTGGGAAGTGAAAAAAAAAAGAAAAGAAATATAGTTATCCCCTGTGAATCTCAATGAATGTATGAGTAAGTGCAGCTCTGTATTACTAAACATGTTCTCCCAAAGCTGAGTTTGTGGATGATGATTACCGGTCTCGATTTCCATGTGATGTGAGGTTGAAAGGCACAGTGCTCCCAGCTACTGAATTACTCCTTCCACAATACTGTACCATGGAAATTCCATAAAGCTCTCTCCTCACCACATCTTTGTCTTTCTGTAGTGTACTCCAAATGCCACAGCACAACACTGGTATGGCTGTAATGCCAGAGGGCAGTTCTGTGGAACTGAACTCAGGAATTGGACTTCAAACATTTTTCCCAAGTTTCACTCCCAATTCATATTATACAAACATCATCTAACCTGTCTTCACTGGGTGTTCCAGAAGAGGTCAAAACCAGTTTAACAATATGCCAACATCAAATTGGTAGAATACAAAGAGTGACAGATTTAAATGATTCCAGGAAAAGACTGCAAACATCCCCATATCACAACAAAATTATTTTAAAAAATTAAAAGAAAGCTCTCTCTTTCATAGAATCATAGAATGGTTTGGGTTGGAAGGGACCTTTAAGATATTCAGTTCCAACCCCCCGCTATAGGCAGGGACACCTCCCTCTGGGCCAGGTTTCTCAAAGCCCCATCCAGCCTGGCCTGGAATGTCTCCAGGGAGAGGGCATCCACAGTCTCACTGGGCAGCTTGTGCCAGTGTCTCACCACCCTCACAGTAAAGAATCTCTTTCTGATATCTAGTCTACATCTGCCCTCTTCCACTTTAAAAACATTTCCCCTCATCCTGTTGCTACATACATACTTTGGGGAAGATATAGAACCATACTACATTTATGAGTCGATACACTCATGTTTAGAATTACACAATGGCATCTTACCTGCATCCCCACACTTCTAACTATCTCGTGTGTGGAAGGGAGATCACAATCGTCTGAAAAAGCCGCAGCGTGGCCTGGAGCCAACTTTGTGTCATAGAGTTCCTGAATGTCACCTGTTTACAGAAAGTTCAGGAGCACAAGAATAAATGTACCACACCACTACACAGATAGGATGACAGGATAACTTCTATTCTCATATATGTTAAATTCAAACGTGACAGTTTCAGCAGGCATCAATCAAGGCTGAATTTTGCAACAAGGGAACGATTTCAAATTAGAGTCCAGTATTTTTCTTTAGATATGTATGTATTGAATACTGATGATAATCATTTGGTCTGGACATACAAAAGTGACTAAAGCAGAAGCTGATTACCCTGTTAAGAAGCATGGTTTCGGAGCTATGCATTCCATTAGTTCTTTCCCTCAGAAGTGCCTTTTCCCCTGATACTACTATGTTTACACTTCTTAGGAAGTGCATTCCCCATGCTGACTGATGGTTTGGGTGCTGGGCTGTGCTTTGGGCACTGCTGACACTGGCTCTCAGTGCCTGTCACTACAACCACCATCTGCATTTCCCTGGCCTGCCTGGCTTGGGCAGCCAGGGCCCCGTGAAGTGCACATGCGGCAGCAGAGGTGAGCTGTGTGGAGACACGTCCCCCAGGGTGGCAATGGGGTGAGTGCTGGGACACAGGGAGCTGCCACAGCCAGGGCCACAGACTGAGGTCTCTGCACAGAGCAACATCCCCTCTGTTCCTGACCACTCACCTGGGAGGGGCCAGCAGTCTCCTAAGAGGAGCACCAACTGTGATGATGATGCACATCCACCCTACAACAGGCCGCCCCCTTGGCCACAGTAGCAGGGCTCACACTTCTCTTTAATTAAAAATAAATACATAAACACTGCACAGAATCACAGGCTTGTATGTGTTGGATACTCTGGAGATCACCTAGTCCAACCCCCTGCTAAAGCAGGCTCCCTGCAGTACATTACAGAGGAAAGTGTCTGGATGAGTTGTGGAAATTTTCAGAGGAGACTACACAGCCTCTCTGGATCCTGTTCCAAAAGTGCACCATGTTTTATTCGTACTGCTCCGCAGAAAGCTGACCAACAAATAAACCCCAAGTCAAACCCTGAAATCCTCATTCACTCCTTACCATGTCAGAGCTCTCATTCCCTCCCATTCCAGACACATCAGAGTGCTCGCTCACATTACAAATAAGCAGCTGCCAAAAAAGAGGCTCCCACCCTCCACCTCTTCTCCCACTTGTCCAAATCTTATTCTCTTCTTCTGAGCCCTAGGTTTATGGTGCCCAAGGGTAAGAAAGCTAAGCTGACTGAAGAAACAAGTAGAAAAAAGGGTTTTGTGTTTTGTTGTTATGTTTTTGGTTGGTTGGTTTCTTCTTTTGTTTTTTAACATAGCTTGTCTTCTGCCAGGCCAAGCAGCTTGTTTCAGAGCTGTAGATATGAAAAAAGAGAAGTAACAGGAGCTGCCTGAGGCCAGGAGAGGCCACTTGAGTAGGCAGCAACCTACCATTAACTGTCATGTAAAACTGCACCTTACTCTGTGATTCCAGAAGCACTATCAGCTGACATAGTCTGGCATACTCTAATGAAAGAGAAAACCCTATGGCCACCTCCTTGCTGTCTGTGGGAATATTGCCTTGAGTCCTACCAGGATGTTAATTCAGACTGGAAGTAGTCTCCTTTCTAGCGAATGTCTGTATGGGTGCAGGAAAGAGGAATGAAGTTCAAGTGGGAGGGTCAGAAATTCATCTTTAAAAAAGAAGAAAAAAAAAAAGCTACTGTTCCTCTAATTTGATTCATTTGTACGAAAAATACATACATGTATATGTTTTTCAGGATTTTTGTGTCTGCTTACTGCTCCTATTTGTCTAGGAACTCTAGTATCTTTAGTCATGATCTGAAAATTGCTACGGAGTTTGAGCTGATGTTCAAACTCTCATTTTTTGTATTTAGGTTTTTGCCCTCCTAGCTGAGTAAATTTCTCCTGCTCTCCAGAACAAATAGCAATTCTGGATAAGGTGCTGCCAACATTAGTGGGAATTTGAATGCTAGCAGGAAACACAAGTCACATGCACAATTAAATATTGCAGCACTAAAGTGAAAACCAAGATATATTTCAGCAATCGACCAAATCCAATTTAAATGAAAACAGAGTGTATAATTCTGATCAAAACCAACTATTCATCAGACATGTAGAGACAAGGGGTTTTTTTTCAGAATTTCCTCTAATTAAATAAACAGATAACTTGTAGTTTTCACAAGCACAACATTCTTAGCAGCTTCCTCGCTTTTCATTATGTCCTGTTTTTTGAGATGACCATGAAAGCTGCAATAAGTTTTATTCCAGTTCTGTTGGAAACTGCTTTTTGGAGACAGCTTACCTTGAACGATGACATCATCATCCAAATATATGACTTTCTCATGTTTCTGGATAAGCAAAGGAAGATAAAATCGAACAAAGTTCAGCTGTTAAAGAGGAAAAAAACAGTAAATACTAAATGTCATAGCAGTTTAATGCATTAGTCTCAAGCTTCTGTTAGTATAAGCTGGTTCAGCAATAGGGATCAGTATATTAGTTTAGGAAAAGGAATCAATGCATGCTATGCTAGCTCTAAAACTTTCCAGCTTATCTTTTCTTGCTGTGTGAACAGCCTTCTTTTTCTCAATGATCTTGCTTCACAGAAGCATTGAAGTTACAGCAGACTTCTTCTGTCTTTGCATCCACTGTGTCCAAGGACTCTTTTTCTTGATTTCACACATATTGTTTGGGTTATAGTGCACCAAGACAGAACGTTGCTCACTATGGCATAACAAACAATGGAAATCTGCCAAATCAGGGAAAAGCAGCAGCTAACAGTCAGCCAAAAGTCACTGTGATGAAGCTGATGATGGAAAAATGAGGATGTAGGGGGTCTAAGACCACCAGAGGCTCCTATCATGCATGCCCAGAATTACGTCTCTATAAATACTGTTTTGATTTCTCTCATAATTGAGCACTAGCCAACTACTGTTTGCTTCCTCCATGTAGCTTTACCAAGGTCTTAACCCCATTATTATTACATATCCCCATTTTGTTTACTGTAGGCCTAACCAAGTGGTCCTAAGTAGTTTCTCCTTCATCAGAATCACAGGATTATTTATGTTAGAGTGGAGATCCATCCCAGTCTATTCCCTCTGCTCAAGCACTTTCCACGAGGGCAGATTGCTTGGGACTATGTCCAGTTGGGTTCTGAACATCTCCACAGATAGAGACATCACAACCTGCTCCAGTGATTTTATTTTTGATTATTATTATTATTATTTTAAAGATTACCTTGTTTTGAGATTGAATGTTATTGTTTGAATTTGTGCCCATTGCCTCTTGCTCTACTATCAGGCACTACTGAGATGAGTCTAGCTCTGTTGTCTTCATCCCTCCCATGAGATATTTAATAAACACACTGATAAGATCCCTCAGTGCCTTCTCTTCTGCAGGTGGAACGATCCCAGTCCTGTCTGCTTCTTCTCACATATAGATGTTCTAGTCCCTTCATCATCTTTGTGGCCCTCAATAAATCTGTAAATTTCTGGTACTGGGAAGCTAAGAACTGGACAATGCTATTCCATCTCACCAGTGCTGAGTAAAGAGGAAGAATAACTTTCCTAGACCTGGACTGTGTTAACTTCACAGTTAATGTAGTCATCTTTCCACTTACAGGAATGATTTTACTGATGGCACAGATGTGAGACAGTAAGTAATCAGCTCCTATTCTGACCTCCATGCCAGTTCTGTCGATCTCTACTGTTTTCACAACAGAAGACCATTTCTAGACTAAAGAGTATTAAATCACTCTCTCAATTATCACATGAAATTCTTTCCAAACATCAGAAATGTCACAGGCTCAGAGAAGGGCAACAAGAATGAACATTCTGAACAGACAGACCTAAAACTTTTCCAGTGGTGCTGTGTCCTTTAGAGACAAGTGGACTAAATCTGCACATGGTATTTAGTGTGGTGGGAAAATTATGGATTTATATCGTGCCATTATTCTCTGTTTAACAATAAATCCTTTAACATCCGATTCGCCTCTTGTCAGCCAGGAGTATTTTAGTTTCTGATTTCTGAATTAATCCCAGACATTGGCAGATTGCAGCCCAAGAGACATCACGGAAGCACGAAGAACACTTATTACTCCTTTCCACTTCTAAACAACGCACTCAAATCACTGAGTTTATGCCACCAAATAGATGAGGTCCCGGCAAGACAGAAAAGTTGTAAGGAGCTTGTTATGGCACACATTTCTTTCTTGAATGACAGCTAGCATTGGACCCAAAGAGGCTTCTTTGAGTTGTACCCAGCTTGTGTAATAGGACAGAGAACTGGGGCATCCTAAAACCTGCAATGAGCATTAAAATCCTGAAAAAGTATTACGTGGTGTTTATCTACTCACAGGCTGCAGGAGCTCAGGACGCGATGCATCTTGTCTGATTTTTCCTTTCAGTACCATGGGGTTGAATTCAACAGTCTTAAATTTTATTTCTTTCAGTTTTGAATTTTCAATCCATCTTCTGTGATTAAAAATAAAAGTAGTAGAAGAAATATTCAGCTTTTAGCAAGTATTTCATCAGACTCATAGGAGAAAAAGAGGCCTTGGAAGCTCACTTGGTTTATCCGACTCCAAGACAGAACCATTTCTGTCTACAGCAACACATCTTTCACCACCACTAACATTAAATGTCATTTTCCTAGTCTTTCTTACTATGAACCATTTTTTTTCTTATCCTATTTGCTGTGCTTTTAAAGAATTGGTTAGTTTTTTCCCTTTTACACTTTTATGTTCTTCAAGATGACATCACATATATTTTCAGTTTAGCAGAGGAAAAAACTATTTTTGTACAATATTTTGTCAGATTTCTCATCATCATTGCTCGTTGTTCAACTCTGATCTCTATTCTAAATCCTTCCCTAAGCACCCAAAACTAAATACTATACTTTTTCTGTCGCGGTATCAATGCCAAGGAGATCAGAAAAAAATTCTTCACATTTCCAGAGGCCATATACATCCACAAGTACATTCCACTATGAAGCATATGCACGTGCATGTCTGCACACAGTAATGTAGCCCATTATCAGTTATAGCTCTGTAGTTTTCTAAATGAGTATATCAAAGAATATAGGGACTCCAAGTACATAATAAGAGAACACTGAAACAGCATCCATCCCTCTGTACCCTTGCTCTCTCACTGTGATCACAGTAAAGCTTCTGTGTCACCTAATCTTAAATTACACTCGTGTTACTATGCTCCTGGAGTTCCTATATTCTCTGGCAAGTGCTATCAAATAGAATCTATGATTCCATTCAGGTTGTATATTAGGAAACATTTATTCTCAGAAAGAGAAGTGCTGCTCTGACACAGGCTGCTCAGGGAGGTGGTGGAGTCACTGTCCCTGAAGGTGTTTCAGAGCCAGGTAGATGTGGCACTGAGGGATGTGGTCAGTGAGCATAGTGGATATGGGCTGGCAGTTGGACTACATAATCTCAGTCATCTTTTCCAACCTTAACATTTATGTGATTCTGTGAAATTCTTGCTTCACCTTGAGCCAACACAATCAGTTTTTTCCACCTCTACTGAACATCATTACATTTTACAGCTCATTTTTCCAACTTGCCATCAGTTTGTTTTCATCTCGTCATGCTGCTCAATGTCTCTTCCAGCTTCATGCCAACTGCAGATTCAGAGAGAACATACTCCATTCTATTTTCTAGATTACTGATGACTACATCTTTTCACTTTGACTCATTTTATGAGTACACAAGCCACAGAAGCAGTCAGAAGCAAGAACTACTAAAACAATCCACTTTAATTTTGATTCTCACCACACTTCCATTCGGAGAGAATGTTTGAATTTAACATCCAAACATGCTTTTGTTACTAGCTTCCTTGGGCCTCTATTTCAAACATTTACCACTCCATCTTACCTGAAATTTGATTTAGGCAGCAGGCTTTGCTACTCTGAAGCTGAAGACATGACTCCACATGACATGAGTGGAGTGCCCTGAAGCAGGCATGCAGCAAGTAAGCTTGTCACTTGCAGTATTACATATTCTGCACATACAAAAGGCAGAAAGGCACAGCTATGGATCTGGTCTGGTTATTTCATACCCGTTTACACCAGTCACTTCCTTGAATAGGGCAAAATGATCCTTATTCCTAAATGTAGGGAATCCTGGGAACTGTAGCACAACTTAAACAAAAGGAAGAAGCAGTTTCCTGAAAAGTCCTCTAAAGTTTACGTTCACGCTAAGGGGAACAACAACCTCATCCTAATTACAGCATGAAATAAATTAAGTCTGGTACACACCTAATATGTGGGATGGTGTTCTTCAGTCCAACTATGTAGAACAAAACATTAGCCTCTGTGTTGCTGTAGATGCTACTGATTGCTGCTACAGTTGCGCCCATTCTGCCCGCAGCAGCACAGATTACAACTGGGATTTCTTCCTCCATTTCCTGAGGACTCTCCAGGTCAACTACAAGAAACAAACTACATGTTATAATTCAAAATTGAAAAACTTTTGTATCCTGTCTGGATCATATGAGTGAGCACAAAGTTCTACAGACAGTGGAATCATATCACGATCACCCCACTTCCTTCCCACATCCTATACACCACATCCACCAAGACACAAAGCACGAGCTGTCGCTAATCCAGAACCCAGCTTCCAACTTCATCAGTGACATCTGGATAAAAATTTGAAGCAGGATGACAGTTCTTAGTCACTCCTCCACTATTTTCTTTGAGGAATTCAGAAGCAAAACACTTTTGCATCCCAGACCACACAGACCAACTTAAATGGCTCACCTATTGCAAGACAAACTGGTTTAATTAGGGGAAAACAAAACAAAACAAAAGCAAAACTGCTCAAATGAAGAGGAAAAAAAACATAAATCAGAAATATAAACAAAATAGAAGTCATTTACCTGCTTCATTCTTTAAGGCAGACGGCGCTTTGTGAACTTTGTTGTACAGAATTGCACACACAGTTAATATAAGAAGTAACAGTAAGATCTGGTTAACTGAAACAAAATGGAGAGTTTGTTAACGATCACTCTAATAGCTAGAGTACTAACTGTACTTTTTTTATTAAAAAAAAAGACAATTTGCAACCATTACATACCAAAACATACATTTGCTGTGTTTGCCAAAGTCTCCTTTCTCTTGCTATTTGATCAAACTACAAATGCTGTGATAAAAACAAAATGCATTTCTACTGCTTTCCAATTATTCCCAACCCTCTGATTTTCATTGATTGGTTGCCCACTAAATCACTAAGCTCCCAATGCATATGGGCTACCCCTACTATTAAATATATGTTTCTGAATGCTAGAAGCCTGGAACTTTCTTTCATTGGTTACATCATGGGACTTCAAGAACAAATTATTTTTGCCTGCATCTTCCTTCACACTTCCTTCAGACACAAGAAAAAAGAATTGCTTTCAACATGCAGATCTTGAACGTATACTCAAGCAAAATTCTAGCAGTACTAGAGATAAACTCAGCATGCCACTGAAACCAGGTAAGGTTTATTGCAAAATATTTGAAAATACATCAATGTTTTGACACTTCAGTTAGTAAAATCAAAGCAAAACATGCAAAACCAAATGCTCTGCTGTATATTATGACTTTGCAGCTTGCTACCAGTTTGTGTCATACAAGGTTAAATCACCCAACACAAACCAACTGTGAGTACATAACAGCTCAATGGTACAATGGGGAAGAAATACACTATGGAGATCTTTCGATCTTCTTCATTACTTTTGTACCATCACAAAGGTGATGGTAAACATTTAAGGTACACAAAAGAGCAAAGGGAACGAAGTTTTAAACTGTTTGATTCAAAAGGGGTTATTGACCAGAATAGAGCATGAGAATTAGTTGAAATTGGTGCACACACAACACCAACTGCACTTACTCAAATCAGCTGAGAAAACACCCACTGAGTTCAGCGAATTTTGGGTCCATTTTCAGTCAGTGATCCTGACAGCTGAACCCAAATTTCTCACATTTCAACAGCAAATATGAACAGCATTACAGAGCACAGCTCTGTTAAAAAGCCACGCTGGGTGCTTTGGGCACACCCACATGGCACTGGTCATTGCCTGGGCCCTTAGAGGGAAAGCCCAGTACCATAAGTATCACGCAGAAAAATGGTGAGTCAACTCAAATTAGTGGGGTTTATGACCATACTTATTTTGTAGTTTACAGGAAAAGTCCTGTTTTGATAATAAAAATTAAGTATAATTAGCAAAGCTAGAGTTATAATTTTGCAGGAAACTGTTACAGCAGTTTTGAGAAATTGCATTTGACATCTCTGCCCTCTTTCAAAAATGCAAATATTTTTTAATGCTTTTAGTCTCTCTTACTTTTCTTTAAAAGAGCCATATGTTCTGTTGGATAAGAAGTGTGGTCTGTGGTAAAAAAAAAAAAAAAAAGAGAGAGAGAGAAAAAGAGGAAAATATGTTTTAATGCATTAAGCCCAAATACCTACATCAGCAATAACTAACATTTTTAACACATTTTAAAATAATTTACAGAACAGTGTCAAAACACCATCAAGTGCAATTTGTAAATACGTCTACATCTATCTCAGACCTCACGTAAAACATAAGAGCAATCACAAATACTAACCTCTTGCCAGAGTATACTTCCCAAGCCAGGAGTTGTCCTACAAGCAACAGTAAAAGGGGAACTTGTGCAAAGTGGCTTGGCCGCTCTGAAAGTAGTGCCTCCTGTTTACCTTCTTGGAAACTACAACAGACAGAAAGAGTACAATAACACTGTTCGACAGAGCAAATTCTCAGCTACAAAAGATGATTTTTCAACACAGTCATCACTGTTAGCTATGCTTTTTTGCAACGAATAAGCAAGAGCCTTCATGCTATGCCCACAAAAATCTGCATCAGCAGAGGTGACTGTCTCTGTTTCCACTGCTGAAACAAGCCACCACCACCCCACTGTGCTCGCATTCACTGTTTGGTCCCCATATATGCTCAGCAAGTGTCAGTGAATGTCAGTGGGTCCCATTTCTCTGCATGGAGGAATTCCAGTCACACACGTTTGCTTCATACACACTTCCATGTCAAATGCTATTTTGTCAGACTGCCTTTCTGCTGCCATTTGTCACATGGCAACAACACGTAATGGCGTATTGGTGGGAAGGTTCAGCTTCTACTGCCATACCACCAACAGCCAACTCTGATGTTGCAGGCCAACATCACAAAATAGGAGGCATCACTTTCAGAGCTGCCCTCATATCTGGGGATTGTATCTGTGACGCTTAGGAAAGTGAAGCAGCCTTCCCTGAAACAGCTCTTCTAATCAAGGCCTAAGGGTGATCATGACTTTATGCCCAAGAGGAAAGAACATAATCCCTATAATACAGAAATGCAGAACATAAAACAGTTTCTTGAGTTTTGGAAGCGCTGGTATTGTTTACAACTAGTGCTGTTTTTGTGGCAAAAAAAAAACAACAGTAAAGAGACAGCACCAGAAGTTGGGGCAGGAAGGAAGGAAGAGCTTAGATAAGGATAGATAACAGTTTGTGTGAACATATAAAAATGAAGTTCATTCTGATTCCCTGAGAAGGAATATGGAACAGCTTAAATTCTTGAAACTTGAGTCACAAACCCGACTCTCTCCCATTGGTTAATGCTGATGGTGAGGAAACACAGTGAATTAGACTGTGCTCTTTGATTAGCAAGTAAAATGGTAATAAAAATATACATAAAGCAAAGATGAGGCTTTGTTTACAAGCCACTTACATTTGCATATATTTAGGTCCCAACAGCTGACTAGATTGTAGAGAAAGGAATATTTCTGGGAGAGGTTCCTTTCACATCTGCAGCCCTTGTCTGCATTCCAGCAACCCACTCTCTTCATGTGGCATTCATTTACATAGATATGAAAACAAACTTATCAGTCACAAAAGCCTTCTGTTTAGACAGCCTCTCTCTCGCATGTTACACAAGTATTGCAGCATTAGCCATTACAAATTTTACTCATTTAGATAAGGACAGAGACAACAAAAACCCCTCCACTCCTGAAGTAACACTGTCACCTCATTCAAGCTAACAGCAACTTTCCACTGACTTCAATGCAGCTGACTACTGCCTTTTAATTTTAAATCGGTAACGAGAGTCACAAATAATACTGATGATCACCACATAATGACAGTTGGAGAATCACAGCCTCGAGATATCTTTTGCAATGATGAAAACAACTTAAATTGAACTACATTTTACATGTTAAAATCCCAAGTCTGAAAGACTCAAATAAAAAAAAAAGTTTTCATTCCAAAACTACAAAGTTCCTGAAGTTTCAGAGACCCAGACTAATCACCCACTGATTTCTAGAGGAAGAGAGGAATATTTGTTCCCCTTCAAATATTTATTCATTTTTCCTGAATTTAGACATGGGTTCCTAGAACCTGGCAGTCCGTAACTCAGCTGCCAAAATCTGCAACAAAATGAGGGGCTGCAGAAGGGAAAACTCAGAAACAGTGACATTACTGCTCAGACATTTCCTGCATAATTAGTCTTTTTACCTCTTCAAAGCAGCACAGTATTCGCGACTCCTTTCTCCTGAAGAGCTGCAGAGCTTTTTACTTGGATCCTAGATAGCCCACAGCTGTCAGCTCTCTTGCCAAAGCTTCCTTGCCCATCGTCCTCCTTTAAAGTCCCCTGTACAAGGGCCTTAAAGGGCACAGAAACAGTTTCAAGACTCAATTCCTTTTTCAAGCTCTTCAAAGTTTACTTTGGAGTTGTGCTGGTTTTCTCTTCTCTGCTGCTGAGGAATAGCACAGAGTCCAGACGCGGCACTAAAGGAATGAGAGAGCTCATAAACCACTTCCAGATGTGCTGAACGATGATGCAGCCCCAGATCTGGCAAAGTTGCCTTAGAGCTTAATCTAGCAGATTGCAAACAAGTCCCACAAGACAAAAAAGCTTAAGAGGGTAGAGGAAAGAAGGAAACAAACTATTCCAGAAGTTACTTAAACTGTCTAGTTGCAGGTTAGGTTTCTAGTAATTATTTATGGCAAGTGTGAACAGATAACTAAGTGTGCGAGAGCCAAACAACACCATGCCAAAGTCAAACTGAAAGCCAACATTTTTCCAGTGTCTGTTGGCACAGTACTTGCAAGCATAAAACGGAGCAAAATTTGCAAACTTCAACTCTGAACATGCACACTGCAAACTGCCCCTGCTCCAAACCTCTGAGAAATTAGAGAATCTAAACCCAAGGGTTTGAGTTGGAATCAAAGGGGCTTGAGATTAAGAAACCTAGCAGATGTTGGTACTCAGCCTCCTAAGCTCTCCTGGAATTCTCTTACAGTTTTAGTTCTGTATCATTTTTTTTTTAACTCAAATTCTCTCCCTCTTGTTTAGGAACCTTCCTTTTATATGTTTTGAAATGATAAAAACAACATAAATTGAACTATGTTTTACAATTACATGTATGTTTTAACACAAGATTTCCATCACTGTTGAAAGGAGTAATAATGTATCTTAAATTATTTTTCACACAAGAAAGTGCAAAACTTACAAAGAAGTACAGCAGCTGCTCCAAAACTAATGACTCCTATTTTATGATGTTGGCTTGCAATGCCAGAGGCGGATGTTGGAGGTATGACAGTAGAGTTTAGACCTTCCCACCAATATTCTGCTACATTCTGTTGCAATGTGACAGTTGGAAGCAGAGAGGCAGTCTGACAAATTGGTGTCTGTCATGGAGGTGAATGTGAAGCGAAGGGGTGGAACTGAAATGCACCGTGTGGAGAAAAAGGCACCCCTTGAAATTCAGTGACACTTGCAGAATGTTTATTGGGACCAAACAGTGGATGTGAGCACAGTGAGGCAGTGGGTGGTATGTTTCAACAGCAGTGACAGTGACAGTCACATCTGCTGGGGCAGATTTTTGTGTGTGGCATGCAAGCTCTTGTTGATTGCAGGGGAAAATGCATAGCCAGTGGTGATGACTGTGCTGAAAAGCAGTCTTTGGTAGCTGACAATATGCTCTATTAAAGTGTCATATTGCTCCTCACCTATGTTGTAGTTTCCAAAGAAATAAATAGGAGGCATCACTTCCAGAGTAACCTACATATTTAAAATGCAGGTGTATAGTTCCAGAAGTTTGACAATGACTGCTATTCCGTTACAACAAACTGAAAAAGTGGGCATCTAGCAATGTGTGTCAAAAATGCCAGCAGGAAAGGAGCACTGCAGACAAGGACTTGGGTGTCCTGGTGGGAAATGGGTTGGCCATGAGTCAGCAGTAAAGGTATCCTGGTGTGCATTACAAGGAACCTCCTGCAAGAAGCCTGCTTTAGCAGGGGGTTGGACTAGATGATCTCCAGAGGACCCTTCCAACACTTACAATTCTGTGATTCTGTGTAATGTTTAAGAAATTATTTTTAATTAAAGAGTAGTGTAAGCCCTGCTACTGCAGTCAAAGGGGCAGCCTCTTGCAGGGCTGGTGTAGGTCCTGGTCACCTTCTCTTACAGGGCCACTGGGCCCTCTCTGATGAATGGCCAGGAGCAGAGAGACTGCTGCTGTGGGCAGAGGGACCTGCTGCCGCTGCCAGCTCCATCTCCTCATGGGGCTCCTTCGCTTCCATTGCCATGTGTGCAGCATCAGCCTCTGCTATCCTGGGCTGCTCCTCTCTGCTGAGAGTTACACTGCTGCCATAGAGTCCACTTGTGGGGAGGCTGCAGGGCCAGGAGTAGCCACAGAGCTGTTTTCCTGTCCCCTGACTGCAGGGCCCTCCTCCTGCCCCCGACACAAGGGTGCCCTGCAGACCCAGCAGCCTATGGACCTCCTCACTGCACTGGCGGAATGGTTTCAACAAGCTCCTTGATGAACATCTCCACGGTCCTCCAGGGCAAGCTACATCAGCTCCATCAGCTCTTTGTCGCACAGCCTGACATCACACAGGGCAGTGTTTCAGGATTAAGCCCTCCACTGCCATTGCTGGCCACCAGTGCATGTCAAAAATGGCTCACAGCTCTTGGTGTAGTCAGGGCAGCACAGGATTCAGGACCTCCTGGTGCAGCATGAACAGCTCTGTTCAGGCCTGAGACCAGAAACCACCAACTGTAGGCTCCTCCTCTGCCTCATCATAGTTCTAATCCTCTGCTTCTTCATCCTTCTCCGCATCTGACAATAGCGAAGGGGACAGAGAAGGGGACAGTGAGAGGACAGATATGCCGTAAATGGGAGCTTCCTGGACATAAGCAGGTACAGATGGTGCTAGAGGCCAGATGATAAAAGTTCAGGTCCCTGTCATTATCATATACAGCAACCTTGACTGCTTCCATGACCCCCCTGCAGAGCAAGCAGCTCTCCTGCTTGCCCCACCACAGGATGCAGCCAATGCAGAACACCTGGTGGCACAGCACGACATAGGTAATGTCTTGGAGCACATAATGGCAGATGGGACATATCCATTCCTGCTCTGCTGCCATGCTCCTCACGCTGTGGCTAGAAGGGGAGTAAAGATGAGGAGCTCCTCTCCAGGAGCACCACAGGTGTGAATGTTGCACGCTGAAAGAGGGAGAGAGGCCACAGTCAGTCACTCACAGGTACAGAGAAGAAATGTCCAGGTCCCTCACCAGGACACCCTCCTGGCCCCACACCTGGGCCGCCACATGCTCTACAAACTCAGGTGCCTCAGGATGCAGCCTCCAAGCCTCACATACACGCTCAGCAGGAGTCCAGGCACAAAACTGACTGGGCCAGGCTCTGCTCATGCCCAAAGATGAGCAGTGAGGGTGCGTAGTCCATCTGCTCCCACAACAGCACTTGGCTATTGTGTCTGCACGTGCGTCTGGGGCTACCACTGTGCACTTCCAGCCTCTGCCCTTCCCTTTCCCCTTCTCCTGGTACTGCTGTTTCCTGACAGCTCCCAGCTCTGGGCTGTGCCTTCACAGGGGCCCATCAGGTGTCCTTGCCTCTCTCTTTTGTGCCCAGAATACCAACCGAGCTTGTCTAAAAACAAGTTTCCAAGTTTCAGAGAACACCAGATATTTCTTTTTCCCTTTTTTCTTTGCGGTGTGGTGAGTTTTTTTGTTTGTTTGGTTGGTTGGATTTTTGTTTGTTTTTCATTTTAAACATGCCTGCAAGATCCACAGCTTCTAAAATCTGCTTCTTTCCCTTGTTCTTGTAGAGGAGGGCATTCATTAACATATTCAGCATGTCTCCTCTGCAACCTCATCCTGTTTGAGTGCTCTGTGATCCTCAAGGATAAAATAAATGGTATAAACATGATGTTTTGGTGGTGATAGATTGGTGGAGGGAAGAATGCGACACTGCAAGTGGCAGCCCCAGCCCTGTTTTGAGAGTAACCAGGACTCTGCAGAAGAGTTAGGCTGGAGAGCTGAGCAGAGAGGAGCCTGATGAGGTTCACCAATGCAGAATGCTACATCCGAGGAGGAATAACTGCATGCAGCCACACAGGTGAAGGACTGATGTACTGGAAAGGAGCTCTGCAGAGGACCTGGGTGTCCTGGTGAGCAGCAGTCTGACTATGAGCCAGCAGTGTGCACTGATGGCCCAGAAGCCCAGTGGCATCCTGGGGTGCATTACAAAGAGCTTGGCCAGGAAGTCGAGGGAGTGCTCCTTCTGCTCTGCTATGCCCTGTTGAGGCCACATCTGGAGACCTGTGGCAAACACTGGCCAAGTTGAAGCGAAGCCTGTGCCACGCTCCCGAAGCACGCCTGGGCCCCGCCGCTCCCCTCAGGGCCGTAGGGCGCCCGCCCCGCCGCCATCACGTGACCCGCGGCGGCCTCCCCGCCGCCTCCCGCGGGCTCGGCGCTGCCCTCCTTCCCCGCGGCCCGTCCTGGCCGCGCGCTGCATTGTGGGAGCGGCGCTAAGATGGCGGCGGCCGCCGCTGGGTTGAGCTGGAGGCGGGTGTCTTCCTTCACGGGGCCGGTGCCGCGCTCCCGTCACGGGCACCGCGCGGTCGCCATCCGCGAACTGGTCATCATCTTCGGAGGCGGCAACGAGGGCATCGCCGACGAGCTGCACGTCTACAACACGGGTACGCGGGGCGGGGCGGGGCGGCGGGCGCGGTCCCGCCGCGGGCGGGGGTGGGGAGCGCGGGGCGGCGGGGAGGAGAGCGCCGTGCCGCTGTCACGGCCCTGCGGGGCTCGGGCGCCGTGCTCGGGATTGCTGCCCGCCGCCTCCCGCCCTGCCCCGAGGCCGCTGGCTGGAGTTTCTGTGCGTGGAGTAATTCAGTGACGCACCTTTCCTTCGTAGACACCTATGACCATATGACCTGACCTATCAGACTGCCCCTTTGCTGCTGTCTGTCACACGGCAGCGTGCGGTGGGGTATTGGTGGCAACCTCAGCTGCTGTACCGCCAACATCCACCTCTGACGCTGTGGGCCAACATCGTAAAATTGGAGGCGTTACGTTTGGGGCAGCTTTTATATGCCTTTTAGAGCAAGAGCTAAGTCTGTTTTTAGTGAGTCTTAACATCACGTTTTCATTTTTCTGCTCCAGTAACAGGAGGGGCCATGACCCACAGTGAGAACTGCTTAATCCCCTGAAGCAGTGGCCGCTGGAAGCTTTGAATTTCACAGTTTTCTTCTTAATTCATGAAAAAAAAGCCTTAGAAAAGGAAGATACAGTATTTCTTGTAATTCCTTAGTTCTAGCACAGTTTGAACGACAAGGTGCTACTGTATCGGGCAGTCTAAATTGTGCATTCCTGCCTCTTTGTCTCTTCTCTCTCGTTTCAGGGCAGTACTTGGTAGGTACAAACATTGGTCCCAGAATTGTGTAATTAGTTTTTCAATAGGGCTATTAAGAACAGGCACACTGCCATGCTGCTGCAGCTATGATAATTCTGTTTCTAGGGCTGGTGCTCTGAGTTAGTGTAGTTGTCTCTTTTGTGTGGAACAGCACTTGTGTTCCTCATTAGCTTCTTTTTTCAGCAGGTCTGTTAAATTGCTGACCCTCGGTAACTGTCTTGACAACCTCAGGCTCATACATTGTGTAACATTGGTTTTATAAAAGTGTTGGTGGATTGTTTTGCTAGTTTTGTTATTTGCTTTGGTTTTCTTTCTTAAGTGTTCTCAATCGATTAACTGGTATTTTAAAACACAGTGTTAAGCAGCCCATTCACAATCATCTACATGTAAATTAGTAATTTAGACAGCAGAGGTGTTTAAAAATATACTTTTTCTCTGTGTTTTGTTGCTTAATTCCCCTCTTTTTTTTTTCCCAACTGTAGCTACAAATCAGTGGTTCCTTCCGGCTGTAAGAGGAGATATTCCTCCAGGCTGTGCAGCGCATGGATTTGTTTGTGATGGTACTAGAATACTAGTCTTTGGAGGAATGGTTGAATATGGAAGATACAGTAACGATTTATATGAGTTACAGGTAGGGGATGTTTGAAAATGTTCCAGTTTGGCAGAGTACTACATTTACCTATTTAGGAATAAGCACATTTTACGTTACCAACTATGATATGAGTGAAGATATTTCTGATTTTTCATTTCTTTAAGGCAAGTCGATGGCTCTGGAAGAAAGTAAAACCTCAAGCTCCTTCCACTGGATCACCTCCTTGTCCTCGACTTGGCCACAGCTTTTCTTTGTATGGTAACAAGTGCTACTTATTTGGTGGCCTGGCAAATGAAAGTGAGGATTCAAATAATAATGTTCCCAGGTATGCTGGTTTGGATTGATCTCAATGACTTAAAAAAGCAACAACAACAAAAAAAAAGACTAGATGCAACAACTTTGAAGAGGAACATTCTAGGGAGGATGTCCTGTACGATGTGCTGATTGTAGGGTAAAGGGATTGCATGCTAAGAAGCTTAAATATTCCTTCTGCTGATTGCACTGAATAGCGCATGGACTACAAGCTCTAACTTTTTTGGAGAGAAACCGGAGAAGACTTTGCTATTTTCCCTGGGTGATGTTTTTAAGAATGCTTGTCATTTAGAATTACTTAAATGCGTGAAGTCTCGTGGGTCATCAGGGAATTCACAATGGAATTTTCAACTATAATGCTGTGGAAAAGAGTTAAAATATTTTCGGAGTAACAGCTGGAGTTGCCTTTATTATCAGTAAAAACTTCTATGACACTGAAATTTAATACTGTGTTCACCTACATTTGAGAGTGCTTATATCCACTGAGCAATTTGAAACTCATTAAACAAGAGGTATCCAGAGCGAGTGCCAAGATTTGAAAGTTATCTAAAAATAGCTTACCAGCATCAACACTTGGCTCATTGTTTGTTGGGCAGCCTGAACACATCAGAAAAGAAACAGCTTCTTTTGTTGCCTCAGAGTTGCAGAAGTTCTTGAACATCCCATGTGCGTTTCTTAAGGCTCTGCAGTTTATTCCTGGTTTCTTCTTACATAGTAATTTTGGCTAAGAATGTTGTTTTCCAGTTTGGATTGTTCTTTGCTGAACCATACTGCGTGAATTATGATATGAAAGACTACGATCTTAGAGGCAAGAAGTTACCATAGTTCATCTTTTGTTGTCAATTAGTTTTGTTTAGGTACTGTCCATAATGCCTTCAGATGTTCTGGGATTTTCAAGTTCTCCACTCTTCCAAAGCAGAAGTTGTAACACATAGAAGTGATAGGGGTTTTAGGCTCATGTATAATCTTGTTTATAAACATACTTTTCATACTTCTTCAATAAATCTGTAGGTATTTAAATGATTTCTACGAACTGGAGCTGCAGCATGGATCTGGAGTTGTTGGCTGGAGTATTCCTGTGACAAAAGGGATCTTGCCATCTCCCCGAGAATCGCACACGGCCATTGTGTACTGCAGAAAAGATTTGGGAGCTCCAAAGATGTATATTTTTGGTGGGATGTGTGGCTGTCGGCTTAACGATCTCTGGGAACTTGACATAGGTAAGTTTATTAGCCAGTAGAAGTGCAGGGGCCTCACTGTCTATGAATAAATATTAAATTATATGAGGAGTAGTGGCGTTCTGTGGTGCAGATGTGCTATCATGAATTACACTGTGGTGTTAACCTTTTGTAATTTTTGAAATGAGACAGATACAGCGTTGTATACATTTATTATTCTCACCGATTTGAGTTACGGTGTGAGATTGTTGTCTTAGATTGCATTAAAGACTGTTGCTGTGAATAATCATAAAGAAAATGGGTTTAATATGTCCTTTTGAAAAACAGTTGTTCAGAATTTTGTATGATTTTTAAAAGAAGCTTTAAGTGCATGTTATTGCACTTTGTTTTCTAAACACCTTAAAAAAAAGGTGAGGTTTTGTTTTGTTGAATTCTAGAGGTATGTTCCCACCTAAACCCCAGGTAGTGAAATACACAGCAGTAAGTTATTTGAGGATTTTTATTCTTTTTCTTTTAGAAACCATGACCTGGTCAAGACCAGAAACTAAAGGGACAGTACCACTTCCTCGCAGTCTCCATACGGCCAATGTAATAGGAAACAAGTATGTCTGTTGTTAAAAGCTCAACTATAGAAAGGTACACCTAGTAGGAGAATGACGATGCTTATCCACTACTACTACTGAGTAAAAACCATCAGCCCTGTAGAGTGCTTTTCTGCTTCTGTTACTCAGTGGAAATTTACAAGTACCATTTTTAATTTAGGGTTATTAGATTGTCACCGCTTCCGTACAGCGGGATGGGCTGTTCAACCCACTGGCATTTTTCCAAACTTCTTGGTGTGTCTTTGTACATTCTGGGGCAGAATCAGTTGGACCTGAGCTGGCTCCGTCAGGAGCCAACTTCAGTCCCTCTCTGTCTGTGATGAGGAAATAGCTACACAAAGTTAATTGGCCCAAAGAATAGAACTAGTTCTAGGCAAAACCATTCTGTATTTCTGTGGACCAGTTTTTCTGTGCTCTGTTCTTCATTACTTCACTTCTTGTTGTCATGACTTGTTTTGGCAAGATAGAATGGACTTCTAAAGATGGATTTCAGTTCATTTTATATCAGTTTACAAGCTAGGATGAGAAGAAAGAGGCAGCAGATGGGGAAGAAGTGAAAAAGCTCTGTGTTGTCCGAGCTAAGAGCTTAGCTTTTTTTTTTTAATGTAGAAAGTTTTATTAGGTTGTAGCTTGCATTGTGCTTTTGAGTTCCAATGCCTGACTTAGATACCTGTCTTCTAACTATAGAAGTATTTTTTTAGAGGTCTACAATTAAAGTGTAGAAATTCCATGTAAATGCATGATTTTCAGAGAGTCTGAGCAGTTTGGAGGTTTGTGAAAAGATCAAGAATCAACTTCAGTGTCTGGGAAGTTGTTTGAGTTTGTTGTTTGGCTATTCTGTTTTGTTTTTTAATCAGTTAACTTGGTCAAAATTTTCTGAAGCTAGATGTATTGGAATCCTGTTGCAGACAATGTGATGTAAACCAGACCTGTAAAGCACTGGAAGTTTTCTGTTTTGTCCTAGTTTGAGAGAGCACATGCAGCAGCTGTGGAAATGTTAATTGGCTTTTCTTTTTCCCTCTTCCCTCTTTTCTTTCATTTCAGAATGTATATTTTTGGTGGATGGGTTCCACAGTCAGCAGGAGGTGAAATTTCTACTCATGATGGTGAATGGAAATGTACCGGTTCATTTGCTTATCTTAATTTGGGTTAGTGCTTCTGTCTTTCTCGGAGGGGGCATTGTGAATTAACACTTTTCTAACAGAATAGAATGAACTTTACGAAGACGCTGAGAAAGGTTAGAAGATGTACAGCTGCATCTTGTACTTAGCTGACTACACAAGATAACTATGTTTTTCATCTTTCTTAAGAAGTTATTTTTTTTCTTTTAAACATTCAGCAGATTTGCTGATGCACATCCTTGTTCATACACCTATAGTACTAGGAATATAGTTAATGCTTCTTCATTTATAGTGAGACACAAGAGACAGATCCTGAAATGTTTTTTCTAAATTGTGACAGAACTGTCCCTGATGTTGTATTTGAAAATTGATCCTGCATTAGTTGAACATATCATGCAGATGAATTGGAAAGTGATCTTCTCGTTGTAGTATTAAAAATGCAAATGCAGTCATTATAAAAACAGAGGTAATTTATTTCCCTTTTCTCTGAGCAGTTAAGTGTATTAACGTATGTATTGCTGGTTTTGAAAAACATCTAGAAACTAAGTTTTTTGAGTTTCATTTACTAGATACCACAGAATGGATAGGCCTCATCTCAGATTGCCAGGAAGACAAAAATAACCTGTTACCAGGGCCAAGAGCAGGACACTGTGCTGTAGCAGTTGGCACTCGTCTGTATATCTGGAGTGGTAGAGATGGTTACAGAAAAGCTTGGAACAATCAAGTTTGCTGCAAAGACCTTTGGTACCTTGATACTGGTGAGTCAGAAATAAATAAGGAAATTGTTCTGTTATCTGTATTTTATTAATGTATAGGAAGCTGTCGTGATCACAAGCTCCAAAGCTGTGGCAAACACTAGGGTGTTTTAAATTTTAAAGCTCATTCATGTGAATCATACTTCACAGCCAGTTGTTTGAAGGCTGCAGCTGTAGCTCCATCAGGAAGAAAAAAAAGTCTTAATAAAAGCTGTGCTTAATGCCCCTGCAAGAACATTGTGCCTAGATTTCATGCCACAGTTGATAGATACAGGGTCCTAACAGATGTTTTAGCTAAACTTGAAGTTCCTCTCATCTCTTCTTAGAGTGTTCTTTTCTACTGTTGCTTTATTTTATTTTATTTTTTATTTTTTTTACCAACTCCTTCTCCTCAAGGCGTCACTGCTGCTGCTGCTTCCTCATCTCCTGGGCTGTTGAAAGAAAGATACTATTGAATCAGAGAAAGGACAAAATTGTTCTGGGGCTGAAGGAATTTTTGGAGCACTATTTGCTCATTAGTAGCTGGAGCGATGGATATTTGTTTGATGGCAGAACACTGAGATAGTATAGGGAGTGAGGGGGCTGGAATAGTACTTTCAGGTGGGAGTTCTTATCTACCCAAACAGGAGTGTGGGAATGGTTATTGGAGACTGTGAAATGTTTAGGGCAGTGGAGAACATGTTTTTGTTGGTGTTTTGGTTGTTGTTTTGTTTTGTTTTTCCCCCCATTGACAGGTTAGAGTAAGAAAAGGAGTAGCAAGGGTCAGGCATCAAGGCAAGTGAGGGGAGCAGGTCATGGGCACTGAGTCATGCCTGGGCTTCAGCCTGCACAGGAGTTTGAGGGAAAGTTCACTTTAGCTATAAAGAGCAAGCAAAAAAGAGGTGTAGTCTTCTGTGAATTTTTTTCAGGAATATGTGAAGCTTTAGGAGTCAGAGCTGTGTCCAGTCTTCTGGGAGGAGACAAGGATCTCTTCTGTGTGTAATTCCTGTGATGATGTCTACGCAACCCAAAGACATGCCAGCAGCAGAAAACCCAGCCATTAAAACCCCAAGGCATAAAAATGTCATTATTTCTGAATGTCTAGGATGGCTATTTGCAATTCTGCACTTATTTTGACATTTTTGACAATGTCTCCTGCTTAATTTGTTATATATTATACGTAGGTGAAAAGGGAACTCTTGGGTTTTGCTTGCATTATATAGATATTTCTTAAAAGAGAGCAGTTTCAAACATGGCATCTATGTCTTCCTGGTTTCTTGTAGAGAAACCTCCAGCGCCCTCACAGGTACAGCTGATCAGAGCTACAACCAACTCTTTCCAAGTGAAATGGGATGAAGTACCTACTGTTGAAGGATATCTTCTTCAATTACATGCTGACTCACCATTGTCATCAGCAGCTGGAACACCTGGCACTGGGATTCCTGAAGCATCAGCGCTGAGTTCACAAGGTAGTGGTCAGAGCACCTTATGCTTGTGCAAAGGCAGAGTAGATACCTGTATAAATAATTAAAACGAGTTTGTTTAAAACAGTAAGATAATTTTGAGAGTCCCTGTTTCTTTGACCATTCCTGAAATACATGTCATAATTGTAGAGAACTCAGCTTTAACCTGGCTCTGTTCTGGTTAGCTATCTGAATGCTGAATATATTTGTGCAGTGCTGCATTGTTTGAGAGCAGGCAGTGAGGATTTTAACTGACTGTTTGGCCGTGCAGTCTTAACAGCCGAGTCATCCTTTAGGCAACTTCATGTTTCATTCTTGCTTACTGGAACAGATTCCACCCAGCATAATATGAAGCTTTATGTAACTGATTGGAATTTGCTTTTGTTTACCTGAAAGGTGGCTCTTCTCTGCATCAAAACCCACAGTCATTGCCTAGTGTCCCTTGCCCAGAAATGAAGGTGGATCATCCCAGCCAAACAAATAATGTCGTTCCTAACAACGTAAGTGTAAACTGAAAAACACCTAGGTAGAAAAGTGGTGCGGGAAGTGAGAGAAATGCCAGACACTTTCTCAGTTTTTAAAATCACTGCATATCTTTAGAACCCCAGAATCAAACAACAACAAAGAAGACAGCTGCTGAAGTGGTTGTTTGCTTTATTATGTTCACCTGATTTTAATCATTGATGCAGTCTTTAAAGTCCTCTTTGTGGTAATGCATAGAGAAAACTGTGACTGTATTGAGCTCCAGAGTGCTAAATGGAAGCCTGATAACGGTAGAAATATTTTACATCTTCAAAGTGATCATGAAATTAGCATGGGAAACAGGAAGGATAGTGCACGTTTCTTCTTTGGTAGGGTTTTCATGCAGTTTTAGATATTCCACTGTTTTGCCAGTTTGAAGGAAAGAGGAAAATCTTTGGCAAGAGGATCACATTTTTAGAAATATAGTCCTTTTCTGAGTTGTGTAAGCCCTCAGATCTGCATGGAATCCATAATGTATTCTTGCTGAAAACACTTGTAGAAGTATTGTGAATTTTACTAACAGTAGGAATCTTAGATAAGTACCAGGAAAGCAATGGCTGAAAGCTTTTCTAATTGTCCTTTTGCTCTCCCCCAGTCCCCCCTTTTCTCCCTAGTGGGCTTGTAATAAGAATGTGAGCATGCTCAGATAAAATGTGGCATGGGATAGGGATACTTCTAAGTCAGTTTAGAACTTGAGTCTTTGTTTTATATGGCTAAACCTGGATTCTTAAGTTTGGAGGATTTTCATTTGATGTTTTTGAGCAAGTGTTTTTGTGCCATGTGTGCAACTGACATTTCTGAACTGCACAGTTAAATGTTAACCAGTGTATTGTTTTGATTAGGTCCAAGTTACCCTTTCATCCAACTCATTATTAAAAATAGAAGGAAAAGAAAAGGTTGCAGCACCTGAAAACAAGACTGCACAGGAGACTATGAAAAACCATGCAGATGCAGCAGGATTCAAAGAATCAAATGCCCCTTCTCTTTTGCCTGTTTGTACTTCAAGTAAGATATCTATAGAGTACAAATTAATAAAAAAACAAATGTTAAATGACTCTAATTAACACAAAGTAAGATTATTTGTCTTGCGATTTAAAATCAATGTGGATGCCTTTGTAGTTTATAAAGTTCCTTGTGCTAGCTAGTACTGTATGTATTTTTAGTAGACATGAGGGAAGATGGATGCGGTGAATCCAGGCCCAAGCACGTTTTCTTTTTATGCCATTTAGTTGACACGACCATATTTGTTATCTTCAGTGTGACTTAAGTATTGCGTGGAAATTTTGGGTCTTGGTGCTGAGCAAGAAAAACTTCTGCGTTGTTGATGAAGTTGATTGTTTTAAAACTCTGATGTTCATTTGTGTGGATGGTTTTTTTTGTTTTTATCCCAAATCAGTTCTTTCTTGACTACTTGGATATGAAATTCATCTAACACAAATGAAATTGCCATTTTAGTACAATTGTGTACATATATCTGGTTATGACTGTGCAGACAGGTTCTTAAGCTATGTACATAAGGAAAGCATTTGTTTTATTTGTTCACAATATTCCATATTGATTTCATATTCAGATCTAATCTAGATCTCTTTTTATCTGAAACTAAAGCCTTTAGATTGAGATCTGTGTTACACATCTTCTAGATTGCATTCTCTTTCATGTTTTCTTTTTCTAAGGTCCTCAGACTTCAGCAAATGTAGGTGAATTACATGACTTGGACAAACGAACTGTAATTCCCGATGCTTCTGTATCCAGTACTGTCTCCAGCACACAAACTATGGTAACCCAGCAGGCTGTTAAAACTGAATCATCAAGTACAAATGGGGCAGTTGTTAAAGATGAAACTTCACTAACAACATTCAATTCAAAATCTGAAGGTTTGAAATGTGTTTCACATACTGTATTTTGAGCCATATATATCTAAGGCCATCAGAGTTCCTGTAGTGTGGGATTCCTGTCTTGACTAGTTCCTGGGATAGAGATAGGGCTTTGGGCTACAGAGGACCTCAGGCAGCCTGAATGATCTCTGCTATGATTTTTACATACTTCTAAAAATCAGGGTGTTCTTTTTATACATTTGTAAGCCACTTTGTTTTCTGTAAGTGAAAAGTCCTTTAAGTCTTTTATGCAGATGCCTGTTTTATTAATAGCCGTGGTGGGCAGTTTTGTTGCTTGTGAGACGTTTGCTTTCATCCGGTGATTGCTTTTTTTAGTCAGCAAAAGTCTATAGCTTGTTGCCTTGGATTTTTTTGATTTTAAATAACTGACCTCTGTAACGAGCACGACAGCTCATGTGGCTGGCTCACCACTAGGCAAACGTGGTGACCTCTTTACAGTGTGTTTGAAGTGTCTAAAGCAAAGCTAAACACATCAGTAATTCTTCACATTTTTTCTTGAAAATCAACAGGCTGTGCTTGCTGCTGTTTTGAGTGTTAGCTAAAGAATGGTATTCTCTTGTTGATACTGAATAGTACAATTTTTACTGAACAATATTGTTTTTTAAAAGCAAAACACAAACACAGGTATAGAGTACTAATATCCCCTTGCATTGTTCATGTGCTTTGATTTATTCTTTAAAGATTACATTTTAAATTTAAGTATTATGTTCCTTAGTATTGTTAAAAGATTAATTGCTCTTATTAATACAGTCTGAACTCTTAAAATCAGAAACGATGTGTTAAGATTCTAGGCTAGGCTGTTTGTACGGTGCCATCAGCACGTGCCTCAACCTGATACATAGATTGTTTGTTCATGATATTCCATATTGATTTCATAGTTACATCACACCTGAGGATTCTTTGAGACCCGCCTTCCAAGTTCTGTCTCTATTATCTGCAGTTATCTGTGCTGTCAGGTTCATGTGAATATAAAGAAAGTCAAAATTAGTTGTTGTGTTATAAATAGAACTGCATGCAAAAGAGCTCTGAGACATACTTTTGCAGCAAACAGTTGTAAATGACTGTTGAGATCAATTTTGTGGACACTTAAATTTTTCTTACAAGTTAAATGTTTTCAATATAACTTTTTATTTCTAGCTGCTGAAACTGCTTATTTCATGCCTTCAACAAAGGTCAATGCTGGACAGGCAAATGATTCACATTCCTCTGTAAGTCTGCAAAAACAAATTGTATTCTGTTGGTTAGCTGTAAGAGCTCTTCTGTTTTTCTTTAACTGTGTCTCTTTGAAAGAGGAAAATGTATGTTTAGGGCTGGAAGTGAATGACACAGGGGTAAACATTTTCTGTTGTAAAACTAATTGCACTGTGTGGGTTAGATTTGAGTCTAAGTAGCAGTTGCTTAGCTGGGAGGAGATCCAGGAATGTGTTTCAGCTGTTGAATCATTTTAATCGACGGGAGCAGTGGAGTGGGCTTTCTGCTGCATGATGTGCAAATGTGGAATGTTCTTCTGTCTGCACAGCTGAATTTGAGATATGCATTAAATCAGGTGTAGTGTTAGCTGCTGATGTGTAGGTTTGAAACATAACTGAACTGACATCTTGATGTTTTTCCCTAGAAGAGATGGGGACTGGCTATGCAAGCTGTAAATACTTCCTGAAAAAAAGTAAATGCCTCCTATTTCACCTGCTTACATTTTAATACACAAAACCAAGGTGCTATTTTTGCCACCGAAAGAGTGGAGCTAAGGATGGGAAGAAGCAGCAGCTATTTAAGAGTTGGGGTGCTTTTGCCAATAGCAGCTGACACTCCTGCCCCTTTTCCACACTAGCAGGAACACCATAAGGTGTGGTGGACAGCACTGGCCGTGCAGGCGCTCTTCCTGGTGCCTGGAGTCAAACAAGAAAGATGGCTTGTCTTTCTGGGTCAGTCCAAACAGTTCTCATGCCTTCTACAGCTGTTGTCCTATGCCAAAGCAGAGGCTGTTTTCTGAGCTGTAAGTTTAGCAGCTTTCTGCAGGTATCCACGTCACATCACTTCTGTTAATCTCTGAGCAGAGTTAACTCATCACTACATGCTGCCACACACACCTGGTTCTACAGCTTCAAGCTTCTTCCCCTCCCTGCTTCAACTAGAATGTCAGAGATGACATTCCAGCTAGTTACTCTATTTTTTAAGTGATGATCTGTTCCTAAATTTTTGAGAACCTATTGGTTTTGAACTGTATGTTAATAGTAAATTCATATTCATTTGAAGTATAAAAAATAACTCGCCGGTATGAAAGGGAATTCTGCATACTCTAGAATCTTGAGCTGTTTTTTTTATACTGTATTGAAGTATGGATGGTCTACATAACATGTTCTTCAAATACTAGAAAACTCCGCAAAGACAGATGGCACCAGTGAAATCAAGGGAACGACAGTGGTATGATGTTGGAATTTTTAAGAACAGCAGTGCTGTAGTGAGCCAGTTCTACTTGTTGCCAGAGGAAACACTGAATGCTTCTAACAAGGTAGCTGCCCATTTTTCCCTGCCGTGGTTTGCACTTGTGCATTTTCAAATATGGTGCTCATATGCTTGACAACAAAATGTAACAACAAGTTACTGATGTATTTGGCCTACTTATCTTTTTTTAATCTATATCCTAACAAGACGCATCTTTTTCTGTTGTTTTCTTCTAATTATATAGAACATTTTATTGTGCTGTTGCTAATTCTTCCCATGTTTCTATTTGTAGCCTTAGGAAGGAATTTTCAACTCAGTAAACTTTCAAACCTCTGAAAACCGAACAGTAGAGAACTTTGCAATATGTGATTTCAATAGAGCACTGAAATGTTTCAGTCACTTTCTTCTCTGTCTCAAGGATCTTCACTTTGAAATTCTTAAAAGTACTAATACTTCTGTAGTTTTGGCGTGGAAGTGTAAATTATGGCCTAGAAACAAAACTGATTACTGTGTCACTCAAACAGCCAGAAATGCCTACAGTAAGAGACTGTATCTCTTAAAAAGATCTGAGTTAACTTCAAACTCAGAAATCAGTGTTCACTTGCATAGACTTGTTGCTTACTTGCAGTCACCATATGGCCTGGTATTTAGCCTTGCTTTCTTTCTGCCAGAGTAGATCTCTGCTTTACCTGCAGCACTTCACATGTTAGCAAACAACTTAGGTCTCTTGCTTGTAGATGGAGTATTTGAGAGAAAATAAAACCTATGGAGGGATTTTTAACCTCTGCTATGTATCTATGTGTTAATCAGGCAATCTGAGCACTTTTCTCTACTTCTGTAGATACTGATTATAGTGCCCTGTTATGTAAGGTATCTGTATCTTTCTACAGTGTATTTGTAGAATTGATAGTATAAAAATGTTTTTTGGTTGCTGATGGTATTCCATATACTGTCTTACACCAATGGATTTTCTTGAGATGAGGAACAGAACACTTTTTTGAAAGCACATGCCAGTTTTGAAGACTTCACATAGCATGCTTTACAGTGTTTATATAGACTGTGATTTCTTGTGTGTTTTTTGCAAGGAGAATAGTTCAGTAGATAGGTCCAAGGATGTATCAGTGCATGAGTTAGTCATGGAAATACACTAGTACGTGGTGTTTCAGAATCATAGAATGACTTCGGTTGGGAGGGATGTCAAAGATTGTCAGGTTCCAACCGTGCTGCCACAGGGCTGCCTGCCACTAGATCCAGTATTAGATCAGATTGCCCAGTGCCCCACCCAACCTGGCCTTGAAAACCTCCAGGGATGGTGCATCCACAGCTTCTCTGGGCAGCCTGTGCCAGCACCTCATCACTTTCTCATTAAAAACTTACCCCAACATTTAATCTAAATCTCCCTTCTTTTAGCTTAAAACCTTTCCCCGTTGTACTATCTCTCCCCGTGTAAAAAGTTGATTTCCCTTGTGTTTATAATCTCCCTTTAAATATTGGAAGGCCACGATGAGATCTCTCCACAACCTACTCTTCTCCAGGCTGAACGGTCAATCTGAGCTCCTTCAGCCTGTCTTCATAGGAGAGGTGCCGCAGCCCTGTGTTCATCTTGGTGGCCCTAATGTGCTTGCTTGTAACTTACTAACTTCACTTTTCTTTAGAAACATTGTGATTACCATTTAATAAAACTACAACTTGTAGCTATAGGAATGATTGTTATTGAAAGAAAAATAGTTTTGAGGACAGGGGAGTATACTAATTAAATCATAATCTATGCAGTTGGAAATGCTGCTTTTTCTTTTTCTTTCCCAATTAAAACTAGAGATGCTGTTCAGTTTAAATGTCTGTGGGTGGGGGTGGGTGGGTGTGCAGTGTGCTTCAGTCAGGGCCCTTATATGAAAGGTTTCAGTGAAAGTACAAAAATGTTAAAATCAGTTCTTCTATTTCAGTTAAACTTATCCATGTTTCTTGCTACCACTTTATATTTTTAGGCTACTTTTGTAAAGTATTCTAATGTTGCTTTATTTTCAGATGGAAGATGCAGATGTACCAGACTACAGGTTACTGAAGAAGCAGGATCTTTTTCCAGGCACAGTGTACAGGTTCAGAGTTGCTGCAATTAATGGCTGTGGTGTTGGGCCTTTCAGTAAAGTGAGTGAATTCAAAACATGCATTCCAGGTTTTCCTGGAGCTCCTTCAACAGTCAAAATCACCAAGGTGAGAAATACAGATAATGGCCGGTTTTTATTTTTTACGTGAAAATTGTCCTAGTGAAGAGTGTCAACATCTTCACTGGTGAATTCTGCCCTGTGTGATAAGCTAAAATGGAAATATTTTAAGACTTAATGATCATGCTCCAAGGTATATCTTAATCCTGATAATTTTCCCATTAATTTATTTTCTTGTGCTTTCAATTTCATAGGAGTCAACTGTGTTTTTTTTTTTTAAAAAAAAAAAGAAAAGAAAAGTCAGAAGGTACATTATTGCCTCCCAAGGATGATTGTTTTAGTCTTTTGGCATAAAACAGTTGTGAAGAAAACAGTTACCTTTTTCAAACTTAGAGCCCACCCCTGGGAAATGAATTGACACGCTAAAATGCATTTTTATCTCTTTATCTGCTCTCTTTCAAGTAGATGCCTTTCACAAACCACTGCCACAACAAATTCCACCTTAAAACATTTGGAGAGGTTTTTCTTTGTTTGTCTGAGATTTGTAATTTGTTTTAATGGTAGATGGGAAACATGGAACAGTAAAAGTCATCTCCTGAAATCCTTGTAGATGTACTGAGCTTTCACTAGTACACAATTACATGAAAAGCTGTGTTTTGGAAGTGTAGTGCCATTTGTTTTTATTCCCTCTTGTATGAATCAGAAAATGAGTGTTCTTGTTTTCCAAAATGTCCTTTGGCATCTGTGTTGTCTCTGCGTAAGTACCAGTAGAAAGAAATTGTTACTGCTTGAATACAGAAACACTGACAGAATAGGATAGAATTTCAAGATGCTCGCTAGAGAAATGTGTTTGTGTGTGTGTGAATAAATATATATATGTAGTAAATATAATATACTTTATAAGTCATGTATGTAGCTGAATATGGTTCACTGCATGGTATCATATTTTCTGTTTTTTTCCAGAGTGTTGACTGTATTCATCTTTCCTGGGAGCCTCCTGCTTCACCCTCTGGCAATATTTTAGAATATTCTGCCTACTTAGCAATACGTTCCACGCAATTGCAGGAAAACCCAAACCAGCTTGTATTCATGAGAATATACTGTGGTCTCAAGACATCTTGTGTAGTGACTGCTGCCCAGCTTTCAAATGCTCACGTCGATTACACTTCCAGGCCTGCTATAGTGTTCAGGATTTCTGCAAAGAATGAGCGAGGCTATGGACCGGCCACGCAAGTTCGATGGCTTCAAGGTAATATTAGTGTCAGGCACAGTGACTGAGCAGCTCGTAGCTTTGGGCAGAGCTGTTGATGGCTCTAGAACCAACGCTGCTTTGCTCAGCACTGCACTTTGCACAGCAGTGAAGTATCGTTTCGTTCTGTACAAGTTTTATGTGGCTGTTCAGTTTAGCATTACATTAAACAAAACGATACTCGTTCAAGCGGGTAGTGAATGTTGGTTATGGAACCTTACCTCATCCTTCAAATAGTAAAATCCTAATAAGCATCTGATTTCCCCAGGCTTCACTTCAGCTTAGAAAAATTTTGTATTATTAAGAATCCAGTTCCGTGCGTGGATTTAACCAAGTTATTTTCAACCTTTTGCCCTTCCGTATCAGGATATTTTTCATAAAGTCACGTAAGGTGCATTTCTGTGATTGATATACTTTTTGAAGTCCATGTTAGAGTTCTTCAGAATAGGTTTCATCATCTCATTTCTGTCCTTGAATTTGTACAGGTTTATGATTACTTGGGAATGGGAATGGACCGACTGGAAATTAAGCTTCATTTTCAGCCTGTTCAGTTCCTCAGTGTCCATCTGTGCAGCTGCATAAATGCTAGCACCAGCACAGAGGCACAAGGGACTGCTGAGAGAGGGCCTGTGGCTTCTGACAGCAGCATATAGTCCAGAAGCATAGGTTGGGTTGAAGTGATTCTTCATTCCTGGTTTCCATTTTGTCATCTAGGCAGTTTCTGGTTGCCATCAATTGATTGTGTTACTTCACTTTTGGCAAATAGCCTTCCAGGGCCATGCTAACCCTTTACATGGCAAGGGGTTGGGCCACAATCCGTATCCCAGAGCTGTGCAGCAGTTGTTTCAATAGTGTTCTACCACTGTATCCGTGTGGGATCACGAAATGTCTAACAATGTCTCCTTCTTTTTGCAGATATGAAAACACCAAGCTCAAAGTAGAAACAGCGTTAACACATTTCAAGTTCCGAATGTAGTGTTTAATGTAACTCTTGTACTATTTGTAAATGCTACAAATATTTTATTTTTGCATTGTTTTTATCTTGAAAGTATATAACCTTTTTTACGTTTGAAACATCGGCGTTATATAGCCTTGCTCAGGTCTGAGTACCAGATAGGAACTATACTGAGGATGCTGGGGTAAGAGGACCACGCTCTATCCAGCAGCTCTTTTTCATAGCTGTAGTTAAAATGTTGTAGGTATATCAGCTCTCAAATAAAGGAAAGAATGAATTGGCAGTAGTATTTGGTACAGTCCCCATGGTTGCCACAGATCTTGTGTAGATAATTTGTGAAGGTTTGGTATGTGAGAGAGTTCTGTTTGGTTTCGCTTTCTCACACCAAACTCTTTGTTGTGGTGTCTGAGTACAAGGCAAAATTTTCCAGTTATTATATAGTAACTTAAAACATATAAATATTTTAATATATACCTTTTTGTAAAAAAGAAAAAGGACAAAAACGAAAATGATTTTTCTACTATTTGTAACAAATATCATAATTCTGAAATATATCCCCTGAAAATTTAAAAGGAAAAAGATAAAACTTCATCATTTCTCTTATTGCAAAAAAAGCAAAAAAAAGAGGTGTAAATTCATTGTAAATGCACTACTAATATTTAGAGTGGACCTTTTGTAGTTGTACAAATCTCCAACTTGTAAATACCAATGTTTACAAGAGACCTTTCTGGTCTTGTATTAAGACTTCCACGAGATTCATTCTCTTTTTTTTGTTTGTTTTGTTTTTTTTAAATCCATATGCTTTGCTTTTAGCATATGCTTGCTTTTTGCACTAATAATGACTTACCTCATTCCTGTGTTTGTAATCACTTGTGTTGCTTCCATCACGTTTCTGTAAAACTTCGATCTGAAAATCTTAACCAAAGTTTAGGATACACGGTAAGCAATTTTGCACATATTGTATGGCAACTATCAACATATTTATTCCAGTTAATCTTCGTAAGTGCTTGTTTGCTTTACCAGTATATTCTATCAATCAAGTTCCGTATCTCCTTTTACTATGCATCATTTTACATTAACTAGCTAGCTGATAAGTTCAACAAGCATTACTTCTAGGAATAGGTTGATCCATTCCTACGCTAAATGGGAAAAAATAAAAGGTGTTCACAGTAGTGAAATAAAGGTAAACATTTTAAATGCTATTTATGTATCTATATATAAACCTATGTTTACCAAAGTGTAGGGGAAAATGGCTGAGTCGGACAAGGTCATTAGGGGAGTAGATGGAGGCACCTAAATGAGATTTATTTTAAAATTAAATCTAAATTGCTTTCCTGTGCAATGAAGTTTATACTTTGCACTTTAATTTTGCCCTGAATGCCAAAATAACTACACATCAAGGTAGGATTGCTTGCCTCTGCCCGTTCAATTTGTCTTAAGAGCATTTGTAAATAAGTAAACTAAAAAAAGAAAAGAAAATGATGTGCCTGGTTTGGTGGGAGAAGTATCGCTGAGATGTGAGAGATGTAACAGCTCACATATCCCAGAGCAGGTTTTATAGCCAAGTTTGAGCTACCCTGCAAGGCAGGGTTGTGACAGAAGTGCTGATGCAGCCTTAATTATTGCAACACATCACATGCTATAATAGCATCTAAGAAGTGCTGGGGGCCATAAATCGTTCTAGTAGTGTTAATTGTGGCACGGGAGTAACGTGTGGTCTTACTCCAGAGAAAGACCTTGTGTTTGTGACAATGACAGACATCCCAGACTCACTTTAAGCAGTGTTTATAGTATGAATGTATAGGATTTTTTTCCGGACGTTAACTGGCTTTAAAATACTTGTGTTTTAATGACCCATTTCATCAGGTATGATCTCACCGCCAATACTGACTGATAATTGAGATTTTACTGTACATGAGCTGTTAACTAGAAAAAAATATAACTTGGTTTTCCTTATTAGTACTGTGAAAGAAGCCTTTAGAGAAAACACTTGTGGCTTTGGTTTTGTTGGTCGATAGCCGTGATCGTAGAGTTGTTATTTAAGAATAAAATCTGTTGGGTTATGTCTGGGTGGAGTTTTTTTGCACTTGGTTTCACATGCTTTGCACAACTTGTTTTTCAGTGGGTGTGTCACAACTACCAAAGGGTAAAACTGTGGCGTTTTCAATGAAAGTATGATTTCCTTGTAAGTGTGCTTTCTCCAGCTGACGTGACATGAGATGTCACTTTCTCTTCTTCGTCCAAGTCGGGTGGTGTTGAATAGTGATCATATGCAAATCCAGTTCCTTACGGTTTTACTTTCCAACGCAATTGTGGTACATGCTGTAAAAATACACTTTGTGGTCTGTTTTTAGGGTTGTATTGCTAACATGTCTAAATCCCACCTGTTTGCCTGTCAGCTAATGCCAGGCGAATACTGATTGTTCAATTTTCGATTCATTTCAAGAGGACTCTTGTCATCAACTCCTTGGGGATCTGTGTTATCCATTTGTTTCACGAGTCACTAAGCAACGTGTAGCAAGCTGCAATCTGTCAGGTGACAGTGTCCGTGTTGTAGGGTTGTCTTGGTTTGCTCAAGTTGTGGGGGATGTTGTGCCAGGTATGGCAGACACCGCTGCAGCTTCACCGTCGGAATGTTGTTGTGAAAGTGGGAATGAAGTGAACGCTAACCTACACTTTGTGCTTTCAAAGTAATTATAGCAATATCTTTTGAATGTAGTTTGGAGTAGAGCACACGATCATGCCATAAACTCTGGATATAAAATAAGTATTACTGTTGATATCTGATATTTCAGGATAGCGAATTTGACGTGAACTTAGTCTTACAGCCTGTTACTTAATGACCTCTGCAAGGAAAACTGACATTTTGTACGATTAAAGTTGATCAGTCTTACTTCAAAGCGTTGTTTGTTCTTTGTAATAAAGTGGTTGTCCTATCAAACGCATTGTAAACAGTGACGTGTGCGTCTGCTTCTTCCAGTAGGATAGTGCAGAGAAGAGAGAATTTTTCTCCTGGAGGAGTGCAGAAGGATAATTGATCAGCATTGGAAGACTGAGCGTTACCAAAGCGTTTCCTTTTTTGGTTCTTGGTCCTTGCTTTTTGGTTCTTCCCTTTCGGACTTCTTGGTTACGTTACGGTTTGTTCAGTTGTTTGGGTTTATTTCATCTCATAGGGATCTCTCAGTTCCCCACCGTGACTGACCCCTCTCTTGTGCTCTCCACCTGCTCTCTGCCCCTTCCGTGCCTTTGTGCCACGCAGCTTTGCTGCCTGCCCCCTGTGACAGGACTTCTCAAAATGACTTTCCCCATCTAAACAGCAGCTGTGTTCAAAAGGAATGGCAAAGGGTTTGGTATTGCTTTGTTACAACTTGTGAAAAGGATGGGATTTGAGGATGCACTTAACGTGCTCAGAAGGCTGCTACCATCCAACTGTGCTCCAAATGCTAGAGGCTGTGGGCAAGCTGCTGAACTCGCATTGTTGTTGGCTATGGGGATGTCCTGGGGAGAGAAGTACCACACTTCAGCCCCCAAATGCAAGCTCCTCAATTGCAGCTGGTTTTGATTTGCTGTCATTGTTTTATTGAGGGAGCTCTTGCTTTGCACAAGCATCTGCTTTTAATATGTGACATAATTGCTGAGTTGGTATAGCAGCTCGTTAAATGCTCAGATATGGTATCTTCAAAGAGAAACAAGAACTTCATTGTGTCCCAAATGGTACATAGTGGTGAGAGTTATTCCTCTATCTGGCAGAACTGCAATGCTGTGAGCTGCAGGTGAAAGTAATCAATTTGAAGTTGTTTCCAAGTGGTTCTTAAAGTAGGCTATGGGGTGTGCACCATCCCAGCTCCTTGGGCTTGCCTCTCACCTTCTTCTGGGCCCTGACATTACTTCATACGGTCCAGCAGGTTTTGTGTTCTTGTGTGCAAGTCCTCACACTTTCATCCATCTTAGAACATCGTCAGAGGCAGAGCTGCAATCAAAGTGCTATTTACCAGAGACTTGGGATTTGGATTGGGATCATAGGCTTCAGTCAGGAAATTTTGATACAGATTTTCATACAGATTAAATAAAATTCAGTTGTATCAATGGGTAACAGTGTTAACAAAAAGTATTAACATCCTTACTTGATAGAATTAAATTCTGCTATGTCTTTTTTTTTTCTAGAATCTATGCTCCCTTCCAACTAAGGAATGGACTTAGATACTTCACAAAGTAAGGAGTCAGATAGAAGGTGTCTTCCTCATTCAGAAGGTTCAAGCAAGAGAGAGAGAGAGATGTAAGTTGTGCCCTCAGTCCAAGAAAATACACAAGGTAATAGATAGCTGCCAAAGGCAAGGGATGCCTTGCAGGCAAAGCTATGCAGATCTATGGCCAGCAGTCTGATCTCAGCTAATATAAACATCGATCTGATAAGTGCTCATAAATATCTAAAGGGAGGTGGGAGGCAAATGGATGAGGCCAGGCTGTTGCCTGGTCGGTGCTGTGTAGTGGCAGGACAAGGAGCAATGGCCTAAAATGTGAACTTAGGAAGTTCTGTATGGTGAGGGTGGTGGAGCACTGGCACAGGCTGCCCAGAAAGGTTGTGGAGTCTCCTTCTATGGAGATATTCAACACCCACCTGGATGCCTGCCTGTGCAACCTATTATAGGGTATCTGCTTTAGCAGTGGGGTTGGATTTGATGATCTCTTGAGGTCTGATCTCTTGAGGTCCTTTCCAACCACTGCAATTCTGTGATTAGCAGACTTTGTTAGTACTTAATACCCTTAAGATCTCCATAAGAATGGGACTTACCATGTACATTGCTTGACTTTATGCATCTTTTTCCGATTGAAGGAATTGTGAGCAGAGATTGGAGGCCATTGTAGGCTTTGGGAGCATTTTCCTGCAAGCCCCTGGTAGCAGTACTAAATGGGCAGTTCTAAAGGTTACCCACTGATTGTGCCACCCCTGACATTGCAAAGGAACAGAAGGCAGAGAGGGAACGGTGGGTGTGGGGCACTCGAGTGAGCTGGAGGTTGCTCTCCAACACCAGCTTGGAGTTGCTGGAGAACTGATCCTTTGTTGGCTCCTTGTTGACAGCCTTTTGTCAGCCCTCCCATTCATTCCCTCACCTCAGTTGCCTCCAGGTAGAGCCTGCTTCCACCAGAGCACTGGGAAAGTGCCCTCGCATCTCTTGGTAAGGTTTGGATTCTGTGACCAGGGCAGAGGAGTTAGGTGCCCTGGCAACAAACCCGCACATGTCCTGGAGTCCTTTGTTGGCATGACACTCCTCTCTCCGGTGATAGGAGCCGAGCTCTGATGGGAGTCAATGATGTGCCCTTGGCACGAGTCCTGAGCCACGTCCCACTGCAGTTTGTTAGCCAGAAGCCAAACCCTTTCACTGAGACCTGTCCCAGAAGTCAGCTGCTGTCTTTGATCCTGGAGGAGCTGAGCCAGATTCAGTCCTAGGCACAGACTGAATTACCAGCCTGCAGAACGGCGCTCTCCCCATCAGGTTCAAACCCTCAATAGTTTTCTTTTATATGAAGGCAAATCAGGTGTCTTGCTGTGTGTGAATGGATCCTTACTGCCCTGTGTACTGCAGTAAGATATTCCAGGAAATGACCCTGGCAGGGTGCCTGGGAGGTTTCTTAGAGCAGGGTTGCTGTCTCTCTCCAACCTGCTGCGTGCTGTGCTGCCTCTTGCTGGAGACTGCAACTTAATAAGCTCGGTGCAGCTGGCACCAATTTGGAGACTGTTGTGCACGTGAGCAAACTGCACACAAACCAGGGGGTTTGGCCTTGGTTATGAGCGGAATTTGCACTGAGTTTCTATAGAGCTTAACATTAAATTTTTATGTCCTGAGGGGTCAGATGTGGCATACAGTCCCTCAGCATGCCACTTCACAAATCAGTAGTACACAGATCAGTGTGCTGCTGCTTGAGGATGATCTGGATCAGGCCCTGGGCAACCTCGTGTAGCTGTGATGTCCCTGCTCACTGCAGGGCAGTTGGGCTAGATGGCCTTCAGAGGTCCCTTCCAACGCTTAAGGATTCTACAATTCTATTATATTTTTTTTCAGCATTTTGATGGGAGTGACCACACCAGAACAGCATTTCTAATTTCCAAGGAGGAGAAAACAGCCCATGTTCTTAGTAAGGCATCCTTCCACCATCATCACTCTGTATTCCACCAAACCTTTTGGAAAAAGGAGTATAAGCATGACCATTGCCTGTATTAGCAACTTAACTTCTTCCTAGGGACTGCTCGGACTCAATGTAAGACAGACAGTTCCTTATGACATTATTCATCCCAAACACAACGTATGGGACTTTGATTTACAAAGAGAAGAAAATTCACTTCACGTTTAAGTGAAAAAATTCCATTACTTTATTCAGTACAAATTGAAATTGAAAAAAGTCTGGCTTGCATGATTTGGGAACGCGGCAATTTACAAGCAAGTCATCTTCTCTCTTTAAATAGAAGGGAAGCAGCAAGTCTGCATGACAACTGGAACGTTAATCACACCCAAAGCTCTACCAAACTAAGAATTCTAAGCTAGAAGCAAGGCTGCTGCCAGCTTTCATCATGACAGTGAGGTGCTGGGGAAAGGCCCCTGCCTCTCCCCTATGCTCACTGTTACGCTGCACTGAGGCAGCTCCTGTGCACATGCAATGGCCCATATGTTCCCCTCCTGCTGAAGGCAAGGGAGGAATCAGTCTCTATCCTCCTGCACCTATAGCTGCTTATGGCAAATCAGTGAGCATCATCTTGAAACAACAGTGGGGGCCATCTGCTTATCTGACATGATTCACACCACGTTCACAGGGCTGTACAAGTATCACGAGGATCATTAGGTTAAGGCAGCAAAATGTCACGGAGGGGTACCTGAGAAAGTCACTGTTTGAAAAGAAGTCTTTGAGCATCACTACTATTTACTTCAAGCATCCTTTCTCTCATCTTTTGGCATAGGCTGCCACTGATGCCTTGACCTCAAGCTCAGCTTGGAGCTGTTTTAGTTCAGCCAAAGACAGCAATTGTATAGAAGCAGGTGGTATACAGCAGGAACAGTTTTGATAGAAGCTACTTTTAAAGACTGAGAACTTACAAGTAAGAAGGTGAGAATACACAGAGGATTGGTTGGTTGTTTTCTTTAACAAACTAAAGACTCCACAGTGGTTGTGGTAACTACCATTGACTGGCATGAATCTAGACAAGTTCCCTCTGCTATTTCCATATATAGGACTTTATCAGCACTGTAACACCCTACAAACAATGGCTCCTACAGGTGTACTTTCAGGAAGAGATGGAACAAAGATGATGCAGCTTTGTCTCTCAACCTCATGAAGTGAAGTGGGGTGGGAGGGAGTACAGGAAAAGCAAAACAAAGCAGTATTGACTCCTTTGCTCTGATGATGGTTTATAAACCATGAACTCAAGAGAGCTCCTTAACTTAAACTCACAGAAGAGCAGGCAAAGCAAGAAAGATGCAATTGATCTCGAGCCAATGAGTCAGACACCCTTTACTCCCTTTCTGCACATCCAGCTGCCAAACCTCTAGCTTCTCTTGTATCTGTAATCACAGCTTTTTCCATTGCAAATCTATCTGCAAAGGGCATGGTGCCTCAACGAAATGGAATACAAACCAAAGGGGCTCCTGTACCAATTGTGTTGTCCAGCTGTACATTTAATGAAAAACTCCATTTGTTCAGGCACTGCTGCTCAAGGACAGCAGACTGCCACAAACCCCAGAACATCTGCCTGGACTGCCAGAGTACACTGCACCTCCCCTAGAGGCTCTGCCAGCATCGTGCTGACTTGTAAGAAATCTGTTTAAAATCCACACATAAATGTTGTGGAGTAGCACAGAATTGGGTGTTTCAGACTTCTGAGATGGCTCAGTTGAGACATCTTTCCAGTATAAAATGGTTACTTGTTCATGTAAAGCAAAACCAACAAGAAATCATATGGTAATTGCATTCAAGGTGTGATTTGTTTAAAAAACGACAGGTAAATGGAAGAATAGTGATTACGTGCTCTTGCAAGCAGCAAAAAAAACAGAAGGTTCCAAAGTGCAGGCTGTTCCTAAACCCACCACCCCTATCCTAAGAGCTAAGGAGGGGCATCTAACAAAATTACCCAGCCAGTTATTAAAGAAACAGCAACGTTACCAAGAACAGTTTGCTAAATATACAGAACTACGTTCTCCAGTTGGAGTTTATTGCAAAACCAGAAAAGAGACAGCAAGGTTGAAGTTCATTGCAGATTTGTACCGCTCGTCCCAGTTTCAGTCACTCACACGTACGCACTCACACAGACTGTACACGGAGAGTTGCTAACACATTTGAGTTCCCACAGTCTCACAAGAAACCTGAAAACATTTCAGTAAAAAGTTAAAATGAGGTCTCTTACCACAAGGACTATAAAATCCCCCCTCCCCCCCTCCCCTACTACCGTAGAATTTCTATGTTTTGGATTCTAAAAACCATACATAAAAAGGAAGAGCTATTTCAGTAGCACAAAGACCACCTTAAACATACCAAAGTCAGTCTAAGGACTTAATGCGACTGAAAAAGAATGAAATGAAGACCTGCATCATACAGCACCAGTGTTTTAATTAACACTGTTGATAAGCTCTAAACCTCTAAACGTAATAGAGTGCTGCTTGTTTCTGATTTACTTCTAAGTTTCAAGTTACATAAAAAAACAGTTGTAGCAATTCCTCTGAGCTGCAGTTTGGTGAGAAAAAGTCCCTTTCAAAATTTCAATAAATATAATGACATCTAAAGTTAGCTGAGGTTGTCATGCAAGACAAGTTACATAACCAAGACCAACTCAATCTTCATAATAAAGGCAACTTGCATTCAAAAATGAACTTTACCCTTACAATTTTATTCAAAGGGTAAACATGAATTAACCCAGCTGTTTACCTGAATTACAAAAGTAACATGATTCAATATGAAAATAAGAAACTGTCTACAAATCTCTGACAGTAATAAATTGCAATATACAATGCATACAGGAGTTATACAGAGCAACCAACTCTTGTACAAAACAAAAATACTTTAATACCTTTAAAATCCAATTTGCTTTTTTAAAATTATCCATGAAAAAATTTGAGTCAGAATTCATACCTCAATTAGTCAAGCTTCAGGTAGCTACATTACAGCTATTTAATATACAAAGAGAGAAATATCTTCACCAGTCATTAAAACTGTCTTTTCATTAGAGTTGCACAGCTTCTGCGTCTCACGTTCCCAGATCCAAAGTTTTCTTCAAATCATGAGAACTGAATTTGTTGAACACCGGAGATCTGGAGAAAGAAAACGGAAGCTTATATTCAACTTCACGTGTTTTGGAACAGCGTCACCATCAGCAGCCTTGAGTTCAGAGTGCTGGAATGCCACAACAGCCACTAAAACACTACAAATATTGCAGGTTTTTGCTTTCCAGAGCATGGCAGCTGAGTTAGCATTTCAATTTTTGCAGCTGGAAGGAGAAGAGATGACAGGGTACCCGTACCTGCTGATACGATGTTGTATAGACCATAACGTTCTGCTGCTGGCCATCTGTAGTTATTAAGCCCGCTGGCAACTGATTAGCTGAAAGAAAAAGCATTGTACAGAAGTTAGACAAGAACTGCAGGATACACAGAGCCTTGTTTCAAGTGTCTGTTACCTACAGAACATGTAGTTGTGGAATTCTCTAGGTCTGTGGAACAGTTCCTCTCACAACAGCTACATCAGCCATGCTCATTACTACATATTCCCATTAGCAGTTCATAACCTAAGTTCACCTTGATTTGGCATTGGATAAGCCAGAAGTAAGACACACATCTGAAGCAGAACATACCCAGCAATAAACTGAGGACTGGAGTTTGCCATGTGACCACCAAAAAGAGCAACTTCCAGCTGGAAGAATCTGGAGAATTCAGAGTTTTTATTTACACTTAAGGTCAGCACTTGAGTTCTGCATGCATGTGTATGCTCAGTGAAAAAGTGGTACTTCTGTATGAAGGCTCTAATGTGGAGGCAGCGGACGTGCTGGATGACTTCAGCGTGCCTTTCAGGTTATCACACAAGAGCTCTGAATTTCACAGAGGAAAGATGAGGCAATGAACTGAGCAAGAACTACTTTTGACACTTACAAAGAAAATTCAGGGCAGATGCCCTGAACCAAACCCTTACAGTAACACATACAGTAAGCTCTGACATTCAGAGTAACTGCGTGTTGCAACTGCTAGCTGGAAGCAAAGCTTCCAAGTTGTAAGTTAAGTTGTACAGAGTGCTGTGCTATAACAAGTAAGGGGCAAAACCCATAGAAACGTCAAAACCTAATGGCTTCAAGATGAAAGCTGAAGCTTGGTTTTGCTTACCTTCATGGTATTAACTTTCAGATGCTTAAGGTGGAGAGTTAAGAGAGGCCTTAAAAAATCTGCAGGTCTAAAATTACAACGCCTTGCACCGCATATGTTGAACAGCTTATGCCAGCTCTCTGACCCAGATGTGGTGCAGATCTATGAGGAAGAACTAAGGGCTATGCCACAGCAGCACTGCTATTACTACCGCTGCTGCACTGAGGTCACAGCCCTGAAGGGATCTATTGCTGTGCCTCTACAGAGAGAAATGCTCGCAGCACGTGACACCATCATTCACTTCAAAGAAATCCCTCTCTCTGCCCTTCTGCTACTGCAACATCTCCTCAGGCATCCTGCCAACATTGACTATTCTCTTCCAAAGCTGTTCTCTTCAAATCACAGCAAATTAACGCTCATTTCATAGGGCACTCTGAGCCTCCCAGGCCTGGGATATTTGAAAAAGGGACAAGGAAGAGATCTTCAGCCTTCTGCCACTTAAAGGCAACCTTATCAGATTTGTTGGGACAGATGATCCACAGATGGAAAAGGGATCCCTTTTTCTATTGTACAATTCTGTGATTGTGTGTGTGTGTGTGTGTGTGTGTAAACAGATCACAAGCATCTCAGCTGCAATCCAGGTAAATAAGTAGGGCCTAGTTCATGTCTTACTACTTCTGAACCATAAGAGCGATCCATAAGAGAATGCAGATAAAGATGAGGAAATCCAAAGAGTAAACTCTTAATTGTAAATTAAAATAACACTAAACATAATAAATAATCTTACATCTTTCATTACAAGATATGTTTAAGTGTAGAGGAAAACACTGGCACTAATGTATGTGCTTAAACGTCTTCCACAGTTGACAGGAGTTATTACTACTCTGTCAGCATTTCCCACTGCCTTCATTTTACATGAACTCTACTGACTAGGAAAAGCACCAGGTATTCTCCAGTCTTCTCAATAGAAACCTCAGTAGATCACAGGTACAGCACAAGTGGCCAGCCCAGAATATCCTCCTCAGTTAAGAACTGCCACATCTAAAGGAAGTTTTCATTATGAGTCTTCTAAAAGTAACACACCTGAAGAGAACTACTTACTAAATGCTTCTTCTGTGAGCTCCTCACTGAGACCATCTCCAGTTGTAACTGTTCCCCCGATTCCCTTTTCTCCTTTCATTGCCTGGAAAGAAGAAAATAGGTATCCAAATTAGAGCACTGTTGGCGTGAGATTGCTTGAAGAAGCCAAACTTCGTAAGTTGAGCTGGACTCTGAAATCCAAGACCTGCAAAACTTGTACTTAAGACTGTGCATAGTACAAGAGCACATAAAGGGCATTTTTTAATCTTAATCATACTTCTCAGAAACCAAAACTCTGCAAAATTAATATTGTGTAGTTCTAAGAAAGGTTTGCAATTTCTGTACGACGTCAGATTTGCGGCAATCCTGCAGCAGCAGCTAGTGGAATACATGGAATCTCAGTGCTAGTGACTGTGCAACTTTTGCTCACCAACCATATCCAAGTGCCATCATCATACAACTAAGAACTGACATTTAAAACCAAGATATTGGATTTCTTTCCCTACAGCAAGGGCTGCAGACAGAAAGGATATCAGCTCAGAAAGCCAAGGCTCCCAGTCATTCGCATGCACTTATTTAATTACCAAGTTTGATGATCTGTACTATTACATAAGAACTTGTAGGAAAATACTCAAGATAAAAAAAAAGGATTTTCTGCAACTGTTTAATGGAGAATAAACACATAAGCTACAAAACAGAAGACAGAAAATGGAGGCTTAAAACTGATGGGCAGAACTGTCCAAACTATCCAAAACCATTTAAAAAATAGTCTCGGTACTCTGCTACCATGGCATACACATCTGCAAAAGATGGACATTTCAGAACAGGAGCAGAATAGATCCACTTGAGACTTCTCTAGAAGCACTGCAACTAGATAGACATCACTTGCTTTTTTAATTAAAGCACATGCCTGTGCCATCAAAAGTGTTGTAACTGCTACACAAGAGTGGGAAAAGACAGCAAACAGCCACACTTCAAATTTTTAGCTTTCACCTCCTGTTCTGCAGTTAAGCACCTTCTCACAATCCATCATAACAAATGACCTCCTGGGAAGTGGAAGCTTCAAGTGCTATCAGCAAATTAAATACTGCTAGTGAGGCCAGCCCTGTTAATTGAAAAACTTGGATTTACAGAATAGAGAATATCACAAGAGCCCCTCTTCATACAGCAGTGCCAATTCAGACCTCCCTGCTTCACTCATGACAGTAAAACCTCTTTCCATGATTATTTTAACCCTGAACAATTTCAAGATTGTAAGGAAGAGAGGTTATCAGATGAAAATGCCTTTGATTTATTTGGTTACATCTGGTATTACGAGGTAGCAGAATACAAAGTAAAAAAAAGTAAGCAAAATTTTCTTTGGTATCCAGATAGGAGAAAGTGGGAAAAAAAAATCCCAAGCAGAAATAACAACTTCTCAAAAAAAAAAAATTAAACTGCTGAAAGGGAAAAAAAAGCCTTCTTTCCTGCTAGAGAAAGGACAAAGGAAAAAGCTTGGATCACATACCTAGCAGATACGAAGGATCAAAAGCAAATTAACAGACAAGCAATAACATTGTAGAATCTTTCATTCAAATCATTATTCCAACATGAGAAAAAACGTCTTCAGATCCAAAGTCCACACAGTGGGCATTAGGCCAGATCCCCACAGGATGCCATCCAATGCAGTTTTATTGATTGAGCCCAAAGATCAAATTATGTATTCTTAATAGGCACCTTTAAAATATTTAGTGATTTATTTCCATATATATTACAGAAGTTATTCAGTTGGAATCAGCAAGTCTAACCAAAATGCTTGCTTACTCTTTTTCTCTTGCTAGCTTCTGGAACATTTTAAAATGGTACATTAGCACCTATTAGTCCCTGACAAGTGCTGTGAGATGCTGTGCAAGTCAGACATTACATAATTATGACACAGGGCTACAAGTAAACACAACTGGGTCAAATAAATGAGGACACATTGAAGTACAGACCAACCTCTCTGAATTTTTGGAGGTATAACTTCAAAGGCTCAACATAGCTATCAAATCCCAAGGTAGACATGGCAAAGAGAATATCCTCCCCATTGATGGTCTTTCTTTTCTCTTGGTGACACCTCTCACTGGCTTCTGACGTTATAAAGCTGATGAATTCGCTTACACACTCTTGCACGCATTCTTTTGCATCCTTAGCAATCTAGAGAGGAAAAGTATCATAAAATGATTAATCAAGATGTGAGAAAACAAAAATAAATAATAACAAACAACATTACACTAGATAATAAAGGAAGCATCCCAACGTCTGGTGATAATACCCATTTAGGCAACAACTGAGTGTGAGATAGCCACTGGATGTCATCACTACTCTAAGCACAGCTGGAATGGATTTAAAGGAAGTTTTACTATTTCAGCAGAACCCTCAGGATCTTCAGAGCTCATAATTGTGCTCTGTATGGAGTGTGATATATACAAATGCATATCAGTATCATGCCTGGATTTGCCTACCCACTCCTTTTCTTCAGACCTGTTCATTACAGTGTCACAGCCCATTTTCACCTTCCTTTCACTAGACCCAGCAGTTCCAGCCCGCTGCAGTATGTTCTCACCAACCTGGCCACGATGAGTATTTTTACTCTGACTGGATGCAGGGACTGAAATACGTGCCTAGCAGCAAGCTCCTCTACTGCTTTAATATTCCGGTAGGAATTTTCCAAATATGAATTCAGCTGAAGAAACACATGCCTCTGGCAAGAATTAAATAAATATATTTGATTATGGTTTTCAGCTGGACAAAGTAATTTACCTCACTTAAAATAACGACAAGCATTGCTCAAGATTATTAGGGAAGCTGACAGGAACCAACTGAAGGATTATAATAATAAAGATCCTTATTCTTCACATGAGAAGAACCTGTTTGTATTTCCTTTAAAATAATGAAACGGTAACACTACGTAGGATCTTCAGTTCCTCTGATATTCTCAGAGAAAGAGCCAGATTTTCACAAGTACTCATCAGCCAACAGCTTCCCTTGCAGCTTTTCACAAAGCCCTCCCTGATTTTTCAAGAGAGCTTGGCATCCCATATGCTGAATTCTTGAGAAAAATCTCGTCTTGATTGCTAAAAATTTATGACAATATGGACCAGTGAAGAAATTTTTCACAGCGAAGATATAAATGTAACACCCAGATTTCCAGAAAGCCCTGAACACTGTGAAAGTACGAGCAGATGCAAGAAAAGTATGCTTTGCTTCTATTTGAAGGGACGTCAAAAAAAAAAAAGTCAGCCTTAGCTAGAAGAAAAGTTAAAACAGCAAGTAAAGGGAGCCCTGCAAAATTTTAACATAAACAGGTAGAACGTTCGAACATTTATCCTATTGCCAGCTCAGAATTGATTTAAGAGTCTATTCTTAGAAGAAAGAAATAAAATAAGTCTTTCAATACCTGGCCTTGCTTGCTACATGGTATAAAGCAGACTCTTAGTCTTCTATTGCCTGAACCTTTAGATATCCAAATGCTAAAGTGACTTAAGTACTCTCTTTCCTTCAGAATGAGAAATGAATTCTTATTTCACCCAAAAAGTTTCACTTATTCCACATTTTAAACAACTCAAAGCAGAAAATTACTTTTTTTTAGGACATTGTTCCATAGAAAAAGTTCTTACTGATATGGCATTGTCACCAAGTCTGACCTGCTATGACAACCAGAGAAAAGACTGTTGAAAAAAATAACTCCCTTGAAAGCCCTATAAGAGCCCTGTTGCAGCTCCTGGAGCTACGGTAATTACTAAAATCTTTCTGAAACCTAAGAAAAATGGATTCCATCTCAACTGCCTCATGTCCAGAAAACGTTGCTCTACCAGCTTCAGAGGAAGGAACAAAACTTAATGCTACACCTTCTTTAGCAGATAGAATATTACCTTTCCTGTTTGGGGTATGGCATTTTTCATTATCCTTGCCACGTTTGCAATTGGAAGATAGATATCTTGTTCTCTAAAACTCTCCTTTGAGCCATTTGTATCTTCATGATCATTCATGCTGTCCTCTGTATCTAGAGGAGTTAAAAGAAATTGTATTTGACAGACAACAGGCAATAAGTAAGCCAGGTTTAAAATCTTAAAGATTAACAACTTTTGGAAGCCCACTGTATAAACAACATAAACTGTGAAGACACAAAAAACCAAACCCACACGTGACAGATGTAACACCACAGTTCCTGTATGCATGTTTGGTACCATACTTCTCATTACATACAGAAATGTCACGTCAAAACAAGAAATATCTCCTACAAAAACAAAGTTTTTGTCATTACCCCCAGGGACTCGGTACCAACTTTGATAACTCCCAAACCCACCTCCAGACTGCAGGAAAATGCTTTCTATAGTAAAGCATTATGAATACAAACAATCACCAATTCTTAGCTTGGAAATGAGAACAGAGAAGTGGAATTAAATTTTATAGAGACAGAAATAATAGCATTTACATTTCTTACCATCGTGAGGCTGTATCACGTAGTGACTGCTGCCAATGTAATCTCCAGCAATTCCTAACTGAGAAGCATCCGTCGTAGAGCTATCACCATCCATCTAAAACCAGAAGAAGCAATGCTCTCAGGTACGTTTGTTATATGAAGTGCAGCTACTGCTGGAAAACAGCACTTTGAGAACCAGTTGTTACAGCCTGAATATTTTGCTACTTGAGAATTCTCATTGGTACTGCGCTTTACTAATTACTTGCACTTTGATCAGTCCTTCAGATGCAACAAAGCTGCAAGAATTGCTCTTCCCTACTTCTCATTCATATGGAAAAGCCAAGTTAAATAACTGAGCTGAAGAGAGAGAGAGCGTCACATATTCCATTACAACAAAGGTTAGCAATTCCTAATAACAGTTCTGTTTCTATTTTGTGGGTTTTTGTTTTTTTTTCAATCAACAACCTATAGCCCATCCCCAGATCAGGTATCAGGGCCAAGCATCTATATGAATGAAAAAGCAAAATCCCAGGCAGCTAGATTAAACTACAAGATCATGATGACAAGTGCTTAGAAGTAGCCATTCCCCTTATCTAGCAAATAATAGAAAGTGGAGTTTCATTGTTTATTTTTTCAGTAGGAATTACTAAGGTCACCTAGGACTATTTTTACAGCAGCACAAGATGCTTCTGATGTAATCCTCCAAGTCCAAATCCCAACTACATTTCAGCTGTAAGTCTGAACTCAGTTAAGTCAACAAAACATGAAGTCCAGGGCAAACTGTTAATGCTTCTGATATTAGAAGTAGTGAAACTGTTCCCTGAAGCTTCCTCAGAAATTCAGCCAAAGGCACAGGTCGTGCAAAGAACCATTTGGGTCACACTCCATGTGTGTAGACAGCAACCTTGTGTGGCTATCACGACAGGTTGACCAGAACACATTGAGGCAGCTGCATCTCTGAACAGCTCCTGAAACCCAGTCCTAGTCCACTGAATGATTTACCTACCTACCTACCCCTCTCATACTAACTCATCATGTTTCAACATAAGTCCATGAGATGTCTTGCCCTTCTCATCTTGGCACAGCTGCCCAGAGAAACTGTGGTGCCCAATCCCTGGAGGGGCTCAAGGCCAGGCTGGATGGGGCCCTGGGAGCCTGAGCTGCTGGCTGGCAGCCCTGCCCATGGCATGGGGATGGCTGGGCTTTGAGGTCCCAAGTTTGACTTGGCATCTCCAGCTTTTAAAAACATGAACAATCCTGACTTATTTTCTTGTTGATACCTTGAAAATAAATTTTTGCAGAGCATTTAGTTCCTATGAATCAGTTCTCTGGTTTTGTTTCCACCTATGTAAGATAGTAATGATGCTGCTTCTGGAGAGTGGAAGCAATAAAAAAAAAGTCTGTAGGAAGAAGGGGCTCCCAGCACACGAAGAACTCTTTCAACATTGACTCAGAAATCCAGATATATTTTTCAGCACCTTCACATGCACAGCACCAGATTCCCCTTCACCTCAGACTTTCTTCACTGTGGATGCCACACACTTCTGATAAAACTTTGCCCATCACCTGCTTGCTCTGTCATCCCCATCCCATGCCCCAACAGAGGAAGGGAGGGAGGAAGGCATTTGACTGTGTTGTGGTCACCGCCAGCAAGAGCCTGCAGCTCCCACTGGCCTGCAAGAGGGTGAGGGTGAAACAGGCTTGTGCTATTTTTACACCTCCCAGAAATATAAGAAACCTAACCTCTCTCAAATCTGAGCTCTGCGGCTGCAAGGGCTGAGGTTTTGCTTACAAATGTTGAAGCAACATCCGGTGCCACGCTTGACCACAGGCACACATGAAACCTGAGCACTATTGGCATTCACAGCAGCACTGCATAGCTGGATGCAGCCATAGGAGCTGCTTAAAGGAAGAACTTTTCTACCCCTTCTCCAGTGCTCAGCAGTGCCCACTGCTTCCCGTAAAGTACTTCTGGTCCTTTCTGATGGGCTTTTAAAACAGTTTCATTTCACACACAGCAGCTCTGTCTGAAGAAGGGCACTGCCTTAAGCTTTACGTTCCTCATGCCAGGTGTCACAGCAGTCTGCTTTGTCTGTGTGCTGCAGGCATTTTGTAAGAAGACTTCACTTCTCAATTTTCCAGAGTGTTCAGAGATAATTTACTCTGCTCACTGTAACGATCATGCAAAGGTATTGCAATCCTGAGCATCAAGAACACCAAAACTGGTATCACCCTTCCTCAGAACAGCCACAGCACTCTTTTCCTTCTGCAATTTGTAGTAATGTTCTGTATTCTGCCAAATCCCAAAAGCTGCTTCCAAAATTAATTTGGGATTTTCTGGTGGTCTTGTTCTCAGAGCTTGGTTTCAATTCTGGTCCCTGTTCACATTTAACTCAAGAGTTACAGTTCTAGTGGAAATGCCTCGAGGTTCCCCCACAGCCTTCCATGAAGCACACCTCTGAAGGTACTATGATGGATAGCTCACCTGTTTCTGCCCCCTTATCCTCATTGTCAAGTAGCAGTAACATTGCTCTAGAAACTCCCATTGCTTTCATCAGCCCTACTCGCCTTCAAAGGACAATTCCTGTTTGAATCCCTTCTCAAAGCTTGCTGCATCTCTTGGCACTTCTGACCTCATTAGATTAATGCATTTTGCAGGTACCATTTTTGCTTTTGTTCTCTTCTGCATCCACATTTCCATTTCTACTTATGTGTCATCTGATAATTAGCAAGGCTTTTTTGAGTGGAAGTTTATCACCATTGCAAATCAAACCAAACAATTAGATCTGCAGAACTGAAATGAAAAGGCTTGCAAAAAAATAGGCAGATCTGTCTCAGATAAAGCAAACAGGCACTGACAAGCCTAATACCTACTGAAATTATTTCTGAGGGTATTACTGTAAGAAAGGCTTTTAAGACAACCTCGGCACAGCAGATCATGGACAGTGTAACACCTTTCTGCACAGCCAGGTCCTAATGGAGGGAGAACAGGATAACTCAGTTATCAATGAATACAATTACTTGTGCAGGTATTAGAAGTTCAGCTTCAGACAGTCAGAACTCAAGCAGCCACTTGGATCACCATGCATTTCACAGCCAGCTCAGCCCAAGGCCCATAGTAGATAACCACACAACCTAATACTGAGAAAATACTGCTTCAAGTACAACGTTCCCAATTAATTGCCTTTTCTTAAAGAGAAAAGATTTCACTATCACTAGAGTTGCTCTAAAACATACACTGAGAATTGTAGAATCATTTAGTTAGGAAAGAGCCTCCAGATCACCAAGGCCGACCATCCATTCTGCCTGTCCCTGGTATCTCTAATAGAGGAGACTGTTACCAGGAAGGTACAAATTAGCAGCTCAGGGAGAGTAACACCAGAAATATTCTGAAAGGGAAACACTTCAGATCAAAGACATCAGAGAAAACTCAATGATAAGCTGAAACTGAGTGCCTGTACAGGTTTATACTACCATCTGGTGCAAAGTTTTCTGGAGGATGCTTAAAAAATATGCTTCTGTCAGCAGCCCACAACTCACACTGTTCCTAGAATACATCTACACAGAACTGATAAATCCTCACTACCCTGAAGTAAATCTTGCATCCTGCTTAATCTTAAAAGCTCCTAAAGAGCAGTGTCTGTGGCTATGCCACAGGGTAACTCAAGAACACAACCCTGAGCTGCTTGCACTGAGAGGATGGGTCTGATGCTTTCATCGGCATAAAAGGGAAAAATGGAATAAAAGCTAAGAAGAGCTTGTCTTTGGAATTACCTGACAGCAGTTTGCAAAACTGATTTCTCAAGGAAAACTAAGCACTGTGCAGTACTTACACAGCCCATCTCTCTCCCAGAACTGCAACCTCACACAAGGGACAGCAGAAAATTCCATGTCACGAACTGAAGAATGAGGTGTTGTCCATGCAGCTGCCATGCAAGCAGGGCAGACAACGCATCTAAAGATACAGGCAGTTAACTATCAGCCACCATAGTTTTAGTTTGCCACCAGCCCTTACCATGGGAGATGTAAGCCTGAAAAGCAGCACATAACATGCAGTGGGGTCAACAAGGTTCTATCTGAGCTTTCTGCACCCTCACTTGCTGCACCCACAGAGAGAATTTTTTGATTGAAAACACAGTATTAACTCCCTTTTATTGTCAGTGATTTCCGGAGGACTGAACTGCCACTCAATTCTCACCTGGCAGCAAAGCCTCCCACAGTGGGAAACGCTGCCTGGTAAATGCACCCACGGGCATAGGGCATCACTCCAGCACATCCACAGAAACATAAAGCAGTGTGCCCCTTGGCACAAGCCTAGAACACAAACAGATGCCACCCTGTCTCTCCCAATCTCGAGCTCCTCTCATCTCTCACATGCAGTGTTTTCCCTATCAGGGGAACGGCATCAGTAGCAGCAGGCTGATGCTGAGGGAACCTGACAGCTTCACTAACACTCATTAGCATCCAGGCTGTACTCCCCCCCCCACCCCCCCTTGCAAAGCCCAACAGGGCCCATCCACCCTTCCTCATTCCCACATCCATCAGTATCACAGGCACTAACGTCATATAAGCCATAGCCCACCTCACCAGTCCTAACGTCCTGAGCCATGAGTCAGTGCTTTTGCAAAAGCTGAACGAGGCAGTGGCACTGAAAGGACTCAACCCCAGTATCTCCTTCCTGCTGCAACACTGACTGTAAGCACTGTGTTGTATTTCCATTTGAAGTTTTTGGTGCTTCCCTGGCATCTTCAGTGAACAAAAAACCTAAGCTTATCTGTTTATTAAAGCAGCAATCCGTAAACCCAGTCTTTTTCACTGTTAAGTTGGTTATGCTTTTCCTTCATTGTGGCAGTGTGTCAGTTAAGTGTGGAGAACAGCTTCTTTCTCTTCAGCAGCAGGACAAGGAGGAGTTTGTACAAAGCTGATCCAGGACAGGACATCACTTTCAAGCAGAATCCTCAAACTTGCTAACAATTTGTTTCTTTCTATCAATGCTGCTTTAAAATGTTGCATGGAACATGTGTACATTGTAACTGCTTGCACGTTTTCCCAACATCCTGCCACTAAAATATAGTTTTCCAATTTCCGTTTTTCTCTGAAGTACTACGTCAAAAATCACAACTGAAAAGTCAAGTTTAAAGCATCAGCCAAAGAGAGCCTTGATATGATTACAGAACAGTTCTACAGTGTTTCACATTTTGGGCCTTCACAGCCTCTTGGAAAGTCTCCCTTCCCCCTCCAAAAATGGAGTCCTGCACACTATCTCCCTTCATGTAACCATTATTACAAATAAGAGGTTCTCTACTGAACTCTGAACTGTTGTAATTGTCAAATATTAAAGTGTGAAGAGTAATATCCCATGTTCTTGGCTTCTTCTGAATACAGCTTTATGACTGTCAGTGCTAACAGCAAAGATCATATACAACCACCTGCTCAATGCAGAGCATGAGCAACAAGCAGAGACCTCAAAGATAACAACTGAGATTAAACCATCTCAGATCTCCCAGGGAATTACAACTGGATCCTTCACTAACATTAAAGTGCTGTGCCACAGGCCACATAAACAAATAAAAACAAGTAATCACTGACCTTATTGTTTAAGAACACTGTGCTAACGATTATGAATAAACATTACTTCTTCACTCCTGCAAGCCAATTAAAGTCAGACTGTGAGTAATACCCAAAGCAGCACCTTTCACTTAAGCTTTTTGCCACCACTTTGTCAGGGCTTCTTTTAACAAAGTGACAGGCTTTGTTAAATGTATTTTTTATTGGTGATAACTTCAATCTAAATCAAACAGTGCACCAGTGAGACAGGCAAAGGTTACTCAACACAAAGGATGCCATTCAAGGGCTGAAATCCAGACTTCCACCTCCCTGTCTACCTAGAAGCGCTCAGGTCGCTGTCCTCCCAGAACCATCCCAAACCCACCAGGTAGTTTTTACACGTGAAAAAAAAGTTTCTGGTTAAGCCTGAAAGAGATTGGTAAAGCTAGAAGTCTACTGGTTTTCTGTAGCATTTCTCTATTAGAGTTACACTGGGATCTGTAATACATATTTCTTCCACCTTGTGTATCTTAATAGCTGCAGAAGTATCGCTAGAACAGGTGACAGTTTTCCTTTCTGCTCTAATTGCCACATAACTCACACAATCTTCCTCCTTCCAGGATCACCGACCGCACAGTTTCTGGACGGAGCAGCAGCCGGAGGTACGCCTGTGAACAGGGTGACCTGCTCACTCGCAGCTGTAGAGGAAGACATCTAGAAAAGGCAGGCTCCTGTCTCCCGCACCCGTCCCTGTTACTGGTTAACCCGCCGACCCCGCTGTGCCCGCAGCCCTGCGGGCCGATCGATCTCGCCTCCGGACGTCGAGCCCTTCAATGATGCAACGGCACCCACAGCCGTGGCACGGGAGGGAAACCCTATTTACACGCAGAGCCTGCTGAGCGCTTCCCTACACACCTCCTCGCCGCAGCGCGCACCATTCGCTGGGCACCTTCCATCCCGTTTTCAGACTCAACGACACAACGCGCTCCGGGGCGCTCAGCAACTTTACTGCCAGCCTCCGTCCGGCCGCGGCCCCGCTCCGCTCCACGCCGGGCCCGGCCATGGGCGTGGTGTCGGGGCCAACCGCCGCACCGAGGGGAGGGGGGCACCGCGGCCGGGCCGCAACAAAGCGGAGCCCCCGCCGTGCCGACCGCGGAGCCCTTCCCCCTCTCCGAGGCCGCGCGGGCGGAGCACGGCTACTCGCGGCCCGGCCCGAGGCGGACACGGCTGCCGGGCAACCGTACTCCCGCCTCCCCCCACCTAGGCCGCAAAATGGAGCCGGGGGGCACCTCCACGCCGAGACGGGGGCACCCCCCCCGCTAGACACCCCGCCGCCGCCTCGCCTCTCTCCCCGCCCGCCTCTCTCTCTCTCTCTCTGTCCCGCTCCACTCCCCGGCCGCACAAAGAGGCGGCGAGCAGCCGATGGCGGCGGGGCCCGGGGGCTGCTCGCCCCCCACTTCCTATTCCCCGCAGCGGCGGCGCGGCGGCGGCGCCGGGGCCCGGGGAGGGAGACGGACATTTCATTCGAGCCTGCAGTGGAACCGGTTACCAATCATTGGCCGGAGCCAGGCACAAACCTCCAGTGCGGCCCTGGTTGGCTCCCTCCGCAAATCGGCTGTTTGGTTGGACAGAAAATGGCTGCGAAGGAACCAGTCCCAGCGCGGAGCCCCGCTTCCCGCAGCCGGCCTGCCCTCCCTCCGCGCCGCCTCCCCGCCTCGCGCGCCGGCTCTTCCCCTCAGCGCGCTCCCTCCCCCCGCGCTGCCGGCGCGCCCTGCCCGCCTCCTTTATGGAGACGGGGGCGCGGAGCCCCCGGGAAAAGGGGTCTCGGCCTCGGGGTGCAGGGCTGCCGTTGCTGCTGGTTGGTTGGTTGTTGTTGAAGGTTCCTCACTGCCTGCCCTACGGCGGCCCTTGGCTCATCGGTTGAGGGGAAAATAATTCACGTGCCCCCGATGACTTCGTTGCCTTCCTCGTCATGCAGAGACTAAGAATCAGGATCATAGGGTTGGAAGGGACCTCTGGCCTGACCGAGGCCAACCCTCAGCTAAAGCACGTTCCCTGCAGTAGGTTGTACGGGAAAGCATCCAGGCGTGTTTGGGGCATCGCTGTAGAAGGAAGCTCCGCCATCTCCTTGGGCAGCTTGTTCCAGTGCTCTGTCACCATCACAGTGAAATTCTTCCTCATGATTGCACGGAGCTTCCCGTGTTGCAGTCTGCACCCACTGCCCCTTGCTGTGTTGTGACACACCACTGAAAAGAGTGAGAACAACAAACTCAGTAGAGGAGGACACACCGCCCTTGGTCCTAGCTGTGTGGTGGGGTGAGGGGTTCTGTGCTCAGCCCTGCCCCTTCCCTCTGCGGATGTAAAATCTCACTGCAGACCTGGAAGGATCGTTTCCCCTGGTGACATGGCCTGGCGAGCCCAGTTTCCTCTCACCTTCAGGCTCTGTTTTAGTTCTTGAGAATACAGGCTGCTGGGTGAAGATGATGGGCCAGCGTCTCCTCTGAGACTTATAAACCTCCCTCATGAAGAGCTTATATGAAACACTTCATAATCCATCGGTCTGCCATTTACTGGAACCAGAGAGTGATTTCCTCTTAAGCAAAAGCAGCCACAGACATTCCACACACCTGCTGTCAGCAGCGTGTGTGCAGCCACTGCAAGGTAACAGGAGTAACTCAGGAGTCTTCAGTATTTTACCAAAACACGTGAAACTCATGTTTCACAATGCCCTGTGGTAACACTCCTTTTTCCACTTAATACATAATCGTGTTCCTCTGTAAGTTTTCTTCTGGTTTTTGGATTTAAACAAAGCAAAACTCATAAACCTTATAAATCTTATAAATTTCCATTTGTTTTTGCATAGAAACGTTAGTTTCTTGTGTTTCATTGTATCAGTATGATTCACATTCAGAATGTCCACAGATTTGGACCGAGTTTCAAATTTAAATAGAAACATCAAACGAGACAAATTTTGCATGGCCTCGGGTTTTTACTGCAAATGCTATATACAGCTTCATTCTGCCTCCTGGGTACTATGAGCAGTAATTAGTTAATTTTTTATTTTTTATTTTTTGAAAATGCCTGGAAGATGTAAAGTAATAAAAGAACATTCACTAACTGCAGGGCCTTAGGGAATACATTTCCCCTCCATCCGTGCTATAGCTTGTGTACACTAAGTGTAATACCACGACGATACGGCGTTCGTCTTGCTCTGAGGTTTTAAGATCTTTCTATGGATTCTCTCATCTCAACCTGGAATTTCACAAGTGAGGGGGAAGACAAACATTGACATTAATGTGGGTTCTTCAGGGCATGGAGTAGGTGGTGCCCTTGGCTTTGAGCAGCTCCGCTGACATTTTGATGGAAAACGTAGCCCTCGAATTTTACCACTGTATGTTTTTCAAACTCAATGCAAAAATACTGGTTATTTTATCTGTGATGGTTTTGCTGGCATTTGTAACTATTGAGCTGATGGGAAAACTGCTTCTGCAATATTTTCCTCAGAGCTTTTTTATTTTTATTTTTTATTTTTTACTTTTTTTGTAGGGCAGGATAGGTAAATATGTCAGCCAGCTGAAGCCAGGGGAATCCAAGGCAAAGTTACTCTTTATATACCTTTTATCTCCTGTTTTTCCAGGAGTGACAGCTCCTATCGTACCTTTATTGTGCAGTCTTTAATTGGCTAAATGTTTTACCCATATCCTAAGCACATTCTCAAGCTCCATGTATTCACAAGCCCACGTGTTCTATTCATGCCATATATCCTAAAGTCTGCCTTTTCCATGTGTGCATTATTAGGGGTGTCTTGTGTGAACCTTTCTATCTAATAGAATCACAGAATCTTTTGTGTTGGAGGGAACCTTTAAAGGCCACATAGTCCATCCCCTCTGCATGAACATGGACACCCACAGCTAGATCAGGGTGATCAGAGTCTCTCCAGCCTGACCTTGGATGTCTCCAGGGGCAGAGTATCCACCACTTCTCCGGGCAGCCTGTTCCAGTACCTCACCACTATTACTGTAAAAAACATTTTCCTTATATCCATCTCCCCTCTTTAGTTTGAAATCATTTCCCCTTGTTTGATTATAGCAGACCCTGCAAAAGAGTCTGTCCCCTCCTTCTCTACAGCCTCCCTTTATATTCTGAAAAGACATTATCACTGGGTGTAATGCTTGCTGCTTTGTTATCTAGCTGCTTATCAGTTACAGCCTCAAATTCCTTATCATGCCATTTAGATACTTTATTTTCCAGAACTGAATATAGTTTCTCTTGTCTGCATTGCATTCCTTATATCCTATCAGCAATCTGTTTCTCCTTTTAGGTGAGCTTGAATTCTGTCTTCAAAGAAATAGGGGAAGAATGTTCAAGAGCAGGTGGAGTTAACTGTGGTAAGATGTAAGAGAGAGCTGAGTGAGGCTGTGATCTACATTGTGTGAGGTTGTCATTGGTGTCTGAAATTTCTGCTCTACTTAGTAGGTGTTGGCTAAGAAAGCTGTCAAAGGGTGCTACAGGTGTTACTACAGAACTTTCTTTAAACCGGGATACAACAGTCTGCTCCAGAATGTGCCTTACTTGAACTCTGGGTTCTGTCATTCACAGAAGAGTGTGTTTGGAACAAATAGAAATAGCACTACAAACTCCATCAGGCTTCAGAAATTTCTTTCTTAACAGTGACCTTTCTAACGCTTGTTATCTGCTCTTGTAGATGAGAACATTCTTATTTGTACTAGACAGTCCTAATTAAAAGAAGATACTTGGAAGATACCACTGAGCCTGGCAGTGCTGCATGAAAAAAAATAAAATGTGGGAATCCAGGAGAAATAATCTACAGGTAATTAACCAAGCATAGGAGTCACAGTAGGGTGAGATCAGTTGGAGTGTATTAAAGCTCAGGACCTTTTTCATTTTCCCAAAATTCTTACATATGTTGAAAAAGATCTTCAGCAACTCCAGCGTCTTTCTTGCAAAAGATGTACAGAAAACAGAGTGTGTAAATTTGATTAAAATTGGCCAGCATGTTGAAAGATATTGAGGGAAACAGGACAAGTATACAGTGCATGAATGCATGTGTTCCTTCATATACAAGAAAAATCAACTTGTTTTCACCAGTGCAACATCTAGAGAAGTAAATACATCTAAAGATACCACTTGAAGTTTAGATGTACTAGTTAAATTTTGCCAGGTGGGGTTAAATATGACTAGCAGCAATCCCTTTGAAAAGTGCCTGCAACAGAACCGACTTGCAATCAGGTAATTCATATGTTAAAACATGTCTAAAACATCAAATGTAAACATACCGCAAAAGCAACCAAGAACTTCGAAGTACACATGCAAGAAGATGGCCCATACAGAATCGTTTGAAGCCTGAGATGAGATCTCTGAGCCTCTAACTTGTCCATAAGTAATACAGCAACAGTTAGAGATGAAACTATAACAGTATGAACTCTGCTTTGTTTTCAACAAAGCAGCACAGCACTGTTTCTGAGATGGAATCTGATGGGAGCCCTGCTTTGCAATTGTGCAGGTGTTGCCTCCTGTGTAGAGAAACCTTTTCATTGGCTTGGGCTGTTTTTGAAAAATGAGAAAAAAACAATACTTATTTACCAACTATAAAATGAAAAGCCAAAGCATCTATAGTAACATTTTAACTGGTTATTGTTATAGCTAAATACATGACATGTTTTCAAATGTCATTCACATGGGTCTATTTGTTATCTACATGTAGTTCATTGTGGTTATGTGCTTTTTGTTTCCTCCTGTTATCAGCTGTATGTGGGATTGAATTCATCCAGTAGGGTAAGTATGGTGAAGCACTCCGTAATTCTACTGTGGGAGAGGACAAGCAGCTGCTTAATGGCTCTGCGGTGAAACCCTACATCTCCTGTGGGCTGGAAAGCTGGGTTCTATTACAGCTCTCTTTTGGGTATTGCAGAGAGAGCCAGAAGGTACGTCAGATGGAAACGGGAAGTGAAGAAATGTGGATTGTTGCCCAGCTCAGTTGCGATTACGAAGCTGCACTTAGGAAAGCCTCATGACTGACAGTGCTGATGCACTGGGGTCACAGTGTAGGGGTTCTGGAGAAATGCAGGTCTAACATTTTGTACTGTAACATGAGAACTTCTTTTCAAAAGGGCATGTTTTCAATTTCTGTCTTTGTGTTTGAATTTGGTAATAAATTTGATTACTAAGTTTTGCTTGTCATGGCCTGAAGAATACAGCACTTTCCTGGAACTATTTGAGTTTTCTGGGAGCTATTTCACTTGTCTCTATTTACAGTTTCAGCTGGCATGAGTTCACAAGAGGTAGGTTCTGTGTAACCAACCTGATCTCCTATGATCAAGTGGAACCATCTGGTGGATGATGGAAAGGCTGTCAATGCAGTCTAAGTAGATTTCAGCAAAGCCTTTGACGCTGTCCCACAAAGAGAAACTGGCAGCCCACAGCTTGGACAGGCACTCTACGCTGGTAAAGATCTGTCTGGAAGGCAGGGTTCAGAGGGTGGTGGTGAATGGAGCTGAATTCAATTGGTGACTGGTCATGGATCCCAGGGGTTGGTATTGGGGCTGGACTAGATGACCTTGAAGGTCTTCTGTTCCAGCTTTGGTGATTTTGTGATTCTATGATTCCCCTGTAGAGGTCACTCTAGGGGATTTCAAACTGCAGTTGAAAGTTTACCATTATCAGATCACTGAAACAAAAATTCTCTCTAAGCCAGAATCTGTTGCAACAGTTGAATATTAACTGCCCCCCTTAACTATCGCTAAGATACTGACACCCTCACATTTGTAGTGTAGGCAGAAACATAGATTTCTTCTGTCAACTTAAGCGTGAAAACTTTGAAGTTGTCCAAACAAAGGGCTATGGATAGATAGGCCCACTCTTCAGAAGTGCTTGTCTTTGGAAGGATGAGCTGCCATCTGGAGATGCCTTTCTCTTTTGGCTACAGAGGGACTAGATCAAGAGCTTACTTACAAGAGAGGCCAAATTCTTAGGTGACTGACGTAAGAAGAATCTAAGTTTGTAGAAATGTCAGTTATTTCAATGATATTAATATTCAGAAAATGCAAAGACTGTGCCAGCTTTAATGTTGTAAATATCTAGGTGATTTTTGCATTCAGCACCAATAATTCCGTAACTTATAAGAAGGTGGCACTGTGGGCTCTTCATTTACCAAGGCAAGCCTTCCTCCCAGTTTATGTACAGAAGGAACATACAGAAATATCAGTGAGAGCAGAAATTATAATATTATATTAATGATCACTTGTATGGTAGGGAACTGGGAGTCACTTGGCTCAAAGTGACTGGTCCCACTGATGTACCATTAAGTTCATCACACCTCTCTTCCATGGTTCTTCTGCAGCAATTGTGCACCAAATGTGTTTGCTATAAATTTTCAAGATTTCAAGACAAAGTGAAACACCTTACGTTTTATTTTTATAAAGAACAGTATCAACAGTATCTTACTGCAATTGCTATTTTTATTATTACTTTGGGTATTCTGCAGACTTCTTAAACATTAATTGAATTTATCACAGTTGATCTCTTAACAACAACAGAGGTATTTTACTCCATCTATGCTTCATAGCAGTCCAGAATTCAACACAGGATGCTATGTGGCAGGTTTTCAAGACTTTCCTTTTTTTTTTTTTCCTACAGATATTTCTAATGGTACAGTTGTTGCTGTCCTGCTTCTTAGCACTGCAGTTTTGAAGATCTGCACTAAATTTTCACGTAGATGGAACTAACAGACTAAAAGACAAATTGAAAACATATTTAAGTCAGTGCTTTGAAATCAAACTGAATCAGGCTTTCAAAGACTGAATCGCTCAGATCTATCTGTGGCTCCAACAGGGATTTAATTAGTGTCTGTACCAAGTGGATGTTACAGGAACCAGGGTGTCCTTGATCTTTTATGATCCTGAAGACTGTTTTCCAGTATGTGTCCTTGCTACTGGAAAAGGACAACATGAAGATTATTTATGAAGAGGACAGCAGTAGAATTGAAATGTCAAGCATTTCCTAAACAGAGAGGAAGAGGAAGACTCTCTCCCAAGGAGTCTGAATAGAAAGAGGAAGGCAAAGAATAAAGAAAAAGTGTAAAACATAAGAACTAGGTAGCAGGAGATCACACTATTAATACTGCATTTTTTCTTTCATCCTCTTCCTTCTACTTGGCATTCTTATCATCATATTCTGCTTTCATTTCAGTGGCCCCACGCAAGACCTCATGTGTGTAGGTGGTTCATTCAGCTAAGAATAAATTGCAAGATAAACAGATGCACCTGGCTATTTGTATGCCTCAGGAATGATTTCTAGGAGAAACTGTATTAAAAGTTACTTACTGGATTTGCCTATTAGTAGATCTAGTGTGAGGAACATTGTAAGGGAAAAAATGCCTCTGTGGGAGATCACACAAACAGAGTAAAGAAGCGGATGTAGCTGGAGAGAGGACAATCTGGCAAAATCACAGACCAGCATAAATGGAAAGAGTTTACAGGACCTTGAGGTTGATCACAACCCGTGACTCATGAGAAAATACAAAGCCTATGGAAGATGTTGAAAGGAGTTATGCTAAAGAGGATGAGATAAGGAGTGGCACGATTAAAATAACAGTTGAGGAATATAAGTACTCAGGCTGCTCTTAGAATGGCCTGAAGGCAGTATTAGTGAGGCTTTCTAATGACTAAGGTAAGTGGTGAGGTGTGCTAGTAAAGCTGTGTAGGAAGAAGCAGCACATTTGGAGGAGTGGGATGAAGATGGTGAAAATGAATGTTAGCCTTCAGGTGCAGTGTGATTCTATTCTGCGATGACGTAACATTTAGATTACTACACTTTATATTAAAAAGTGATTTTGGAAAATTAAAATTTTGGTTTAACTGTTTTTCAATCTAATGAAACACTCCAAACATTGGACTTCATTATTTCTACATCTTCAATGAACTTTCACCACAGCAATGTGGGATCCTTCTTTTTCTAATGAAAGGAAATGTTATGAGAACATAATTGCAAAACAATAAACTTTGTGAATGATTTCAAGGGCAGTAATAGCACACCAAGGTATTTTCTAAACTTGTTTTCTTTTTTTCTCATGTTGACTGATTGTCGGTTGGTAGTCTCCATTGTAGGAAAATACTGAGATGGTGTTTGAAAGAATAGAGCTCCTTCCCTAAGCTTATTCATCAAATGATTTTAATAAGTTTAATTCTGAAGCTATAATAATCCCAGAATGCATGAAACAGTTATTATCCTCATTATCATCATGATTTTTGATATTACACGTATCTATATTCAAGATATAATCTATAAAATCCCAGTGATCATTCCCACAGTGAGTTCAGAGACTTTTTTCCACTTACAAATTTACTTGTGATTTTTTTTTATTAGAAACTTCAGCTGACACAGGAGATATCACTGCAGAGTGAATGAATAATATAACATCACAAATGGGAACTGCTGAATTCTTCTGTACATAAAAGAGCTAAGCACTGGGAGGCAGAGCCTCATAAACCTTAAAACTCTAAAGTTATTATCCTGTTCTGTTTTCCCCTTCTATTAGTCCTTTGCTGTCATTACCGTGGTGAAGTAGAGAGCCTAAGCGTTTTGTCATCCCCTATGGGAAGCATTACTGAGGTCATCACATCCGATCTTAAGGAGACCACATTTGCATGTTACACTGGAGGACACTGAGCATGAGTGAACTCATAGGACTACAAAGCAACTCCACAGTTGTGTTAGGAGCTGCCCAGGGGTGTGGTGGATGACCCATCCCTGAAGACATTCAAGGTCAGGCTGGAGGGGCTCTGAACAACATGATGTGGCTGTAGATCATGGAACTGTTAAAGTTGGAAAAAAACCTCTAGCCCAACTATCCACTTGCCACCAACACTGCCAACTAACCATGTCCTTAAGTACCACTTTAATTTCTTTAATACCTTCAGGGATGGTGACTCCACCACCTCCCAGGGCAGCCTGTGCCAACGCCTGATCACCCTTTTAGAGAGGAAATTTTTCCAGCTATCCAATCTGAACCTCCCCCAGTGCAGCTCGAGGCCATTCTATCTAGTCCTATCTCTGATGCCTGGGAGGCCAACCCCTACATCACTACAACCTCCTTTCAGGTCACTGTAGAGAGTGATGAGTTCTCCCCTGAACCTCCTCTTCTCTGGACCAAACAACTCCTGTTCCCTCAGCTGCCCTTCGTAAGCCTTGTGCTCTAGGCGCCCTTGCAGGGAACTTGGACTAGATGACCTCTAAAGGCCCTTTCCAACCAAACCATTCTGTCTCTACGTATCAGGCTGCGAGGCCTCGGGAGCCGCAAGGGGTCGCGCCAGGAGCGGGGCCGGGGCTGCGCCCGCACGGTCGCCATGGCGACGGGCCCGGGCCGTGGGCGCGCAGGGCTGCGCCATGGGGAGCGCCCCGCGGAAGAGCCCGGCGGTGCGGCCGGCCCGGGGGAACGGCGCCCGGCAGGTAGGTAGCTCGGTCGGTCTGTCTGCTAACTGCTAGGCAGGTGTGGTAGCACGGAGTTTGGGCAGAATGAACAGTCCGTAGTTCCGACACCCAAACCTAACTGCTCTCAACTGCGATGTTCTGTCCGGACACAAACTCAAAAGTGAAGCCTGCATCTTAATTTTTTCAGCCATGCGAATCTGAAGGAACGTATTTAGGATTCAGTTTATATGCTTTGCTGAATCCTGTTTTTTTTCAGTGTAAGATGGTGTAGGCCATCCAGTCAGGTTCGAGCAGTGGGCCCAGGTGAGCTTCAATAAAGCCACGTGCTAGGTCTTGCACCTGGGTTGCAGTAACCCCCCACTACCAAGCTGGTGGACAAAAGGATAAAAAGCACAGCTCTGCTGAAAAGGATGCTGGTGGATGGCAAACTGGACATGAGCCAGCAATGTGCCCTCACAGCCCAGAAAGCCAACCTGAACTGCATCGAAAGAAGTGTGGTCAGCAGGGTGAGGGAGGTGATCCTGCCCCTCTGCTCTGTGCTGGTGAGACCTCACCTGGGGCCTATGTCCATGTGTGGAGTCCTCAATTGAAATGCAAAAAATGTGAGTTAATCATTCTTTAACTGACGCTGAAGCATGGAGAATCTTAAATTAACCCTTTTTCTGTAGTTAGTCATACTAGGGAGTAGACTGTTGTTTTTCTTTTTAATGTCTACATACATCTTGCCTACAAAGTAAACTTAAAATTCTGTGTCCTTTCAGTATTAGGAGAAAGAAACTGGGTCATTCCTAGCTGTTAGAATTTCTTCATTATTTTCTGCATCTTTTTCCCCACTTTCATTATTTCATCAGTGGTAACAATAAATTCAGAGTTAATAATTCATTGAAATATCTACAGGCTATTTAACAAAAGCAGTTCCATGCCAGTAATGAGCAAAATTGGCAAGGAAAATGTTAGCTAGCATTGGAAAAAGTTAAAAAAAATTAAACTGTTTATATATGCTTTATGTAACATAGCTATTAAAAAAATTCCCTTGTCCTTAGCTTGTGTTTTTGAAAAGGTTAGCCTGCAATCCTCAAATAGTATTTGATTTACCTTGCCAGCTGCAGTATTTATGACACATTTTGTGGATGTAAAAGTATGAAAATTGGAATTAACTCAGAAGATAATGCTCTTCGTGACTTCTTGTTGATCTATTTCCGTGATGTTTTAGTTTTCTGTGTTATTAAATGTGCATTTTATTGCAGAAAGGAATCATGAGAAAAATCAAAGCTAACTCTAAAGTTACATGTCTGAAAATTAAGATAACCTGGCTTTCATCCTTTGCATTATAAAATGTACTGTTTGTTCCTGAAGGACACTCTTGTTATCACCTCACGTGCTACTTCTTTCACCTTAAATCCTCACGTGGGATGACCTTTACAAGTGACTGTGTTTTCAGTTCTGTTTGACGTAAGTTGAAGTTGGCCAGTTCCTTCCTGGTGGAGCTAGAAATTTCTGGCAGACTTGGAATGGACTCTAGAAAGTGAATTCAGATAATACTTTTCAAAGCATTTCTGCTTGTTTTTTGGTGCTAATATGAGAAGTCCTAGCTCTGCACTGGAGTACCAATGTGATCAAGTTGCTTTCACATTTACATGTGGTGAACAAGTAAATAATGAGACCTCAAAATTATGTATTTATTTATTTTTGTAGTATTTCCTGCAAAGTTTCAGCCACGTGATTTGCATGTGAACTTCTCAGGTGTCACAGTAGTAGATGTGTCATTGCACTCTGTGGAGAAGACTCGACTCCTGGACGTGACATCATGCCTACTTATGTGCTTCCTTTTGCCCTGCTTTACAGTTAGGCCCCCACTTTGACTTCTGCTGTGAAGGGGAGCAGTATTTTATTTTATTTTTTTGTAGTCCGTTGTTCTGGTTTCTCTGTTTTCAGGACCTTAATTGCTTGTTCCTGTCTGAAGGTTCTTCTTCCAGTAAGCCCATCTTGGACATCCTCTTGTATGCAGCAGAATGTATTGCTGTCAGCTTGGCTGTGCTTGCAGAAAACAAACCAAGTACCAGAGGAACAGCATGCACTATGACTTATTCAGTATGCTGAATTGGTAGCAACTTCTTTTTTCATGGATTTGAAGCGAATGCACTTTATCCCTACATTCTCCCAAGAAAATCCTATCTTTAATGTCTCTTGTTTTTGTTTCTCGTTTTACATATCTGCCTGATGAAAGGACATACAGAGATGGCACAGAGCTGCACCATGAGAAGTTCACACTAGATAACAGGAAAAAATGTATTACGCTGGAACAGGATTCCTAGCAAGGTGGCTGATGCCCCAGACCTGTCAGTATTCAAGAGACATTTGGATACTGCCTTCAATTACATGTTTTAATTTTTTATTTGCCCTGAAGTGGTCAGGCAGTCAGACTTGATGATTTTGATAGGTCCCTTCCAAATGTTGCGCTATTCTATTCTAGATGAGCTGCCTTCTAGACCTTAGAACTTATGTATTTCCTTTTATTTTTTTTTCCATCTCTTTCTCAGGTTTTTCCTGTTCGTACTTGACAATAATCACATTTTTGAATGTGGAGTCATGTTGCATGTGTTTGTGAATGAGCTATCCTTTAACAAGTTAAACTTTATCTAGTATTCTCTCTTTCTTAGAATCCTTAGACTTGGAAGGGACCTCTGAAGGCCATCTAGTCCAACTCCCCTGCAGTTGACAGGGACACCACAGCTACATCGGGTAGCCCAGGCCTTATTCAGCCTTGCCTTGAAAGTCTCCAGGGATGGGGGCATCAACAACAATACTAGGCAACCTGTTCCAGTTCCTCACCACCCTCACTGTAAAAGATTTTTTCCTTATGTCTAACCTAAGGCTATGCTCTTTGAGCTTGAAACCATTTCCCTTTGTTTTGTCACCACAGATCCTGCTAAAGAATGTTGCCTTCTCTCCTGTAGCTCCCCTTTAGATACTGAAAGGCTGCTATCAGATCACCTCACAGCCTTCCCTTCTCCAGGCTGAAGAGCCCCAGCTCTCTCAGCCTGTCCTCATTGGAGCAGTGTTCTCTTTCTCCATGGATCATTTTTGCGGCCCTTCTATGGACACACTCTATCATGACTATGTCTCTCCTGTACTGAGGGCACCACATGGACTTGGTACTCTGGCTGAGGTCCCATCAGTACAGAGCAGAGGGGCAGGATCACCTCCCACATTTCTTTTGGTGCAACCTAGAATATGATTCAGAATATGATTGGCTTTCTGGGCTGTGAGGGTGCATTGCTGGCTTTTGTCCAACTTGCCATCCACCAGTACCCCCAGGTCTTTTTTGGCAGGGCTGTGCTCGATCATTTAATTCCCCAGCTTGTATTGGTAATGGAGGTTACTGTGACCCAGGTGTGAGACCTTGCACTTGGATTTTTGAACCTCCTAAGATTCACCTGGGCCCACTGTTCAAGCCTGTCTGGGTCCCTCTGGATGGCATCTCATCTCTCTGATGTGTCAACTGCGCCCCACAGCTTGGTGTCATCAGCAGACTTGCTGAGGGTGCACTCAACCCCACTATCAATGTAATTGATGAAGATACTAAAGAGTGTCAGGCCCAGCACCAACCCCTGGGGGATACCACTCATCACTGATCTCCATCCAGACACTGAGCCATTGACCACCACTCTCTGGACCCGATCCTGAAGCTGGTTCTTTGTCCATTGAACAGTCCACCCATTAAATCCATATCTTTCTGATTTGGAAAGAAGGATGTTGAGGGGTACTGTGTCAAAGGCCTTATTGAAGTCCAGATCGATAACATCAGTGGCTCTTCCCTTGTCCACTGATGCAGTGACACCATCGCAGAAGGCCACTAAGTTGGTCAAGAAGGATTTGCCCTTGGTGAAGCCATGCTGGTTCTCCCGTATCAGCTCCCTGCCTTCCATTCTCCTTAGCATAGCTTCCACGAGGATCTGTTACGTGATTTTTCCCGGCACAGAGATGAGACTGACGGGTCAGTAGTTCCTAGGGTCATCCTTGTTAGCCTTTCTAAAAATATTGGGTATGATGTTACCTTTTTCTAGTCTTTCTTCACCTGATTGCATGACTTCATATATTGTTGAGAGTGGCTTGGTGAATACATAGCTAATACCCTTAGGACTCTGAGATGCATCTAATTGGGACCCATAGACTTGTGGATGTTCAAATTCCTCAGGTGGTCACAAACCTGATCTTTCCTTACATTTAGAGGGGCATTGCTTCCCCAATCACCTCTTACCAATTCAAATGTTTGAGGACTGTGTGGCAAGCAGTTATCAGGGAAGATCAAAGCAAAAAAAGTTAAGTACCTCAGCATTCTCCTTGTCTGTTATTACCAGCCTGCCTGTGTGGTCACTGGGGGGTTTGCCCTCCTGGACTTCCCTTTTCTGGTTGAGGGACCTGTTGAAACCTCTCCTGTTCTTCTTGACATTCCTAGCCAAGTTCAGTTAAAGCTGGGCCTTGGCTTTCCTGGCCCCATCCTAACAAAGCCTAGCAGCTTCCTTATGCTCTTCCCATGGTACCTGACCCTGTTTCCATTGCCTATGTTATTTTCTTCTTGCTTTTCAGTTTGACCAGGTTCAGCCATTTTTGTCTCTTACCTTCCTATCTTGACTTGGTACAGCTGGGGATGGAGAGCTCTTGTGCCCTGAAGAAAGCCTTCTTAAACGTCTGCCAGCTTTGCTTCACACCCTTGCTCTTGAGTACCGTTTCCCAGGGTGTTGCTGACTAACTCCTTGAAGAGCTGGAAGTTAGCTTTCCTAAAGTTTAGCTTCCTGATTTTACTCTTCGCTTATCTCATGTCCCTCTGGAGTGTGAACTCGACCATAACATGATCATTATACCCCAGGTTGACTCCAGTCCTGATGTCACCAATCAGTTCATTTACATTGGTGAGCAACAGGTCCAGTACTGCATCCCCCCTGGTGGAGCCATCAATTATTTGACTCAGGAAGTAATCCTTAGTGCATTCCAGGAGCTTCCTGGGCTGTCTACGAACAGCTATGCTACTATTTCAGCAGTTGTCCAGATTGTTGAAATCCCCCAGCAAGATGAGGTCTTGAAATCATGATGCCTCCTGTAGCTGGAGGTAGAAGGCCTCATGGGCTGGCTCAGACTGACCTGGTGGCCTGTAGCAGACACCAGTCACAAGGTTCCCTTTGCTGCCCTGATCTCCAACTGTTGCCCACAGGCTTTCAACTTGCTCATGACTGTTCTTCAGGGAAAGCTCTTCACATTCTGTTTGTTTCCTGGTGTAGACAGCAACACTCACACTGCTCCTTCCTCACCTATCACATTTGAACAGTTTGTAGCCATTGGTAGCCACACGCCCATTGTGGGAATCCTACCAGGTTTCGGTGCTGACAACTACACTGTGGTTTTGAAGCAGCACAGTAGCTTCCAGCTCCTGTTTGTTGGCAAAGCTGCACGCTTTGGTGTAAAGGCATTTCAGCATGGCAGCTGATCTTGTCACTTCCTTAAAGGATAACTCCTTAGTTCCTTCTAGGTATTTCCCCTGAATTTCCCCATTGCCTTTTCCTGTTTCTCGAGCAGTCACTGTCACATCACCACAGAGTTCTGTATGTGCTGCAGTGTTACCAGCACCTCTCAAGGCAGTGGGTCCTTCTAGGCCCCTGCCCTGCCAGCACCCTGTCCTTCTAGTATAGCTATGCCATCTTACACCTTATCACAGGAAGGCTCACTGTCTCCCCTGTTCCCCTTCACACCTAGTTTAAAGCCCTCCCAACGAGCCCCACTAGCTTCTCCCCAACAGCCCTTCTCTCCCTTTGAGGAAGGCTAAACCCATCTGGTGCCCACAAACCCGATACCATATAGGTGAATTGGTTGTCAAAAAGTCAAGTTCTGATGATAACACCAGCCACAAAGTCACGTATTTAAATAAGTGATCCTTTGGTGTTTTTCTTTCTTTATTTATTTTTTTCTGTGTCCTTACCCAATACAGGAGGCAGAGAAGGAAAGATGATCTGAGCACTCAATTCCTTTAGCTGTCATCCCAAGGCCCTGAAATCCCTTTTGATTGCCTTTGACCCACATGTAGCTGCATCATCTCTCCCTGTACGGAAAAGCAGTAAGGGGTTGTGGTCTGTCATCCATACCAAGCTAGGTAGCTTCCCAATGTCTCTCACCCGCGTGCCAGGAAGACAGCAGACTTCTTTATGGAGAGGGTCTGCTCGGCATATTGGATGTTTCCTCACCTTCAGCTTGGTTTTCTTTCCATTTGTCTTCTAGAATGTTCACAGCCATTTGCTTTCCTTAGCATATTGTCACTCCTGTGTGTAGTCCCTACACCTTATATTGCTGATTCTGTAGTCAGACTCATCTGTGTTAAACCCTCTGTGATCCCTGTTATTGTTGGCTGTCCCAGTGCTATCTGACCCAGCACTTCTATTTGCATACTTCACTTCCTCCCTGCTATCTCCTGCTATTAGATTCTTAACCTAGTGTCTGAAGATAAGATTTTGTTGCCCTTCTAAAGGCATGTGTCCTTTTCTTCCATTGGTTCCACTACTTGGTGTGGGAGCCTACTGTAAGTGTAGCTTTTCTTTGAGACTCTGAAAATGGTTTTAAGTAGTAAACCAGGACAATCTCCTGTTTCATGTTCTGCAATGGCAAATGTTCCAGTTTTACATGTAGATGTAATTACTCAGAGAGGAAAGTATTATTTGTCAGTGTCCCAGCTGTGGCAGTAAGGAAGCTCTATACTTCCTCAACTCCACCACTGCGTGCACAGCCTGACACAAAGCAAGCACATTCCTCTACATTGTTTCTCACTTCACAGAAGTGAGCTGTTTGTTGTCTTCCACCCACCTTTCACAACCATTTTCAGTTAGACCTTTGTAGAATTTGTATGGCTCGGATCAGTTTGTGGTGTTAATTACACAGCAAGAAAGTTCAAGCAGGTATACAGTATTTTGATCAGCTCATAGAAATGCTGAAATAGTTGCTGAGCTGCTACAAGCAGGAATAAGTGGTTGCACCTACATTCTTATGTCTTTCAAGGCTGAAAAACTTTGATTCCTCTGGCCTAAAATAAGTAATGACCCCCCCCCAACCCTCTTAAAATAGTCCTGCTTAGATTAAAAACCAGAAAGTATCTCAGACGTTCAAGCTTGACTACTTTTCACAGTGTGGTAACAGCATTAAACTTCTTTTACATTCTGGGAGACTATCTCAGAAACCTTGTTTTCCTTTAACCTTGCTCACTTTTAACATTGACTTGTTTGGCACAGAGAAAAAAATATGAAGCCGGGGGAGATGTTTTCCTACTTTTTTTTTTTTTTAATTTGTGACTCAAATGAAAGTCTAGTTACAAAGAGATGTGTGGGAATGGATAAATGACTTCAGTGTGATAGGGATAATAAAGGCATGGCTGATAACAGTAGGGTCTAATAAGTGGTACAGTACCAAGAGATTCTGTTTCAAATCCCACTGAGCACTGTCTCACCTCCCTGTGCCTCAGCTCTCAGCTTGTTAGTGTGGCTGGTGGTACTTCCTCCTCTAGCATGAGAGTATTAATCACAGTAGCCATAAGTTTGAGTTGACCACAGGAATATCGAGGGAAAAAATGAGGAAGCTCAGTTATTCCAAGTAGTCCCAAAGGACAGTATGGCACTGGGTATGATATGCCCACAGGTAGTCACAGAAGAAATCAGCTTGCTTTCTTTTGCTTTGGTTTAGACAAAGTATTAGACGACCATGAGTAAATCCAAAAGCAACAGTGACTTTTGAAGGGAACAGGTAAAACTGGATAGTAAAACTGGTTGTTGCTACAAGGTTATGTTTTCCATGAAGGTTGTTTATAAATCTGTTTCTGAGACCTTGTAGGTTTTAGTACAGTTCCAAAGCCAGAGAAGCTTTGTTTTTCATAGTGTACTTAATGTTGCTCGCAGTTAAGTAGAGTGGAAGAGGCAAGTGCAAATTAACTGAGCGTTGCTTGCCTTTTTACTGAGGAAGAGAGGGACTGAAATTTGTTTCTGTTTTGTTTATTCTACTTGCCCATTTTCAGCCAATAGTTTGCACTGTAGGTGCTCTAGAAATATTTGAGGTTAACATGTGATGTTATTCTCATGGAAATCATCCTTATTAATGCTAATTAGAGCAACCTTGCTAAATCCTATATGGTTTGATGTAAACAGTTACATAAGAGGGCTGAAGACTTTCTAGGACACAAGTAGCAATTGCTTTACAGGCTTACCAGGCTTTGGTGCTGTGAGAGCTGATGGGGAAGTCTACATGAAAGCTTGGATCTTGTTGGCATGGGCTTTCAAGTTCCCTCATTCTTACGGCAAGTACGTGTCTCCTAAGGCTTCTCAGACTGAGGGGTTTTGTTGAGTCAGTCGTCAGACTCTCATTAGAAAATGGAGCTGAAAGGGGAGAATTTAATCACTTTGGGCCTTCATTTGAGTGAGAGCTTTCTGGGGCATAGGAAGTGTTGAATTGAGCCCTCAGAGAGATGCCATTTTGAAAACATCTTTCATTTGGTGTGGCACTCATCATCGCTCTGCCAGTATATCTCCAGTGGCTTGTCTTGGGTTTGTAATTCCTACTCTACTATGTTTGGGTTTGTTTAAAATTTCTTAGTGTGCTTTTTTTTGTCCTTTGACAAAACAGAGCTGTGAAGCTTTCTGTTATTTTCTACCTTTTTCATATGTTAATTGCATTTGATTTGCTAGGAATGATGATGTTTTCTTCCTTCTTTCTCCTTTGGCTTAGAGAATTTACTAAGCTCTCAGAAGAAAATGTGTATGTACATGCTTTCCCACTTTGGAAGATACTTTTAAATGCCTTTTTAGGTATCACTTGCAAAAGCATACTGAAGAGATACGAGTGATAATGTGGTTAAGACTTCAGATTCCTTAGAAAAATGTGCTTCACTCTCCTATTTGTCAGTAATGAAGCTTGGTGGTTTGGGATTTTAAGGGTGAGTCAGACCCCAGCTTTGTAAAAAATGCCTGTTCTCATTTGTTCTTGACCTTAGGAAGATCAAGGAAATGAGCATAGAAAAGAACATCATTGGGCCAAGTCACACATCCCAGTCTTTTGATGATGTCAGAGCTGGCTTTAATCAGATCTCCATATCAATCAGTAGCCAGGGGTTGCAAAGAAAAAATACAGTTATGTAAGGAAGTCAGTCTCACTCATGAGGTTAAAGTTTTCTTGACATAAAGCCAGGCTCTTCTCAAAGCCAAGAAAACTTGTGCATCTACTAACCAGCGAGATGTTTCCTATCAGAATCATTGCAGACACGTTTCAGCCATGTTTCAGGAAGTCACCAGCAGGAGAGGAGCTGTTTTAGAGGCTTCTATATATATTGCTGCCTCGTATTAAGTGAAGAATGCAGGCATGGGAGGCCAGTAGGTAACAAAACAGACCTATGATCCAGGGAAAAAGAAGTCTGGAGACGATGTCACTGCTCAGTCTGCTAATGTTTATGTACTCTACAGGTGAAAGAGCTATTCAAATACCTGGAAGTTCCTTGGCTTTCACTTGAACTAGACTGAACAGATAAGCGAGGCCAGAGTGCACTGCTCAGTCTTTTCTCGCTTTGTCCTTCCTCAACACTTAGGTATGCAGGTAGTGAAATTCTTCTGAGGAAAAAAGAAAAAACAAAAAACCAACAGACCTTCAGCCCAGGGGAAGGTGTGTGTTTTTGTGATGCTGGTGAAGCCTTTTCGTTTGGCACACGCTGTGGAATGTTTTCCTTGCAGGCTAAAATTAGAATCCATGGGGAGTGCACACAGCTTTTGCAAGCTTCTGCTAATGCATGTAGGTGTGAATGCTGCATTGATGTGGTTTGCTTATTTGTTAATATTTGACATTTAGGGTGGAAAATAAAGATCTTGAGCTGCGTAATTTCTGTGGAGTGATCGCTTGTGGTGCTTTACACATACTTAAGGATAATTTCAGAGAGAAAGCTAGAGGTGTTACACTTGGTTGTAGCATAGATCTTAGTCTTATATGTAGGCAGCAGGATTCTGAGGTTTGTATGTGCCAGCCTTTAGTAGCAGCACTCATCAGATCACAGCAGAGCTACTGACATTGCTCTGCTTGTCGACGAGCACTGATTTCTGAGTGTATAACGTCAGGTGGGTTTGTCTTAACATTCCTGGCTTACTGGAGGATCACACTTTGGCAGAATTCAGGTGAGGAGGTGAATGCACCTCTAAGCTATCTTTCAGCTTCCTCTGGCAGGGCAGACAGGTTCTGAGTCAGCTCTTGGAAGGAACAAGAATAGCCACAGGGCTGCTAGTTTACTCTGTCTAAGGTAGCCTGGTTGGTGGCCAGAACTACCAGAGCACAGCATATGCAGCCTTATGTGCAAGCACTGACACATCTCCAGGTGAAGCCAGCTCACTGCTTTCCTGGGTTCACTGTAAGGCTACTGTATGTCACAGTCAAAATCGAAGCGTGAGGTAAGCTGAGGATTTAACTTACATGATTGACTCGTCAAGATAAAGCCTCTATGTATCATTTAATTTCTCACCCACTGATCCTGAATTTCTTGAGAGCATGGATGCATTGTGATTTCTCTGGGGTAGGGAAAGTTATATAGGTTTTCATCCTTTCCTGCCTTCTTTCCCACGTTTCCATTCCTTCACAGTGTTGTTAGTTCAGCTGATTGCAGGGCAGCCTCTCAGTACTGCTTTGTGCTTGTAACCTGGGTAATATGTCTCTGTTGCCCATCACTTCCAAGTATCTGAGCTTATGCAACTGGGGAGGTAGTGACCTGTGGTGGAAGGGCAGCAACAAGCTGGTTAGTGGGCAAGGGGGGGATGGGTGGACTAGATCTTAGTGGTCTTTTCCAACCCTAACGATTCTGTAATTCTGTGATTCAAGAATAAACAGGAAAAGGAAAAGCTGAAACTTTCTCCACCAAAAAGGAGAAGCATAGGATAAATCTTCATCATCACGTGAAATACTTTGCATTCCTCAGATGCCTGAGGACGAACTGTAAGGCAAGTCACATGCCTGTTTACAAGCACTACATAATTAAAGGCATCATCTACTGAAGACAGCTATTTTTTAATTACATTATTTTGGCAAAAATGTTGCGGAGCTCTTTCCTGCTAATAATGTCCTGCTCTGTGGCATATGGGACCAAGCTAAATCAGGGCACACCTTTGCCCTGCAGAGCCTTCAAGCCCCTTCATGGTGAGCAGCTGAGGGCTGGGGCTTGCATATCCCATGCCTTGCCTGCGTGGGGCTGGTTCGATCCCTGCATGTGTTCTTCTGCAGAACAAGGCAGTTCTTATCCTGGAACATTTCTGCTCATGAACGGGTTGTTCTGCACGGCTTGCCAGGTGTCCCCGTGGTCAAGGCCTCTGCATGCAGCCGTGCCTTTTTTCACACCCCCCTGCTAGGAGTTACCCAGGTCTAAAGTTCAGAGGCCAGGCCTCAGGACCAGCATGGACTTTGGTGCATGAGGAAGCTCTCTCCTGATAAGAAAAGATATACATGTAAAACACCACAGTTGTTCTTTTTTTTTTTTTTTTTTCCTCTGCACAGCAAGTGTCTGTGAGGCCTGCTAACATAGTCTGCTTCAGAAATGGATTCAGGTAAATGCTAAAAAGATGGGTTTCTCAGCTGATTTAACAGTCTCCTAAGCAAATCTGGCAGCCTTACTGACACCAGCAAGAGAGATCTTGCTGCCTGCTCTGCCTCTGCACTGGCTGGTGTGGATATGCCATCTCTTCTGTATCAGCTGTGCTACTGGTGGCATCCTCCTGTGAGCAGAGGGAAAGGTGAGCCCAGTCATGTGTTCTTTCCTCCTGGGTTAGTGCACTGGTGCCAAATACACAGGCAGAGTATTTCATCAGGAGGAACTGAAATCAGCCTGGTGGAAGAGCCTTGCCCCTTGTGACAGTTTGTTGGCTCTGTTCACCCCATGTGAAGGAGCACTTGGCAGTAGTAGGGAGATAGTGTGTGATAGCCACTGCCCACACTGGGGCTATTGAAAGTCACTGAGAAGGAGTGCAGGGCTGGAGCCTGACTGGATCTTCCTGCAGCAGCTGAAGTGAATGTTGATGCTTACCAGCAAGGGGAATAATCCTGCATGTTGCATCCCTGAGGACTGCCTGGGGCAGCTCAACAATCCAGGTTCTGCTTAGCAGCCTTAGTCTTAGAAATGGTACATGTGAACTCTCAATACTCAGGAAAGTATTGATTTGCCAGCAGCAGGTTATGATAATTGTCATTAATGGATGGAATTTTATGGAGAGAGAGCACATGATACAAAAGCATTTTCTGCTTTGTCATTCTGCCTGTGGCAGATTGCCCGGACCAGCCAGGGAGAGGCCCCTGGCATAACAACCTGCAGCCAGAAGACTTTCAAGTTCCTGCCAGAGGTTACAGCTGCCCTGGAATTTGGGTCTATTGCTAAAGCTGTGAACCTTTAGCAGAGATCTACCTGAAGATAGAGGTGCTTATGTAAATCTTTGTTGTCTTAGCTACTCGATTTTTATCTCATGTGAGATGTAGTTTTACATGAACATTCCTGAGACTGTTTAAACTTGTAAGAACAAAATATAAGACTTCAGTTGCTTTAGAAAGCCACGGAACTGCAGCTTTGATAATGCTCTGGGCAAGAAGTCCTCCTTTGTGCAGGTTGTGACTGCTGTTCAGACCTGTGTTCTTGTTTTTCCCAAGTGTGTATATGCACATGAGCTCCCGAGTTCTTTCCCCAGGCTAAAATGGGCCAAGAGTTACCCATCACTAATACTGCTACTGACTATTGCATAACAACTGCCCGTTGTGGATCTCTGACTCCTTTGCCAACATCAGCCAGAGGACCTTTATCACCAAGTTGCAGGGAGGAAAACCTGAGACGACAGAATTACCGTTCAGTTTTTGGGGACTGTGTTTGTGCCTGTGTGTTTGAGTGAGCGCTCTTCAGATCAGTGGGCTCCTTGCCCGAGGGATGCATGCACACTCAGCATGGCTGTTTGTCCAGCTATGTGCACGTGTCAGAGTTTGTTAATTAATGATGATGGTGCTGTGCAAACTGTGTATGTGGTTAAGTACAAACGAGCATGTTCTGACCCATTTCTTGGAATTTAGGCTTACCGTGACCCAGAGGTATGTGGAGAAAGGCAGAAGCAGATAATGGCTTCCAATTGTCCATCAGATTTCTTCTTCCTTCTCAAATCAAGTATCATCGTGTATGGAAACGTTATTTTTCCCTTGCTTCTAATACACGTTACCCTTTCTTTTGGTTATTTTTACACTGCCAACAGATCATGTGTATAAATACACAAAATCTGTTATGACCAGTGAGCAGGAACAGGTCTGTTCCAGACTCTTGAACTCACTTATTTAGAAGATTTTAAGGTAGGAGCAACACCATATGGCAGAAATTATCTGGAGGAGGGAGCAGGGCGCTGCCTGGAAAACAACAGTTTTAATTAATTTAATGATATATTGAAGTTTCCAGAGGAACTAATTGAAAGAGCAGGATCAAAATGTTTAATTCTTTTGAAAGTGAGTCATTATCATTAGACTGGGGAAAGAAAAACAAACAAACAAAAAGGTGGCACAACAGCATTAAAAAGTCACTTTCTGTGTAAGAAAATTAAAAGTCACCACTTTCCTTTTAGGCTGAAGTTTCAAGCTTAACCAGTGCAGATCTTGTTTCCTCGTTTTGTGCAAGTGTATTCCTGGATTGGCAGAATGTCCTGGAATCCCAGACAACTCTGATACGGGATTTATATTAAAGACAAAAATATAGCAAGTCATCCTAACGTTGCAAATGACTCATCGGTTGCCTTAGGGAACACTCCCCTGAGACAGCGGCTGCTGCTGAGGAAGTGATGAAGCCACAAAGGCCACTCCCCCGGCCAGTTTCACTGCTCTGCCTACATAAGGGACGTCCCTCCACACACGGCGTTGCTTTATCCTTTATTTCACAGGGAGCGCACAGAAGCTGCGTGGAGTGCAGTGCGAAGTAACCGCAGACTTCCTAGCCAGTTGGCTTTGTGGAAGAGAAGCAAGTAGAAGGGCATGAGAAACCTTTAAAGGTAGGGGGAGATGCGCTTTAAACTCTTTTAGTTCTGAGCTTAAAACAAAAACTCTGCATCCTTTTTATTTTTCAAATATAGTTCTTGGGAGAAGAAAGAAGGAGATCTGTTCCCACTATGGGATCACGTTTCTGGTTGCATTAAGTTCCCTCTTTAAACGAGAGCTTGTCAATCTAAGTTTCTCAGAGCAGGCTTCTGGGAGGTGGTGTCAGAGGGGGAAGTTGTAATCTGTGAAACTAAACTTTTGGTAGGTTTTCTTGAAGAACGAGTATGATGAATTGGTGAAAAACAAACTGAAAAATAAGGAACAAATGGTGGAATAAAGACTGAAGTTTCTTAATGCAGATGTGAAACTACAAAGCATTCTCCTTTAAAGGGGAAGAAAGCATAGTATAATCAATGATCTAAGCAGATGCCATGAGCAGGTATTGAAATTTTGCTATACTCCATTTCTATGCATCATAAAGATGCAGTTCTTGATGCTTGAGTCTTATGACTGTGTGGGAGTTAAGTTTGAGACTGTCCTTAAGTTTCACAGCATCTCGCTGTCATTGAGCAAGCAAGGTATGTTTTGGAAAAGAACAGTGTGTTTTATTACTCTCCTGTCCCTAAATATTAATAAAATGAAGCTGTGTGTCATGCAATTTTTGTTCTTTTTTTTTTTTTTGGTCTTTTGATGGCAGTAGGAAATACAGCTGATAGTTCTGTTAGGAGAATAAAAGAAAGGAGAACTGATTGCAGGCTAGATTCAGTGGTGGGGTTATATTGGGGCAGCGAGTAGGAAGAGAAGGGGAAGGAAGCCAAGGTATTTTTAAATGTCTTCAACAACAACACATGTTTTCTAGGTTTTGTTTCTGCCCTTAACATGCTACCTAGGGTTATGAAAAACTAATACAAGTATAAGTTTCTACTGGCAGGAGTACGATTTGAACTTCCGCTGACATTTCAGAGTAGCTGGAGGAAGTGATAGGTTTTGTTTTTTTTTCTACTGATGGGGATGCACTGGCAATTATACTAACAAGGGCTAATCTAACCCCAGAGGAAGGCAACTGTCAAATGGATTGAGCATGAAGAGCTGCTCAATGCAAAACAAAACTAAGATGAAAAGAGAGGGAAAACTTTTATGTTCTCTTGTCTTGTATTTACCGTGACTATTCTGGTAGTATTGAATCAAGTGCCTGAGGAGGCAGATAGAAACACTTTAATAATAGCAAACAGAATGTTAAGTGACTAAGTGTGGGCTTCTTCATTCACATTTTTAGTCTTTCAAGTTTTATCATGATATGTGAAATTTACTGATACCCATCACTTGAGGAATCTGATGTTTGCTGTCTCCAAATCTTGCCTGCAGTTTGAGAAGTGTTTGAGAAACTGCCAGCAACTTCAAAGACCTGAAGGTCTGAAGTCCTGACTGAATGGAGCTCGCAAATTGAGTTCAAAAAATCATTTTATATAGAGTATATGAAGATTAATGTAATATGCTGTGTGGCATACAGCTTTCAAAGTGCTTTTTGGGACTAGGTTGTTTGATTTTCTCTGGTAGTAGTATGTATCTGTTCCAAAAAGTGAACCTCTTGTGAAACTTCAGTGATCATGCTCGGTCTGTTTAACTCTAAAGTTAGCTATAGCGTTAAGCCAAAAAGCCACGTTATGAAAATGTAGTTTTCAGAAATTGTTTTCTCTATTCAGTTCTGTTCATTTGGCTGTTAAGGAAGATAACTGCAGTTTGTTACTGTGTTGCATCTGGTTGTTGTGTTTTCCTACTCACATATGTAGCAGAAGGGGGAAAAACCCACTAATTAGGGAAGTCTAGGGCAGATGAAAAGAATGAAATAGGTTAATGAGATGCCTGTCAGTAGGTGTGTATCTCATCCTGGAGTCTGCAGTATGAGGAGGCTCTGGAGTTGTGGTGATGTGGAAAACTAAGCTCTGTAAGGAAAACTGGGTCTCCAAAGAGCAAAGACGTTCATAGCTCAGTGTACCAGGTATTGAGCTATCCAAGGATGGATTCAGATGACAACATTAAAAAAAACAAAAACCTAATCAAAAGCAAAGCTGAGAAAATCCAAATGCACATACATTTCCTTATCACACTACTTGCTGCTGAAAATACTTATTTTTGAACACTGCAGGTAATTTTTTTTTTTGCATTCCCTAATCCTTTCTATTTTCTTTGTTTAGGCCCATAAAGAAGACAAGCTTCAGAAACTGCTGGAAATGAATGGGCATACAGAGGTGCCCCATTCCTACGACTATGACCTCATTGTCATCGGTGGAGGCTCAGGCGGCCTGGCTGCTGCCAAGGTATGAGAGAGAAAGTGCAAATTTATGCTTTCCTTGTAAGTGAGTGGGTGACATCCTCAGCAGCTTGGATCTTGATATCTTTAACACTGTAAGGGTGTAACATTTCTGTCTGTTCAGCAGAACTTGATTGGACCTGATGATCTTGAAGGTCTTTTCCAACCTGAGCAATTCTGTGACTTATATATTGAATTTAGTTCTAGGTTAAAGATGCTCATATCTTACCCATATTCATTTGTATTGTGTATATCATACGATTTGCCACTGTGGCCAAGAAGGTCAATGGTATATTAAGGTGCATCAGGAAGGGGTGTGGCCAGCATGTTGAGGAAAGTGATCCTCTCTGTCTGTTCTGCCCGGCTAACGCTAGAATATTGCGTCCAGTTCTGTGCTCCTCAGTTCAAAAGCAACAGGAATCTTCTAGAAAGGGTCCAGTGGAAGGCCACAGAGGTGATCAGGAGCTTGGAGCATCTTCCATAGAAGGAAACTACAACTCTTCAGTTCAGTCTTGAGAAGAGAAGGCTGAGGGGGGATCTCATCACTATTTATCTAAAGTGTAGGAGTAAAGTCGAGGGATGAAATATTCTCAGTGGTGTACTGTAATAGAACAAGGGGCAGGAACTGGAATGTAGGAAGTTCCATATAAAAAATGAACTTTACTGTGAGAGTGAGGGAGCACTGGAACAGGCTGCCCAGAGAGATTGTGGTGTCTCATCTGGCAGTACTCGAGACCTACCTGGATACTCTCCTGTGCTACCTTCTGTAGGGAACCTGCTTTAGCAGGGGTTTGGACTCAACAGTAGAGTTCAACTTAGTTCCTTTGCATCCCCACTAATGAGAGAGAATGCTTTTAGAAAATAGTAGGTAGATAACTTTCCAATGGGAAGTACATAGCTGAGTAGTGGGTTGTAACATGCAGTGTGTCCATAATGTATTTTGGTAGTTTGCTGCTCCCTCATCAATAGGATCACTGTTGTCATGTCTGATTATGAAAGATGATCTATGAAAATTCTGAGAACCTGGGGGAAAAAAAAAGTAGAAAGTAGTTTTGAAGGGACAGGAATGTTTAGGACAAAAGAGTAAGAAGAGTAAAGGAGAACTTGCAGTAATGCAAAACAGGATTGGAGTAATGAAATGCCATCTGTTGAAATTTCCATAAGGAGGCTGCTTTGTTTTGCTGTATGCATATTCTAGCTTGTGAAGCTATAGCTGTGATGTTTATTGCATCATTTCTCAGCTGTGAGGCAGAAAAGGTACATGGCTAGAAAGATGAACAGCCTTGTTCCTTCAACTCAGTGTATGAAGTACATTACCTCTTAGAGTATTAAAGTGATTGTAGAGCAGAGGATGGTAGATCAGTAGTCAACACCACTATCAGTAGTAATGTGCACATTTCAGAACTGTTTCGTTAAGCTGAATGCTCTTTTACATGCATAGACTTCTGGCTAATACTCAGTTTATTCCATAGTTTTTATTTTTAAAGCGTTAAAAAAAAGGCCCCAACGATACACCATGTTCCAGATATCTATGCTCAAGTTTGAAACAGTTTAACTAGGTTGATTACATGTGTGTTTTTCATAATAATACTTGCAGAGTTGTGTGAATGTATCACAGTTTGGCCCAGTTCAGCCTAGTGTTGTGACGGGATGAAAAGACCTATGGTCCCATGACCCAGGAAAAGGGGAAGGGGAGTAAGGAGAAGGTAGAGGGATGAGCTTAGACATGAGAAAAACAGTGGCCACAAGCTAAGAAAACAAAACTAATGTACTAAAAATGATAGGTGAATGTGAGAGAATATGATATGATACAATATAATTGGAAATAAAGCTAATAAACCAAATAAATGAGAGAGTGAGTGTCTGAAAACCAAAGGCCTTGCTTCAGTGCTGTAGCTGAGGCAGCCAGGGAGCACGCTGAGCCTAGGCAGGCAGCAGAGGAATGGTCGTGTTACTCCTGGTCAATTTTCTTTCCCTCTGAATGGGAAACAGAATAATGGACTCTTCTGGAAGCTGTAGTTCACTCTTCTCTTCTGAGAACCAGGTACCCGGAACTGTGGACAATCCACAGAACTGCAGCACTAACTCTTTAACTCCCAGTATGCGACATGATGCTGTAGAATACTGATAACAAACCACAAAACTGAGACAGGGTGTCTTCCTTCTTCTGTCCAAGTGGTGCTCAGAGTTTGGTATTTTGGAAGCTTGTCTCCACAGTGAGTACAAATGCTGCTGATCTGACCAAGCAATCCAATTGCAGACCCAGACCACAACTGTCAGGCCACCACTACCAGTTCACAGAGAATGGCTCTTGTTGTGGTCGTGCAGTACTGCACTAAATCTAGGAAGGCCTGAAAGCCTATGGAGCAGGTTGTGTTACTGAGAGCATATCGCTGTGCAGAAGTGGTTACATCTGCTTGTCACCTCTGCTGACATGACAGCACGGAGCTGTGCTACACAATGTCAGCACATGGCTGAGCTTGGGAATCTGTGCATTCTGGTAAGTCAGCTGATGCTTGTAATGGTCTTTCAAATTGTGTATGAGAGCTGTCATTAAAAGAGAACATTAATAACACATCTCAGTCCCTAAGTGCCTTTCAGGGGAACTTTCTCAAAGTGCTGCTAGTGTATAGGAACAAGCCCCATGGCCAACCTTGACCTCTAATAGGAAGCAAAAATCCAATACATTAATATTTTCCTAAGCTGTCTAAACCTACGTTCTTTGAAAATTGTTTTATATTTTGCATGGAATAGGATACATTTAAAATTTTAATTTTGATTGTCAACTGTTTGGATTAACAAGTATTACCAGTAACATCATGCTGAAGGCTGTTCAGACTCCTCCTAAACCAAACCCAAAGCCCTAGGGTAATACCTTGTGTCTACAGCTGCTATTACATGAGTGCTCATCATGTGATGCAGTGCTGTTGTGGTTAGTCAGTGTATCAAAGCTGTTTTGCTGCATCTAATGGGGGAATCTGTTGTTTCTGAGCTCTGTAGTGCTTAGTTAAGTGTTTTTCTCTGCCACCAGCTATTTCTGGTGATTTTTCCCTTCCTCTTAAAGAGCACAAAGGGAATAATGAAGTCAGCACAGAAATTCCAGTTTTCAGTATCGTGCACACACATTGTCTGTTGACTTGCTAATTAAATTTCTCGGGGGAATTATCATAAATCAAATCATTGCTTTTCTGGAATGGACGACACTTGCACATCCTGACAGACAAGTCAACTTATTACATGTTGACTAGTCTGAAGATTGTACTCAAAGTTGAGTTCTTTCCACCACAAGGAAAAAGACTGGATAAGCACAGCAGTAGTGCTTGGCCGCATGACTGCTTGTGTCATTGTGTGATGTGGTTTCAAATGAATATTTGAGGAACTGTCTATGAAGGGAAGACTGCATTAATGAACAATTTGTTAAATATATTAGAGGTAAATGTCATGTTGGGCAATATTGTAAACGAAATGACAGGATGAAGGAGGGAAGAAGAGGTTTGACTCCCAGAGTCCTCTATCAACTGGTGCCACGCTCTTGTTTAGCAGTGTAAATGGCTGTTTTTTCCCTTCATCTTTTTATTTTTATTTTTATGTTTTTCCTACTGGCTGTGCAGAGTAATTCTAAAGATTAATGAGTGCCTGGCCATTCCCTTGCAAATCATTCATTACTGCTTAATTAAAAGTCACAAAGCTTTTCAGCAATGCATGATGTTATCATCTACTCCAAATTTAACCTCTAATATTTAGATATGTCTTATTTAACTTGTTTTGCAGGAAGCTGCCAAATATGACAAGAAAGTGATGGTCCTAGACTTTGTAACGCCTACACCTCTGGGAAATTCATGGGGTAAATGTTTATTCATTGTAAACTTCTTACAGTTTTCTAAGAGACTGATTATCCTTTGGGGTCAACCATACCAATGTGTGAAAAACACATTCTGTTTCTTTCTCCCAGGTCTTGGAGGAACATGTGTAAATGTGGGCTGTATACCAAAAAAATTGATGCACCAGGCAGCTTTACTGGGACAAGCCTTGCAAGATTCCCGCAAATTTGGATGGCAGTTTACAGAAGAAGGTACAGAAGAGAAACGTTTTTTCTATTTCTGTTTTAGTTTTATCATTTGTGCTGGAAATCCTGAGCTTCTTAGCATTGTCAAGTGCTTGTTGCATTTAAGCATGTGCTGACTTTAACAATGTGAGGCAGCTTCATGGAGACTACACATAAACTTAAGTGATCTTCAAGGCTTCTTGCCTTGCAGCATTTGATCTGGTTTTAATATCTTCTCATCATGTTAGTGTTTGAGAAGAATACTGTGTGCATAGAAGTGGTATGATACTGCTATGTTTGTGAATGTAACACAACATGCAAGAGAGAACCCCAGATTTTTCTTCATAGAAACAGAAACTTGCTAATAATAGCAAAAAAAAAAAAAAAAGTATTCCTGTTCCCTCTCCATTTCTACAACATCAGAAACTAAATTTTACTTTGTATTAGCTCTAATATGCATGATTAGAGGATTGGGATTTAATTAGGGTTCATTTGTTGAACATCACCTGCTTAGAGTATGTGTCATTGGGAAACTATTGATGAAGTGTGAAGTCCAAATATTCTGTGTTTCAAAGGGGAAAAATATCTCAAATGGTTGGCATAAGAACGTCATTCATTTGTTTGTTTTGTTGTTTATTTTTTTTAAACATACCTGTTTCATGGTGATTTCTTGAGTTGCCTATGCTAATATAGTTCCTTTGAATTTCAGTTGAGTTACCCTGAGGTAAAATAGGAATAATACAAAGGTGACTCGGTTGTGGGGAAAAAAAAGTCTGTCTGGGAATATAGGGCTGGCTATGAAAAAGAAGGTTCACTGATTGGAAGATGAACATCTGTTTTGTTTCCAACAGTCAAACACAACTGGATGACTATGACAGAATCTGTTCAGAATTACATTGGCTCGCTGAACTGGGGCTATCGAGTAGCACTGAGAGAGAAGAAGGTCACGTATGAGAATGCATATGGAGAGTTTGTTGGGCCACACACAGTGAAGGTACTGTGTAGCCATGCTTGCTTGGTCTTCTTGTAGTGCTTTCTAAGAAAAATATTTTCCCTTAGTAGGACTTTGAAATACTCACTTTGGATCGTTGCTTTGTTCTCAGGCAACAAATAAAAGAGGAGTTGAAAAGCTGTACACAGCTGAGAGGTTTCTCATTGCTACTGGTGAAAGGCCACGCTACCTGGGTATCCCTGGAGACAAGGAATACTGCATTAGCAGGTAAAAACAGGGAAGAATAAGAAGTCATTTGCTGTGTGTGAATGCTAGACTTCCAAGAGACAGCAGTGAAGCATAAATAAGACTACTTGATTGGTTTTGTTTTTTCAGTGCAACTTTTTAGAGGAAACTAAGCAAGAGAATACCTATAAACAGACGTTAAGGTGGTGAGAACGTAAGTGTTTGGTAGACAGCACAGAACTGTGGGTGACTGGCTAAAATGGTTCTGTTTCTAGCTGATGACAGTAGTAACCGACTATACCATAAATCATATGCGTGTCTGTCGTAAGATGAATCAATCAACTATACCCCAGTTACAATTATACAAGCTTTTTCCTTATTCCTTAAGGTTTTTCAGTTTGTGTACAGGGGTTTGTTCACAATAAAGAGCATAGCCTGCGTGGAGGAGAACTCCCTGTTCAAATATCAAGAGGAGGGAGTTCCAAGGCAGCTGATAGCTGAAGCTCAGGTTGGATATTAGGAAAAATTTATTCTCAGAAACTGCACTGGCACAGGCTGCCCAGAGGTTAGGTGGAGTCACTGTACCTGGAGATATTCAAGTACTGTGTGAGTGTGGCACTGAAAACATGGTCAGTGGGCACTGGGGAGATGAGTTGGTTGTTGGACTAGATCATCTTAGAGGTCTTTTCCATCCTTAATGATTCTGTGATGTTGTGAAGCTGGCTGAAATGTATCTGTCATTGTGCATTGTGGAAGTATTGAAACTTGACCCAATTTTTTCCTAGCTACCTAGTAGAGCAGATTTAACTTTTGGTAGAACCTGTTTCAAATGTCTAAAGTGCTAAAGCCAGACAATTGTAGCACAATTTACACACACACGCAGAAAGGATAGTTGGGGAGGAGAAGTTGCATACATATGGAATATGTTTTCATACAGACTAATTGCTAAAGATTTCATATTGTAGAAGCACGGGTTGGAGTTACAGTCTCCCACACCTTTAGCAATGAAATAAATAACTGGTAATTTTGTCAAACCAAAAAATATCATGCTGCCTATTTCCCTTCAACAAAACAGTAGTGAAATTAAAGGTAATAAATTATGTAGCCTATTAAGTAGTGCCTTACAATAACATTGAGTGTCAGTAATGTCAGAGTTAGACTATCAAACCAAAGCTATCTGCAGTCTTAACTGGGTTCCTGGAGGGTTGTGAACTACGATGTAGCCTTTAATTACGCAGTCAAATTTATTCTACTATAACATTTGCAGAGAGCACCTTGTTTAGCATTTCCAGTTGCTGGCCGAAAGAGAAACGCATTTTAAGATTTAAATCTTTGGAGAATTTCATTACCAAACTCTGCCTAAATCTCTGCTGAGCAAGCATGATGCTTCCCTGAGAAGCCCTGGTTTCACAGTCTAACTCCAAAAGTAGCAAAAATGACATATGTTGATGAAGAAGTTGAAACAAATGGAAAACAGGCAAAGAAATGTTTTTTATATCTCTGCCTATTTTGGTGGTTTGCATTAATCTGTTTTATTGTCTGTATGTATTAGTCACGGTGTATTACGCATTAGCAAAAAAAGGAGAGATCTTCAAAGAAGTTAAGATATGTGTGACTGTGTGCTGAACTCCTTCCTCTTCCTTTTAGGTATCAGGAACTGAATTTTACAGCAAATATTCAAAGTGATTCAGTAAAAATACCCTTCATTTTTTGAGAAATTGTAACACGTTTCTGTTTTAAAAAAGGAATAACAACATCACAGGGTTTTTGTGATGATTCAGAGTATTTTATACTCTCTTCTCTTTCTTCCAAATTGGGGCTTTTTAATCTGGCACATACTGATTATATATCCTAGCTGAATTTCCAAACATTTTGTTTTGTTACTGTCAGTGGCTAGGAAAAGGATTAAGTCCTATTCTTAGAGAAGAAAGTAGACAAATGGAAAATGCAACGTATTCTCCTGTTTTTCTCTAATATAGTTATTATCTTTTTTTTTCCTATTTTCAGTGATGATCTTTTCTCCCTGCCATACTGTCCAGGGAAAACCCTGGTGGTTGGAGCCTCCTATGTCGCCTTGGAATGTGCAGGATTTCTTGCAGGTCTTGGATTAGATGTCACTGTAATGGTGAGATCCATTCTTTTAAGAGGATTTGACCAGGATATGGCAAACAAAATTGGTGAATATATGGAAGAACATGGAATCAAATTTATTAGAGAGTTTGTGCCAATCAAGGTAGGCTCAAAATATTACAGGACTACAATTGATTGCAATGTACCTATCATATTGTTTTAAGATACATGTATTTTAAATTAACAAAAAAGTTGAATTTGCAATGTAGGATCAACTCTATAGGTAATATATAAAGGTAATCTTTTAATTGTTTTAAACAGATTGAGTTTGTGAATCTTATGTAATTTTAAAAGTACAGTTTAGCCTTAGTACTGAAATTGTCTGAGATTCCAGAATTTGTTGTCTTTATGAGAATTAGATGGGTTAGTATATGTTTTGTCTGCTTATCCTGCAGATATTACGTATACTTAAATTCCAGCAGTTGTCCTGAAGTCTGTGGGGCTTCTTCCAGGCTAATAAACAGGAAGATGTATACTTTCTGTTATAAGATCAGGGCTACTGCATCACAAATAATCGTATTTTTTCATTGTCAGTTCACAAATTCTCAGCCAACAAATACTGCTTAAAATATTCAGGATCAGTGGGTTATACAGAAAAGTATGCATCTGTATCCTTTATGTGGCAGAGGCCATGAATACATGTATGATTTTCTTAGAATTCTATAGGGATACCCATGCAATTAGTTATGTGTGTGTGTGTGTATATATATATATGTATATATATATATATATATATATATATATATATAGGCAAATTCAGGTTGTAAAGTATATTAGGTAAGCTCTGGAGCTTTTCTAATGTTAAATTGCCTTATCACAGGCTTTAGAGGGTCCTAACCGTGTTTTCTTAGTGCTTTTTCATGATGGATAGTGCTTAATTATCACGAATTAGAAAGTAATATATTAAGCAGTATTCTGTTTGGTGTTAAACTGGTGTGTTACTGAATTTAATGCTTTAGAAATGAAAGAATTAAATAGAGTGAAGGCTGTTTTGTTGTTGGCTTGTTTTTAGTCCACACTTAGCAATATGAAAAGTAGTTTAGGAAATGCTCTTTCTGGTTTCCAGTCTACGGGTCTGACCCATAGAGGGTCAAGGATGATTAGCTAGCTCTTAATTTTTTCAGATTTAGCTTTCTGTAAAATCTTTTGGAGGAAGGAGAAGGAGAAAATTATCCTACAAGCAGAAGATCACTTCAAGTAAATTACAGTGGTCTCTTCCAGCCAGATGTACTCTACAGAGTCATAAAACAGTTGGTGTTTTATCCTGTTCCAGTACTACGTGTCTTTGATTTCAATGAGAATAAAATATGTCGCCCTGTTTCAATTTAAGAATAACCTTAAACTGAAGTTGCTGAATATCTTTTTATCAGGTCTTCTCATCTCCTTCAAACACTGTTTTTGAACTTAGGCATGTTGTGCTTATTAAGATATCTTCACTGGGACACTTGAAGACAGGAAATTGTTATTAATAATAATAATCCTTTGAATGGAACAGTTCAACAGAGTAATCCTTTAAAGTTGGTAGGATGGCTCAGAAAGTTTGAGGGCTTTTTAAATAAAAGAAAATAAAGGACAGGGGAAAGAATGTAATGAGAAATTTTGCTTTTTCTATGTCCAAATATTGACTATAAAGTAGGAATATATAGTAGGAACTAGGGCAGTTGTCAAAAGTAATTCTTTTTTTTCCCTTTTGTACAAACACTAAACATTTCTCGGAATGGTCAGTAAGTGTTGAACACTTACACATCCACTGAATGTGAGCCTTAGAAAGCAACTGGGAATCTTGCAGTTCTTGAAAAGGTAAAGGAAGGGCTGCAGTCGAAGATATACAGTCTCTTCCTCACAGTTCAGTGAACACTAAGTAGGGCAAAAGAGATCCCACATATGTAGCTCCAAATTCCATTCATTGTTTGGTTGGTTACTTATCAGGAGGCATCAGTCTTTCTGTTTTGTTTTTCAATATGTAGAAGTTGCACATCTGAAAACAGAAACATGGCATTACTGTGTTCATTAAAATATTAAATCCACAGAGATGAAACAAAACGTTAAAATATGTAAATAATAGTCACAAATTTAGAGAATAGTGAAAATATCTTTAGAATAAATGTCTGAACTTTAGGCCATGGTTAAACACTCACTTTCAATCATAAGATATGGAAAACAAATTTATATCTATTTGCACATTTTGATTTGAAGCCAATCCTTGCTTGTTTTGTTCTGTTGTGTTTTTTTCTTTCCCTAAATGTTATAGGTTGAACAGATTGAAGAAGGAACTCCTGGAAGACTGAAAGTTACAGCGAAGTCCACAAAGGATGACCAAGTAATTGAAGGGGAATACAATACTGTGAGTCCTGTCTAAATACATAAAGACCTTGGAATAATTTTCTATTTAATGTTAAGATTTCTGAGATCTTTATATGTTAGTTTTATTAAGAAATGCCTTTAATTATTATGGTATGCTCAATGGGTGTGTAGTTAGTGTGAGAAAAGTGTAAGAATCCTGGGGCACAAGTGCCTTCTGAATTACTTGCATGCTTTTGAAACCTGTTTTTTAGCTCAGGGTTTAGAAGAGCTTGATCACGTGGAAACAGATGCAGGATTTTTTCCCCAGGGAAATATTTGTCCTAGACTGTAGGTAATGATTTTTAATAACTGTCACAGTAACTGGAGCATGCTCTTTTGGAGTTAACATAAAACAATTCTCCTTACAAGAGCTAAACAAACCGATGTCGTGTCTTCTGAAGATCTGCTGTTGATGCAGCATCTTGGGAAAAACAGCTAATGCCCCGTGGCAAGTCAGGCAAGGAACTTTAATACGCACTTAGAGCAGCAAAATTATGGTGCAGACATATTCAGGTATGCTATTTTATGTTTGATGGAATGTTTCCATGACCTCTCACAGCACTCGTTTTCTTACACCATGATGCTGAAAGCCAATAAAATAATAAAAAAGAGTTGTAGACTTTGTGACCAGATGATGTGAAAACACACAGGGTATATCAAGATTAGGATTTGCCAATTTGAGATTTTAAACTGCAAATACACTGTGCCACTGACTTCATCTGCTTATATACTGCATCAGATCATTCTGTAACATAACAGGATATGCGTCAGTGTCTGTGAGTGCTAATAGTATGAGAAAGAGAAATAATAACAGCAGTGCTGATTCACAGAAGTGTTTTACTATTTTTCCTGCTCCGTGGCACTGAAAGTTTAACAGAATGGATTCATTTAGGATGCCCTTTTTGCATTTTTCAGCTGTATTAAATCCCATAGCTGAAACCTGGTATCAGTAGGTCACAATGGTGGAATGGTTTGTCTTGAACTCAGTGAATGTACAATGGGGAACAAATAGATTCTTCTTACTGTTTCCAAGCCTTAGCTACTGATATTTACTATATAATGAAAATAGGAGATAGCAACAAGCAGAAATTTTAGGAAATGAGTAATTTGTGCATTTCTGTTTTGCAGGTGTTGCTAGCAATTGGAAGAGATGCGTGTACAAGAAAAATTGGTTTGGACAAAGTTGGAGTGAAAATCAATGAAAAGTAAGGAGAAATGTCTGTACATCACAGACTGCTGTTCTTGAGTTATTGACTAGTGCAGGGGCAGTAGTGTATCCATGTCCAGATGCTTTGAGGAAAAAATTGTTTGTGCATTATGCGTTTGCATAGGAGACGGTGTAGCAGATATCTGCATTTTCTACATAGTATTAAAAGTTTTCTTTTTTGTTTGACGCTGGGACTTCTGTTACTAAGAGTCATAGTAACATAGAGTTTCTCTCTTCAGAAAGTTGTTCTTATGTTCAAAATCACAAATGGCCCTTCAGTCAACTGTGTGACTGTTTCTGTGCCTGATTGGTTTATCTGCCAGATGTGTTTCCTGCAGTGATTACTACACTATCTCATTAATGAATTAGGAAAAATTAATAATTTAAAACTTCCATTAGCCCAGTACATTTAATGCTGAAAAGCCTGCTGGCTTTCCCTTATGTAGGGTGTATAAGAGCTTGATTTGTCTTTGAAAAGAAGTCTGAAGGCTAAGTGTCTAGAAAATAATTAATCCATTTCAATGGTGGAGAAATTCCTTTGCCCTACAGCTTGAGTGGGAGAACATCTCTTCCCATCATTCCTCAAGGTTTCCAGTGCGCAGTTCAGCTGATAGTAGAGTGTATGTTGAGGAAAGCAATTATGTCTCACAGAATTACAAATTCCTGGGCTACCTCCTTATCCAGAGTGGACATTTCTGTAATGCTGGTAGAGACCAAAGTTTGCAGTTTATAGATTCATAGATACATTAGGTTGACCTTCTTGCCCCCGATCACAGGATTCTGAATATGAATATATTTCAAGTACGTGCTTCTTTCTTAAAGCTAGGGGGCTGCACTCATGCAACTTTATCTACCATTAGAGTCTTCACAGCAGAATACTTACATCTTTTATTCTTGTAAATGCAAACTGTAGGACGGGAAAAATACCAGTCGATGATATGGAGCAAACAAACGTGCCATATATTTATGCTATTGGAGATATACTGCAGGACAGGCTGGAGCTCACACCAGTGGCAATCCAGGCAGGAAGACTGTTAGTTCGAAGGCTTTACGCTGGCTCAACCACTAAGGTAAGCAACCAATTGCTACAAAACGTTGTCATTACTATACTTCTAAGTAGATGCAATGCTCTGAATTTTCTATGTTATTTGCTGTAGTTTTTTCCTTTTGTTTTCAATGCCATACATAGTTCTGCTACGAATATGAACATGAAGAAAGATAAAATCTGCCAATAAGTCAACACATGTTTATACCTGAGAAGCTGAGTCTATGAAAAAAGTGTTTACATGTCATGTTAGTGTGATACATTTCAGTCAAGTTATGCTAGTCCAAGTAGGAGTAACATGGGTACTTATTTACACCTTGTCTTTAATGTGTAAATAGGAGGAAAGGAAAATGCCTTTAAAGAAATTCTATCCAAGCACCACTGATGTGGGTGTTTCTCTCTCCTTTATAACCATCTCTTATGAGCATAAAGATTTTTTTCTTGTACAGCTTGCTGTAGTCATATCAGGTTCTGTTGTCAGCAAGATTTAGAGCTTGAATGAGTTGTTTATTTAAGGTTGACAGGTATCTGAGCAGCAGAATCCTGAATCAGTGTGGCTAATGTCATTACTTCAGTTAGGTGATGTTTAAGAAAACTGTAGCTGAAGCCAGGATTTTCTGCAGTAGTACACATACATCTTAATTTACATTTTATGCCAGATAACCATCTCAGAATGCGTGAAAATCTTTGTGCTACTAAAGAAGGCATCATGGCTTTGAATTAAATCCAATAAATGAATAACTACTTAGGTGGAACCCTGGCTTACTTAGCAGTTTTAACAAATCTAAAAAGGGCAATTGTATGAAATGATGAAATGTTACGTGTAGGCGAGGAAAGAATAATAAGCAGCACCTTAGTTCATCTCTAGTTGCAAAGATAATTAGGTTTGAAATTAAAAGACTAAGGTGCTAGGAATAAGCCAGTCCTTATCTGCCAGCCTTCTGTGACAGAATGGCTAATTTGGTGGATGTAGGGAAAGCAGTGGATGTTGTTTACTTTGATTCTAATAAGGCTGGAGCAACGCTCTTGTATACAAACTAAAGTATGGGCTAGATAAGTGGGCAGTGAGGTGGAGTGAAAACCAGCCAAACTGCAGGACTCAAAGGACTCTGATCACTGTTACAGAGTTCAGTTGGAGGCCAGTCATTAGTGGTGTACTGTGGCATTTGGCTACGCAGCCTGATACTGTTTAAAATGGTCATTAATGATCTAGATGATGGGACAGAACCCACCCTCAGTGATTTGGAAGGAAAGTGAATGATGTGCTAGCTGGTTGTGCTGTCACCCTGGGGGACCCCACCAGGCTGGAGAAGTGAGCTGGTAGGAGTCTCAAGAAGAAGAGCAAGGGGAAGTGCAAAACCCTGTGTCTAGGGAGGTGGAGCTCCTTGCATCAGCACAGATAGGGGATCCACCAATTGAAAAGCAGCTTTGCAGAGAAGCCCTTGGAAGAGGCTGGAGGTCAAGAAGTTGACCAGTGATATACCTTCATGGCAAAGAAAGCAAGTGGCATCTTGGGCTGTATCCTGCAGGTGCATCCTGGCAGACCATTGCCAGTGGTTGCAGGGGAGCCATCTTATCCCTCCACACTTGCCATTGGTGAGACAAGCCTGGATTCTGTCCCCACTTCTGCCCTCTCAGGTGAAAGGGACACAGACATACTGGGATGAGTCCAGCAAAGGGTTATGAAGATGATTAAGGGATTGCAGCATCTTACGTGTGAGGAGGGGCTGAGATAGAGTTGTGGAATCATAAAATGGCTTAGAGTAGAAGGGACCTTTAAGATATCCAGTTCCAACTACCCTGCTATAGGCAGGGACTCCTCCCTCTAGACCAGGTTGCTCCAAGCCCTATCCAGCCTGCCCTTGAATCCCTCCAGATTGGGGGCATCCACAACCTCATTGGGCAACCTGTGTCAGTGTCTCACTACCCTCACAGTAAAGAATTTCCTAATATCTGGTTTAAATCTGCACTCTTCCAGTTTAAAGCCGTTTCCTCTTGTCCTGTTGCTACGTGCCCTTATTGAAAATTCCCTCCCCAGCTTTCGTGTAGGCCCCTTTCAGGTATCCTTCTCCTCAGGGCTGCTCTCAACCTGTTCTCCCCCCAACCTGTACCTGTGCTTGGGATTGCCCTGACCCAGGTACAGGACCTTACACCTGGATAGCTGGAGCTTTTTGTACCTTCAAGAAAGTATGGCTTGGGAGGCTTTGTCAGTATGTATAAGTACATGATGGTAGAGATTACAGAAGATGGAGCTGGGCTCCTTTCAGTTCTTTAAAGTGCAAGGACGAGGCATTATTATGTTTTGTTTTAAAGCTGTTATGTTTTAAAGCAGGTCACTGAATTTCCTCTTAATCTATGCATGTCAGTGTCAGTATGGCTTTAAGCAGTCTTTCTGTTCATGGTCTGGTTAACACTTATGAGTGGGGGTCAGCACCAGAACCACAGCATGATTTAAAACTATAGTAATTAAAAGCAAATTTCAGACTATAATAATAATAATCCAACTTTTCTCCCTGTCTTTCAGACTGCTGAATTTTTACCCAGTATGCTGATTTTATTACTAACATGGTATGTTTTTTATTTCATTCTGTATACCACACAGTGTGACTATGTGAACGTTCCCACCACAGTGTTCACTCCTTTAGAGTATGGAGCCTGTGGATATTCTGAAGAGAATGCAATACAGAAGTTTGGGGAAGAAAACATCGAGGTAAACTCCTTAGTTTCATTTCAGTTCCAAATCTGTCATTTGAAATAGTGCTACGAGTTAATTCAAACAGCGTTCTGATATAAGGGCAGGAGGTTTATTTTTGTCATCCTTAGCAGTTCCTGAAGGTGTTATAAAAGGTTCCCAATTCTGATAATTCTAGTTCCAAATATGCTTTGTCTTTGGCAAATAGAGCCCATAGCTGGCATACTGGTCTTTAAAGAAAAGTTGTATTTTTTCTTTATTCTGCAAGTGCTTCAGGGTAAATTAAAAGTGAGTATGTGTTGGAGTGGTAGCATGGTTTCATTGTGGAGGAAGAGAATTTCGTAGCCACAATGTGATGATTCTTGCCACAGTGACTTTGATTTTATGTGGCTCAATGTAGCTGTGTTCTTCTCCCTGCTTGACTATGTAAGCAGGTGTTCTACTCATTTGAGCAATCCCTTTTAATTCACTGATGATGCTGTTGAGTGAAATTAGATGCTTAGCGCCTCAGGCTCTTCTTACTGTAGAGACTGCATTACAAAAAGATTGAGGAAAAGGAGTCGGGCAATAACCTGAACTTCTTTTATGTGCCGTGAAGATCACTGGAGGAGCATGATTTGGGGAAATAAGCAGATGAATGGTGTTCAGCTTAAAGTGAGAGAGATCAGGATTTGGGGGTAGAGTGGTGTCATAAAACACTCCATTATTTTCTGAGATGTATCCTATACAGGTGGATGAGCAACCTTGTTTGCAGAAATAGTTTGTCCAGTGATCCTGGTTGAGCAGATAGGAATCCCTCTCCCTGAGTCTGCTGCAGTGGCAGTCAGTAGTAAAGCTTTGCCTTTGGTGGCAGACAATGCAAATTTGAGGTAAACTTGGCAGCTTTTGGAAAATCGTGCTCTCTGCTGAGTAATTAGAGAACTTCTTTTTAATCTGTGTTGTATTTCCAGGTGTACCATAGTCATTTCTGGCCACTGGAATGGACTGTGCCATCCAGAGACAACAACAAATGCTATGCAAAGATCATTTGCAATATCCAGGATAATGTAAGTGTATCTTTCCTTCCAGGGAAAGCAGAAATTGTGTGTTAATCATAGGGACCATTAATACCACACCTGTAAGCTGATAATATAATTGTTTTAGAACTCTATTATCTGTGGCATTTTATTCTCCCTCCCCCAAACTGGGATATGCTTTTATGGGAGATTCTTCGCTCTGAAATTGAGGTCACTCAGAAAGCGTCACATCTTGTGAACTCTGTAAATCCATGTGTGTCTATAAAACACTTGAGGTGCTTCTGACAGAATTAATGTATCTTGCCTGAGCAAATCTCATTTAAAGTGATTGCGCCAGGATTATTGTAGGACTAAAGTAGAACTTCCTGGTTAAGGAAATGTTCAGTCCCTGCTAAAGCATAAACAAAATTCCTAATTGCATTAATAAGCTAATAGCATAAATATATTAGCCTAATAAAGTTTTGGATCTATGTTAGCTATTTTCTTTTATCACCAGATACAAACTGATATTTCTGTAGTTTTCTAAAGCATGATGTCATCATTTTTTAAAGCCTGCAAACCTGTCTGGTTCTGCTCATCTCCTTTTACTGGAGGAGTTTATACTAGGGTGGATGCTATTTTGATGCACATGCTTATGTTCCTACTCCAAAGTTACTTAAAATTATGGAAAGACTTAATGGTGATTTAAAATATTTCATTAATCTGTTTCTTGTCCTGAATATCAGAAATGTGTTTAAACATCTAGAAGTAGAGTTGAGAGTTATTCTGGATGAAAATTTTGTTATCTCTGGTTATCTCTGCTTAGTTTTTATGGTTTTATTTTTACAGATATGCATATTTTTAAGGAAAATTGAGGATAATTCAATTTTGTTACTCCCTAATTATAGCTTTTATTCTTTGTATGAACCTTGTAGTAACACTCTCTCCTCAGGCTTACTGAAATAAAAAGAAAAACCTTTCATAGTTCTGAGTATCTACACTCACTCATATGTGATACTTAGCAGGAAGAGCCAATAACTTTGAATCCCAGCTGGGCTCGGTCAGTGCTCAGCAAAATCCAAGTAATGCCCCAAAAGCCACCAAAGCAAGCAGTAGTTAACTTCTACTGGAGGAGGCTTTCTTCAAGAAAAGGAAGTCAAGTCAGCACAGTTTGTACCTTTGAGTGTTTAGTAAGAATATGTGCACATTTTGGCATATGTTGCAGTTGAAGAGTAGTGTGGATGTAAGAAATAAAGCAGAAAGTAATAATATCTTCCTGATGATGTGTATTAAATTCACATGCTCTTGGTGTAAACAGAGGGATGCAGCATGAAGCTGATTCTTGGTGTCATCTTTTCCTTTTCCTTTCAAAGACAACAGTTTTCCCCACTAAGTCTCTTCCGTTGGTGGTAATGATAGCTCGTGTTTGTGTGGCTACACTGACTTGTGGTACCTTTCGTAAACTGATGAAATGAAATACTGAGTAAGAAAACCTTGCAGATGACTCTGCTGACATTTGTTTGTCTTTGTTATTTAGGAGAGAGTTGTTGGTTTCCATGTCCTTGGTCCAAATGCTGGAGAAGTCACTCAAGGGTTTGCAGCAGCTATGAAATGTGGATTGATCAAAGAGCAGCTGGACAGCACCATAGGAATTCATCCAGTCTGTGCAGAGGTTTGTATATGGAGGCACCTTCTTATCCTGGTTTTGGTAGTGTTCTGGAATAAGGTGTTAGAAACCTGGATATCAGAATTTATCTAAAGGATTCCGAATATATGGAAGGTACAAGGGAAGATAGGACAGGAAACGATCCATTTCTAACATTTATAAACATAGCAGTTAGGTGTAATGTGATTTTTTTTTTCCTTCTTTTTTCCCCGTTTGTGAAATATTTATCGTCTCCCCTAACTCAGTGCTCCCTCTGCTGGGGAGTAATGAATCTTCTTCCCACTCATCCATTTTTGAAGGCTTCAAATTCCATTTCTGCTGAGGTGGTTGTCAGAGTTAATTTTTCTGCATATCTGTACTGCAAACAGGCTGATAAACTGGTGTTGTGGAATGGGGGCACCAGCTACGTGACAGTTTTTCTATTAAGTTCTGTTTGTCTGAAAACCTCTTCTTTGCTCTGCAGCACTTCATCTTTGGAGTGAAGTATCCGAGGCCACGCAACCACTTCTTGTGTTTGTCTGGCTGTTTCTCTTCAGTGAATAACTGGATTTTCTCTGTCGGGTGGGGGACAGCTCCACACACGTGTAAATCAGCGATGCTTCACTGATTTTAGTAGATCTAGGACCTCTTATTTTTGTTGAGAGACCCATGTAACTGTATACAACCTTTATAGGTCATTGTAAAACCAAATTCCCAACCTACGTATTTTAGCTACAAAGTGTAAGAGAGAGCACTGAGGTACTGATCTGTAGGGGAGAAGTCCAGTTCTCTCATTTTCAGTTTCCAGACTGACGTGGTGTAAGCAATACAAAGTGAGCACCTTTAATGTCATTGCAGCAATCTGAATCATCTCCAAAGCATCTGCAGTACAGGTTCTTTTTGTTCCCCTGTGAGATCATCTATTGGTGTTCTTGGAAGCCCTTGAAGAGGGGCAGTGCGTTCTTATCAGGGGCCCTGTAGAGGGGGAACTTTGAGTGAGGCATTCAAACCTGTGAGCTTGAATAGAATATTAGCATATGCAGCGTGAAGAGAAGATGATAGTCATAATTTATTCTGGACATCTGAGCTGCTAAAACTGAAACTGAATAGAATGATGATTAGGTATAATTTAGGGAGGTAATTTCAGATAATCATATTTGTTTGAGTGGGGGAGGAAGAAATTGGCTTAGGAGAAAATACACTGCTTAAAAGCTCCAGGGAACAGAGATCATTTTTAGTGCCCATCTTCAGAAGGCTTTCTTTATGCCTGTTACTTAATTTAATCTCTTATGCAGTAAACAAAAATCAAAGTGCAAGATGGTACTCTTTGATTAAGAAAAAAGTGCTTTAAATCTGTTTGGGATTTGTCAGAACTGAGCATATCTGGCTTTAGGGGGTGATGGATAACAGCGTTCTGTTTATCATGCATCTATAAAAAGGCTAAAGAAAATGAACTCTGTCTGAGCAGTCAAGGCACAGTGTTGCAGATCAAATACTGACATCTTTGCTGGCATTAGTACTGTCTGCTCAAACAGTTTCACAGGAAGCACAGTGTTATTCATCTTGAAAGAGACTATTAGACTGAGGATTCCTTTTCTCACTGTTTACTAATTAGAGCCAGATTTCACTTCCCCTACTTGAGCAGCATTTTGTTCAGCAGAAAGCCCAGTTCTGAATGAAATTTCTCATAAGGCAAAGTACAAATAACTGCAAGGACAGATTGCAAGTCCTCAGCCTTACGGTTACCTTTCACCCTGCTGCACTGCACAGCTTGAAACACAGCACGTACTGAGCATCTGTGAATAAGAAAGCATCTTCTGAAAGCAGAGACAGTTGTGTGAGTTAACAGCTGCTTTCCAACCATGGGATCTACAAAGTTGTCTTCAATTGCATAACTGATATACTCTGTCAAAAACTCGTATTTCCAATTGTTAATGACACCCAGTAGGTTTTACTGGAGCTGGGAAGCTGAGGGTTCTCCACAGCCACTGGAGCTGGCTAGCAGACCCAGAGCTTGCACCTGAGCCAGAAAGAAAGTAGATTAATTTAGTGCTCTCTGATCTTTGTCTGTCAAAATCAAGTAAGAACAAATGAAAGTTCCCATGCATTGTCAGTGTGTGGATCAGAACTAAGAGTTAGAAAGCCCATCTCAAGCCATGCATCATGGTTTAAATCTGTTTCTGTTCTTCTGCCATATACATTAGTCATGCTTTTATTTTCCTGACTTACACGTAATGTTTTTATGCTTGTAGAAAGTGGAGGTGGTATATCACTTATTAATGTTCCCTGATGTGCTCTGGCAGCCTTAATGCACCAAAGCTTTTACTTGCAGGACTGTAGAGCTTTCCAATACCAGTTATCTTCAGACACTTCACTGATATTTGCATAAAAGGAAATGTGTATATACTGTATTCTGTGTTGATTCTTCCAGAGAGAGGGCTCTGATGATTGCTAATTATTGCAACTTTAAATCATTTAGATAGAAGTGGATTTTGGTTCCCCTATTTTCCTTTCGCTGTTACACCTGTGCAAAACAGTGCAATTATTTGTAAAGTTCCAATATTAAACAAGGTACAATTTTTCCTTTTCAGTTTTGATGCCATATAGTTTTTACAATAATCATTTTTGAATGTGTTTTCTTTAATGTGACTTCAAAGCAGAGATGATTCGATATATTTTTTTAAATCTAAATTTACAAAATGTGTCTTAGCCATTGTCCAGTGGCCAAACACAAAATAATACCTACCTCAGCAATCAGCTCCACGTTTCCATATCATCTGGAAAGATACAGAGGCAAAATTTGTGCTCTCTTCAAATGCTATGGCCTTAGGTTAGCTTTCTTTGCCAACAGAGAGGCCAGCTTTGGGAAATGAAGACAGTCATTAGGTGTACATACTGGAGGGTATTATTGCTGAGCCCTTTTGAACTGTGACACTTAGCAGCAGTGAGATGAGGGGCTGTAAAGCAGTGCAACTTCCTTAATTGCCATAAGGCAAATGAGGAGAACAAAGGGTATTTGTATGTGTGGGCTGTTTAGTGGCAAGGATTTCAAATGCATGTCTTTCATTATTTTATTACAAGAAATGGCTGTGTTTTTGTGCATTATGCCCATGTTAATTTTCCAGAAGAGAAGATTCATTCTGGCAGTAATAAATGTTGTCTTTTTTCCTTCTGTCAAGGTATTTACCACTCTGTCCATCACCAAGCGTTCTGGTGAAAGTACCCTTCAGTCTGGTTGCTGAGGTTAAAGACCCCCATTGCTGTTATTGCCAGAGACTGACTTTCATCACTGTGGCTGACTTGCTCAACTCAGAAGAAAGATCTTGAAAGAAGTCATCCTCAGACAACTGCAGAAATGTGTACGTTTCAGCCAGAGCACTCCACAGTCCTGAGAAGAGCAAAATGGGAACAGCAGCAGTGACTGACTGGCAATCAACAACGCAATGGGCACACTGACAGTCCAGCTGATGTTTAGCAGAGCATCTCACACGTGCTTTCATGAAATCACAGCCTGAACCCTGCACTGTCTGGTGGGCAGTGATGGAAGAACTGCTGGCACAGCTGAGCAACAGCTTTATTTTTTTTCCTCTGTGGTTTGTTACTTGAACAAAGAGTATCCTGACTCAAGGACGTCACCACAAGTTCAGATAACTGTGTACTGAGTTATAACACTGCAATTGCAAGTTCTTCTTACGAGTGGGCATTCTTACCTGTCTCAGTTTCATGCCAGTGTTGGGGATATCATCTGCATGTTTGGTTATGAGGAAGAAGGAAAAAAAATTAGTACTGTCTACAGTAACGACTCTCTTTGCTTCCAAACTGACTCTTAGAACTGTTTATTTTAGAGATATTCATTTCTGAAGATACTTCTGGTCAGCAAGAAAATAGGTTTTATTAAGGCCTTCTTATACAGAAAGCTTTTTTTTTCCTGATAGTAACAACCTTGCACATAACACAGATGTGATCTCTGTGACTTTATCTTGCAGCTTACATGATTATAAATAATCCAGTTTGAAAGTGACAGAATTCCAATTTGAATTGAATTATATCTCAAGAGCGTGACATAGCTTTCTTCAGTGTGAATAAATTCTTACTCTTCAGGTGAGCAGTGACGTACTGCACGCTTTCAGGTCTGAACTGACCACTTTGCACACGGTGGTATTGAGGCTTCCTTCTCATGGATGGGGTGCCCAAGTCAAAGCCAAGCAACAAAATGGAAAAGAAAACCAAGTCACTACCCATTCAATCTCTGAAAATAAATAGTGAAAATTCTTCTATGTAGAGAAGGCCTGAAAGATACATTTAGTTCTGTGTGTGTTTTCTACTGTATTTGATTAAGAAATCAATGCTTTTAAAACAGAGATTTCCACAAAAATTAACAAGCGAGGTTACTTCCTTGAATGTTCCTCCTGTGCTGGATAAACTGCATACATATTTATTAGACAGAGGGAAAACCCTCTTTGTAATGGAAATGACTGTGCTTTTTGATCTGGTTTTTCATTCCCTCTGTTTTAGCAGGAAGGTTCAGGTTACTTTCATTAAATGGTTCTTGGGAGTTCATTGTGGTGTGAAAATGGGATGAATTCTCCATCCCTCTGGGCAGGACACCTTGTGCCTATATCTCTACCTAGCAACAAACTCATGGTTTTCTTACTAGAGTACTGTTTTAAGTTATTTTTATAAAGTCATAACTGAAGGATTTTAAAGTGAGTTCTGTATCGTATCAAAATGGTGGTTTGTGGTGTTCTTTTCCTGGCCAGTGTATTCAATAGATTGACTGTTTGCACAAACAGGTTCTCATTTTGATGACTTCCAGGCAAAGTAAGCAAATGACGGCGGGACAGCTTTTTTAAAAAGCCAGAAGAGGGCACCTTGAGAAAGTTGTGATTTGTTTCAGCCTTTTGAATTCTGAAGGTAGATATTTCTGTGGAAACAGAATATGGGGCTATTCCATGCATGGGTATTTATTTATTTTTTTTGCCTGTTTAAATATATCAGAAGGACATAATTAAAAATAAGGAATAAATTGGGACCGATTCTACTGGTGTTTGCTGTGTATATAGCTTCTGAAAAAAACATAGGTTTGGGTTCCCCAGAACAAAAAAGACCAGGATCTCCTTGAAAGAGGCCAGCAGAGGGCTACAAAGATGGTAAAGGGCATGGAACAGCTCTCTTATGAGGAAAGGCTGAGAGACCTGGGTCTGTTCAGCCTTGAAAAAAGAAGACTCAGAAGGGGGATTTGGTCCATGTCTATAAATATGTAAGGAGCGGGAGGCAAAGGGAGGAGGATGAACTCTTCTCTGCAGTGTGTGGTGATAGAACAAGGGGAAATGGCCACAATGAAGCATAGGAAGCTCTGCACAAATGTGTGTGGGAACTCCTTCCCAGTGCAGTGACGGAGCAGTGGCACAGCTGCACAGAGAGGTGGTGGAGTCTCCTTCTCTGGAGACGTTCCAGACCCGCCTGGACACCTACCTGTGCAACCTGGGCTAGGGAGCTGCTTTGGCAGGGGGTTGGACTCAAGGATCTTGGAGGTGATGTTACATTATATGCTGCATTCAATGTTTATATTGAATGAAGCATGCATTTCATAGTGCTCAGGATGTCTTCATTCCTGTCCTGCCCCACACTGTTGGTTGAATTTCAGGTGCCTGTGAGCAATTGCCTTCTGCTGGGACAGCCACACTGCCACCAGACTACGGTGCATCTTCTAATGTTGAGTATGTCCTAGCTGCAGGTGGCCACAAATGTGCATCTCCATCTTCCAGCTTCATTTGGAGCTGAGCTGGACACATAGTGACCAACCCACTCCTAAGACAACGTCCTCTGTTATTTCATATATACTCATGTTGGCTAGTGCTTCTTTTCTTGAGAACTGGTTCTGCTCCAGCTTAAACAGAATAAATTAAGTTGCACCTATTGCTTGTCTAAAGAAGGCAAAGCATGTACAGAGAAGTACAGTGAAGCTCTGAAGGAGCTGAAGCACAATTCTGATGGGGAGCGGCTGAGGGAACTGGGATTGTTCAGTCTGAAGAAGAGGAGGCTCAGGGAAGACCTTATTGCTCTCTGCTATTATCTGAGAAGAGGTTGTGGCGAGGTGGGGATTGTCCTTCTAGGTAAGAGCAATAGGATGAGAGATAGTGGCCTCAGGTTGCACCAGGGAAGGTTCAGGTTGGATGTTAGGAACAATGTATTCTCAGAAAAAGTGGTGCTGTACCAAAACAAGCTGCCCAGGGAGGTGGTGGAGTCCCCATCCCTGGAGGTGCTCAGGAACCATGGGATGTGGCACTGCGAGGGACGTGGTCAGTGGGCATGGTGGGGAGGGCTGCCTGCTGGACTGGGCGATGTTAGTGACTTTTTCCAACCTCAATGAATCTATGCCTTCTTTCAAAAATCTTTAGGAGAAAAGTTGAACCAACTGTTTGCTTGACTTCCTTTTATAGCATGATTAAATAAAGGACTACCAGGCAATACCAGCACAATGATGAGTGCACATTTACTATGCAGTGTGATGCGAGGCAGACAAAGTGGTGACGTGCTCTTGGGTTTGAATTGCTTGTCCTGCTGGGGGACTCCTGTTCCATCGTATTCCTATAGTTATGAGTTGTGGGATGGGGTGACTGGTGGTTTCTCCAAGCGAATTTTTCCTTTGGTGGCAATTCAAGGTCACTGTATAATAGGAAGATCCCAGAGAGAAAAAATTACACTGTAAGCAAAATCTGTTTAGTGTTTTAGCGTAACTATTTCCTGCAAGGAGGTTTCTTGTCCCAATACCATCAGCATATCCCAGAATAAAAATACACAACTGGTAACTTCCCATGCAGGCAGGCTGAGACAGTGGTGTGTGCAAGGGCAATGCAGGTCAACACCTGCCTGGCAGATGGGTGCAGAAGAGCTCACTCTGTCCTTGTTTGCACTTTCCTTGTCTCTGCTGGCACAATTTCTCCCTTAGCTGTATGGCTGCTAAAAATAACAGCCTTAAGCTAATAGCCTGTGTTTGCACTAAGCTGTTAAACTTGCATTGGTCACATTGAAACCGCTGTTTATTGCCCATTTGGAGCTGCAGTGACATTCTTCGAGGTTCCCTTTCAGTAGCTGAAGTCAGATGGATGACACGTTGCATTTGTGCTGTCTGCAGAAGCCTTTGGGAACGCTCTGCCTAATTCTTACAGCAGCATCAGGGAGGAAACAAAGCAGCAGCGTGGCTAACGCCATTCAAGGTATTGTTTGAAAGCGTCTGACAGATGGGTACCAACCTATGTTTATTTCTCTCTAGAAGTTAAAAGAAAGCAATGGAAAATGTCTATGAGCTCTGTGCTCAGGCAGCTGTTGAGCTCATTTCAGTGCCTTGGGCCAATTAGTGTGCAGTCAGTAGGGATGAGAGTTGGGAAGGAGATTGAGAAATGCATCAAGGTGCACGTGTACCTTTCAACTTGGGAAGCTAATGAAGAACACGTGTCAGAGCAGGAGCTGGGGCCCTCCCTTGGCTGGGGACACTTGTGCTGAGCCATCACTGGGGCACACTATGAAGTACCTTTGAAGGGAAAGTCATAGTGGAAATCAAAGTGGCCTGGAAAGAGAACTGGTGGGGAAATTGCCATAAAATACCGTAAGATGTGAGCTTATCAGAATGAATAATACCAAATGATATTACAGACAAGATATTTTATAGATAGTATAATTAGACAGATTACTGTGATGGAAAAAGATACAATCTAAATAAAGGGAAAAGATGTGCACCTGTGTCTTAGGCTTGTGATAGAGAACTCTGAAGGAGCAATCTCCAACCAGAGTTCTTTCCCCCGTGGTGGTCAGCCCTTACTTGGGGTCTGGGAGAGGTGGAGCCAGACTCCACTCCTTCCGGTCACACAGTGCATTGCCTTCACCTGTGCTCCCACAGCTGACTCAGTGCTCACCTCAGGTGATCAATCAGTGGTTCAGGCTGTGATTCAACAGTTCCCATACAAACACCTTAAAGTGGTGTCTCTGCTTTAGACATGCTGCCTCTGACAAACAAGGAAGAAGAAAAGCAATGCACTCAGCAAATGATATTTTGTATTGAGGGGAACGGAGGTGACTTGCATGTCCATCATGCAGTGCTTTAAAACTCACTGTTGGTATAGATTTACTTTTGCTTTTATCCGCTGCTCACATTTCTCTCTTTGTTCCTTTGCAAGCCTTTTGCAGTGTCAGACTTGTCTTGGGGAGTTCTCTCAAAGCATGTTTTCACCAGTCCTTAAACCATACAGCCGAGCACGATTTCTCACCATGCGAGAGCTGTGGTTAAAGAGGTCGAGCTGTCAGGAAGCTGCTGGCTTCTACACGGAACCATGGGAGGTTGTGAAGATTTTTGTTTGCTGGTTTTTGTCATTACACATAACTAAGGGGAACTTACAGCCACTGACTGTGCCTAAAAATATAACTATATTGGAAAACATGAATTGTGTGCGTGCAGGGTGAGGGGTTAATACAGTGATCACCCCTCACTGGGCTTAGGGCGCAGGATGTCCTTAAACCACCAAGTGCAGAAAACTTGGAAGGGTGACAACCCCAAGCTCTCCTGTAAGCCCATGTTATTCAGGGAAGTAGTCATGGCACTGAGCTTGCTGGTGTTCAGGAAGTGACTGGACACCTCTCACCCAGATATGGTCTGACTTTGAAGAAGTCCTGCATGGATCTTCCTTACAGTTCCCTCTGAATTGAGGATGTTCTATGACTGCATGAACATACAGGAATCATCCTTCTGTATGCTCACTGTTTTCATAACCATTTTTCAATGTATTTTGTATTATAATTTTTACATGTATATCATTTTATAGCCTTTACATTATCTTGTTTTGGGGATGGGACATCAGATCCTGTCAGGGTCAGCGCTGAGGTCCTCATGGGTCTGCCCTGGCTGCTACATCAACCACTGTGGACACAGAAGGATTATAGTAATTGTCCCCGGAGGATGATTAGTGCTGGCAGCCGCAAGCTTAGTTATCTTCTGCACTTGCTGGTGCCTTATGGAATCACAGAACATCCTGAGTTGGAAGGGACAACAAGGATCGTGGAGTCCAGTCCCTAGCTGCAGCTGCCATGAGGGTTCCCCACAGCTCCTCTGCTCTGGGCTGAGCAAACCAGGGCCCTCAGCTGCTTCTCACGTGTCTTGACTTCCAGACCCTTCACTATTTCTGCAGCCCTCTGGATGCAATTTGGCAGGAAGTCCCCCTGAGACTCAAGTTTTCAACAGCAAAGCTGCTTTTTCTTTCTTTTTCTTTCCATGGCTCTAGTGCTACAGAACTTGTGCACTGAGGAGAGGGGCTTCTCATGCTGAGGCAAGTAAGAATTGAAAGCTATATACTACTATATGCCAGTATACCCAAGCTGAGCTTGGCGTATAGCGATACCAGTCACGGTCCAAATTTCTTGGTCATCTTTGGGCTTTGTGCACAATTTGGAAGTGTCAGATACGAGGGGCTAAGGCAGGTGAGATATATTGCCACCTGGAGGTACCGGTGTCTTCACAGGTGATAGCAGAAGCCCCCACTGCCACTTAAGGTAGATTCCTACATTGTAAATGGCTTAAAGCCCATCCAATCCCAATGGGATATGAAGTCTCGGCAGAATTGGTGTGTTGTAATTAAACTTATTTTTATGGAGGTAGGTTTCTGTGCTCCATGCGGGGATGAGGCATCCCCAAGGATCAGCTGCTCAATCCTGTTAATGGGAATTGAGAGCTTTTGTTTGAAGGCTCCAAGCTAGATCCAGCTGGCAATAGCAGCTGTCATTCTGGTGGGCACAGAAGCCAAGTTAGGAATGGCTACAGGAATCGATTTACCTCTCACATAAGGCAAAACCATACGTCACAACAGTGTGCTGAGGCGGAAATACTCAAGCTCCCTCTAAATTACCCTTCCCATCTTGGGCAGGGGGTTCCACTGGCTTGGCTGTACCATTAGCAGCTGCCCAAACTCAGGGCTCTCAAAGCTCAGTTAAATATCTCTTTGTGGTACTTTGCTGTGCTGATACATGTTTGGTTTTTTTTACAGAGCACAGGCAGAGCTGGAAGAGAGGAAGGCTGTGGTGTGCTGAGAACGGGAAAACCACATCCTCAGCTGGGCAAATCAACACACTGATTTTGATCTCAGCTACATCAGGTAGGAGATCTGGCTCCTGCCCTACTGTCAATACCTGTGGTTGATCCTAAGCAGATTTTTTTCTGGCCTTTCTTTCATAGCTTGTCTTTACAGGACTGTCAGTATGTTGTTGCTAGTAGGAGGCACTTCTTCCCTTTAACAGACTCTAAAGACAGAAATATATTAACTCCTTGGACTTGTTAATTAAAGTCATAGCAAGCATAAAATTGTACAGTCACCCAAAAAGGGTGAGACTGTACTTGTCAGTATGTGCAACTCAACATGCATTTTAAAACATATCTATTAATAACCCACTTGTTTACAGAAAACAGACCAGTAGAGCAGTTTAGAACTTAATGAAACCTTACAGCATGAGTTGTTGTTTTTTTTTTTTGTTGGTGGTGGAGGTGGTGGGGTTTTTTTTTGTGGGTTTTTTTTTTTTTTTGCATTTTATGGGTCCTACAAAAAATCACCAGCTTACAAGTCCAGAGCATTCATGATTTGCAGCCTGACATAAAGACAAATCATTCTGTGAGATATGGGCATTGGCTGAGGACGACAGCATTGCACAGGCAGCACCCTCTCCCTTAAGGAGTGACGTGGATTGAGAGCATTGTTTGCTTTTGCATATGGAATTAAGAGATATGGTTACAAAACCTATGAAATAGTTCTGTGTGAGCGTTAACTGAGAAGAATGAAGTCTTGTTTTATGGAGGATATGTTTACATCTGTTTGAACAATGCTGATTTTTTTCAAAAGAAAAAAAGCAGTTGCTATTCAAAAGTGGAAAATGACATCATTATTCACAGTGAAAAATCTCATTGCTGAGCTGATAACTGTTGACAGGTACTTGTCATGGCTGTGCGCTGCAATGTGCTAATTATTCTGAAGTTCAATCAGAAGGCATTTTGTGTTTTCATTTCAGCTGTAACAACACGCTACTCGTGACACGTTGACAAGCGCGTGTTTAATTGCTCCGTGGTTATCTTCCGAGCTCGTGTGTTTTCCATTTAGTTTGTGAAGAAAAGAAGTGTAATTAGCTCTGAGGCTGCAGGGGGTGTTGGTGATAAATACAGAACGGTGACAAAGATGAAAGCCCACCTCTGACGCTGAATGTTACCTCAGCTGGCCTGTAGAGGTGGAGAGCTCTTCCTGATCCTGTGAGTCATGGGCACGAAGCAGCTGCAGTGAGACCCTGTCCTCCTCCTCAGCTTCTCTCTGCCTCGCCTCCTGTTACAGGGCAAGGTTCAAAAGGATTTACATCAATTAGACCTTAAAAAGGCTGTCTAACACTTATCTGGGACACACAGCTATCCGCACTGCCTGTTGTCTTTCTAGGTGTAACTGGAAACAGAGTTGGGTTGTTGCTCAGATGAACATCTTTCCCCTAAACTCTGAGGCTGCTTAGGCCTGGACTTGGTGTCTCAGCACTGCTGTCTTGTCCCGCCTCATACAGACCTGTCCCAGCACTGTAAAATATGATGATGAGGCAACTCACAGAAGACTAAGCTCAAGGTAAATGCTAATTGCAGTAATTCCAGTTTTCACTGAAGCTGAAAGCTGCCATGCTGAATCCTAGCAAGGAGAACTTTAAGGTTAGGGTAAGGAGGAAAAAGCATCAAGATCTTCCCTCTTTTATCTGTTGCAAGCGTGTTCTTCAGTTGCTCCTCCAAATCAGGCAGAAGAAAGCCCATGGGTACATAAAGCTATTTGCATACATTAAGGCATTAGGTTGGCATCAATCAAGATTCATTACACACTACTGTATAGAAATGTTAAATGTAACTTTTCTTTTCAAAATATGTTATGTAAACACTTTTAAAGACATGTTAATCTGTCAGAAAATATTCTAAATATGAATTAGTTTGTGTTTTTGTTTCCTGCATGGGTAGTAAAGTCCCTGGGATTCAGAGGCACATGAGATCACCCCAGAGTGACCACTGTGTGACCTGGCTTGCTCTCACCCTATTAAAAACCATCTAGGTCTGAAGCACAGAAGCCTCTTGCAAACAGACCCATACTTGCTGAAAACCTTTGTGACGGGGAGAAATGATGAGCTGGTGATAAAAACCATGGCTGTGACCTTTCCTGCTCCACCTGGAAGAACCAAGTGTGTGGCTGTGACTCTGCAAACTTCCTGCTGCTCTTCTCATCACCCTCCTGGCTCAACAAGCTCCATCACAAGTTTAACATGCTTGTTTGAAAGAAAGATGGATTAGGTCTTGCTATATTAAGGTGAGTACAGGAGCTTGCCTTCTGTTTCTTCTGTGGCGTTCAGTGATTGAGCATTAACAATTTTAGGATAATTTAAATGTTCAAGGACAGTTCTGTCTCATTAATTTTCTCTCTGTTTAGAATTCAGAACAGCCAAACTGTTATAAAGACCCTTCAATCAAGCTGTCATCTTCTCCCTTTCCAACCTTAAACTTACAATTCCCAGCCTTTCCTTGGCTAAGCATGCTGTACTCCAATCTGGGAAGAAGAGCAGAGGCTCATCAGAGAAGGGCAAACTTCTCTAGGACTAAATGTCATCATGCCTTCACCATTCAAGTTACAGGCTTCTGGAATATTAACTTGCCAAGATCCTCTAGCAAAAAGTATGCAGCCAAAATTTTGTATTTATAGCCTGTTTTTCCTATGTAGCCTCCTGTAGGGAATGTGATTTAGCACGAGGTTGGACTAGATGATCTCCAGAGGTCCATTCCAACCCAACCATTCTATGATTCTGTAAAACATAGACTGGAGAAAAAATAATTAAAGTTACAACAAAGAAGTAAGACACATTTTCCATGTTTCTTTGCTGGTACAAAAAGCAGTCACTGTGGGATGACAGACATTCTCATCTGAGCCTTCTGCTTTTCTCTTGACATGACTGTAAAGTTATTCTGTTTTGCTTTCATGCCTCCTGATGCTAATTTCTTTAAAAATACATTTTCTTCTCATAAGATGAAGTCAGATACTTCTGATATGTAGCCTCTTACTCTGATACTTGAGGGAAAATGCATTTGTTTTCATTGACTGCTCTATTGGCAGTGATCACACGGTGAATGTACGAACTATTCCCCACTTCCCTCTGTGCTGTAACCATTTTTTTGCACACAATAGCTGGTGAAATGAGTACCTTGTGGGAGAATTAGGGAACATGAAATTTACCCGTGTAAGTGCCCTGTGTCTCGTGTGATATATACGTATACAGCCTTCAACTTGATCTAATTTATTTTACAGTCTTAGTGTCCTGTATTGTGCATTTGTCTGTATTTATTGGGCAAACAAGAAAGTGGCACATCTCATCTGTATTCAGGAGTGACACCCAGGCTGGTGGAATGGAGCAGCTTCAGGAGTTGTGAACTTGCACATCTTTATTTTACATCAGGTTTTTTTGAGTGTGTGTATATATGTGTATGTGTTTGGCTTTTTCTTTTATTCTTATAAGCTTGTGGATAGTCAGTGGCATTTCCAAGCAGCACTGTGCATCAGAACAAAGGGACAAAAGTGCCCAACCTTTTATACATATGCAGTAGACAAGCGAGCTTGAAATTAATCACATTTTATATCCATTGTGCTGCAAGAGAAGAAAATATGAATGTTATGTCAGAGCACTGGGGAGAGAGAGCTGCCACACTCTAGAGATGGCAAGGCTACAGATATAGATGAACCGAGGCTTGCGTTGCTACAGCTTGTTCTATACCTGTTCTGCATATGAATGGAGAGCCTCAGTCCCACTACTTATCATTTTGGCACCCTTCCTGCATTTAAATATTACTTTATCAAGGCTTTAAGCTCTTTAAAATGTAGTGATTGCTCTTCTCCTAACAAATGACCACTGAGGTCTGGGAGAGTGGCCTCTCAGCTGGTCCTTGTGTTGGCATTGTGAGGCTGTGCTGTGGGCAGTGACAAGTATCCAGCAGGTGGCTGATTTGTAGGTCAGCTCTTCCAAAACACAGAAGGTATAGGTAACAGTAGTGGTAATGCTTCTAGTGAATAGATCAGACCAGTGGGTTTTTATTAAAAGGGAGGTAAACTATATGGTTGCTCCTTGAAATATATGTAGCTTGCTGTAAATGCTTCTGATGTGCCAAATCTAGCCCTTTTGAGTTATAGTCTGCTCTGTGAATAAATGTTCTGCAGCAGCTCAGGTTAGTTACATATGCATGCTCACAAGATTTACAGTATTTCTCAAAGAAAGTTAGGAGGCACAGCATATTTGTAGTAAAAACTGGAATACTTCCCTTCCTCATAAGTTGTTTTTTTAATGGATGCAGTACCAGTAGATGTCAGCTTACTTTTATCTATATTCCACGAACATAGGCTTAATAGAAAAGATTCTAATTGAGTTTGTTACATAGAAAATAACATTTTCTATGTAATATAATTAGAAGCACATCCTTGATTTATCAAGAAATGTGTTGAAATTGCTTTAGAGGATTGGAATGAAACCCAGTGGTATTTCACCATAAAGATACTGAAGCAGAAAGGTAATCTCAATAGTGGTCATCGTGCTTTGTAGCTGTAGCAGAAATGCTAAGTCATGGCTTGAAGCAGTGATTGAGCACCTGGTGGGAAGGCAGGGCCAACCCAGGGGAGCTCAGGCGCATACAGTGCACCTGAGTGACCTGAAGGGGTGGAGCCAGGATTCACCCTTTCCCAGACCTCATTTAAGGGTTGGCAGTAGAGGAGAGGGTATTTTGTTGGGGATCCCTTTGTACCTGAGGCCTTCTGAAGGTAAGCAGCTTCTTTCCTTTGTTTCTGTGCTCCTGGCTGTTGCATTTAAGCAAATCCTCATTTGCTGCAGCCCGGGACTTTACTGCTCTGCTGCCATTGCTGTGCTTTCCATTGTGTTACACTAGCAAAAGGCAGATCTGTAATTAAGGAGTCCCATCTGGGCACTCCATCCTACATCCTTGCAACCAAGCAAACCCGGAAGTGCTTTCTTCAACATCTTGCAAATGGAGAAGAACAACTGTAGCTGTAATTATGTCTGTGGAAAAATGGCAGATGCCCACCAGGATTTTAACATAGTTGAAGCCTGGGCTTTCAGCTGTGAACTCCAAATATGGAGATGAGTTTGGGTAAAATAAATGTGGGTAAGCATGAACTGAAGCATGAACTCTTTAAGTTACTCAGCTACTGTCAATAGCAAAAAAACAAAACAGAGCAGTTCTTAAAAGTAGCTGGATTACATGTTAATTAGGAGCCTATTTAGTGTGGTAGTATTCACAATGAATGTTTTCCTGTCCCATTTTATGATTTAAGTCTCAGCTACAGTTATGGTAATGTCAATACAGCATCTTGTTTACTGATACGAGGTCTGATTTCTCTCTATATATATTTTTTAAACTAGACTAATTTTGTTCAACTAAAACAAAGATGTAGTTATTAGGATGCAAGATTCTCTGTGTAGGTGTAGCTTATTTCTCTACAAGTCAAAATGAATACGCAAGCAAAAGCCAGCCAAAAACTGAATCAAAGGAGAGTTTCAATGACACTGCAGTCTTTTAGCTTGGACTTCTGAAAGTGTTCAGAATGAGAGATAATGGTTCTGTCAACCAGGTTAAAACATGAATTATCATTAAAGAGGGTAACTGGGACACTTTCAACCTCACCAGTTGTACCTGATCAAAATTACTGGACTTGTATGTCAGGTAAGGATTAATCTCCTCTTCCCTCAGACATCTAAAAGTGTGTGTTTCTAATTTAGGCTGAGTATCAGGCTTTCTTCTACAGTTGATGGGGAAAGAGAGAGGGTGAGAGGAAGGCACTTCCTCAAGATGATTCTCCCCTCTTTTCTTAGGCATCTTAAGATGGACAGACGGATGAAGTGACTCCTTGTCTACTAATGCTGCTATAGGCAGTCTCTTGGGACTGGTCCCAAATAAAAGATATGCTTGCTTAAATTAAGAAAATAAAAACACTTAACTATAGCATGAAGTAATCTCTGGACTGACTGCCTCAGATGAGAACCATGTCCCAGGCTCTTAAGATAGGAGGATACCTGTGCTGGCCTTGTGCAGCTGTTGTCTTGGAATTGGGAATTGATGCTTATAGCAGCATCAGTCTATCAGCAGGGTCAGTAGTATGTTCTCACGTCTGCTTAATTAACCTTACTCAGGATGCTCAGAAGGGACAGCGTTCCCTAATGTGGTTGCTGGGGATCTAGCTTGTGTATTTTGCTTTCTTTCTTTGTCTTGTTTTTTTAATCCTCATCTTCTCACCATACACACCTGACTGATGCTGAACATAGCCTGTCCCGTGGGGAGTGTAACATTCTTTTTTAGTAGGGAAATGTTCTTGCAATCATAAAAAATTGATAGCTATCTGAAGCAGCAGTTAATCTTGTATGAGAACTGCATCATTAACCTACAGCACAACATACGCATTATGGACACATTTATAAATGGGAGAGGGTATGGACATCAGTTTCTAATTTCCTTCTTACAGAGGCTCATAAAAATCATTGGGAAAACGTTGTCTTTGACATACTGCCATGCCATCCTCTGCTTCTGTAGCTCCTTTCAGAGGAGGAGTGGTTTTCTGTGGCCATGTCAGCAGAGGAGGACAGAGAAGTGACCTTCCTGCACTTCCTTAGGCTGGTGGGTGACTTCAAGATCTCTGTATGGATGTGGACTCGTTTCAACAGGGCAGAGGTATGGCTAAATTTGGTCCAGCTATGAGGTCTTTCCAAGATGACCTTATTTTTCACAGTCATAGAAGGATCACCGAGTCTTTTTATACAGTAACCAGCCCCAAACATCTTTGAAAGGAACTAGAAGGTCACAGCTAACAACCTGGCTCTCAATTACACATAAACACAGTGAAAGTTGTTGAAGATGAATACTGAGAGCTAGAGGAAGCAGAAAGGTCCTGATGTGGGCTCCTAGCATTACTGCAGGTGGATGAATTAAGGCAGTGACGTTGGCTGGAATTTTAAATTGTGAGAAGTGGTAGCTGAGTGCTTGCTGACACCAAATGTCTTGTTGAGCTGTGTGTGCATATGCCACGTTCATATAATCTCGGAGGTGTTTCCTGGTAAGACACAACCTGCTTGTCATTCTCCAAGTTCAAAAATGATGGCAACAGTGTTCTGGTTATTGCTATGGTCTTGTATTCTCTTCAAGCACATGGGTGAGTCAACCGAAAAGAAATCTTCCAGAACATGTCCAGAGCCTGCCATTGAAAGTGTGTAAGGCATACTTATTTCTTAAGCGTACTCCTAAAATTTCTACTCCCCCTTGTATATTCACTATGGAAATTAATTTGGTACAGAGAAGTTATTTTTGGCAAAACATATCTGTCTTCGGAAAGTTTCACAGTGCAACCAGTCACTAAAGCTAGACTTTGCTGTCCCAGCAGTATATCTGTAAACAACTGAGAGTGAATAGAGAGCATAGAAACACTCTCCCCCTAGTTTTTATTTTTTTGTTTAGAAAACAAACAAACTGGAAGGATTTCTTTACTCAGGAAAGGAGAGGACTGAAAGTGCCAGTGAGAAGTAAGGTTGGTGCTGGTGGCAAATGTGAATTACATTCAGTTTTACTGCTGCCCTGTGTACGTGATGTACAGAAGCCTGCTATTTAGCTGGAGCATTTCTAACCTGCAGGGTAGAAGTGTTTTCCTTACACTCCAGCTTGCTCTTCTTAATTGTTGGTGTGTATCTCAAGGGACTGACAAGTCAAACAAAGAATGAGGGACCCTTTGAGGATCAGGAAACAGAAAGGATGGATGTACTGGGCCACAGATCTACTTGATTGTCCACACAAGCTCTGGGCGCTGTGTTCTGGGTTGGCTGGGCCCCCATGCCAGCAGCTGTGCTCTCTGGGACTTGTTTCTTTGTGGTTTCTTTGTGGAGTCAACATACAGGAAAGCCAGGCTGTGAATCTGCACTCGTGTCCCATGCAGTGTCTGCAGTCATGCTGAATGAGAGATGGGCTACCTCACTCCTTGTATAGTTGAAGTACAGCCACTCAGAGAATTCACGTGCTCTGTACTGTAGCTCACTGTCTTGCTCACTGCACACAAACTTTTTTGGGGGAGTACCTTAAAGGTGATACAGACAGCTGTAAAGGCAAGAAGTGCTTATTCCTGTTGTGTATTTACCAGTAATATCCTGGACCCCTGCTGTGCAGAGCGTCATCTCATCTTGACCCCATACCTCATCTTGTCTTGTCTATTTAGCTTTTAAGTGCTGCAAGAAATGACAAATATTATTTGTTAATAGAGGTCATGGTGAGAAGCTACAGCTCTGAAGCAAGAACACTATAGTTGTGTCAGGAATGGTATCAGCCACTTACAGATAATGGTGATGAAGCTGTGTTGGGAAGAGATGGAAGGTGTCACCTGAGCAAAGGGAAAAGCCCTGGTGAGTCTGCGTGCTGAGGGTTTTCTTCCATTCATCCTTTTGTTTCCAAAATAGTTGAGAGCATTTGAAGCTGGACTTAATTACCATGTTTAACAGACTCTGCACTCTACATCTGTCTAAGACATCATTAAAGAGTGGCATCTCAAGGAAGCATAGAGGTCTGAATTGTATGAGCATGCTTTGTGGAGAACGGGTTTACTCTACCACACGCACAGCTTGTCATCTCCAAAGGGATGTGTCCAGTGCTTTACAGCTCAACACACCCTCCAGATCCTAAATATCACAAAAGGATTAATTCCTCTTTCATGTGAGACAAGTCTGTTCATCTTTCAGCAGCAGTTGGAGCTTCACAATCGCATCTCTGTGGAAGTAGTGTGGTAAATGGCACACCAGTGAGTCCTGACCACCCAGCCTGGTGATTCTCTTAAAAAAAATAATCTAGTAAATATACCATTGGCAAGGGGGGATTTTGTATTGCCAGGGAATATCTGCTTGACACCGAGCTGAGACCAAGCCATAAGTAGTAACTGAGAGTTTAAGTACATACGTCAGCATTTTTGCCTTAACAAGAAAAAGTCCTTTACCTTGCTCTAGATGGAAGCTTATTTTTCTTGTTCCAAATTAAATAAGAATGGCAGAAGAAAGCATTGTGAGTTATTAGAGCTGGTAGCTCAGTCTGACCTTTTCTACTCCAAAATCTAATCCCAAAGAAGCAGGGTTCCTGAAACCTAATTTTGCCTTCAAGGCTGATTAATTATTCGATCATGCAAGCCTCGGCCAGCCAAACAGTTTACCTTTCCTGCATGGCTGCTGTTTCAGCTAATGATGCAGCCTCAGAGAATAATCAGTTTAGAGTTTAAACTGAGAAGCTGTAGAGATTTTCACATGTTATAACAGGATTCACTCCCACACCTGTTCCTAGACAAGAAAAATAAGTCTGTATAAAAGCAAAGAAGCATACAGAACTGTGTTGTTGTTGTTTTTCCCCTTTTGGTGTTATAGGAAGCTACTTTGATTGCTGGTATGATAGTGCATAGCCTTGTGAAAATTGTATAATCTCCTCCTTAAAATGGATTACACCAGGTAAAACAAGACAATTTTTTTTTGTCTTGCATTAAAGTTCTTTGCAGTGCCAACAGAACAATATAGGAACAGGTATGGCATATGTCTGACATCCTTACAGCTTCTGACTTGTTCCATTCTTTGTATGTTGTCCAACAGCAGTTTGAACAATCTGAATATTTGGAGTTTTGAGATATCCAGTGGCCCTTCTGGATGTAAGAACCACATATGTGCACTTACCTCTGTCCTAGAAATCGTGCTTAGGCATATGGGAATACTTGGCCTTGCAGGGGTAGTGAGGCACCAGGATGGATTATCCAGGAAGACTAGTATCTCCAGTGCTGGAAACAGTCTTTAGGCACTTCAGGCCTGGAGTCCCAGCTCAAGAAGGATTATGGAGCTGCTGGAGCAGGTTCAGAAAAGAGCCATGAGGATGCTCAGGGGGCAGGAGCACCTCTTATGAAGAAAGGCTGAGGGAGTTGGGCTTGTTCAGCCTGGGGAAGAGAAGGCTCCAGGGAGATCTCAGAATAATTAGCTTTCAAGTGCTTGAGAGGTACTCATAAACAGAAGGGAGATCAACATTTCCACAGTGTAATAGTGACAGGACAAAGGGGTATGGCTTTAAACTAAAACGTGAGAGATTTAGGGAGATTATGAGGAAGATTAGGTTTTATGTTAGGGGGGAAGTTTTACTTGAAGGGTTGTGAGGCACAGGCTGCCCAGAGAAGCTGTGGATGCTCCATCCTTGTAGGTGCTCAAGGCCAGGTTGGATGGGGCCCATGGCAGCCCTGCCTGCAGCCGGGGGATGGAAATGGATGGGCTTTTTGGATGGGCTTTAAGGTCCCATTTAACTCAAGCCATTCTATGAAACAGCTAGGAAACTGTCAAGAATAGGTTAAACCTACTTCATTCCTGAGAGGATCTGGTCCTTCCCAACTCCGTATTCATGAACTCTATGTACAAAAACATCCCTAGAGAAATGTGGGGATGCCCACCATCGCTTGGACTTTTGCTCTGCCTCCCTGTGAAGGAAGTCTTCTCTAACGAGAAACAACAGTCTTGGGAATAACTTCCAGTTTTCATCTTTGTAACTTGTCACGCATCCATCTCAGTGACAATTCTCTCTTTCTGTTGAGGGAAAAGAACTCATCTGTTTTTCTCAGTAGAAAATGTCCACATTATAAACCCTCTTTCCCCCTTGATGAAAGGTAAAGGTGGGAGCTGCAAATTGTTCAAGAATGGCATTTTGTTGAAAGTGTGCCTCTCTGTATGATAATGTGATTTGGAGAATATTCTGTTCACGAAGGCTTCCTTTCTCTCAAAGGTGTGCCTATTTGCCTGGGAGAGAAAAATGCTGTTACAGACTTCTCCCTCTTTACCTCCAACATCCTGAAGCCCTTATATATCAGCTCTCAACTGCTAATTCCCCTATGCTACTCTGTTCTGAATGTGGCTTATGGGCAAAGTTCATTCATCTGCTCCAAGCCCAAGTTCACTGTGGCCATAGCATAAACTGGAGACATTCCTGATGTTACACTATGTTTCCTGTTCCCTGCAGTGGTCCCCTGGGAAAAATGAAGAGAAGAAATCATTTTCAAAGTATTTGTAATGTCTGGGGTAAGGAAGAATTTCCAACCTGCCACCACACAACTCCATCTGTTATCATAACTTCAAAACAAAAGCTATGTGGGGAGTCACTTTTAAATTAGTAATACAATATTGTATTTACTTCAAAATTACAGGGACTACCCATGAATTCCTTTTTTATGCACGGCTGTGAGGGTTCTGGAGCACAAGTCTTACGGGGAAGCAGCTGAGGGAACTGGGGCCATCAGTGCAGCCTTCAGGCCGCCGCTGACGGGACAGGGCGGGCCAAAGCGCGGCGCCCCAGCGCGCCGCCAGGTGGCGCTACAACCGCGCTTCTCGGGGCAGCCTGTACCAGCGGCTCCCCGCCCTCTGAGGGAAAAATTTTCCCTTAACTTCTTACCTAAATTTCTCTTCTTTTAGTTCAAAGCCATTCCTCCTTGTTCTATCACTACCCATGTGTGTAAAAAAAAGTTGGTCCCCCTCCTGCCTGTAATATCTCTTCAAGTACTGGAAAGCCTCAATGAGGTCTCCCTGCAGCCCTCTCTAGGCTGAATAAAGCCAGCTCCTATAGCCTGTCTTCATAGGAGAGGTGCTCTGAGCATCCTCATGGCCCTCCTCTGGACCCAACACAACAGCTCCACATCCTTCTTGAGCTGAGGACTCACGCCTGGATCAGTACTCCAGATGAGGCCTCACAAGAGCAGAAGAGAGGGGGACAATCCCCTTCCTCTCCTTGCTGATGCAGCCCAGGATACTGTTGGCCTTCTGGGCTGCAAGTGCACCCTGCTGCTCATGTGCGACTTTTTGTCCATCTGGACTCCCAAGCCTTTTTCTACAGGGCTGCTTTCAATTAATTCTTCTCCCAGTCTGTATTCATATCTGAGATTGCCTCAACCCAAGTGCAGTGCCTTTCACTTGGCCTTGTTAAACATCTTTAGAGGTCTTCTCACTGCTTGCTATATGCCACTGCTGCACCATGAGGGCAGGGCAGCCTGGATGATGCTACACCATGGGGGTTGGACCATGCTGCCGAGGAGCCTGAGTGCGACTCTGCTGCACTGCTGTTACAAAGGAGGAGGAAATGGCAGATGAGCAACAGGCCACCCAGTGTGCTGTGATGTGGGAAGCCGCTCAATGAAGGGGAATTCCTGTCCCTGTCCCTGCAGAGCTCTGCATAGGGAAGAGGGCAAAAATGTGTTCATTTTCAGGCTTGAGTTCATTTTTTACATCCATTCACTGTGAGGTTCTCTGTTTTTCATTACTGTTTCCATTACAAGTAGGACTGGCCCAGGGAGCCCACAAAAATCCCAAGTGCCTAAAGGGTATAGAAACAACAAGTTCTCCATCATTTTCTTTATGGGGATCTCTTTAGTAAGCCTGACTTTCCAGCACTGATTTCTTCCTAAGTCTCAGAAGAAGCAATCAATACCACCCTCACCACCCCCAGTCTGTAAATTTGTATCTGATGTAGGAGTTAGATGCCTGTTAGGGCAGCAAAAGTGCATTGCTACTTGCCTAAATAAATCTAACTCAGCATCCACTCACACTGCATGGGAATTGCTTCCCTGCAGCTTTTGCTTTCCTCCCAAGTGGAGTAAGAAGGACCATTCCTTCTGTCTTGGTCTGCTTTAATCCCAAGTGATGTGATGGCCACAGCAGCTGCTGGTCCTGGAGCTAACTGGGCTGGGATGGTCCCCTATGACAAAGCCAGAACTAAAACTGCCTGGAATGTCTTATCCATGAACTTACTACTGATATTCAGGATGATAAGGATGATTAGCCAGTCACACATGATGTCTGGAAGACAGAGCAGAAAAGGTAGGTGACAGAAGTTACAGGAGAAATAGCTAATGTTAGTACAAGTTCATTGGGATGGAAATATTTAAATGCTCTATTCTGTCTTTCTCTACAAGTTCTTGGTATCGCAGAAGTCCTGACTCTTTCCTGAAGCACTGATGGCCATATATGAAAGTATCCACATCACCTGAATTTGGGAAGTGAAGGGAAGTGTAGTGAGTGAAGAGCTGACTTCACAGAGCATTTTCATAGTAGAGGGAGGAGCAGAATACAAGTCTGCTGATGACATTATTAGCAATATTAGCATTATTAGTGTACTAGTGTTGCTTCTGTAGGGAAAAAAGGCAGTATCACAAGGGTATAACTAAGATCTCACTCCTTGAGAAGGATAGAGCCATTCTGGAATTTCAGATCCTATTTGTGTGTACTGAATGCAGATATTTTGCCTGTGAGCCTGACAGAGAAACAGAGAACTGCACCAACTTGCCCTTGAAAAATTGCCTTTATTAGACCAATCTTGCAAAAATTGCTGGGAGTAACAGATTCTAAAATTGAGCTACAATTAGTCTCAAATTGAAGCTGTGACAGCCAGCCTTGAAGTGGAGAAAATTGGATTTAAGAATTGGACCTTAGGCATAGCAGGATGTCTAGGAAGTTGCTGTGCTATCGCTGATGAACTCACATGGAGCATGGATCTCATGCTGGTGAATAGCAACGTAATAAATGTTCTATGGAATCATGACAAACATGGGATAGAGAAATGCCCTGTAGAAAAGTGGTTCAGGTGAGAAAAATATTTGTAGACAAGTAATCGACACAGGGCAAACGGAAACCCCCATAGGTATGGTCACAATTGGAAACAACAGATGGAGTAGGAGGGAGGAAATGTTCTTTGAAACAGAGGAGTGAGAGTGAAAAGGGCTAAATTCTGCAAACGCTTTTGAAGAACTTCATAACTGCAGAAATGTTTCCAGGGTCGGGCCTTAGTTACACAGACTCTGTAAGGACAGCTCCTTGATCAGGAAACCCTACAGCAATGGTAACGGCATCCTTAAAGCCTGATAGGTTCTCGTTCTAGGAGGACTGATAAGGTGGATGGAAGCGTAGAAAGTTGAAAGAGGGGATGAACACTTGGATAAATTATGATTGAAAGACTTTCTGAAGAATGCAACAGAACTCCTAATATCAGCTTACTTCATTCATATGAGGAAAAAATAAACGTTCATTACCTAAATCTCAGAATGAGGGAATCGTCAGGGTTGGATGGGACTCCTGGAGATTATCTAGTCCAAAATGCCTGCTTGAAAATACTGGGAAACAGTGGTACCAGGAGAAGGGGAAAAGAGAGGGGAGGGAGTGGCAGTAGCACTGTGGTCACCTCTCCACTTGGCTCCTGTCCAATAGGTGCTTATCAGCATTGATAAGATCCCCCCCTCAGCTTTCTCTTCCCCAGGCTGAATGGTCCCAGACTCTCAGCCATTCCTCATGAGAGAAATGCTCCAGGTCCCTCACCATCTCAGTGACATTCCACTGGGCTCTCTCTAGAAGTTCCCTGTGCTTCTTGAACCGAGGTGCCCAGACCTGGACACAGCACTCCCCACATGGCCTCAGCAGGGCAGAGGAAAGGGGAAAGACCACTCCCTCGACCTGCTGGCCACACTCTTCGTAGTACACCCAGGATACCATTGGGCTTCTGGGCCACTAGTGCACACTGCTGGCTTGTTGCCCACCGAGACACCCAGATCCTTCTCCACAGAGCTCCTTTCCAAGTACATCAGCCCCTCACCTGTACTGATGTATGCGGTTATTCTCCCACAGGTGTAGGACTCTGCACTTGCTCTGATTGAACCTCATCAGGCTCCTCTCTGCCCAACTCTCCATCTGGTCCAGGTCTCACTGAAAGGCAGCGCAGCCTACTGGTGTGTCAGCCACTCCTCCCAGCTTTGTGTCATCTGGAAATCACAACGATAGTTTCTAGTCTTGATCTGGACTTGCAATCCAATCTTGTAAGAATTTCTTTGAGAATTACTTACAAGCAAATTTACTTTTGGAAGATTAAGGAATGCCTAGGACACTAGTCATAGGACTAGTGTCTTAAAGGCATTAGGGATAAATAGGATAAAAAAAACCAACAAAACAACGAAATGTGTCATTAACTCTATAGAACTTACATGTTTGCTTTTTCAAGTGGACTTTCCTGCTGATATATATCTAAAGTAATATGGATAGCAGCTTTGTTTTTAGTTTCATTTACCAAATAATAATGCTAAGTAGTTAAAAATATACCTATAATTATTATATAGTATGTACTATATATCTCATTATTTTATATGTATTTATACACATTAAATATTAAGTTGTATTAAAAATTTAATAAGCTAAATGTTGCTGCTGGTATCTTAGTCCATGTGCCTTTTGGTTTCTGCATGTATGCCTTGTGTTAGGGCTCCATTTAGAATGCAGTCTGCAATTCATGGCAATAACTATCAATACATTCCTTAAAAAGAACAAATGAGATCAAAGTGTGTTTTTTTTTTCTATTTCAGAATATAAATTTATAGTTTCAGCATTTTCTAGTTACTCGGTGTAAAGAATCTATATCCTTTTGCAAGTGCTAAGCAGAGTCCTGGGTTTGTTTCCAATTTAATGCGGACTTCCTATGTTGACCCAGATTAATTCAGCTCCTTGTTTCAACTCCTTATCTGCAAGATGTAGGCGATAGCACTGCCCTGAAGGGGCAGCGTGGGGATAAACATAATCAAGAGTGTAAAGAATGGTGTGGGTGTTATTATAGTAGCAACCACAAAATACCATAAAGGTCCTTTATCTAAATATGTTGTTAAGCAGGTGCTTTAGCACAAACGTGCTCTTGAGAGGCAGCCAGTTTGCATTCTGCTGATAAAATATACGATTGAGCTTTTTCTGTGTGCAAAATGAACTGCAACGGGCAGTGATAGCGAGTGGGCACGTACCACCCTTCAAAATGCTAATGATCATATTTCCAACAGAGTCCCTCACACTAACTGGATATCTGGCATTTTCTGAAGTGTTCATCTCCCACTGAGAACAAGAAGAGGCTCTGGGAGCTTAACCACCTTTGAAACAAAATCTGGCCTCTTTACAGGAGCTGGATATCTGTTTTTAATAAGGTAAAAATGGAGGGAGGGTGAAATCAAACCACGAGCGAGCTCTGCATCCTCACTGGCAACTGGTATAGCATGAGTGCAATGTGCACACTGGTGGTGAGAGGGGAATTTGTACCAGAATTGATGAGACAGCACTTTAAAGGTTAATATGTTTGTTACAAGATAGAAGTGGGTCTCTGCTGACAGCTGCAGATCTTCAAAGCACTTCTGGCAGTTTTGGTGGTTCTATTTGCATCAGTTTTGTGCTTTTTTTCGGCACATGTGGCCTTAAAGTCCTAATCCTGTTCTGACTTGAGTCAAATTCAAAGGATCCTCCCTGCTCCATCCACTTAAACACCTGATATGACTTCTTACTGTGAGGCAGTGAGGCATTATCCTGGCTCCTGGATATAAGAAACACCTACGTTTTCTTATCCTTGAGAGTCATCCTGCTTACACTGGCAGTTGGTGTGGGCACTCAGTCGAAAGGTTTTTACTTTAGGTTGGATCGGAAAACTTTGAAACGATTCAAATGAACACACTTTTTTGTTGTTGTTGTTCATTTGTTTCTCACTGCTTTGTTTGTTCCTGTTCTGAAGCAGCATGTCATAGACCTGCTGAGACACCAGCGCACACGGAAGCATAGCCGGTGTTCCCCTGCAGAATGCCTTGCCTCAGAGCTCTGCATGCTCATCCTCTTCTAGATGGTCTTCTATGGAAGGAGCCAGCTTGGATCAGCTGAAATGGCTGTGGTGCAATTTATGTCTTCCATCAGATTACGGGCAACTATTTTGGTAGGAATTCAATTTTCAGTGGACTCAAAAAGCTCTCTCAGGTCTGTGTGGACCATCCCTCCATGCACACTGCTGGCTATGAGATCATGGCATGGAGTCTCCAGTGACATAGTGCCTCTTGCCCTTTGGCCAAGCTGTGAACTTGCTGCAAATCTTGCCACTCTGAAAAGCTTTCACTTTTCTCCTTTGCAGCTCCACTTATTGGAGTGTTGATCTTTCCATGAAAGCCCAAAATCTTTTCAGTGGCATTCCTTACAGATGCTGTATTCTAGTGCATTTGCAGTTGCTCCATGCCTTCAGTTAGGCATTGTTTCCTGCTCTCCAGTCTTTGATCTTCAGTTACCACCTCTTCCCGGAAGACAGAAAAATCCTGGTGTCTTATTATCCACTTCATCACTCAGCTCACCTGTGCCTGTATATTTTTAGGGGAAGGTTTGCCACTCTCCATACTGCCATAATTCTCTCCAGCTCTGAGCCATGCATTGAAAATCTGACATTCTAGGCTGTACAGTGAAAGGCTATTTAGGAGGTTTGGATTGTCAAGGTATCCCTAGATTAACTATCTGACATGAAAGGACGAGGCCTCCCACACACCTTTGCTGAGAGGATGAACTGTAACAGAGATTGAATGTTGGTTATGGCTGGGTTTCTTATGCAGGTGGAAACCTTAACAAGGGCTTAAACAAGGTGATGACAGCAAAAGCCACACAGCCCCTTTCCTCCACCCATCTTATATTTGTGTTCGAGTCCATTTTAGAATCACAAAATCATTGAAGTTGGAAGAAAACACAAGGATCACCTAACAATCACCTAAAGGTATAACAACTGAGCCAACCCCACTATGCTCACTAACCATCTCAGTGCACATCCACACAGTTCTTGAATACCTCCAGGGATGGTGATTCCACCACCTCCTTGGGCCAAGTCTTGTTTTGTGCTCCTGACTATCCAGTTCACAGGTAACATCATGGTTAAAATCAGGCAATAAAGAGCTGCCACCTGCCCTCTGTGGTGCAGGCCAACCATGTCACCCAAGAAGGCTGGCATCACAGTTGCATTTCTCAGCCTCTGTACATATGGAGTACCAGCTCCAGACACAGCACTTGCCTGTGGCCTAGAGAAGATCCCGCCCAGCGTGCAGACAGGGATACTGAATTTCACTTCCTTCTCTCTGTAATGGAAACATTTTAAACTGTAATGCCAGGCACCGTTAAACTGACACCAGTTTCCCTTCTGTCTAGGGTAACTGGTAGATCAATATTTCAGCTGAGGATATATTTTATGCTAAATGTAATATTTTACATGATAGCTGACTTGAAAATGAGTTTAACTGTTTAGCTTTTCAGGTTTTATACGCAGTAAAAGGATGACTGGTATCAAATGGGTGCAATTTAATTTTTATAGCACTGTTTCTCTCTCTCCAATTCTCAAATAAAATGCTCAGCACCTTTTAAAAAGCCCACCTGCACTAAGAGGCTGCTTTTTGTTGGCCTCAGGAGCACTAGTTTTAATTTGCTAACGGGAAATTCTATAGAAGGGGGATTAAACAAGCTAAGAGGCATTTTTAGAATGGAAGAGAGAAAGTAAAATAGCAGGCAGTGAGCTCTAGGAAAGAGACACAGAACAAATGAGTATAACCTTACCTGTGCATCCTCTTCTGCAATGCATGTTCAGGCTCTTTATATTCTGCCCCTTTTGCCTTCTGCACGGGGTGAAGTCCTTTAGCTGGGTAGTATTGAAGCCCTCGTGTTACAGCTAGCAGGAAAAACAGAATTGCCACTGCTCTTTAAAAGTATCCCATTCAGCTTCTTCGAACTGTTCAGTCCTGCTCAAAGGAATCTCTCTGGCAGAGTATGTCACCATACTCCTCTTTCAGCCTAGCGTGACCACAGTCATTTGCCAGCATGCCCAGGCTGCTGTGCTAAGAACAGAGAGATGTTTCAAGAAGTTCCTTTAGAAGTGTAGTCATGGCAGATGCTCTTTCACCTGGAACTTTGCCCTGTTGTCTGCACCCATGCCTGTACCATGCAGGAAGCTGAACAAAAATGGCAGGAGGCCTGCATGGATGGACAGGAAGCTGAATGGGGCAGGGATCTGGTGGAGGACATGAAAAAGTTTGACCCACTCGATGCCACTTTTACCTCATTTTCTGAGTAGGAGTTACCTTCAGGAATTCTAGGCCTTGAAACAGGGAGAGGAAGAAAGGCTTCTCCTCAGCAGAGGAGGATCAAGATAGGAAACACTTCCACAAACTGGATATGCACAGATCTATGGGACCTAATGAGTGGTGCTAGCTGATGTCTCTCTAAAACCTCTCTAGGATATCTTCAAAAGGTAATGGTGATCAGCAGATGTTCCTGAAGACTGGAAGAAAGTAAATGTCACCCTTAACTAAAAGAATGGACAAGAAAAAGAATTCAAGTAACCACAGGCTGGTCAGCCTTACCTTGCTACTTGGGACAGTAATGAGGCAGCTCATTTGAGAAACCGTTTATAAACACACAAAGGACAGAAAGTGACTGGGAGTAGTCAGCATGGATCTACAATGAGGATCTCATGCTTAACAATCCTGATAGCTTTCTATTGTGAGACTGGCTTGGTGAATGAGGAGAGAGCAGTGGATATATTTTATCTTTAATAAGGTCTGTGACACCGTTTCCAATTGTTTATCCTCATAAACAAACTGAAGAAAGTCTGGGGATTTTCAAGCCCAGTGTTTAGAGCTAATGGTAGTTCTGAATTCCAATCCCACTTGCAGGGGTTGTCAGGATTGCAATACCTACACTATTATTAGATAATATACCTAACTGCAGGCTGTGAATCCCGGGTGGACACAGCCATGAAATGAGATCATGAAAAGGGACAAGATGTAAGGTACAACCTCCCTGCAGCAACCTCTGAAGAGTGCTTAGCACACTATTTCTTGTCAATCTTGAGCACCTACCTCTCCCCAAGGAGTGTGCAGATTCTGTTTTGGGAATAAAATACCTAATTTCTCTCACAGATTTACTCCCTGGAAGCTCCTGGTATAGAGCTGAGGTAGCACTGCATTGTATGTACATTAATTGCTTTTCCAGCACCAGGATTTACCAGTAAAAAGTTGGAAGTTATACTTTTTATTCTCAAAGAATGCATGTCCACGCGACCCTTACCAACATAAATAAGGTTTCAAATAATTAAGGATTTCTGAACTGAGCTCACTGCTTACAAACAGGGAATACATATATACATATTTGTTCCTGCTTAAATGGCTCAAGTAGACCATCTGCTTCTGAAGCAGCTCATGTATTTTTGGATTTGGTTATGAACTGACCACAGCATTCCAAGCAGCACTCAGCTGTGAAGATATGTCTATATATACAGCACCAGTCTGGAAGAGAGATGTGTCCACTCTGTGCTTTGGAAGTCAGATAAGGATGGTATGACTTTAAATTGGCATAGCCGTGTCTCTGTCATTTCACTTCACTGCCACCTTATGTGTATAAATCAGGGACAACTTTAAATGGATGTTACCATAATGGGGAACATTCCACAAATCCAATATCTGTGGCAAAGGGAAGCAGTCCTTCTAAAAGGATTTCACTTAGCCTTCTGCGATTTACATGGGATGTACAATTACAGCATTTGTTCTTAAGCAGAATTATGGATGAGACCCAAGGCTAACTGACAATTCAGTTATTTCTTCCTGATGCATTTCATTAATAGCCCCCGCACCTCTCACCTCTCTGCAATTGGCAACCAGTAAGGTGCCTGTAAGAGGCTAATTGCCTCCAGAGTCAGTTGTCCTGGAGCCAATTGTTAATCTCCTGGTGTTAATTGCCAAAAGCAGGAGTAATCAAAGTAGGCAGGGTGCACAGGAGTTGCATGTGTATTAGAGCTGTGTAGCCAAATGTAGAAAGTGTTCAGCTCTGTTCCTTGACACCACTGCAGATCTTAGCAATTGGAAGCATGACGTGGCATTTGCTCAGTGTAAATCTTGAATGTTTTGCTGCTTTTCTCATTCCTCACCTTCATGTTGTTATTCCACTTGCAAGCTGTAAAACAGCTGGGGTGAAATCTGTGCCCTTGAGGAAGTCGGATAAAATAGTCTAAGAGATCTGGCTGGGGAGCCTACTACCTGATTTTGGGATGACAGTACCAATGTTGAGACAGGCTTGGAGGGAAAAAGAACGGAGGTGCAAGAGTTGTGTGGCTTTTTTCTCTGGTTTTCCATGGCTTTTTGACCTGCTGTTTTCAGTCAGAAGACTGAATCTGACCCTAGGATTAAATTAGTATCTGAAACTCTTGTAGTAACTTCAGTTGATTCTTCTGTATCAAGATACACCTTCAGTATGTTTGACTTATGCTTTTGGATCTGCCTTCCTAGTAAAGTGATTGAGTACTTTACTGAGAGAGAAGGTGATAGACTAAAATACATACAAGCTACAATATTGTATAGAACGTAGTATGGGCCAGGAATCTGGCTTGTGTTTATCCTTCATTAATGGGAGGGAGATAAAGTACCTATTCTGCACCTTATCTGCTGCAAAAATTCGGTTGGGTGCCTCTTGCAGTCTATCAGACTTCTGAGCATCCCAGTTTACAGCTTCTGTCTAGACTATGGTTTGACCTTTTGTTCCTGGTGTCAAGAGCCTGAGTTTGCTGCTGTTGGGCAGAGATGGAAGTGGGTATTCCACTAACCTGAGCAGCTGTAATATCTGTTGGGGTGTTGTTGGTCCGGATGGTTGAGTGACAAGACACTTTGGCTGGCAGCTTTGTCTCTCTGCATGACAAATGTTTTATCCCTCAGTTTAAAGTACAATAACTCTTATGAGCGAGTACAGATTACTTCGTAACCAACTTTACAAAAAATCCATTTTTTCTTTTTTTAACCTGCACCAACACGAGAAGACAAATCTCCTGTGACTACCACATATTGTAATTGACACTTTGCAAATGAGTAACAAGGATGATTTTGTTATTTACAAAATCTGGAAACTGCCTGTATGACTCAAGGGACTGAGAAACACTTGGCAAGTAACAGATTTTGAGATGCTGGTGACATAAATAGGGAGGAGATTATTAAAAAAAAAAAAAAGAAGGGAAGTGAGATTACTGTGCTGATAACGTTAGTAGCATAATAACAATGGATTCAAAGAGCATCATGGTAAAACACACTTTGTTTTGATCCAGCTGCCTCGAAAGCTGGCTGCAAGCTGTACTTGTAAAACGCATCATAGATATGCTGAAGAGCCATCCACCAAGCTCTACCCTTGAGCATAGTTTTTCCACTCTGTAACATAGTGCACTGACAGGTATAGGAGAAGTGAAGGGGGGTGGGGGGAAGAGGAAATAAGCTTTGTGACCTAGTTTTATACACAAATTAAAAAGCTTAATTTGAGGCACAATCATTTCATCAGGTGTGTGTTGCAACTTAGACTGGCAGGGTGATTAAGTCCCTGAAGAGATAATTTAATTTATTTTTTTTTCTGCCCTAAATGCAAAGCTGCTTGATATTTCATTTAGTATACATAGATTTGGTACCTGCTGCTAGCACTGTGATGGCTAAAGGCAGTCACCAGAATTAACATAACCTTGTAAATAAAGTCATCACGAGCAAAACCCCAAAGGTTCAGCTAAAGGCAAGGCATTCCAGTAGGTTTAGTTATTAAATAAATGACCACTTTTTCTTTACCTCCTTCTGCTTTGAGTCTGAAATTACTGAGTACAATGTCAAACTGAAGCAACACAGTTCCAGGTGTTTTAGGGAAATATTCCCTGTGCAATAAAGAGGGGAGCTCTTCTAACTGCCCCTGGAAGTGCTGCCACAGGCCTTCACTTGCTGTTTTACGCTCACCTGCTACAAGAAGAGAAAAGGTGATCTAGTGTGTTACCTTCTCAGTGAGGACCAAGATCCATGAGGCTGGCTGCCCATACTTGAGTATTTTACCACAATGACTTATGCTAACAAAGCCAACAGAATTCTCTGCTGCGTTAGATTGAGTATCAACAGCAGGTAAAGAGAGGCGAAACTTCTGTTCTCAGCACTGGTGTGGCCGCAACTGGAGTACTGGGTCCAGTTCTGGGCTTTTCAGTACCAGAAATATGGATGTGGTGGAAGGAGTCCAGTGAAGGGCCACAAAGACAGTGAAGGGACTGGAGCACCTCTTCTGTGTGGAGAGGCTGAGCGCTGGGCCTGTTCAGCCTGGAGAAGGTTCAGGGGCTCATCAGTCCTCTAGGGAGACTTTGCCTTCGATGATAAACCTGTGGTTGGCCTTTGGAGGGACTACCTCTGCAGCTAGTTCAAAGGGGCTCAGCAGTAGTAACTAGTGCTTCTGGCCTCTTCTGGAAGAGGGGAAGGCATAGTTCTCAGTCTTATGAAGGATTGGTGCCAGTGGTACAGATTACTGCTGCTGCTGCTTTGATTCTGTAAAGCCTCAAATCTTCCTTCAGTAAGAGTTGTGTTGTGCATATCCAAAGCTGTGCGCACACTGGCAGAATCCACTTCCCTAAAGTGCTTTCTGGTCATGGTTTACATTCTCCTTAGAATGACTCACAGATGTATTTTTTTTATTTTCATTTTTAAAATCCCATTAGTTACATGGTGGGCTAGCAGACTGTGGTTTGAACTTGGTCTGTTTAATTTTTTACTTCACAAACAAACTGGTGATAATGTGAGGAGAAGGAGGGGGGAAAGTTTATAGTCCAAACACCCAAAGGATGATCACGTCGACTTCCTCAGTGTATTAGGTTTATGTGTTTAAGTTTGGGTAGCAGGGGAGCTGCAGATGTGCCCGAGAAGATGCCAGAGGTCGCCCCTGTGTTACAGACAGCTTTGCTGCTGGTCAAAGCTGAACTGATCAGTAAAGCTGAATGTGCCCCTGTGAAAATATATTTAAGAAAGGGTAAAAAGGCCCTGTAGCAGCTGTGAGAAAGAGAAACAAGGAACAACCCTGCAGGCACAAAGATCAGTGAAGAAGGAGGAGTGCTTGAATATTGATTCTTCTGCAACCACTAAGGAAGACCATAGTGAAGCAGACTGTGCCACTACAACCCATGCAGGACTGCAGACCGTGGAGGATCCCACACTGCAGCCAGTGCGTGTACTGAAGGGAAGCTGTAGCCCCTGGAGAACCAGTGCTGGAGCAGGCATTGCCACATATGGAGGATCTGTACTGGAACAGTCTCGTCCTGAAGGTCTGCACCCTGTGGTATGGGCCTATTGCAGAAGCAATTTTGGAAGAACTGAAGTCTGTGGGAAGGTCTCACAATGAAACAGTTCATGAAGGACTGTATCCTGTGGGATGGACCCCAAGCTGAAGCAGGGCAAAGGATGAACAGCAAGGAGTAGTAGAGAAGAACTGTTACGAACTGACTACAAGCCCCATTCCCTGTCTTCCCTATGCTATTCATTTGTTGGGGTTGGAAGCAGAAGGATCAGGAATGAAGGAGTGAGGCTGAGTGCAGTGAGGAGGAGACTTTTTAAAAATACATTTTTTTGATTTGTTTCTCACCAGCCTACTGTTTTTAATTGCCAAAAGATTAATCTTTCCCACGTTAAGTCCACTTTGCCTATGATAAGCATTGGTAAGTGATCTTCCTGTCTCAACTCAGTTTTTCCATCTTATTTTCTCCCCTCTCCTGTCTTTCTGGGGAAAGGGAGTGAGAGAGCAGCTGTGTGGGGTCTGTCAGCTGGCCAGGGTCAGCCCACCACGCTGAGATAGAGCATGGCCACACACAAAGGTAATAATAAACTCTATAGTTTTGGTGAGAGTTAGCAGCTAGTACCATGTCAAGATGCAAACTTCCCTGAATTGATCTGAACTGACAGCAATTTCTTCCTCCAGTGGTTGATCTTCTCCAAGAAAACCTCACCCTCCTTTGTTATGCCAGATGATGACTCAATTTTATGGCATTATTTACTGAAGGGATGACACTCTGTCAACATAAACAGATGAGTTTGCTTTACAATAGTCTGAGTTTAAAGTTCTCTTGTTCAAAAGGAAACAGAAGCAGTAGCTGTTACTTATAAAGTGATTGGTAATCCTTATTTCATTCTTGGAAAGGATTGAGTGTGTTGGCAGAAAACTTTCTCGTTAGGGTTAGTTACTTGTTTTTTAGAGAAAAGATAAAAATGTTGAATGGGAGGTCAGGATATACTTCACTATTTAAACCATGATTTTCCATAGTCCGTGGTTTATAGATTCTCATTGCTGGATCTGCGTCATGTTCTCCTGTGCAGAGAATTCATAGCACAGTTAGAATCACAACTCCATTGCAGGTCTTTCATAAGAATGGGAAGCCACATCAGAGGGGAAATATAAGGAATCACTTGTTATATAGATGCAAGACTGGTGAAGTGATCAATGTGTGATTTGGAAAATGAATATACAGGTTAGTTACTACTATTTCAACAGCTTCCATGTGATTTATTATCTCTGTTCCCTCTCCCGTAATATCACCTAGACATCCTTTAAATAGAAAGAGTCCCTGAAATCACACCTTTTAATTGAGGAAGGATGGTGACAGGGGTTATAGAAAAAAAAAAAAAAAAAAGATGGTATTTAATTAGCTCTAGAGGAACTTTTTCCTTTATATATGTTTTTAAGCTGTTCTATATAATCCTGGAGTGTTTTTCAGTTAAACTTCTCAAAATACTTCTCAGTCACTAAGGTCACTGATGTGTAGGCAGTGAGAGAAATTTTGCTTGTGAGTATGAATTGCTGCCTCTTGTCTGAAAATTTTCAGTAGTGTTGCTGTCCTTTAGGCACAAGAAACCTGTCTTCAGCTGTGAGTCTGTTTTTCACACCTGTGCTTCTACTGGCTTCAGTGGATTTTTTTCTCCTAGAGCAAACATTAGAGGAATGAAACACAAGAAAAGTGTGACAATAATAAGAGGTATGTGACTTTCTATTTCAGACTAGGTTGACTTGTTGATTTTGAAAATGCTTCAGTGGTTGTAAGGACTTTAAATATATGTTTAAATCAATTATGTGTGCACAGAATTTGTTTCACAACGGATTTTCCCAGCATACAGTGATTTAAAATGGCCGTTAGATGAAGCTCTATATAGAGTATGTGCTTAACATAGCCTAAAAGAAGAAAGACAGAAACAAAAAAATAAAATCTTCTGGCAATGATGATAATCTAAAATTTTGCATGATAGTATTGAATTTAGATATTTGGTTAAAACTTGAAATGGAAAATGTTTCACGTTTATCCTCAGATTGATTTTTTTGGTGCAGAAGAAGAATATAGGAGAAGAGAGGACGTAGTATTTGCCTAAAATTAACTCTACTGAAATTAACGTGCTTAAGAAACAATGAAGAATATGGCTCCCATTTCTGACTGCAAGGTATTTTGTAAGGTAGGTGATGTGAAAGCAGGATATAATGCTGAACACTGGAGTGCAAAAAATAATGAGGTTTTCTTTCGAAGCAAAAAGAGACTGAGAAACCTGGATGGGCATTTGTTTCACTTAACCTTTCCCTGTTGCAACGTAAGTATCTGTAGCAGAGCGAGACATCCAGGAGCTCAGTCTTGGGTGCTTTTAGGGCATGATTCATCACACTGCACTTTAGATGCCTGAAACAGGCCAAGTGAATTGTGTCATGTAAACGTGTATTCCTTTCTGTGAATTTGACCTTGAGCCAACATGCATCTGGCTGGCGACCAGCTGGATGGAAATACGCACTTCAAAGTATTGGTGAGATGGATCTACCCCCAGAAGTGACAATAATGATAATTTTGAAAGAAACACTGCAGAAATGCCAGGAACTTATTTGCATAAGCAGAAATAATTACAGAGCATTTCAGAAAAGTTAAACAGTCATTTTAAGGCACTTTTAAGTTCCCCAAGCATAGGGAACATTTTTATTCTTAGTTCAAAGTAGAAAAGGGACCATCTAAGTAATTTTTTGTTTCCAATTTCCTTTTTTTTTTTTTTTTTGGAGGGTGTGGTGGGTATTTTCCTTGTTCCTTTTTCTTTCTTTCTTTCTTTTTTCTCCTTACTAATATTTGATGTTTCTCTTTACTTCTGCAAATATGATTTTTCATTTTTAAATATATGTGTGCTTGTTCCTATTTGGCTGGACTTTTTTCCCCCAGAGTAACATATAAGGCATTCCATTGCTTGGAAACAAATCAATTTGCTCCTAGAAGTAGCTTGCTTAGATTTCAGCTGAGGAAATGCTGTGGGGTGAATGAACAAGCATGCTTATGTCTTGTAGAGTCTATGTAGTTGTCCTGCTCTGGGGTCATTCTGCTTCTGCTAGCCAACAGCTACTAGCATCCTGCCTTCCTGGCTATTACATGGACCCTTGTGTCCAGGGAACAGCATAGCAAGCTAACATCATTATGCTCAGAAGAGCATGAGTAATCCCTGCTGTCTGAGAATAGAATTAAGATGAGCAACCCTATGAAAAGTCAGTAATTCCTCCTTATTTCAGCCTCTGCATCCTCTGAGTCACACTTCAGATGAAGCTGGTGCTCTAAGGTCAGTAGGAAAAGAGATCTCAACTTAAGCACAGCTTAAGGTTGCTGTATCATTGCTGGGCAAAATACTTGACCATTTTAAGTCCCTTTAACAAATACAACTAACTCAACACAAGGGGAACTTGCATGGACAGAACAGCTCACCTTGCAGCTGCCTAGCCTTTACATTTGTTAAGCTCTACTCCAATAACTCCCCTTCTTCATGAAAAGTGTCCTTAACTGGCAATAGGAAAGAATGTGAAAAAACTGCACATAGGATGAAAGAAAAAAAAAAAAAAAGAGCTTGAATGGAACTTGGCAAATATTTTAGTGTCTGCTTTGCCTGAGCATTTGTGTTGGCTGCTGTAGTTGTAACTGTGGTGATGGGATGCACTGGAATTTTCCTTGGATTTGATTTTCTTTTTGGGGGGGTGTTCCCCAAGTGCAGTCATTTGCATGGCAAGACAAAAGCCAAGCTCTAGAAAGCAAACATTTTGTCAGGGCTGGCTTCTGCTACCTGCTGCAGATCTTACTGATGCTTCCTCTGAAGTGACCACTGTCTTCTACCCAGTGCAGCTGTTGATCACACTGGCCAGAGGTGTAAGAATCCATCAAGTCTGAAAAGCAAAGGTTAAAGAATTATTTCTGTGCTTAACTCCCATAACTAACAGCCTTGCAGTTAATATACAGTGGTCTTGCAACTATCAACCACTGCTTTTTCTTGTAGGAATTACTTTAATCTTCCCTATATTGCTTCTTCTAATTGCTGCTTCTTGTTAATTTTGTTAAGGCAAATGTATGTTAGCCCTTCAATTTAGACCTAGAAAAACTGTTCTGCTCCTCAAGTTAAACACTCTATGGAGAAGGGAAGATCTGCTTTCATCGCAGGACAAAATCACTAGAGAGTTTTGAGAGGAAGGGAAGAAGGTGAAATTATTCCTTAATAAAGCACAAAACTAAACTGTGGGCTTTCAGTACAGGTGGAGCCAATCATACTTTTCAGATGTGACCATTCAGATAGCACATGTTGCATCCTTAGAAATACTGCTTCATCAAAATCTGGTTTGCATTACCTGGGAGGCACATGATCCAAGAAGCCATAAACTGTTCTGTCTAGAGCAAAATGAGGTGAAATCATTAGGAGGAAGAAGGCTGGGTAGTGGAGTGATATCTAGTACAATGTATTTTAAACTGGAAAAAATTATATTCTTGGGGAAGGACTCTTAAGATCTACTTGGAAGCAAGAGTAAGAATACAAGAATTTCAGCTTGCCTTCTAATTTGGTTGCTCAGGTTGGTCTGGTTATAGAGGCATTAAGGCATTACCTGACAAAGGGAAAGCTAAAAAAAAAACCAACAAAAACCCACAGGTGAGATTCATGCCTAGAGCTGATTACTCTATCATTCAAATTAATCTGTTAGTGCTCAGCAATAAACAACCACTCACTGTGGCTAGGCCAAGATACATTGCTGCATCTGTTACTTCCTGAGAGGTTGAAGTGGCTCTGCTGAAAGATTTCCCATGAGGAGACAGTGTCCCAAATCATAACATTTTTTAAGATGGATAGTATTCATAGGACAGCGTAGGAAATGCAAGATGTGGGACAAAGCATCTCAGAAATGCAGCAGATTGTTCAGCTCAGAGAGCACGTCAGGCGTATGGGTTTTCTTCCTGAGAGGACAGAAAAAAGGAGGGAAGACATTTTCATCCAAAAAGGATTGTCTTAAAATTTCCCATGGTGATGGTTTCCTGGAGGCGAGAGGCACCTTATTCATGTTAGAGTGAACTGCTGACTGAGAAATCTGTAGGAAGAAGAGCTTCATCCTACTTCCACTGAAATCAGCTGGGGCTGGAGCCTTCTCAGTGTCTTTTTACGTAAACAGTGAGTGTCTTAAAAGATCGTTATCATATATTTAATAGAATAACACTGCCAAGTACAATCTGTGGGTAAACCCCGTGGGGGTAAGCATTGTGACAGGACTGGATTTGTAACAGCCTAGGGATATGAGACAGGGTCTGAAATTTGCTGTTTCTCTTTCAGATCTGAAGAAAAACCTGCATGCCTAAAAGCTTTTGCATATTCCCTCAATAATATCAGTTGCCCAAACCCATCCAGAAAATATTTCCTTTCAGTATCTAAAGGGGAGCTACACGAATGAAGGGAATAGACTCTTTAGCAGGGTCTGTGGTGATAGAACAAGGGGAAATGGTTTCAAGCTTAAAGAGGGGAGATTTAGGTTACATATAAAGAAAAAATCTTTTACAGTGAGAGTGGTGAGGCACTGGAAGAGGTTGCCCAGAGGTGTGGTGGATGCCCTGTCCCTGGAGATTTTCAAGGCCAGGTTGGATCAGAATGCTCTTTTCAGTAGGAAAACCAAAACTAATGACCACCACCACGACTGGGGATTCAGCGAGGTCCTGCGGCTCGTTGATGATCCACATTCCTGGCTCCGCCCAAGTCTCCAGATCTTTCCTTCCACGTCAAGGTCTCTTCTTCTAAGTACGCAGTCTGTCCTTGTATAGTCCCTGTCCCCACGGCTTGAAGCAAGCAAGTACAACCCCAAGGAGTATACTGTCCTTTATAGTCCCTGTCCCTACAACGTGTCTGCCCATTCGCAGGGGCAGCTGACAAGGCCCGTCTGGGGCAGATGTTGTGGGTTTTTCGTCGGGGACTGGTTGTTTTCTTCAAGTTGTACTCTTCACTCCTCATGCACGTGGGTCGGATATCGTGGTTTCATCGGGGACTATCTGTCTCTTTCAAGGCATACTCTTCAATAACAACAGGGTCCTGAGGCCAGGAAGTGGTGGTCACAAGGCAGCAATGCTGAGACAAACAAGAAGTCCAAAGAGTCCCTTACATAGGATTCTATGATTTTTCCTTCAAATGTTATCCTTTGTTTTTAAGATGACAAAGTTTATCATTTTAAACAAAGTAACAGAGTTGCATTGATACTTGCAGGTATCTCACTGACCCTTCTATTTTCTAATGGCTTTCTGGTTCGCATTTCAATGTGCTTCATAGTATTAGCATACTTGCCATTTCTTTTTCATAAATTGCACTACAAGTTTGCTACACACTGCACTTTTGTCCTCCTGTTATTTAACTGTGGTTTTGTTATTTTTAGAGCTTTATCAATAGTGATGTGGGTGGTTTTGTTTGTTTGTTTTCTGTACAGCTTTTCTGTTACACAAAATAATCTCCAAAACACTGTCTGGACTCCTTCTGATGTCACTGGCATCTGTTCTTAAGTTCTTAAGTCTTTATTTCCAGAAGTCTCTCAATGCTGAGCCTATTTTTGTTCAGAGGTACTGAACGCAGGATATTGTCATGGGAATGGTAGGTGATCACACCTACAGCACGAGCCAAGGTCTCCCTGCTGCTCTGCAGCTGCTCAACCTTCCATTCAGATATATGCTTTAGAAGTGTCTGAGCCATGCCTTATATCTATTAGAAAACTTGGCAATCGCCTAGAAAGACAACTGCATTTGATTGTGTTCTCTTTTAATGCTCTTTTCTGTAGGAAAACCAAAGCACAGGTGTCTTAACCTCAAAAAAAAACCCAAAAAACAAAACAAACCAACAAAAAACAAACAAAAAAAACACAACTGCTGAGCTTGTATTTAATTGTCCTAATTCATCAGATGTTAGAAAGTATGCAAGGATATCACAGTTCAAAATGTGCATAGATGCTGCAAGCATGAGCATGAATGTAAAGCTTGTAATTGCAAATATATGCAATGAAGGTATTGCCTTTACGATATAGTGGTAATAGTGAATGCCAACACAGCTGCTGCTTTTTCTTTTTTTCCTGCTGTGTTTTAAAAATGCTACATCATTCCATCAGAGGGTGATGTCCAGAAAAAAATACAAGAGTGACCACTGTTAAGCTGCACTGAGCAACCATCCACCTTCTCCAGCAGCGTGAAGCCTTTCTCTCCTCATGTTTCTTGCCTGAGAGTTGAGTTTTGGGCTTCTGCCTTCATCCCTTGGTGTCGTAGCCACATTCCTGGATACAGTCCAGCTCTCCCTGTTAAAACACTGCAGTTGCTATTGTGCTGCAGTCTGTGTATTGATGGATGCATACTGAAATGCCAGACTGTGCTTCTGGTTGACTTTGTCTGACTGACTTTAAGAATCGCCACTGTGATGCGTTACAGACTAAAAGGACTTCTCTTTATCTAGTGATTCCAGTACAAAGCTTTCGCATTGCATTTGAGGTTTGGATTGAAAAGAGAGGAAAAAAAAAATAAAACAGCATCCATTTGAAGTTTCCTGCATATTAGGATGACTAGAAAAATCATCACTGCGTGTCAAAACTGCGACAAAAATAAATAAATAAATAAAAATCCAGAAATACATCCACAAAAAGTAAGCAGAATGGATATTTTCTAATAAAAGCAGCTCCAGGCCAAGCCAAATGATCTACTGTTAAAAATGTTGAGACAAATGGTTCATCCTTTAGGTGAAAGCCTTTTTGTTGTCTGAATGGGAAACCCTAATAGCTTTACATGGTTCTGTCACAATTACCCAGGAAGGAACACTTATTTTTTTCTTTTTCCGGCTTAAAATCTGTTTTATCCCACCTGCATTCCAGCTGCCAGTTTACAGATGGGACTATATGAGGCTATTTTCACTTTAAAGACAACTCCCCTCCAACCCACCTTGGAAGACCAGACAGAAAGCTGGGGGAAAAAAAAATAATTCCTTTTAAATATGGAGTCACAGAATGACTTGGGTTGGAAGGGACCTAAGGGGTCATCCAGTTCCAACTGGGCAGGGCTGCCAGCCAGCAGCTCAGGCTGCCCAGGGCCCCATGCAACCTGGCCTTGAGTTACTCCGGGGATGGGACACCACAGCTTCTCTGGGCAGCTGTGCCAGCACCTCGCTGCCCATTCTCATTCTCAAACACGCTTTCTAGCACCCGTCCTGTCCTGAGCAAGTGGACAGTCCCACTTCGGGAGCGCTGCACGAGGTTATCATGAGTGGAATCTCAGCGCAGGCCCTGGTGGAGCTGCAGTCGCCGCGCACGTGGCCCACGGACAAGACACCGCAGCGTGCGGCCACGGCGAGTTCCTTTAGCTGTGCTGCGTGGCACCGCTCCGTGCACCCCCACGCACGGCCCCGCGCTGGCTGCTGCTGCCCGCCCACCCGAGGGTCTCTTTTCTCCACGTGGAATTCGGTTCGCCGGGAAGACCGAAGCCGTCCGCTTAAACCCACAGCCCTCTCGTTTCTGCCGCGCCAGGTGGCGGCGTGCGCACCGGGGATGATTCAGTGCTCCCGAAAGGCAGCGGTTACAAACATCCACAGCTGCACGGCTGGGACAGCACAACGGTGCGGCAGAGACGGACACAGAGCCTTACATAACGCCGAGCGAGGGGACGTTTCTCCGCAGACCGAGCGCGGCAGCAGCGTCCAAGTTCACGGCGGCGGCTGCGGCCACGCCTCGCCCCGCAGCGGCGGCAGCCCCTCGAGGCAGCCCGGCGCGGGCGCGTCCCCGCCCGCCGCCGCCGCCGCCGCCGCCGGGCGGGACCATCTTTCCAGCTGGCGAGGGGGGGCGGCGCTCCACCCCGGCTCCTCGCCCGGCCCGCCTCCCCCCGCGCCTCGCTGAGCGCCCCTCCGCCTGCAGAGCGGCGTGGTCACGCCCAGCGCAGGCATTAGCGCCCCCCGGTGCGGGGCGCGGGCGCCCGGGCATCCTCCGGCACGGCGGCGGTGGCGGCTGCGGCTCCTCCCCCTCCCCTCCCTCGCCGGCGGCGCGGAGCGGCTGCGAGCCTGAGCCGGGCGCTGCGCTGCCGGGCAGCGCCATGAAGCCGGCTGTGCTGGAAGTAATGAGGATGAACCGGGTGTGCAGGATGGTCCTGGTCACTTCCGTAGGCTCCTTCATCCTCGTCATCTTTTATTTCCAAAGTATGTTGCTCCCAGGTAGGGCTCCGCCGTGCCGCGCCGCGCCGTGCCGTGCCGTGCCGTGCCGTGCCGCTCCGTTCTCCCCGCCGCAGGTGGCGGCCGCCCCGGGGTGCGCGGGGCGGGTGGAAACTTTGCTGGGGTTCGGTCGCTGTGTGCCCGGCATCGTGCGGCGGGAGCGGCACACCGAGAGGGGAAGCGGGGATAGACAAGAGGAAGGTCAGAGCTCGGCTCTCTTCCCCTCCCCGCTCGTGGCTGCTGGGGTACAGGCGATCAAAAATCGCCTGCCCTGAAGTTTTTGGAGGCGCGCGGCGTTGCGGGGCTCCGTGCTGCAGCCGGGACCCAGCGCACCTCCCGCTCTGTGTAGCTGTTCTCCGTCAGCTGTCTGCGCTCCCGAAGTTGGTGCCGTTGTTTTGATGGATGTGTTCTCTCGTGGCTCCCGTCTGTGCCGGCTCCTGGGGAGAGCGGTGCGTGCCTTCCTCCCGACCGGTTCCGTCGGACCCTGGGATGGCTTTATCCCTTTATCCGAGCGCTTCAGGCGACCGCACGCAGCTGCGAGCTGCGGTACAGCTTCACAAAGTGAAGCGTCACGTTTTTTCATTGATTGCGTTCTGCAGGTAACGCGGTTCGGGTGAGCGTGTAGAAAATTTGGCCGAGAGTTGCTTTTCCCCAAGTTTTGGGTGAATTGCGCTGCTGGAACAAAAACTCGGCGTGCGGAGTGATGAAGCGAAACTGCACATTTTTGAACGTGTAAAAATCGCCTTCAGAGAATTCTCGGTGTGCTCCGTGGTGAACTGCTGAAGATTATGGTGTTGTGTTTGTGCTACTGTGGATCTATAAATAGGCTGAGATTCAGTACCATTCGGAGCATTTAGCCAAAACTGAGGTGAGAGCGTGATGCTGTGAAATCACAGGGAGGATGACCTGCACCCGTTGTCCGTGTGACATGTATTTGGGTTGTTAGTGTGCGTGGAGCTGATCTGGAAATAAACGAGATCAAAACCCATTTATCTCTCTTGTATCTTCTTCAGCGTTACCAATTCTGTGCCTCTTTATTTTTCTTTTCTAAGTGCATACAGTTTCTGTAGCGGACGCTGTTCCAACGCTAATCTAGATTGAGATACAGTCTGGCTGTTCAGTTGCATGTAGTTTGCAAAGCTCAAAGAGCTCTTTTAATCAGGTATCTACCATGTGGTTGTACGTTAGCTATCTGTTAGGGATACAATAACCTTCCTCGCAATTGCACCAGTTTGAGATAATAGGTATCTTTATTTGTTTTCCTTGTAACCCTTCTTGATGTATCACTAAACTCCAGCTGGACTCTGGGTGGAGTGCAAGGCTGATGGGTGTACTGAAACATTAAGATCTGGTCTGATTGTCTTTTTGTACAGGAGGAGGTTTGGCATTTTGGCACAAGGTTGGCACAGCAGTGTGTGCTTTAGGAAGGTTGCAGGAGGGCACTGCCTCAGACCCTGCGCTGTCACTAGTTGCTGTAAGATAGGTGTCTTGCTGTCAGATTTAGTTGAAGAGTTTCTACCCGTCCTCTTGGAAGGGAATAAGGCGTTAAGTTCTTTGCCAAGAGCGTCATCTCCTTATACAAGATCTGGCTGTTTCTTCACCCCCTCAGTGCTCTTGGTGAATTTGGAAAGCTGATCTCTCTCTGCAGAGCTTTCCAGACCATTTAGGTGCAACACAGAAGGTGAAGATGTTGAAATGCCACCGAGTGACGAGCGCAACCATGCTCAGGGACAAGATAACTCCAAATCTGCCAGGTGGGCACTTTCCATTTTAGAAGGTCTGAGTGTAGATCTGCTAGAACCATTAAAATAAAATCGTAGAGTGATTAAGGTTGGAAAAGAGCACACTAAGGTCATGTAGTCCTACTGTCAGCCCATCCCCACCATGCCCACTAACTATGTCCTTCAGTGCCTCATCCACATGGGCTCTTGAATGCCTCCAGAGACGGTGGCTCCGCAACAAATCCATGAAGTACCACAACAAAAGTCCCTGCTGGCGGATTGTTCCCTAGAGTGAAGTGACAGACAGTGGAAGATGTTCTTAGAAAAGCTGCAGAGAAAAGTCAGGAGCTAATTCCAGCCCCTGTGTCTTGTTTGTGGATCTGGGGGAGGCTAGCTCACTGTTCCTAAGGGAGGAAATGGCAGTGGTGACTGTTTTCCTGTTGCCTGTCTAACCTCTTCTGGGGAGGAAAGAAAAATAATAATAATAATTCTTCAGTAGTTGCTGTAGCTGCATGGGGGTTTTCCCGGGTCCTTGCTCAGGATATTTCTCCCTTTGCTCTTGTGCCATATGCTGTCTGCAGAAGGAGTGCTCTCAGATATTGTTTGCATGTGGAGGGTCAGCCATAGGCTGTTACAATGGCCCATTGCAGTCCCTAGCCCCACCTGCAAGTCCCTGCATTGGGTGGGACGGTGCCAGGCTGTGTGTGGGGCTGCTCAGCTGGGCTGAGGCCAGGCTGGGTGTGCTGGGATCCCTCCTGTTAGGAGAGTCCCCAGAAAGGTAGAGAAACTAACATCATCTTTTACCTGTGACGTATTGATGAGGCAGCTTCCTATAAACCTTATTTTTTAATTTGATTTTGTGACTGCAGACTAGAATTATTTTGCTCCCTTTCTCAGCTCCTATTTTGGAGAGCTGCTGCTCGCTTGCTGACAAAGGTCAGGTCTTTGAACAGACTCTGGTCCACGATGCTCTGAGCAGTTCCTCACACAGTGCTGTCTGACCGATGTCTGCTCCTTCCTGACAGAGGGCTAGTGCCTACCTTTGTTCCCATGGCAGAACAGCTCATATGATGTGAGAATGTTTTTTTTTCTTTGTCTGAAGATGAGCTTATTATTGGTTTTGATGGAAGATTCTGTTTGAAAATCAATGCGGCTTCCTCCCTTACTTCTAAAGGGGAAGGAGACTTGCAGAGCAGAGGGTGTGTGGCATTCCTTTGATGGACCCCATACACTGGCTTTAAATTATTCTGTTTGGGATGCGGAGATGGAGCTCAACTGACAGCCACAGGGATCTGGCCTTCATTTAATTGTGTGTGGTGAAATCCATGCCCCGGAGCCCTGCTGCGATCGTTGTCACTATCCCTAGAAGCTTTTTGCTAACTTCACACATGCCCAGGGTGCACAGAGCTGCTCAGGTCCCTGCTCTCAGAGGTACCAACAGTCTGGAGGTGCTCGAAGTTGAGAATTAAGCTGTTCTGTGTCTTCTGGAAGCCTTCCTGGTTAGTGACTGCGAGACTTAGCAGAAGGGCTAAGTCTTCTGTCTCAGTACACCTGTGCACAGCTTTTCTGCAACAACTACTTGCTGACTTTAGGAAATAGATTTTTATTTCTGAATGTTTTCAAGCCAAAATTACCTGGTGCTGGCCACAGTAATATCTTAGTAAGTGGTAGCTTATCAGAATGTTTATTGCTCTGCAGTTACCATTTTTACAGTGTAGATTTTCATAAGCTTTCAGTGTTGTTTTTTTTAATTACTACTGATTAATACTGGGGAAACTGTGTGCTGATTTTCATAGCACTAAAACTGCATTCACAGACATAAAACTAACTCAGCTGAAGTTGGAATTTCTCAGAGACAAACAGTTGGTGGGACCTATTTTCCTCTAGAAATTGAAATAAATAAAGTGATATAAAGCAGTTTAAACACTCATTGTGTATCATGAAATAAGTTATACAGTTGATTGAGCGCAACTGGCGTGTCAGTTTTCTTTCAGCATAGGGGAAGTGTATTTGTGAGTTATTAAATCGTTTCAGTTGTTTTTGGTCATTTATCTTACACAGTACCACGTGCCAATTCTAAAAATGGTTCGGAGATGGGAAGAAGTTAGGTCCACGTTACTCTCCCCAACACCAGCATCTGTTGCCAGACATACTGCATCAAATTCTGCCTGACAAAGCTGCCTTGGTTGTCCTTGTGTGAATGTCATTGTAGAATGTTTTTTTTATTTTTTTTCATCTTGAGCCTTTTGGGCTAATGCATATGTATTATGTATCAACTCCTGGGTGATCCTGAGGGAGCTGGAAACAGGGCTGGGGACACAAGGGTTTCAGTCTGATGGGTTTTTCCTGCAGATTGCTCCTGTTGTTCAAGGCAGGTGTTTGAATTCTGCGTGTGACTCGTCTTAAGTGTCAACAGACATAAAATCAAGTGTGGATGTGTGGTTGAAGGGTTGCGCTCAAATTGATGGAGGGAAAAGACTCTTTTTTTTTTTTTCCTTTCACATTAAGGAAACAAAATTAAATTCAAGACTTTTTGTTTGTGTATATCTGATGTGCCTGGGATAAAGATAAATAATGTCTGTGGTAGGTCATTTAGATTCAGTAACCACATACTACAAGGATAATGCTTCAAAGCACGTTCCCGTTTCTGTTGGATGCTCCTGCTCCCGGTGGAGCCCATTCATGTAAGATCTTTGTGGATGAAGTAGGTATTTGTCCTTAAAGTAGCAATTCAAACTGTAGAGTTCGGTTAATTCCTTCTTACTTATGTTTCAGTATCCAAGTTGTAGATAACATCCTTTTGTTGTGGGCGAAATGCTGGTGTGTGATAAAGCGCTGTTTTCTGGCACCAGCCTTATGCTCTAAGTAGGAGATGAGACCACCGGAGACTGCAGCAAATCAACGAGAGAATGCAGTTCCTAATTATCTCTGGCTCATGCCTCCAGACAGAGGGATTTTCTGGGATTCCAATTTTGTGAATGTAATCAGCAGAGGATGCAGTGTGTTCCCCTTTCATGTAATTGTTTGACACCTGAAACTATAAGGGTTCACGAATAAATCAGAATTCCACTGCATATGCACTTGGACTCTGTGTTGCTTCTTTTGCATCATGCTGTTATCCCCTTTTTCCATTTAATGCCTGATCAGTGAGTGGGGTTTCTTGGCTTGCCCTCTCCCCATACCCTTAGTATGAAGTTACAATTGTGAAGTTCTCAGGGAGAGGCGATTCCCTCCTGGAGAGGTAGTTCCCTCCTGGAGCTGCGTCTCAGGTCTTCTAGTGAATGGCACGTGTTAATTTCAGCTCCCTCCCTGCTGACTGGTGGGGTTGTCACACAGCCATGTGTGCTTCTGTACAAGTAGGAAGTAGTTCTTCAGTGTTGGGGACTGTCTTGACTGAGTGTATGTCTCCTGCTCTGCCCTTTCTGTGCCAGCCTGTTCAGTGCCTGAGGGCTGCTGGTGAGCCCCTACTGTTGGGCACGTGAGCTGCAGGTAGGACTCCATGGGCCTGGCTTGTTTTTCATGGTCCACTCTGTGAGCCTACATAGCATGAAAAGCACCGTCCTGGTGAATCTGTGAGCTAGAGCAGATGATGGCATCCTCATTTCTCTGACAAGCCAACAGAACCTGGGCTACATAGCGTGCTCTAAGTACAGCATGCAGATTCTTTCGCAGCAAGCAAATTTGGTGTCTGTATGAGTCAGAAAGGTATTCCTGTATTAAAGAAGTTTCCTTGCATTATGTATTTCACAATTAAATATTCAGCTAGCTTTTATTTTAGACTAATGAATTCTTTTTGATTGTTCTTTGCACTTTGCCCAGTGTTTGCAATAAAAGTAGAGCACAGCTTTGCTTTTAACCTTATTAATTTGGCACATTAGAAAAAGAGGTCCTAAATGAGGCATTAATGTCTGGCTTGTAAAGCTTCAGGAAGGAATGTTATTTAAAAGAAATAAAATTAGATAGCTGCCACTGGAAACTTTGGAGTAAAAAGTCATTGGAGCGTACTGAGTGACACTGAAGTTGGATTTGTAATCTAATCCCCCAAGGAGGGGGAAAGGAAATACTTTAAATATTTAAATCCCTGGTTTAAAGAAGCTGTATGTGAGCACTTAGGAAATACTAGCTTTAAAACATAGGGCTGCACGTAAATGGATGTGCATGCACAAGTCCACCCACACATCTTCCCCTGGTTCAAGCTGTATTTGGGCTGCAGTTGGTGGCCCAGGTAACCCAAAACTCTCAATGAAGTGCACACATTTTCTCCCAAAATAGCCACTGTAAGGAGCAAAGTTCTTTGTTATTAGAAGAAAATCCCAGAAGGGCCAAGGGCTTTATGTAGGTGTCTTTTGTTATTTTTACTAATTGAAATGTGCATCCAGCATGGGTTCACAGTTGTATTATTTCTTTCTCAACTTATTCAGTATGTAGAAACATACAGCTTGAGAGAAATAGTATTTTTATGAATTATTTCTAAGCTGTGGGGGAGCAGGAATTTCTATAGGGGTATCAGCCTGAACAGCAAGAATGGCTTTTCAAGGTAGCCTTCGTGTGATTTGTGCCAGGTTGTAGACACTGAAGGATGACCTTGTATTAATTGTTGCTGTAGTGGCTTCACATTATTGTGGAAGAACTAAAAAGAGGGTCCTGGAAAGAACAGAAAATGCTGTCCGGCAAGATTTCTTATGGCGATGAGAATCCGGGGGCTTGAGGGATAGTAGCTAAACCCAAGAAATGGCAGGCAGGTAAGTGGACTGTAACATGGAGAAACAGGTGTGAAGCAATTACATCCCGTGGATGTCTGCTCTTAGTTTTCTGCAGTGAGAAGAACATCCTTGCTATCAAGGATTTGAGCAAAGTGATCCATGTGTGGTTCTGCTGGATGGGTGACCTCACTCCCCTCCAGTAGGTGGGAGAGGAGGCTGTGGTTGTTCTCGGCCATGCTTGTTGCAGAGGATCTGCTGCTTTGGATGTTGTATGCAGGCTGGAAGATGCTGTCCTTGGCAATCTTCTTATTGAAAGACACTATCTCTTTATGTCAATTGTCTGGGTGGTGGAGCACGATGGTTTTTAGTTGCAGAATCCACACAAGGAACAAAAGGCACTGAGCTTCAACAAACACATCGAGCTGTATACAAAGCAGAAAGCTTTGTGATTTATTTTTATTTTTTAATTCTGGTTTGTTTTATTTTAGAAGCCAACACTTCCTATTTACATCTGTTTTTTTAGAATGTTCACAGAATTCAAGATGTGTTTTGTGAGCAGTAAGAACAGTGGCTTTCAGGACCCTTGGAGAGGAATACATCCTAAATTCACTTAACTTGGTGTACTTCATAGCATTATTTTCATTCCTTTTTGGCTAATAAATGATTATGTAAGCAGGTAAAAAAAAGTTTCAAGTGGATAACTTGTAGGGATTTTTGGATTAGGAAAGGTAGACTTTTAATTAAGAGGGTGGTTTTAATTGGATCTTGTGGATGATCTCTACTGTAATAGTTTGTCTTACAAGGAAGAGCCTTTGGTAGTTAAAATCCTTTTAAAGAAGATGTGGGTTAATATGCTTTAAAGTTGGTTGGAGTGAAGCCAGGACAAAACTGTCTGTGCTATCTCAAGTGACCTGTTGAGGAATAGCACATTCCTCAATGCACCCATGGTGGTGGGTACTAGGAGCTGAATATGTCCTTCGAGTAAACTGTGTTTTTATAGCCCATGTTGCAAGTGAGAGTGGAGAATTTATAGTAAGTGAGGGGGAGGGAAGTAACACTTTTTAAACACTTAGTGATTAATAAAATGTGTCAGTTGTGATCATAAGTCTAAAACTGAAAAAGTTGATCTTAGTTATGAGTTTTGGACTTGATTAGCTTCTCAACTGTATCTGAGTTCCCAGATGGAAATAAATCCTATATCTTTGGGGTTAAATGCATGCATTTGTGCACATAATTAAGAAGTTTATGTAACAGCTAATTAAGTGGAATAAACCCACCACTGAATCTGCCACACATATTGAGTGTTGACTACTAACATGCATACTGTGCTTCCCAAGCACTCCCATCTCCCATGTTCTCCTTGATTGTTACAGGGAGCAGAATCAGTCAGGGGATCACTGAGCAGAGTTCTTGCTCGCACTGCACTGGCAGACGTATGGACTATGCCTGCTGATCTCTTCCTCTTTGCTTTCCTCCTTCTCTTCCCACAACACTGGTGGTCCTCTGTGGCAAGCTTGGGGAAATTCAAATAGGATGAACACAGCTGCCTGCTAGGCTGTTAGGTTTGGGGTTTTGTTTTGGGCAAGCCATAACATTTTACGACTTCTTTTTCTGAAAGAAGTACACTGATGAATGGTTTGAATATGTTGGTGGATTGACTGCATGAGGTCTGCATGATTGCCTGGAGGAGTCAATGGTTGCCTTTCAGTTGATTTTAGTGAGCAGTGGGTCAGGTCTACTGTGTCAGAGCAGAGTCTTTCTGAATTGCATGAAGGGCATACAATCCCCGTGGTGTTAGGAATATAGCATTGCAGGCTTGGGTGGAGCTCTGAACCGTAAATCTGGGTTGACTCAATTGAATTGATTATATTAATTCTGAATCAAAGCTACTATAACAAGTGGCAGAATTTGTCCTTCCTACAGAGCAATATACAACGGAGAAACAGCTTTGCTTTTCAGCTTATTTATTTGTCCTTCACAAAGTACTTCTGCGTTCAAGGAAATAGTAGCTTTTTTCCTCCAAAGATGCACATGCTTAAAGAATTGAATGAAGGTACTGTCTGTTTTCATCAGGTTTTAGTGCAAATGACATGTTATTTACACAACCATTAACATGCAGACCATCAGTATGATCAAAGTTTTCTGGTTTTCCTCTGGGGAACTGGAGCTTAAGTCTTATGAGGGGTAGCTGAGGAAACTGAAATTGAAGTAGAGGTTCAGGGGAGACCTTATTGCTCTCTGCAATGACCTGAAAGGAGGTTGTGGTAAGGTGGGAGTTGGCCTCTTTTCCATGATAACTCTCAGTAAGATGAGAGGCAGTGGCCTCGAATTGAACCAGGGAAGGTTCAGGTTGAATATTAGGAAACATTTCTTCTCCAAAAGAGCGATCGGGCACTGTAACAGGCTGCCCAGGGTGGTGAAGGAGTCACCATCCCTGGAGGTGTTCAAGGGATATGTAGATGTGATAATAAGGGATGTAGTTTAGTGGGCAGTAATGGTGGTAGGTAGATGGTTAGACTAGGTGATCTTAGAGGTCTTTTCCAACCTTGATGATTCTTTAAGCATTTTCCGCATGGGATAGAGAAGTTATGAATATTTCTGATGCAACAGCAGAAGTGCAATTTCATCAAAACAACAACAGAGAAAAAGTTGGGACTTCTGGAGCTGTTAACTATTTTGAGATAAAATCCTTTTGAGATGCTAAACAAGCTGAAATGGATAACAGAAGACAATTTAATTAGAATTGTGTTCATGACTGGCTGTCTTGATACAGATTGCTTTTTTCTTCAGGACACATCAGTTATTCTTGTGAGTCTTTCCATGCTACATTGACTTTTCCTCAACACTTCTCTTGAAATGTTCCAGTGAGAAGAAAGAAGAATTCTGCAGAGGATGTCAGGACAGCTAGCAAAACAAAAATATACACGGGGCTGTTATGTCTGAGGGATTAGTAATGCACAAAGTCTATACATCAGTATAGCATTGGTGACTTAGAGCCACATCTATCTCAAGAATGCTGTAGCCAGTTTAGTAACACGCTGCTGTGAGAACTCTTTGTGCAGCTAGAAATGTCTCATTCCCTCCTGTGTGGTCAGGCACCAAGGGAAACAGGCCATAACTCCTGCATATCCAAGCTAGTGTGGGTTGTTTCCCATTTCCAGTCTTCATGATTACTTTTTTCCTTAATTTTCATTTTCTTTGTATTTTCTAGACCTTTTGCTTATTTCTGCATTCACTGGGGTGTGATGTCAAGAGAGACCACGTGGGGTTTATTTCATGCTCCCTTTCCAGCTGTGAGGGGAATCTTTTGTCATCTGACTGTATCTCAGCTGGTTTTTACCTCACTGGAATAGTTTATGTCAAGTGTACTTCTCCAGCATTGTGGAAGCTGCTGAATATGAACCAATGTACCTTAGTGTGTGTTGCTAGCAGTAAGTCTATGCTTTCTGCTATTGCTGCAGTTTGAATTTTTCATTAGCATAAAGTCAGGGACAGTGTTTATAGGAATCTTTGAGAGTTTGGGCCTAAGTCTCCTCCTTCAGCAGTAATACTTTGATTTTATCAGAAGGCTTAAAAACATTCCACAAAGTAGGCCTATGTTTCTTTTTTTAACCTTCAGCAGAAAGGTTATTGTTTATATAACATTGAACACAGAGCAGTGGTTATATTGGTGGAAGTGTCATGGCAATGCTATTATACAAATGTCTACTGAACTGCCATGTTGTGGTTTGGATGGAGATAGAGACCATGGCTGTGCTTGGAGATCTTTTCTGGAACTGCAAGACTTGTGCACTCCAGATGCATTGTGCTTGGGCAGCTTTTACCTGGAAAGGATGTAATTGCTTGATGGTAAACGTTGGTGACAAAAGGCCCTACATCATCCTTTGTGGTTTTGTCTTTGTGCACAAGTCTGCTAGAGGTCTTGCCAGGAAATCTTAAATTTAAACAAAGAAACAGAAAAAGGGAGAGAACATATGCAATTAAACTGTATCTGTTCTGAGGTCTTCCTTTGTAAGCAAATCTAGATTTTTTTTTTGAGATTGATGTGCATAATGTACCTGAGGTTTTTAACCTGCAAACCCAGCTTTGTAATTAAAGTATTATATCTCTTAAAAATTCCCTGTGCTTTGCTCATGCTTACTTCATTAAAACTTTAAGGTCTAAGTTCCTATCATTTGAAAAAGGTAACATCGGAGATGTATGAGAGAGGCTGCAACTGCTGGCTGATACTTGGTGGATTGACTGCATGAGGTCTGCGTGATTGCCTGGAGGAGTCAATGGTTGCCTTTCAGTTGAATTTAGTGAGCAGTGGGTCAGGCCTACAGTGCCAGATCCTTCTCTTTTAGACCTCTGTGGAGGTTATGAGATGTTAGTGTTCTTCCTTAAAAACAGAAATTTTTGGTGTAATTTTCCATGAATGTGTTTGCTACTGCCCAGGAAAGCCTTGAATTTGAACCGAGCATCTTTTTCAGATGCCTCATTTGGAAGTTTGAGGCATCAGAGGTAACGCTTTGTGTAATGTTCAAAGTGGGGAAACTGTTCTTAGTGTTCGCTGCTAAACATGTTAGAACTGAAAGGATTTTTCTACTTCCAGCTTTCAAAAATACACAAAAGTCTTTCACGTAAACGTGTCTGTTTCCCACAAGTGTGTGTGTACAACACAGGTAGTGCAGCTGTAGTTTATGAACTGCAGCGAGGCACTTTGAACAGGCAGACCTTTTGTTAGCACTGCAAGACATCCGAGTCCTTTCCTGCCCGTGTTTCCCCATCTGTGCTGTTCTGCGAGTCTGTGTCCTCCTTCATGCTTGAGCAAGGGTAGCCAAAAATGTACCAGCGTGTGGCATTCTGAAGTTTGTTTGCTTCGTGCTTGTGTCTTGGAGATTAATTTTGCAAGAAAACATTGCTCCATCACAGGTTGTGTATGGTGCTAGTTTGCTAACGCAGTACATCTGAATTTGAATATTTAGGATAAGGGCTACATTCAGATTTCAATTATAACCTCAAATATATGGACTTTTTTTTTCCCCACATCTAACTTCCTTTCTGGAAATTATAGGGTCATGTCACTTTTGTCATCTTTTCTAGCTGGAGGCAGCTTTAAGTACTATAAATACAGCAAACTGGAAAAACGTGAATGATGCTGTGGGTGCATCAAGTACCACACCTGTGGAAATGAAAGGATCTGATTTTTGAGCAGGCAACCAGTGTTTACATGTTTAATTTATGTAGTAGCCCTTTCAGATCCCATCTGTTTCTGTGCCCTTCGGCAAATGGGTTTGCCTTTTTTTTTTTTTCCCAACAAAGACATTGTCAAGTTTAGAGAATGACTGATTTTCTTTTACTTGCTGCTTTCTTTGTCTCTGTTATGAGATGATCCTCAGGGAGAAAAAGTTGACCCCAGAAAGCAGAGAAGCTTTGTCTTCATGGGCTGCCAATATTCTGTCACTGCAATACAAGGTCGAGAGGCCAAAACTGCAAGTTAAGCACTTAGAACCCTAGTGTGTCTTGCTTTCTGATATGCAAGTGATGCAGCAGCAGGAGGTTTGTCCTGTAAGTGAACATGATCTGAAAACGGTGTGTTACAAATCCACAGCTAAAGCATGGCTGAAGTTTCCTGCTTAGGAGTTTAATCTTGCAGAGAGAGGTTGCAAAGACCCCATTTCACTTGCAAATTTGAAGCCATCTGATGTGCTGGACACATTGTGGTGACCCTGACATGTGTATCCCGGCTGCTCTGAAGCCATGCAGCCTCACATAAGTAGTGGGTAGTTCCAGCACAACAGGAAAGCAAGTTATTGATGAAAACAGGAGCTGTTCACCAGAACTTGTAGTTCTGGCATATCATCAAATCTTAAGCTTTGATCAAGGTTCATGTGGGCAATCCTCCTGGGCTTTTTATTTGTACACCCGGTGATTGGCAGCTCTAAACTAAAGTGTTCTATCTCTGTATTAAAAGATTTTTCCTGTGCTTTTATCGCCCTTATTTTATTAGAGTTTTTAAGTCAACGTTCCTTTGGGCATAGGGCCACCATGACAGAGCTCATGTCAGGGCTGGGTATGTTTCATAGCAGCCTGGAGGTGAGTACTGGACAATGAGAAGAATTTGCTGTGCCATCAACGTCAGCGTACAGGTTTAATCTTTTGTGGAGATGTAAGGTGCTGTGATTAACCTTTTGCTTTTAGTATTAGCTGATGGTGTGCACGTGTGGGGAAGGTCATGGCTTTTGTTGCTTCCTCATCTGCAGCCATGAACCCGCTGCCCTCTGTCTGGTTTGTTGGCATGTGGAGCACGGCAGCATGCGCAGAACTTCTTTGCTTCCTGAGCTGTAAGTGGTGGTGAAGCAGGCAGCACCTGATGAAAGCATGCACCTAATTGGATTTTTAGATCATGCTTTAAAAATATCAGATTTTCAAATACTCCCATGAATGGGCATTAGTACTGAGGGGAAAATGTGGCTGGGTAGATTTTTGAGTCAAAATTTAAGTAAAATTAAAAAGAGATTACCGAATGTAATAGTATTAACAGAAATGCTGTTCTGAAGCAAAGAACACATGTGAGAGCAGCAGGCAGAGTGCACTCCTGTGTGCTTACCACAGCTTGACATAAAGGCAAGAGCACTGTTCTCATAGTCATGGGAAAAGGATACTGACGGAGCTGTGCTGTTTTAGGGTCAGTGTTCCTATCACTGACTTCAAAAGGTTACATCAGTGATGTATGAGAGAGGCTGCAGCTGCTGACATGGTTTCCTGGGTCTAACTGGGAAAAGCGAGAGCGGTTTAACTGCAACAGTAAGGACAATTCTCAATTGTGTATCACTCTCAGTGCTGTTAAGAGAGGAGTTTATTAAGCTTGTCTTATGAGCATTTGAGTCTGCCACTTTATGTTGCTACTAAGTGTGCTTTATGAGATCTTATTCATTAATATTTTTATTGTTTGTGGTTTACCACTGGTTGCTCTTGGCTATAATTTTTGTTCTATGCTTGACTGCTTTTCTTCTTTTCCTTTCTGCTGAAATGTTATTCGGGGCAATATCTTAAGGGAGACACTTCCACCTGTGTACTGGGCTGGGAAGCATAAGTAATTACTTTGCATTCACTGTGAATTTTTGGCTGCTGTTGGACAAGCACTGGAAGTGACACTACTGCAAAAACAGCGTCTGCTTTTCCTGGGCTGTGATGGTGCACAGATCTGTTGTGACACAACAGATCAGTTCAGAAGACAGTCCCAGATGAAGTTGGGTTTGTACTTAAAGACAGAACAGCCACAAAGACTTGGAAGCCATGGGAGAATTTTTTAAATGTTGTACCAAGACTGATAGAAAAGGGAAATTTGTTTAATATTTTCATTTTGATTTTTACAGCATTGCTGGTTCACTTTGTTACTGACTCTTAGTGCTAGAAGTAAGCTGCAGGCTACCAGGGTTGCCAGTTCTGTTCTCGTGAACAGAAATGAAAATAGATAAACCGCTGATGTGTCAAACAAACGCTGCTTGCTTTATCTTCATAAAATATCAAAAAGATTCTCGTAATTTCTTATTCTGAAAGAGACTGATTTTACTGCATCAAAGACTTTAGCGTGGAGTTTAGAATTGTAGTTAAGCCAAAACTTAACTGGGTTTAAGTGAAAAGCTTGACAGGTGACCTGGCTGCAAAAAATGACATACCAAGAAAGTGTTTAAATTATGTCAATTTATACAGTGTTAATTTCTGCAGAGCAGATCTGAATTCAAGACTGACAATTTGGGTCATGTCTGAAATTGATTTGGGGATTGGTCCTTGTTGCAGATTTAGTTCCAAAGCTGAGTTGTGAGTGTGAATTGAGGATCAAAGCCTAAACATCACTTCATTTCAAGTTTGAGGGTCAGACTGAAGGTTCTTGTTCTAAAGTGTTGAGGGGTTTTTTGTTGTTGTTGCATTACTCCAATTTCAAGTGCAAAATACACCATTGTACTGAAAATCTTCAGTCTTTCAGGATTAAAAGACTCATTGAAGATGAAGGTGAAGCTGTTTGTGTTCTTGTAAGCATTATATGAAGAGACTTCAGTAAGAATAAAAAAATGTAAGTGGCATAGGGAACCCTGGCAAAAGAGAAACATTGCTATGGAGCTAAGAGGTAAGCTGTAGCATTAGTGAGTGAGAACATGCTGGCTCCTCTCAGGGAGGGAAGATCTGGTAGCCTCAAGAGCACAGCAGCTTTGGTAAGGTGTAGTCATTCTGAGATACTGCTGCATCAATGCATAGAGCTGACTTCTGCATTGTTAATTAAGTGAGGAGAAGGCCACCCACTGACAGGCCCCTATAGATGCAGCTTTCAAAAACTGAAGGAAGTGGGAGTCTTCTGTCCTATTTTGGCATAGGGAAAGATGCTTATCTTATCTTCTTAACCTTATTAGCCTGTGTGATGTGGTACAACACCTCAACCAGGAGTGAGGGCAGAGTGAGAATGCCACCAGTGAGGGTACAGGGAAATGCTGCAGGAAGAACTGAATGTAGAGCAGACCCAAACAGGCCATGCAGCTGATGCAGACCATGTGCAGTCCCATCCAGATCCACTTTCTCATAACCTGCTGTCACAGTTACATGACAGTGGCAATTCTACCTTGACTCCATTGGAGCGCTTGCTTTCAGCAAGAAGCAGTTTACTGTCTCCTAAAAGGTTTTTCTTCTCCCTTTCCAGTTATTCAGTCTTGAGTAGGTTGTAACAGAGCCACTTGAAGATGGTACAGTGAAGAAGCATGTCTGTTTAGAAATTGCAAGGAATTAAACATTTAGCAATAATTGATGTCTCTTTCTTGGCAGAATCCAAGAAGCTCAGAAAGCATTTCATCTTCAATAGTGATCCAGATTTTATCACCACTTCTGTGTTTCTTAAGATCTTTCAGTAAGGATGAGAGGCTGTCATTGCATAAATCCAAGTGTTACCATTTATTAGGAAGGGCAGAGTCTTTGGATGTAGACTTGATGGTGAAATTGTGCAGGTTCTAGGTCACCTTTACAGCTGCCTCGGGCACAGACAGCACTGAAAGCCAAGAGGATCTCTGTCAGTCAAAGCTGTGTTAGATTGTGCTGTCACAGGCTTCTGGGCAGTGCTTTGCCATGTGGACACAGATGAAATGGAAAAGATGTATTTATTTTTTATTTTTATTTTCCAGACAGCATAAGCTCTCTGCACCTTCCAGCATAGCCCTAACAACACGTCATTTTTGGTGGTTCTAGGGATACTTGAGGGGGGTTGTGTGAAACTGTCCCTGATGGCTTTGAACCAGCCCCAGAGTCCTAATTAAGCATTTTAGGTCAGGCACGACTGCTGTGAGCCAAATCCTTTGCCTTTAGTGTTTTGTTGTTTTATTTGATCACTAGACTACCTCTCTATCTAAAATACTGCAGTATTCCCATTCAGCTTACTTGGATATTGTTGAGAGTTCCCATTAAAAATTGTTTTAACCAACTTTTTCTGTCTTTACTGAACTTTTCATCCTCAGCTATCTATTTCTTTCTGAATCTTTGCTTTTTTTTTTAATCTCTTGCTGCAAACAAGATTTTTTCTAAACATATACTGCTTTTTTGTTCTTTCTGCTTTTCCTTGAGCTCTTATTTGTATTCCCCACACTCTCTCTTGCTTGGCCTTATATAGAAGACAACCACTGTCCAGCCACACAGCAGTGGTTTTGTCACAGGAGAGTTGGTGACTCTTCTTTGTAGTGTGTGAAAAGTTGCACTGTCAAAGGCAGCACTGGGTTCCTTGCAAGCTAGTTTCAACTTCAGTTAGTGCATTTATTCAACTAATATACATAGATCAGGTTCTGAAAATGTTTGCAAATGACCTTCTCACCGGGTTGGATTTATAAGCTGTACTCTCTTGCAACCCACGAACTAGCTTGCTTGCTTAAGGAAATTGAAGATGTGAGTCTTGTCAGTTTGTACCCAACTGAGATGAGGAAATGTTCCTCATCTGGCTCCCAGCAAGACAGACAGATTAAACTTAAGTTCCCTTTTCTCAGAATTGAGCTTTCCCTGGTCACTGGGCTGTGCGGTTGTTGGGATTGGTGTACTTTCTACCTTGCAAAGATTCTCTTGTCCAAGAAGATCAGTGAAGGTGACTTTCTGTCTTTCTGGCTGTGCCATTGCCCTCCACTGTTTTTAATCACTTTCCACGAACAGTTCCATAGTTTGTTTTCATAGCTACTTTGTGTTAGAAGAAAATCAAGCAAAATTAATGAGGAAAAAAAGATTGAGAAATTCTTGATTAAAGAACAAATCAAAATAAATCTTTCTCTTGGTTTTGGTGCAGTTAAAACAACCTTTTTTGTTTTGTTTTGTTTTTGTGTGGCTTTGTAGGATCATTATCTGCTGGCTGAACTTCAGCATCTGAATTGGCCAGTTCTCCACGGGAAAGTCGAGTGGCAGCTTGGGTTTGGGCTCTTCTTTGATTTCCATGTTTACAGTCATTATACTACTTTGATTACACTTCTCAGGCTCCTCTGAGATTGGAATATGTCCCATTGTCTGAGGAAATGGAGAATTTCATACATAAAATATTTACAAGTACTAATGAGTTCTCAGGCCTCTAATCAAATGGCAGTTATATATGTTATTTAACATAATCTGCTCTTCTGGGATGATAACCAGTCCTTCCCAGACACCTGTTTACTCATCTAACTACATAGATCTTGAAGAATCTTGAAAGACCATCACAGAATCATCCCAGTCATGCTGAGTGTGTCTTGATCCACCCACTTATCTTCATCCTTTGCTGCTTATACTTTGTGCTGCTGCATATAACTGAGACTGTATTAGGATCTCTATGCAACAGGAAGTTTGCAAACGAAGTAGAGCCTGATTCAAGCACAATCTCTGGAAATAAGAAAAAGCATGAAAACTTGAATTCAGGACTGCTCTGTAAGCCAACCAGTTAGGTGTGAGATGCTTCCTAATATGTTCTGTTGCAGGGAGAATGGAGATTGGGATCGAATCATTAGAGGCGTGTTTTGATGTCTGGACCCCATTTGCATTGTTAGACAGTAGGTCTAACCTGTAAGATGAAGTTTAGAAGGCTCTTTGAATATAGGTTAGCTCTAGTGTAGTGAGCTAAAAGCTTAGCTTATGTTGTCTGTGTTGTATTTATGAAATTCCTCTTCTGTTCTTTCCCCATCCCCATGCCCCTCTGGTTATGAGATCAGTGACCACTTGCAACTCATTCTTTTTTTCCCTTCAAGTTTCTATTTTGTGATTTTTTTGGTTTTGATGTAATTTGGCAATATGGGAGTTCAGTTGACAAATTTGTGACCACCGTGTGGGATCTACAGCAGTGTCTAGTAATAGCTGCTTATGTGCAGTGGTTTCCAGCTTTTCATTCATTGTTCCTTGGAGCTCTAGGGCAGCTTGGAAAAAGCCAACAAAGTGATATAAAGAAAGAAAGCTTTCTCTTGGTATTTGACCAACTCTGAAGCTTCTTAAGAGGTGGCCTATTCACTGGGAAACTTGAAGGACTGAGTATGGAAAACCAGAGAAACATGGGTTTTAGGACAGTTGATTCTTTTCTCCGTGCTGCAGGGGCCACAGTGTACTTGAAGGAAGGAACTTGAGTTTTCCCCAAATTTTTATTCAATTACAAATTTATAGTAGTGTTAGATACATAAGTGGGGATAGTGAATGGGGGAAAGGACTTCTGAAGGCAGGGCCTATGTATGAACTTCTTGCTCTTAAGAATCCTGGCTGTGTTTTGAGCCCAAGTCTTAATAGGTCATTGTTCCAGGTCACCTTGCTGCATGTGTCATATGGCCTTTCTTGCTCAGAAACAGATGTTACCCTTCTCCCAGACAGAGGGCCAATCTGGTTGACTGTGCCTCAGCAGAACCAGTGATTCTTGGTGGAAACCAAGATCCTAGAAAATGCTCTCTAAAGAAAAAAGCATAGAAAGTTAGGCTTATGTACAATTAGCCTTCATACAAACTGTTGTACCCAAACCTAACCTGTTTAATAATGGGTAACTAGAAGGCACTGGAGCATACCAGTAACCTGCAGACAGAGATGTGGAAGGTTATGGGCAGTGTAACTGGTTACTGCAGTGCTCTTTGCACTTCATCTTATAAGTGTGATAGTGATAGTAATAGTAAATAGTGTTCAGCTGTGAAGATCTTAAATATGGCCAAATAATGACTATGTGGATGTGAGGTCAGGGAAGGATAATGAGCTGAACTAAACAGACCTCCTTTAAATGTCTTCAGGAAAGAAAAAGGCAGCAGAAGGTCTGAATAAAATACAATCAGTAACAGTGTGGGAGAAGAAAAATAGGATCATAATAAACCCCAAACAGTAGTTGCTGAGAGGTCCTGAAGTGTGTTGCAAGTTTAGTAAGTTTATACTGGCCAGGACACTTCCTGGGAGTAGATGAAGACAGGCATCACAGCATGGAGCAGAGACAGCTGGCCAGGGGTGCTTGTAGTTCTTCAGTGACAGATATTGGAGCCAGACATGGGGTCTGTAATGTCTCCTCCTGCAGGGAAGAACCATGCAATAAAAACGGATTTAGCAAGGAAGCTTAGGAGGCTTGCAGTGATAGGCAGTCTTTGACTGTGTGAGTTTGACAAAACAAAGTGGTTAGATTAAGTTGTGTAGATGAGAAGACCAAGATTGTTTCAGGTGAATTCAATAGTGTGACAAGCAGGCATGCACCCTGAGATTACTGAATCGTTAAAATAAATAATAAACAACCACCCACAAAACCAACCCAACTTGTGGGTACTGCAGTCAGTAGTAAAGCACATCATGTATTTCATCAGGGTTCACTGTTGAACTCCTCAAAGCACAATAGAATGCAAATAATAATTAACATCTTCAAGGCCATGTTTCGAGGTGAAGCATACACTGTTAATGAATGAAGGCTTGAGGAAATGGTTAACAGAGACCTGTTTGTCAAATAATGGCTTGCTCTTTCAGATCTGTTGTGTATCTCCGTAAATAAATGCATAGGTGAATCAATGCCCTGAAAATAGGATGTAAAATATATTTGGTTTTTGTTCTCTTTCTGTAAGTGATTCATTGACTAGTATTTGAGTAAAGATCAAAATGTAGTGGAGCATAACAAAAAAGGATTCATTTTTTTTCCTCCTTAACTGACTATTGGCTGCCCTAGCATTTTCTTTTTTCATTCTGTTGGGTGGCAGAAAACAAAGAAGGAATTTCAGTCATATTTGCTGAGTCTACTTAATGGGCTGGGAGGTCAGCTCTCCCCACTTCCAGTTCTCAACTTGCAGCTGAAAACTGCTTATGGAAATCAAATACCATGGCTTAAAGAAAGTTGATTCTTAACTATGTTCAAAACTTGCATGTTTTGTTTGCAGAGAGAGTGCCTCATTTGGGAATGGAAACCTGAAATACCAAACCTTTTATATCCGTACAATGAATTTTGTTTTTCTTCTTGTTGCAGAGAGGGAAGGTGGTTTCCATTGCTTGGGATCTGTCTACAAGAAGAAACTTCTGCACTATGCTTCTCAGGTCAAAAGCATTACGTGAAGCATAGTGCTTTATGAGTCTCCAAGCTTTGAGCATTAAAAGACTTGATGTTTGCTGCTTCCACTTGTGCCTTTGTTTGAAAAACACAGACCTCCTTGCTGTAAAGTTCCCAGGGCTTTCCTTTATCACTAGCTGCAAGTGTGCTCTGCAGCAGATGAGATGAAACTGCTTTTAATCATGCCTACCGTAGCAGCACAGAGAAAGAGGGAATGATTTGAATTAAAAAGGGTGGACGTAACAAATACATGTACGTTGGTGTAAGAAGTTTAGAACCAGTGGAAGAAATTCTGTGAGGAAGGAAGAAAAAACATTTTAATGGTTGGTGCTTTTTTAAATGATGTCATTCAGTATGTCTATCTGCAGTAGCAAGAAGTAATGATCTGTACACAAAAGGACTCCCCAGAGAAACTGTCCTGTGAGTCATGCCTCCATGAAAAAGAACAAGCCCTAAGAGATTCATGATCGCATTCTTACCCCTACATTTGCTAGGGTGTAGTACTTAGATACAAAACTCAGTGTTATCTCTCCCTTTTGTTTTGTTTCACAGTCTGTGCCTGAAGAGAAAACACAACTAGATGGTTTAGCTCCATGCCACAAAAAACATAATGCATAAATGAGTGACGGTCGTTTCTTTTCTTGAGTCTTACATATAGTGCTGAGTTTATTTATTTATTTATTTATTACTATTGAACTAATTTTGCTTACTCCAAGGCTCTAAAATACCACAAGATTATGGCAGGAGTTCATGGTGCTTATGTATTGGCTTTCTTTAGCAAAATCGCATCTAGGAACCCCCCAAAGATCTGTAAGGCAGCAGTTGGACATAGACTAAAGCACAATCTGAAATGCAGGAGCAACTGAAAGATTGTCAGGGTTATGACAACAGAGTTTCATTTTAAATGGCTACTGTGATAATGAACTGCCTTTTCCGAGTAAAAGTCAATTAAATGAGTGCTTTACTGTGTCTATGGCTAAAACTTGTTTGAGCTACTGGACACCACTGGGCATTTACATGCTTTTCTGTGTCTCTGCAACAATTAATTTTCCTCTTGTCCTGCGGGCTGTGTGAACCTTCCAAGGGTCATTGGACCATTGACTCTTCTTACCAGAATGTGGCCATGAGAGATTAGCCATCATATAAAGCTATATATTTTAAAAATTGATTGTTGAGTTGAACAATGATCTCCAAACTGCAATTTCTCTTCCATAGTATAGAAGTTTTAAGATGCTCGGTTTAGCTCAGTATAGATTCATAGATACATTAGGTTGGAAAGGACCTACAAGATCATCTAGTCCAACCATCCTCCTATCACCATCTCTACCACTAAGCTACTAAATCAAATCCCTTAGCACCTCATCTAAATGCTTCTTGAATAGCATTAGGGATGGTGCCTCAACCACCTCCCTAGGCAGGCCATTCCAGTGCCTGACCACTCTTTCAGAGAAAAAAAAAAATCATCAAATCTAATCTAAATCTTCCTCGGCACAGCTTGTGGCCATAAGCTCAGTATTTTTGTTTGGCCTAATTACAGTGACTTGACATGTTAGAAGTTGCTACCTTCTGGCAGATCCTACATCTCACAAGTGGCTTGGAACAGGTGATTTCTGGTTCTTTCCAAGAGGCCACTTAAGACAGTGCTGTTCTGCCCCATTACTACTGCTCCTGCAAGCAAATAATCATCTCACTTAGGATGTCTCGGCATTACCCTCACCTTGCAGTTGTCCCTTGGATTGCTGGATATGTAGGGGGACAAAAACTTGTTTTTTAAAATTGATAGCAGTTCTCCTTTTTTCAGTATCTTTAATAGAAGACTGCCTATTGTCACTGTCAGGTGAAATAAGGCTATTTGGCACCGTATTACTCAGAAAGGTCAAACTTATGAAATACCACAGCGAATAGCAGGTAAAACCAATTGCTGTTCATCTCTTCTGTTTTTCCTAGTAATTTAGGCTAAGTGTGCTAAGCATAGTACTGCAAATTGCCCATCATATTTCAAACAAAGCATTACTGGTTATTTTTGGTCATGGGAGTATATAGGTTCGAAGCACTTAAATTGTGAAATTCATTTGAGAAACTCCAGGAAGAGTTGCTGTTGAAAGACAAGGATGTACCTTTAACAACAATCTAGCTGTTTTTCCATGTTCTTTAATGGACTGAGTTAGATACAGTACTATGTCTTATTTCTTGTTAAGTAGCTTAACAAGAAGTACTTTCGTAACGCAGTAGCTCCATTCCAGATATTTGCAGAATGGTGGAGGTTGAAAGGGACTACTTGGGATCATCTACTCCAAACTTTCTCCTTCAAGTAGGGTCACCTAGAGCACATTGCCCAGGATTTCATCCCAGGTGAGTTTTGAATATTTCTGGAGAAGAAGACTCTGCAACCTCTCTGGGCATTTTCCAATGGAAATATGCATGTGGTTTTTATTTTCTACCAAATTCACTACTGCTTTTCACTTGTAGCTTGAATCTCCACATCACTTCTCTTGCATGGTTATGGGCTCTGGTGTGTGCTATGTTTTGGCTCCTGGGGGTGAGAGCTGTTCATGATGCCCAGGAAGAAGCAATGGCACTGACAGCCTTGCAGTATGTGTGATATCTGTCCTCCTTTGCTGTGGGCTATGCAGGTGTGAGAAAGAGGCTGTGGGGTTCAGACTGCAGAGGTGTTTGTCATGTATCATCATAAGACTAGAGCATCTGAAGCAGACTGACTCATCCTCTTCCTAGTGACTCACTATATGTTGTCATTTTCCTAGGTGGAAAAATAATTTCTAACGGGAATGCTGAGAGCCTGACCATACATACCAGTTTCTATCAGCAAAAGGCAAATGCATATTTAGAAGTATTTTTATTACAAGAGTCTGAGGAAATGTATGCTTAGTTGGTTTGAGGCAAGAACTGAGTCAAATTGTGTAGCTGTTTCAACAGATAGGACTGGGGGAGGATGCCTGGGCACAGAAATAAAGCAACTTGCTCACAGTCATTTTGGGGTTTGGTGTGGAGTCATGTAGACAATGCATCTGCCCTGATTTGTCTCCAGTGCTGTATCTTGTCATTTGCCACACCTCTCGGGTGTTTCAACTGAATGCCTTTAATTTAGTATGCCAGCATTAGTGGATTTATTTCTCCATGTTAATTGTATTTGATAGTTTTACTTGTTTTTCATCTCTGATGATCTGAAGAGCCTCTTTCTGTCCCAGTTTATTCTGTTTGTTTGCCTACTTTAAGTAAGAGACAAGAAATTTTCTCATAAGAGCTTTCATGCTTGTAGATAGGCTGTGCTGTGGGTCCAGCTTGCACTCAGATAAGATGCAGCTACGCGTGGTTCCCCAGCTCTGTACTTGGACCTTCACAGCTTGGTGTAGATGGTTTTGATATTCAGCTTGTTTTATCTTAAACCTTTTTTTTTTTCATGAGTCAAAGAGTCTTCGGAGTAGTTCAGCATCTGAGCAAGGGCAGCATGAGGAAGAACTTCTCTTGCATCTGTCTGCTTTCAACACATTCCTCCTTCAAGTCAAATGAAGTATCTTAAGTGAGGGAGGTGTTCAGTGAGGCAAAGCAACAGACACTACTAAACATTGTACTGCAGAATAGAAAGTGTTTTGAAGAGGAATGAATAATACAAATGCAGTTCATGTTCCCATTGCCTAGTCATGATATCACATTCAAGAGTTTTCAGTTTCATCAGAATGAACTGAGGTAAAGCACTGAAAGAGGGCTGGATTCAGCCTGTGGAGGATGATGTGTTCTGATCAGGAGCAGAAGCAAAAGTCTGTTTGAGCCATGACGGTGTTTTTGCAAGATGACTTTTTACTTGCTTGACACTGCCTTGCAGGGCTCCTGTATTTAGACCAAAGTGCTTCAAACTATTCTCCAGCTCACCAGCTCTTTGGTAATGTGAGCAGCTCTTCTCTCCTGTATGTCTGTGACCTTCACAAATCAAAGTGTCTGTGGAATAAACAGAGATGATTTTCAGGTATAGTTTTTTATTTGCTTTGTCCAGCTTCAATTGTCTTCAACAGCTGATTTAAGTAAGGTTTACAATCCACTGATTACTTCTCAATGTTTTTATAAGTGCATCATGTATTAAACTTGAGAGTAACCCTCACAAGATTTGCCATTTTAAGTTTTGAATTTTCTTACATTAAGGCTTCCTTTCTTTTACAAAATCTTTTTGAAAGCTATTAACAACTTTCAGCTCACAAAACCTACGTAAAAATTTTTTTGCTAACTCCAAATTTGTTAAGCCTATGTTAATGTGAGGAGCTGCTTGTTTCTGAGGCATTTCTTACAAATTTACTTTAAAGTGTTTAGAAATGTGAGAGAAATACAAAAAATGATTCAAGACACTCTCGTGTCTTGAAGTATTGTAAGGATTTGTATTGTATTCCTTGTAAGGAATAGTTGACAAGGCTTGCATAGAGTTCACCTAAGCAACTTTTTCCATGTACCAGGTATGGAAATGTGATGTATGAGGGATAAAAACCTCTTTTAAGAAAGGTTTTGTCATCTATTCTTTATTTTAGAATTTCAGCACCAGATATGAGATATTCTTTTTTTGTTGTTGTTCAGATTTCATTTAGGTGGCTGAGAAAGAACTAAATTTGTGGAGGAAAAAAGAAAAAAAAACCAACAGACAACAGCAACAACAAAACTGAATTATATGTCATAGTGAGATATTTTTTTTGTTGTAAATCTGAGGTGTCAGTGCTCAAAGAAACTACCCCAAGTCTCGGTTCTCAACCCTTTTTTAAATGGTCCTAGAGGACTTCTGAACACGTTAGTGTTTTGATTTTGATAAGTAGCATGTACTGTATTGTTGCAGTGAACCAGGGGAGCTGCAGGGAAGAAAAGTGAGTTGCATCTTTTCAGACAAGGTAGGTAGTAAAAAGCTGAGGATAATCCCTAGACTCACTGATGCATATTGTAACTGTTGAGAAAAACATCCACTCAGCATGTGCTGGAACAAAGTTAATATATATATATTTCTTAATCTGTCCTGCAGACCCTAAGGATGACAAAACATCCGTTTTGTTTTGGGCAACTCTTCCAGCAAGTTCCTTGGCATGGACACTCCAGGAGTGTGCAGATGGTCAGAACAGAAATAGGAGGTTTTTTTGTTATTTTTTAAAGCCTTCTGAAGAACCAAAGCAGAAGTTAAAATCCTAGTTAATGATAAATCTGGCGTTTGTATATTATTGGTTTTATTGGGGTCTGCTTTTTGGATTTTGCTCCTCAGTTGTTGCTTAGCTCAGAGGAAGGCCAAAGTGTATACTGCCATGTTGTGTCGTGTTTTCCTCCAGCACAAACAGCCCTGTGGCAGCAACAGACAGACAGGCCTTGAGATGCCCATCGGCCATTTCAGTTTCATTTGCCAGTGGGTGAGATGGAAGAAGGAGAAAAATGTTTAAGACTGAGCTGAGTCATGCCAATTTTTTTCTTTCCTACTGAGACATCCAGACACCTGAATCTCTTCAGTTCCCCACTGGAAAAAAAATAATATAATGGCCATCAAGCACCAATTTCTGAAGGCCTCAGGCTGGAGCTGGAGCAGCCCCTCGGGAGGGGAAGCAGGGGGTGGGTCAGCAGTGTCCAACCACAGGACCGGAGGGGAGATTCATGTGACACTGCTATGGTCTGAACCCCAGGGTGCTGGGAACAAGGTGTGGAAGGACTGTAATTTAGTTTTAACTGGCCATGGCTATGTCAGGTGATCAGGCTAGGGACAAAACAAATTAAAGGGCGAAATCTGGCTCCAGCTATTGCTTTAACTGAATGGATTGCATGCTAGCCTTAGGGTTGGGCATTTCTCTGTGCGGAAGCTTGATCATGAAAAGTCACAGCCATTGGGAGTGCAGCCAGTGAACTCCAAGCTGTAACAGATCCCAGGTTTCTGAGCTTTCCCTCAAAAACCTATTATTTAGCCTTTGGTGCTGTTTTTTAAGCCTCTCACTGGGCTTGGCTCTTTTAAGAGCTAATGCTAGTTTTGATTTCCTTGTGGAGTTCACTGTTGAGTTATTTGACATACTACAGGCTTTCTCATAAGGACTTACAGGAAGCTATATTGTGACTTCCCATGTGTTTAACGTGTTGCTATTTTAATGGCTGTAAGGGAAGTGCCTTTCTGGAACACTAACCTTAATTAACTTGCACTTAAAAAGCAAAATGTAGAGCACAATTGACTACAGCTCACTTTTGGTCTACAAAAGAGTAGAGATCTTGTCAGAATTTTGTGCTTTCCAAAAAACTTTTCTTGGAGTGTGAATGGGGAAGTGTGAGGAGGGGGGAAAAAATTAAAATACATAAGCACAGTGTAGATCAAATGCATGATTGGCATTGAGGCAGAAGGCAGATTGACTCAGCAGTCTGTTATTACCTCCTCCCCTCAGTGCAAATGTCTACTGTGTATATAAATGACGAGTCCCGCAGAACCCAGATATAAGACTGCTATTCACAGTAAGTAGCACCTTTCTCTTCAGGTGGTCCCATCAGCTGCAGTGAAGCTACTTGTAGAGAAGGATATTAAGTGGTGCCAGTAAGAGCACAGCTCATCAGCTGTTGCAGCAGATGGGGGCTGTATGATCCTTGCTTCTGCTTGACTCTTCGTGCCCCTCTCTGTTGTTCAGTCACCCTTGTTCAGTCAATTATGATTTGTCTGATTGTGCTCTGTGAATGACTTGGGGGTTGATTTTTAGCCCAACTTGTTTCAAAGGATCAGAGGGAAGTCAGTTAGGCATAGTTTTTTTACTGCCCTGCTCAGTTTTGCAGAAATAACTGTCTTCCTTGTTATGGGGACAGCAATAGAAATAAGTTACCACACAAGCCTCTGATTCTAACTAGCCCACAAGTGCAGCTGAAAGCCCAGGATCTCTTCTGCATTTACACTATTTCTAGTCAGTATCCCAGTGGCAGCACTGACTGTGAGTGCCTGTTGCTCCATCTCCTCTAGAGATGGCTTAGTTGCCGACCAGCCCTGAATCTCCTTCCTTGTTATGAGCATTTTGCTCTGGTGACTTGAAAGAAGATCCTGGCAGGGCCAAATGCATAGGATGCATTTTTGTTGCAGTGGGCAGTGTCATTGCCAGATCTTCTCACACGAGCTGTCTAGATGTCCTTTAATGATAACTATAGGGTGATTTTGCTCAATCTTTATTCCTTAGTGACAGTAATTTATCACGCTTATGTTTTTGTGCTACTAGCACACAGTACTGACATCTCCTGCAGGGCTCAGACAGAGCCATACTGTGTATAGATACATTTAGGAGTAATTTAATGAATACAGAAAGCTGCATGAGGGTCCTCCATGAGGGTATTCTCTTGTTTCAAAGAGATCGCTGCTACTTATGGTAAGACATCTGTTGTTTGTGCATCCTGCAAGACACTGAACAATAGGCCTGTTTTTTGGCAAGCCTCCACAGTCACCGGTTTCTAAGAATAGCATATGGAAGATCTCCACTCAATAGCAGTTGATGTTGATGTGTGCAAGCAGGTGTGTGTTTTAAAACTTTGCTGTACGGAGTCTAAAACCCTTATATGTTACAGTTCCTACTCTGGGCTACTCAGTTCGTAGTCAGATCCTAGTTCAGCACTGGAAAAATAACTTCTGTGTCCCATACACTCAGGTAGATTCAAGAAGCTGCTTGGAGCAGCAGAATTTACTTACACTTACCAGCAGGGTTGTGGAGAAGCTAGTTGACAAAGCCAAATATTTTGTACTAGAAGCACTGTCTCTTAATATCTTTCCTGCCAGCATCTCTTCCATGTTAAATCTCTGGTGTATAACAAGAGCTGAGACATGCATCAGCTTTTTCCTTATGGAGGGACATTGATTGCTTCTCCCACCTGCTGCTCACATTTCCAGGACTTCCAAGAACTGGAGATCTTATGTCAGGTTTGGAGCAGAATTGCCATACCCTCAATGGAAAGAGAAACACATGCAGAGTGAGGGTACAGAAATATCCTCTTATGATTGGAGCAAAAGAAGCTTATGGATTACAGGATATTTTTTTGAAATGCATATCTCCATAGTTAACAAGAACTGGAAATTTCTGTTCCACTGAACATAGACCTTTGAGTGGAAAAACCTGAGACTGTGCTACATGAACTAGAAACTAGAGACTTTGAGCATTATGTTGGTTGATGCATGCTGCTATTTCTCTGTAAGTAGTCCATCTGATGCCTGGAGGAAGATCTGAGACCCAAGGCTTTGAGCCTAGGTTGCATGTATAGGGAAAGAAGAACTCTGCCAATTGGAAACTAGTATTCACAATTCTCTAATTGCTTGGACTGGTAAATTAAGTTAGGAGAAGTTTCTGAGAGGAAGCCATCTGCTAGCAGCCTGACCACACTAATAAGTGATAGAAACACCACGCATGGAAGCCGATGAGTTCCCTGGAAATCTGTAGCTATTTTCTGTTGTAGTGAAGAAGGAACAGGAGAAAAATATAGAAATCAGGGACAAAACTTCAGCTGGTACAGTGTCATCTTTGATGAGGTCTTCAGTAGCAGTTCTTGTGTATAGCAGAAGTTTTATGGATGATCTTATGGAAATGGCAAATAGAAGACAGAAAAACTAACAGAAAGAGACAAGTAAGACTTGTGCCCACAGGTTGGAAAACTATCCTGTTAAGGGTAGCTTCTGAGTGCGTTTTCTTTGCTAAATGGAATATTTTACAGTTCAAATCTGGTCTAGACAGTTTAGCCACAATATTTTAACATTCTCTGTAGATCTTTAAAAAAATTCCCGCCTTTTAGAACAAATGGCTTTTCATTGAATACTCACCCCTACTTCAGCAGTAAGACTAAAACGAAAAGGTCTTTTTTCTTTTTCCTGGTGATTGAGCTGCTAGGAAAGAGAAGAATTGTCCTGTGGGAGTACATGTTGGGGAACAGAAGGAGCTCTTTTCTTATTGAGAGCTACTTATTTATTAACTTTCAGCCCAATAGGAAGCTGCAGGGGTTCCAGCTAGAGTTATCTTTGCTTTGAGGCAAAATCTGCCCTTGTGAGTTCCTGTATGAATCCTCAATAGTTCCAGTTGCTTCAGTGCTGATACTGATTTTAGAAATGGTTCCTCCAGAGCAGGTGACGGATAAAGACTGCCATAATTTTAGTAATTGTCTGTTTTAATCCTTAGTAAGTATAAGAATGAAATATAGCTTAAAAAAATAAATCACAGACATCCTACAGGTTCTCCTTATGTTGTTTGTGGTCCTTGTAGTGAGATAGTTGATACAGCTGAAAATAAGGATGCATGTGAGCTTTTGCAAAACAGGAACCTAGAAAAGGAGTATAGCTGTCAGAAAACAAGAATATTTAGGTAAATTTGCCTCCTTGTTATCCCAACCTCTGTTCTCTGTAGTGGGTTTTGCAACAAGGACAACAAGATTGAGCCTGTGTTTTCTCTGAACAATAAATCCTGCTTAAACACTGGTTAGTATTGTCTCTTAAAAAAATAAAAAATGAAGTTTGCCCCATCCTGTCCAATGTACATAGAATTGAGGTTCCAAAGTTAGTTTTACGATGAAGGGTTATTCTGTATTTTTTTTTTTTTAATATTTCTACATTCATTCTGGTTCCAGGAATATTATGAAAACCATTCTTGAAAAATCCACACAGCTATTTTTTCTGGGCCATCTCCAGAAAACTGTGCCAGCATGTTCAAGTACAGACCCATAAAGTTAGGCACCTGCTGGTAATCTGGTACGATTATGTGCAGGAGATAGGTATCCCTCCCGCATTGCTGCTGGAGTTTTATTGCTGCCATTATCAGCAACACCAGCAAGTACTCAAAGTCCTGAAAAATCAAGTTACTTTATAAGTTAAAAGTTAAAAAAAAAAAGATGCTGGAAGTATTAGTATATATTGAAGTCCTGTAGTGTACAGTGGATATTTCTCTGTGTTGTGCTGCAGTGAATGTCAGGTTTTTAAAACGTTCACAGAACACTTTTTTTGTTGTTTTGTTGGTGTGAAAAGCAAAGCTAGAGAGGATGCTCTCCAGCTGCAGTTACCTTCTATTCGTGGTATTCCCGTGTAGTATGACTGACTCTGTAGTTGAGCCACGATCTGTGAAAGAGGGTAATTACTGGCGCCTGGGGCTCTCATGTATGTGCTGTCTAGGCCCTTGTTTCTATTTTAGTACTGATGAAATATTTCTGGTTCCTGTGCAAACATTAGTTTTGTTTCCCAGCTTTGTGGGTGCTCTGGTAGGCATTAGCCAAATCCCCAGCTGGGGAGGCATTTCACAGCCGCAGGTCAAAGAATTAATGCAGACACGTCCAGAATCAGCCTCTAGCAAGAAACTCAATACTTGAATGTGAAGTGAAAAAAGCACGTGTGCATGGTGAGAGAGGAAAAAAGCTCACCCCCAGCATGGTCTGCCTGAAACATGTGTTGTAGTGTGGATTATGCAGAGATCATGTTATGTGCTGGAATTAGTCATACAGATGTACAGCCTTACCTTAAAAACAGTCAGACCAACAGAAGATCCTGCTGAGGGGATGGGAAAGAAGAGCACACTGTGGTGCATTTCTCATCTTTTGGGGGTTTTCAAAGGAGATTTGCTTGGCTTTCTGGCAGAGGGCAGGCCAAGTGGACTTGAACACTGTGCTGCAGGTGGGGCATGCCAAGGTGGTCATTGTGGTCTAAGATGGCTCTGGAACTTCGGAACAAAAATAGTCTTCATGCTTGGTAAGCAAGCTAGAATACATCCAAGCTTCCAGTTTGATACCATGCTGCCTCTGTAAACCATCACACCCTAACTGGCTATCCTTTCTTTCCTTGGTGACTTGATGCATCAGCTCTTAGCATCTCTGTAGTGTTTGGCCCTGGGCAACCCTGCATAGCTGGGGTTGAATCAGAAAGCTCTGAAGGTTCTTTCCAACCTCAGCCATTTGGTGTGTCCGTGCTTCTAGGTGTGCAAGTGCCCTTTTCACTAGGGTACACCCAGATGCCAAGTATGCTGTAGTCAGAAAACCTTGGGGTGTCCGCAGCTACCAAGTGCAGCGTTGGATGAAGTCTGTGTGTGCTGCTTTTATTCTGGAACCTGCGTGATTGAAGAGGAGAGGATTCATCTGTTGCTTCATGCAGATATTAAGTAACTACTAGTGATGAAAGGATTGCTTTGTTGTAACTGTCATTTCTAGAAAAGTTATTACAAAAAAAAAAATCAATTTACTCTTTCACATCTAATTAACAGTGCTACTTTCATCTCAAGGCTTTCTTATTATTTTCCTTTTTTCTTGCCTGGAATAAAAGTTTTAGAATCAGATGCTAATATTGGTGCTTAATGTTTGGGAAAGGAGAGAGCTTGTATAAAATGTTCTGACTATATTGTTGACTTTGCTTCACACATCAAAGCAATTCATCCTAAAGAAGAAAAAAAAGGAAAGGGAAAAAGATTATTAGGAAAGCATGTAAAGTACAATAAAAGCATTGTTTGATTAAGAACAAAAATTCATAGACCACTCTATATGGGAATTAACTCCAGAGAATTTAAGAAAGCATGTTTCTATAATGAGAACTTAAACTAAACAGATTGGCTCCTTTATGAAGAAAGAAAACATTTGGATGTAGAATATAACTGCTTACGCAAGGAGTACATCTCAGGTCCTGGGGGTTCTTCTCTTCCTGTGGTTCCAAGTTAGTCAGCAGAACTCTTGTCAAGGAAGGGGAAAAGCATATTTTAACAGTGAATGCAGTGAAGCAGTGGCCCTGATTATCAGTGATGTGGTAAATCCTCAGTTTCTTGGAGTATTTATTTGAATTGGATGGGATTCTAAAAAACATGCTCTGTTAGCCAGAAGTTGTTGAGAGAAGGAAAGTTGTGAAAATGGAAGCTTGCTTTCTATGCAGCTATCCAGCCATTTTATTTCTGATGCAAATTGAAAGATTTAGTTAATGGATTCTTCTTGGATTTAAGCATATGTACAGAACACAAAAATTGTTCAAACAAAAAATCTCCAGTCTTTAAAAGGTAATAAGGGAGAAATACAATTCTGCTATGTGTTTATTAAGCAGGATGGCAAAATTCCTACTTCCAAAAATCTCAATTAAAGTCTATGGACAAAGGCTACAACTTGTATTCATTTCTTTATTGAAGCTTCAGCGGACCATATGAGACCAATGTGATTTGGTTCTGGTTTTGTTTCATAGCTGAAAGCTAAATGTGGGGTTTGGAAAACATGTGGTTTCTTGCTGGTTGTAATATGTTTGACACCAAAGGAGAAAAACTCTGGCTTGTTTGTTTGAAATATGTAGCAGTGAGATCGCCACTCAGCTGAGAGCAACCAGGTCATCATTCCATGAAATCGCATGGAAAAGCTTGCAATGTCTATAGAGTTACTTGTGGTTAGTCACAGATGGAGATTACATTTGGACCACATTTTAATTTATTCTGCATTTCTAGGAGGCAAAGTATTAATTAGTGAGAGTATTGGGAGTTTTGCATCACAAATGCAGGGCAGGAATGGCCCTGTCACTATGCCTTTAATGCAAATTTGAACACCAGTTCTGCAGTGTGCTCCTATGGGTTGCCCAGATCCTCAGAATCAGGCACCTGCATCCTCTTGAGATTGGTGCCATCCCACTGAAGGCTCAACCTTCATCTCACCCTACATCAACTGCTTTCTCAGAGCTTTGCAACACCCTGGAAGGATGCAGGAGATGGATGGCTTGGTAGTGCTCCAGGATGACTTCCCCAGGGGTCTTCTCTCTGTGCTTGGGGCGTGTGGACGTGAAACAATCTGGCACAGCGGGAACCTGGTGCTTCACAGGGGTTTTAGCTGATGATACTGTAAAAAGGATTACACAGTAATCAATCTCTCACCTCATCAAGCAAAGCAAAATTTGTCTTTGCAAGATTGAACAACTGTTACCTTCTGCTTTCCATAAAAATAAAGGCAATCTATAAATTTAGAAATAGAAGGAAAGGCTGATGTCTTTTGATCACACTGGCGTGATTTACACCATTAATTTTGTGGGGCAGCGTCCATTTCTTTCAGACACAGGGCAAGATAATTGTCATGGAAATTTTAGGTGAAAACTAAATTGTTTGATGAAGTGATTTTGATTCTCCACAGCAGATGAAGTAGTTCAGTGCAGGACATTAATATTTATAGAGATAGGTAGTGATAGAATTGATTTTGATCACTAATCCTTGTAGCTTTGTAACCATTATAGATATGATTTGTTAGCTGTGTAAATATGAATCAGTGTTTACACAAAATGTTAACCCAGTTAGAGAAAAAACACCCACATCTTTTTATACCTCTACTTTTTATTCAGTCAGCAGTTCCATCTATTTTGCTGTTGCAGAACATCTACCAAAATGGCCCTATCTCATTCAAATGGAAGCTATTAGAAAAAAAATAAAAATCTTTGACCTTTAACAGCAGCAAAATCTGTTCCAGTGCTAATGCTTCCACGTAACCTTTATCAGGGTAATAATGTATGATGGTTGCACTCTGTCCGTCTTGACATTTAATGGAACTTTTATCTCACTTTTTGAATCTACTATTAAAAAAAAAGTAAAAGTAGAGAAAAAATGTGCCTGAAATTTCCAATATAGTTCTTTAAATGGGCTATTTTTGAATAATGGTGCTATAAAAGCAAAGTAAAAAAAATCACAGCTTTTTAATACATTCAGCTCCTAACAAATAAGTGTATTCCTTATCATGCACTTAGTGGATCTGCTTTAAAGCCGTTTCCTAGGCTTGTTGGTATGTAAGATCTGCAGGTTATGACTTGGTGAACTTCTGATTCAGACACTTTTGTTGGTTTAGTCACATAATCTATTTTGAATATTTTTCAAGTTAATTTTTTAGCTTTTAGTTAGTATAAGTTCATGCAGGTGATTTATTACTCATTTTATATTCTCTTTATTTAAAATCTTTAGTCTTGGACACTTGTTTTAAAAAAATTATTACAAAACTATCTATTTAGGCTTCTTTCATATACAGATGGTTCTTTATGGACTTCAGCACGTAAACCATCATGGAAGATGACTTGGAGGTATTCACCTGAGTACTCTATACCTTTAAAAACCTCACCTGAATTCTTAAATATTTCCCAGGCAGATACAGTGCGTCGAAATAGCTCCTTTGTTCACAGAGATTGGAGAGTGTGGCTCAGAAGCAAATGCCCTCTCGAGGACCTTGACTATATTTGTGCTGGACTAAAGTTTATTGAGAATAATTTTTGAATCAAGTTCTCCCTACGAAGCATTTCTCTGAGTTTTTTTAACTGAAAGCTATGCTTGTTTTGTTGTGCACTTACTAATTTTAGCCTAGAAATCTGAGTTGGACTGTTACTATGTGTAGGAAGCAGGGCTGTGCTGCTGAGCAGAAAGCCGGAAAATGTGGAATGCACTGCACCCTGTTCTTCTGCATCTTTTTGTTCTTGTGGGTTCCCAGCTCAACTCTGGGAAAATATCTCCCTTCTTCATTTCCCTCCTGCCCTGCAGCTCTTTGGGACGCTGCGTCTGTGGAATTCAGTTTGAGGAACACATGCACACAGAAATCTTGTTGCGGAATATGAGAAATGTGGAACAAATTGGCAACCTAAGGGATCACTCGTCTGTTTGTTTACAATTTTTTCCCTCCCCTCGTGCACTGTATAATAAGGAAAATAGTGCCTGGAGAGATGAAGGTTTGGAAGCTAAATTGGCCAAAATGAAAACTGGATTGTCACTACAGGGATTTTGTTGTTCTTCAACCTTACCTTGATAGCGTGATTTCTGAGTACTGCTTTACCAAAATTGCATATTTGTACATGTATTCCTTACATAACAGGCAAGATTTTCTCCAACAGAGTCCAATGCATTCTGCAATGGATTTTTTTTGATGAGGAGGTTCTGGGAATTATGTGATACGTTCCTGAGTGTTATCTACTGGCACCTTTCTCCTGATATCCTGTTGGGTACAAATACATTAAAACTTTGTACATTTTTACCTTTTTTTTAATTGTCATTTTTTTTATTTCTAAAAGAAGACATTGGTGCCTGTTCATGTAGGATCACATCAGTAGCCAGTAGGACTGCACGTGAGTGCAAAGACAAGCACAGTGTTCACTGCCTTCAGTGAGCTGTTTTCTCCTCAGCTCATCATTAAAATCTTTCTTTCAGACCTCCTGATGAGATACTGGCAGATGCAGAGGAGTTTTTTGGGATGGGATAGAAGAAAGAATAACCTCAGAAAGTCAGTGAGGAGAAATGGGGAAAAAAAGCAACAACAGCAAAACATATCTACTAAAAATCTTTGTGTGTGTATCTGGTGAAAGTCTCAGTCTAATGACATAAGCTAACGTGGTCCTGTGATCATCTGTAGGTGATCTCTGTAGCTTACTGTGGTCCTGAGAGCAGCTTGGTGTTCCTTTCTGATGTTAGCCTTTCCTTCCTTATCTCTCATGGGTCTCCCAGAAGGTGGTGTTTTTCTTCAGGCTAGTTGGTTTTCCTTACTAGTGCTACATTATGTTTCTTTTTTTCTAGTTGAACCCTGCAGCAGGACATTAGAAATGCCGAAGTGTTGAGGGTACACTCTGTAGTGAAAATGCTCAACATTTATTCTGTGTGAATCTTTCTTTCATCTGAGATTCTAAGAGAAGCAATGGCTAAGGGATATATATATATATATATGTAAGACAGGTACAAGATTCAGGATTACTCCTAACAGAAGCGAAGGAGATAAAAATATAGAGGAGAGTGTTTCTGGATGGTTTGATTACACTGATAGAAGTGTATCTTATTGTATCTTATCACCTGTGAGCATTAACAGTCCGTGTAATTGTCAGACCATTCATTAATTGCATTCACACAAAAAAAAAAAGTTTTCTTTCAGCCTTATTTAGCAGAAGCCTTCATTTTCCCTGCTGCCTTTGTAGTCGTGGTTTTGTGGAACATGTACTTGTATGGCTAAAACAAAGCATCTGTAAGCCAGCTGCAGGCAGCAGGATCAGAGGTGAATGAGCTGACTTGGGTGGATTTTACAGCAACAAAGTTGGAAAGAGCATTTTATCTCCCCTGGGAGGAGCGGAGCGTTTGGGAAGCTCTGGTTAAGGTGTTGCTGGACATCTGGGTGTCTCTGCTGGTGTTGCTGAGGATTTGGATGATGCAGGCCGAGTTTTATAGTCATGCTTCCATTACTTAGCACTTCTCATGAAAAATATCCTCCTGAAGGCTGTAGACTGTTTTGTGGAGAAGTGCAACTTGACAGCTGTGGGTGGATTTGTGAGGTGCAGTGTGCATTTATAGAGCAGTGTGAGTGACGGCGATGCTGGCAGCTCCTGGCGGAGGTAACACGGTGTGTTCTTGGCACTGTGGCACAGAGAAATGTTTCATACCCTCCTCAGTAGCACTTAATGACGTATTCCAGCAATCAAATCAATTTCAGGCTTTTTCATAATTGTTGTATACATTAGGTATTTGCCAGTGTTCTAGGCACAAGGAGTGAGTTTGGACATTTCCTGCAGGAACTGTCAGAGTTGAACAGTTAGGATGGACACTTGGGAAATTCAGAAAGGAAAAGTACCTTGACTGTTATTTCTTCCTTCTTATTGATCTGTGCTTCTGCATTGAGTGGTGGAAGATTTTTGAATAAACTAATGCAGAGAAACTGGAAAAATTTGTCTCACGGAAATGAATGTGACAGTGTACTTGGTACTTTATCATATTGGAAGAAGAGAAAGGAGGATCATCTCACAGTTCACTTTTATCTTATGTGTTTGTCTGCAGAGCAGACTTCAAACCTGAAGAGTTAATGTCAAGAAATGGGCATATGTAAGAACATATTGATGTGTCAAATTTGAAAACTAAAATCCACACAACAGAACGCTTCTAGAAATATGTTGGATAAATACTCAATTACCTTAAGTGGATCTCTAGATGATTATTAATTTCCTTTTGTGTGTGTGTGTGTGCGTGCTGTTTATGCAATATGCTTTCTGGTTTACACTCCTCATTCTGTAGTTTCCAACAGAAGCACCTATTGCAGGTTTGCCCATCCTTTTCCGTTGTAACAACCTGTGCTCTATGCCCTGATTAGGAGCCTGGGGAAGCATCTTCATTTGCTTTCAGACAACTGCAGGGTAACTTTGCTACCTGACAAAGGCAGCAGCAGAACAAACTTCTTGAAAGAATACATATCCTTTACAAAGATTAGGATGTGCCTCCTCTTTCTAATGGAAATTGTATTATTCTTGAGAAAACTGTGTGCCAAAACACTGATGTCAGAAAAGAGGTTTCCTAACTTTTTCATGCTAAGGTTTTGGGGGAATGAGGATCTGTTCTGCTATTTAGCAAAACAATGCCTTATCTGTCACATTGGGCACCATTTTGTGAAAACAGGACTCTCAAACTACCTGAGATAGTGGTTGAGTTACAAAGCTACAAAATAGAAATAAATGGTAAACTAAAATCCTGAGGAATCCCATCCCATGTTGGATAGGTACAAGTCTGGAGTGATAGATGTGTATATGCTTTATTACCATGAGGCCGTTCCACTGGGTCTAGCTGGTGTTGAAGCAGCATAGATCTGTTGTTTGTCTATATCTGAAGAAAAAAATGTTATAAACTTGTTGACCTTAGAATGCAAGTGTTAGCTGTGATCATTCAGTGTCACAGCAGGATGCTGTATAAAGTAAGTGTTGCTGAAAGAAGTGTTTCCACTTGGGAATAGTGGCATCCACAACTTTTGCATCACTTCTTCCTGATACCCTCTGTAAAAGGCATCCAAAAGCCCAGGTGAAGGATAACTTCCTTCTTTTGAAAATAAGAATAATAATAAAAAAAATTGGAATTAAGTTTTTCTGGCTGCCCTGAACTCCTATGATAAGATTGTATCCCTTAAAAGGTGCAGTAGGAGATAGCAACTGACCAGCATGCCAGCTGCATTCCCAGGTATTCCTGTGATGAGCAGAAAGCAGATTGCTTTGGACAATCCTTTGCAAGACAGAACGAAGACATTTTCGTCAGATTAGTGTTGTCTGAAATCCACATGCTTCCACAGCATTCACTGGCTTTGAGGCAGTGGTAAAATGTCTCTCCAGAAATGAGCGTATGAAAGTTAATTGCAAAGGCACTGCAGATTTCCTGGCTTCATCAGTGTGTCTTAAAATTTTATTTTCCTTTTCATGGAAATGTCATCTCTTATTCATCCTAGAAAAACCTTCTCTTGGGGAGAGGGCACGTTGGTGGGGACATTCAAGAAAAGGTGCTATTTGCTTGGTCAAAATGTACCCTCAAATATTACTAAAAATTGAGACCGTAGCTCTGCAGTACACAGATAGTTCAGTAGAGCAACAGAGTTTACTTTTAGAAAACTGAAGACTGTCTTTTGTAACCAAGAGTTTCAGGAAATCTTGTTTTTTCTCCCGTCTTTAACTTCAGACCAGTAGATTAGCCAAAGGAAAAGAAAATCCTTTTTCTGTTACTTGAATTATCTTGAGTTGTTGATAGTAAAAATTTTATTCATGTAGTATCTAAACCTTAGCAAAAAGCTGGAACAAAGCAACTTAATTTTCCACCAGTCCTATTATCACAAAGATATCAAAGTCACAGGAAAGAGAATATTCTGCTGTAGGTGTCCTTATACCCTCCAGGCCTCAGTTACAGTGTTTTATGTCTGCAAAGGGCTGTGTGTGGAAGATTTGGAATCTGCAGATTCTTGCAGAGGAGTAGCAAATCCCTCACAGAATCATAGAACTGTAGGGGTTGGAAGGGACCTCCAGAGATCATCGAGTCCAACCCCCTGCCAAAGCAGCTCCATAGCCCAGGTTGCACAGGTAGGTGTCCAGGTGGGTCTTGAATGTCTCCAGAGAAGGAGACTCCACCACCTCTCAGTGCAGCTGTGCCACTGCTCCGTCACTGCACTGGGAAGAAGTTCCCACGCACGTTTGTGCAGAACTTCCTTTGTACCAGTTTGCGGCCATTTCCCCACCTGAAAGTGTGTTCAACCTTCTTGATAAGTGATGTTTTCAAAACTATTATAATTCTCCTAATTAACTAGAATGTTCTTTATAATTTTGTGTCAGCAAGTGCAGTATGTGAATTGGCAGGCACAATGGAATAAAGTCAAGTTCCTCTGCCTCCCAGAGGATAAAGTAGGCTTCTGAGTCTGTTTGGACAAGATTGACGCTGCTTCACAGAACACAGAACAATTTGCTTACTTTATTCTGCTTCCTTACGCCACAAACAAGAAATCATCTACTATAGAAATGGAGCTAGGGCACTGAGCAATAATCACTGTCTCTTCCTTTCACCCTAGAAGCAAGGTTAACAGAGCTTGGGAAATTGCTTGAACCAGATGGTGGAGGTTGAATTGTGGAAGCATGTACAAAGCTCTGAGAAAAATCTCCTCAAGAAATTAAATCCTTCCAATGAAATGTTTTCCTTTTCCCTGTGCAGACAGCGTCTGTATCCTGCGGTCATACTTTCAGTGCAGAGCTATAGTCTATTGTCATCCATTTCCTAAAAATTAGAGACTAATGAATATCCCTTGCTTGAAAAACAAAACAAATGTGAAAAAAATGTATGTGTATGTAACACCTGTGTTATTCCTCTTATTTAAGAAGTGCTTTGGTTCTTTGAGAAAAAAATAAAATAAAAGCAACTTAAAAAACAATTAGTCTGACTTTCCTTGGCATTTAATTACTTGTGTAATAAATATTTATATGCTTCTCCAACACACACATATCATCTTTACATTGTATTAAGCAGCAAGACAATCAATATTTAATTTTATGCAAGCCCTAGGCAAAACATGAAGTTAATGAAGTTTACATTCTTGCCAGATAGTCACTAGGGATTTGTACTTGTATTTTAGCCAGCGTAATGAATTGGTGACTTGTAGACATGATTAGTTTCTAACAATTTGATGCAATTGGAGTGATTGTTTAAGATGAAGGGACATGGTTTACAGTCCTTTAAATATGTAAGCAGAGGATAGCTAATGGTATTATTTATCATCCTAAGATGTATACTTTTTGAAACTGATGGAATTGATGTTCACATGATGATCGTCCTGCAGGAGGTATGCTGCCCTTCCTCATCCCCCTGCACATGGAAGTGGTTGATGCATATTTCAAACAGATTTGCCCAAACGTATAACCACGTTACTTATTAATATAAGCAAAACAGGAGGCTAAGCCTTGATAATCTTCAGGACAGGGTTTAATCCATTAATTGACTCCACTTTATCCCCCAGCTGTAATTCCATCAGACATGCCTCATCTCAGTATTTACCTCAGTCTTTCCTGATGCCAGCAAGTGTCTTGCTGCCTGTGGTTTTGACACGGGCCTCAGCAGCTGCCCTCTCTCAGAAGGGACATGGCGTGCTCCTCATCCTTGGTGCTTACCTGCCTTGGCTGGGAAATCAGTCTGGAGGTCTCCCACTGAACTACAGATCCCACTGATCCTCAGCTGGAGGGAGTAGGGAAAAATGGGGTGCTGTCCTTGGTGTGATATCTCCAGCTCTGCAGTGGGGGTTCCTTGCCTCTCATTACGTGTATTGGATAAAAAGTAGTAGCCATTGTTAAAGATACCAGAAGTACAAAAGAACTTGCCATAAGGAATTGGAGGAAGATAAAAGGTGGCAGGATCTGAAATGATGTGAAGGCTGAAGGGATGCTCCAGGAGAGGGAGCTGGGCTTCTGAAGTGAAACAAGAGGGGGGGATACTCTGGGTTCATCATAGGTATTGATCTTGATAACACAGTTGAACAGATTCTTCTTTTAGAAAGCATGCCAGAAATAGGCTTGACTTGCTCTAATTAAGAGTATTGTTAGATGATATTTATTACTAAGAACTTATATCTATATCCACTGCAAGTTTATAAAAAGGAAACAAAAGTTTTCATGATAGTTAAGCTGTCCAGGCTACAAAACCAAATCCAGTTTCAAAGAGAGTCCAAGCTTGAAAAGTAAAAGCTGTTTCCTTACTTACCGCATCATTTTTCATAGAAAAATATTGTACTATTTTTAAAATTGTGATGTTTGTTTGTACGTTCTCCTCCTTAGAGCTAAGCTGTATCCCTGCCATGTGCCAGTGCCTGAAGGGTGTGAGCAGCTCTGGTTAGCTAGGTTCTGCCAATGTGCCTTCAGTGTGCAAAGAATGATCTGAAAAAGCTACCAAAATGGTAAATAAAGCTGACCTAGAGACTAGCTAATTTGGCTGTTCAGAATTGAAGTGTCCCTGAAAGTAAGCTGTTCTGTAAAAATAAATAACCACAGGGATGAAGGCAGTTGGGCTGGAAATTAGGAATTAGCTTTGTAGTAGGACTGAGAGCCAGTTTGAGCAGAGAATGGGTTCTCCAGATGTTAACTATGTTACTGCAGGTGGCTAAGCCAGGGCTGGGCTGTTACAGCTTGGCTGGGGAAGTTTGATGAAAAGATTTGAAGAAGGAATGTGACAACTTGTTTGCTAGTGGCAGTGAGTTGTTTTGATTAGTAAACACTGCAGTTCTGGGGAGATGCATACATCCTGAATATACGACTTAGTGTAAGCAATTAGCACGTACATGGCATGCAGGATGTTTTTATCCTGTTAGTAGAAGAGCAGAGATATCTTGATTAAATAGAAAGAAAAAAATAACCTATTCTTCAATCTGACTGGTCACAGACTTCCTTCTGTTGAAGTAAAATGATAATGCTGTTTAAGAGAAGTTATTTGAAGTCAAAAGTGTCATACTGTTCCTCGCATTTAATTCCCATGTCAAATATCCAGACAGTAGACTGGTTATGGTAACGACACGATTGTTATAAACACAGCACTGGTGCAGACAGAGATAATAGTGCTAGCTGAAGCTCATCACTTGAAAGACCATGGAGGGTGTTAGGAAATAACTCTCCTTTATGCGTTTAGCCCAACACCAGATGTTTAATGGGGTACTTTCACTGCATGTAGAGACAGACACAGGGCCACAGCAAGCTGCCAGCTCCTCAGCTAGATGTGCTAATTATGTTCTCTAGCAAACTTCATATTCCTATCCAAACGTCTGTAAGTTTTGTATGTTCTTGTGTAGCTCTCCTGCCCAAGTTATGGCATTTAGCTGACAATGGGTCCACATCTTCCACTTGATTTTTTTCTTTCTTGGAAGTATTACTTTCAAAGGCCTTTTGCATTGCTGAAGCTATCTCCTTTATTTCTCCTTTAAGCCCTGATCCATGCCATCAGCTTTCCCAGGCTCTTTAAGCTTTGTACTCTGGCAGCACCGCTCCGTGTGTGTTGGCTGCTGCCTTCTTTTCATCAGTGCATCCGGCCTGTGCTTCCTCTGGTATTTTGTCCCAACGTGCTATACCATTCCTCCATAATGACAGCTGCATTTTCTCATTTCTTTTTACTTCTGGTTCTGCTCAGAGCTTGTGATGCAGACAGCATGGAAGCACTTGCCCTTTCTGTGATCCCAGTGTGTTCTCTAGAAGTGTCCTTACCTGCCTTTTCTGTGTTGGATCTCAGTTCATGTCCTTCATTTTGCTGCTAAAAGCCTCCTTCACCAGTTACAGAAGTGGCTTTCACTCGGTGAACTATCTTTCCCTCCTCATTTTCTCTGCCTGTCCTCTAATGTTCTTGAGTCTGGCTGAGTCAGCCAAGGAAGGGATCTTTTGTCTCATGTCCTCTGATCCCTATTATGATTTGTCTTGTAGAACTTGTAAAGAAGTCTGCATTTGCAAACTGCAGTATTTTAGTGCTGTAATTGTTGCTTTAAAAAAAAAAAAAAAGCTACAGTTGAGGCTACTACTCTTGTCAGTACTTCTCGTCTGTCATGATCCACACCCTGGTGTTACTCCTATTTCCTTAGGCCATCTCTGTAGACCAGCTTAAGCCAATTCAAATCATGTGCTTGAGGTGGAATCCTATATCTTTCCACTTCACAGTTTGTGTTATTTCAGCAGTGAGTTAATAAGGCAAATTAAATTAAAAAAAAAAAAAAGGGTGTATTTTAATCAGTGTAGCTTTCTTAATTTAGGTTTGGAAGGTAGGTAAGTCATGTAATCTGTCCTGGATGTACTCTTACTTTTTTTTTTTTTTTTAACATAGAGAAAGAAATGTCAGCATTTTTTTCAGCTATGCCATGAATCAGAAGAGAAGACCCAACTTCTCTTTGTTGAGTATATTTGAAATGCTATATCCTTGTGTCAAGCTGTAGTTGCTTCCATTTTAGATCTTGTCTGTGTTCGTAACTTGGTGAAAAAGTGAAACTTATTTTTTCTCTTTTTGGAGGAATAAGTCCATGATAATCTGTAAATGATTTTGAATTGCAAGGATCCATTTAATCAATCATGTGTTTAGAGATAAATTTAATTGCTTGCTTATGCTTATGTTCAGCTTGCTGTTGGCAGTGTCTGCGGCTGGTATGGCCCACACTCAATACCACTACAACGAGTTAGACAGTGAAGACCTGGATCAAGATCCAGCATGGGACAAATCCCAGCTCCTTCCTTGTGACCCCTAAGAGCCAAGGCTGGCTGCTCTTGGTGCTTCAGTGTCATTATGAAGGGTTCGTGCTATTTGAGAAACCGCTCACCACGTTTAACCTCCTTCCTCCACAAAGCTGTGGTGGCTGCCAGTGCTGTCTCATGGAGGGTTTTGCCATAACAGATTCTGTATTCAGTTCTGAACTTGCAGCCTCACTGATTAACACTTCCTGTGTGCTGTGCTCCGTCCCGTTACATTTATGATGTTTGTAGTGTATGTGTGGCCTTGCTATCTAGGGAAGCTGTAGTTAGGCATTTAGCAGCACATCCCTGGGCAGTTCCACTTCTGTCAGGGTTTTTGTGCTATTTTGGGTTCTTTGTGATATTTTCAGTGGCTTTTCATTTACTGTGGGTATTCTACTTTTGAAATTAACTAGATGTTCCAGCAATCTGTGGGATTTCCAAGAAAAGATGTTATCTTTTTTTTGTGTCATATGCATTTCCTGTAATTGTGGTTTCATAGTCTTTCAAATTTCATTCATATATGAACTTTCTATGAAAGTTTTGTTACAAATTTTGCCTGCTGTTTATAGCATGTTGCTATTCTATATTAGTAATAATGTGACAACATTGAGGAAATTCAACATGTTTAATATTTAACTTAAATATATCTTCATTTTTCTTTTGCATTAAATGTTTTGTTCTTATATGATCACAGTTTTGTTCTGGAGGTAGATCCATAAGCACAGTCACTGTTTGCTGATGGTAATGAAAAGGTAGATGCAGGCACGGTAGCAGCAGGCATTTGTTGCTATTATTGAAGTAGCATTCAGTTCTTTGTGTCAGATTTGGGATAAAGCATGTACTTGTTTTTTTCCTGGAAGAGTAGAAAGAGAAGTCACTATTTTCAATGTTGTCAGGGGACAGTGGGTGAGTTTTTAAATAGGAACCAGAATTTAAGGTGTTCATTTTTCTATTGGTAATTGTTAAGACTTGGAACCAAAATCTTGGTTGCGTTAAATTAATGTGGTGCTGTCAAAGTCAGTGGATTTACTAAGATTTGTACCAGCTGTAGATGTGGCTCTGTGTCTTTCGATAGCACTGGAAATCATTAAAAAGAGCAAGAAAAGCACCTTGCTTTTTTTTTTTTTTTTTCCTCCCACAGATACCAGCACTTCTCTTTTTTCAGCTGAAAAGAAACCTCTACTTACTGGCTCTGAGCAGTAGTGTGCATGCACATCAAATGATCTCAGATTGTGCCTCGCTTCCTCCAGCAAAAAGCTTAATCACCCTTCCGAGGTGGTGGTTCGTTGCTCTATTTAATGAATTGGTCAGGAGAGAGTTAGCAAAATAGCTGTGTGGAAGAGGATACTTGCATAGGTTACTCAGTCAAGCTCTGCTCAGGAAGAGATTGATGCAGTAAACCTGCGATACTCACCAGCTGTCTGACCCCCACGCTGTCTTTGCTCCTTGCCCAGTGAGAAATGTAGTGAGAAGGGCAAAGTACTAAAAAGCCATCAGGATTTACTACCTGTACTATGTTGTTGGTCTAGCTAGGACTGGAATGCACATGACTCAAGGTAGGTTAAAAGTCTTTTTCCACGATGGACTTATGCAGCAGACATATGTACCTGACTTCGCTGTGATAAATATTGTTCAGCTATGGTGTGTGTTCATTGTCTGTGCTGTACCAATGCAGCATTAATCTCTGCATTTGTAGACCTGATGAGAGTCTGTTTAAAGCTCAAAAAGACTTGCTTTGCCAAGGCTTGTTGCCTTGTAACAGCTCCTCTGAGAGGTTCGATGAGCATGGCAGAGTGGTTTCTCTCCTTGCAGATACAGAGGGCATTTATCACAGCTGTGCTTAACTTGCAGCATGCATGTTACCAACACTGATGGGTGTAGTGCTTGTGACATTTTATTAGCTGGGGCTTTAATGAAGTGTAGTTCTAAAGCAAGCAAACAAAGACTACTCTCATTTCAAATCCCAAAATGTGGCAGTTGTCTTCCTGTGACACTGCCTTTCACCTTGTCTGTCTCTTTTTATGGAAAGCCTGCTGACCCATGGACGAGTGGTGCGGATATCGCTGGCAATAATTTATCCTGTCACACACACAGTAAGGAATTCATAGAATTCATCATCAGAAATGTGGGCTCGCATACATTTGTGAAGTGTCAGTTTGACAGAAATACTGACAGCTGGCATCCTTCCAGCAGACCAGTAATTACTTAACTGCGAAAAATGGCAGAAGATAGAGATTTTCTTTTTCCAATGCATTTGTCTAAAATACAGAAATGGTGCTAATGTGATTTAATTCATAGCTCATTGCTGTTACAGAGTCACCTTCAAGCCTTTGGGTCTGTCCTTCTTTCTCCTCTGGCAAGCAATGTACTTTATGACAGGTAGCTCACCAAAGGTTAGTGACTGAAATCAGGTGGTCCTGTACCTTGCTTGGTCTTTGTCCACTTCTTCTTGCCCATATTTTGGGACCAGAGTAGGACTGACTTGGCTACATGCTTTTTACGAATGTTTTTCTCAGGTCATAGAAGCACAGATATTAAGACATTTCTACTGAGGTTGAAGTGTGATCTTAAGTATTTAAATGAGTCATTCACGTAAGGGGAATTCCTACTGCTTCCTAAAATGATCATTTCTCATAATTTGCATTTGTATTTCCATATTCAATTAATCTACAAATTCTATTGCTTTAGCCTTACTCCCTTATTAGCTCTCTATATTAAAATGTGTTTTCAATGCTTGCCAACAGGCCTGTGTTTTAAGCTAATTATGATTGTCATCCTTATCATACTTGATTACTTTTTCCCAAGGACAGAAATTGTTGGGCAAGCGGCATGGGGGTGGAAATTGGTGCTTTGAGCCAACAAATGTAACAGCGACAGAACTGGGACACATTACCTGATGACTGAAATGACTCAGACCACTTGCAGATGAATTGTTTCCCTTGCTAATTTATGCTAACATGGCCCAGAGTTTAAAGAAATTGACCCTCAGATCGGAAGATCTCTTCTATATTTCTAGCTCTGTCACCAATTTGTTTTCTGACCTTCAGTAAGTTATGAGTCACTTCAGCAAGATACTCGCATGGATTTTCTACTCACGTGTATGATGCAAGGCAGGTATTTCAATATACAGCTAAATTCAGGCTAAAGTGATATTCTTAGGGTTGCATAGGAAGGCTGCAAGGGAGCTAGCACTGGGGCCAGATGTGAATTCCACTGCAGTGTACAAAACATGGGTCACATTTGCTTTCTGGGTTAGACTCAAAGCTCAAGCCCATTGTTTTTGAAAAACTTGTGCTCAGAGTTAATAAAAAGGCACAGGGTATATGAAGATGGCAGAGGTGATGTGGAGTAAAGCTGTAACTGGATTTGGTCCTTCACAAGTTAAATTGGTTAGCTTCTACCAAATGACTATGTGCTGCTCTATGTGACATTTAAATGCAGACGAGCACTAATAGACAGATTATTTTCATAAGGAATCTGGTCTCAGCATTTTTTTTGCTAAAGCTTCTCTTGAATGCTCAGTTTTAGACACAGTATATTTTTTCATCAGCTATGTTCTTTTATCTGTAAATACCAGTTGTTTTGCAGTTTAGTAGCTCTAATATTCTTCATGTTAGAATAAGAGTCGTCCTTGCTGTCACTTGTAGTGGAGGAAAGTATGGAAAGAGATAAGCAGTGCTGATTAACGCAAGTGTAGTTTGATGTATACCTTTGAAAAGCCAATAGATGCTCTTACTTGATACCTGACACTTCTGTGTTTTTTCTCTCGAGCTGTAAAAGCAAACTCAGCAAAATAATCCTTAGCTAAAGGTCTCCAGCATCCCCATGGTATGGCTGGGTGAAGCTGTGTAGCACAGAGAGGTCTGGCTTTCCACCTGTGTGGGAGACCCAGGGACCAGGCGTGGGGTAAGAGCAGACTGTGAATGGAGCAGGAGGGGAATGGATCTCTGCTTTTCTCTATCCATCTAGAAACAGTCCCAATCTAACCTAACCCTGTAGCTCAGCTGCACGATTCCTCCAGATAAATGTATCTGACTAACATACTTGCATCAAATTTGTGCTCAGATTTGACATGTGGAAAATAAATCCTGTCTGCCAGTGACCATTTTTCTTCCATATGAATACAAGCCACAGAAGTATCTTCTACTATAGTAATGTTGTCAATCCTACTCTGGGTCTTCCCCCGTCGTCTTATGGCCCAGCCCCAGACTTGTGCTGTAAAGGGAGTGTTTTCCAGCCCGTGGATGAGTTGACTGATGGATGTTTCCAGAGAGTGTGGCCGCTGCTGGCAACCTCCCTGTCCCATCATAGCGGCTTGGAGGGACGTGGCTTGGTCATGAATTTGGCATCAACCAGTAAGGTAGCACCAGCTCGTGTTTTAGGAAATGACTGTAGTCTGGGAAAGCTGCTGTGTTCAGTGCTGGATTGTGTCATTTGTGTTTTAAATAGCATCCTTGGTGTGGCTCTGCCTCAATCCAGTGACAGTGGTTCCAGTGTAATGACATCAGTAAGTTACAGAGTAAGGACAAATCTTTACTGTGAAGTAAAAGTCAATAATTTTTTTTTTGTTTGTTTTCTTTTGGGTTTTTGTTTGTTTGTTTTTTAAGAAGCTTTCTCTTTTGGGGTAGATTTTTTTTTTCTCCAATAGATGTATTTTTTTCTAAGTCTTATTTTTAGTTCATTGCTTTTTCCTTCATGTTCTCTTTCTGTTTGTCAGTCAGTTTGTCTTTTCAATTAACTTTTACTCCACTGCAGAGGAGAAACGTCTTGGGAAGGACAGGAGCTTTAGGGAGGCAGAAGTGTTCTTGCTCTGCTCCACCCTTCTCCAGTCAAACAGCAGTGCACAGTATATGTCAGAAATAAATGGTATCATTAGTGACCATTGCACGTGGCCTGCAGTTTGTGCTGCTCCTGTCCCCTCCATGCAATTTCAGGGGTGAGATTTACACGAGTGCTCATTTGAGGCATTAGTGCATAGACCAGGATGTTTCCAAGGGCCAGATGGTTAGGCTGGCCTTCGCCCCATGCACAGTTAGCATGGTGTCTGATTCTGATGACTGCTTTTAATGGCTACACTTTGCTGGGTAGCTTAAAGTCCTCTTTTGGCTTTTGTCATCTGCACATTATGCTTAATGTGGCCAGTGAAAAAACATTTGTTTATCTGACATTTCCCCCCTTTAATCCTGAGCTAAGCTTTGCTGTGTGGAGGAGGAGTGGCATTGTTTTGAGGGCAGCTGTTCCTGTGGATGAGTTTGTGTAGCTTGGGTAAAGGGTGCAGAGCTCTTCCCATGTTGTGTCTGGGTGCTTGGGAAGAAAATTGCTGTTTGGGTTTGGAGGAACCATTTTGGTCACTGATTTGTCAATATTAAAGTCTATCTGAGCATCTAATCTCTCCTTTGAAGAGAGCGAAGAAGTCTGTGTTTTGTTTTGTCTGCAGGGAAGAAGCAGATGCTATTTGAAACAGTGGCTATTCTTCAAAAAACAGTAGAGAAAGGAAATGAAGTTTTGCTTTTTTTCCTTCAGTGTTGTCCTTGCAATAAAAAGCTGTGATGTAGCTTGTTGACTTTTTGACTAGACAAATAGCTCTGGGAAAACCCTGATGCTGGAAACCTTTAGTCATGTGCATGACTTAACTGTGTTTTGGCTGTAAGAATAGCTGACAGATGAAAGAAATCCTTGCATTTGCTTGGGACTGGCTGTGCTTGGGTTTGTTTCCCCTTTCCTCTCTGTGCCCTATGCACTTCAGTTGGAGTTGGCTTGGAGAATAGTGATGACCTGACCCTTAGCTGCTTTCTGAAAAGAGAAGTAAAAGGTGAATGTGTTTAGATATATGTTTGACAAAAAGCTGCGATGCTCTGCAAACTTATAGGACAACTGTAGGCAGAGCCAGCACCACCTCTCTGAGGCCTCTTGGCTTCAGATAGGGAGTCATGAGTGTTCAGGTGAATCTTCTCTGGCAGGGGCTTTCTGGAGCACTACAAGTCCAGAATAGGTGGGTGATTCTGCATTGTCCAGATAGAGAGACTCACTGCTGTGGGGGAGACACTTAGAAAGTTGAATGATGCCATCAGTGTTATGAAGAAACTCGTAAGTGGAAGTTTATAAGGGAGTTCATGCCAAATCCCCAACCACATATTATTCCTAAAAGCTTGAACTTTGTTCAGGCTAAGATAGTTTATTTGAACACCACTTTGCATATTACAAGAGGATGGCAGTAATGCAGCACAGAGAGAAGAGAGCCTGCATAACAATGTTGTTTTTTTTCCTTGTACACAGGGCATTTCTTAGCCAGTCACAAATTAAGTGACATCCCAAGAGTGCTGGTGTTGGCATGGCTGTTGGTGGGCATAGATATTAGGGCTGTTCTCTCTTGGTGCAGAGCTGCGGCAGAAACAGTGAAATTGCCCTGACATTGTAAGCAGCATATATAGCAAAACACTGTATTTTAATTTCCCCATAGTATAAGAGGACACAAATGAACATCTGCAGAGCATAGAATTAATCCTGTTCATGTGGGAGGATCTAAATAAATCACAGGTTACCTTCACCCTGCACTCTTTTCTTGCTTTGCAATTACCTCAGGGTGATTAAAAGCTTTTATTTTTTCAGGCTCACTCCCATCTTTAGGTATATCCTTTATGTCCTCCCTTACTCTTTGATAACAAAAGAACAAAAAAAAGAATACAGCTTATATATTGAACAGCAAAATTAAGCAATGCTGGTGGTTTGGGGTTTTTTTCTTTGATATGCATATTCAGCTTTCATTGGAAATTAGTACACATTTGGCAGCAGATACAGCAAATGTGGTTTCCACTGTATTAATACCAGTGGGGTTGTCATCCTCGGATCTTTTCATTTTCTTTTGTATTTGGAGTTCCATCAGGAAATGGTTCATAGCTGAAGTAGAGGTATGAGTCTGTCCTTCCTTGTGAGGCAGTTTGTATTTGCCTCAAAGGTGTTTTTTTTTTTCTTTTCTGATTTTGATTTTAGCAGGAGGGGATCTTTGGTGAGATGACTAAATTTCTGGTGCATTCTGTTATAACATATTAAGTCTTAGACTATTTTTCATACCTGCTGCCTTTAATTGTGTAGGGCATAGATGTTTTTTGTCTAAACATTTGTTCATACAGAATTGAAAGACAGCGTATAAAATGGAGAGCAAGCACTCAGTAGCATCTCTGCTCTGGTCTAATCATGCCTTTGTGTGCCCACAACAGCACTCTTGACCTCGAACTCTGTCATCTTTCTTAACTGCATAGCTACAATAAAAACAAAGCGCCAAGTAAAAGCTATAAATAAAAACAGCCATGCCTCATGGCCACCCTGTCCTTGTAATTTTTCTGCCTCTGAAGCCTTTTCTGCTTTCTGGGTGTTTCTTTTTTTTTGTTGTTTGTTTGTTTGTTTTCCTGTAGTTTGTCTAGTTTAGGACTTCTGTGTGTACGGAGGACTTCTTAGCAACAGATGAAGGGAGCCCTGAGCGGGGCCTGTGGGCACTAAGACACTCAGGGGAGGTTTTGGTTGAATATTAGTGAAAAGTTTTTTCTCAGAAAGAGTGGTGCTGCAGTGGCACAGGCTGCTCAGGAAGGTGGTGGACTCATCGTCCCTGCAGGTATTCCAGAGATGTGTGGATGTGGCACTGAGGGACATGGTCAGTGGGCATGGTGGGGATGGGCTGGCGGTTGGACTAGGTGATCTTAGTGGTCTTTCCCAACCTTAATGAATCGGTGATTCTGAAATGGAGGAAAAAGGGGTACTGGGCTCGAGAACAGTTTAAAGCCCTGGAAACTGTAGGGTGACGCATGGCAATTTTCTGGTTCCTCTAAAACAACTGGAGCCATGACCCAGCCAAGACTCTGTGCCATTGCCACCTCGTGTCTCCCATCACCCTCCATCACATCTTGTGTTGGGCAGAGTGGGACCTGGATTCCCTCCCCTTGATTGTGGGGTAGGCTGCACATGGGTTCTTCCTCAGCTCACAGCTTGGGGAGAGCGGAGGAAGGGAGCTGGGTGGTGAAGTGGGCTAGGAAGGGTGAGGGAGGAGAAATGATTAGCAGGGAGTGAGCCTGAGAGTCTAGTGGGGCTGCATGGGGACAACAGCACAGTACTGAAGGGAATAGTCTGGTGAGGGGAAAAAAGGTGGAACTAAAATTCAGGGAGTACAGGATAAAGAATTCAGAAAAATAGAATAAATTTTGACAGGAAAGGAGATTGATTAAATAGGAGAGTTAAAAAGCAGTTTGTTCTGGAAAGGTAGGTTATTAAATAAGAGACTACTGCTAGATGGAAAATTCACATAGCAATTTTATTTTAATGTTATTTAAACTTTCAGTCTGGAAACTCTAATGAAATAGGCATAAAAAATAGAGAAGGGCAAAGATAAACCAAAATGATGACAAAGTGTCTTTGAACAGTAAAACATGATGCAGCAAAGTCACAACTCTTGAAAATGAAGTAATTACAAGATAGAAAAATTCCAGCATCTGGTGGTGTGTAAAACACTGGCGTGCTGTGTCAGCATCAATAATGCATGCGTGCATTCACTCGTGTAGTTGTAATATAGTCATTCGTATCATGCCTGCATGAGTAAGAGCACATATGTGCACAAATGGTGTCCTTCCCCACTGAATCCTGTGCTATAACTGCTTTGCCTGCTGGGGACTTGAGCAGTTGATCTCAATGAATCTTCGTTTTACCATAAGCAGTTCAGGTCCTAGCTCGTGGAGAGGCACAGATCTGTTCACATTTGTGGAGCTGGTATGATTTATCTGAGCTTCAAGAGGGATAATGTGGCAACCCTCTATTGCAAGTGTGAAATAAAAACAGGTTTTTTTTAACTTGTTGGGTTTTATTATTTAACAGAGCTTTTATATATGCCTCCTTGGTAATGGCTGATTAATATTTAATCAAGACAAATGGAATTTTCAGCATAAAATGTAAGGATTACCTCAAAAGCAGCAGCAGTCTGAGATTGCACCCTCCAGGCCCTTCTTGTCTACCAAGCAACTCTGTGGCTTTAGAAAGCATTAGTTAAACTGTAATTTTTATTGTGCTTTACATTTCTGAGATGAAAATCTGAAGTATTTTTGATTGGAAAGCAGTTTCATTCTTCCAGCTTGCCAGAACTTGTGACAGAATTAACCCACACAGAGTTGAGAGCAATGCAATGCTCTAATACATCACAGAAACCTACTTTGTAGACTTGGAAGGTTAAAGATGGACAAGCATCCTAAGCATTTTCTGCAAACAAATGTTTTAAAATGTACTTTACAACATTATGACCCTCTTTGTTTTAATGATACAAGAATATTTGCATGTCAGGATCACTCCTGTACTGATTCATTTGGAAATGAATAAAACAAAAGCTAAGTTGGCAAGTGAATCTATATCAATCTGGCATACATAGTACTAATTCAGAAAATGTTTGACAGTTTGTAAAAATAACTGTAACTGGGAAGTCAGCGCTGAGCAGATAACACTTCCCTTGAGATCCTCAGGAGACCAGATTTGGTGCTGGTAATAGTTCAGTGTTCTACTTTATGACCCAGAGAAAAACACAGTCATTTACTATTTTCAGAGGACACAAGAGTTAGGGTAATGGTAAATGGAGAGGATGAAAACAACAAATCAATAATACAGAGCTGTGAACACTTAGTGACTTGGGCTTCAGCAGATAGTGTGAATTTAATTAGGATGAATGTGTAGAGGAATGAAATCTAGATGATACTTACTGTGAAGAGGATTCTTTCTATTAAAAGGAAGGTCTGGAAAGGATTTAGGCATGATGGTTAACCAGCGGGCTTGCCTGCTCCCTTCTCAGCAGGAGAGCTAGTGCCACCCATGCACATGGAAGGGTGGCATACAAAGGCAAGGTTGTACTTGCTCATCATGTGGGTCTTGCTGAAACCTTCACTCTGTGTTGCACAGGGGTGCCCTGATTTTAAAAGGTTGTAGAGTTATCTTTGAGTGTGCTCGGAATAAATCTAGAAAAGTGAAGAAGCCCTTAGAAAACTTGCTTCAGCATGATGGTTAGAGAGTGTCTAGGTCACAGCATACGGATTTCTGCACGGAGCTGTGGCTGTTAAGAGTGGATAGACACACAGCAAGATCCAGTGGCTGGAAGGTACTTGGGAATAAGTTATGTTTGGGGAGGAGAGTTTGACATAAAATTAAGGCAAACTCTTGGCAAACTTTGAAACAAGATGAGTTGACTACCTGAAGGATGGACTGTCTTAACAGGGTTTTTCTTTTAGGGAGGTCTTCTCTGGCTTTGCTCATAATGGTCATCAAGGCTAGATGTTCAAAGTCATCCTTTCTGATTTTGTAGTTGATAAATTCCAGCAGTGACTCAGCTCTAGAGTCCTAATTCTGTGGCCCCAGAGTCTAGTCAGTGGAGTAAGTGGGAGCTTCCCTGTGGATTTCAGTGGGTATAGGGGTAGACTGCACATGTCTGAGGTAAACGGGGTAGGAGAAATATGAGCAATAGCTTGTGGTTGAACTCTGCAGGCCTGCATTTTTTTTGGGCTGTCGTGTGCATTTGGTTTATATTAATGTACATGACTGTGGAAGGAAAGATAGTGTAGTATTGAACTGGACCAACAAACAGAATCATATGCTAGTGCAGAAACTACAGGATGTCTCTTGTCCAACCTCGTGCTCAGAAAGTGTCAGCTATGATGTAAGACCAGGTTCCTCAAGGTCTTAAAACATGGAAGTATTTAAAGAACTGCAGTAACACTCAGAGAAAGAGGCTTACTGTAACAGTACAAGTTCTTGCTATCCAAGGGTTTGGATTTGAACAGTCTGGCAGTTATTTGGTGGAGAAACTAGACTGTTGCATTAAAGCTGTGTAAAGTAGAAGCAATGGAACTGGAAGCAGCTCAAACAGTCACTCTTGCGTGAACTCTTAAGGTTGAAAGCATTGAATTTACTTCCTTCCCCTCTAGTTTTTGTATTCCACATGCATTTCCTTTAAGCTTTCAAGATGTGAACATTTCCAAGCAGTTGCAATCAGGCCTGACATGGATCCCATTGAGATCACAGCTGGTAGCTCACAGGGAGTGAAGGCAAGAAATCTAGCACTCTGTTAGTACTTTAGGTTGTGCGTAGAGGAAGGAGACCACAATATGTTTCTGTTAGTAAGACCTTGTAAAATTTTACTTATCTGAAGGAAATATCTAACAGGGTTTGTTCAGAGTTGCACCCTTCTGTTATCTTTAAGGACCCTCTTGAGAAAAAAATCTCAAAGTGAGAGACATCTTCACAAGGATGCTTTCATTTTTTTTCCTGTCTCCTGCTCTTTCAATGTCTTTCCACGTGAAACCTCACAAACTGAAAGAACAGATATATTTTTTTCCCTTGGAAAAGCTTGTAAGGTTCTGTGTAGCTGTTTTGTTGTCCTTTTCCTTCACTACTGTGCTGTCAGAGTGATCTTAGATTTTGAGGTATTTAGTGCTCACCTGCTGCACCATTACAAGAAATGTCACAGGGTGTTTGGCAGGTTATTAGTGACTGAAACTAAAGGTTATTATTTTGTATGCCAATTACAGAATATTATTACCAGTAAAGCTCAGATAGTTATCCTGTATTCTGGATCCTCATAAACTAGGCCTCAAAATCTTGTGAGATTACTTCATTCCCATTTAATTGAAGAAAAAGCTACTTGCATAGTGGACCTACATGTATTACAAAGCTTTGGTATGAAGCATATCCATAAAATTTGGAGGAAGAATCTCCATCAGGTAAAAAGATTCAGTGTATCCAGCATCCTTTTTGATGGTGATACTGGAAAATGTCTTGTGTAACAGCTACTTGGTTCAATTCCCTTATAAATGTTCTCATTAGAAGTAAAATCACATGAAGGTCTTTGCTCATTCACTCCTTTTTCCTCTCCTACGTGCCCTTGGGAGGTGGAATTGGTTTGCTTGGCCTATCCACTTGGATATGTGTGAAACATGACAACGTTTCCTGGCTGTAGACAGAAGGCATCACAAGGTTTTAGCTGAACATATTGAAATGAGGGGAGCAATGGAAAGAGATAGTGAAAGGGGCTGGAACTGTTGAAAGATAAGCAGCCACTGGAAACAAGTACATTCCAGGCAAGCACAGCTTTGAATGGTTTTCTTGTGTTTGGGGAATTTCTCCTTAGAGAAAGAGAGATCCAAGGCAGTCTGTGTATCACCCAAGGTTGGTTATAAAGCCGGGCTCTATAATGATAATACAGATTATGCAAATTGAGACAAAGTTTTATAGTGCTAATGTGTGTTTTACTCTTCTGGACGCTGAAGTGCAGTGCGGGTCTAAGGGAACTGACAATGTCCTATTCATATGTAAAATGTTCTGAGGAATCTGTGGTTTGGAATATTTCAAAACAGACGGCATGAGAGAATTCTTCCATATGAAAGCAATATTATCTGTATACAGCTTGTTGCTAACAGGGAGAGAAAGAAGAGCGTGTGAAAGCAGCCTCCCAGCCTCTGCATATGGATGCATGGATCCTGCTGGAAGAGGGCTTCCAGCTTCCACCGTGCAATGGAGGTGAGGAGCTGGTGGGGATGTGGCCCACAGTGCTGTGCAGGCATGTGCCCAGTCGGCTGCTGGGAAAGTGAGGGATCTCACAGTGGGGTTGATTGCTTCTCTGTGCCTTAGGATTACTTGGAGTTTAGGAGTCTTAAACAGAATTGACAGGACAGCACAGCTGTGTATTAATTATTAGTCTGGACGTTTTGCAACTCACAGGATCAGTCCTTTACTGTCTGTGGTACTCTTACTATGAGCATTTGGCCTTCACGTTGCAAAGGAAGCTACATCCTTATTTTGTAAGAGGTCATCTTCTTATCCAACAAGCTGCAGCCATAATCCTCTTTGACATTATGAGCGACCGCTTTGGAAGCGATTACTGCAGGATTTCATACTTTCTTCCCTGCTTATCAAATTCTTTAGTGCTTCATTTTTGTAAAGAAAGTTATCATGCATAAGTCACAATAAAGTATCAAGAGGATATGGTCACACTAAAAATATCAGGGGCACTGCTTCAGAGGGGATAAATCTCTGTCCACGTGGACACGCCTGTGGAACAGAAATGATTTGTGACCCTTTCATTCTGTTTGTGTCAAGTGGGGTGCGCACATGTGTGTGCAGGTAGCACTTCCCCCTGATGTTCCAGCTGAGACAAAAAATCTCAGCATTTCTCTGCTTTGGGCTAAGATGATTGCTGCAGCTTCATTTTCTATTCTGCTTGGCTTGTGAGAAGGCTTGCTGTGCTTTTTAGTATATCCATAGCAAACATGATTTTGTGTTTCATCTTCACTGCACATCTGTTGAGGAACAGTAAAGACATAGTGGCTCAAATAGACTGCAGCTGCAGCAGCCATCTTTCTCATCTGGACTGCAATTCAAGATAAATGCTTTAAAAATTACAGCTTTCTAAAGAAGCCTTCCTCCTTTAAAGGTTTTTCTCTCACTTTCTTTTTTTGAGTGAGCCCATACAGCATATTCTTTGAGTAGACTGTAACTGACAGCATTAAGGAAATAGTGGGAATTGCAGAAAATAAAGTTCTTACTTCTTGTTCTTTAAGACAATGCAAATGTAGGTTTGTCTTTTTCTTTCCTCTGGACTTACATTTACATAGTTTTCATTTGAAATTACATCAGAGTGGTGGGAGATAGCCAACTATCTACAGGCTTGAAAACTTGGCTGGTAAGAACTGAGTGGAGTATTCAGTACTTCACTATAAAGAGAACCTGAAGACAGATACACGTGCTTGTGTTGTTATAGTGAGTGTCTAATATGGGAGGCGCCTCTGAAAACCTGTAAGCTTCACTAGAAATTTTCCAGCTTTTCCAGATTATCACAGCCCCGTTTTGCAAAAAGCATGGCTAACTTGCAGTGGAAAAGTAGAAAAAGTGTAACAGCCAGAAAAAGAGGATTTTTTGGTGTTTTGAAATATTGGATCCACAGTGTTCATTCATGTAAATTCATAATAAATAGGATGGGTTTTTTTTCTTCTATGAAATATGTGCAGTTAAAACCAATCAAAAAATTGTTGGTTTCTTAATTCCTTTGTAGAAAGTTTCCTTTTTGGGGAAAAGGAAACAGAACTTTTCGTTAGGTTTATGTGGATAGTAAAAAAAAAACCAAAACTTTTTTCTATGAAGACTTAGAAATAATTCTGAGAGAACATAAGTAGACCCTTTCATCAATGTTCTGAAGCACGTGACATTGCTAATGGATGGCGTAAACCTGGGAGTAAAAAGAGATGAACGGGTAGCTGAGGTGGCCAGTGATCCATCCAGAGTAGACCCATGACATTATTTCAATGCCAGTCAATCTGCATTTCACGCCTGTAAAAACAAGACAATATCAGAAAAATTCTGACCAAATCTAATATAGTTTGCACCCACAAATTTTCCTTGCTGCATTAAAAGCATTGTTTGCCTGTGTGGGACAGAGATAAACAAAACAGAGCTCTCCTAGTGTGGGAAGTGAAGCCTATGGGAAAGTCTCTTGATTTAGGTTTGCGAATAACTTCATGAGACTTCTAAAGAAATTCCACATGGATTAACATAAAAAAAAAATACTGTAAAAAAGTGACTATTGTTCATTAGCAGAAAAAGTGTTGTGTTAATTTATACCACATGCAACGTCCATAGGGTGGCCCAGGATCTAAGTCTCTGCATAATTTCACCAAGGATATTAATTTCCCCACTGTGCCCAATTAAACCCATCCCCAAGCTAATCTGAGAACAAACAGGATAAAATACAGAGTTATTTGTGGAAATCTGTCTTAACGCAAAAAGTAATTAAATATCTCTCTATCCTTTGGAGGGCATTTATGACTTTTGTAATTAGTGATTAGAACTCAGAAACAAATGTTAAGACTCATTTCCTTGCTCTGCCAGGATTTGTTTCATGCAATTTCAACCCATGTAGGCTGGCTGGTCAGTGGAATGAAGAGGGAGGCCACTTCTGTGGGAAAACAGAAGGATCCATACCTGTGGCTCTGTTAGTGATGGGAGCTTAAATGAGTACTTTAGAACAGACACTTTACTTCCTAAAATCAATGTGACTTGAAACAACTAATTTGCTTTGGGCATGTTTTTAACCTCCATGCCTCTCTTTTTCTGATCTGTGAACTGAGGAATGGCTCTTGGTCCCTTAACAAGTGGCTTTGCTGCTTGTGTCAGCTGAAATAGTTCCACTAAGGATTGGATCTCTATTTTCATCCTTCACTGTCATTGTATCCATCCACTGTCTTACTCTGTGGTAGGTTCCTCTGGTAGGTGAGTGGGAGTGGAAACACCAGACAAAGCAGGGTGGATGTGTGGAAACAACAGATCAGTATTGCTAAACTAAAACACTTCATCCTCATTCCACGTGTGGGGCTCTAAAACTTGGAGCTTTTGGGATTCTTTTTTTCTTGCCATGTCCATACAGCTTTGAGCTCAGCAAGGTCTCTGGTTTGTCCGGGAGGCACAATGATGATAACATGGTAAGGTGCTCTGATCACACACTTGTGCTTGTTTTTCACACTGAGCAATACCTTGTGTTTTTAATTACTGTAAGGCATGAGGCAAAATCTAGTTCTGCAGTAATGTAGAGAAAAAAATACCGCTTAATTCTTGCATTTAAGACTGGCATATTCATATACAAGACCTAGTCTTGTTTTTATTTTCTAAAAATAGATTTCTCAGTGTTCAACAAGAAAGCTGCAATTTTGCTGTAAGAAAACAAAAGAGTGCAGTCAAGAGTTTTGTCGTAAATCCTTGCACCTCTATTCTCCCTACTAAGGACCAATAACGTAGTATAAAATCTTCATCTGAGTGCCACGCAGTGCAAAGACCCAAACATCCCAAAACATTACTATCCATCAGTTGATCTTCAAGAAGGATAAGTGCTCGTAAATGAATGCCAGGGAGCTATCTGAAATAGTTACTGAGGCTTTGTGCTAACATATTCATTCCTCATGCTCCTGGTTGCTGGTTAAAAAATAACCCTTTACTACTGTTCAGTGTCCTTACCCTGATTAGTCTGTTAAAGAAATCATAGGAATTTTTATGAAGTTTGAAATAAGGGCAGTCTTTATTCTTTGCTGAGTCTCTGATTCAGTCTGCAATTTGGACTTTGCTTAAGTGAAGTATTGCAGAACAGATTTCTGTAAATTATTACAGAAGGCTTGTTTTCCTGATGCAGAATGAACCTGTTAATGACAAGCTTGTTCAGCATGATTTTAGCTAGGAATCTGAGAGCTATGTGTTAAGAACTTTAGAAATTGCCAAATATTCAGTCCAAAAGCCTCTGACAAACCTGGAAGAAGATTGGTTCCTCAGGACAATTATTTATTGAAGATACTTACTTGTGCAAAATATGTGTTGAGCCGTGCTTGGTTTGAATTTCACATAGCTAGTGCTTTTGGAAGAATTTTTCTCTGCTGCTTTGGGGTCATGGCAGACATCTGTGCTGGCATTTGGAAGACAAACCGCATCCAAATCTTCAGCCCAAGGAATCTCTTGAGTCTTTAGTATGAGTATAATTAAATTATTTTTACTTTGCTTTAAGGATTGAGGAAACCTGAAGTCAGTAGCATAGGCAAACATGTCTGGAGACATTGAAAGCATTTTGATGCCATTATCTTGCCAGGCCAAATAGCACTGATTTTTCTGTCTTTGTTGGGTAGAGGATGTTTAGTGAATGTTTAGCCCTTTCTTGGCTGTTTATGGCTCTAGGAGAAGGTGTTATCTTTTGAACCTGCTCATTGCTGTCAATTGAATGTGGTTCCATGGAAAACATTAACCCTGGGCTGAAAATATATTTGAATTGTCAATAGCTTATTTCTTTAAAACATAAATGGTTTCACATCTTCAGTGGTTGTCTCAGCATACTGCTTCCAATGCCATATTTTGTGCTTATTCCTCACAAGACATCTTCTTTCCCAAATAAATGCAATGAATTATGTATAACAGCTTTCAGCGATACTGTATTAGGGAATTTTGTCTTTGTACTTTAGACCAATGTAATGAAAAATTAAATATTAATATATCCTCCGAATTTTTCTCAAATGTTGAGATAATATGAGACAGTATATTTAAGAAGCACTGAATGGAGGTAGTGTTTTTGAATTTGTTTTTTGTTGTCTTGCAAGAAGTAATTAGGATTCTACAAGCATTGTAAATGAAACATTACCAAATAGCAAAGTTGTTGCTAGAAAGAAAGTAGGGATCTTTTATTATACAGAAATCTAGGAAGTGGGAACATCTGACATTTGCTAAGTTTAGAATGGGAGTGGTATAGATGGCTGCTGATTTTGCATACTCAGCATTTCAAATGCTTCTTACTTGTTTCTCTCAGAGCAGTGAAAGAAGCAGCAATTACTTAGGGTGGCTCTTAGTGCAGTGTGGCCCTTTTTACTTGATTCAGCAGACTTAGGAGAAATGGTGTCACTTTCTCTTCTGACACTTGTGAAAAGGTGCCCTTTTTGGTCCTGATTGTGCAGATTTTAGTAAAATAGATCAAAATTTCATTGTGGACAAATTGTTCCTAAAGAAAGAAGTAACTTGATGTCTTTACAGGCCTTCTATTTAAGTGACAAGCTAACAGCTTGTTCAGTTGCTCCCAGTCCTGGCTGAATTCAGGGCATTGCTAATTCTGCTGCAGTTGCAGTATTAACACCACTCTTTAATCATTCAAGGCATTATCTACTGTTGTCAGCTGCTTCTCCCACTTGGTGTTCATGAACGGGATCTTTTAATCAGTCCTTGGAGCCATGCATATGCACTACTTCCCGTTAGATTATAATTAACTATAATTATGGATGGAGATCAGCCCAAGCCATAAAATGTAAATTTAGATATTTACTATGTTAATAAGAAGATTTCATGAAGATAAAGGGCTTGATTTCTAATTTTCACTGTCACAATAGTATGAAGGAGTCTTAGTGACAGTGTTGTTGAAATCAGTATAACTGCAGTTTGCACCCCCATTTATTATATTCTTACTGCAGATTGCAGTAAGACAAACCTAAGGTATGAGAGAGATTTCTTCTCAGAAAGGAGGAACATTCCCATTTATGTCAATGCTGAGGTTACATTTCAGGTGTAAGCATTATCCAGATGTGCAGAGAGCTGCTGCTTACAGCTGCACCAGTGTGTACTGTCACAGGCACTGGTAAGTGGGGAAACAAGCCCTGTGTTGAGCTCCTGTGTTGCCATGCAAACTCCACAGTCCTGTTCTAAAAGCTTTATTGGAAAAACACACCAATTAAATAATATTAGGATTCATAAAAAGGATTCAGTGGTTTCTATGGCTGAAGTTCTACTTAAGTATTTAGCTTTTCTGGGGAGACAGTTGCTTTCTTGTTTGTTTGTATTTGGGAATCAAATCCTACATATTGTGCAAATAATTCCATGGTTTTGGCTGCTTCTGCTGCATGTAACATGTTGCTGTGTTGATACCTGCTGGTTAAGTGAAGCAGGAAGGGATGCGTTTATGCACATTACTGTGGATAGCATTTAATGGAAGTGAAAAGTGAAATACTAGGGAAATTAGGAAACAATGCGCTGGACTTCTTACTTTGAAACAAAGATTTGGTGTCCCAGAATCCTGGTTAATCAAAGTGCAGTGATCAGCTGCTGAGGCTGTCTCACATCCTGGCTGTAAGGTTTTCTTCCTCAAACCACTTCCAGACGCCGGAAGGTGACATTACTCATGCAATTCTTTTCTAACGTTTTAGTAATTCTAAACATTTTTAGAGGTAACTTTTAACAAGGCACATTGCCACTACAGCAAAGCAATTGTAGCATTTGGCTGCGTGTCTAGAAAGGCTCAGAAGCTTATCAGCTATCTAAACGTAAATTAAAACTGTAGCCTCTTATTGCTGTTCTAACTGTGAAGAAAACATTTAGCTTCTTTGCTTACTAAGTGTGTGTCTAAGTCCTGTTAGAAGACACACCGAGTGGTTGTTTGCTCTGGGAAAAAGCGACATGGCACATTACTAGGTGATTATCTTCAATTTAAAAATAGATACTGTCTGAGTGAAGGAGGCTGTTGTGTCTCCAGACTGGAGCTGCATGCAGTATTCAGTCTGCACGGAAACTCTTACACATGTTCATGCTACTTGACATATCGATTATGATCATGTACAAGCACTCTGTTTTAAAACATAGCTTGGCAGTATCCTCCCAGCTCTTGGCTTGACACCTGCAATAGCATTTCTGTCAGCGCTGCAGATCAGAGCTGTTACTGCAGGACACTTCAGCAGTTTCCTTCTACAAAACCTGCCAAGTGATGCCAGGCTACCCAGGACCCCGTCCAAACTGGCCTTGAGTGCCTCCAGGGATGGGACACCCACAGCTTCCCTGGGCAGCTGTGCCACTGCCTCGCCACCCTCTCAGTGAAACATTTCCCTGGTATCTAACCTAAATTTCTCCTCTTTTAGTTTAAAACCATCTAAGCTTAAAACCTTTCTCCTCTTTTAGTTTAAAACCATCTAAGCTTAAAACCTTTATCTTTGTGCCTGGTGGGATTCAGATCAGGATCTCTTATGGAAAGACTAATTATCCAAAATGATCCTGGATCAGCCCTCTGACAAAGCCTTTAGTTTGAAAATTTGCTTGTGTCCAACGGTAATAACAGTCTCTGTTGATTTTCAGACCAATTAAATATTGAACTTCAATACATAGAGCTAAATGCATTTTGGAGCAAGAAAGTACAGCAGTGATCAGCTGTATGTGTACTGCTGAGCATCTCTTCTGGGACAAACTGAAGCTGTAGGCCAGAAGCTTTAAAATGTTTTAATATTAGGATCCTGTGGGCCTCTGTATTTCAGCTCAGAGAGGCTGATAATGTTGCATATTGGAGATGCCAGTTGTAGGAATTAATCCAACTGGTCCACAAGGATCAGGGGAGCAGGTACCCATCGCTGCTCAAAATGGGGTCACTTTGGCTTTTAGTACTTGTGCCAGAATTTTGGGGCACTCCAGCTGAAAGCTTTTGGGTAACAGCTTTTATAAGATGAAAACTAGAAAGCTTTGGTTTAGTACCTTCCTCAGTTTATCAAAGATTTAGCTCTTGGATAATTTTTACAGAAAGTAAAATTAGGAATTAATACACAGTACCATCTGTAGAAATCCCCCATTTATCAGAAAATCTGTCCTTGCTGTAGGTATTGCAATTGATTACTGCTAACCAGTGTTGGTAACCTGTATTAATTTCAATTTCCCCTTGCAGTAATGCGTAGAAATCCATTTGGGATGGACATTTGCTGCCGGAAAGGATCCAGAAGCCCACTCCAGGAACTGTATAATCCCACCCAGGTGAGTATCTTGTGGCTATGATCAAACTTTCCTGCCTGGTGTACTTAATTTAAAGGTGTTTTGGTCTGGGTTTATGATGATGATGATGATGATGATTATTATTTTATCATTTATATGCAGTAGCTGCTGTCTTCTTGGAGAAATGATCCTGGGACCTGCAGATCTGAGACATAAAGTTCTGTGGTTTGAACTAAGGGCCAGATTTCAAATGGTTTTTAGTAGTCTAATGATGCAAATTCATCAAGGTATTTTTATTAGGTACCTGAAAGCCTTAAAGTGTTTTTGATCTCTCAATGAGCTGCTGTAGCATTGTAATTTAATCTGGTGGTCAACACACAGAGTGGCAGGGTGGAGTGAGAGTAAGTGACGTGCTGTACATGAATCAGCAAGTGCAGGAAGGTAGAAAATTGCAGTAGTAATGTATGAAAATCATCTGTATGGTTTTCAGGTAGCCAGTTGCCCATCCTATCCTGGATCATTTCTTCTATGAGATTAAGACAAAGCACAGTAGCTAATGCTCTTCCTTATTTGACACCTGATGGTCTTGATGGGAGTCTACAACAGTCTCCTTGTGATGTGAAGTGCAGGAAAGTTATCTGAAATTTTTACTCCCATTTGTTCTCCTGGATCAATTTATTCCCTACATGTGGCTTGAATCGGCACATTCAGGAACAGCATTTCCTTCTGGCAACTGAGGGGAAGTGCTGCCATTGAGAGAAAATGCCAGCTGACTATTAAAACGTTTTTATTAAGGTTTAACAACTGCCTATTATATATTTATACATCAATGAATACATTGAGTTTTACTAAATTGGCTGTTAAGGAAAGTGAGTATCCCAATAAATCTAACTTGTTAGATTTAACAAGCCAGTAAATGCTTTTAAATACTGTTTGATTATGAAGAGGCTTGCTATACAGTGTGCAAAATGAAATCTAGGTGATTTAAAGTATTTGTATGAAGAATTGACAACAACCTGAAGATGTGTAATATCTGATACATAAGGTAGTTAAGCTCCATTTACTCCATAGTGTGGTTCTCGTGAGCATAGGATGACTTTCTAATTCAATTGGAATTCTGTGCGTGGCTGGGAGCATGAGCTTATCATACTAATAGACTGGCCTTTATTGGCCACTGTAGGAGTCAGTGTTGCATAAATGGAAAGTGCATGTAAAAGCCCTGACGAGTAACAATCAGGTGCTACAAAGAACAAATATTAGAATTTGCAGGTTAAATATTAATATTTAAACACTCCTTGCAGATGCTCAAGAAGAATGGGTAAGGGCTGCATGTTTAATTGTTCTCTCTGGGGTGTGTACTGTGTCAGTTAAAACCTAACTCTTTAAAGGGTTAGGAGGTTAAAGACAATCCCGTAAGCGAGAAACTTCTTTCACTGAAGGCCTGTAATCCCAGCACCCCTGCCAAGCTCTGCCAGCTGAGCTTCCTGAAGCAGAGGATGCAGCTGGCAACTCCATTCCCACCTCTCCTTCCTTCCTGCATGCCCTGACCACGTAAAGCATCATCCTGCCTGTCTGGGCTCTCTTAGGAGGCAGGCAGAAAAGTCAATGTTTGTGTAAGCACAGCATTTCTTGCAGCCAGTATTGAACTAAGCAGATGACATTTTTCACTCTGAAGTGTTTCCATCTGTTTAGTGACACTCCTTCTCATCAAGCTTTTACGTTTTGTTTCTTCGTTATTAGTAGGTATTTGCTCACTTTTTAGGTGGGACCTTGCATACTGCAGACAGTAATACAGGAGACAATGAGTGATGTATCAGGCAAGCAAGTGCACGCAGGAACAAGAAAAGGCAGCAAGTAGAGGCTGACATGAAAGACATCAGACTGGAAATGACCCCTACAGTGTTTCTTCAAATATGTGGGTCATATTTCTTTCTTGCATTTTTGCCCAAAGAAATGTCTGTCCCATCTTTCTTAAGTGACAGATGGGAGACAGGTCTGCATTTTGCCAGGGGGTCTCTTGTCCTCCAGTTGTTCACGAGTTGTACTGAGGAGGGGAGTGGAGACTGGACCCTTAATCTGTCTCTGCAGTTCCTGACTGAAGCAATCACTATTGGCCATTTGTAAAGTCAGCTCAGAAGCTGATAAAATACATATGCCGAAAAGTTTGTAAGCTAGATCTCTCCCTTACTGATACATATAATTGAAACATCCAGTAGATCTTTTAAGTCTTGATGCTCAAAACCTGTTGGATTCCTGGTACTGGGAACACAGTGGAAGAAGCCCTGCAGATATGGCTTTGGATTACTACAAGCTAGATGCACTGGTAAATCTTTAAGGGTAATTTTAACAAAACATTAAACATTTAGTGCTTCCACATGCATGTTTTTTACATGATCTAGTAATAGGAGTACCCAGCTATGGCTCATGATCCTCTGCTCTGCAGCACTTTCCATATGCTTCAGGTCTCCTCAGGTACGTAGCAGTACACAACTGTATGTAATTCCTGTGCTGCTGTTCCTGGGCTGCCTCCAGCATCCCCAGGAGAGGTAGCCAGGGAAGGGGACTTTATGTGGCTCCCTGCTTTCAGATGACATCCTAGCTTGCAGCCTCTTTCTGGCTGTTCCCCGTTAGGGGAGATGTTAGCGCAGTCAATTGAAAATAAAGTGCTAGGATAGGGTCAGCAATCTCTCAGATTTAACATGCTGTATTTTAATGTGAAGAAGACTTTCTACTATGTATTCAGCATAAGGTCGCACTGCCTTCATAAAACCAGATGGAGACAGGTTGATTTGCATCAGCTGAGGATATGACTGTGGGTATTTACTGTGTTGACATATAACAGCCTCTCTGATCCTGAACTTTTTTTTGTTTCCATCTATGGAGTTGTTTGGGTTGTTTGCAGATGCCATTGTTTGTCTTTTGAGACTCTTTTTGGTTTGTCGAATGATTGTGAAAAGAAACAAGAAAAGAAGAAAAATGAGAAGAGGAAATTTTGACTTGAATAAATTCAAATGTAGCAGTGATCTGGGGGTGACTGAACCAGTGGCATACAGGAGCTGAATTTTAGAGAATTGCAGTCAGATTTTCAGTGGACTGACCATAATTGTTCAGATGCTTGGTGGAGAAGGAGAGAATAAATGGAGTGGAGATAGCACTGAGTTAGGATCAAATTAAGTGTCTATGACAAAGCCCATGTTATTTCTGTCATAGTTGAGTGACTGACCTTCTGGTTATTGTAAAAGTAGGAACAATGCTTTTGCTCTTTTTCCTTCTTAATAGAGCACGAAGTGAGAAGTGCATTTGTCTGTGGACAAAAGGTTTCTTCTCTAGGGCTTTCCCTGCAAGATTTTTTGTAAGCACTAATATACCATGAGGGAAAGAAAAGTCGATATAACTCAACTGGATTTCAACTGAGTAAGTGTGGTCCCTGAGTACATGGAGACAACATGCAGTGTCTCTGAGACCCTATTATCCTTTTTTTTTCTTTTCATTTTCAGTTAGAAATTACTGATAATGTGAAGAGGTACCAGTGGCAAATTTTGAGGGCTGAATGAAATGGTGGATTTCTTTAATGGGTTTGTTAAGAAGCTGGCTTGGATCTGTATTCACCAGAACTATTTTCTTTCTGCCACATAGTTGTAATGTGGCGTAGTTGCAAAAGAGAAAATCTAGATGCAACTGAACACATGAAGAGTCTTGCAGAAACATGACACAAGTTTGCATTGCTTATTGTTTTTTTTTTTTTTTTTCTGTATTTCTATATATCGAACCCCAGGAATTTAAGAACATGGGTAAACAAATATTTGTCAAATTTATTCTTGGAAGGCAACATATGAAACTGTGTCTTATAATTTTCATGACTGAGTACAACCCCATTGCTCCAAAAATAATAGATAATTGTGTATCGACTCATTGAACTGGAGTTACCCAAAGTTCAGAATTGGGTAACGTCATACTTGAGCCTTGTACACATTAGTGGTTGACACTTACTTGTTTGAAGTAATGGAAACACTACTGAACTATAACAAATTGCAAGCCAAAAGAGACCTAATATTGAAGGAAAGGGAAATAACTACACATTTAAGTCAGAATTTGTCTTCTAGTTGTCAGCATTAACACTTAATTCCCAGGGAATCGATCTCATCTACCTACCTACACTGTTGCGAGCAACGTGGCAGAGATACAATTCTTTATCCTTTAGGATTGGCATCCCAAGGCTGACTGCTTCTATTTCTTGTTTGACACATTGCCTAACTAACTGACTAATGAGTCAACATAACTGTTTAACGGAAGGTCAAACTGTTTGTCATTTGTTACTTTCCTTTTTAAACACATTTCTTTTTGATGAGGAACTGCACTTCTAGGTGGCTGCTTTTTGGTGTAGCTGGAGCCAGGTTGCCTCATGAGTTGCTAAACCTGGTGAGTCAGTGCTGTGAACCTCACGTTGCCTTTGTGTTATGAAATTGTATTGGACTGTTTCATAGCAGTTGTTCCAAAATGACCCACTTCTTTTATTACTTCCATTTTTTTTTCTCCCCTTCCTTCCTGCCAAGTGAAAAGAAGAAAGTGAGCTGCTGCTTTGCAGACAGTGTTTATACATCTTCAGTCACCTCAGGCCGCAAGTGCTCCTTTTTTGGAGATGCTGTGTGGCTCAAGCTGTCTGGATAGTATCTGGAAACATCAGCCCAGATCATCTCACATCCTTTAACTTCCATCTGGGTTGTTAATTTCCTATCTTCAAGATGATTTCCACTTACTAGAATGACTCTGGTCAGTTTTTTCCTGGACAGAGGTTTGTGGGGAGCTTTGTGATCTGAGCTCTGTGTACATGTTGTCCACAGCACCTTGAATCAAAGGTTCAAATTCTTAAAACTGGTGTTTCAGCCCTTGGTGATCCTGAGGTACTGGGAGCTCTGCAGTTTATTTCTGTGTTCAGCAGCTTTTTATTCTCAGAAATATAAGGAGCAAAGGACAGGTCAGTGAGTAAGATGAAAAGTCTGGGTTGTCGCTGTCAGTAGGTGAGCAGGGCAGACTACCAGAGGGATAAATGACTCATGATGCTCTGCCAGCACACAACAGCCTGTGGCTCATGGGCTTCTTGAGCCAAGCATGTTTCTTTGTCAGCTACGTCATGCAAGAAGAGTCTGAGTTGCCAAACTGTTATAGCAATTAGGAGGAGGGGAAAATTTGTTACTTGCCAGTTTCAGTAAGAAAGGAAGATTGCACCAGTGCTATACATGAACTTTTCTCCCCTTTTCACATGTATATGTTCTAGCTGCTTTATTTTCTCACAAGGACAGGAAGACAGGTACCCTGACAGAATCATTAAAATGGGAAAAGACCACTATCCAGTCCAACCATCAGCCCATTCCATTATTCCCACTGTGCCCTCCGGCTCTGGAACACCTCCAAGGACAGTGACTCCACCATTTCCTTGGGCATCCTGATGTGAACTTTGGAGAAAAACAGAGAAACAGCTTATGTAAAGAACAATACATTAGAATTTATTGATGCTTTGCGATTGGGGTTAATAGTCATAAATGTGTGTCCCTCTGAGGGCAAGAAGTGACCCGCAAGTTTTACTGGTACTGACAATATACATTGTGTGATTGATACTGATCTTTGTAGGCACGTTCATGTGCATAATAGCAGTGTGGTAAGTGTAGCTCTTAATTGCAGTATTTGATTGATCATAGATTAAAAACTTCTTAATGGAAAAGATGCAGAATGGAGACATAAGGAAGAAAATTCAGTGTACAGTGCCAAACTTTGGGAACATAATGCTGTTTGTAAACAACAGTATTGTATCTAATTATCCTCCTGTGCTGCAGCAAATGGCTGCTGATGAAAGAGGAAGTAATTGATTTACTCTGTGAATGACTTCGTATGCAAAAACATTACTGACTGTCATGCTTGCAAGTCTTAAAACAGCAGCTGGCCTGGGATGAAATATTACATTAACCTTAGCAGAAAAACTGCACTAGTGAGAATGCTTTGTTATTAATTACTGATTACAAATGATTAGAGCCTGTTTTAGATGCTGGGGAAATGACATAAGGAGGGGAGGGTTTCAGGTACACTGTGCTTCATATATCATTCCTTTTGACATGATGGATGCCTTTGTAAGTCAAGAGGAATTAATCAGACAAGTATGTACAGTAACTACCAGCACTCAGGGCCAGAATTATCCTCAAGACAAGCTCATTCAAGTTATTGCAGTGCACTGAGATGGATTTTTAGGCACCTGTGTTTAGTAGAAGACTCATTACCTGCATGAAATGAAATAATACAATTGTTGCTCAAGAAAGCTCCAATTTCCCTGTTAGAAAAAGAAGCAGCAGAGATCTCTCTTTCAATCACTACAGTCCTTGAGTCATATTTTATTATATTGAGAGTTCATGCGTTTAAATATAAAGTCTTTCTGGAGGCATACAATTACAAAAAGAAAGACTTAATAATACAGGAGTCATGGCTAAAACCAAAAGACTTCTGTATGTTGGAGGGGAAAGATGGTAACAATTTTCACATCTGTGTGTGACATGTGGACTCCCTGTTAGACCAGCACCAGCTGGAGGGGAGTCCTGTGCTGCACGACCCAGGCAACATCAGTGAAGTTTTTTGTGTCTGCTGACTTGGACGTGTTGCATCACTGCACTGCTTGCTCAGAACCAAGCAGTGCTCAAGTGGGGCACCTGCCTATTTCTCTGCATCAGGGTTCTTTCTTTCCTCCCCAGGTTAAGGTTTTATACCAACTTGACCAGTGGAGAAAACTTGGATAATTATACTTCCGAATACAAAGAGATGTGGCTCTGTTGTAATAACCTTGATCTAAACCTTGTGGTTATTCACAGTGTAGTCTCTCTCATTTATTTCTGGTGCAGGTATTTTCAGGACAGCTTTCTCTACTCAGTGCAGGGTAGCAACTGTTTAAACATTTGCCTTTTTTTTCCCCACAGTCTTTGTTATCAAAGAGGTTTCATAACTCTGTGCAGCAGAACCATACGCTGATTTCAGCAGGGCTAGGCAATCTCTGCAAATCCCAGGAGCCCAGCTATAGCCACTCACTCTCAGAAGAACTGTAAATACAGTGCTTGTAATTCTCATTTACTATATAAATTTAAAGATAAGGAGGAGCAGAAGTTGTTAAAATTTGCAATTATTTTCCAGAGATCAGATACCCAAGTCCCATTTTTACAGCCTTACTGTATCTGATGCAGCTCCTCAAGTCCCATGAACTGACCATAACATTCATTCACGTTCTTTAGCTCAGTACATATAAAATGTGAATTCAGCTCAGTAATGTAACCAGCTGCACCTTACCAAGGTTTTTTCAGTAAAAGTGCAGCAATCTGCTTGTCTGGTTATGCACACATATTCAGAAATGCTCTTCTCTAGGTACTGCAGGCAGAGTAAGGTTAAAATACTGCTTCTGGAGAGATGTGGCTGCAGAAGCCACCATGCATTTTGATACTGGAACACAAGGAAATTCCTAGTATTGCTGGGAGGCAAGCTGTGGAGTTGAAGCACAAAGGTGTAGGTAGTTAAATCCAGCCTAGGTTATCTAATCAGCCTTTGCTAAAGTCAATCCAGTGCTTGCTTCGTGTTTTGGTGTGGTAGGCTTCCCATGTGTGATGCCTGAACAATGGATTGACTAGTCATCACCTGAGTGAGCCATGCTTTGACTGCTTTTAGTTCTAGCTTTCAGACCTTGTTTCTTAATTATGTGGGGATATAAGAATTAAGTGGAAAAAAAAAGTTTACAAGGTAATAGCTGTACTGCATATGAATTGAGCAAAAACAGCGTATATAATGCATGTGTCATTTTCTCAGCTAGAAAAACAACTCACAGTACTTGTGTATCCTGGTGTAGATAGGATTTTGAAGTTTGAGTTTGAACTTTTTCTGCTTGAGAAGCAATATGAAACTCAGTGGAGAAATGTGGCAAAAATTTGTTTCCTTCATAATGAGTCTGTAGTGTAGTTGTAGTGGAGGGGGATGGTAGTTTCCTCTTCTAGGTTTTCCAGCATGCTTGTCAGCATGGATGTTCCTGTCCATTCTTAACCCTGGGAGAAAAGTGAAACCTGATCTCTTGAAAACCAATGGCAAAACTTCTAATCTCTGAAAAGGCTAAACTTTATCAGTTAAGATAACTGATCCAAGGGATCAGGTAATTGCAGCTGTTGTTTTATCTCTTTTACACCATTCCACATATTCCCTGTGCTGTGGAGTGTAAATATGATGCTGAAAAGCTTCTTTCTTTTTTTGTCTTTTTTTTGGTCTGGTAGTGAGATGACTTTAGCTAGACCAAGGAAAGTTGGCAAGCTTACTATGCAGTGAAGTTATATATATATCTTTTTGGTGCCTGGAAAACCCAGGAAGGGGTGTTTCTGTCATTTCAACCTTAAGTCAATCTGAACAATATTCTTAGTGTGGTTCTACCACAGAGCTAAAAGCAAAACATGGTAAAAAAATCACAATATTCCTGCAGTCAAATGGCATGGAGATTGCCTGGCTGTGCAGCAGGCACAAGCCTCTGTAGCTATCAAACTGATGACCTAATATAAATCCCTCCCCTTCTCTTGTAAGCATGGGCTGTGTCTTTTAGATCATTTTTGGACAAGTGTCTGGGGATTAGTAAGAGGAAGTGGATATTAACTCAATTAGAGGACAGAAGACAAATGTACAAGCTGGTGTGGGGAATTGACACTGGGAGCTGAAGGAACAAAGAAATCTCTAGCTGTGAGAGGACAGTTTCTTCTATTCAAGCCATGTTTGGCTTTTGCCATGCATACATTTGACTTATGAAATGTTGGTTGAAGGAGCTGTATTTACATAGCAATATAGTTAATGTCATATTTTGGAAGCTAAACCTTGATGTCAATAGATAGATGGAAAGCTGGAGAGCAGATGCACAGTGGTAGCTTTCAGTTCATTCTGATACATTAAATATTCATAACAAGCTCAGCTGAAGGAGAAAAGAAATGTTTCATTGAACTGGTAAGGAGAAGCCGAAATCACTGGAACTTCTCCAGAGCATAATGTCTTACTTAATATGAACTGAACGAAGGTTCCCGTGGTGAAGGTGAGGTGCAGTACGAGGTACTTCCACAATTGCTGCTTTCTTCCTTTAAGAGATCGTTGTGCCAATGACATCACTCTGTAAAATAATAGCCAAGAATTACTACTTTGAGCAGTTTATGTAGGCACAGCACAGGCTTTTTCCTCCTCCTTTTTTTTATTTCCTCCCGTAGCTTTGGGCCTACAAAAGCCTGTGTATGGAATTTCTTACATTTAAATGCCACACATTTACAACCTTGAAACAAATCCTCCCACATCACATTTTTCAGACATGGACTATCTGTAGGCTCCTAACACTCTGTGTGCTGTGTGTCTGGCTTGCTGCTGCTCCATTTCCATGTGAAGGTCCCAGGCCCTACTCTCCCTGACACCTTGATCACTGTCTTTGGGCAGCCTCTCCTCTGCTTCCATACAGTTTCTGCTCCAGGCTGAGCTTGCCTTCTGGCAAGAACTGTTCATATACATTTGAGGATAAATTTTAGGCTGCAGAAAGGTCTGTGCTGTCATAGCATGAGGCCTCACTGGCCCCAGTGTCCCCATACCCAGCAGCCATGGGCTCATTCACGCCGCGTGAGAAATGCTCCAGTGTTAACCCCAAGGAGTCAAGTGCCTGATTGAAGGGTGGGGTAGGATCCACTTCTCCCTGTGCAGCTGCTTCTGGTTGCTTTGTGTCATGTAAACATGGCTTTGTAAACTGTGGCAGCTGTGTTCAGGAGGCAGAGCTGTCTCTTTGCCAAGACCATCATCTCTTGTTGCCTTTCCTCATGCTCCGTTTCATCCAACCCTGGAGTCTTCTTTGTCTAGTATCATAGAATCATAGAATCTTTGGAGTCGGAAGGGACCTCTGAAGGTCATCTTTCCAACTCCCCTGCAATGAGCAGTGACACCACAGCTACATCAGAGTGCCCAGGGCCTTATCCAGCATCACCTTGAAAGTCTCCAGGGATGGGGCATCCACCACATCTCTGGGCAACCTGTTTCAGTGTCTCTAGAGTCTTCCACTCTGCTCATTCTCCCTCTCCCGTTTCTGTTTTGTTTTGTTTTGTTTTTAAATAGAATCATACAATTATTGTATAGCCCACCCCATTTCCATGGCATGGCTACCACCCACTGGATCAGGCTGCCCAGGGCCCCACCCAACCTGGGTGTCAGAAACCTGTATCTGACAAAAAAACTGGAATATTTTTACGTGAGGTGTTGCACAGGTTTATGGCTGTGGCTTTATCAGGAAGTGCAGCCAGTGAAAGAATGAAAATGGGCAGTTGACGGCAAAGCAGATGGAGAGGAGAAACTTGTTCCTCTGAAAATTGTGCTCTTGTTCATCTGAATATTTTCAGCCAACCAGTGCAAAAACAAACCAGGCAAAAGAAAAGAATTTTGTCTGTCAGCTGGTAATGAGAGCTCAGTGTCTTCTTTTGAGTTCATAAAAAGCAGTATTGCTTTTAATGGGAATGGTGAAAAAATCAGTTGTGTCAAGAAAATCGTGGCAGGCCAAGTATTGTGCTTATTAAAAATGGAGAGGGCTTGAAAACAAGCAGTGCAAGATCTGTGGCTTCACCTCCAATACCCTCTTAAAAAACCATGGGAGGCTGAGATGTAAGTGCATCAAAGGGCTTTGTTTTCCAGAAGGTTGTAACAGATCTCTCCATGCATCCTGCTTGTGATCGCTGGATTGCATAGCAGTGGGGGTGCAGCAGGCAGACTGGGAGAGTTGTAGAGCATCACCTTCCTGCCTTGCACAGGACAGACTCTTCAGTTTTCACTTGAGCTGTTAAGTGAGTTAGTGTATAAAATATTGAAGCTGAAGGAAGAAAACTGCCTTTTTATCGAAGTGTAAATTATCTTGAAACAAAATACATGGGATAAAAGAATGATTTTCTTAGTCAGGTTCAATGAATAATTGATTTCTGCTTCTCATAACATTATCAGTGTAATTAAATCGGTGGATGAAGAAGTAAGACAGAAGGTATCATCTGTTAGACACTGAACCTCTCTCTTCAGTCACTGGCAAAGCACTGCCATCTGGCATTTAAGACTGTCCAGCACTCACGCAGGTTCAAGATCTGTCTTGCCACCAACAAATCAGTGCTGTATAAGCACCAGCACGATAAAAATCCATGCATTCAGTCTTTATCTGCATCAGCAAATAATCTGAATAACCTCCCTTTCTTCTTTGCCAAACTTGCTACTGTCTCTGGAAGCTATGCAAAGAAATGATTCAAAGTAATGCTTACTCTAGGCTCTTGCTTTGTACAAAGAGGCCACGCAGTGCTCCCTGTGGATGTGGATTTTGGTGCAGCCAGGCTGTGCAGCGATTCCCGTGTTTGGTGCAGAACTGTGGAGGCCACTAACTTTGGTCGCTCACCAAAATGATCGCTGCTGTGGTTCCTTCTGCAGTTTTAAAAATTGGAGAAGCCAGATGGAATAAAAAAAATGGGGTAGGGAAGCAGTCTGGATGTGAATGAGCTTGTCCAACTTCAATATGGGACTCTTGTTCCTTCATATGGATTCTGCTTTGGAGAAGGAGGGAAAGAATGGAGGGTATTTGCAGAGACCAAGCAACAATAAGTAAAGATTTAGAAATTAAAGATGCAAATTTATTAGCATTACAGTTACCATTACTTTATTCTGCAAAATTAATTCTGAGAAGCAGCTTCTGACTTTCCTCTTAGTAGCATGTCCACATGTCACTACAAGATTGTCTTGGAGTAACATGCTCCCCTGTGCGTCCTCCCAGCCACTTGTGTAAGCCTCAAATCCCTCAGTGAAGTGTTGGAATGTCACAGAATCATTAAGGTTGGGAAAGATCTCTAAGATCATGTAGTGCAACCATCAGCCCAACACCACTGCAGCATTAACCCATGTCCTTCAGTGCCACATCCACACGATTCTTGACCACCTCCAGGCACAGTGACTCCATCACCTCCCCGGGCAGCCTGCGCCAGTGCAACACTGCTCTTTCTGAGAAGTTTTTCCTAAAATTCAACCTGAACCTCCCCTGGTACAACAGGAGGCTATTACCTCTTATCCTACCAGTAGTTACCTGGAAGAAGAGGCCTACACTGTATGTTTCCTTGTAAAGTTGGAGGATCATGTGGAGTATGAAATCTAAATGCTCTACTGCTTGGTAGGTTGGTGTTATGGTCCAGTGTCTTTTGAAAGTCAAAGATCTTTTTGCTGACTCTCACAGCTGTTAGACATTCTATTCTATCCTGCATAAGGGGAGTCTCATCCAAAGGGTCCTGAAGTCAATGGAAAGATCCCCATTGCTTACCTTGGCTGAGGATCAGTTCCTTAGTTGAAGAGGCTTGAGGGAAATAGTCTATTCACATTGTTTGCACTCTGATTGTGCTATAAATACTGTATTGAGCAACTGATCCTACAGAACTGATGCCTGTTTGGTGATACTCAGTCATGCATACTGAATTCAGCATCTTTTTGTGTAGTTTCATTGAACTGCTGCCCTGGTAGTACAGCAATCACCATAATGCTGAAGGAGAAGCAATGGTGATCCAGCAAAGTGCAGTGCTCACAGCTGTGTTCTCCCAGTGCTCATTTGTACAATTTTTCACAATGACAACAGGGAGGAGATCCTAAATTTTAATGCTGGTTTTGCCATTCTTTGTCACTGGATCATGATGTCTGTCTCCATGTTTCTAAAATGAGGGATGCCTGTTTTCCTGTTTCTTAGGGATAGTGTGGTGAACTAATTACTGTCTGTGTAGTGTTCTGATTATAGAAAATGACAGGTGTAATTACTGATTCCTAGTTAGATTGTGCATCTACCAGAACTACACACCTACTGTGAGATGTCTCTCTTCAATTCCTCAGTTACTTGAAGGGAAGCCAAATATTTGGTACTGAATGTAATGAATCTAAACTCTATTTTCTGACATACAGAGTTGTCACTGCAGCATTCAAAGGTATATGCAGAGTCTAAAATGTTAGCAGTGGTAACATCAGAGAGAGCCAGTGTTTGTGTGGAGGCTTTTACAAACCATGTACAAACTCCTTATGTACAAACACGAGTGTGGATCTCCATACAATCCAGCTACCACTGAAATGTGTGAGTTAGGGAAGTGCTCAGTGCTGCCAGCAGATCTTGTACTAGTCTAAAAAAGCTATGGTTTTGAATGCCCAATGCTTTATTGTATGTACCAAATGCATATTAGTAAGCCTGAACTTTGATTCCACAAAATCTGTTTGTATGACAGGGGATGGTTGGTTCTCTCTCTTTTCTCATTGCCTTGCTTTGAGCTAAAAAAATACAAATAAAAAGCAATTCTTAATGGGGAGACTAATTGTTTCAGCTCAGAATTAAGTGGCTAATTATTAGAAATTCCACTAGCATGGTGTGCTTTATGTTACTCATGGTACAGTAGTATGTCATTGTCATTAATGCAGTGTGTGCTCCACTGAAATGTGCTAATTAATATATGTGGTTTTTATTGGAAGAGGTTAATGCCTGCTCGGTTATTAAACAGGATTTGAATGCACTAGATGCTGGGAACCAAGGGCTTTTAGAGAGACTGTGATGCTGCTGTGTAACAGAGAGCACTGATTTTTAAGGGCTGAAACAGTTAGAAAGTTGCCTCTTACCTTTCTGTTGTCTGATTTGAATACACGACTTGAACAAAGTAGCATACGGTGCTGAATGCTGAAATCCTGTATGCCCCCAGCGTCCTGCCAGGCTGCACCCTGCACTGCAACCTTCACATGGTGCATTCCCACAGCTGGGGCTGCCTCTGCTTGCTGCTGGCATGTTACCCCCCAACACATCTCGTCTCTGATCTGAAATGGCTGGAAATGTGATAATGTACCATAACGAACGATGATGAGTAGTAAACCTGAGTAGCATCTGGCTCAGACTAAATAACTTCAGATTAAGTGTTGCCATTTCCCTGTATTTCCTGTTGCAGAGGATTTCCCTGCTGCAAACTGTTTTCTCCTGTGTGTCTAGAAACAAAATTATTTATTGTGTTCATTTGCTTTGGAGTGAGGCATGCTCCAGCACTGAGAATTCACAGCAGTCTGCTGTGCTTAACACCTGAGGGTATAAATGTAACCTGTTCAAATATCATTCTTCAATTATCCTTTGAATGGTCTGCTTTCCAACTCCTCCTGCCTCTGCAAAATACCCCTCTGACTGCCTATCAGGAAGATGATACATCTGCTCTTTCGCTTCATTTCCCTAAACTGTGATCGAGCGCTGTCTGAATAGCAAAAATGAAAAGAAATATCTGGCTGGAACAGAGTTCTTTCCTTTTACTGCTGAAAAATGCATTAATGGTTTCTTATCAAATATATCCATTGAAGAAACCATTTTGTTTCCTTCCATATTTAACTCTTTATTAAAGAACAAACAAACAAAAAAACCCGTACCTAGGCACACTCTGCCATTCATTCCAGACTATAAAGGCCAAGCTTGATTTTTTTTTTATTTTTATTTTTTTACATTATAATTTTGTGAAACCTAAGAACAGATTTCAGTAAATAGCTCATTGACCCCTCATTTGTTTAAAAATAGCTAAAAGATTATAGCCCCTTACTATATCTGCTCTTAACTTGCCATTTGCATTGCCTTGTATAGCACAGCCTGCCACTGGAAATTATATTTAGGCATAGGGTAAAAGCTTCAGAAAAGCGTGTGTGTCTTCAGCTGAAATCTATTTCCAGTCTGGCTGGGGCAATTAGAAAAGCGAGCAATTCATTCAGCTTTCTGGCTGTGAAGTCTCAAGGCCAGGCATTCAGGCGCTTTGGAAAGTGCTTCCTTCTCTATCTGCATTCAGAGGAAAAGAAACCAAAGGAGCGCTCCAATTGCTTCTCTTTGAGGCTTATTTTTTTTCCCACTTTTGTAGAGATTTTGTGAAGATCCTTATATCAGCAAAGGGATGCAAGCCAGGTATCTCCATTTACCAAATGTCTTTTTGCATTTGCCTTTTGCAAGGCAGCCCTACACAGATGTGTGTCAGAAGAGGTTTGCATCCAGTAGTCTGTGGTCCAACACAGCCAGCAGCTCCTGGATGAGAAGGGCTCTAACTGCAGGGCTGGTGCTGTCAGCATCAGAGATGCTCCATCATCTCAGTGCAAAGCTGAGCACTTGGCTCCGGCCCGCTCATAGCATACGTCCCTTTAGTACAGTGGAGACGGCTGTGTGTGTGTATTCAAGGCAGCATTCATCTCCCTGCAGTATTTGGCTCCAGTAATTATCAGCATTTGGCTGTTCTCAGAAGTGCTGAAACTCTGAGGAGAACACGAGGCCCATTAAGGCTCCCCGCTTCCCTGTGCATACTGATAGAACGTCGTGTGCAGTCGCTGGGTTTTCCAAGCCAGTTTTTAATCTTGAAGCATCACATGTGTACTTATTTAATGCATCTGTAAAGGTGAATGAGGAAAAAAAAAAGCAAAAAAAATCCAACAGTTTGGAGAAAACAATATTATGGGGGTAATTGATAGGTATTTTGGAACACTAGCTTCTGATAAAATTAAAAATCCATGATTATTCAGTATCTAAGGAAAATACAGCCATGACAGAAAAAAATAAAACCAAATCCTGCCGATCTGCCCTTTTGGAACAGAGCTAACATCAATAATTCTTGCATTGTGCATTAAGTTTTAATGTGTAGACAGGCTCTCTGCACATAGCAGGGTGTCTGTGGAGTCATCAGTGAGAGCGGATAAATGCCTGTCATATGAAGAGTGCATTACAGAGAGAGACAAGCTAAGTGAATCATTTAGTTGTCGTTAGTCATTTTTCATTAATATTTGTAAGTGTAGTATTATCCACTACGCATTAGGTAGGATAGAGAGGATAACACATGCAGTGTGCTTTATCCTGTGAACAAAGGCTTCTTCTGAAATATGTGGTAGGATGTGATCAGGATGAGTGCTTCAGCTCTGGTCTTATTGGTGTACTGGTATCCTTTATTTATTTAAGACTATAGAAATCCAGATGGGAAAGGAAATAATTACACCACATAGTTTGGCATTAACTGGCACCTACTATTTACATTCATTGGAATCAAATAAGTAATAACTGCTGGAAATGGAATATCCGTAAGCACATTTAATACCAGGGATTAAAAATAGCATCCAGAAAGGAATATCCACAAAGGCATTCTACCATCCAGTGTGTCCTTGTGGTGTGTGTGGGCTCTGAGCACCTTCAGCTGCAACCTCTAGGGCTTTGCAGTGTGTAGTGTTAGTGGGGATGGGGGCAAGGAGGGTGCCTGGAATCAGCTGCGATCCCAGGAATCCCACAGGACTCCTCTTAGCATGGAAGGGTTACAAGAACGTTAAATCTTATACTCATTGATTTTTTCCCAAGATAATGCACCTCTGCCAGCTTACACTTTCTCCTTTTAATCTGTTATTTTTTATTACTTTCTGTTCTAAAGTCCCAGATACTGCATTATATATCCCAAAATGATGTCACGGTCAGGCACACAGGTGAAGATATATCCTTCCCAAAGTGCTGTGGAGTTAGCAGGTAGATGAAGGGATCCACGTTTCATTTATGTGATAGAAAGGCTTGTCAGCATGGATTTAACATTACTCCCAATGGTTTTTGCATCATTCTCAACTTGCATCAATACTGTTCCACTTGCAGAACTATTTTCCAGAAGCAACTTAGAAATGCTTACCAATTTCTTCAGTTTTTTTCCCATCTGTGAGAAAATTGAAAATAAGTCTGGTGCCTCAGCATCTCTGAAAGCTAGAAGGGGATATCATGGTTCTTCTTGGTAAAATGAGAGATTGCCTTTTAAAGCTTCGAAAGCTTTGGTCTTTGCTTTTGATGAGTTATGAAATAACAGCTCCAAAATATGTAATTGTCTTGGAATGAAAATTTGCACATATTCCAGCTCAGGCTAATATTATCCCGTGGGAAATGTATTCACACTGTAGGAGGAAATAGTTACAAATTCTTTCTTGTTGTGAAGGAAATAACCCTTGCTACTAATTTCATTGTAAAGTGCCCTCAATTATTTTATTATATACACTCCAAAAGTAATTTGTGCATATGTATGGACATGAATTTTTTATTTTTGGAAGGATGCTGAAGTGTCAGCTGTGGATCTAACCACAAATCAGATATGTTACAACTCCCGCTGCTGCTCCCAAGCACATTCATCAGGGCAAAAAGAGCAGCATTCAGCCATCAGTTCCTTGACTGCCAAGCAGCACTGTGCCTTGAGGGTTAGGACGTGTCTGTGGTGCAACCACAGCATTTGTTTCTGTGCACCACTGAATGGCTTTGAGTGATAACACCGGCCTGGCTCTGCACCAGTGCCTTGAGGTGAGAGCTTTGTGCATCCTGTAGCTTGTCTTCAGGGCTTCTGAGCCTCCAGAGTCTACTGTCAAGAGCTTCAGAACTCTTTTCCTTTCTTTTAGCCAGTGACAGCAACACCAGAAAAAAAAAAAAAAAACCAACAAAAACCAACTTGAGTGCTGACAGCTCCCATTAGAGAATTAGTTTAAAAGGTAATGACAGTGACTATGAACTTGGGAAGGTTTAGATAGTAGATAATGTGTTTAAGGTGTTTAAAAGCACGTGCTCTCTCCCTGCCCTCCAAGTAACCCCATTTGTATCCAACGCTTGTGGAAGGGGCGTCTCTGTGTTATGCTCTGAGCATGAAGGATTTGGGAGAAACACTACCAGATATAGCATGTACATCTGTGGTGTGATTTCTGAGTGAACTTCATGGGGGTGACCCAGAGAGCCCCAGTTGGCTGCAGGGCTGTTGTGTGAGCCCTGTGCTGCAGAGCACTGGTTAGGATGTAGTGTAAATCTTCGGGGGATATAAATTAAGAGATATTATCAAGCTGTAGACAATTTGCATACCAGACATATCTCAGGAAAAGTGAGTGGGGCACATAAATTTACCACCTCTCTGTTCTGTGTCTGTGTGCTGATTATCCAGCACCAACATCTTCTTTAATGAGAAGAAATATTTCACTGTTGTGCGTTCTCCAGGGCTTAATTTTTGTAAGTGAACTGCTGATTCAGTTCTACCTCACAAAATAACTCAGTTTGGCAATAATTCAAGGCTAAAAATGTGAGCTCTGCCTGCCTGCTATTTATCAAACAAGCAGTTACACAAAACAGTGCATCATTCCATTGAACAATGTTTAAATTCTTCCAATTGTGTTTTATAAAGTAACTCTCGTTTTGGCTTTTGTTACTTGGTGGCTTCCAATATTCTGGCTGCAGGCAGCCTGGGGCTCATCAGGAGCTGCTGGCAGACCAAAGTGATGGCTTTTCCTCACAGTTTTTTTCTCCTGGTCTCAGGGTTTGAAGGACCAAGGTTGATGAAGAAACAGTGATTTGGTTTTGTTGCTACTGACTTGATCAACCCTGAAGCTAGATTGAATCATCCAACTAGGACTTCATCTGCTTCTTGTCTTCTTTCCCTCACTCCACAACCACTTGGAACCAAGTGGTTTACTGCTAGAGCAAGGTCCCTCGTATATCGTATTCATACATCATCTATTCATCATCTGTAACTCCTCAGATAGTACATAGTGAGATGCAGGGGTTGACCGTAGAGACTACAGTTGGACCCTACGGCTTGAATTGAATGGTTTCCTCAAAGACCACTTGAGCATCCATACACTTCAAATTTGAAGTTGGGCCTGTGTCTCCATTCAGTCCCATCACTTTTTGCTGCATTCATGTAACCATACCTGACCTTCCCTGGGCCATTTGATAAGAGATATGTGCTACTGAGTTAAGTGTTTAGGTGGAATCATTGTGCTGCAGTGTTGGTGAAAGCAGCTCTTCCCTCGTGGGCTCATTCCTTAAGCTGTTGTGGTCCCATAACAGAGGTGAGGTATGTTTTTAGGATGTCTGTGAGTAGTGCTCCAGGCAGACTGGACCATGGAGAACATATAAGCATGACTCTGGCAGAAAATACCTCCTTTGCATTTTCACAGAACCATAGAGTTGGGAAGGAACCTGCAGAGATAACCAAGTCCAATCCCCTGCTAAAACACGTTTCCCAGAGTAGATTCCATAGGAAAGCATCCAGCTAGGTTTTGAATATCTCCAGAGAAGGGAGCTTCACAGCCTCTTCCAATGCTGTCATCCTCTAAGTAATTAAATTATTTCTTATGTTCACATGGAACTACATGTATTCCAATTTGTCCCCATTGTCCTATGTCTTGTCACTGCTCACCACTGAAAAAAGCCTGGCCCCATCTATATTGATGTTGCCTCTAAGGTTGTGTGCTGATGACAGGAGGAGCATCTCAACCTTCTCTTTTTGAAATTTGATTTGGGCTCTGAAAATTGGGCAGATTTTTCTCTCTTACACTTCTGTTTTCATCTGTAGTCAGAAACACATGTTCAGCAGACCTAATAGCATCCCCAGTGAGGCTGGAGCAGTCACTGGAGTTTCCACTGTAGCCTCTCTTTGCCCTTTTGACAGTGTCTTAGAGGATGAATGCAGTAAATTTGCTAAACTTATCTTTGGTGCAGTGGGAATTGTGGAAGTCTGAAATGCTCTCAGCAGGATTCTTTGTTGGTGGAACAGGAGAAATAGGATATAAGCTGGCCTTATTTTTTTTTTTTTATTTTTAATTAGGGCTGGTTCTGAAGGGCTGGAAGCAGTAAAATCCTGCAGGAATTTTAGTGGTTGGTGGCTTGGGATTTGTTTGTAATTCCTTAGGATTGTGTATAAATAACAGGTTTTGTGGAGTTGCCTGGTGCTGTTTTTGCATTTTGCTTTTTAGAGCTAAGGTATGTTCTGAAGGCAGAAAATGCTGCTTGCTTTTAGACTCTGTGAATGTCTTAGGGTGGTTTCCTAAGTGGGTGGAAATGCAGTGATTACCACTAAAAAACTGAAGTTTCATTATCAATTTAAGGTTAAACCTGTAACAGTTCAGGATTTGCCTGAATTTGAAACACACAATACCTCTGACAATTGAGACACTCTGATCTGAAAAATAGTATCTCTGTAGATAACTGTATGAATTAATATTTAAGCTCACATGGAAAATACATCCTTCATAGATAATTATCTTTTGACAAAAGCTTTGAAAAAAGCTGTCAGGATACCATTTCTCTTGCCCAGTTGTTTTTGCTGTTATTGCAGACATCCTAGCGAAACCCAAGCTGAAGTCCTGAAGATTGCATTGCACTGTCAACCAATGTCACAGGAGTACAACTGTTTTTTGTCTTTGTCAACTGTTGCTCCAAGTAATGACTTTGAAGCTGTACCCCTGAATTTGAACAATGTGCAATAATTCAAATCCTTGTTCAAAATGAAACAGAGATGAAATTCCTGCCTCTTAACATGAGACTAAAGAGGGATTAATAAAATGTTTGAAAGAACAGGAGTCCATTATGACTGCTGCAGTCATAAAGTAAGCCTTGTTGTTATGTCTCACCACCAAATGCCAGGGAACCTCCAATAGTGAAACAGTATTTTCAGTCTTGTATTTTTTATGTGATAGAGACTGAATTGGGTTTGCCAGGTGTCGTCTCTGCTGTCTACTTCCTGAGCATTCTTTTGACCCTTTTTTTTTGATGAGCTGACAGCTTGTGAGACACCTGCCAATTATTGTTCTTTAAGCAGCCTGGGCACAGAATGGACAGATGAGGAGCCTTGGTGACGTGTCGCTGGCTGGTCAGGGTGCTCACACTAAGAAAGCATTGTGATAGAAGGGTTACCCAAGTGAACACAGAGAAACCCCTGCTACCACCCAGCAATACTGAGCACATTTTAATGTAATCTTCAGTGTGTCAGAAGTCTGCTCTCATCACGAGGATGCAATTGCTGCTCAGTATTGTAAGTGTGATAATGGCATCCGTTACTGTAATGGCTGGGTTCTGCTGCCTTGTGTTGCCCTGGCATCATGCGCTGCTGGATGCCAAGACGTGTGCACAGAGACATTCTCAGGCAAGCTCCTCTCTTCAAGAATGAACTTACATAAGTTGCCAAATGGAGGCTTATGTTGGGAGTGCTATATTCATAAATCTTCATCCTTTTTACATAAGATATTAGCAGCAGTTCCAGTCCGCCTATCTGACTGTGGGGGTGAATGCTGAGGAGGCAGTGATTAGGGAAACTGAGCTATGTGGTTGTTCTTCCTTTGCCTTCTTCATTATTCATAAATTCATAGTTACTGTCTCTGTAGTTAATAATTCTCTATGCTTCTTACAGCCTTCTATCAGAAGACCTTGATGTACTGGGTGAACATCAATTAATTAGCATCCTCTCACCTTTCTGTAGACACTTCTAATCCTTTGCAGTGCCTGGTGTACAAGTGTGCTCTGTGTTGGCCACAGAACATGCAACTTCTGTTTTCAAGGTCATTGCTCAGTGTACTAAAAGCAACCATCTAACCTTGAACTCAAACTCATGAGCTAGAGTATAATCTAGACTTGTTTCATGCTACTTTATGAGCCCATTTAGTAATAAAATCCAAGGAAATATGTACTTATGTAACTCATAAACTGAAAATTCAAAGACGGGAGTAGCAGAAAAAGTGATTAACTTAAGTTTTAAGGGAACTGCAAAACCAGAAAAAGGCAATTTTTTGCTAAAACTCTAAAACTTTGTTAAAACATACACCTTCTTCTTGCATTTTAGGTTATCATGGCAACAAAGGTGTGAGGGCATCTGTTCCACTGGAAAGGATGTTAATTGTTTGTACAAAGTGATGACACTAACCACAGAGACTAACCAGCCTAATAGAAGTGTTCCCTGATAGCTAAGTAGTAAGAGTGAGTGAGTGGGAGAATGGCAGTACCATGGGCCATCCCACAAGCTGCTCTCTGCTCTCTGGAGTGAAATTGGCAACCTCTGTTTTCCTGACTGCTTGATTTCCACACAGCTCACCAAAAAGCCTGGCTTGCTGGAAGATTTCGCATTTAGCACTGGGCAATCATTTCTTCCTAATACACAAAATTCAACAGCCCTGGGTGCTTGTTTTTTATAATTGGAGTGTTAAAAGTCAAGCAAAGGGTGTTAGTTTTATGGTAGAAAAGTTTTGATCTAACAGATTGGAACGAATGAAGTATTACACAAATGAGGCCAGTAGCATCCTTAAACTCCTAGACACCTTCATTCTGGATTTGCCCCCACTCTCCTGATTTTGATTGTTACCCCAGCAGCCTTCCAATGAAGTTATGTATTATCTAATAAACTTCCTAGCCTTGTTAGGCAATGCCTAAGTGTTAGATTCACAGCTAACAGAGAGAAAGCTAACTACTAGAAATCTCTCCAACAAATGGGTAAGTTTTCTGCATCATAGGGCAGGCTCCTGGCTGGCAGGTTTTGATGTGGTCGCAACGTTAAGCACTGAAAGTTGTACTCCTCAATAGAAAGTCCGTGTAGCCAATGCTTTAGAGAGAAACTACAGTGATGGTTTTGGCCATCTATATAAAGACTTCATTTCCATCCTTGGTTTTAGGGAACTTTTACTCACATTTTACTATGTTCATCAGCCTTTGCCCACTGTCCTGTAGCAGTTGTTCAGATGTCACTCAAACATAGACCTACGCCTGCCTTCATCAAGCCAGGTGTTTCTGATATCACATTCATCACATCCATCTCCATTTGCCTGATCTTGATTGCAGTCAGTTTGCGAGGTGATGTGTCGTGTGATTCATTAAGTGTGTGGAACTTGCTAAGCCTTTTCTAGATTGAGAGAATGGGCACGGTGAAAATGTCAGTAATCTTCACTGCAAATGTCACTCATTTTCTTACCAGCACACTTCTGTACAGCAATTGTGTTTCAGTTTTTCACTTTCTTCCTACTCAGTTTTCATGACATAAAGAAGTTGCAGTGGCAACTGGAGTTACATCTCCTGCTTCCACACTGGAAATCTGTGTCGCAAGAGCATTTTTCTTTCCCCTTTGGTTGCTCTCTCCTTTCTCTTTTTCCCCATCTTTCATTGCAGCTGACAGCTGGGTGCTGTTGGGCCAATGGATTTTGTGTATACAAAAGAGTGGAAGGATGGGGCTGCCGAGGTCAAAATCTCTTCTGTATAAAAATATGCTGCCTTAAGTTTGCAGTGTGGCTCGCTGGTGTTCTGTGCCTTGAGAGCACAGTGCATGCCAGCAGAAGCAAACTGTTCCAGCACAGAAACCAAGAGTGCTGCAGGAACCCCATGTCATGTTTCTCCTTCTCTTAAGCAGTTCTTTGAGTAAAAGGAAAATAAATGTATCGTTAATGTAACTGCATTTGTAATCTAGAGGGAGTTCTGAGTGGAACACTGATAGCATTTGGTGGCAAACCTTAAAGTAATAGATAGTCCTCCTTTTCAATCATTGGTTTTGCATACATTTGTTACTAAGAAAAACATTAAGGTGGTATAAAATAACTCCTAAAAAAGTCCAAATATAGTGTGTAGATTTTTACAGCAAAAGCAGACAGTGCCAGGAGGAAGATAACTCTTCCTTTTGTACAGATATATTGTGTCTCTTTAAAACACTGAGTATATATTCTAATGGAAACAGAGTTATGTCTTTGTGTGACCCCAGTATGTTCCTAAGTCAATGGAAGCATTTATTGGAAAGTAAAATTAGACCCCTTGTGTTTTGTACTTCTGGAGCAAGTACACTAAGATGTGTTTGTCTGGAAGTATAAAAGGCACCAATTCTTTCAGAAACTGGAGAATTTATATAGAATGTGCTGCTATACCTGCAAAGTTAATTTTTTTAATCAACACATAGCAACTCCAATGTAGGAAGGTGAAAACCTCTGACTATAGAATGAAATTTCTTCTTATTCTACTGGTGCATTGTTCACCCTGTTAATACTTCACACAATTCAGAGGGCAAAGAGGAGAGAGTAGGCTGCTGGGCTGGGAAGGCACAGGGACTTTTTCATGGCTTTTCATCAGTATCCTTCACAACCTGCTGTCTTTTCTCAGGTAGGGAAGAGAAAACCAAGTTGATTTCCAGAAAATGTGTTTTCAGGATGGATGACTGTTTTTCGTTGCTAGCCTGGATGTAGTGTTGGAACAGTTGTTTTGGGTGGGAGGGAGGCTCCTGCTTCCAGCTGTGGTTGGAGTCAGGGAGGCTATTCCTGGTTAGAGACAAGCAGCATGGGTTTGTATTATTTAGGCTTAAACTGCAGGGGAAATAGAGACAGCTCAAGGAAAAAATAACCTAGCTTATTAAGCTGGGCTGAATGTAGTAGCTCATTATGGCTGGAGTGCATTACCTGTGACAGCAGCAGGCCTGGGGTTGCTCCTGGGGCTCTGGATTCCCATTTGTCAGGATTATGGATGTCCTGCTTGGCAACACCATTACAGTGTATGGTTCCCCCTTTGGTTTATTAAGAGCTGCACGTACTCTTCCAAACATGCTCTCTATGTAGTCTCATGCTTGTTTGGTATTAGTGCTGTATGGATAACATACTCCATGGTTCCATTGCTGAATTGGTATTCAAATGAGAAAAACAACAGTATGATGCTGGGAAAAAGAGATCTTTTTTATTAATATTTTTGAATCTGTTTCCTGTTCTAATCTATTTCAGAAAGATAAGCTATACTTTAAAACTATGAATTCAGGACTCCCCTTTATGGTGCTTGACTTAATAAAGCTTAGCATAATATATAAATTTCCAGTCAGCATTTTGTCTACATAATGTCACTATTCTTTTTTCCTTATTCTACTCCCATTCCTGCTCTCCATCAAGGGCAATCTTCATCTCTTTCCTACCTGAAGAGAGAAATGAAGACCTCCCAGCCTAGCGTGTGTGCTTTAACCCTCCCCTAATACAAGCAATTCCTGTAAAATAAAGATTAGTATATTAGACAAAAATTGCCAGCCTATTCCACTTGGATGATAAAAGCAGCAAGAACAAAAACATCATATCCTTAAATGACATAAATGTACTGAAGAGTAGTGAGTGCTTCTACCCATAGTAGTTTATATAGAATCTGTTCCCTGCATTTATGTTATTTGCCTGAATTCTGGTGCTTCCATGGAGATAAGATACTTTCTTCCAATCCCATAATTGAAGCCTTAGCATTGTCTATCCATCATATTGTCTTTTTCATTATTATTATTGTTGATATTATACACTTACAATAGCACATCAAAGGTGCAAATTGGATAAAAATTGTGCTTAGTCAAGAAAATTTCTGAACTGAACTAATGAGTTGGAAATCCTATAGCCAGTAACAGAGACCAGCAGTGTTGGAGGCTGCTTTGGCATTTCAACTTTAGCTATTCCTCTGAACTTTATATTTGCACAAAATATTTAATCCAGACACATGACTTTTGGTTCAAAATGACAGCTGTTTCTCTTTAATGAGCACAGAGATATTACAAAAGCCACAGGAATTTGCATAATAAACTTATAAAGTTTCCTCCCTTCTGTTTTTTCCCTGATCTCCTTGTGAGGATAACAGTTATTTCCCTTCGATGTTACACTGTAAGAAAACTAGATGACAACATTATCAAGAGATGTAGAAAATTCATTAGTCCAAAACACATTCTTGAAGAAAAAGTTGCTTTTAGGTCCGTATTCTTACACTGAAGTGCTTGTTTAGAAGCTGGAAAGGTGAACAAAGCTGGGGAAAGCAATGTACTTGCTTCTCTGCCCCTAATAAGCCCAGATTTAAGCATGTTAGATGAAGAAACCATGTTCTGGAATAAGAAGAAAAATGTGATCAGCATGAGTAACTGGATAGCTTGTGCTACTTCATAGTGAAATAAACTGGAATGTGAAAAATAATCAAGACAGTTCCCAGTGGCAGGGAGGAGATTAGGGAGTGGTAGAGAATGGCTTTCTCTTCCACTGGGAGGAGTGACCATGAGGCCCTGCTGCCATTCTGATCATGCAGCCTGACAGGGATGTGGTGTGGGACACAAAAGGATGGAGCCATGTGAGGGAAGTGTTACCACTGAGAGCAATTTTCATGTGGCTGAGAGGAGAGGGGCTGGAGAAGAAAAGAATTCAGGGACACTTCATTACGACCTTTCAGTATTGTAAAGGGAGCTTATAAACAAGACAGAACCCGACTTTTACATGGTCTGATAATGATAGGACTGTTTTAAATTAGAAGAGGGGAAATTTAGATGAGGTATTAGGAGAAAATTCCTTACTCAGAGTGTGGCAAAGTTCTGGAACGTATGTCCACAGATGCTGTGGGTGCCCAGTCCCTGGAGGTGCTCAAGGCCAGGTTGGATGGGGTCCTGGGCAGCCTGAGCTGGTGGGTGGCAGCCCTGCCCATGGCATAGCTTTGGGAACTGAGTGGTCACAGAATTATAGGGATTGGCAGGGAGCTCTGGAGGTCATCTTATCCAACCTCTTGCTAAAGCACCTTTGCACAGGAAAGCATCCCAGCAAGTTTTGACTATCTCTGGAGATAACAACGCCACAGGCTCTGTTGGCAGCTTATTCCTGTGCTCTGTTTCCCCCAAAGCAAGGATGTTCTTTCTCATGTTTGTATGGAACTTCCTGCATTCCAGTTGGTGCCTGATGCCTCTAATCCTGATTCTGTGACATGCAGACCAGTGAAACAATCTGGGCTGCAGCTCAAGGAATGAACGATCAGGTTATTTCTTTATGTGCTGTCTTTCCCTTGCCGTATTTGCAGTCTGCTGTTCCCTGTGCATCAGCAGTGTATGTGCAAAGTTGCTGAACAAGATCTGTATCACTGTTGGGGGTGCCTACAAGGACAACTGTGTTGACCTGGAGGCTTGAGTTTGCCTGATGTCTGTATTAAAGCACATATATATATATATTACAGCATCTCTTAGGAGGCAGTTAAAATCGTGGCCCACTGTACAAGGATCCTGGTGAGGCAGATGAGAGATTCCCATTCCTGCTTTACAGGTAGAGAAATGAAGCATAGACAAGTTACATCACTCAGTGGAGATTACAGAGGGAGCTAAGGGGAGAAAAACAACTGAATCAAGGTCTAAGGAAGGGTGTTCTTCGCCTTTAATTAGTCTGTCAGAAACATGCTATAGTTTCTTGTACAGTGTATCAGTAATTACAAAAGCATGCACAGCAGCCTTTCTTTGGAGGATTGCCCAGACAGGAAAACAAAACTGTTTATTGAGCAAGTAATGAGATTTGTATGAAGGCATAATAAATGAAATTTATCTTGAGGTAGCTTAGCAGATAGAAATTGGTAGGAGGAGGCAAGGCTAACTCTGTACAGTGAGAAAATGCAATAGTTATCATTTTATTTAATTACGTTATGAACATCCCTACTAATTTATTAAAAAGTCTGTTAGTGGTTTTCTATGTCTGGAAACAAAATTAGTGTTACTGACAGCACAACACCCAGCAGTGAAGAATAATATAGTGCTTCGTGTTGCCGTGTTCAGGCAGCAGTGGAACTTGCTGCAAAATAATGAGGAATGGGATAGTTGGTGTCTACCTGGGCATGGCTGTGTTAAGAGACTAATACTAGATAAAACTGCAATTGGTAGACTTGCCCTACTGATGTAAAGGACATCCTGCACTGTGGTAGGGCTGGGGCTAGTCTTCTGGGTCTGTCTCTTGTCATGCCACTGAAGATCTCACCTCAGGCACTGTCTAGCAATAAGGACCCAGTATAGCTGCTCTTGGCTCTCCTGTCCTCGGACTGTGTGGCACCTCTGCCCTGGGAAATGTGAAACCCAGTCTCGCAGGGTGCCTGCACGGAAATGAGGCCACTCATAGTTGCAAGCAGAAGTTGCCTTTGTCACAGAGAGTTTTCAACAGAACTCTGAAAGCTGTTTTCTCATTTGGTGTCATTTCCGTACATGACAGCAGGCTTTTCTAAAAGAATACACTAGATTACTAGAAAAGCTGATTTTACGTGTTGCTTTACTGAGGAATAATCTTTGCTTCATGATCTGTAGCCTGAGCTGCATCAGGAGAGGGGTGGCAGCAGGGCGACGGAGGGGACTGACTCCCTCTGCTCTGCCCCTGTGAGGCCCCATCTGGAGTACTGCATCCAGGAGTGGACCCTCAGCACAAGAAGAATGTGGAGCTGTTGGAGTGGGTCCAGAGGAGGGCAGCTAAGATGATCAGAGGGCTGGAGCACCTCTCTTGAGAAGAAACTTTGAGGTTGGGATCAGCGTGGAGAAGAGAAGGATGCAGGGAGACCTCATACAAGCTTATGGTCAGGAGGGAGTCCAAGTTTTTACGTGGTCTAAAAGTGATAGGACAGGAATTCTAAGAATAACCAGGAGAAACTGAAAACTAGAGAGAAACTTTAAGACATCCTGCACCTCTCTGGAGATTCTTGTCATTTTGCAAAACCAAACACTTGAAAGATTAATCAGTTAAAATGCAGCTGTAGATAAGAAGCAGTTCTTGATTTAAATCTCCATTAATGTCAACAGAAATCATTCATGTTGACTTCAAGGGTAAACTTAAGATCCATCCTTACATTCCTGATACAAAAGTGTGAATGTATGAGAAATAAGCAAACCGGACAGTTCTACACATGGTCTATTTGCCTCTGACAGTAGAAGTGCTGGAACGTCAGCTGGAGATTTCCTCCTTTCTTGAGAGAGTGACTGATGCAAGTTGAAAGGCCGGAGGCAAAATTTTACTTTCTCTGAAAACCTGTCAAAGTATTCAAAACCCTGTCTCCAGTTGGAACTGTGTAACCTCCTGGACTGTTTTGCAGAAAATAATGTCACAATCTGTTGTTTCAGTGTCTTAAATTCTTACCCTCACAGTTGATCCAGCGTTGTGAATTCTTGCTGATATTGTTTTCCAGCAACTTAGGATACTGCAATGCAACAGGCTTAAGAGAATCTTTCAGGTCATTCAATCTCCATGAAAAATCACAAATTTGATTAAAATATTCAGATGATTCAAATGCATGCATTGTTGAAATAACCTTAAATAAATAAATATAGTATTGTGTTTGGTGGCCAATAATCTCTCTCCAAGTGGACAAAAAAAAAAATGAATTGCTTGCAATGGATTTCAACTAAAATCTTCTAATTATTTTCCTTCCTACTTCACGTCTGATTAGAACTCTGCAGGGGATGGGGAAAACTCTCATGATCTCATTGTAAGAAAGAAACCTCAGAAAGAGATGTAACCCTGGTCTGGATGAAAGGGAAAGGATGATTGGTGTGCAAATGAGAGTGTGTTTCCGTCTGTGCCCTGTAACCATTTCTCGTACATCTGGCTTGTGTCACTGCAGGCTGAGCACCTACGTACAAAGCAGCTGGGAAGTTCAGACCTCTGTGCTAAACCTTCATGTGAATTTATTAAGTCATTCTTAGGGAATAGCCTAAAGTACACCAGGACTCCCCAGAGCCAAAGTTACAATTTTAATGATCCCTGGAAGACCACCCACTGCCATGTGTAGCAGCTAGAGGTGGGACAGTGTGCTTGTCCCAGAGTAAGAAAAAAGGAGAAGGCAAATTCTTGTGGATGAAACCCCAAATCTCTTTTCATCCTGAATAGCTTGAATGAGCAGGAAGATACACTTTTTTTTTTTTTCTGTGCTTTTAAAACCAATTTCCCCAGAAGCAGGGCATTTTTAATGATGACTGCACTGTTGCAGGTCTGACATTCAGACCTGTACATGGTTCTTTAATGTAGTGTTATCACCTAGACTTCTTCTGAATTCTGACAAAAAGAAAAAAAAATAGATTTTTTGATTAAAAGTAAGGTTTTGCAACAAGTTTTTCAGTAGTGATGTTGAAGCTCTTATTAAAAACAAATAGCCAATTAAAATTCCTCAGCCCAAACAGCAAACGACAAAGGTGGTGTGTGTTTGCAGGCCCTCATACTTTCAGCCACAAAGGGGAAAATTCAGCATAGCACTGTGTTCCAGGTGGCAACTTCACATCTGGCTGATGGTACTAGGCTGATGATGGCAGTGATGATGGCTCCTTCTTCCCAGTTGCAGTGAACATGTTGTAGGTATACCCATCACTGAGGTCTGTCAAAACAACTGTGATGCATGTGGGGTAGAGAAAGCTATATCCTGATAAAACAAACTTCAACAGCGTGCCAGGTACCTTCAGAATCAGTGCTGGAGATATAAATTGTTCAGGCAAAGCCTTGAGAGCTGTCCCATTGACATGCGAGAGCAGATCTTCAAATGAAAGGAAGACTGCTGCCATGATGTTTGTTTAATAAACTGGATATTAGTACCTTCAAGTCCTGATGTCCTTGTCAAATTTCATTCGTTCTGTGTTTTACAAAGTATAGATATGTTAACAGTGAGAACCATGCATAATGGCAGGCATTGTGTTTTTGTTAGGCATTCAGCAGTATGCTATGAGAATTATCAGAGGAGCATGTCAGCAGAATGTAAGCATTTGCTCGTCATCTGTCTTTTGGGATTTCAGCCTGGCAAAGGCCCATGATGATATATCTTCTTACTTCCCACCATCAATACAACAAGTATTTAAATATTTTGATATAATTTGTTCCCAGAGGAACTGAGAGGATGTGAGAGGGGGATAAGATCACAATTTTACTCTGAATGATTGTTTCTTTTTTCCTTGTACCAAATTACAAAACTACATTGGTTTTAGGGAATGTTTGACATGAAACAAGTAGTGGAGATGTCATTATAGTGTTTTCCTGCAGAAAAGTCCGAGGTGCTAGGTGTGATGCTGATGTATCACAAGGCACCATGTGAAGATGTGGCTCCGCCATCCCCTGCTGAGGTTGTTTGATACGGGAGAGTGGCAGGCGCAGCTCCTGGCACAGAGGGTGCATTGTGTGCTTCCTCGTCAGGCAGTCCGTCTCCATCCCTGCTGCTCTGAACCCTTTCTAAAGGCTTCATTCACGGTGCTTGCCAGCCTCCTCAGACAGCAGAATGTAGTGATAAGCACTGAGCTGCAGAGGAAGTGTCTCATGAAGGTCTAAAGAGCTGATGTAGAAGAGCTGCCCCATTACTCTTACATAAAGAACCGTTTTTTGAATCCCATGACTACTCTCACCAAGTGGAGGAACATGAGTGGTTTGGTTTGGAAGCTCTCTTGACCCAGCATTGTTTGCTCAAATTTGGAAACACTTGCATTGTTTTCTTGGCAGCCTCAAGCTTTCATTAATTTCTGATTCTTGTGTATTTAAAATAGGCTACAGGAAGATGTACAACGGTTTTGGCAGAGCTTTCATGCTCATTATTAACTGTAAATGTTAATTATGTGCCTTATGTGTTCTGTAAGATAGGAAGACTTTGCAACTGCTGTTCTTCAAGCCCTTTGCCCTTTCCTTTTAGGCAGCTGTTGAAGTTGTTCCCATTGAAGCGATTTTTACCTCAGAGAGAACATGGCATGGCAAATGATCAATGGGCTCAAATTCTCATGAATATTTTGGGGAAGAAGTAAATGCTTTAATTCAATTGCCATAATGATCCTTAACTGCTTGGCCTTTGTGTCATTCCTTGCATTGAAAGAAAGCCTTTGCTTTAGCACTCTGAAGAAACTTCAGAGCTGCTATGTTCACATACTTTTATTTTAAATGCACACACTTTTTCATAACTCTTTATGCCATTTCGCACCTTGCAGAACACTTTAAAATCCTTTCCTGGTTTCCACAGTCACAGATTCTTGATCATCTGTTGGATACCTTAGTGTTTTCCTTGACTGCTAATGAATTCTGTCTCATGGCAAGTTATCTTGTACAGGAAAGCTATCAGTAGCTTCCACTGAGTCAGGCAGGCTTTGAAAGAAAGAGCAATACAGAGATCTCTCAACTTTGTTTTCTCACTCATTTCTCTGGTTCTGCCCCACTTTAATGATCAGAAGTGGTGACATGTTTTCGTGGAGACCATTCATAAGAGGATTTTTTAGAAATGTCTGCAGCTGGATTGGCACCAAGGTATACTCAGTGCATATTTTGCATTATTCCCCGTTATGATGCCTACATTTGTAAATTAAGGCTTTGAATACGCTGGGTTTAGAAGCTGATATAGATGATCTTTAGGCCAGTGCTGCATGTTTAGACCCGAACACAAAGTCAGTGGAAAATCAATTTGCCTTTCCATTTCCCTTAATGGGCTTTTGGATCAAACCCATATTCTTAAAAGCATTAGAGTGCATGAATAGTGTCAGATTTTTAGACAGATCTTTAATTTGTGAGCCTGAGAGATTGCTGGAGGAACCCCAGATACGCAGACAGCTGCAGTTGGGTGTTTATGTGTCCGACTGACTGAACTGGAGCCCATGGGCACCTATATCTGAAAAAGGAAAGAAGTCCTCTTAAGAGGACTAAAGATCAGTTAATTAAATAATTTATTACTTGTAAATAGTAGTGTAAAAAGGCAGTGCATCCTCCTCCTTCCTTGCTGGAAGTTTGGGAAGAAAAGATTTGCTGTGTGTGGTGGTTCAGTGCTGTGCAGAGTTAGCTATGAGCTCGTGCTCTGCTGCAGTGATACAGAACTGCCTTTACTGGAGCGCCACAGAGGCTGAAAGGCTATGAGAAGCGCCCTGCAAAAGATAACAGTAAGTTTCCTTGTGCTAAAGTAAAGACCAACAGAAGCACTACTAATCTGCATCGCTACGCTATAGATCTTTCAAATGCAAATGGTTTATTACTTAGCCCGTACAATAAATTCACTACAAAAACAGCTCCTCGTGTGCCTTATGTTTTTAACCCTGGCCTTGACTGCTGAAAATGTTCTTTATTTAAAGCTTCAGCTTTCCAACTGCTTGGCAAGCTTATGGTTCAGCACATAGGGGGAATTTGATGGAAAGGCTGCGCTACATTTAGGATCAGATTCTCAGTGGCCAGTTCATGATGGATGCAGCACAACTCAGTGAAGGAACCTCTCAGGTTTGTGGCAACAGAGGTTTGTTCTGCAGAGAACAGTCACCTTTTCAGTTGATACAAATTGTCAGAAGCCTTCTCTTGCAGATAACTAGTTGATGTTGCCCTCCATTTGTGTGAAACTGTCTCCAAGAGTGGCAGTGCCTCCCAGGCATGCGGAGCAACCTCTTGGAGCTCAATCTGCCACAAGGTGTGGGAGTGCAGCTTTGCACCCTGCATCTTGCACCTCCTACATATGGATCGAGGGAAACGAGGTGCTACAATTCTGCAAAAATGTTATAGAAATGTGAGTGCCCCCCATGGTGCATGGATGTGTACGTGGTTTAAGCAGTTACCAATGAAACACACTGTAAAGGTCCTTCTCAGTCTTGATCTTAGCAGTGCGACTGCTCCTGTGTGCTTGATGTTGCTCTTTTATCTTTTTTTTAAATCATGTGTTCAAGCTTTAGTTCAGGAATCAGAGGTACCAAAACAAAGAGAAGATGCGTACATTAAGAAAGTCAAAGCCATTTGAAACGTCTTGGAGGACTCTTACATCTCCTCTTTTGCATTTGCTTTTTCAGATTCAGACTGGAAAAGGAGTTAGAAAATTTGCATGGGTATGGAATTACGTCTGTTCTTTCCTCTTTGAATTTACATGGGCTACTCAATTTTTTTCTGAGGCCCAGGGGGTGATTTTATCAAGGCCCACGTAAGCAGCAGATAGCCCGTGAGGTCCACCCTTCTTGGCTTACCTGTACACTGCGTGTGGCTTCGCTACTGCACTGAAAGAGGAACGTAATGAAATCCATGCTTGCCTGCACAATTACTAGGTGTTGTTTGTCCTTTTGTTAGAAACACTCTACGTCAAGAATTTCAGGTTTGGCAAAGATCTCAGTGATAGCAGCAATTTTATTCATTATTGCAATAATGGGCTCACACCCCCTACTGACAAGGATGAAATTGCTCAACTTGTCAGTAAAATCCATTCCGTTATATACCCTGGGTCTGACGTGGGTAAACCTGTCCTGGCACTCATTGGCTGAGCATCTCAGGCTCACAATCTTCTGACGCAATTGCTACATTATATTTCCATACAATGTCTGTTACCAATCCCCCCGCATATTCAGCTATATTCTGTACTTTTTACAATGGTAGGAGGACAGTACCTTCCATAATTATTTGCCAGTCCTGTCCTGTACCATGCTTTCCCCTCCCCTGTCTAATTACCTTTCCCTAGTGCCCATGCCAATTTTACCCAGGTCGGAATGCCCCAGTCTCAACTTTACTCTGTTTAGCAACTTACCCACGCTACATACAGAAATACTGGAAATTTCCACTGCAAAAACACAATCTACTTCTCACACTTCGACAAGATCCTAGCATGTCTGGAGCCTGAGGAAGGACTACCCGATGTGTAGCCCTTGAAGAGCCTAAAGGGCACCTGCAGGAGGCTTGGGAGCCATTGCTTAATTCTGCCATGCTGAAATACTGACTTGGCCCCAATCCTGAGGTGCTTACATGCTTTGCTAAGTTTGAGTTCAACGTAAATAATGAACCTATACCTCAGGCATGCTCCATGTCTTCAGTCATTCTTGTGTATAAAAAGCTTTGATATTGTTTGCATAGACAGCTCCAGCTGTAAGGAGCAATCCTTGCTATTATCAGCAGAGTGTTTGGAATTCCTGTCAAGCTTTCATTTTGTAAAGAGTTTAGAAGTACCTCATTGTTCTTGTTGGAGATTCAAAGAAGTTCTGAAAACGCATTGCACAGAAATACTTCTAAACATTTTAACTGACTGGCTGCCCAAATCCACACAGAGGCTTAGTAGTAGAATAAGGAATTTCACCAGTTTTTTTCCCCATCTCAGAGTGTACCCTAGGAGCTGTGTTATTCTTGCCATAACTGTTTGGCCTCTGGGGAGGAAAAAGCAAGCCATAAGTGCTATTTTAAAAATGGCTTGTAACTTTTCACAATTGTTCTGTTACTTCTTTAACTTCAGGTTAATTAGTAGAAATCTAATTGTCAGCAAAAGAAGGGCTTGGGGAAAGGTGCACGGGGGCACTAGATGGCCGATCTACATTGAAACGCAATAGAAATTGAAAACTTGGAATCTTTCCTCTTCTTTTGAAAATCTGAGCCATAGTCCCTACATCGCAGTGGGGTTTTCTGCAGTCTAGTGAAAAATTATTTCCTTTCAGAGCTAAGTAAATCCTAATGGTTTAAATCCATCTTTTACGTGTGTTTGGGGGCAGGGGGAGATGTTTGTTTATTTATTATAGGATACACTAGCTAGCTGTCTGGGTTCCCTGGCAGAAAGAAATGCAATAAGAGACCCTATTCAAAACTAGTATTAGCAGTAGACCAAGGCTGCAGGGAGCAATCTGCAAATTTCAGAATGTACTGATGTGAAGTGCCCGGATTACCCTTCCCTACCCTTGTTGTTGTTGTTGTTTTGCATACAATTTCAGTGTAATTTTGGCTTGCACAGTTGTGTTTGTTTTTGCCAATTTGATTGTTTGGTTTTGACTTGCAAGGTGCTGCAGAGTAGGGCTTGAGAACTGCACTGATGCAGAGCACCCGTCTGAACGATGAGTCTGAATCTGAGCGTTAAAGGGTAGCCTCATGTTTCATTCTGTCTCATCCATGAGCCGAAGTTTATCTGGGTCATTCAGGAAAAAATCTTGAATGACCACAAGCAGCATCATCACCTTTAAGTTTGCTTGAATTTTTGCAGAAAGCTTTGTTTTTAGCTTTTGACAATCAAGACAGCTATTTGAAAACTATTTCTGGAGTGGATTTTGGCTTAATTTGAGGTATTGTGTCTCTGCGGAGAAAATGGGAACAGATCCTACAGGAATCTTTCAGGACCCTGCTGGTCACAGCTCTGCTGATAAGAGTATTATGATCTAGCAGTGTTGGCTGCCTGTTGCGAAGATCCCATGGGACTAACATAGCTTTAAGCCATCTTCGCATCTTACTGCTCTTGGATTAGTCAGCTACCGTCCAAACATACGTCAGTCTTCCCAGGCTGAGTTACAGGACGCAGCTGTAGGACAATGGGAGAAAATAAAGAAACATATTTTTTGCACGGATTAATGCCGACTTGTCTCCTCTCATCTGTTTTCCTCTTGGTCTCAGACCTCTCCTTGCCCCTTGCATTTTGGGGTGGGGTGCTTGGCTGTGCCACCCCTGTTCTTTTGGGGCATGGTGTTTGTAGGTGGCAGAGGGACACATGACTGAAGCTGTTCCTTTAGAGCAGGGCCCAAAGCTCAGACAATCTCAGGTCTTCCCAAGCCCGAGCTGCCTGCTGTGTGCACTGGTGTGCAGCTACAGTCAGTCCTTATAGTCTTGAGGTCACTGAACTCATTGAAGGGGATTTCTTTCATTTGAGTTGAGTGAGCTGTAAATGATCTCTAAGGTATGCTTTCCTTCTCTGTCATTAACTTTCCTTTCTTCCTGAAATTACAAATAGTTCAGTGCAATTTTTTTTAAGATTTGCTTCTTACCTCAGCCACTTGCTCCAGCAGAAGTCAAGGGACAGCCCCTTTAGATGGAGAGAGCAGTGAGTTTTGAACCGAACTGAGTAGCTTCCCTCTACAAAGAGGAAAGGCCTGGAAGCCACGAGCAGTGCTTCGTATGCCCCAGTGTCTCTGGGATTGACTCTCCTCCCCCTACCTTCTCTCCTCAAAGAGGGAACCTTGACACGTTGCAATTCCCACAAAAGCCTCTTTACTCCTGCTTTAATTTTCATGATTTATTTACATACATTTTCTTTTTAGAAAAACAATCTGCAGGATGTGCATTGAGCGCACCTATGTATTTTTGAAGAGCTTTTAGCTCATTCCCTTGGTGCAAGCAGTGAGATTGATGAGTGGAATAAAGAACTGTTAAAATAGAGAAGTAAGAGGTCATTCGTTACCCCATGCCATTACATACTGCTTGGTTTCCAGCTATTAAGAATACATGAGATACAGGGCTCTTGAAAATGGACACACAATCCTTACTTTTATACTAACATAGACTCTAACCCATGCGATTTAACAGTGTCCTAAAAGTCCTGCTTGTATTTTACAGGCTCCCACTTTGAAGCATGATACTATTAGCACTCAAGATACAATGGGCATTAAATTTCAGCACTTGTTAAATTACGAATAATTGTCTCCATACTGCTCAGTTTTATGTCAGGCAAAAGCAAAGGAAGATTTCCACATTAATCAGTGCTTAATCAGAGCTCACTTGTGCTCTGCCTGTGGAGTGACAGAATGCACTCAAGTTCCCCATTATATTTCAACAGCTATTTGGGATTTGCAGATATTTATTCCCGGCTAAGGAAGTTGGAAGACTTCAGGGTGACCTGTTGGAAACGTGTGGGAACGTCTCTCAATAAGCAATTTGTGACTGCTTTGGCTGAAGGTAAAATTTAGTATCCAGGCAGGCCAGTGGTGGAATAAAGGCATGCTTTCTTCCCTTCTCCAGCACAGGGAGTCAGATTTGGAAGGTGAGGGTGGAACAACGCTGACACTGTTCCTGACATCAGGCTGCCTCCCCTCTGGTAGTTTTCCACAGGGGCAGAGTAAGCTGAGCAATCTGTGGAGGTGAAGCAGGCCTTTAAAGGAAAATTATGTGCACGAGGAAAAGAAAAATAAGGCAAGGTAGAGGCTCCCAAGCTGGTATCTTTGCTGTGTGCCTTCAGTCAGTCTCCAAGCAACCAGTAATGTAACAAGAACACAATGAGTCAGGCTCAAATTGTGCCATTTCTGCACCTTCATGTAAAGATCTGTAGATATTCAGCTCTTTAGGTCCAGTCTTTGCTTCTTTTATCTATGCTTTTTTAAAGGCAAAGAGCTATCAAGCTCCTGGCTGCCCAGCATGGTTGCTGCCAGGTCCCCAGCTGGAGTGCTGGGCCACAGACAGCTGTCCCCAGTTCTGCCAGGCCTCCCACAGACACCCTCAGAGCCTGAAGCTCCTTTCCCAGGCAGCTTTTCTGAGTCTTGGACTTCCCCTCGCAGATCTACAGCCTGCCTTCGCTCTGAAATTCAGCGATGTGCAGAGATGGGTAATGACTGACTGGTAAAAAGAGGTGCTAGACCTTTCCAGTGGGCACAGAGAGGCTAAGTGTGATGTGCAGGGTGTGCTTGGGTACACGGCGCTGTTTTTAGGGTGCTGATAGCAGCACCTGGCATGGGCCATATTCCTCTGCTCAATCCTTGCTCCCGATGGCCACGCTGCTTGCTGCTGGGCTGTAGGAACACATGCCCTGGTAGCTCCGTCCTCACTGCATCTCTGGAACCAGCTCAGCTCAGGTATAATAAGGGAACGCTTCATGGCAGAGAGGAAACTACTGAAAGAGAATACTGTTACAAAATAAGAGTGAAGGAAATTTCCACTGGCTGCACACAAGCATCGCTGGGTATGACCTTCAGTGAGGTTGCTCAGTGCCCCAGTATTATTCTTTCAGAAGACTGGCAGTCTTTACGACATTTATTTTCTTCATGATCAGAAGGCTTTGGACTCAATTGATATATCCAAAGAATTTGAAGTAGAGTTTTAATTATTTTGGGTGTGGGAAATGATAGCAGTAGCTTTTAGAGCTTTGTCTCGGGATTTAGGTACTTGAGGTCCTTAGGTTTGTAGAAGAGGAGGAAAGATAGAAAATCAGGGACAGGAAAGAGACATGGAGGGGATCAGCATATTTACCTCAGGCTTCACCTCTTCAGGCCATTCCTGCTCTGCACCGTACAGAGTGCATCAGTCCCCCTGACCTCGGGGCCATGCAAGAGGTAGGCAGGACTCAGGCTCTCTGTTGTCCCTCAGGCTCCCACGTGCTTCTCAGCTGCCTCTAGCTCTTGTAGCACAAGGCCTGTCAACCAGCTGCAGACACAAAGATCAAGAAGAAAGAAGAAAATAAAAACAAAAATTGCTTGCTTCTACTCATTAGCCCCTTTGTGTTGTTAGTTGCAGTGGATTAGTAAGGAATGCTGAAGTAAAAAACTGGCTAACTGTACAACTGTTGAATTTTACTAAGGATGGCTATCCAAGTACTCAAGACCTGTGTGAAGATCCATTTTTACAGTATGACTGTAAAAAGAGTATGCTCTTCTTCACAATATGTCCTGGCCTGGAGCTAACAAGTCCAGCCAAGACATCATGGGGAAAGTCCTCCTTCGCCAGCAGTACAGGGAGTGCCTGTGTTACAGCACGGCCCCAGTGGCTTTGTGGTGGAAAAACTCACTGCATCGCAGACACTGTTCCTCTTGCAAAGGATGTCAGGAATACCTTGACAAAACCTCAGGATTTTGGCATGGATAAAACCTAAGGTTGGGCGCCTTGTAGGACACCCTGGCATTGCTGCATTGGCTTTTAATGGAAATTAATCATCAGACTGTCACAGTAAACACAGTGGTATGTGTCCTTTCCTTGCCAACGCTGGACTGAATGGCCACAACAGCTCTAGCATATGATCTCTCCAAGGAGAAATGACCCATTTTTACAGAAGTTACAGTGGCTGAGACCCTGGTCTTGCTTTAGGTAATCCCTAGATCTTTTCGTCTGCATACTTGACATTATCACTTATCCAGTCAAAGTTTAGCATTTTGTTTTCTTGAATTCATTAGTTGTATTTTTGGACTTGCAAGTAAAAAAAAAAATTTTTTCCTTTTTTTTTTTTTTTTTTTGAAAAAAACAGTGCTTTTGAGGAAAATAACATTTGTCCAAATGGAAAACATAGCTTGCTTTAAAATATCTTTTTGTGAAGTTGACTCAAAGTAGACGTTAACCTGCCTGTTTTGATCCAGAACTAAAGGTTCACATTTATTTGGTAAACTCTGCTATGTGTTCTTATATTTTGCTGGAAAAAGAATTACTATAATTTACTTTATGTTTTCATTACTTCTTTCCCTCCTCCCCTATTCTTTACATTCACCTTTAGTTCATGGTTTCTATAAAAATAACCCTAATTCTCTTTTACTCTGGATAAACCAGTAGCTATTATAAACTAGAAGAAAAAGGCCCTTTCATATTGTTGATATTTGATGTTTGTTTAATTTCAGTGGGGCTTTCTAAAGGTGTAATGCAAGTAGGCTTTATTACTATTTGAGTCTTTAATTGCCGTAGTAATATTTTTTTACAGCTCCTTATTTTTACGTTTAAGGGTCCCCAGACACTTTGATTTATTGGCATTGGTGAATGATTGATAAATGATTGAGGTTACATAGAAAAACTGAAGACATTGTATGAAATATAAATGGTGCCAGAATGACCATGCAGGACCCACCAATATATTTAATGGGATACATACAACACAGCTGCTACAGACTACAGCCAAAGCTATCACAAATATCAACTGTTCCCTGGTAAGGGAGAAAAAAAGTGTAGTAACAATAAGAGTGTTTTCTTTCCTGATAATCAGGAGAAGTGTGGTTTGTTCTGTTGCAGATCAGCTTTTCATTTCAGTGTCTCATGGTGTTTATTTCTGGAATATCATAACTACAGAAGAAAGGAATGTTACAGACAGGCATTTCGCAGGCATATGAAGCAGTTAGGCACCTCATTTCTTTAGTGTTTCAAAAGGAATTGGTTATTTTTGTCTCTTTTGTTCCTTTGGAATTGCAGGTTAGGGTCTCTGTTTCAGGCTTAGTGCACACACAGAACTGCGGCTGCCACACGTCACTACACTGCTTTCATGCAGATTTTGGGCTCAAGTGCCTGACAAATTGTGTATATTTTATATTACTTCTATTTTCATCCTGTAGCAGGAATGGCTTATGCTTGGTAGAGTAAGAAGTAGTGGGAGTTTGTTCCTGGGTGAATGCAGGTGACTTTTGGAGCTTTTAAAGCCCCTCATTTCCTTTCCTTTGGTTTGAAAGTAGTGACTCCTGGGGCAGGTGTGTAGTATGGTGCAGGGTGGACCTCTGCTCCACCAGTGTCCCTACCCTCAGCCACAGCATTCCCCCTTGCCCCAGACTTGGCAGCAGTGAAGCCATGGGGTCATCTGGGTTGCCTCACCTCAGTACTTCTGTCCGATAGCAGAACTGATCCAACTCACCACACCGCAGTTCCAGGCAGGGGAGGAAGAATACGACTACCTGATCCAACACAAGCCTGGCATTACACCGAATAAAGCGTGACACAGACCTGCAGCTGGGTGCTGGAGCAAGCCCAGCTATGGCATATGTTTGCAATCAAAAGGCTATTAAAAATTCACATTGACAAGTAACTCAGCCTGAGTCTGTGAAATTGTGCACTCTGGCCAGCGCGGTAGCCCAGGCTCATTGCTCCTGGTAATCTTTCCTAATCCCTTGAAGCTGCAGGAGTTGGGAGAAGGATACTTGTTTTGGCTGGATTTTCATTTTCTCAATCTTTAGGGAACAATTTACCTTCCACCAGCATAGGCACAAATATGTGCTGAGGGGCTTAGCTCTGAATGCCATCCTTCTTGGTCTACATTTTGGTGAAACTCAGTGTTAGGGGGGAAAGGAATAATTAATTATGTCTTTACTTTAATCACATGACCAGTGCAGCCATCTGATTTGGACTATCTGATTTGGGTTTATGAATATAGAGGTCATTAAAAGGGCTGCATGGTCAAGAATATCTAGCATGTCTAAAGCAGATTCTTAGGAAATTGCTGCTGGGAGCTCATGATGATCCCTCTCTCTCCTTATCTGATTCTCTCCATCTTGTGCTTGAGTTGGGTGCTGCTCTTGGTTAGGCAAACTGGGCAGAGCCCAAGGACGGTGAGAAGAGGGCGGGGAAGCGCATGCAGGTAAGGAGTGTTGCAGAACAGTGGCAACCCTTGCCCCATGCAGGCATTGCTGATGTGGATCAAGACATACGGCAGTGTGTGATGGGATGGGTCAAGAAAGGTTTATTATGGGCTTGTGAAGTGCTCTGGTAATAAAAATAATTTGATGCCAAAAAAGCAACAATTTAGAGGTTGGGATAATTCACTGTTGGCAGCCACACTTGTACTCCGGTGTGCGATTGATTGACAGATTCTGTGGACTTTCCATGAGGGCCGCTGCCTCTGACAGTGTGGTGGACTTCACCATGGACTGCAGGGAGCTGGGCATTTTCCACTAAACATGTCTGTCTGTCCTGCCCTTCTCTTACAGGCTGTGTTGCTGGTGGCTGCTTCTGAAGGACCAGGCTCTTTCCAGTGGCCTCCATAACAATCAAGTAGGGTTTCCCTCCTGCTGTCCTGCCCAAGGCAGAGATGGAATTTAAGTTTATGCTATATGGCGTAACAGAATCTCCATGCCACCTTTCTGCCGAGGTGCAGACAGCCCTTGAAGAAGGCAGAGAAGTGTAGAAGGTGGTGGAGAAGCCCATTTCTCCTCCATCTAAGGGAATAATTTTACCTTGGAGCAATTACTTAAGAAACCAGGTTATTAGCAACTTCTCTGTGTCATGGCAGTCTTTGGAAAAATGAAAATCATTAAGCAGTCAATCCTTGTTCAGAGTCGAGCTTTAGATAAATAAGTAACTCTTGAAGGCACAATTTTGTTAATCGCCGACAATTACATACTTTGTTTTTACATTAGGCCAGCTGTGCTGAAAGTTCCTGTGCCTCTGGTGCATTTTCCATTTTTTAATGGGCTTGGTATTCAACCTCAACAATCAGGAGCTTGTTTTTATGTTGGAAAGAGTTCATTGTGTGATCTTTAACTCAGTAATTTTAGCTCCTCGGTATTATTTGCAGAGTTCTGTTTGTTTGTTTATGAATCCCTTCTTTCCTCGTTTTGGTTATTCATGTACATCCTTTTTTCCTTTGAGGTTATTTTTACATGACAAACACTTTCTTGATCCCAGAATGAGAAGCTTCTGGTTTGGATTAATGTGGAGCTGAAAAACTTGGCTGTAAACCTTTGGAATATTACACAATTTGATAAGGTGTGAAAATATGTTTCTTATATTTTTATTTGCAAGTCAGATAAATGCAGAGTAAACCGATTTCTGAGTTTATTTACTTTCGTACATTTACTCCGGCATGCAAACTAACCTCACTTTTGGGATGTGGGACAAGGACAAACACAGGACTGTGTAAGTGAAATGGGTGTGTTTGCCACATCTGAACATGTGGTTCTCAAAGTTCGGGACGTGTAAAAATATGCAGTAAAAATACTGATGTCCTGTGCCAGTCAGAGAGCTTCTCTGAAGGGTGGAGCTCCAAAATACAAGTATAGCGTTTAGATTTCTTTCCTTTTCATATTTTCTTCTTTCGGAAAGAGAATCAGCACAGAAGGAAAACATCATGATTGTGTTCTTTCCCCTGAATTAGATACGGAGCAAGTGTGCAGAAGCTGTGGGCACCATGACTGTAAGGTGCAGAGTAGGGGAGAACAGGGTAATGTCAACTCAAAGCACTGAGCTAGGCTCTGCAGGGCTAAAACAGGCAGCACCTCTTCATGTCAAATCTGTAGTGACTGCAGTTCTGGTGTTCACAGATGGAGGACTGAGGTCCTGATATGTCAGACCCACAGCAGTTGGACAGGAGGAGAGCAGGCAGATGGCTGCTCAATGCTGTGTGTGCCAGTGTGTCCAGCACTAGGTTGCTGCTTAGACCTCAGCAAATGTCCTTGGAGTCTGGTTAGCACCACTGTGTGTTCCAGGAGGTGCAGAAAGTGCTAAGACTACAGTGGCCCAGGAAAGAGCATCCAGGGTCTCTTGCAGCTTAGCTCAGCAGTGAGTAGTCAACCTAGGCTTGTGATGGTTGGACTGGCTAGTCCTCTAGAGTGGTCACTGGCAAAGTTGTGGTGATGTGCCTGCAGTGAGTTTGGATACCAGTTGCACCCTCAAAGCCTCAGCTGAGCTAGGCAGTATCTGGCAGCTTCGCCAGCTTGGTGAGCACAAAGCCCAGGTTAGTACTGTGTCGTAGTGGCAGGGGACAGTGGGGAGGTGAATTGCTGTGCCTTCTGTTGCTGCCTCCTTCCCCTAGTGACTCTCACAAAACCTAAATAACATAAGTGCCCTGTTGAGAGAGGAGCTGACTATATTACAGCAGTGAAGCTTTGCTCCTCAGTGGAATAACTCCTCTTTCTTTTTAATACCCAGTGCAGGAAGTCAGTGCTCTTATGTCAGAGTAATAAATGTATGTTTTTCGGAGATCCTTCATAAAATGAAACCTCCAGTGGATCTGGTCCAAAGCCCATTTGAGTGAATCACATGGACTCCCATGGATAAGATGGAGTTTATGAATCGAGCCCTGTAGCTTTCAGTAAATTACTAACAGAAAATGCTGTTTTAAGGTTTATGGTGAGCCACTTGCTCTTAGATAGCAATTAATAAGGGAGCAGTGCCTTTAGTCAGTGCTCTTCTCTGCCCCTTGAGCAAAGTAACTTCTGTGGGTTGGACCAGACTTTGGGAATTTCTTAACCATTTAGTGGAGAAGCTTCAGTGGCTTTTTCCTTCTCCTTTCCCTAGTCCTTATTGTCTAACGTTGCAAACCTCTACTTTCTGACTGAAGGCCAGAAGGGTGGACATGTTCTTGTGTGAGGGAGAGAGAAAGATTACCTCTCTTTCAGTTTACCAGTGGGGCAGGATTCGTGGGTATTTTTTCTTACTTAACTAGTCCGTGGAGAGGCCACTCCAGTTGTAGAGGTCTACAGGCAGTCAGTGCTGAGTTATTCCTGAGTTTGAAGTTAGCTTAAGCTTAACTGATAATAACAAAAGTTTTATTCTGCTGACACTAATTCATATTCGAGGACTCTTAGATATTTGTGAGGGGAAATGCTTTAATGTAAAAAAAAATCCTGCTTTAACTTCTCTGCTTTGCCTGTTCCCGGGGGATTCCTCCAGGCCGTTCTAGCATGCTGTCATCCCGAATTGCTGACACACTCCATAAAATTATGGTCAGAACAGAGAGCCTTTCCTCCAGGTCCCAGTGGAGATGTGCAACACCTCTCCCCCTTGAGTGGGAATGTTGCCAGACCTCTGTAAGGAAAACCCATTCCCAGCCTACAGAAGAAGAAAAAATGCTCATCACTTTATGATATTTTTACGTATACTTCTAAACCTGTCTGTTGATTACGTGTAGGCTACCACTTACCCTGTGCTTTCACAGCTCCTGACTCACAGAGATCTTGATGAAGGTCTATGAAGCTTGGGGTATTATGGGGATCCTGGGTATCAGCGTCTTTTCTAATTCATGGAACATCATTGTCCGTATCTCCCACATTTGAAATTCAGGTAGCTTTACAAGCAACCAAAGAGAACTAAGGGTTGTCTCCTTGGTGCCACCACCTTGTTCCTTTTTGTACGCTATTTGTTTGCTCTGAGCCTCCAATCTGAGCATATTACGCTGAATAGTTGCACAGCTATACAGGAGGTGTGATGAGGGCTAGAAAAGAAAATCATTTTACTATGATCTTACTTGGTATTTCCAACAATTTGCTTTCTTGTTTGTTTCTTTCTGAAGTAGTAATGAGTCTCTGGTTTTGTTTTGCAAAAGCTTTCCTCCTCTCTTTCAATACCAAGTGTAACAACTATCCCTTCAGCTGCTCTCTACCCTATCCATGTCCCATTCAAACTGTCAAATTGAGAAGGTACTGCTTCAAATCTGCATGCTGGAAATGTCACTGGGGCCCTCAAGTCATTAGATTGTGTGAGGATTTGTTCAAACTGTTTATCGCTTACTCCTGCTCCAGGGGGACTGGTGTTTCAGCTGCTGCTGGCAAACGAGAGTCTGACAGGCAGCCCGAGTCTGCTGGAGGCTGCAGCTCGAAAATAGCCTCTGCTGCCTTTGTTTTGGGGTTTCAGCAGCTTGTAGGTGATTAAGCAGACCCCTGACAAGGGAGTATTTGAATTCTCCAAGCTCCATGTCCTTCCTTTTCTGCCAGCAGCATGGCTGGAGGTATGCTGCCTCACAAGCAGTCCTAAACCACTCCTTTGTTAGAAACAAAGCATCACCCGGGGCAGGGAGTGTGTTTGGGCAGAGTGTTCATATCCTCTGGCAACCATGCTGGGAGGCACACTGCTAGGCCTTACCCATTATACAGCACTGTTGTGTGGCAGCCCAGACTGGGGTGCTTCACATCTCTGCTTCCCTGGGCACCTTGGTGATCTCTGCACCTGGGCCTTCTTACATGTTAAATTTGGACAAGTGTACATGCTGGTGTCAGAGAAGCCATGTTTGTAAAGCATGATGAATAATGGACACGTTTAGGTGGATGTTACTTTTATGACTGCTTTTGACCTAAACAGCAATTCTCTGTGTTTGCAAAATACTGTCATCTCCTAAGCCTTGAAGTGAACTTTCTGCCCTACAGTTATATGGCTGTCAGGTAGCTTTCCCCCACTTACTCATCTTCCTTTCTTGTCGCACTTAGGGACTGAGAACTGGACCCTGAATCAGCCAGTAGCAGTAACACTGTTTTTCTTTTATATGACCTCACAATGTGAGGATCTGAACAAAGCACTACCGCTGTTAATTTACAACACTTAATAAAACCCATGAGATAGTTGGTAATTATTATCCTGATGGAAGCAGGGAGATGAAGATTCAGAAGGGGCTAGTGGCTGTGCAATGTCACAGGAGCTTGCAACAAATCCAGTTATTAAATCTCTGGTCTTCTGACTCCCAGTCCTGATTTCTAGCAACACATGGAAGACAAAAAGCAGACTACTAAATGAAACTACTAAGAAGACAAAAGGTTGGCTACTAAATGAAATGAAAAAAAATTTGGATGGATTTGGATGTTCGTCTATGTTAGTGATGATCCTGTCCACATTGCCTCCCTCAGAGGCTGAGCCCTCAGGTAAGAACAGACGGTCTACCCAGGGGGTCTGTGGCCTACAGGGCTTCCCGATGCAATTATCTGCTCTTAAAGACCTCTTTGATAGCTATTTACAGCACTAAACAGGGAAAATCTAAACACAAGAGAAATGATGCTTAAAACTACTCTTTAGAAAAGTGCAGCAATCTGGTCCTTCTGGCTTCATGTGGATTGGCATGGTAACAAGCATCATTTCTCCCTTTATTACCTTCCCCCCCAACTTAAACTTTATGTCTGCTATAAAATGTTGTTTGAGAGATGCTGTCACATCCCTGGCATGATGATATATCTCAGCAGTAACACAATAGGGATTGAAAGTGTCTGGAGCGGGGGAGAGATCTTGGGAGCAAATCCAGAGGTGAAACCAATGGAAGATTTATTTTGCTCCCGTGCTTGCCTGCTGTCTGGAAGAAGGCTCTGCTGCAGCACCACTGAATCACTCCTTATAGCCAAGTTTTATATTAATAGCTGGCTTGAGTCAGGCTTGGCACAAGCGAGCGCTTTATTTCCTTCTGTCTGAGACACGCATTAACCTTGTTCTTTTATGTTAGAGGGTCAGCTCCATTTATACAAACAGCCCAAAAAGCTCCTCTCTGGAGGCTGCACTGTGATGAGCCCTCTCACCTTATTTCCATCCCATGCAGCTGCAGTCCCGTTGCTGCCAGCCACAGCACAACAACACCTGGCCCTTCTGTGCTGCAGGGACGTCTACCTGTGCAACCTAGTCTAGGGAGATGCTTTGGTAGGGGGTTGGACTCGATGATCTCTAGAGGTTCCTTCCAACTCCTACAATTCTGTGACTCTGTGATTTCTCCACATCCTTGAGGCATGCTTGAAATCAAAGTTTAAGACTGTCTCCTGTCCTTCCAGAGGGAACTGTCCTTCCCATGGGACTTCTGCCTGATTTCTGTCCCGCAAGAGGGACAGACCCACTCCCTTCAAATTCATCCTCAGCCTATCCCCATCCTCAGGTGCTAACCTTATGTGAGAAAGGATGGAACAGATTCTCTCCTTTCCTAATGTGGTATTTTCTGTGCTGACTTGGATCTATCAAGAGGTGGTAACAAGAAGATAATTTTACCTTAACTGAGGCTCTTTAAGAGTGACTGATAATGTATTTCTCCCTTAAACACTTAGGCCAATCCTCAAGAGCCACATTTTCCCACCACCATCGAAAAACAATAAAAAAAAATAATGATTTACGTCTCCTGAAATCTTAAAATTTAAAAACAAAACACCCAAAGATGTGTTTGCTTCTATTTCCTGTTTAGAGTCTGGGGATGTGCTTTTCACTTCAGTGTGACCGTAAGTATCAATAAGTATCCTGCTTTCCCACACCTCAGGCGAGAGCCTCCTTTGGGAAAGCCTTCCAGGCAGGTATGTCATCCAAGCAGGTGTGTCATCTAGGCTAAGACGTCTTCTCTGTAGCCTTCTCCCAGCCACTAGGGCTGCAAGGACATATTGGTGTTGCAAAGCTTGCTAAATATTTGAAGCAGTTGAGAGCAAGGTGTTCCCAGACCTAACCATCTTCAAAATGTGGTCTATATTTGAAAAACTCAATGAATTCGAAACAAAATTTTCTTGGATGTCAAGACAGCACGTATAAACTGGCTCTGACAGAACCATTGGTCTTTTGTAAATTGTACCTTTGGAGATTCACATTGCTCTAGAAACTAAATTATACCCAGTACGTCTCTCCTGCTCAATCTGACTTGGACAAAACCAGTGCAGTCATAAAGGGTAATTGTTCTTATTGCTGTTTTTATTCTTATTTTGTCTGAATTGGCTACAGGAAGGAGTTACGCTTTGAAATGAATGAATGTTCCAGTGATTCCTGAGATACCAAACACAATCTATGAATGTTGAAGAAGTCAGTGAAGTGGTGCAGGTTGTGCCCAGCACACAGGGAAGTCTACAGTGGGTTTGCTCTTTCCGACCTCAATCATACAGTTTTATGAGCACAAACAGAAGCCTCTGCAGGCTTAAGAGGTGCAGAGTGTGCAGGCAATGTCGAGCTCTCAGGCCCTTAATAGTCTGAATAATGTTTTGCAGCAATCTATGGAGTATGACTGCCTTGCTCCCCAGAGCAGCATCTTGTGGGTCATTTGGATTGAAACAAATGACACATTGAAATCACTCCTTCCTGCTCCTAAAGGAATTCAGGCAGTCTTGGTTTTATTTGTTTGTTTGTTTATTTGTGGATTTAAAAGAGGAAGGTATTTCAGCCCTCTTGAAAAGCAAGTAGCCAGCAGGACTGGGAACAGCCTGAATGGATGCTGGCAGGCACAGGGCGTTTTCCTCGTGCTGCCAAAGCACCCCAGGCCTCACTGACAATAGTCCTATTCCCGTCCCATACCCCTCCAGAGCAATGAGTAAAAATGGCACCTCTGTGCTGATTCGCTGTTGTTGTTTCTTGACCATATAGCAGCTATGTGTTTAGTCTTTATTAGCCACCATTAAAAAGTAAATGAAACAAGGAACAACAAATGGAGCTTTTATTTCAAGCAGAGCTGGGTTAAACAAATGATCAGTACTTCAGCTTGAGGAGGGAATGTAGTGGTTACAAAGAACAGACCAGAAAACACACAGAACTGCTTTAGGGGAAGAAAAGCACAACTCTGAGACAGTGGGGAACAAGGAGTTATTCAGTGGATCGAGTGATAGACACAAAATGAGGGGGATAAGGGGTGCGTGACCTTGTGTTGAACAGAATTTCATTCTAAATACCTCAGCTTAAGCCTGTTTATTGGAAGGGGGTTTATATTGAAAAAGTCAGGATGTATTACCGTGCATATCAGCAGTGACAGGGCATAAAGAGCAGCAGTGTTTGATCAGGCTTTCACAGGTAATGTAATGTTTCCACTAGGAATTAAGCATAAAATTTTTCTGCATTTTATAATGCTGAGGAGGGCAGAGGGGGGAGAAACTCGTAACAAACAATGGTTTAATGGGTGTTTGCAGCTCAAAACAGCGCACTAAAAAGATGCATAATAGTGTTATTGCTTTATGGAGGTAAGGCAAAACGCCTGTCTGTGCAGAATGATACAGCCGTATGCTCTGCACAACCCAGGACACAGTGCTGTAGTATTTTTTAAAGCTTTAAAGACAACTATAAATGCTTAAATGAAATAGTGCTGGTATTATTAGTATTGCTACGCAGTTAGTGTGCCCAAATCAAGGAGAGAACGTACACTGTGTAAATGCAGAGCGAGAAGCTTTCCCTCTTAGGAGTTGTATGTCCTTGGAGCTGCTCATTCTGAACAAAGAAACCATGTTATGGGCAGCCTGATGGAGATGTGGGGCTGCAGCAGGAGCTCTTCCCAGGCTCCTAGCATGGCCCAGAGCAATGCACCACTGATAACTCCTACACTCCTCACTGTAGCTATACCTCCAGAGAACTAAAAAATGGCCATGACCACAAGTAAGGCTGAAGACTTGCAGAACCCAGCCTTTCTCTCTTGGTGTTCCTTGCCTGTAAGAGCAGGAAAAAAGGAAGCACTTAACACGTTATTTTGAATACATGAATGGTTTAAGGCTTGCAAAATGAAGTTGTAAGCTTTGGAGGGAAGCATGCAGTGAGAGCATACATTTAAAGTATATTTTTAAATATATGATTTTAAATCAAAATGCTGTGTACGTAGCCTGTATCAAGTTTCAGGTTTGCTTCAATATTTCACAGATTTTAGAATAACTTGTCTGGTTGACCATCAAGTCCTTCCCTGCCTGCAGATTAGCAAATAGCCAAACCTCACAGCTCAGCCCCTTGAGGTTTTGCTAAGCAGCAGAGTGCATGAATCTCTCAAGATATCCAACTTGGCTCTGGAAGGATTAAATGAAGCCTGGGAGTCAAGTTGTGACATGCACCATAGCAAGCTTAATGTGATTTTGCATGAGTACAATCATTTCATAGAATCATTAAGGTTGGAAAAGACTGCAAAGATCATCTAGTCGAACCATGAACCCATTTCTACCATGCCTACTAAACCAGCCTGACAGTTTTGGCATCTGGTACTGTGTTGCATTGTGTAGAGGCACCATATGGCTAGAGATTGTGGAGATGGAGACATACTAAGAGATACAGCCTTTCTAAAACTGAATTAGGATATCCACAGTCACTGGGTTTTGGCCCCTGTGATCCCTGGTCGATCCCTGCACTGGAAATTTCAGCACACAGGAGCACCCCCACTTCCCTGCGGGCTCTTCTACTTCAGCAAGATTCACAGAGCATCTTCTCCTTCTGCCCCAACCATCACAAGCCACAACATACATCTCGGCACCATGGTTTTAGATCTTTAACAGCAGAAGTCATGTGAATGGTGACTTTGGAAGAAGAGCCTCTGCCTCAAACACACTTGGTGGTATGCAGATGTAGTGGGGTTTTTCAGAACAGGGAGGTGACAAGAACTACCCAGGGTAACCTGGCTGCTTTTGGGTTTTGTTCTTTTCTTCCTGATCACTGAGCTGGCTTCTGGACCTCTAGAAGTGTTTTCTGGCACCCATGCGTTAAATTTTCTGAGTTTAACGTTGAATTATTTGAACTGGCATCAAACTTTCACTGGAGTACTTTTAGAGAATTTCTTTGGCTAATCAAAATAATATGCTAAAAAAGGAAAAAAGCTAAAATGCACAGTGAGGGCTGTAGGATGGAACCAAAATAGACTGTAAGTCCAACAAATGGCATTTAAGTTTGTTCCTAGGAATGTAAATACTGGCTTCAGCTGAAGCTCTCCGTGGGGCTAACTTAACTGTCATCTAAAGACTGATGAGATCCCAAAGGTGGGGATGTCCGATGATAATAAAGAATCAAAAGTTTCCTGCTCCAACATGGAGATGGAACAGTGTAACAGGTGAATATAAAAATCAGGGAAACACTCTGCCCATGTAGAAGTCCTAAGCAACCTTTGTAATTGTTAGATACAAGTTACATTTCTTTAGAACGCCCAGCGTGCATTTCTCTGCCTGTTTTAAAAAAGTGCAGATTATTTCATCTCTACTTTAAAAAAGGCCAGCATATTTCCCTAGGTATGTCCCTACTTTTCTCTCTAAAGATTTCCATTTATAGTTTTCGAAATATTGGCAAGTATGTAGGAGATGTAGGCTGTGTTATTGCAAAACCCAGCACATGTCATCACCAAGTACTTACCATACAGAAATGTTACAGTAGAAATATAGCTGGCTTGCTAGTAATTGAGCTGAATAATTGATTTTTTCAGCTGCTTGGCCAGCCCAAAAAAATAACAGAAATTTATTTGAGGTCAACGAAAGGAAGGGGTTTCCCAATTGAAATGAAACCTAAAATGAGGGGGGATTGAGCATTTTTTGTTCCTCGGCCCAAGGCAAATTATTTTTTATGGAATAGAAAAACAATTTTTTCACGATAGCTTTCTTTCTCTTGCCAGTTCCTTAATTCTATTAATTCTTTAATTCTATTATAAATTGATTAAGTGTTTTGGCTTCTTACCCACAAAAACTTATATTTTTTTTATTGAAATAATTTGTTGAATTTGTGGATAGATTTGTATGGACTGAAATATATTTTTTAAGAACAAAGGAATTGCTACTACTGTAGGCTTATTCTGCTTGGTAGCATTTCTTATGTTTTTTTCTGCCTCCCTGGACATTAGGTATATCCTTCCATTTTGCTTTATTTCCCTTAGAGAGAGAATAGGGGTGATTTGAATCTTTTCTTTTTGGAACAATGAGCAGAAGGATTTGGCATTTCTGTGCTCAGGTTTTTATACCCTTACCCTATAGTATGCATGTGGTTAAATGAGGTAGGTCCTAATGTGAGTAACCATATCAAAAATGATTGGACCCTTATGATCTCCAGAGGTCCTTTCGTACCTCTACGATTCTGTGTGGATCATCACATCGGCTTAGGGCTCTTAAGATTTCCAACCTATGATATTACACAACGAACGTGCAGTAGTTTGGGCACTCATATATTTAGGTTAAAAATCTAAATTAAGTGAAGCGATGTCCCTTTACTTTAGCAAGGCAGCACATCCTTATCACCGACACTAAAAGTTGATATTATAATAAGCTGGCATTTTAATGAATTGTTGTCATCTGTGCATGCTATGAATAAAGAAGTAGAGAGCACATGCAGGTGCGTAATTGTAGCTCTCAGAAAAGATAATTTCTAGAAATCCTTGCTCATTGCCACCACCAATTTGACAGGAGAATGAGGGCATTCAATTTAACATGGCAGTGAAATGTAGCAAGAGGTGAGCAGTACGAACTGTTGGCAGAAGGGACAAGTGTTTGGGAACTGTGATATTATTCTAGTTTCTTGCTTTACTGCAGCCTGGCTATACATTATGGAATTGAAAATTGTTTCTTCCAAAATGTTAAAATATCCAAGAAAAATGTAGGATACATTTTTGTGTGAAAAGCATTCTGTTTTCAGCACTAGCTTTGTTTGGATCAGTTGTGTCAGGCAATGACTTGGATTATTGCATAAGCTTTATGATTAGTGAATTTGGTTTGGTATGAAGAACTTGTGGCATTGTGTAGCTTGGATTACAATACTGTAGGAGTGCTTTGAGCCATGCTCCTGGGTGCTTGATCACATGCCACCTTTCCAACCATTGCTTGGTCACTGAGGCCTCAGAAACTTTGCTATAAGGCTTAGATTTTGTACATGTTACTAGCATTTATATTTATCATGTAAATCCCAAATTCTCAACACCCACATATTGAGTCCCCATAGGTCAGTGAGTGGCAGTAAGTGGGAAATATCTTACTATTGGTATACAGAAGTAGCACCCTTGGTGTTTCAGGTCTCACTTCTGAAGGCTTACTCAGAAGTGCCCAAAACAAAGTTATCAATTGTTATCAATCGTGCATTTCTTGAAATCACATGAAGGATTTTAACTTTGGTTGTATGAGCTTGTCAGGGCACTAAGGGTCATGGGCTGGACACAGACAAAAAGGGCTGGACACAGCATGAATTCCCTGTAAGGCATTTTATTGGAAGTATTTTTAAAAATCCATTGAACCTTCAAGTGTGGAAAAGAGTGAAATCTTTCATCCTGCAAAACCGAAATTTGGAAGAAAATTCTCCACGGACATCGATATTGGAACGTGGAAAAGAAAAAGACCCACCAACAATAATTGAGTTTTGGAGAGTTTTACAAACACAAAGTGTACTTAGAATTATATTTGATCATTTTTATCGATGTAAAGCTTCACTGTTTCTTAGTGATAGGTGGCAAATGAAAGAAGTTTTGTTATTTTTGTTTCCTTAGGCTATGAAATAAATGAAATGAAGTTCTTTGCTTGTCCTTTTTATTATTCCCTCCATAAGGATGAATATGGTGCATCTGAGGGGCAATGATTTTAAACTAGGATAGGGGAGATTTAGGCTAGATGTCAGGAGGAAGTTTTTCACTGAGAAGGTGGTGATGCACTGGAACAGGTTGCCCAGAGAGACTGTGGATGCCCCACCCTGGACCCATTCAAGGCAAGGCTGGATGTGGCTCTGAGCAGCCTGGTCTAGAGGTTGGCAATCCTGCCCATGGCAGGAGGTTGAAACTCGATGATCTTTGAGGTCCTTTTCAACCCAGGCCGTTCAGTGATTCTGTGATTCTATTGACTGAACTATTGGAGTCAATAGGTTCAGGATTTATTTAATGATAGCAGTAGGAGCAGGAGCTCGTTTGTATCTGCTTGAGTATAACCTGCTGCTGCTTGTGGGCTGCCTGAGCAGACATGACCTTGAGTTAGCACCATCTATCGACCCTTTAGTGCTTCTGAACTGAAGGTCGATGGGCATGTGCAGAGTTCCCGGTCCTATGTATTCCCTGGATAAATACACATTTAACCTCTCCAAATGTGGATCATGGTGTGCTGGGGCCACTTCAATAGCCCCAGCTTTAGCAACTGTCCCCAATTCTCCTTCCCCATCCTCAGCCCCAGGTTCTCTGCATGCTGAAAACTTGTTTGTTCATCCTTTTGCATTTATGAGATGCTTTTGAAGGAGGCAGGACAGCATTTTGGTTTTAGTTCCTCACTATACAGAGCAGAGCTGGTTGGTTTTGCAAAAACAAAATGAAGGCCCAGCTAAAATTCACCCGTGGGCCAAGGAACAAACGTGATAAATTGCAACCCAGAGGGTAATTCTTCTGGAAAGGTAAAATCATCTAAAAATAGCAGCTTAGAATGAAAGCGCTTCATTGACAATAACTACAGTGTTGCTACGGTGATGCTGGGAAAAAAAAGATTGCTGATACTCAGATAGTCACAGAACTGCTCCCCTCCCTGCCATGGCATGAATCAACTGCTGGTGTTAAAATTACAGACAAATTTTGTGTTATACTGCGAATTTTTCCTTGTCTGAATGCTTTTCTGTTCTATTGCATGGCACACAGACCAATGAAAGACCAACAGAGAAAGGCTTGAAGCAGAGTTTATTGGTCACCTCGGTGCGATCTGCCTGCGTTTTGTCTCAAGCTGAGCTTGATGCCATCTCTTGTATTCAGAGCAGCTTGCTTCAGGAGCAGAAAGCCCGCAGTCGGGATGAGACCCAAAGATAGCAGCTTGCTGGAGCTGTTAACAGCTCTTTTTTATTTTTATTTTTTCCCTGCAGCAAGTAAAAGAGGTAGTGCTGGTGAAATCCCAAGCCTTTTGTTTCAACAAGTTCCAGTGAAAGAACTCGTGAGGTACACACTACCCTGCTTTGTGAGGATTATGAGAGATGAGAGCATTGACACTACATTTCTTTTGAGAAAACACAGTTCGGCAGTAAAGAGTTTTTCTTTCAGTACACATACCAGCAGCAGAGAAGCTGTCTAATACCGACCTGATATGCTCAGCCCATTCAGGTCCAATTTGGGGGATTTGGAATGCAACACAGCTTCAAAACAGTTGTGACTCTGCAGAGACTCTATTTGCGGGCTGGGAAAGCTTCACAATCTTTTCTGTAGCAGCTGAAACCTACTTAACCGTCTGCCTTAGGTAAAACTGGTAAATGGTTCTGTTTACACAGCAGCTGCATCTCAAATGTGAGCTGTACAGCTGGCAGCAGACCAGTTGCAATGTAGATGATATTTTAATTTCCCCATCAAATGCTGTCTGTAATTTGCGGGGCTTTCCTTAGACAAGTGAAGTGATAGTAAAACACACAGTGGGTGCTGTGTAATATTTTCTGCCTTCATTGGAGAGGCTGCAGTGTGCCGGTTACACTGCAGACAATGTTCTATGAATGTGAAAGAAAAATATATCCATGTGTTCTTGAAATTATGTTCAATTTCTAACTGCATATAGAGTTCTCATTCCTGATTTTTTCCATGTTGATGTTGGGTTAGAGCCAGTAGCATTAAAAAAAAATGTATGTCACAAACCCCTACCTAAAGAAGATACAGCATCAAAGTTAGTCTCGTGAGTTTTAGCAATGATATAATTCAGAGGACTTGTAGCTCTCTAAAGCTAAGAATTAGATTTTATGGGGGTGATTTTAAGAGTGGTCAGCTGGCAGTGGGGGAGGATGGGATGTTAAATGTCAAAGGAGCATCATTTAATTAACAGTCTTCCCCTGTCTTTGCTCCAGGACAATTCTTGGGCTCTAACTGCATTGAACTCAGAGAAGGTGGAGAATTTGTTATGTTACATAATCAATTCAAGCAGTGACTCAAATTTATTTTTACTAGTTGGAGTGTTTAGCATTTCCCTTTGTAGCTGGTACTCCAGCAGCAAGGAAGAAGAAAGTAGAAGAAAGTGAAGTTAGGTTTAGTTTTTCTTACTATACATGGAAAGATAATGACGGGTTCTTGTCATGAAGAAGAGATGAGTGAAGGGATTCAGTTCACGAGAGCATTATAGGAAACCTTTAAAGGATTTCATAATGCTTTTTTTTTTGCATGTGTTTATATATAGAATACTGCTTTTGTTCAGCTTTGCATGGTGTTCAGGGTATGAAAGGCTTGGTTTAGAATGCGTGATTATGATTTAAACTGGTGCTGATCCATGCTCACTGGAAATAATGGAAGACTTCCTTCAATTTCAGCAAGCTTCAGAAAAGGCTTACGAGGCAGGAAGTTCAGAGGCGAGACCTATCTCACACATCCTAATGCCCTGACACGAATTGCCACAGCTGATAGGGATAGACAAAGAGCAGGACTTGCCCTTCTGAATGTCATTTGGTGCAGATCTGCCTAGCTGCTTGCGGTGCACAGTGAGAACCAATATGCCAGGGGACATCTGCCAAGATGGGATGTGAAAGCTGGGAGATGTGGTATCTTTCTTACAGGATCTGAAATACAGTAGGAACCTTGCACAAAGAAGGGATGCTGCCATGCACCTGTGTAGGTGCAACTGGTGGCAGTGTGCATCTACCAGAGGCAGCTTCTCCACGCCTCTGCTGGGAGCTGGTGTGTGCAACCCCTGCTTAGGGAAAGGGAAAAGCCTTTCCATCACTGTCCTGTGCTGTGCTTGCTTTGATTGAGGCCTTCTTTGCAGCTCTGAAATAGAATTGGATCAATAGTTTTGAGCACTGAAAAGCAACTTTTAGAAGGGCTGTTTGTTCTCGAATTGCTGATCTTTTACACAGAAGAGATAAAGATGTCTGTCATGGTTGACCAAGCTACACCCTCTGCGTTGAAACTGGACAAATTATAAAACTGCAGATTTGCTGGCTATTGTGGGTACAGGAAAAGAAAGGTCAAAGTGGAACTGCTTTTTTTTTCATAACTGAAAGCATAGTTACTACTGGAGGGTGTGGGAGGTAACATTTAAATGCTGGCCGAGTCATACTCCTGAGCCAGCTTCAGGCAGAGCTATCCAATCCAGCTCTTCATTTACGGTTCATCTTATAGGATTTGTCTTTTCAGTGTATGGGTAGTATAAGATGGCTTGTTGATTTACTGTTGCAGTCTCTCAGTGTCACTGTCTTGATGAGGGTTAAAGTTGCTGAATAATTTGTATGTATGTGAAAGAGAAAGAAAATCTACAAATGAATCATCTGACCTCTCTGCTCTGGAAAAAAACACATGCTTAAGTGTAGGTATCTAAAATCTGCTTGCTTTACCCCTGGCTGAGCAGTCAGTCTGAATACACACTGTGTAATGTTAGACCTTTGGGGATGCCTCCTAAGTATGTTAAACAGCCTTCTGCATATTTCTCCTTCTTCTCTTAATGACTTATTGACTGTTATCGATGTATATTGTTCCTTTCTCTTCTGCTTTGATGATAAGTACGTTTGCTTAGCAAATGACAGCCTTGTGATGGACTCTTAGCTCTCCTTGCAGGGCTTTGAAACCAAACATTTGCTCAGAAATTTGTAAAAGCTACTGTCGCGTTAGCTCAAAGCTGCAAAAGTTCATCTTTGGATGAGTATGTCCGAAGGAAAAGTAAGTAAGAGAGCTTCATCTGTGATTGCCTTCAGGGAATGGACCACAGAGGCCCTTTCTGGGAACACAGAAGAGTTAACTGTGCTTTCACAAGAGTGCAGGCTGAGTCTTTTTCTAACTAAGACTGGAGGATAAAAGCAGGATCGGACACTTGAAGGGAAAATAGGAAATGGTATGTGAAATTCATTTCTCCATGGGAGGCTGGCATATAATCTATGTCCCCTCTTAAGACCCAGGGAAGACCTTTTTTTGCTAGTAAGCTGCTTCTTTGCAGAGTTTTTCTGTCTTTTGTAGACTTAGTGATTGCAGCCCTTAGAAATGCATGTGCATATGTATAAACATACCTGACACAGAGAAATGTGCTTACCCAGAACTCTCAGTATGAAGTTGCATTTTTAAGACAAACAGCAAAGACGCCATTGCATGCAGTGGGTCCTGTTAGTATATACTCCACTGAAGCATTTCCCCAGTCAAGCTTGAGAGGTACCCCAAGATTGTCCACCCACTAGAAAGCAGTGCCTGGTCATGGGGCAGCCCTGGTGTGGGCAGGGGACCAAGGACGAAGTGGGTGAAAGTCAAGCACCTTTCAGTGGCTGGGTCGTATCTCAGTCTCAGTGAGCACCTCTGACTCCAGTTGTGCAGCTACATTATTCTGTCCTATTCTCCTTCCCTTTTAGTTACTCCAAATAACAGCAGGTTGAGGGCAAATGAGGGACAATGAGGCCATGACCTAGCCTCCCCCTGCCCTGGGGCTGGCTTGCTTTCCAGAGGCTCTGTGTTCCTGTCCCACTTCCTACAGTAATTACCATGGCTCATGTTAAGGCCCTGTAATATCCAGTGTATAAATTACTGTGGCAGAATCATTGCATTGTATATCCAGTGGGATTAAACTAATCTGTTTTGTTACTCTGAGATGTCAGAAAGAGGGACCCTTTCAGACATTTCAGCTTCATTTGGTTGGGGGTTTCTGAAACTTCTTTCTGAATCTTGCTATACGTTTTTATACTGTAATAGCCATGAAGACTTGGTCAGCAGTATATTCATGTGACATGCTATACTTATCCTGCAGTTAGTGGAGGTTGAAGGACATGTAAACAGATGTCCTTTAGAATGATCTCAGCCTTGTCCTGAAAAACAGTGATCTCTGATAGACAGAGATGCTGCTATGTTAATTACTGGCATTCTAACAGCTCCAGGCTCTGCACCAGACAATTCCTAGGTGTGTGAAATATCATCCTTGTGTCTTGTGTGTCTGCAACTGAATAAGTGTAACAGAGAGCTTTGGGCAGACTGCAGAGTGAGATTTTATCTTCTTTGAAGCATCAGCTCAGATGATTTCTGAGTCCCTGACCACACACAAAACCTGCCCTTCTGGGCATGGTGGTTCTTAGTAAGTGGGGCAGCCAGCCCTAGTGCTCAGATATTGCTTTGCTTCCAGATGCTTGCAACAAAGGTACTCCTGCCAGGAACATCCTCCTCTTAAGCACTTATATTCTTTTCATATCCCTTCAGGATTTACTCTTTTCTCTGCACATAGAGATAAGCAGGTCCTCACTCTGTTGACTGCTAAAGAGCTGCTTAGTGATGCCCAGGTTAGGTGATTTTCCCCTGTAAGCCTCTGCTATATCTGGTGACTCTGTGTGATGTACCCATGAGGATATACTATTCCAAGTGAAGTTTTGCAGGATGGCTGCTCCAAACCAGCTTCAGCTGGGCAAGGCATCCAAGCACCTGAGTCAAGTCTGCAGCAGAGGCTTATCTTTGGTGATCAGATTCAGTGCAGAGTTTTTTGTTACCTTGAATGTGGACTTTGAGTAGGAAGATCACTGAACTGGAGTGTAAGTAGAGGTCAGGCTTTCATTTATAGCTTTGTGAGCTTGTGTAAATCTCTGTAAATTGTATGCTGTGATTGAGGTCCTGACAATTCATTAAGCAAACAAGCACTTACCCTCCTGGACAAGCTAGAATTGTTTTTATTCTGATCTTTCTTCTGTGTTTACATGTCTTTTTCTAGCTGATTGCATCACCAGCAGAGGCCATCTGTACACTTAGGTTAGGCTATGGGTTTGGAGGATCCCTACTCTCAGCTTTGAGACATTAGAGATAGCCTTTCTAAACACAAACATCTTTATTGCTTTCCAGAGAATTAAAACATCTTCCTCCATTTATTTTTATTTTTATTTTTATTTTTATTTTTATTTTTATTTTTATTTTTATTTTTATTTTTATTTTTATTTTTATTTTTATTTTTATTTTTATTTTTTTGTTTGATCTCAACGAAACTCATCTTATTCAAGCTTCTGAAGAACATACTTACAAAATTCAAAGCTTCTGTGGCAGACAGGTTACACTTCAGTACCAGAGCTGACAGTGAATAGTCCATGATCAGTAAAGACATCTGTTGGTCTCAGATTGGTTTCGCAACCCTTTGTCGATTTTCCAAGAGACACAACTATTTCCTATTTCACAGGTGAGCTTCAAATCAAGAGTCTTTCTTTAACAGTGACATTTCCTACAGTGGCTTAGCTGAGAACATGTTGATCTTGATTTGACTGACAGGTCTGTGAGTCAGTTTTGTGAGTTCAGCTTTGGAAATAAATACATGTGGTTCCAAGAATAAGAGCTTGATTGTTGCTTATGACACTAGACCTGCCTGTTTCCAGTCTAGCAATTGACTAAAATAGTCAATGTACTAAAGATTGTGCATTGCTTGAGCCCACGTTATTGTTCTTGGAGAGAGAAAATCTCTTTGTGTTCTGTAAGAATATAGTGTATTTGCATGTGTTTGTGTCAATGGAGTGCTGAAAGGGATTAGCAAAGGATTATTTATTGTGGGTAGCAGCCAGAAAAAATATTTCTAGGAAGCAACAGCCTCCTTCATCTTTGTCATTATTTCTTTATGGCAACACCGTTCCATGTTATTATTTTTTTTCCAAAGCAATTTAATTTAATTTACAACAATTTTCGCAGCAAATTGTTTGTCACAAGATAAGTGTACTTCTCTTCTGAAGCACTCTTGTTTCTGTAACCCAAATGCTTCCTTGACTCCTTTTGGTTCCATTGCTGTTAAAAGTCATGGTCGTCATTAACTTTAACATGCCTACACACAAGAATGCATGATAAAAAGTCACTCTTAGAACTTAGGAATGAATAGGATTAAAGATGCCTGGCAACCTTAACACAGTCCCTCTGGGCCTTACAAAACAGACTTTGATTACACAGCTACATGTAACCTAAGGGCTTTTCTAATGAGCCAAAGTAATATGTAACTCAGGATGATAGCTGAAGTAGAACATGTTTTTGCTTCCTGTCCTTGCTGCTCCCTACATCCTTTCCTTACACAACAGGAAGAATGAGTCCTGTTGGACCACTGGTCTATGCATGGCAGCATTTGCGGCTGTGTGTGTGGCATTTCTGGTAGGTTTTAAGGGAAGATTTCTTCCCAGTAGGCACTTTTGCAGACATTAGCAAACACGGAAAGCAACATATGGCATTATAATTGCTTTCTTGTCTACCAGGTAGGCAATTAGGCCTGGTTTTCAGATATTAAAGCACAGTGCAAGCTTAATGTTCTGGGAGAACTATTGCTAATTGTCTCAGTAACTGAAGGGCAGTTCCACACTTGTCCATCCCTAGCATTATTTTTCAGGGCCTCGCTACATATTTTCTTTGAAGCAATAGATTAAGGAGGCAATCTGGCCAGCCTTTAATCCCTCTGAAATGTCTATTTGTTTGAGGCTAATGCTTGTGTATTATGGATGTGAAGGATGCTTGGCCTGCACAACCCGTGAGAAGTTTTGGCTTTGTTGTCACATCCTGTGGCTGTGGAACAGCACTATCGTGAGGAAGCAGTGGTTGATGTGACTGCTCTCAGTTGTGCCTCATGGTAGGTGATCTTCTAGAGATGGGTCCATGTTGGCAGCTAGCAGGACGTTTGGCATGGGAGGAGGATTAGTCAGGTGGTGCAGGCTCTCCTTACTCTTTGCATCTGGCATTTAATAAACCCTCCATAAAGGAGTAATAAAATGCATGGCCTACTGCCTAATGCGTGGCCTACTGCCCAAGTATGTGATTGCTGCAGTATCACAGGATGCTGTTTTCTGCTTGGCCGTAGGAACAAATGAGGCTGTAAACATGGCAGCATAGGAAAAGCTACTCCCCTCCACCACAGACTGAAGCTAAAGCCTTGATGACCGTGATCAAACCAGAATAATTGGTTGTTGACCTTTTCATCTCCTCTTTCACTGACTTAACGGATTAATTCCACTGAGTGTATCACCTCAAGCAAGCCTTCTGAAACTTATCAGCAACTCTTTTCCACAAAACTTCCTCAACAAATGTGCATGCTTCAGCAATATATAATTATCCATCTCCATTGCTTAGTTTTGATAGATGAGAACTAGGAATCTATATCTCATGTAGCACAGTATCTGGATTTCTATCCTCAGTTTGTGGTGATACTTTGTATAACACAGCTTTCCTCAATCATTTCTTCAGCTTTTAAAGGGAGGTTGTAGCTACACCAAAAGATAGTAGTCTGGAAGCTACTATGTATTATGAAGAGTAAGATGAAGTGGTTTGGGTCATGTTACCAAAGTCATCCCTATTTTTAGTTCCAGATCCTGTTTTCAGAAATGCCAAAGCACTTGCAATACCTGACCTCGCCAAGTTTAATGGAAATATGAGTTTTCATATGAACTGCTGTGTATTACCGTTTGTGCTTGCTACCTAACATCTTGCAATGCTTTCCAGGAGCACATGGCAAGATTCTCTGAAATCACACATCCGCCCTTAAAATGTGATAAAAATGGCATTCTGTGTTGAGAAACTGTAGTGGTCATGTAAAGAGAGATGATTATTATTTTATAAGAGTCTAAGAGATTTCTTGCATATTAAGGGAGATTAAGTAACATTAAATAACATACTCTTTGTAGTTATTTCTTGAAAAGCAGAAGGCACAGTTCCACAAAGTGGCTGAACAGCTGCGTGATTTTCACTATGAATAAGCATAGGCTTAAACTTGAATGCACACTAAAGTGCATTGCTGCATCAAGGTGATGAGCTAAGCTGGAGTCTGATTTTATTTTTTTTCAAAGATACATTTAAGTAAGAACTTCAGTGTGTGATCTGTTCAAGCCGCTAACTGAAGCAGCTGAATGCCACTTCTTGGATGTGTGCTCTGAAATAGACAGTGCCTGTAATGTCCACCCATACAAATGTATCCCTTCTCCTTCCTGAATGAAAGGAGAAGCCTATTTCAGCTTACAGGGTGATGAATATCTGAAATGGCTCTCTGTTACTGGCTGTGTCTCTGATTTGCTTCTAAATCAGTTGTTATGAAAAGAATTTACCTTTATGGAAAAGACTAAATGAAACTCTGCAGTTGAGCTCTAGGGATGCGACTAAAAAGAAAGCCCAAAATAGCCAAGGCCTGCATCTCCTTATGGCTGCTGCACTCCTTGTAATGGTCAGGGTTAAATGCATACTGCTTAATTTTTAATTTTAGAGGATATGATGATAGCAGTGAAAGAGCTTGTCAAGTGCTTAGACCTGATGTAGCCTGCTAGATGCTACTAGGGCTGGTAATCTCCCCGCAAAGACAGAATACTGTGCAAAATTCAGCAGAGCCCTGCTCTGTGGGGTCCTGGCAGGACGTATTGAAGAGATATCCTTGTGTGCACTGGTCATGTGCCACAGACCATGGCAGAAGGGACCTTACCACAGGTCTCCCCCAGCCACTCAGGGTGCTGACAGGCTGCTGGTGCTCTGGCCAGCAGGATGGGTCATGTCAACCCAGCAGTCCTGTGGGTGGAGGTCACTTGGCGGGGCTCAGTAAAATGGCTTCTCACAGTATCCAGGACCCCACCCTCTCTGAGTGATGCCATTCAGTGGGAGGATGAGTTGGCCATCCTCAGGGGACCCAACTAAGCCCAAATCATGAGTAAGCCATCACAACGAGGCACGGAGAAGGAACAGGTCTGGTCTGATTTTGCTACTCAGAAGGATTTAACAGGTTTCGATGGTATTCACTAAGCTTCGGATTCCATAAACAGTACCTTCACAAACATATATGCCTGTGCCCTGTATTTCCTTTTGCCCAATAAGGGAAAGTGCACTGTGATTGGCAGGAATAACATAGGGCTGTAAAGAGAGTTCAGAAAGGTGTAATGAACTGCTGAAGAGGAGCTTCTAGGGATGCTTGCTAAAGTGAGGAGATGGCACACAGCAACACAATCCAGACTGCCAGCTCCCATAGAGGCTTCATCTTTGCATCAGCTGCCACACACTTCCTCCCCAGAAGCAAGGGACAGACAGTGGGGTAACAAGGGCAGTACTGTTGGTGTCGCAGCTGGGTGTGTGTGAGGGAGGTGATACAAATTGCACAAGAATCTGGTTCAGATAAGATTTCGTTACATCAGGCTGTTACCACAGTGAGAAATAGGCTCTTGACTACCATGAAATAGGATTTTTTTGTAAAGGTTTAACATCTAAAGCTCATTCTTACAATACTATCCAAGTAAGTAAATGTAGGACTGTATCAAGCATGAAGGCTTACCTGTGCTGAACTAATTACAGGACCAATATTACGACATGAATCACAGGTTTGTGCAATTTGTATCAAGAATAACAGAACTATATCAAATAGCATGGAAGATTTAGTCTTCTAAATACTGAGAAAATATGTATTATTCTCCCTGCCAAACAACAGTAAGAACTGTTAACATCATTTTGTAGGAGAACTGTGGCCAAGGGTTTAAGTTACTTGCCCATGAGCTGCAAAGGGAGTTGGTCAAGGTGGCAGTATTTCCAATAACTCTTTGTTGGTTGTTAAAATCCTGGTTTTCCCCTGCAGTGTGCATCCCACATACCTGTTCTTACTGTGGTTGGAGGTAGTCAGGAGTGGAAACTTGCCTTCTCTAGCAACAGCTCTGGGGGTGCATTTCATCCTGGTGCCTGGATGTAGAAGGGGAGCATGCCTCTACGTTGTTAGATCTCAACCGATGTCCCTTTACATTTTATTTCTGTGCTTGCTTTCAGTTCTCTGTATTATAGTGGCCTCTGACAACCAGTCCTTGTCACCATCCCATGTGGCATTTCCTACTGGAGGACCCTACCATGGACTTTCTTCCTGCATATGTTCTCCAGAAACAAGTGGGAAAGCAACAAACAAAAAACCAAAAAAAAACCCACCCATATTTATCATTAACACAGGGAGTGCTTACTAGAGAGTGAGTCCCATGCTCCAAGAGACTTCAGCATGGGGAAGAAACTTGCCTTACAGACAGTGCTGTGTGAAGGCCTCTTTCAAGAAACTTCATGGGATCTTGTGGTTCACCATGTCAGGCAGTGCAGAGGCCTTAACACTGACTCTCAGCTGTTAAAAAAATGGGACATTGTTGTCTAGCAGTGCCCTGTCTTGATAAAAATTCAGGACTGTACTTGTGTTATTGTCTGAAGTACCTCCAGCATACCTGTGCATCATTGTGAGACTGAAAGGTGATAGTGAACAGTTTGTATCAGGGTGTCAGAGGAGGATGTCACGTAAGGGAGGATGGCACTTAGAAAAATGGGCATAATTTATTGATAGTATTGATACAAGTGGGTTTTCAAGTATGTCGTTCCTCCAGGGCAACACTGCTTGTTGGAAGTATTTGGCACACATTTCAGACTTATGTATTTGTATTCAGTTGCTTCCACTTGCATAAAGAAGAGATTTACATTGAAGTTACTGGCATTGTTGGCAAAATGAGTGTTAGTTAAAGGGGTCATCACATCAGGTACCAATTTTTCGGACTGAATGGAATGATCTGGTGGGGACAGGCATTCCTTGAATCAGTGCTGTTTTATCCAATGCCAACTTTGTAGAAGGCATCCAAAAAGCTTTTTTTTTTTTTTTTTTTTCCATTGGAGGCTGTACTTCATTCACCTCATTTACCTAAGTATTCTTAGAGGCAAGATTTGGTAAATTGATTCTGAATCACTGGAATTTACAGTCTGTGGTATGCCAGGAGTATCTCCATCCCACTCCTGTGACCCAACCCCCCCCCCCCGCTCCTCCCCAGCATCATTCATAGTAGGGTGCTTGCTGCTGTCTTACAACACAGATAATTCATGTGTCTGTAAGTTGTACTGTTCCTATTTGCACTTCCTCATTGGTCTTCCAATAGCATCTCCCAAAATCCTTCTCCACCCACTTCCCTTACTGCTGAAATACTTGAGCATAACAGTGGAAACCACTCAGACATTCCTGCTGCAGAAAGGTCCTCCCAGGGCAGCTGGGCAAACTTGCTAGATGTAGTGAGGCTACCAGAGCCTAAGGGCAGCTTTCAACTTGAGTTATTGTGAGACTAAATTAATATTTTTCTTTTGTACATTAGGAAGGTTTTTGTGCAGTCAGCTAAAGTCTTTGAGCTCTTTCTCTGCAGGTTGTGTAGGCTATTCATACTGTGGATTGTTTCATCACTAATCCTAATGATTTGCAAAGAGCGCTGCCTGCATTATGCTTTTTAAGTATTGCTTTGGGCCAATAACTCCTCCATACCAGAGAATTTAATATATAAGATTTATAAAGGTTTTGATGAAAAGCTTAAAATGGGGGGCAACATCAACTGTTTTTCATAGTGAAAGCCCAAAGACCAGGAAGAGTTTGAAACTCAAAAGCATATCTGAGTAAAAATAATAGTATATATATATATATATATATATATAAAGCTTTTTAGAGCAGAGAGAGAACAAAGCATGGGATTTAATAGTGAGTGAAAAGAGCCAGACTCCATTCTGAGTCACGGAGATGAATTGCCGTGGCACAGATCGCTTCCCTGCAGCTCTCCCCTGTTGTCCTCCAGACCAGAATGGCCATGTCCAGACCATCCCGATGCTCTGGGACTGTCTGGGAGAGGGCGATGTGCTGCCTGTCAGTGCACTGACTGCTGGTGTGGACTGCTGCAGGCCAGTGCTCGGGCCAAGGGAAGACTCCATCTGGACTGATATATAGTGGGACTGAATCACTCAGTTTCAGCTGAAAAAGCCTTGCAAATCAATGTGCTGAATTAGGTAGCTTCATCAAGTGTTTAACCCATTTTATCATGACTATGACATATGGCATATTAGTAGCAATGTAACCTTTCCATCATTACACTGGAAGAGAAAGCAGAGTAGGACGAACCTTTCCAATCACCCCAATTCTTGCTGTACTGATGAATTATTTTAATCTAAGAAACTCATCTTTTCAGCCAGCTGAGAGCGTATAGGTAACTAACAAGCAGACCATGATGGGTCATTCGATGTAGCTGCTAAATGGATGAGACCTAATGTGGAGTCACAGCTACAAGAGGTGAAGCGTAGTGGAAGTCTGGTTTAATTGCAACACTCAAATGTGGTGCTAATGGACAACATTTTACATCTCTCATAGAGTTAGGTCTTTGATTACCTTTTTAATGAAATACTGATTACATTGTGCTAATTGACGTGAGTCCTGAGCAGTCAGAAGCAAATGAAAACAATCTGGCAACCTGGCTACTGCCACGCATTGGTGCAACCAATTCTTCCCTAGTGACATGCAGACTGGTGGGATCCTAAGGATGGCGTGAGGCAGAGGCAGTGTGATAGTATCTGTTCCACCTATTTCACTACTGAAGGTGTCTGTGCTCACTGCACTTTCTTTCTCCTCTTTTTGCAAATTAATCGAATTCATTTCTAGTACCTGCTTCACTCGTATTTTTATTTGCTGACTTGTCTGGTTTTAGGCAGCCAAGTAAAATAAAGTTGTCCTCAAGTCAACTGTTGGTGAATAGATTTTGTATCTGGACTCATGGACTCTCATCAGAATTTTTCAAGCTTGCTTCCTGTTTATGTCTATAGGAATTAGTTCTCTGCTTACGTCCAAGAACAGAATCTTGTGCAAACATTTTTGTTTAAGATAATCAGTATACTGAATTTAAGGCATGTCTATAGCTGAAGTGCAGTACTTCATGAAACAGTTATACTTTATTCTCAGGATAGGAGCCTGAAAGCTTTCAGAACATTGACCTTTTGATTGGACTCCATTGCTTAGGATTGACTTTCAATTAAGTGGTTGCTTTGCTGTTAAATGAAGATTTTCATCCTAGACACACAGGCCTGAGTTTCATCTTGAAATATCTTAACCTTTCTTTCAGAAAGTCAGGTTAAAAGCCCAGCGCTTGCTGAAAATTAAGCTACTTTAATTTATCTGAAGTTGGTTTTCGATGGCTTGTTAGCTATTTTAAAAAATATAGGCAATTATCTCTTGCAGTGTAAACACTGTGGAAAATATCACATTTAATAAAAACTGTGACCTCATTCACAGCCTTATTTTAAATGAGTTTCATTATTTTACTCAAGATATTAGTTATTCATGTATTCAAATATATTTATTCAGTGAAGGCAGAGATATTTTGATTAATTCAAAGACTAAATGCTCTGTACTTCACATGCAAATTGCCAAAAAAAGAGGTAAAACTCTCTTTGTATTCCAAAGGCTAAATGCATCATCAGAATGTAATGAATGCTGCTGCTTGTGTGCAGTCAAGTGAGGATTCATGTTATCATCAATCTCTCTGTGTGGCTTTTATTATTATTATAGCAAAAATAAAATTCAGCACATGGGTTATATATCTGCTCGTGCTTATTTACAGACCCCATTTAAATGGGAAGTAGAATAAGTGATCAGATGAGCCATGCCAGTTCCTCCGTGAGTTATAATGAGATGACTCCAATAGTTCTTTGCTATTATTGCTGTATTTCTACCAGCTTTGTCTTTCTCAATTGAAATGTAATAACTAAAAAAAAAATAAATAAACTGTCTAGTGAGATAGGTGGCATCTTCAAAAAACACCATTATATTAAGTAATGTCCCACTGAAGTGCAGAGTTAATCTCATTGACCTGACATTGATGTGAGCAAAATTTGGGCCAATGCTCAGTGCTTCAAAACAGCCAGGACAGTAAGGTGCTGTAAAGTGTAGACTTGATTTAGCTTGAAAACTCCCCTGTGAATTCAGCTTCTTTTGTTTTTAATACACATTCATGGCAGTACCTGTACTTTCTGTCCCCACAGTGCCATGGGCTGCAGAGCAAAGTGCCAAGACAGTGCAAGGGCAGACTATATGCTGCACTGTGCATGCCAGTGACATGATAAGGCTCTTCTTGTGGGTACAGGAATCCAAGGAAGTGAAAAATAGAGGCCCTTTCACTGTGTGCCTTGCACAGAAACACTGCTGATTGCATCCACCAGGCATTTTCCTGAGCATCTTGCAGCAAATAGCCTTTGAAACTGGCAGGGAAAAAATTTTGCTCTCAGATCTGCACCAATCTTTCATGTTGTATTCAATCCCCAGAAGGGATTTCCACTGACATTAAGTGATCCTCCGTGCATTGTGGATGTGAAAGAATAAGTTTTGTGCTCAGATTGCAAGACTTCATGCAGACCCCTGAAAATGACACTACTGCAACCATATACAAATCTCTGGCAGAGACAGTGGCTTTTTCACTTTGGTTCTCTGTAGATCAGCCCTTCAACACCAGTCCAAAGGTTCCTCCATCCTTGAGTGCAGCACAGGGCGATATTTTTTACTGTAATAGGTTTGTACCACAGTGTAGAAATTTGTGTAATTATGCAGTATGGAAATTTCCAGTAAAGGCTCCTGTTGCCCTTTTGACGAGGACTCACTAGTCACACTGTTTTGAAGACACACTGTAGTACATCTGAATTCCAAAGTACAGTGTGGCTGTTTTTATCTGCTTTTGGTTGGTTGGTTACTTTACCAAGGCACAAAGTAGAACATGCAATAAGAGCACATCTATTTCTTTAAATATATGTGTGCTTCTGAATTGTTTTAACAGAATTCTACGTAATACTAATTACCTTTTAATATATGAACAGTGACTGTCTATCTACCAGCAGAATGCATAAGTTAAATCAGGAAGCTGGAAGTATACATCTGTTTACTAAGGCAGATGAGTTGGAAGTTATTGGGTGGCTTTTATTAAAAGCCAATATTTTATAGGAGATTGGCTTTACCATAGGAGCAAAACTTGAGTTCTTGAATTCATCACCTATGGAGGCAGCCACTTGCAGCTGGGCAAGCAGGGAATGACAAACTTTCAACATTTTCAATTCGTGACAAAGATGAGCATGAGGTTAATTAGTTCATTAGAAAATGGGCTTGGAGGAATTGTCCCTCACGTGGGATTTGCTCAAAGTAAGATCCTTCTGTTCCAAAAATCAAGTTGCAGAGATTGGATTATTACTGAGAGCATGAAATAGTGCTTTGGCATGAACTTAGGCTCCCAATGATAGCAAAGGCAGAAAAACAACCTGCAAGGTTTTTAGAATGTCTTCAGGTTTGAATTTACCAAATCTCAGTGTCTGTATTATGCTCTCCAAAGCGGGAGATCTTAAATCCCAGCACTGCAGGAGGCGGCTGCAGAGCGCTGCAGTCTGTTGATCAAGTTCTTGTAGATTCTTTGTACTCCTCGCTCAGTTCACAACTCCATCCAAACTTTCCAAACTGGACTCTTGTTTAGGATATCATATTTTAATGTCATTTTTTAAAATTCACCCCGTGTGAAAACTCTAGTGTGAGACTTAATAATAAAGCCTGTGGGCAGCTCTCATACTAATATAAATCTCTGTCATGTTAGTGGATCATCTGCTCAGCCCTCAGCAGGGTGCAATACATCCTTCCCAGATTCCCATAACTGTCTCAGATTGGTATTCTCATGATAGCTTCTGGACAGTTCCCATCATTTGTGACTGATGAAACCAAGCAGCCCCATAGAGAGAAGGAGGTTGGGGGGAGCATTTGAAGATCTGTTATTTGTTTTCTTAAAAAGTATCACTTCTTTCTGAAACGATGCACCAGCCTTAAGACTTTTCTTAAAAGCTTTAATACCTGACTTCGTGATGAAACAAATATAGCAATGAAAAGGCAAAGCATTCTTATATTATCTGTCTGTGATCTAAGTGTTGCTTGTTTTCTGTACCTTTTAATTTGAGAGTGCTCAGCTTCTCCATTACTTTTATTGTTGTATTGGAACAGCATTTACTGGTGTCAGTTAGCAATGAGCCCTTCAAGGCTCCGAATGCTGCACAAATACAGCGGAGGAAATCCTGAATTCCTTGAAGTCACTGTCAGGCTTGACATTGATTTACGTAAGGCTCATGATCTGATCCACAGTCTTCTTACAGTGAAGAGTGAACAATGGTAAACAATTGTGCAGTACTCAATTCCAGTCCTTCCAACGGCAAACACATCTCTCACTGAGCACTGAACTCAATAAGAAAATTGAGCAGGGTGATGCAGAAAGAGAAGCGCTAAACTAGAAACCGTGAAACCTTTATTTTTGTTGTCACCTTAGTGGATTTACTGCTCACAATCACTGGTATTAATGGCCAGAGACCAGGACAGTGTTAGGTGTCAAGCTTGGCTCTGGCACAGATTCACCATGTCAGCTTGAGCAAGTCAAGGAAGTTCAATTCAAATAGAAGTTGCACTTTTATTGGGCTGAAAAAATGTTTATGTGCTTTATGGTACAGCTGAGAGTTTGTAATTACGGGGAATCACGTATTCTTTACATAGATGTTCACAGATGTCCCAAATGAAAGGCTTCTGCTTTATGGCTGGGTTCAGCCTGTTCATAGTTTTGTTGGCATTCACCTTTTCAATGTGCACAGGTGAGAGCACTGCTGAATACTTGTCTTAAGTCTTTACATTAAATTCACGTTTCTCTCAGTCTGGAGGTATTTCTAGGTTAGATAGAAAAGAAAGGTTATTGTGACTAATTGTAATGTAAATCACCATTGTCTAGATTTAGACCTGTAAGAAATGAGTCTGGGAGTAGTCTGTGATTTGTCTACTTTGTTAGGCCACAGTCAGAGCAAGCTTACTTCATGCACACTGACCACAGCCATAACTAGACAAGTGGTTTCACTGGTATAATTAGAGTTTGCTTTTGTTTTATTCCCTTGCTATTTTAAGGTCCATGGGAGGAACTGATTTACACACTCTCTCAAACTTTGCATAGGGCTCAGGAAGGCCCTGAATGCATGGAAGGCAGGGCCGTTTAAAAGAAAAATCAAAATGAGGGTATCAACATATGCATTCTAAAAACACACCTATACATTTTCCATCCAAAATTACATTTGTAATTCTTTGCAGAAGCTGTATAGCTTTGAGTTGCTTATTGAATAGCATCTGGCTACTCTGTCTCTAGCATCCTCGAACATAAAATGTTGTGTAAATAATCTCAGAAGGGTTTTCTTATGGTACTGGCGAATCTTTTTAATTATCCCACCTATATACTCGCCCTGTCTGATCTCAGATGCAGTTTGTTTTAAAACTCCACGAAGTGATATGTCCCCAGCTGCGTTCCCACAAGTTTACATATCCATGCGTTTTGTTTACTTTGTCAGTTTGGCAGCAAACCTCCCTCACTGTCAAGTTCTGGGAAGCCAGATGCTCAAGGGTCAGTGAGTCACCAAAAGCCAGGCCTGTTTTGCCATGGACATGCTCACGGCTATGTGCAGAATTTGGTTCTTCCTACATACTTGAGCTGAAAGGATGGGGTGCTATGGCTGCCTCCCACAGCTTGTGGCCTGCTCAGCCCAGCTTCCAACTCAAGCAGCCACCAACTGGTTCTCAGGTCTGGGGGCCAAAGGGACAGCTGTATTAGTGACTACCACAAGCCTGTGGCCTAGGGAGCTCTCCAGGTGGTCAGTGTAGCCAAGGATGGTTCAACAGACCCATGGCCACACTTTTTCAGTGCTACAGCCACACTTTTGCAGCTAGCATGGCACCACAGTGAGATCTGGGCTCGTCTGCAGGCCCTTCCCTGGCAGAGCTCCTTGCATCAGGCTGGGAGCATCCCAGAGCCCTCCCCACATGTTGTGTCCTCTCCCACCCATGGCAGTGCTGGATGAGAGCTTTACCCAGCCAGCAGCTTCAAAAATTGTCAGGAGTAGAGCACAGTTTGTGGATTTTCTCTAAAAAAAAAAAACAACAAAAAAAAAAACCACCTAATTATAGACTTCATTGCTGAGTGCCAGATCCATTTTCTCCTCTTCTGGGAGCCATTCAATAAATTTTATGTTCTGAGGCAAAGCAAAACTGCAGTAGTTTAATGCAGTGTTTTATTCACGTTCCCTGTACTCCGACACCTGATTTTTACTAATACCCTGGTGTGGATTTTCCTTTTCTTTCTAAATGATATTAATAGGCTGGAATTGCACTGTGACATGTCATTTCTCTCTAGAGACTCACTCCATGTTCCCTGGGAAGAAGCCTGTGCTGCCATAAGCAGTCACCTGCTCAGGTCTGTAACCCAGCCACAGGATCCCAGTCTTATCCCAGCTCTGCCTTTGCCCAGTATCAGCAGCCCCATTGAATCAGAACAGCTCCTGGGTGCCAAGGGCTGCTCCCTTGAGTAGTACCTGAGTGGGTTGGGTCTCTGTGGCATCCACCACTTGCAGCATAAGTACTTTGGGATGAGGACATGCTCACGTTTCACCATGGCAAATACTCTTTCCAATGTGATACTTGTAAGGAAGGGATGCAATGGTTTTATGTGGTTTCTGTAACTCTGAGCCTGGGGATACAGGTTGTGATTACATCGTCTGAAGGCCCTTATCTGAGAAAGCTCTATTTAAGAAGAAAACAGTGCAAAGGGTAAAATTTTCAGATGATTAGCATCTATGTTTATACTCCTTTCGCAGAACCGTGGAACTTTGTTAGTGCAAGTCCTTGGGCATAAACCAGAGCAAACCATGCTGGGAAATGAAAAAACAACCTTACCTAAAATGAAAACCTCATCCAAGCAATCGACCCACAGAGAAACAAACTCAGAATTGAGGTTGTCACAGTGGTTTTCATTCAGACCTCTTGAATTGACCTATTTCCTAATGAATGATCTTCAGGCCAGGGATATATTTAATTGAAAAAAAAAAAAAAAAGAAAGGAAATGTAAACTGTAGCTGGGTGTCAGAAGAACTGCTTCTCGAGAGAGATGCAGTAGGATTATGAAACATATTCCTCTCTCAAACTTTAAAAATTAGAAAGCTAGAGAGTATGTTGAGTATGGTATAGTCTGACTGCGTGGCAGGAGGAAGGTTTCAGGGTGAAAGCATTTTTGCTCTCACACTTGTGATGGGAAAGATTTTCAAAGGCTCCAAGAGTCCATTAGTGAAGCAGCTCCTGTATGCAGTTTCAAAAATAATTGTCTCCATATCACTGCAGGTAACATGCCCCCAGTGACCCATGACAGGACTTGGGACACTCCATCGTTCTGAGCAGAGAAGCTGTTAACTTCTGGCACTAACCCTTTGGACCCGTAGTATTTCTCTGTGCCTCTGGATAAGCAGTAGGATGTCTTTAGGGGATGGTTCCAGTTCTTAACAGGATCAAAAATTCCTAAAGGGTCAAAGCAGAAGTTTCTGGAATCCAGGAGGAAATTTTCTCCTCACTTCACTGACTTTTGGATCAGGCTTTTTGTTTGTGTTTTTTTTTTTTCTTTTGACATTGCGTGAATACAGAGGGGATTTTGTTTCTTGATTGTTCAGAACCAGATTGGAGGCTCCGTATCTTCTTTTTAATCCAGAACAGCTCTGCTTTTATTAGGTTTGTGTTATCTCATATTTTACCACAATCTTTTTTGCATTTCATAAATATTAATTCCCCCGACAGTCTCTTGTGTTTAGTAGCTTTTGTCTATCACAGGGTTTTCTGTTTTCCTTTCTTTTCTTGTCCCACAGAGATGTCATACTCTGCCATCAAAAGCAAGAGCTTCTCTAAAGCAACCCTGCAGCCCAGAGAAGTAGGAGCAGTATTTTTGCTGCAGATGGTCTTTTTCTTCTCTGTGTTCTTTCTCCTTTGCTGTCTGATGCCATAGCCGGGCTCTGATTCTCCTGCTCTCTTGGAGGAGTGTTTAATGTTTTAAAAATCTGCCTGCTGACTTTTGTTACTGTCTTCCACAGTTAAACCAAGAAGCTGTTCCCAGGCAGCCCATGACTTCGCTAGTGGATTTTTTTTTTCCCCATGGAAATCACTTAAACTGCTTTTCTTCCTTCATGCCTTTCTTCACCTTCTGTACCACGTTTCTGGTTGTCTTGTATGCAGTAAGTACAATGTGATAGGTTAAAGCAAGTAGGCTGAGTTGCAGTACTTCAGTTAAGCTGTACCTGCTAATCTGCTTCTTAGTGCTACTTCTCCAAACTGTACAGTTTTGGCCTAATGTTGCCCAGCTACTTGAGATAAACTGCTCTTTCCAAATCTCTGTTGCTTGCAGTGAACACAGTACTATGCCAGAAAAAAAATGTGCCTCCTTCTACTTCTAGCTGTGCCCCTTATATACTCATGAACTGTCTTTTTTCAGTAATTTACCGGTTGATTTTCAAGGGTACAGCAAATTCATATAATCAAATTAAAAAACAAATAAATGTGTATCCTTTCTTTGTTGGGACTTCTTTTATCTTGGCACAACATCTTGGAGTGCTCTGACTGTACTGAGCTTTGACCATGTTGCATTAGATCTCAGTGTTGTATCCAACAGTTTTGTTGTGTGTGTTTCTGCAGTACATGCTATGTGTCTTCACAACAGACAATGCTAATTGCACGTTAATAATTTCTCATTGGCACAAACTTGATATGGAAGTGACGCACAATGGGCAGGGAAGGCATTACAAAGGGGGAACATGCAAATCTAAAACATTTTGTATACTCGTAATCTGCTGATACCAGAATTCTTTACTGCCACAGTTTCTCAGCCTGAATGTTGAGACTACAATTTTATCCTTTGACCTTTATGTAACTGACTAGAAACTTAAGGGAGAACAAATATTTAGAGAGAACTTGTCCTGAAATTCTTCCAGAGAAGTACTGGGAACCAGGGCTGAAAAAGAACCAGCTCTCCATTCTCCCTCCCCATCCTCTTCTCAAAATACCAGCAGAATCACAGAAAATTGGAAGTGTGTCGGAAGGGTCCCTGGGAGGACAAGGCTCACCCAGTGAAAAGACTAGAAAAATGCAATAACCCCGGACCACTTCTCAGTGGTTTGGTTCTCACATCTGGAAAGCAGGGATAATGCAGTGTGCTTTGAAGTTTGCAGACAGAAGACCAGATAAGTATTATTTTTATCCCAGACCTCAGCCTGCAATAGCGGTTCCAGATGCAACTTCAGGAGGAGATATTCATCCTTCCAGCACCTGCAGATTCCTCTGCAGTTTATCTGAGGTTTGTCTGGGAACTAGCGTTTATTCCCATTGAATGTGCACATCTGTTCCTTTCAGGACTGCTCCACCACCTCACTGCAGAGAAAAGAGAGATCTCATGGTAATCCCAACAGCCTGTAGTTATGGGCTGCTGTTGAGCTCCTAAGATTTAGTGATCACACTTGGTCCAGATAAAGTAAATAGGGAAGGGAGGACAAGAAGGGCCCAGTCCTGCCTTCAGCACTGGAGTAAGTAAAGAGGGAATGAAAAGTGTCACTAGACTGTTGCTCTGAATAGCCTCGCTGCCTGCTCGGCAGTTCCATTTTTCTCAGCTAAACTTGGCAAGTGTTTTCTCCTCCTGGAAATGGTGTAAGCGAACCTGTCATTTTATTTCTGCTCAGGTGGTCCTTCTCTCGCTGGAGCTGCAGACAAGGGAGCATGAATCATTAAAAGTGAAACAGGAGCAGATGGTCTGCATCAAGTTTAAACTAGTAGTGTGTGGTAGCTGCTTTATCTTAATCTCCATACTACTATGTGTCTTACAGAGCAGCCTCTAACTCATCCTGTTTAACATTTATGCCTTTCTTTAAAAATGTTTGCATCTCCCCCCCCCTGCTCCCAGCCCTCTGTGGGTTTGAAAGTTCAACTTCAGCTCTGGTGCAGCTTGCAGAAGAGATGCTTTGGGGGTTAAATGGAGAGCAGCTGAAGAGGGTGAGAAACAGCAGTGCAAAACGTGAGAAAAAAGAAAATCAGGCGGAATGAAGAGTTAAGGCTAACATTAAAATAACTAGGCTTATCTGTATAGCATTAGCAAGGGGCTGAGCATACACAGTGACATTAATTTGGGGAGCCTTCACTACATCCAGAAAGATGTGTGGGAAGAGGCTGAATGTGGGGGCATGTACTGGCACTTGTAAAAAGAAAGGTGATGGGGAGAGTACAATTACAGTGTGTTCCTGGGAGCAGTGAATCCCGTGTAATACTTTCCCTTGTGAATGAAGCTTGTTTTCAAACAAAACAAAGCCAGAGATAAAGTTTAGGTCATGGAGCAGGAAGAGAAAATCTCTAAAAACAGGAGTTGAGAAGAGGCTCTGTAAGATTTCCTTCCTTGTGCTAGCTGGAAAATACACATGGGTATGGAGTATGGGAATGGATATAGAGTTGCAGATCAAAGCCAGATCAAAAGCATTTAAATGTGGTCCTTGGAAATGGGACCTTCACATGGTGACCTGCTCCAGCTACCATTAACCTCCAGAAGGGATTTAGAAATAACAGGCTAAGCATACTTTCACAAAATCACTTTTCATATTTGAAATGCAAAGCTAAAAGGGTTCAGAGCATTTGGAGGCCGTTGTTAATCTCTAAGTCAGCCGCACTGATTCATCTTGTCCAAATCGTGATGCGTTCAAAGGGCAAAATCCTCTGTTAATTACTAGCTTGTCTATGGGAGACGTTCGTGCCATAGGAACCCTCTCGGGGTGAAGGGCTCAGTGGTGCTGTTGCATGAGCCAGGGGAGGAACCATCAGCTCTTCCTTCGTATGGAGCTGGTGGGTGGAAGTGACTGCACAGAGCCTGAAATGACAGCTCTCTTAGCTGCGAACTGTAATTCAGATTGGCTTCTACTGTCAGGAGTATCAGCTGTTCCAGCACTATGTGAACTTGTCACTTTTCCCCACCCCTGAATGCTTGTCACCTGGCAGCTCTGGAGAAGGACCAGCTCCATTCAGTGAGCCAGGGCAGCACCAAGCTGCAGTGTCTGTCAGTTCCTTCTAAGTTCATTTCTGTGTAACCCTGAGACGCCGTGTGCTACCTGCATTGAAGGGAGGCTGCCTGTGCTGGCAGCTTACAGCACAGCACAGCCCTCTCCCATGCAGGAGCAGGAACAGCCCCAGCCCTGTGCCTGGGACAGAAAGCGCCCTGTTCTCCACTGCAAAGGAGAGGGCACGTTTCCATCAGGCACACACTGCCTCTCACCGTGTGCACAGCTCAATGCCTCAACTCACTCTGTTGGGCTTCAGGGCTGCAGCCTTGGCACCTCTCCCTCTCTCCTGGCCCTGCTGCTGGCAGGCAGGGGGATGGGGCAGGGGGATCCCCTGTTCTTTCCATCCCCTCAGTGAGCGCTGCGGTTACCTCAGTGGCAGCAAGGACCTGCGATGGGGATTTGACATGCCGAAGGGCATGCAGTGAGGGTACAAGGGCGATGAAGAGGGAACCAGCCCCATCAGCAGACGTGGAGGAGACTGACAGGGACCTGGCACGTTCAGGAGCCATGGCAGGAGCAAGGAGATTGTGGTTGGCCAAGCCAAGAAAGGGCCCTGAAAACGAGAGCTTGGAGAGGTCTTTTCTGCTGGACTTGGCTTGGGAGGCTGAAACAAGACCAAACAGTAAAACAAAAAAAAAAAAACAAAAAACAAAAAAAAAAAAAACAGAAAGGGGAAGAAGAGACTATATGCAATTTCTTTCAGTTGAGAGAATGGTTTAAAAATACACCATTTTAAACAGCATACTAAGAATTTGTTCTTCCATTGTAAGCTAACACAGAGTATGCAGCACCTAAATGGGTCTGTTATTAGATGAGACAGAGATCCTTAGAAATCACAGTAAACACAGCTGTAGAGATGAGGAAAAATAGCAAGGCTTCATGCTAATAATTGTACCTTCCTGTTGTGCTAACTACTGGCAAAACTTACTTTTAACATTGCCCACATGCTCTGATGTAAGAAGGCGAGTCAGACCCTGTCAGGTTTGTCAGGATTTAAAGCAGAAAAAGTCAGAAATCCTTGCAGAAGCAAACAAATCCCTCTCCTTTGTTGCAGTGCATCTTCAGTCTTTTGCTTTGGTCCCTCTTTGGTCCACACCCTGATACCACTGGAGTTGGAGTGAATGCTGGTGGCTTATGAGGGGTTGAGCATCCCTCAGGGCTGGAATTGCTGGTATTAGTCTCAGGGTAGAAGAATCACATCTAGGAAGCTCTCGATGAAACAGGCTTTTCATGTTATTAACCCAGAATCATTTTTCATTCCATGGTAGAAAGGTTTCCCGGGAAGCCTATTGTAATTGAGATTATAGATGGATGCTGGCGTTTTAATAGAAGAGATCTTTTGTCATCTCAAGCAGGAGGAATGGTGGCAGAAAGGTGGGAACTTTGGAGCTGCTGTAATTAAGGCTGTGGAGAAAGAGCAACCCTGGTTAGCTACCCTCTGTGAACAGTAGTGAGCAGCATGGATAAATAGACCAGAGCCATGGAGCAGCAAGGTTTCATCTGAGCAAAATATAACTTCACCAAAGAAAACAGAAGAAATTCAATGTTAATTTGTAGTAACGTACTTAAAGATGAAAAATCCACTATCCAGAGGATTTAGGTGTTTTTCTAATCTGTTTCCAGATGAATTCATTCAGGTCTTTATATAAGGAAAAAGAGATGAAGATACAAGACGACCTCTCTTCTTGTTTCTGCCATACACAGCACTCAGCCCAGCAGTGGGGTATGTGGGCTCAGCACAGATAAATAAGCCATTGTGTGGTGCCCCTTTCCTCTGACTTGTTGCTGCAAGCTTTGAATTACATGTAAAGAAACCAACTATGCAGCAACTATCTTCTGCTTTTCTTATTTGGGTTTGTAAACCTTGGGAGCAATATTGGTGCATCGCATGCTGAGTTAAAAATTGGAAATGGATTACTCTGATTTAGCACGGGACTGAGTAAATTGTATTCAGTTAAAAGAGCGGGAATCCTGCTGGGAAGAAAATAAGTATTTCTACTTGACTGTGTGACACCTAAGCTGCAATCCAGAGGTACAAGTAAAGAATCTGGAGGACTTGCAGAGAGACACCTGTGCACATGGTAGAGTCACTTATGGTCCTTCCCAGCAGTTTCGTGGAGGTTTCTCATGCTGAAGATACCTCTCTGTATTTCAGCGCAGACATGGCTTATCCATTGGATAAGCTTATCCATTGGGATTTTTCTCACATCTAGAATGAGTTTCTGTAGTTTAACTCTTTTACTACATAGTCAATCCAGAGAACAGATTATTCCCTTTCTCCTTCTGGATCTTTTAAATGTATTTGTGAATTTACTTATCCGCTTCATCCCGTTTCCCTGCTCCACCCAGTTTATCTCACCCCTCCTACTATAATGTTTTGCAACAGAGCAATAGATGTCAGTGTTTCCATTGTCTCCTGGACACCAGCTACATTAAGATGGAAGTTCCTTGCTCTGTTTTTCAAGGACTACTCCCAGCTCCACCCTGGCTGACTCCATACCCCAGCCCAGTGCTCCTCCTGGTGCACCACTTGCAGATATCCCAGGCATGCCTTTTGCTAATTGCTTCTCAAGTCTCTCCTTGAAAACCACATCTGCAGCTCCCAGTTAGAGATGCAGTAGCGGAGTACAGCAGATGGTGGATTTGAGGTTCACAGTGCATGAGCTCTTTCTGGGCCTGGGTTGTCCTGCTCTGTGGCTCACAGTGAGGTGTCTCCAAGTCACTCAGGAAGAGCTCATGCACTGTGAACTTCAAATCCACGGACCCCCACTCAGATGAGAGGGCATCAGCACACCCTCATGCCTTCAGATGTGGCATGCTGCTGCATCCCACTGCAAGGTCCCCTTTCCCTGTCACAGATCATCTATGCCTGGGGACTTGGAAAGGTTAGCAGGACCGTGGCTGAGCTTGCGGGCTGTACATAGAGGTGGAGCTGAGCTCCGGTCGTATGTGTGTGCATTGGAGGGGAAAGGCCGGAAAGTTTTCATTTTGAAATGAAATTCATAAGACATCCAGACCTTTCAGCTTTTTAATACGACCAGTGATTTATGGCAGCACTTAAGAATGAGCCAGGAGCAGGCAGATCCATCATGTGCTGTCCTTCCCTGTCGAGGCAGTGGCAAGGCCGAGCCCTGGGCAGAACCGTGCTGCAGGATGGCAGTGCAGCCTTTGCCATCACCCATCTGTCACAGCGGGTCGGAGCCAGCCCTGGGTCTCATCCGCTCATTTGGCTGTGAGATGAAAATGGATTGGCTCTCTGCCGAATTCTCCTTGCCCCCTGGCCCTTTTCTGCCGTGAAACACTGAGAAGATGATGGCAAAATGTTCTTTGTACCTACAGTGACAGTCTTAAGCTTGTCTTCAATGCATTATGACCCAAGAAACACACTGGCTCTAAGAGTTTTTGCTTCTCTGGACTTCCAAATGATTCCTTTTCTCTCTGTCACTTCGATTTTGCCTGTCCTGTGTTTACAAGATACCTATGGACACGCAGTTCAGTCACCCTATGTGGATAGACCATTGATCTTTCTACCTGTTCTTCCCCAGCACTTCCAACTTTTCCATCTTCCTGTTCAAAATAGACCTTTTATAAGTGTGTACATTCACCTTGTCAGCCCCAAGCCCTACATGCCAAATGAGCCCTGAGACCAGACAATTTCTAGTAGAATGGGAATTGAAAGCTCCCAAAGACGGTTGGGGCTACAGGAGGCATTGTCATTTGAAGGAGGCTCACTCTTTTCTTCCCAAATCCATGTATTTGGTATTTAGGATTTGCGATAATACAGTGCCAGCAGCTGCTATGTAAGATGGTTTTCCCTCAAAAGATTTGATTCTTTTTCTTTCTTTCTTTCTTTCTTTTTTTTTTCATACCTCCAGTGTACTCCGTACAGGGGGAATTTAAAATAGCACTGTTATCTTGGGTTGCAATAAAGAGAATTACTTGAAGTAACTGCCTATTTGGCCTTATCTTCTCTGTGGGGCAGTAAGTTCAATGAATTAAATAGAGAAAAGAAGGCAGCTTTGTAATATTTTATGAGTTTTTCTTCCGAGGATACGATTTGTCTCTAACATTTTCTTAGCACAAATGCTTCTAAGTAAGTTAATATTAGTTTTATTATCTTCTACTGTTCAGCCACTGTGTGAAGACGTTTTCATAGTGAATTTGCATTCCAGTTTGTCCATCTGTGAGTTCTCAGGGATGATGTTAAACATCTCCATCTCCCATAAGCATTGTCTACTCTCTAGTCTGCTTTATTGGACTCTGAACAAATATTGGTTGAGGTTTTGCTAGGGTTATTTGAATTGTGAGATTTTTATGAAAAAGTTAAATAAAGAATAATATACTATGAAACGTCAAATAAATCAGTGTGTGAAACATTTCAAACCTATTACCTCTTTTTTCAGCCCAGGTCAGTATAATTAAGTCTCTTTATCTAAAATTTCCTTATTCTTTTAGTTTCGTTGTCTTGATTCACATACCCATTCTTTTCTGTCATCTGTATAAATCTATGAAGAGTAATGAATAATAATGTGTCATTTATTAGAAGTGTTCGTGTTCAGATTATAAAGCGTGAAGCCTGGTTACTTCCCTTTTATTGTCTAATGATGAGTGTTCTTACGAAAACAGTCTGACTCACAGAGTGATAGAGTATGCTGAGTTGGAAGGATCCCATAGGATTGTCGAGTCCAACTCCCAGTTCCCCAAAGGACTACTGAAAAATCAGACCATATAACCAAGCCAGATGCCTAGAACTTGATGAAAGAATATGTGTATACCAAGGATGGCAGTTGTGAACTCAACTTTTAAAGCTAGCCACTAAAATAATGTCTAAAATACGTTTTCAACTTCAAGGCAGTCCATCAAGATTGCAGCAATCATATTCATAGCTTTTTTTATGTGAGAACAAGATAGGAAATGTGCTTATATGAAGCATCATACTAAAAATAAAAACAGCTGTAAACATTTGGGAAAATACAAACACCAAGAAATATTCTACATAGTAAATCCCAAGCACCTTCTGAAATTCAGATGGTGTGATTGATGGGCAGGAGGAAGGAGAGCTGTTCATGTTTGAGAGCCTTCAGACAAGGGATTTCTCAGTTGCTGTAGATGTCACACAAGCAAGACCATTAGTGCCACCTATAGTTAGTCTGCCTGACACTTTTCACTTTAAGACCTTGCTTTCAGTGGATTATGGGTCTTCTCTGCTCTCCTTCTACATAAAAACTCTCAAGAAGATGGCGGTGAAGATGAGCTCTGGTTCATCCTAAGCTTAACAGCGCTGCTGGATAGGCACAATTCCCAGTGCAGTGGAGATGCTCTTAATTTTGGTGGATGCTTGAACCACCACAGATAACAGGAACACTTACAGCAACCTGCATAATTCCAGCACAGGACAGTAGTCAAACCTCAAACACAAATGCAACTCGGGAGCTAAAGGGTGCTACAAAGGCTTTGTTAATTCAAAACTGAAGATAAATAATTAGCAATATAGCAGGGCATGGGTCTGCAAACCCCTGCCATAGTATTTTGATCCACTTCTTTAAGCTGATTTGAATACTTTTGTCCTTGAGTCTGCCATGCCTAATGTCATGTTAGCGCTTCCAGCATCAATGATTTGTGAGCCTACTTACAGCAGGCAACAAGCTGCAGCTGCGGGCAGAGCAGTAGGAATAAATAAATCCTGCCTTTTAGCAGGGTGAGTGGATATTTCTTTGCACACTCATTTCATACAGAGAGGTTGGATTTAATAAAGTTTGTGTTGGGGTTTTGGGTTGGATTTTTTGAGTGACACATTGGTGTTTCTGTTTTTCCATTCAAAAAGTGCTTTCAGCGCAGGCAGCTCTGTGAATTGTGTTGATCTCCACTCCTGAGCTGCAGTACACTACTCTGCTCATTAAAAAAAAAAATTAATTAAAAATGTCCTGTGTTTAAATCTGAACATGCTGTTTGACCGTCTGGCTTGGAAAGACCATTAAAGATTATTTTAGCCTGCTGTGCCTAAGCAGTCAGAAAGAAATACCTCCCCTCTCATTACTGTGATTTACCTGGAATAACCTCCATGTGCTGGGGCTGAAGGCTGTCAGGTGGCCAGCACATGCATGTGTGTTTTCTGGCACTGAGGAGGGACAGCCCTGAATGACTGGCAAATGCCGTGGCCTCACCCCCTGCTGGAACTGGGGATGGGCTGCAGGGGCACACTCAGGGCTCCCCGTAGGCTGTGCAGGAGTCAACCTCTCCTGCAGGGCATGCTGGACTGTGTTGTCTTCCTTTGTGTCACTTTGGGACTGATGGAGGTGAGGAGCTTCTGGTGTCAGTGTCACCAGACTGCTCTTATTTGTCTTTTAAGTGCTGCTGAGCTTGGGAATCTCCCTCTGCTCACATTGCTTCCCTGTTCAACTCAACGACTGTCAGCCCTCTCTGGGCAGGGCAGCTGCTTCCATTAGATACCTTCCCAAGCCCTTTAAGTCCTGGCTGAGAGAGTACCTGGCCCTCACTGAACACTGTCCTCTCCCAGAGCCGGGTGGATTCAAGCCATTGCTGTGGCATCTTGAACTGAGAGATCAGCAGGGACCATGGATAGCGTCTGTCTGTCAGGATTCAGATGAATCTACAACAGCTCTGAGGGAAGAACATCCATGACCCTAACGGGTTTGACTTGTCCTTTGCCATCCATGGAGGTAGATACCTTAGGTCTTCTTGTCTCTGCCTTCTGAAATCTGTGAGGGACCTTTTTCCTCTTAGTAGCTGAGAGCACATTCAGTGAGAACAAGGCTGGTGGGTTATCACCTTCAGTGGGAGGGTTGGGATTGTTGCACCTCACAACACACTGAAGTCTGGGAAAAAGGATAAAGTGGACCTTTCAAAGCCATATTTCCTACATGGTTCCTCATCCGTCAGCCATACGAAGTGGTACTGCAATTTATGAGAAGAGGGCAATATCTCTTCATCATTACATTGCTATTTGAGTGTTGCGTGCTGCCAGCCAGCCTGGAGCAGGTGCATACACCTCTGTGTATGTTTAGTAAATGCAGCTGACCACTTTGATGTCATTTCACCATATTTCTTCTGTGTTAACAGTGGGAGGCAAGTACCACTTCTAAATGCACAAGCATTGTCTTTTAGGTGAATTTAATGCAGCACAAGCTCATTTGCAATTGCAAATAGTAAGGCTGTATTCTTCTCCTTATGCCGAATGCCTGAAAATCTCATTAATGTTAATGGGTGGAGAGGAAGTGGTTAGCCTGTTGATGTTGGAATGAAATCAGGAGCAAAGCACAGCTCCACAAGGACTCATCCATAGATTAGGGGCAGAAGCAACCATTAGATTATGAAGTCTGATTGTCTATCTAACACAGGTTGTGGGATCTTATCCACTTAATTCTGTATTTATCCCAAGACCAGCAAGTACAGCACATTAACACACTGTAATGGAGCGGTATCTATACAGGCTTTTCTTATTTTTACACTGAAACCAGAGGCAAGCAGTAGTGCTGTGTTATATGAATGTTGATGGATAATCTACAGAGAGATTTAGGCATTTCATCTGTCTGTAGGGGAGAATTTGTAAGTCTCTATGTTCACATAGTGTTTTGTTTAGTGCTTTGAAAATTTCACCCTGGCAACTCACCAGTGCAGAGCTGACCGCTACTTCTGTATCTCTCTGAGGGCAGCATAGATTGAAATAGCGATTTATTTTTTTTTCTCTAATAAAAAGGGGATTTTCTCCAAAAATCTGTGTGGTCCATGACAACTGCTTTCTAACATCTTACTTTGGAAACTCCTGAGCAGTCATTTCCCTAGGAAACGTGAAGTGCATTTCATACTGGTCTTCTCTCTTGGACTAGGACACAAAACTGCCCTTGAAATGCACCTGGAAGGAGTTCAGGGGGATACCACACACACACAAAAGCTGAGCCAAGCTGAATGAAGGAGTCACTGGGCTACTGCGTGTTTTAACCATTAGCCAACATTTTGCTAAACAAGGGACTGAAGTGATGAGAGTGGAAGGTGTCAAGGAATCCAAGAAAAGTATAGTATAGAGGTCCTAGGATAGATTCATACATGCTGGCCTGAAGGAAAAATCCTCCTGTGCAAATCTGAGGTGCCCCTTGGTGCGCCCTGTCCCTCCAGAACATTCTTCTGCAGCACAGAGAGGAGGAGAGTGGTAGCTGCAGAAGTGTTGAAAATTTTTTGCCTCCATTGGGTGGATGAAGTCTGGCCTTTTAGGGTTTGTCCATAAAAGTAGCATTTCTATCTCCTTTTATTCCGAAGCTCAGATGTCCTACATTTGGCTTAGGTCCATTTTTCTGTCACTAAAGTGTTTTGGGGGATCTTGTTGTGTGTTGCTTTTTGCCTCTTAATTTTGAACCTGTTTGTTGACCTTTTTCCTTATATGAATTGGGAGAGATCTGACTCCAACCTGGTGCAGAGCCATTTGCCCAGGGTGTTACAAAGGGTAGGGGAAGGCTTGATATTGGCTCAAAGGCCAGCCCCTGCTCCCAGCAGATGCATTGCTTCAGCTGGTTCACTGCAGGATCCTGTGATTCATGTTGATCTGCCTAGAAGGCGTTAGATGATTACATTTGAAAGAGTCAGCGTTCAAGAAGGCATCTCAGATCTTTTGCCTATCAGTCTAGAAGGTCAATACTTGCCTTAATGCTTGGCTTTGAGGCTAAACTAATTACTGTGCATAAGGCTCTTTGAAATCCATAGGTAAGCGGTATTAAGTGAGTGTAAATGCCATTACCAAAACCTTTCCCCTGCTGCTGCGATAAAATTCATCCAGAATATGTAAAAAGGCATTTATAGCAGTGAGGGCAGTCTGCACAGCAAATCACGGACCCATGCTGGGACACCTCAAGTAGCTCTGAATAACCAAAGGTAGGAGCCCCACATCAACGTTGTCCTTTGCCTGGGCTAACAGACCCTGTTTCCCAGTGGGGTTCATTACGGCAGAAAATCATGCTGTACAGAATGTGGTAGCTGCCCAGTAGGCCCTGTGGGCTCCTCTGAAGACAGATTACAGCCTCTCCAAAGCATCCAGTAGCAATAATAGCAGAAAATTAGGGAGCTATTAACAAAATAATAAAGGACTGTGGGTGAAGATAGTGCAGAGTGTGTTAGAAGACCATGTGCTCTTTATTTCTATCAATCTGGCTTTAGCAGTGAGGCAGATTTATGGTTAATATTCTCCCTGCTCCTCAGGAAATGATGCCTGTGCAAACATTCCCCCTAGGGACCAGCAGGAGTCTCCATGGGCTTCAAGTCTTTTGCCAAGGTCATAGCCAACAGAGGAGCTGAGATTATTAATTCCCCAGCATAAAATGTACCAGCAACAGAACTACAGTCTTCATTTTGACAAACTTTCCAGATCTGGCGTTCTCCAGCCCCATCTTAGCATCAAGAAATCAGGCAGGGGATGCTTGCTGTAGGTGGAGGAGGGATTGCAGACTGGGGATTGGTTTTTCGGGGCTGACAAAAGCAGTGATGACATCTCAGGCTCTGAGTTTTGTGTAAATACATTTGCCACCAGGATGTGTAAGCGCCTGTGCTCCTTTGCACTGGCTTCAAAGCAAAACCCTGAACAATGTGAACAGCATTTAAGCAGCTCTTGTCAACAAATTTGGAGACAAAAAAGCTTTATCTTCTCATGTAGGGACATTTCTCCTCGGCCTCATAATGAACTCTTTTAAATTTCTACAGGCACTAATCTACTTTTACTCTGACCTGTAGAGTAAGTAATAAGGCAGTAAGTTTCCAGCCTGCTTGACTTAATGGTTCATGTGCTTTCCTTGCAGTTGTCCAACACAGCCATTCTCCATCAGATTAGACGAGATCAAGTGACAGACACGTGCCGAGCAAACAGCGTATTGAGCAGGAAGCGCCGTGTGCTGACACCCAATGATCTCAAGCACCTCGTGGTGGATGAAGATCATGAAATGATCTATTGCTATGTCCCTAAGGTGGCCTGCACAAACTGGAAGAGAGTCATGATGGTTTTGACTGGAAGAGGCAAATACAGTGATCCAATGGAAATCCCGGCCAACGAAGCCCACGTGTCTTCAAACCTGAAGACCCTCAACCAGTACAGCATCCCAGAGATCAACCACCGCTTGAAAAACTACATGAAGTTCCTCTTTGTTCGTGAGCCTTTTGAGAGACTGGTGTCAGCCTACAGGAACAAGTTCACCCAAAAGTACAACACTTCCTTCCACAAGCGCTATGGCACCAAAATCGTGAGGCGCCAGAGGAAGAACGCAACCCAGGAAGCTCTGCGCAAAGGTGATGATGTGAAATTTGAAGAGTTCGTGGCCTATCTCATCGACCCGCACACCCAAAGAGAAGAGCCCTTCAACGAGCACTGGCAGACTGTGTACTCCCTCTGCCACCCTTGCCACATTCATTATGACCTCATAGGAAAATACGAAACGCTCGAAGAGGATTCAAATTACATTCTCCAGCTTGCAGGAGTCAGCAACTACCTGAAGTTCCCCACCTATGCAAAGTCAACGAGAACTACTGATGAAATGACCACAGAGTTCTTCCAGAACATCAGCTCGGAGCACCAAACTCAGCTGTATGAAGTCTACAAACTTGATTTTTTAATGTTCAATTACTCAGTGCCAAGCTACCTGAAATTGGAATGAGGGGTGGGTTGGGGGGAGAGAGGGGAGAGAAAGCCTGTTTTATTTAAGATTTTTATTTGTCATAATAAATATGGAGAGTGGGTTATTTTGTAAATTAATAATTTTCTTTCTTTCTTTTTTTTTTCTTTTGAATGATGCTGCGAGCAGCACAGTCAAAATTATTTAAATCAACTGTAAGAAAGGACAGCTCTCTTTGCAGGGTAACAGGATTGTGATGATCTAGCTGTAGAAATGAATAATACTGGTACACTGTTGAAAAAAAATGTTAATTGTGTTCTGGTGAATTTCATTGATCTTGAGTTCCTCAAGTTCTAATTAATATTATTTATGCTTATTTAAAACATGGTCTCTTGGGAGGTTTCACTTTAGCAACAGAGGTAAGATAACATTTGGACAAAAGGAATCTGGTTTTATTCTTTACTCAGTTGAGCTTGTCTCTGGATAATAATATTCTTCCGTTATCCTTTCATGGAGGTAAATACAAGAGTGGTTCTTGATACCACACACTTTGAGAATAATGATGGAAATAATTACTTTAGAAAGTGATACTGCACTTAAACTTACTACAAAGCTGTCTTTCTAGACCTGAAAGGGAAAAATACAACAGATTTTGGTAGAAACATGATCTGTAAACTGATCTCTAAACCCATGATTACAACAAATATCAATGTAGGCCTTAGGAAGAGAAACCATGAGCTTTTTTTTTTTAAATCTGGAGTTAATGGTTTTATCAATATGATGAGTCCCACTGTCTCATAATTTGAAGGTTCCACTCCCAAATGAATGTGGATTTGCAAATGGCTCCATCTGAAAAATCAGCACTTTGAATGTGACCATGAAGATATCCGAATGCCCAAAACAATTGGTGTTCACTTAATTCACATCTAAGATGGGGGATTTAGGGAGCTCCAGCTTCTCAAAGTCGTGCCTCCTCCTTGATCTTAAGATGGGCAACTAGAATTGCTCAAAAACCACCCGTCATGATACGTTGCTAGAAAGGATTGGGCATGTTATTTAAAAAATCAGAAAGTCATCTTCATGTTGATCTCTAAGCATGCAAGGCAATAAAAGAGGTCTCCAAGCTTCTGACATGCTGGTTTCATGGCTTCTTCCTATGGGGAAAAGGGGAATCTTCTTTTTTCACTGTAATTGTCAGGGATGAAGTGACAGGAATGTTTCTGGTTTCCCATGGGTCAATATTTCATGTAAATGACATCTAGTGTTAGAACACGACCTTCTTATCTAAGGCCAAGATCTCTGTGGTGGTTGTTTTGCTTGATTTAATGCCATGCCAGTGAGATACGTGGCCCTGAGGGTGGCAGGAGCAGGGCTGGGATCCTGTCTGGAGCCAACAACAGGTGTCCAGAGCAGGAAGAGGAGGCTTTCCTCCGGTGAGATGGGCCAGCAGCGTGCTGCTTGGTCCTCAGGGCAGCAGTCCACACCACCAGGCAAACTGCAGCTCTCCAAAGGGCAAGGGGCAGGTTTGATTTTGCAAGGCTTTGTTACTGTGCGTCCAGGTAACAACAGAGAATCGACTGGCACAGGCTTTAGTCAAGATATCTGTAGGAACCAAAAATCTGTTTGAAGGTTGGTTGTTACAGAGGGGGGTTGCATTGCCTGCGTGTCTGTCTTCTTCAGTCAAACCCAACACTTCCAAAAAGAAAAGCAGATTTAGGTAAAGTCAGCTGGAGCCAGATCCTGGCAGGCACAGCGTGCAGCAGCTGATGATGGCTTGCTGAGTGACACAGCCCCCGGGACTCCACGTGCTTAGGGATGTGGCACAGGTCTGTCTGATTTTGCAAAAACAAGTCACTGAGTGGATCTCAGCGATGAATGAATGAACACAGCAAACAGCAGCTGAACTCCTTTTGCGACTGTGCTTGCTCTTAGCCAGCCTTTGGGTCTCCAAAAGAGTCACTCACTCACTCTGCAGCAGACAGTTTTTGCAGCCCAGCTTCTGTTTGTAACCCCATTACTACGAACGGCCGGCGGAGCACTGGATCCGACAGCTCTGAATTCCTGAGTGCTTTCTGATCCCTGAGCAGAGCTTCACATGAAAGCAGTTTTGTCTCATTTAGAGTACGTGGAGCTGCTGCAAGTGCCTATTGCAGTGTGCCCCGTCTTTCTTTTGGCTGCAGTTCAGTGGGTATATGTTTGCTAAAAATATATAATAAATCTGTACGAGGGTAATTCTGTTTCCCCCCATATACCCTGCAAGCAGTTTGTGTGCTTGTTTGGTGTTGTACCCAAGGCTGCAAATAATTCTTTCCTATTTTCTTAGTTGTCAGCTACTCCATTTCAACAGAATATGATTTTTTTTTCATTTAGGGAAAAAAAAAAGAAGTTACTTTAGAAAGTAAATGTGTTATAAACAGGACGTGCTTTCCCCCTTCTTTCCATACTTCTTGCTTTGCTCTCAGCACCACGTGTTTATCCACTGTTACATATTCTCTTTAGCATTCTCTGCTTTGGAGGCACAGAGAAAACAGCTGTGATGGGAAATCTGCAGGTGAAGAGGCCCGTTCAGGAGCTCTGAGGGCTGCCGCTGTTGGTGTCAGCCTTGGTCATCCCACAGAGCCCTCTGCTGGGTTCTGGGCCCTGAAATGGCCTCTGGGCGACCAGGAGCAGTCCTTAAAAACCTCATGCTTTTTGAAAATCCCAATCCCAAACGGCTACAGTCTGTCGATGTAACATGGTAGATCTGTTTTGGGGTGCTGTGAGTTGGTTGTGGATTCCAGTTTAAATGAAGAGCTGGCGTGCTGGGTATGACCGCATCCTGCCTGCTGAACACAAAGCCCTCAGCAGGTCGAAGGAGGATCACAAATGTTAACAAATAGCTTGGGTTGGTTTTTTTTCGGACTACTGAGTGTGCTGTTCAGACCGAGCCAAAAATGATCTCTTTCCCCTGCCCCCACGTAGGAGGAAGCTCAGGGCTGTACCTGAGCAGCCACCTCCTGCAGGGAAAGGGGCCTGGCACTGGGCTGCTTTCACCCCTTATCTTCACTGGGTTTCCCAGCTGGGGGAGCAGAGGCTCTGGTCTACTCCTGAGTGCCACTTCCTTCCAGGGCTCAGCTTTGCTGAGGCCACAGCTGATCCCAGGAGTTGAGTGGGCAAGATGAAGAACACAGATGTGTGCAGGGGGTGCCAAGGTCCAGCTGGGGAGCTGCTGTTTTGGAAGGAAGTTCTGCCCAGGGAAACGGTGGAGTCACCATCCCTGGAGGTGCTCAAGAACCGTGTGGATGTGGCACTGAGGGACACGGTTAGTGGGCATGAAGGGTACGGGCTGGCGATTGGACTAGGTGATCTTAGAGGCCTTTTCCAACCTTCATGATTCCATGATTCTATGATCAGTTACGGTCAAGCAGTGGTGAATACAGAGAGGAACCAGGGAACCAGTGGGGACAGTCCCACCTCTGCCACCAACTCCCTCAGAGCCTGGGCCAAGGAGCAGCCATCCCACAACTCCTTCCCTGGCACTGCTCACCCCAAGTAACTTAACCTGGAGCCCGACTGAGTTCAGCCCATCCAAACACAGTGGTGGCTCCAGGACATGGGGTGCCCCAAACCCACCTTCTCCCATCCTTCAGCCTTTTACCACGCCCATTGTCACAGAAACTTGCAAACTGCCTGAACCATGCGCTGCATAAGACAAGTGAACTAATTCACGAGCTGAAGTGCTTTTAGAAATTAACCCCAAATGTCTTAGGGTTTCACTGTAGTCTGCTGCACTTTTCAGGTACAAAAAAGGGACTGTCCTTACTATTACTCTTGTTACAGAGAGTGTTATTTTCTTACATGCATGCACAATACAATGTGTACGAATAATTTAACATCGATGTGGGGTTGGATTTTTTTTTTTTTACCTATTTGTATGCAGTAGAAGGCTTGTTGTAGAAGAGTATCTCCTCATACCTGAATATACTGTTAATAAAGAAAAAAGCTAAATTATACATTGCCAACACAAGTGTGAACTGCTCATGAATCTTTCCTTAAAAAGCCATTCAAGCCTGATTATTTTTCTAAGTAACTTCAATTAAATTGAAGAAAGAAAGTTCCTCTCCGTGTGCTTTATTTCTGACTCGTGCTTTCTGGGCTGGGATTTTGATCACAAGTCTTTGCTTTCTCACAAAGGATTATGGTGGTAAGGACAAGCAGAAGACTCAAAATTGTCTACTGCTTTGGAGCAGGAAAGCTAACCTTGTCTACCAACATCCCCTCCTCCCCAAGCTGACAAAGATGAGAGCTCTCGATTTAAGACTGCAGCATTCAGTCTTGAATACAAACCCAGCTGAGGAAATCAGCACCATTAAGTATTTAGGAAAAGCCTACGTTAAGGAAATAGCTCAAGGTCACCAAAACTCAGCTGGGTCTGACTAGCCAAGGTGTCTTCAGGGACAGAGGGGGCTCATGGCTTCCCTGGGTGCCCAGACGTGCAGCCTGGCTTCCTGAGTACAACCACTTTCCTGGTGCCAAACACCTCTGATTTGTTTCCTCTATGGTCTCAATCCAAGGGAGGTCATTAAGGAGGTCTTGATCTAAGTGAATGCTCAGCCTGGCGCAGCCACTGTGCTGACTGCTCTGCCTAACCCAGCAATTTGGCAGTGATCACAGATGCTTCAAAGCAACCCAGCCCCGTTCTGTCAGTGCATGGGGCTAAGGCAGCTGCTGCCATCCACAGCCTCTGCAATGCCCACGACACAGGGATGGATGCCCACTGCTGCCCCAGGACAGCAGAGCTGGTACAGGGGGTGACTGTGGAGCCCGGAGGAATGCCAGGTCCTGCTCAAGCCCTGCAGTTGTACTGGGTGCTGTGTAGGCATGAGCTCTGTCACCAATTCCCAACCTTTCATCTGGATGAAAAAGCATTTCCTTTAGTTCCACCGTAATTTTAAAACTAAAATCTGGGAAGCAAGGAGGGAAAGAGAAAATAAAAATAAAAATCAAGCACATGCAGCCAGAGGCAGAGTGGAAACTGGAGCATCAGCTTCCCAGAGCGCTGCGTAGGGCTGTTCTCGCTGGCTGCACTGCACAGAATTGCACACAAAGCTCCTGGTGGCACACACAAATAGCTCTCCTTTCCAGTACAGCACCTCCCCCTACGCTGCTCCCTTCATGGCACTGCTGGATCCGGCACAGCCTCACTGCTGAACATGGGGGCTTTGTCATGGGGTTGAATGGAGGCAATAATTTCACTCCATGACCCATCCGAGATCAGGCTGGGGAGGCTCTGAGCATCCTGATCTAGCTGAGGGTGTCCCTGTCCTACTCCTCTCCTTCCAGGGTTTAGAACTTAGAGGGCATTTATTAAGAGTGTTTCCTTCAGTAATATGGAAGGACGTAATGCTTTTGCTGTTGCGTCCTAATGGACTTCGCTATTTTACCATAAAAGCAGTACTGCTGTGTACACAATAAGATTTTCTGTATTGCTCCTCCAGCAGATGCTTTTAAGTCTCTCTTTTCCATGTCAGGAAAATTTCTAAAATTAACTCCACAATTATTTTCTTAATGGAAGAAACCTCGATGTCAATGGTGCTGGAGGAGCAGCTGAGGGAAAGCCAGATGAGAAATTAACTCTGTGGAAATATGGAAATGGAAGAATGTTTAAGATGTAAAATCTCTGCCGAAAGCCCTGTGAGTTTCGTTATGAGGTATTCAGAATGAAATGGAAGAGAAGCATTCCTATTACAGCAAAGTGAGCAATGCTGCTTGGCTCATGGCAGCGTGGCTTGGGCTGCCCGGCCAGCCTTTGGCAGGAGGAGGATATAAAGCTACGAATGACCCACACAGAACATGAATGAGCATTTCCATGCTGGGAGATGAGGCCGGGTGATGGCACGCAGGCTCCCTCGCACTTTCTCAGGGCAGAGTTGCACGCTTTGTTTGCAGTGTCGGGATTCCAGCCTCATTTTTCACGAGTGTAAAGATGTCATGTGGAAAGCCCTCAGGTCAGCACTTCTGAAATGATCTCCTGCTTTCAGGTCTGTTGGGAATGGCAGAGGCTCCACTGCCCTGTGGTGCAGCCCCTGTCCCTAGCCCCCAGCTGCCCCTTCCTGTGTTTCCAGCAAGAACTAAGAACATGGAGAGCAGCACCATCTGCATGCTACACTCCCAGAGGGCAGCAAGGTAACGAAGAAAGCAAGCAGATGGTTGAGCTACTCTGCACGGGGCAGAGCAAAGGGTTGGATAAACTGCTGTGCAGACGTTTTTTTTGTCCCAATTTTCTGCAAGAAGTCTTACCCTGCAACCAGTACAAGCCGTACCATGAGCACTGTGGTTGTCCTGCTGGCTGGTCTTCCAGCCATGGGGCTAAGAAAGGTGAAGTACTGCATACTGAGTATACTGTCAGTCCTATCTAGTGCCATATGCAGTTTCATGCCAAGAAATTACGGTCAGGTTTTGCTCTAAGCAAGGATGTTAGTTCTCTCTAAGAGGCTGACACAGTCACCAGTCATTTCAGTCTCGTGCACAGAGTACATAATCAGACACGGTATCTAGCTGAGCTGGGTTTCATGTGTTTTTGGCATGGTTGTCTCACAGTGATTTATAAAACATCCTCAAAAATTTAATCAGCTTTCAACTATGAGCAAAGGCCAGCTGGAAATTAAACCCAGGAATGAGAGTGTTTTTCAGTATCTGAATTCACAGCATTTTAAATCTTTCATTTTGTATAAATGGCATGCAGGGCTTTTTGGCAGGGTTTTGTTTGTTTGCTTTCAAAGGCCTCTATGTCCTTTACTCCAGAGGAGGACCACAGTTTCCGCAGCACTTAGTGCAAAGAAGCAGTCTCAAAGCACTAAGAGTTTAAGTAATTGAGATCTCAAGTGGGAAACAGAGGGAAGAGCGATCAGCTGATCTTTAAACATTAGACAAATACAGTTGATTTGAATCTCCAATTCATCTTACCCTTTTGTTCATGAATTCAGCTAATCTTGGCACCTGCGTTGTCTTCAGATCACTAATGTGGTCAAGTTCAAAGAGTTAACTTCTGTTTTGGAAAACCATCAAATTCCAGAGACACACTTCTATTCTACGTGAAAGCTACCATCCATCTCTCTAGAACTAGAATTAATAGGACATGTCTAATATTTTCCCTTACAAAAACTCCAATGAATAAAAATTGGCTCAGTACTCAGAATGATTGAAATGAAGTATTTAACATTTCTCCAGAACTCTGCAAATAGGTTGTGTCAAGACAGGGACAAACACTCGCTTCAAAGAGAAACTAGAAAATACAGCTGTGCGTGATCAAAAGGCAGCCATGGCAAGAGGATTCTTAGGAAAGCAGCCCACTGGATGATTGCTTTCCAGCTATAAATTGACTTTGTGCGAGTGTTATAGATTGTGATTTTTGGAAAACCATTTAGAATGTCAGTATTACTAGAATGCCGATCTACTTTAGCCAGAACTCAGCAACAACTTCATTAATCAAAACCAGGAGACACCAGAAAAGATGAGTAAACAGACAAATCTTTCTTAATCCTTGTTCATAGTAAAAATTGTAATGTAAATTAGAGAATTTCTAGAGATTAAATTTCAAGGCACTACTAAGAAGTCGATTATTCCCAAAAGATGTCCGGGATTCATCCAGGACTCACTTTCACTAGTAAAAAGATTTAAACATCGAAGGAAAGCACTTCCTTGGCCTCTCAAGACCTTTATCAAATCTTGCAGAGGCAACAAGTCGTCAAAAGAGCAATCTGAAGAATGTTCAGTCACATTAATGGGCTGGTTAAATGAAAGAAGTTTCAAGTATGGTTTGAACTGAGAGACAGAAGCGTAAATAAGCATACGATGAACTCTTCTGCATTTATATTAACAAATAGCAGGACTGAAATACAATAATTTTTTAACTGCAGAAAAAGTAAAGCCCATCCAACATGGGGCTACAGCTTTATTTCCACCTGAGAAACTCACTGTCCTCCAAGCCTGAGGACGATGAATGATTAAGGGCTACTTGACTGCTCTTGGGTGCCCATAGAAAATATGGCATTTTTGCATATTTATTAATATCAAGGGCAAGGAGAGGATAAGTTTTAATCATGTATTACTCCTGTTGTGTTAATATGAGATTTTCTAGAGTATCTTGCACGACATGGTCAAACCTTCATTGAATTCAACACAAACATTTTCTGTTGTGAATATGGGAATGATGCTTTCATGATAAAACATGCCTCTTCTAGTTATTTCCTCCAACTTTCATATATTGAAAGCTGATGTAGAGTATATATGGGAAAACGATGATCCAGAAGATGACGGAGGAACAGACTGACTTGGTTAGGAATGGATTAGAGATCACAGTTAAAACAACATGCTGTATTGCAGAACAGCCTAGCCACAAAGAAAAGAAAAATCCTACTGGAGACTCCTGCTACCTTCAGTAGTGATTCTGAGCAACGTCATGCTCTTCCCTTAGTGGTCTGTAATTTAATTAGCATATTCTATTGCTCTTCTCTGCTTTTCTAAAGAGAATGCCCATTTTACAATAGCAATATTACTGTAATAATGAATTTCAAGCACTCCATTTCACTAGTGCTTCCTAATGTGTGTATTCTGCATTATTCGCATGATGCTCAGAACTGAAGTCAAATAGCAAATCCATTAAAAAGATGATAGGTCTTATTTTGAGGCCTGATTCTTCAAACTCGACTGCATTTATAAAGCTTTAATCCTCATGCCATTTTAATCTTTCTATAAGAGAAGTCTAATTTAGTTGGCAAATTGTAAAAAGAACTGCGACTAATTTGCTGCTCACCAGTTTTTCATCATCAACATTCTGAAAGCCCCAGAGAAATGAATGCATTAGGCACTGGAGTGAAAGAGAAGATCACAAATGTAAGCCCCTCAGATTAATGGAAGATGTATAGCAATGCTGAAAAATTCAAAATGTTGATCTACATAGGTTAAAAGAAGCACCCTCCCCTGTGTTAATTGGCATAATAAGCCTGCAGAACTATCCTGGCTACTTTAAAATAAACGGGAGTGGTTCAGTAACTCAGTAGGTAGGGAAAGATCATTTCAAATCACTACACAAAAAAAGAAAATTAAAAAAATATATATGGTTGTAAAAGCATGAACAAGGAGGTGTTACAAAAGAAGGAAAATGAGTGCTCACCCGTCTCTGAAGAACTAGGTTCACAGGCAAGGAACATCATGTAGCAATCAAAACCTTCCCACATCATAGATTATTTATTCCTTGCCCTTCAAGATGTGTATTTCTTCTGTTCAAATTTCACTGGATTTGTCCCATGTGATTTCTTCCCCAGTCCAAACACTCACCTATTTGCCACCAGGCTACAACACCAGTTGTTGCTAATTTACCATGGAAATATTGAACACAGTACGGCTCACGCCATAGCCAAACACCACGGTGCCCTCGTGCATCATATAAGCACAGATCACAAGTATCTCAAGAAATTTTAATTCTTAAGAAATTTGCAATTCGTTTAAAAGGGCTTTAAAATCCAGTAACTCTAATGAGAAAAGCATTTGAAATAGTAATTTAGTTGATTCAGATGACAGTTCTATCAGAATAAAAATTCTTGTATCTAAGTCTGTACCAAAAACAAACAGCCATGAATGAAAATAGATAATTAAAAAACAAAGAGTTAACACCTTGTCCATTTTAAACAATTTAATTGGAGCATTTCCTGCAGTGCTACATACAACTATTTTAAATAACATTAAAAGAAACTAAGAGGAGTCAGAGAAGTCGAATTTAGAAAGATTCATCTTTCACATAAAAAAAGACATAATACATATGATTCATTCAAACAACTATGTCATTTAGCTCTAAGAAAAAGCTCAAATAATTTTTAAATGAGGGTGCTAAGTCAGGCATCTAAATCCATGTCTAGGCACTGAATAGCTGGTTTAATTTTCAGAATTACACTTTCAATTTCCGCAGAGTTTAAGGTGACCTACATCTATAGAAGCCCCATTAACGCTTATGCACTTAATTAACTTAATTCATCTGAGTAGGTCCATCAAATTAAAAGGGACAATTTATATCCCTAAATTGCAGGACTCATGTTTACAGATTCACAACTTATGCTGATATGTGGATTCTGTGGTCTAACTTAAGTCTCAAAATTAAGAACTTTTGGTCATACCATTTAAAATCTGAGTTATGGAATTATGCATTCATGATGTATGCTGTAGTCTTTAAAAAACACATGCCATGAGGAATTCCCAGTATAAACCAGAGCAATTAGTGTATTTTTTCAAAGTTGTCTTCATGATCAATGCATTATTTGAAATACCACGGTATAGAAATACGAGAAATCATTCAGAAGCTGTCATTCCTTATGAACAATATTACTTCTAGAGTTTGAAAGCAGGAATCCTGCTCTGGAATTTCAGAAGTTTATGTGACTTCCTAAGTGACTAAAATAGCAACATAATCTTTTATACTCCAAGTTTTGGTCAGGGATAAGCATTTGTGTTTGAATCACCTTGAAATACTTCCTTCAAGTCAGGATACTGGCCATCACAACTGTTAATATCAGTTAGTGAGACTTTTTTCAGTTACTAAATGAAAAGACACTTTCCAGCACAAGGAGTTTCAATAATTCATCCATTATTATTGATCAGGTCACTCTCACATTATGAGCCTTCACTACACTCTTGTTCTAATAAATTACATCAGTAAAATAATTAGGTTGCTTTTTTTAGCAGAAAGAAAAAGGGCTCAGTCCTGCAGACACTTTTGAAGTGTCTGATTTTATAAATGATGATAGTCATATTAGTATACATGAAACTTGTGACAAAACATTTAAACAATCAGGGTACAAATCACTGTAACAGCTATTATTCATACCAAGTCTGCAGCGGTCAGAGTTACGGCACTGAAATTGCAAGATAAGAATGCATCGACTAATCAGATCTATGAAAGAGAACTCATCCGAGGTCTCCAAACCACGTCTGTGGGAAGATGAGAACACAAACCCACTTTATATTAGGGAAGAAAAACAAGGTAAGCCACTGATGGTTTTGTACCCTCTTCTTTGTCACCACTGAATGAGAAACGAAGAGATTGTTCTGGTTTGCACTAACAGGTAAGAAACAGTTCTTTTAAAAGACCAGACCTATTAAAAATGAAGAACTTGATAAAGGATTGATGTTTCCTTCATTGTATCTACTCAGATCTTTTCAGCTAGCAGCCATCCACCTTGTTTTCAGTCTAAGGGTCTCGAATCTCCTCCTAGATACATCTTTTTTAATCAAACCAAACCAAACCAAAATGATTAAGGCTGTTTCGTATCTGAGTCGATTTAGACAAAACGGAACCACCAATTTGAGGACCATCAAGTGGAATGATTGCTCATCTAAATATTCCAGGAAAAGTCATTGCGTCCATTGAAACAATTAGTCTCCGACATCACCATCTCTGTCACCTATGAGCCACAGAAAATGAAAACCTACAGCTAATAAGGCAGTTCCAAGCAGATCTCCCAGTGCGGTAAGATAAGGGATAGAAAAACTGTCGGGATCCTTTCCTTTTTTCCAGAAGTGGTGCACCATCCAGTCAGCAATCCATAACAGAGTAAACACCTACGGAACAACAAACAACCCAAATCTGTATTATTCTCGCTTGAATTACACCGAAAAAGAGCCAACAGACAACAACATTTTAGTACTCAGCAATATTGTATGTGAATGCTTTTGAAAAATATAAACAATCAATGTGAATTAATTTTAGATTGAAACTACATAACAGTGGGGATAGAGACATTTATCCAACTTCTCCTAGAAAACCTAGAAAACCCAGATGAGAGCACTCAACACAGCCATTGCTCTTTGTTTCCATAAATCTAGATCAGAGATGAAATCAGACATGCTATGAAGAATATGTGGTCAAATTAAGAACAACTCCATCTGGATCATCTGAAACACCGAGAATGACCTAGGCACTACTTTTGTGCAGGAAATACCAATTTCAGCTCTTCTGTATGAGGCACACCTGCAATATGTATTATGAAACTGTCACTCCACACTGAAATTGTCCCAAAGATTCATCCCCAGCTGTGAATGTTGAACATTCTAGAGGTTTGATTTTAATATCAAGGGTATGCATAATTATTAATCCAGTTTTATAAAAGAATTCTTTTAATGTTACACAGCTGTATGGTAAGAGATTCTGGTTCAGTGGAATCATGTGGTGTGACATGGCACAAGATGAATGGAGAAACGGCCACTAACTGAGCTTCCATTTCTTGTGTCCTCTAAAGAGCTGCTTAAACTGAGATAAACCTATTTTAGTCATTTTAGTTCATCATATCTTTAGCAAGGGTAAACTTATAGAGTTATTACCATATTCATTTTCAGAAAGTCTTACAATGTTCATATAGAAGGACAGTAACAAAAATAGTGGTAGGTAGAAGATTCACATTTTATTCCATAAATGATCAATTCTTGGAATTAAAAACATGTTTATATATACATGCATTTGATTAATGAAATACTGAAATGATATTTGCCAGATACTTCCTCATAATGCAAAATACAGTAAAATAAATGTCAAATTAAAAACAAAAACAAACAAAAAAAACCCAACCTTTTAAACAAGTCCAAATATTCAATCTTTGCTGTGCCAAAGTATGTCTTAAAACACAAACCCAAATTTCTAATTACAAAAAAAAAAAGGGGGGGGGAGAGCAGGAAAAAGGAAGAGTATTTGCTTAATGAAAAATGCATGGCTTATTTATATAAACATATCTTCTGAAAAAGGAACTGTGTAGTCTAAGCTAATTATGCAAGTCCTAGGTGCGCTGACTGGAATCCAAACAAATATATTTAAAGCAGATGTTTTCTTTGGAAAACTATCAGATTCTTTGAGTCGGCTCCTTCTTCTAACATGGACAAGAAGAGGTCTGTTTATAAAAGATACTGTAGGGTAACATCGCCTACAGGATGAACACAATATTCTGTAGTGCTTCATAGCTACAGTAGCTCTGCATGTTCTATTAGAAGACGAGAGCTTCCACTGCAAAAGTAATTCGTATTTCACAATCATTTAGACATGACATACACAGTCCACATTAAATGAAAGTATATATTTTTGTCTTTTAAAAATAATGACAAGAAATCTTCTAATTTGCCCATATAGTTTTGACACTAAAGCAACTGACTTTGACTGTTCTGAAAAACAGGTAATTTGGAAATTCAGTTTTGTGAACCTTCCCAAATAATTGCTTTTGGCATATTAGCTTATAGGCATATAACACAAATTACAACAAACTTGTCTTCCGTAGTAGGAAAAAAGTTATAAACCATTGTGTTAACTGATGAATGTAAGAGCAGATGATGGCAATCAGGACACGGTGCTTACAGGATACGTTATGAGACTGCAGTCTACCAGCCTTTATTTTGAGGAAGGAATAATACTATTATCAAGAATTTCCACACCTAGAGGCTCACTAACATTTAGGAATTATGCCGATCTGGTTTTGAAATGCAAGCAGTCGGTAAGAAATACACGGCCTCAGTAGTTGTTGAAAGATAGAAGTCAATCAACGTTACTTACATTTTTAATAAGATTTTGCTTCTTATCAAAGTTAAGAGGTGGAAAGTAAAGTCATCAATTGACAATTTTTGACAACAATAAGAAAAAGCCCTACTATGAGTTTACTGAGGTTTTTTTTTTGAAAGTAAGACAATTCATGCATTTAAAGTGATAAGAAAATTCACGTGCAAAGATCACAGGTAAAATAAAAGGAGAAGTGTAAAGGAGAGCAAAGACTAAAAAAAAAGGAAAGGTTTATTTGGCAGAGGTAGAAACTTATCTAAGACATCTTAAGACAGTTCAGTGGCACAGCGCTTCTCACTTGCTGGGATTTGTCAGTGACCTATACTCATTTCAGCAAATCCATGCATATGGCATAGTAGTGTAAAAAAAAAGAGAAAAAAAAAGAATTAAAAGAAATATATAGTAGTGGACTTTTGAAACAGAACCATAGGAATTCTTCAGGTTTAAGGAATGTAAAAAATAGTACCCATATACATGGGTTGCTCCAAAAGTAATGCCTCCTATTTATTTCCATGGAAAATTAAACATGAATGAAGAGCACAATAACACTATTTGACAGAGCAAATTCTCATTTAACACAACTCTTTTTAAACACAGTCACCACCATCAGCTGTGCATTTTTGCCAGTGATGAACAAGAGCCTGCACCAGTGGAGGTGAACCATTGTCACCACTGTTGAAACACACCTCCTACAGCCTGTAGAACTCTGCTCACATCCACTGTTTGGTCTCCATAAATGTTCAGTAAGCGTCACTGAATGTCGGTGGGTGCCATTTTTTTTCTGCATGCAGGAATCCAATGACACCTTTGCTCCATACACCTTTGCTCCATACACACTTCCATGTCAGATGCCATTCTGTCAGACTGTCCCTCTGCTGCCATCTGTTGCACAGCAACAAAATGTAATGAAGGTTCTGCCTCTACTGCCATCCTACCAACATCCAACTCTGACATTATGGGCCAACATCAGAAAATAGGAGGAATTTATTTTAGAACTGACCCTGTATAATTATTACTGAAAACCTCCAGTTAAGGATTTCTAAATGTGTCCTGACTGACATTCTCATCTGAGTTACAGTTTAGGTTTTTAGTGGTTTTGATCCTTCATTAAGTTAATGATAAAATCACATATTTCTCAGATTTTAAATAGCTTTGGGTATCTTAATTCAAAACTAAGAAGTAACTGTAAAGCACTGAGTACATTTAGACTGAACTCACTTGCTGAATCTCCACTGTCTACAGACAAATGAGCAGGGTCTACATAGGTCACATGTCCAGGGAAACAACTCATTATCTATCTTTTCCAAACACGCAATCACTTCCTTCAGCAGCTGGCTGTAAAATACCCTACAGTTCTCTCTTGCTATTGGTATTTTAGTCATCTTGAGGTTTGGAACCACTGATTTAATTTCTTTGGTAGCTAATGTAGATAACTTGCAGAAGATCCAGCCCTCTTGTTAGACAACATCTTGCTTTTCCAACAACACTCATCAATAACGAACACACTTCACTAGCCTTCTGTCCTTCTGGACACTATCCAAGCACATAAACAGATATAGCAAGGAGTTTTGGCACATCTATACATAAAAGTCTCACCACTTTAACTTAAATCAGTTTCCAAGCTGATTTAGGACTTTGGCTAATGAAATTTGGAAACTCCTGATGCAGCCAATTAAGACGTTATAGATTCCAACAGTCTTTTAGAAACTACTGCCACCATATTGAGGTTACTAAAAGGCAACACATATGTCTGTGTCTGACACTCCTTTTTCAGCCTTACACAGCAGACTGGCATTACAGTGTCAATGATGGTGGTGGTGTGCTTGTAAAGTGGACTGTAGTCAGGCACAAACATGTGTCCTGCTACATGTCATTCTAGGGACTGAAGAGTAGGTCAGGAAAGAATGAAAAGAATGGGCTGAAGAAAGAGAGTGCCATCATCAACTAACCAAAATGGTTGCTCTTTGCCATTTCATGGACAGTCTATGACATAAAGCCTAAGAAAACTGCTATGAGGCAGTTTTGCATTGTTTCCCTCTAACTCTGTAGTAAATATTTTGGGAGCAAGGACAGAAGTCTATCCGCAAAATGAAGATTCTGTTAACACTCATTCAATTCCTAACAGAAAACCTTTATGCTGCATGTATACAGGCAATATGTATAATTACTTGCTTTCTGTCTCAAGTGTACAACTCTGGTACCTAAGCACTTAGCGTAACATAAGCTTATGTAAGACTAATGCCTCATTTAAGTAAATACAGACCATTTTAGCTGAAGGTGTTTCTAAATCAATATAATTGTATCAATGTAACTATTTGTGAATTAACTTTTATTTTTTTTTATTTTGATTTCACAGTTTAAATCCAAATTCTGCAGACAGTCTTGCTTTCTCAGTAGCTTTGTCAGACATCCTGTGATCAAGGCAGTCCTAACTTCAGGGTGTTTTCTGGTCTGAATTAGGAGGGCAACACATTAAGCCTTCAGGGTATGCTCAGGCTACAGTAGCTTAACACAACTCAGTGTGTTATCCTACCTACACAACCTCACAGAGGCAAAAATGATATATCTTGCTGATGATTTTGTACTGAATCTGACAAGTCTATTTCTCATGCTGCAGTGAAAAAGCACTGAAAATGCTGGACTGTCCAAGTTCGAGCCTTAGATTCCATATTGACTTGAATCATGAAGTCTTTGTAACAATTAAATCCTCTACATTTGGGAAGTCACCTTTCCTATCAGAAAAAGCAATTTTTAAAATGCAACGATGTCTTCTCTATGTACACAATCCTCCTTATTTTGGTGTAATGTACAGAAATGCTAAGTCATGGCCTGAAGCAGTGACTGAGCACCTCGTGGGAAGGCAGGGCCAACTCAGGGGAGCTCAGGTGCACACAATGCACCTGAATGACCGAAAGGGGTGGAGCCAGGATCCACCCCTTTCCAGACCTCATTTAAAGGTTGGAAGTGGGAGTATCTTGCTGGAGGTCCCTGCCTCCTAGAGGTCTTCTAGGAGGTTTTGTGGTTTTTTTCCCCTTTGTTTTTGTGACTGTGGCTGCTCCATTAGGGCTTGTTCTTGTTTGCTGCAGCCTAGGATTGTGCCACCCTGCACTGTTGCTGTGCTTTCCATCACATTATATCACTACAATGCCCCATGATTTATTTTTTCCCATTGAAGGGACTTGCATTGTAATTAGAGCCCTTAGACTATTGAGAAGTCCAAAACATTTCTAACATGAACAGAAAGTCACCGTGAGCACTGCTGATTCTTGGTTTTCTATTGCCCAAACACACCTGAGGCACTGCAGAGGTTGCTTCCCAGGAGCAGACACCTGATCTTTATTGCATAAGGACAACCGCATTTTAGAATTACTAATTTGCCCGGTAATAGTTCTGGGAACCTCCTATTGTTTGTTTATTCCCCAAGTATTTAATGTAACTGTGTGCTCAGATTTGGTTAGGAGGTGTGAAAATTCCTCTGAGGGCGTTTTACTGGCTCAGAGAGAACATTAAGAACAGAGGCTGCCTTTGAGTGCTCAGAGAAGCGTGCCAGGACTGATGGCAGTTGCAGAGCTGCTCTCATTCTGCTGCAGGTTGACAAGACAGAAGGTGAAACTCTGCTTAGTGCAATCTTCATACAATAAAAAAAAATACTTGCAAGCTAGAGGAGGAGGACAGTTTTTAATTAATATATTCTTTGTTATTCCAAGACAGATTGTAATCTCATGCAGCATACTGCTGTATTTTCGTAACATTTTCAAGAAAATAACATTCCTCTTCAAAAGATACCACTCATTAAATTTAACCCTCACTTAAAATCAATACACTGGTTTAATTAGTGCACAATGGCTTGCCCAGTATGTTGCATTATGTGAAGTACCGTACATAATTATGGGTATCTTGTACATAGGTGATCTTCCTCAAAACATTTTTAATTTTTTTTTCTTGTGCTGCTATTTATAAACACGTGGAAGACTCAAGCATGAAAATTTCAAATACAGATTAATATAAATGTGTGCAATTTTCCTCATGCTTATGAAGTTCTAGTCTTACTGAAATTAAAGTAATTTTTGCCTTGGATTTCAACAGAACCAAATTACAAATTTATTTTAAGAACATTTGAAGAATACGCATTTTACTACAAGATAAAAAAACAATGACTGTGCTGTTAAAGTTAAGGAAATTAAATAAAAACAAACTAAAACAGTTTCTGGATTTTCTTATGTCTAGAAACCCTGAGTTGTTTTGTTAGGAGAGAATCAGATAGAAAAATTGCAGACCACAGTACTGGCTACTCATATAATTTAAAATATCTCACTTAAAAGGTTTTTTTTCTTTTAGAAACAGCTGCCTATCCAGTGAACCTTTACTTTGTTTTACTACAAAGTTTGGGGTTAATAATAAATAAATCATGCCATTGCTAATTGTACGTCATAATAATAACTTATTTACTGTAAGTATTTCAATTATATGACATTCAAGAGACTGACTATCTGAGTACAGGTAGGAAGAGAGTAAAGATGGTGCCAGGTATTGGTGCCGTAAAACTTTATAGAGCAGTGCAAATGAATTCTGTTTTATCATTTTGGGAAGTTTACAGGCAACCTGAAAAACTCTTTTTAAAATGCCACATAGAAAAATTCATACTTACATTTCAAATTTACTGCAGACAATGTGGAATAACAAACTAACTAAGAAATAGACAAAGTCATGATTAAAGCTTTTATGTTAAGTTTTCCTTAATTTATTCCAGCTTACTATAACGCTTCTATTTTCATCATTTCTATACCTTCTTTGTCTACATTTTAAACATCAGAAATAAAACATAAATCTTGAAGCCAATTAAAAAAACTATTTTAATCCACTCTATAATATGTAAGGCCTGAGTACAAATAGTTCAGTTCCTTTTAGAACTGAGAAATGTACAGTCATACAACTCCAGGAGGGAAGTTCATCAGACTGAGAGGTAAATAAAATATTTTCAAATGTAAGGGTTAATGCAAGAATACTCTCAGATAATTTTAAGTCTGCTATAATCACAGGTATGCAAAACCACAATAACCACTACTACAAAAATGTTAGAATAATGAAAATAGGGAAAAGAATCTAGTTAAATATTTTCAGAAGGTGTCAAAAAACATGGGGTTCCAAATTGTAAATCTGTCAAGACCTTTAAGAATTTATAGTGTGCAATACCATTACTTGGTTTCAAATCCCAAATTGCCTGCTGTAGCTAAAGACAGAAGGTAAAGAGGGAAAAATAATCTATTAAAGTAATAGGGGAAAAAAGAACCTGTATGTCTGCTTTTCTACATGAAAAATTAAGAAAATTGGATGTGGACTTAGACTTCAAAGGAGATACATGACTCTAAAATTGAATACACTGATCAGACCTTAAATTCACAGAAATTAACTTTGCTCACGTATTTGTTCCAGCACTGGGCCTGAACAACCATGTGATCTGAAAGCCCTACCCTAATGCCTCAACTTTGAACTTCCCCATTTCTTCCATCTTACCCTATCTTTTGCTTCAGAAGAAAAGGTTTGTAGCCCTGGACATATTATGACTGTAGATCTGTGAACATATGGATTTCATATGTTCATATGGATTTACCTGTGTGACCTGGTGTAGGGAACCTGCCTTGGCAAGAGGGGCTGGACTCCATGATCTCTTGAGGTCCCTTCCAACCCCTATTTTTCTATGGTTCTATGGTTCTATATGGATTTGTCTTGAGCTTGACTCCCATTTGAAGTCTCTGAAATCTATTATTGGCTGAAATCACACTTCAGTCCTATCTACAGTAAAGGCACTAACAGGGACTCTATCACCCCTCAACTGTTTTCATCAAGCTTATAGGGATCTCATATCACTCAGAATGAATGGTATTACTTCCTTGGGAGAACACAGTGTCGTGCAAGTGGTAAGGCTGGAAACTAGGAATGGCACAGAAGAGGAAAATGGAAAGTAATAGTTCTGTAACTTTTACCATGACATTCTTAGATCCAAAATGCGGAACTTTTGAAGTAAAGTTCTACAAAAATGAGCAAAAAATTCTCATAAAATTAAACTAGTAGCAGTCTTCAAGACCTATCGTTATTGAAATTGCAGTGCAATAAACACAGACAATTCAGAACATTAAAATCATGATTTTTTTCAAGGACTTATTGGTGATAATGCTATTAGTGTTTTAAAACTAAGTTGGTCACATTTTAGAGACACTATATATATACTGAATGTGTGGATATTTCCATCGTATTTTGATTGTGTAATGTGAACATTTTACTTTTTTTAAAGTACAATGAAAACATTCCAGTTAATTCAGCCAAGTTTTAGCTAAAAAAATGGCAGTGGATTCAGTAATAATATTTCATTTTATACTACTAATTTCTAGGAGAAATTGTTTCTTATGAAGATGTTAATATTTCAAAAGGCATCTTTCATAGACTCACACTGCTGAGGTGTGGACAGACCACTAGACAGTGGTCCACAAAATAATGTGGCAATGTTTGACAATTAATGCAATTATAATTGCTTGTACATTGATCACTGATCCGTGTTAGACTAACTTTAATTAAAAATTCACCAAGTGATAACACTCCCATCTACTACCCTTTTAACTGCATTAACTAAAACAAATCCTGAATCACTTTAAGAAACCACTGTGGGAAATTTCTTTGAGAGTTTTCTTGATGTATTCATTATTCATAAATACTACTTTTCCATCTCTCCATTTCCCCTCCAGTTGATTATAATGATGGGGGTTTTAGATGCAATGGTGCCAAGAAACACGCGAAAGAGAACGTGCAAAATGCATTGCTGGGAAGTAATGTAGTCAAGTATCTTCTGAAAAGCACTTACAATAAGGATACATGTCTGCAAGCTGTATGCACGTGGAGATAATTAGTTGCTTTGTAACTGTGCTGAAAGCCTGTAATAACACATCTCCTCTTTCACTTATTCATGAGATTTCAGAATTCAGATAATACAGTATTTCCTTCAAGAATTTAATTTTAGGTATGTGAGCATTTTTGAATTGTATTTTTTCTTACCTGTAGCAGAGCTGCAAACAAATATACTGCAATGAAGATTGGAGTTAAGGAAGTATGGCCACTTTTCATTAAATGGATGGTGTACAAGAAAATTAGATGACCAGGAATCACCAGAAGAAGCAGAACTTGAGCTGATTTGTTATTTACTCCTACAATAATTAAAAAATATATCAAAGAATTATTAAAGCTTTTCAATTTCTGTATCATCTTCTTATTTATTTTAATGTAGAAAGAAGTTTTGTCATTCCACAGCAGTGGCAACTGTGGAACAGCATGCACTATTTTCCACTAAAACAATCCTTGAGGTTTTACACATGGGGAAAAAAAAGTTGTCCCTATGTCTGCTGGCAAAGTTAAACAAAGCTTTTCCAGAAGAAGGTGAGAGCTGTGTGCTTTCAATCAGTGCATTTCATACAACCATTTGTGTTCTGTACTTAAGTAATATCTAGTTCTTTTGGAGCTCCAGTGACCCCCTAGAGCCTTCATAGGAAAGAGAACATCTTGAACACCATATTCAAGCCATCATCAAAAGTATCTCATATTTACAAAAAATCAACACTACTTCACGTGCCCCAATGCATTTCATAAATATGAGAGTGTAATACATGCAATTAGATGTCAAATTTTTCTACAGTTACTACATTACTAGGAAAGAGGGAAGTATGGAGAAGAAATGAGCTGTGAAGAAAGAATGTAAGAAGAAAATGGCAAAGGAATGGAAAACAGGGACTAGGTTAGTAACCATGTTACATAAAAAGTTTGATCCTAAGACTGATTTGAACTCTGGAGTTAAATGACAATGGCTAGAATGGAAACAAGGGAAGATAAAAATTCTTCTAAGTGGGTATCATCAGTGCTCTGCCTGGTTGGTCCCTGTCTTTGCCTCCAGCCAGAGGTACGCTTTTCTCCCTCATACTCCCTACCTATCACCTCCTGCAAGCTATTGCTTGTGATTCTTATGAGTAAATAGCTGCAGGCAAAGGAAACTGCCAGGGCTTTGCTGCCTTTGAATTGCCTTTGAGTGTCTTGCTGGGGGTACAGTCATGCAGGGAGGAAAAGAGGAAATATAAGACACTAGTTTTAACAATAAAGTGACTAATACATACCTGCACCGTAATAGGTTCTGCAGGGATAATAGCAACCCTTGGCTTCTTCTGGCAGCTCTCCAGGAATGCTATGCAAATGGAGGTAGGTAGAAATTCTGCTAGCTTGAATAGCTACTAGATTACCACCAATACCTGAAATACAAAATAAACCAAGTGGTATATGTTCAACTTTTTTTTCCACAAGTAATGTTTTTAAAAATTCACCGACCTCCTCTGTATATATTATAGTTCCCTAAACATGAAAGTCAAAAAGTGAAACTGCTACAGACAGGCTACCGCTGATCTCTAATGTAGTCAAACTTGAGTTACAATTTATTGTATCACTGAACATTTGGGAATATTGAGATGAGTTTTAATTAGTAAATGCAAAAAATTCCTCCAAGGCATCCAACCTGCTCCTACAAGGGAGGTGAAGCTAGTTTGTAAGGCTCCTTGTTATTTAGCAATCCTCCTTGGAACAACAGAAGTACTACACAGCCATGCCACTGCTGGATGACCTTCCTAGGTCAATACTGCTGGCAAGTATAAATAATACAGAGAGAGCTGATGCACTCATTACCACAAATACAAATCCAGACTTCACACACATAGGGATGAAAAGGAATTCAAGAGATAATTTATCTATTCCTCTTTGCCATCTATCTTCTCCCTGACAGCTGTTAATATGCTTGCCATTAGGAAAAAAGACTGTTGCAAAACAAATTCTATTTCAATGGATTCAAAATTAAACCAACTCATAGATCAATACTACAGAATGAAGTGGCACTAGCATAAAATTCTCCAGTCACTATTCCACTTGAAAGTTGCCTGCTTGCATATCAAACATATACCTTCTTTTCTCCAAATGCTTTATAGGTCTGAGAAGATATGATTAGGTAGAAGTCATGCCTTTCTTGTCCCTGGTTAAGTAGGAGAAAGGCTTGCGTTATTGTAGTTGAACTAATTTGTATATCTGATGCCTGGGGCTATGGTCACAGAACATGTGTCTGTATCATCAAAATAACCTATCTGACAAAACTCTTTGGGGACTGTAAAGAGTTAGGACAAAGACCTAACACTTAGAACTTAAAGAAAATTTTCTGCCTCACTGCATCTTAAAGACAGTTTTTGGCAGAATCCAACAAAGGAGTAAAACTTCAAATAAAAATCAGGAAATAAGGAATTAGAAAAAAGTTGTGGAGTTTGCAGAAAGAACAGTTTATCAAACCTACCTGGCAGGACATACAGGGACAAAATGTGAACTATGAAAATGTTGATTCCATCTTTGGAAAGAAAATTAAAATAACAGTAGATGTTTTTTCCAGCAAATTACAGAAACAGAGGTAAAATAAGGGATTTATGTAAACTATAAAGGGGATTTGAACAAGATAAAAGACACTCTAAATAGAGTCCAAAGTCTACCTTTTGAATATGAACAATTATTTTTATACTTCTGACTAATGAAAATAAGATAAGGAAAGGTAGACAGAAGTTAAATGAAGGATCAATGAACTGCATTTGGATGGGGATCAGATAATTCCTGTGACTAAACAGCAAAAAAACATGTCATGTAAAACTGCATTTTAATAAAGCTACAAAGCTCAGGATGATGTCATATGATGAGAAAATATGAAAGTTTCTGCTTTAAGAAGAGGGGATAAAAGCCATCTGGGTAATTGCAGGCACAACTGCAACAACTGATATATTCAGTTAGTTACCTCTTCTCTCACCATCCTCATCTTTTAAAGCATTACAAGAAGAAAGAAAAGATAGAAGAAAATAGGGCTATATTTCAAGGTACATTTTGAGGCTTTTAGCAATGAAACCATATACAATGTTGGCACAAAAAACAGATTTCAAGTATTTCCTAGGATGTAGGTCATTTCCTCTTGTGACTGATAATTGTCTGCAGTAACAAATTCAAACAGAAATACAGTGGATTATCTTGACGTCTTTCCTTTGTTAACAACAGGAGAAACTGAGAGAAAATAATTAAGGAAAATGGAAATTCAACCATTTGAAATGACAATAAACCTGGATAAGAAACAGAAATGTAGACTAGTGCATGAGAGAAAGTATGAGATTGTTTGTCAAATGTTTGATAAATAGCTATTCATCCAAAATACTCTTATAACAATAATTTAGTGAAAGCAAGTCTATTGGGTATGTAGATAACAGGACAAACATTTAAACATAGTAATGGTAATTCTAAACCAAACTGGTCACCCATGGGACACTGGTAAAAGGGAGGTGATACTGCTCTGTGGAGGAACCTGACACACTGAAACAACCAGCACAGAGTATGATTTCAAGACACATAATATTCTCTTTTCTATTTTAAGTATAGGAAAGTTGAACATATGCAATGTATTTTAACTGGCAGGAAACAATATTCATTTATTAAGTGTAATTATTTCAGATTACTTATGGTCTGAGTCTCAATAATCAGTGTTATAGGAATAGTTTTAAACTCAGAGTACCTCACAGGATATACCACTGATACAGCTCTCAAATAACATTACGTGCTTTGTGCAGGTGCAGTATAAAAAGAATCCATACGTAGTCTTAACCCACTAACAGTATATGATGATAGACAGCAGCAGTGATACCATCCTTTAATTCTGCCCAATAATTTTTCCTCCCAACTATTTGTGAACCTTTGGGCCAATTTCAACCGTGCCTGAAAAAAGGCTTTCTATAGATAATAAGTGTCCCCAAGTAAGAAGCTAACAAAAATGAAACCATGGCTAATCCTAGGTAAACAAAGATTCAAATCCAAGCCCTCAGTGTGTCAAAGGCAGTAATATGAGCTGGATATTTCTCAGCATAGGCATGCCAGCTGCCCAGTCAGCACACAGCTTGGAGCGAGGCGTGATGCCTCTTGTGCAGCTGGTAGTTAAGCAACACAGAAGATGAACGATGATGTCAAATGCAAAGGGCGAACAGAGAGAGCGTTGTGAGAAACAGGTATTGCAGGGACACGAGGCCACAGAGCACCGTGGGTAGAAAGGTGCTCTAAAAACACAGGATATAAATCAACAGAGAATGAGGTTTCATTATTCAGCTGGTCAAAGAATAACTTGAATAAAGCTGTGCTTGCATTAAATGAATCACTTCACGATGTACAGAGATATTCGGTTTTTTTCCTCTTACAGCGATCACCGTGCATGTGAAATTATCTCAGCAATAACAGATTAATCAGATCCCTACAAGAAGCAGAAAAACGATAAAACTGTGTAGGCTGACAAAATGTCAATATACAAAATTGATAGCTTCTGAGTATCTTCTGAATGCATAAAACTGTAATGTACACAGTAGCTGCTCATGTTATGGAAATCTTTTCAGACATACATATAGACTGTTGCTGTGAATATTTAATTGAGAAAATTTGTTTTCTGGAAAACAGTATTGTAATCATCATAGCAAGTAATTCACAACACAAACCAACTTTGTTAGCTTCTTTCCATTCTCATGAGAATTTTATCACAGAGGAAAATAACTGCTTTCAAAAGTAAAATCTTGTATTTGCATTCAGGATAGCTGGTGCGTTTAGCTTGAATACGAGGTGCTACTTTGCCAATAAGAAGAGACATTGTCTGCTAAAGTGTGAAGGATGCCATGCTGACTTACAACATTAAAAGAAAATTGAAGACTTCATGTTTTTATTGAGTCAGTCAAGGGCTAAGCAAACATAAACACTTCAGTTTTGTTTTTTTTTTTTTGTATAACAAGCACGCAAAAACCGTATTTAAAGTAGAGCCAAAACCACACCATATATTTGTGAATATGCCTACAGACAGGATTCTACTAATCAGTATGTGGAAAAAGGGCTTTTTTCTAGTAATAGAACATACAAAAAATGTTAAATCATGGCCTGAAGCAGTGATTGAGCACCTGGTGGGAAGGCAGGGCCAACCCAGGGGAGCTCAGGTGCATGCAGTGTATCTGAGTGACCAGAAGGGGTGGAGCCAGGATCCACCCCTTCCCAGATCTCATTTAAGGGTTGGCAGTGGAAGTGATGGTATTTTTCTGGAGATCCTTGCCTACTGGAGGCCTCTTGAAGGCAAGTGTCTTTTTCTTCCTATGTTTGTGGCTGCTCCACTGGGGCTTGTTCTCTTTTGCTGCAGCTTAGGATTGTGCTACCCTGCTACTGTTGCTGTACTTCCCATGTTATAGCATTTCATAGGAGTATCTATGTTATTCTGAAACTCATGTTAAGATCAATGTATCTTAAAGAAGATTTGAGAGTAGATCTGTGTCTCTTTACCTGCCTTAATGTTCTATGGGGGGAAAAAAAGTTAAGTTAAAGGGCGCAGGATGTGTTGCTGATTCAGGCTGATCTCAGATCATCTAATGCTCTAAGTAATGCACCAGGCTGCTTTATTTGTTTGTTTTTCCACATACTTGATCCTTTGGGGAACTATGGGAAAACTGAGAGGAGTGGCTGATACACCAGAGGGCAGTGCTGACATTCAGAGGGACTTGGATAGGCTGGAGAATTGAGCTGACAGGAAGTTCAGCGGGGATTATGCAGACTTTTGCATTTGGGGATGATTGAGCCTGTACACCAGAACAGGCTGGGAGTCAACTATCTGGAAAGCAGTCTTCCAGAGGAGGACCCTTGGGGTACTAGAGGGCAAAAAGTTGACCAACAGTGTACCTTCATGGCAGACAGTGGTATTCTGGCCTACTTTAGGAACAGCATCATCATCAGGTTGGAGGAACTGATGTTTCCCCTTAGCACGGGTGAGTGCTGTTCCCAAGCTTCTACAATACATCTTATGCAATAGGTTAAAAATAAATTAATATCTGTTGGCTTAATTCTCCCCTTATGTACAAATCCCAATTTTATTTTTCTTGTAAAACTATCAAGAGGAAGGTAAAAAGATTCTCACCCTTGCACACTCCTGTGCACAATCCATAGTTCAAAACAGGCAGTTGTGCCAATTAAGTCTTTTGAGTTCAACATCTTGCTTTTTGATGCTATTTGTATTACAAAAATTAAAATGAAATAGAAGAAAAAGATTTTCACTACTGTGATGAAAAATTGTTCTCAAATAACTGGTTTACCTATCAAAAAACGTAGAATGTCTTTTTGCTGTGGCCTCTCTATCACTAACTTAAAAAAATATATATCATGCTATGTACAAGCCTAACTTAAGTAGGTACCTTCTCCAGTAGTTTTGTTTTTTTCCATCCAGATTTTTCCAATCTTCCTTTCTATTTCCTGCAGCATTATTTTAATACTTAAAAAGTGGGGAAATCAAAATAAATTTTCTATAGGCCCATTTTCAAGAGATGCTTAAAATACAAACCTATCCATGCAAACCATTAAATTTTAAAACTGAATAGTACATCGTTGATTCTGCTCATAAATGATTTCTTTTCTATGCATAATTTTAAGTGTTCCTCAACAGTCAAAAAAAAAAAATCTGAATCTAATTGGGATGGGGAAACTAATAATTGCTGAAATATTGTTAAAAATGTATAATGCTTAAAATAAGTATTATATGTAAATGTAAAAATACTTAAAAGAAGAACTTGCATCTATAACAGCACAGATAATGAAGATTTGCTTGTACAGACTAGCAACTAAAAAGCAGAAGAGCTGTCATCCAGTAGGGAATCAGAATTAAATATGCAGGATCAAAATCCTTTTCCTTTTCCATACCAAAATAAAGACAGAACTAGTAAGTTCTCATTCAGTATGGTTGTGTTCTAAGACTCTTACATGCTTTCCAATTCAAGATAAAGGAAAACTAATGTGCTACCCAACCAATTTGCTTTGGTACCATAAAGGTACACTAATATCTTTGTAACTTGCAGAGGAGACTTTCAGAAACTCCACTAAGACAGTGATTGGCTTCTAATCAAAGTATTTCTTTGTTGTATGAAAGTTGAGAGCATAACCATCTTATAATAGACCAAAACACAAAGTTACTTAAATATACTTTATTTTTTGAGGGAGACTGGTTTGTGTTTTCTTACCACATTCTCATAACTTATAGGAAGAGATCTCTGAAAGGCCTGGAAGTCATTCAATTTTTCCTACTAATTGTACAATTCAAAAAAAGTATGGTTTGGGGAATAATTACATAAGCTTAACTTTCATCTCCAAGCTAACTGACACTCAGTAAGTTTTGTGTAAAATTCTCATGTATTTTTATATGCCTTGATCTACATTTATTTCCTCCCCGTATCAAATACTCTTACAATATGTACAGTCAAAGAGCAGGAAATATATAACCAGTTTGTGTTACCCTTAAAGAGCCTTGTTTCAAACCATTTGTCAATGCAAGTTTTTCTATTTGAAGCCTTCAAAATGTTTCTGATTTTTCAGGCATATTCGGAATTAATTTGCAGAACCTTCATTCTACGAAATGCAAAAAAATTGCATGAGAACTACTGAAATGCTGGTTATTACACAGTGACTCTCACAGTGTTTTGTCCAAGAATAGAACAAATGTGAAAAGGGAAGAGGTTTTATCTAGTAACGGCACCTTAGTTCATTTCTTCTCATTATTCTGAAGTATGTTATAGTTTAAAGTACTATCTTTTTCTGCACAAAAAGAACTCACTCACTTGCAAATTGCAGTTCCTGAGCCAAATCTAACATACTGTGATGCTGTGATATTTGCAAATTTTAACCTTCTCATCCATTGGAAAACATAAAGATCCACTTTCAGTATCTAGGCTGAAGTGCAGCCATACTGGGTGTAGTTATTTTCTTCCTAACTTCAGTACCTCAAACACACATCTAAACCTCAAGTAGACTGCAAGTACTAAAACCTCAAAATGATTTATTTATTTTTAGAAAGCAGAGTTACAGTTTAACCCAACCAACCATAGGATTAAAAATAATTATTCACCTCAAGAAATGTGTTTAACAAGGGAAAAATGGAAAACTGGTTTTAATGCTGGTGGGCAGAAGTATTTTACAGTTCACTGTAAAATGTCTGTCTGCTTAAGAACTATCTTAATATTCTTGGCAAACATTTGTAGTTACTGTTAATTGGAGTAGGAGCCTTTGAGGTTGTTCAAATTCCAGACTAATGTTTCTCAAATAAAAAGATACATGGTTCCAAACCATTATATATTTGATGGTAGTGACTTGTCCCCCCATCTAAGAATATGTAAACCACTTAGACAGAACCTGATAAAAGTCACTTAATGGCACACACAGGAAGTCTGATGACTTTGCAGTGCATACTGTCTGGGGTTTCAAGATATCCAATGATTGGCACTGAAAATACCAGTGACAGTTTGAGAGCACCAATTCATACACATCACAGAATTGTAGGGGTTGGAAGGGACCTCTAGAGTTCATTGAGTCCAGCCCCCCTGCCAAAGCAGGTTCCCTACAGCAGGTCACACAGGTAGGTGTCCAGGTGGGTCTTGAATATCTCCTGAGAAGGAGACTCCACAACCCCCCTGGGCAGCCTGTTCCTGTGTCACGTGTGAAACTTCAAGCTATCACTTTGTAAACAATTTTCTTGGGCTTCTGCTTAGATATCCATCAACTCAGATGAACCTGGAAGCTCACAGATTTAACATTTAATCTACGCATTGCTATGTTCATTAGAGGTGCCAAAGATGTTGCAAAAGGCATTTAGATGCTACTCTGGCTGAGGAGAAAATAAATACTCTCCTATAAGCAAGACTTCTTGCTTCCATGCTCCTTAACTGGACAGACTTCAAACTATTTCATTGCTGTCCTTTACCTCTTTAGAGCCCATTCCAGCATCACCAAGCATTCTCCTGCCCTTGATGCTGGAATTTCATGAATCTGAGATCGGATGAGCCACAGGGAAAAAGCAGATCTGCTTGAGAACTGCTTTTTGTGGAACGGGTGAAGCATGTTGGTAAAATGTGGGTAATTCACAAACCTACCACATGGACTTTACCAACTACATACAATACTCTTAACACGAGGAACATGATACCTTCCATTATTAGACTGTCTGACCAAGATTCATCTGTCCTCACCTGCACCAGTTAACAATGTTGTAGAGGTTCCCAGAAATCACAAGCATAGAATTCAGAAGAGAATTGTAAGCACCAGATTTCCGTATTCCTCCCCTCCACGATCCCAGAACTTACACAGTTCCAATCGTTAGGGCTGATAGCCAGGATATTCTTGGTATCATTTATACTGTCCTTGAGTTTTAGATGGCATAATCCCAATAGGTTAAAATTTTTCTTTTGGGTTTCCCTGTGTGAAAGGAGCAATCTTTAAAGAACAAAAAAGAAAAATGCACCTCAAAAGCATTTTGAGAGGGAAACCCTTTGGCAACTTTCATTGCTTACACTCACAACAAGAATTCCAAGAACAGGAAAGCACTTGTACAAAAAGTTTTCTGCAACATTAATATTTTAAAAGCCATCTATTTGTGGCCTAGCACGCATTTTAGGTTAGTAAATGAGTGTCAATAAATGTGCTTTTTTGACTGAAAGATTTCCTAAATTCCAGTTTACTATACTGACCAGCAATGTCAAAAGGGGGTCAGTAGAATTATGAAACCCAGGAGAGTCTAATCCATGAGCAACCAAATAAAATCCCTTACCTACAGTTCTCTGTACCATGAAGCAGGTGCACTCTGTGTTCTCTACACAGACTGTACTTTATGCTTTCTATTAATGCATAACAAAGATGAAGACAACAAATGAGCAATGGGACAAGGTACCTCTCATGGTCTGGAAAACAACATTCTCAGGCACTGCACAGTAGGCCGGGAAGGCAAATGTCAAAGGCTGAGCAGCCTTAAAACACAAGACATCTGTAAAAATTCAGCATTTAGAATGGGGTGGTGCAGTCATCACAGGAATGAGCAGAGAACTGCAGTGGGACTGACACAGCTACAAGCCTACTGCAATGGCCCCAGCTTTCCCTCCTTCCACCTGCCTAATACGTCAAGTTTAAAATGAATATAAAGGACAGGTGCAGGCGAGGAAGCATAAAAACTGAAGAATGAAAATGAATATACAGTCAACAAAGAACAAAAGTGACAACACTGAAATGCTTCATATTTAAAACAAAAAGAGAAATATAGGACTGTAATGGAAAGGAAGAAAAAGCAATGTGCTTTATGGAAGATTGAAGTTCATAATTCCTTTTGTATCCTGTCTTTGTAAGAAATGGTAATGCCTGATCACAAACTTGTACATATTAAGTCTGTAGGGCCCGAGGATAAATTCAATTTAAATGTAGAATGTCCTTAGAGAGCTAGAAGAACAATACATGAATTATCAGGGATCATTTTTGCAACCTGATTATCTTGGAGGTTAGAGAATACCAGAGGACTGTGGACTGTGAAAATGTATCTCTAAGAGGGGCCAAAAAAATATCACCTGGGGAATCTGCATGCCACTGAAATTTATTCCTAGACATGGACTGGAACAAATTATTAAGTAGACAATTTATAAGCATTTAAAAGACATGAAAGTGGTAAAACAAGAACTAAAATGCATTTGCCAAAACCACGCTTCCATCAAAGTAACACAATTTCCTCCTTTAACAAAACAGCTTGCCTAATGGGTACAGAAACAGATAAACTAACTCTTGACTGTAATAAAAGTTAGCAAAATGTTTTGATGCTACCCCATGCCACATTTCCATTTGCTAACTCTGGCAATTATATTAGGGGCAATGTGTTTCAAAACTTTATCTAAATATTAACGTTCAAACATAATCAAAGATGATGAGAAAAATTAGTGGTTTTAATTTATTGAATTGATACCTTAGAAAACAGTGTATAATAAACCCAATAGAATTTGCAAAGGCCAAGTTAAGTCAAAGCACTTTGTAATCCAAAATCAGAAGCTGGAATCATCTCAATAACTGGAGAAATGGTTTTAAAATCAGTAATGCATAAAAGTGCAAAATAACATACAAAATCAAATTTAAAAATACAAAAAGGGGATAAGAACAGCTAGGCAGCAGTATAGTGGGAATATATCTGGTTATTATAATTACTGCAAACTAATTACATACCAATCATGCGATTCTGATGTAAAAACACTTGAAAAATACTCATTTTCATAACACATTCAGACTAAGTCTAGTAAGATGTTAACTGTTCATACAAAATTTGCCTTGTTATATTTAGATGTTAAAATTCTAAATTTGTGGACTAAATTATCATGAACACATTCTTACAACTGGAAAGTGCATAACAAGCATGGGAATCAATTCAAATACTTATTCAGAAATCTTTTTATTTGCCTGTAGCATCCCTGTTAGTTCTTACACCTACATATATTGGAAGTAAATATTAAATTACTCTTCTGAAAATTTGCTCCTGGAAGTCCAAAAGAAAATCTTTAAAATAAAATTGTATTTGTTTTCCTCAGTCAAAGTCTCAGTGTTATATTTGATAGTACTTGAACATCTCTCCTTCCATTTTCATGGTTTCTTAATGCATGCTTTAGGTTTCTATTTCTCACATTCACTATCATGCTTTGTAAATAATAGGATCAAGAAACTCTCTTTGGGTGTTTAAATTAATAACTGTTGACATCAAAATCAAAACCTGCAATAAATATAGCAGATTGTAATTTGCATAACAGACAATGACTGTAACAAACTTTTATCAAACAAAGGTGCATCAACTGATGTTATTGTATTATACAATCCTACCAGAGCCTTACCATTTATTACTGGGGTATAAACAACAATTCCAACCAAGTTTGGATCAGATACAGTTGTGTCCAGAATAAGGCCACCAATACTGAAAGGCAAAGTACAATATTTAGAATAAGGCAAACAGACACATTAATCGTTATTTCAAAACTGTTTTATTAATCTCATCCTTGTAATACTTGCAACTCACTATTTTCTTTTCAGTTTATCTTATTAATCTTACTTACTTGTTAACCTTATTAACTCGCTGCAGTTACTGACTTAAATATTACAACTGACTTACTATATAGCAAAGACAATAGAATTTCATGCAATCTCTCATCTTTTAAGATTCACAGCTCTCTTTTGACTACATCACAGGTTTGATAAGAAGATGCAGGAGGTGAATAGTTCACCATTTCCTTCTTTTGTTACAACAGACTTCTGCTCAGTCATTTCCGCAGGGTATTGCTACCTTCCCCACTCATTCCAAGCTATGAATTAACTATGCAACTTCCTAATTTTTGGAATATTAAAGTTTACACCAACCCCACGTTCTAGAGGCTCTTAAGTGTTTCTTTTAAGCAAAGTCAGGTGTTAAACGAGATATATGGATACGCAGAGGAGAGCCAACAAGGCAAGCTACAACAAACAGACTTACCTGCTTATAACCATGGCAGTTATAACAGGCTCCCATCCTGAATGGAGAACAGTTCTGGTAGCTGGGTGTTTGGCAGCTATGACGATCCCCATAGGAGTCAGAGCCAAAAAAAAGGCACCAACCAAAGGAGATACATAGTAATATGTCTCTAAAAAATGATACAGAAAAGTAACTGTTTTGTTTTCCAGACACGAAATAAGTTGTATTTTACAGCAAGCAGTTGAAAAGTTTTAATTGCAGAATCACAGAATTGTAGGGGTTGGAAGGGACCTCAGAGAACATTGAGTCCAACTCCCCTGCCAAAACAGCTCCCTAGCCCAGGTTGCACAGGTAGGCGTGCAGGCAGGTCTTGAATATCTCCATAGAAGCAGACTCCACAGCCTCTCTAGTCTTTATCACTACTGTTTTCATTATATTTTCAACTACTGGCATCAAACGATATGGTTGGTGTAACACCTACCATATGTGGTAACTTTCTCCCCTCCATCAAGGACAGAACTATCTATGCAAAGTAGGAATTTCTGAAGAACATTTTTGTATGATGCTTAATGATAAAAATGCAATAAAGATGTGGAAAGTAACACATTATTTTGCTACACGTCTACTAAAAAAAAGGAACTGAACATATTGAAAATACATTTTTTTATGCACAAATTCGTAGCATATGTAAACCTCCCTCTTGCCAAAGCACAGATAAAACGCAAATCCTCCCCGACACAGCATATCTAAAATGAAGCAAGCACAAGATGTAAACATCTATATCAGTAGTTCAGTTGCTTTATAATCTGTCTGCAAGACTGGAAATTCACAGACATAATTCTGCTGCCTACACCTATCCATCAGAACTGCATCATATTTCATAAACACAAATACAAATAGCATTAACTGAGTACCATCATAAAACAGAACTAACAATGCAGAGATCTGTCTCCACAGAAAGAGTAATTTTTTTTTTCTTGTGTATTAGTTCAGTCTTAGAGTCCTCTCCACTCAGAAGCCATCACAGTGATCCAGAACTTCCTAATTCAACAGTATGGTAAGCAATGGAAAATTCATCTTAATAGCAAATACATAAACGGCTCATAAAATCACCTCACTTTTGCATATATTATTTTTATGAGAAATGTGGCAGTATATTTAGTATTAAACACATTTCATCTAAATTTCCAGAATTTGGACAACTTGGTGCAAAATATATTTTAAATTAACCAGCTGAAGTAGTTCATGTAGAACACATAAACACTTCAACAAAGAAAAATACCCAGTATATATATAAAAATATTCCCATTCAAGCATTAAGGCTTATTACAAAGCTTGCAAATTCAAGCAATTATTACTTTGATGTTATCGTGGAGAAGGGAGGGAGAACAGCTAAAATTACTCCTAGAAGAATCACTGCAGTATTTTTAGAAGTTACTATCCTTCTGCACTGACTGGTAACAACCTCTGCAGCAGAGCTGGCACAAGAGACTAAGATTCCTATCACTGTGTAAGCTAAAAGTAGAAAGCTATCAGAATGAGAAAGAGACAAAGCCCGAAAGAGAAGTATTTTTCCATTTCTTTTCCAGCTATTTCACAATATATTATCTCCCTCCTTTGTGGTGCCTTTTTTTTTTTTTTTTGTCTTCTCTTTCTATAAGCAAAGAGATGGACCTAATGTAAAAAAGTCTGACTCAAACGAGTACATACATATAATACTTTTGTTCTGTCAAACAGTAACAAAGAAAAAAAAAAGTACTGATACAAAGTTCTTGAACTTTTTGTCACGTGGACCACTGCTTATTGCACAGGTTCTTCCCTCTATTTGCATGAATAAAGATACCTGTGTATTACAGTGGTCATGTGGAAAGACATCATTTTATACCCATTTTCTTAAAACTTCGAGACTGCCCTCTTTTCCTCCATTGATGTTCCTGTTACTTATTTGTTCTCTCCCACTATGTTGGTTCTTCTCCTGTGTGTTCAAAGTATACCAGAGCCCCAGTAACTGACTGAAAGATTAGAATGAAAATACAGTTCTCAGGTCAGATCCTCTGTTGCAAAACAAACAAAGAAACAAAAAACAGCAGCAGAATAGAGATGCAATGTTGAACCTTATCCTATTTATTCACCAGTTTTTGAATGTCTCTCACATGTACATCAATAGCTAGCCTATTGTACTTTTATGACAGGATTTTTATCAACATAGGAAATTAAAGATCGCAAAAGAATGGCATTAACAATGTAAAGAATTTGTTAAAACATCTCCATGAGAAAAGGGAGAATATTTAACTATCAACGTCAGTCTCTAAGCCTTGAGAAATAGTCCAAGAATTACTAGAAACACTAAAAATAAGCATTTTTCTAGTCAACTATGTTGTATCATTCCTTTTTATGGGAAAAAAAAAAAAAAGAAAAAAAACACAAATATAAAAGAGAAACCATTCCAGCAAATATACAACGATTAGTAACCAAGAGCTTAATAAGCAGCTTTTAAATAAATAATGTAAAATAAAAAATGTATGTTCAAATATATCATCCTGCCACAGAAGTGTTTTGTATGATATGCAAAAAAAGGAAAAAAGAAAAAAGTAGAAGAGTCTTACCAGTGTATAACAATTCATGAACTATAACCAAAATAAATACAATTTACAGATGCAGTGCAACAGGACTGTACTATTTCAGAAATCAACAAGCAGCCAGATGCAACGGCAGCTTCACACATCTTAGAAAACACAACTATCTCGTGGCTGATTTTCAACCCTTTCACTACGTGAACTCAAGAACTTCCTAGCTAACAGCAGCTACGTGAAAAAAAGAAATGCGTTCTATAAAATATGACAGTTTCTCGATCCACAGTGAACAAAGCAAAAGTCAGATGAGCTTTCAAGAAGGAAGTGCTTAGTGATATAAAAGACAATAAGACAGAAAATGAACAAGTATTTTTTACATACAAAGAGAGGGCTTTCAAGACTACTCAGCAATAGCTTAAATTTCCTCCGAGTCAGCAAGTTAGTGGAGTTATTTTTTTGCATTATTTTAGTGTTTGTACATATTTTAATATGTACAACTGTCTCAATTTTATCGTGGAGAAAAATACAGAGAAAATTTATACCTTATGCCTTTAAATGGAGCAAGACATTGACCAGATTATAAAGGCTATCCAGTGTTACAAGGCTGTGTCATAAGTCTCTTCCTGAAAAGAACAAAAGCCAGGAGTGGTTCTCAGGAGTGGGGAATGTTCAAGGTCAGGATGAGTCCACAGCATAGATTTAAACAAAGAAAATGAATCAACAACAACAAAAATATCCTACAATCTTTACTATGATAATATACTAGCACTCCATTAGGAATCCCTGGTCAAAAAGTACTAGAATGACTGTCAGCCATTCTCAAACTGCTAAAGGAGAAAAAGTCAGGTATACATATTAATCAATTTACCTGTTTTAGACTACACAACTGAAATTTACTTTATCTAGGTTTTAAGGGAAAGAAGATGTAAAATTTAAGCCAAGGCAGCTGCTCCTTAATATAACTTAAAATTACACATCTGATCTATTAAGTTTAATTAAAAACTAGAGAAACAATTAATAGTTTAGAAGCATATCACAGAAACTGTCACAAGTAAGCTAAGCTAGAATACAGCTCCCTGTAAGAGCAGACAAACTACTCAGCTCAAGCTAACTCTCAGAAACAGCATTACAGGACTTTCCTTCAGCTATGGGACACTCTACTGGTAGAACAGCTTACTACAAAAACCTTAGAAGACTTCAATCTGCAGATGCATCCCAGCCATATTCAATTCACAGAGAAATAAAAATTATTCTATAATAGCTGAAGGGGAAACAGAATAAAGGACTGCCCTACTTTTGACAACTTTGTAATGTTTACCTCACATGGTAGTTGTAATCTTGCTCAGTCTGTTCTGATGGCTCTGCTAAGGAGTCTGACATTTACTAGAGACAAATAAATCCTAAAAACACTTAACAGTTTTTCAGTGAAGTTCACCCTGTGAGCCTGAATTAATAAAGAATTAGGAAGGAGAGAAGAGACAAGGTTCCCAACCAAGTCCTTACTGATCTTCAACTATTTTAAGTCCCCAGCCACCAACAGCCACCAATCTTGTCTGGTGAACTCAGGTGCACAACATTTACTCCTTATAGAGGTATCTACTGTGATGTACTGCCCGGTGTGGTGCCACTGAAGATAACACAGCCTCTGGTAGGAATTAGATGAGAATTATAATTACACTACTTCTGGGATTAGTCAGCCAGGAGAAGAGGAGGTTCAGGGGAAACCTTATCACCCTCTACAGTGACCTGAAAGGAGGTTGTGGCGAGGTGGGGGTCGGCCTCATCTCCCAGATAACAGCGATAGGATGAGATGGAATGGCTTCATGTTGCAGCATGGGAGGTTCAGGTTGGATATTAGGAAACACTCTCTGAGAGAGTGGTGCTGTGCTGGCACAGGCTGCACAGGGAGGTGGTGCAGTCACTGTCCCTGGAGGTGTTCCTGAACCGTGCGGATGTGGTACTGAGGGACGTGGTCGGTGGGGATGTGCTAGCAGTTGAACTTGATGATCTCAGAGGTCTTTTCCAACCTTAATGATTCTACTTCGAACAAAAAGTAGAAATCTCAAAACAAAATGAGAAGCGTGCACTTTGTCTTTTCAAAATATGCATGAGAACACTTGAGAGATACACACGGGTATTTACAGCACGTTCTGTAAGGAATACAGGCATTAAACGAAGTCTCCCCACGACCACGAGCGACCAGCGTGACTGCCCCAGCCCGTGCCAAGGGTGGGCCTGCAGCGCCCCCTAGCGGCAGCTCCGCCCGCTGCTGGAATAGGGGACGCGGCCAGAGGACGCGATCCTCCGGGGGAAATTGTTTTCTCCTGGCTATGTAACTAGTAACGGTGCATCCAAGTACAGCATACTTGAAGGAGTCAGTTGCAGTAACAATTTAATTTAAAATATTTTTCTGAGCATGCTTTTCTTCCTACCAGAATATATTCTCATACTTTTTATTTCTTCGCTGGGGATAAAGGAGGGGATGAAAAACATCCAATTTATACAGGGATGCACAAACATACTCACCAAGGCAAGTATAAAGACCCTGACTTATCCATGCTAGAATAGCAAGAGTGATAAGATCTCCAAAGCTTGCTGCTATGGGAGTGGCAACATTGTCAGGATTAATACCAGTCTTCTTTGATCCAACAATAACTCCAACCATTATTATTCCTAGATTCAACAAAGAAGAAAGTACAGTAATGATATCTACTGTTGTGATCTCTTAGGAAATTTCAAGATAACAGCCACTGCAAACCTAAAAAATAAGTCTTTGCTTTTGTCCCTCTCACTTGACTGACTTCTGTATTTTTAAGTTTTAGTAATTTTTAAAATTAAGCTACATTAAATAAAAAGAAAAAACAGAAACACTAAGCACACAAAATCAAGAACCATCTGTATAATGTATTATTTTGCTTATGATTAGAATTAGCAAGACTGAAATTGAAAATCAACCATTCCCCGAAGAAAAAACATTTGGTATATTACTTCTACATCCCATTAACTTCAGATGATTGAAATTTTAATGCCTCTACCCTGAGAACAACATTAGATTAAAAACCCATGTGACCAAAGTTGTGAAAAATTGGTATTACAATTTTCACATATTTTAACAAGTAACATTATTTACTGTAGGCTAAATTAGGAGCTCACTTCCAGAGAAACAGCCCAGAGAATCCAATTCCAAGAAACTCTCAGCAGGACTGAAATGATCCTGTCTGATTTCCAAAGCACCCGTTTCACTCATAGGAGGTTGATATTCAAATAGTAATTTCCTGTGCAAACCCATCACCAGATAACACCAAAAGTTTATTTTCATGTCCATCTTTATTTAGGAAAAAATGCATTCATGTTTCGCAGTTCTCCCACTGCTCTTCATTCTGTAACATGATCAAACCCAATGGCTTTGTAGTCACAAAAACAAACATGTAAGCTCTTAATTGAATGTACAACCTTAATCATTTCATTCTTACATAACTCAACTTAATAAAAAGAAAGCAAAAGATTGTACTTAATTTGTTATTATTAAGATTTCTAACACTGTATTTTTTTTAAGAACATTTCACAGGTAGAGTCACTCCTTTTTACCCTTTCTGTCCCTGTAAGTACTGCCTTTTATGCTTAAATCTTTCCTGACAATTGGCAAGAGAAGTTTAAATCACACTATGTGGCTCAGGACAGATATTGACACTGTTTCCAGAAGGGGACTTTAATTTGGCCCAAACCCTTCACACAAGCCAAATTGCACACTTCAGAAACAAAGCAGAGCACAAGATAATACATGAGCAGCACGGATAAACAGGGAGCTTGGACTCAGCTAAACTAATATCCAAGCTCATTTCAGCTTAATTACAAATAAGTCCTAGCTGTTTAGTATTAAGAACACACTTTGTACACCACTGAATACAAAAAGTAGGGGAAACAAAAGTTCTCCATCCTACTAGGTAATAAAAGACATATGTTCTGTTTTAGACATGCTAGGAAGGTCAGAAAATCAAATATTTTTTTAACAGAATATGACAGGAGAGGAATGTAATATTCAGGCCTACACAGAAATTGCAAAAGGGTATTCTACCCACAACTATGTTTCAGATGTATTAGACACTAATGGGCTTAATGTTTAATGAAGTGCAGCATAATATACATTCACCATCCATAGAGAACTAAATAGCTATAAAAAGTAACAAATATATTTATTTTACCTTGTAAAAGAGAAGCTATGAATGCAGTTGCTACGCTGCTAGAACAAAGAAGGATTGAATGACTGAAGCTGTATTTGCCTTCCGGAATCCAGCCCAATATAACTGCTGCCACTGCTGCCAGAAAACCAACTACTGTTGCCTGAACCTGGAAAAGTAAAAGTAGGTAAACAGTTGTTTTTTAGTGATGAGTGACTCCTAAAATAATCAATAGTCTTAATAGGACTGCAGAATCATTTTCTGTTTCTTTCTTCCACATTTATTTGCCAGCTGTAAAGGGAGCATGCTCCACTCATCTAATTTGTAGAGATAATAACCCTAGTTGATCAGGAACAAAAATCTCACGCTAATAGAAAAGGCTTTAACCACAGTTCACAGACTGAAGAATAACATTAGTCAGATTAGGGAAAAGAGCTGAGGAATTACAAGGAGCAAAAGATGAAATGCCTCAAGAGGTTGCTAAGCCACTTAAAACAATGAAGTCACAGCATAAACTTTTCACTAATTTTTGAGCAGCTTGCTTTATGACACGGAACACGAAACAGTTCTTAAGATTAAGAAATAGTTTCTTTGGAGAACAAACATTCCTTTCCTCAAACTATTTAGCAAACTATTTAAAATGTTTCTTATTACCCAAAAACTCCATCACATACTTCTTTAAACATGGAATCCAGTGTAAATACAGTCTTGAAAATATCTGTAAGGTCGAAATCCTTAGAAATGTTCTTTCAAAACAACTAGGAGGAACTACCTTTGCTGCAGGCCCAAAGAATACTTTACCTTTTCTTGTGATAAATATAAGCTTCTATTGCTTTAGAGAAAAACTACGCAGTACTAAAAAAGATCTGTCACAAAAACACTGCATGTTAAGTATGAGACAGTATGGTAGAAATTGTTTCCTGTTAACACTGCCTGTCTCCTGCTTGCCCATATTTTGTGATGGCCTTTTTAAATAACCTCATTCGCTTACAAAAGTTAATAAAAAAATCAATTCTATTTACCTGTTTTAAGGCCAAATTGCCAATTATTAAGTTCCATTTCTCAATGGGAGAATCCATTTTTCCAATATTTACCTGTTAAAAATACAAGAGAATTTCAGACATTTGAGTTTAAAATTACATTACTTTGAAAATTCTCTAACAAGGCAGAAACCCACAAATAACTCTCACTGGAAAAAGACATTTTGAAAGTAAGTGAAAACCATGCTGTGCCTTTTCAAGTTAAACACTGTTGTTGATTTAAAACTGTATTTAAACCATTTATCCAAAAGTAGCTAAGCTCAATGCAGCTTTACATGCTAACTCATTTAACATTAGCTTATTGTGCATGTTACACTAGCTGCCTTGTGCTCCATGAAGGTGCAGGCACCACTAGTGATTAGATCAGTGGCTGGAAGGGAAACTTCTCAGTGTTCAGTCACCATAGACTAAGCTTGTTTCTGTGGCCTTCAAATTCCATGAGCCAATCAAAAACTGCACAGGAGAACAGTGTATGAGCACAAACACTCTCATGGAAGTGTGCTAATTGACTGCAATAGAACTACTTGTATAGAGAAATTGGAAGTTATCAGAGAACATGATAAACCACATCTCATTGCCTTTAGTACTCTGTTTTCATTTATACAGCACAGCTAGAGATTTATGATGCTTTAATGATACAGGTCCAATTCAAACTAACAGCTGGGAATATGGTAAATTAATTATTCTGACAAACAAAAAAGTACATACATACTTTTACTGCAGTATTTCAGGCCTGCATTTATTTTCTGAACTAAAGGACAAAATCTGAAGATAGCATGTACCACTTCAATCTGACCACAAGGAATAGCAGTCAGGAGCAAATTTAAAAAAAGGTCAACTTAAAAGAAGATAAATATATTATATTAGAAGATAATATACTATAGTAGAAGATAAATATATTTACGTATGACAGTAAAGTCAGTCAGGTTTAAACAAAATGTTTTTAAGAAACAGTAAGAATATACAGAAAAATAAGCATTAAAATCAAAGAGAAAACAAAACTGAAAAGCAAAGGCTACAATAAAACATAAATTCTCATATACAGAAGAAGGTGTATGGGGCAAAATTCATCAGTTTCTAAAATAGGCATAACACAAGGAAACCTTCACTGGATTGCTAAAGTTATGTCCACCACAGTGTGCATTTGGACAATAATTCATTATAAAGTGATAATGAAATTTAGTAATGACAGAAAGCTGTGAGGCCTCGTCAATACAAAGCATTTTAATATTACACAGAAACTGGGTAACCCTGAGGACTACAGCAATGAAAAGTGATGATATTCAGCAGTAGAAATGCAAGACCATGCGCTTACAAACTAACAATGTTACTGCCAGAAGATAGGAGTGATTGAAAATAACATAATGCTATATTGAGGTCTCATCTGGAGATATATACACCTTTGACCAAGCATTTTCTACAAAGATTCACGCAAGCAGGAACAGGCAGAGAAGGGGGGGGGGGGCCTTGATGGAAAATGGAAAGCTTATCTTACAAAGGAGAAGTACTGCAAAGGTAGTGTCTTATAGAAATATACAATTCAGGCACTGAAATAGTTAAGACACATCATTAGAACACTATTCTCAATAGCTACTCACACACATAGAAAAATACATATGCTAAGGTACTCTGGCTTGCTAAAACTGAAAAAAAAAATGAAGGTATTAAGAGATCTTTGGAAAAACATGTTCAATATATGCAAAATATGCATGCTAGCATATCAAACCCCATCAAGGTCAAAGACATTAGACAATCCAACAGAATACACACGTAAATCTCAATAATGTAATCTACTGTTCTTAGAAGGGACCAAAGAAGTAAAATGCTGACGTGTGGTGATTGGAAGAAGCTTGCCTTTTTAACAGTCGATTCAATAACAGATTGAACTGCTCCTGCAAAAGGCACATTAAACCATAAACACAAGACACTAGTGTTCCAAAGATTTGTTTACAGGAATTTACAACATCTGTCAGAAGAGAAAGTTACTTACAGCAGTTGACAGCCTGGATGCCAAGGTCATTTCCAAATTACCTTTGAGACCAAGAAGAGCAGGAACCAAGATAAAAACTTCAGTAACATTCTTGAACACATCCCAGTGCTATTTAAAGGATACAGTGAGAAAAAAAATGAAAAATTCCCTTTAGTCCATCTTAAAAGTAGTGCCAAACATTCTGTAACTCATAATTTAAGACTCTAAAAAAATCAGTCTTTAATATCAGACCCAAAAGTCTTTAAGACAGGAGTTATCTACCTACTTTATATAGAACTATACCTACATGCCACTACTTCAAAGACCAGAATACCAGAAGGAAGAGATACAAAATCTCCTAAATTAATGTTGCCAGTTCTGCACTTTGTTTGCATATTTAAAATAGACATTAATTATAATTCATTATAAAATTACTCTTCCTGTTTTAACAGTATATATATTACTCTCTCCAAGAAGAGGTTCATTACTTAATCTGTTTGATGCATGTAATTTCTGTTTGCATTGAGCATGTTAATATTGGTTACTTAAATCGCACTACTACTACACCAAAGTCATCATCAGAAAAAAAAAATTAACATTTGTTTTATACTAGCAAGATGCTAGAACTAAGGCTTAAAAAAAAAGTTAGAAAGAGATGTCATTAATTTCGAGGTTTTTAATAATTTCTAAAGAGGTGTTATGACTGCTCTTAATTAACAGCAATATTTTCATCTCATCTCTTGCAACCTCATTTGAAAAAACAGCAAGAAATAAGTAGTCAAACAGACAGAGCCTGTAAGTGAAAAATTATCTCCTAACTCTTTTACTTGTGAGAAATCTAGAATACAGATTTCCAAAACCCAGACTTTACAGAGCAAACCAAGTCAAACTCTCCAGTATTTTTTTGCGTGCTGAGTTCTCAGCATCAAAATGCTGTGCTACTTCATATGCCTGTCAATCCATGTATTTAATTTGTAATCATATATAAACTTCAACTAAACTAACAAAACTTTAATGTACCGTTTTAGTAAATCATCTTGGTATTCAGGGATTTGCAGCAATTTAAAATATGATTTTAATTTAAAAAATGATTCAATTTTCAAATGTAAATGAGGTCAGAGAATTTCCCACGTATGAAGTTACCTGTGTATTTACGACTGAAAAAGAGTAGGTATGAAATGATTTTTAAAAAAAAGAGCTTCCAATTCTTAGTCTTCCTTAAATTTTCATCTTCACAACATATTCTTTCACACTTCCCTGCTTTACTGACATGGGTTTATGCTTAGTTTAGGGTAGAAAAAGGGAACAGTGGCCAATTATTTTTGACTTTGTGCCCTCTCTCTCTCATGCACAGCACTGGACTGGGAAACCAATCAAGATTGGAAGTAACAAACAAAAAAAAGTATTATCTCAATCCAGATCAAAAAACAACTAACAAGTCCCTTTCAGAGAAGAATGGCATTTGGAAACATTGAGTTGGAAGCCAATAGTGGTGGTAGGCACAACTGCTTCTTTTGGCTGATCATTAAACTGTGTTGTGACGTAAATCACATATTAACAATGTATAAACAAAAGCGTGTGTAAAAAGTGTAAGATTGGATCAAGCAAAGCACAAGACTGATGCAAAACAGAGTAAGGAAACAGTAATGTTTGCTTGTCAATTATAATTTTCCTTTTTCTTGACGCACAAAGTGACTTTCCATTGCAACTGATTTAAGACGGAGCTTTACTTTCTCAAGTTTTTGAGTAACAAAAAATACAATAGAGCAGAGTAGTTCCAATTGGAAGGGACCTTCAGTGCTCATCTAGTTCAACTGCCATTTCAGGGCTAATGAAAAGTTAAAAATAATGGCCACCTCTTACTCCTCCTTCAAAAGAACTTTTTAATTCTAAGTATAGCTAAAGAAAACCCTAAGACAGAATGAGACAAAACAAAACAAAAGCAGATGAATTTCCCTACTGCCTTTTCAGATTGAATAGCATGGATATTCTGAATATATTCATGAATATAATACCTTAGAATAAATTTTTCTGAATCTACCCATAAAAGAAGACAGAATCCATTAGGTTTGTGTTTACAACAAATTTCAACTTTGGAGAAAAATTAAAAGTAAATATAGCCTCCAAAACGCAAAAAGAAAGCAAGAAAGTAAGCTAATCTACTAAACCTTCCTTAGCTGTTACTTTCTAAAGAATTTACTTCTTCAAATGTCACTGCGCAAAGTCACATTTGGTAGGTAACTTTTGCTTTCAACTTCACTGAAATGTGACAGCTGGGTTAAGCTATAAAACCAGTCCTACCAGAAGTTCAGTACCAGTAGGATCTTAGAACAGGTTTTAGAAAGGTTATTAAGGTAACTCTTAAAAATCAGAGAAAGTTGTGTTTTATGTTAACCCTGAATAACTATCATCAATTAAATCTGCTATCATGAATTAAGATATTCTGCCTCTATGGACCTCCCACAACTATATTTCAAGGTGAAAGTGATTTTGCAGCCTTGCTTGCACCAATAATATTTGTAATTCCAAGTGTTCAGTACACTTAACACTACATAAAAAAGTCACACCTGAATATCTAAAAAAGCTCTAATTCACTGCGTGAGAATGTCATGTAGTATATGAACTTCAGGCATGCTATCATATATGATAACCCATTATCTTGATCAAATCTACACATTATGTCAGTAATTGCAGAGACCTGAAGCACAAAAAGAACATTTGTTAGTGACCAGAATTTTGAACTGATTCATACTCATTACTGTATTTCTATTTTCAATTAAAGCAGAAGTAACAGCTTTTTTTTACTAGTTCACTGTGCCGTGATAGTGCTCACCAAGTCTTGAATAACTCCAAACAAAATACTTGAGCTGTTTAAGACAATCTGGGGGGTGAAAACAGTTCATAATATCAGAATCATACACACAATTTATTACTTCTTATTACTGTAAACATGTAAGCACAAAACCACATGTTAAATTACAAAAATCACAGATTACCTGTTAAAAATACATACAGTTCCCAAAGCAAACACCAACCTGTACAATATCCAAAACCATGCCAGCTGAAACGGTTCCAAATCCTGCTAGCAAAAAAGGTACAAGTATCTGCAGTGCCATAATACTACTAGATTCCTTGGGTTGCTTTCTACTCCCTTCCACAATAATATCTTCATTACTGTCACTAGACAGGTTTTCTTCCTGCAGCATTGCAGCAGTTTCTGAAGTATCCATTCCATCACAGTAATTATAACTGGAAAAATCATCATATTTAGGGTTACAGCTAGAAGGGCTGTGTCCATTACTACCATGAAAAGTTTGTTCTGAGAAGTGATGGTACTCCGCGTGCTGGTCAGATCTAACATTATAATTATGTCCTGCTGGTTGTAATCCATCTTGCCAGACACCATTCACTTTTTTGTGTCTTTCATCCTGGTTTATTTGGTAAACAACAGGAACCATACTCAAAAGCAGATTCAAAAATTTATCGGACTGAATTGTACTGAAACTTATGGTCCAGTTTACAAACCCTTCTCTGTCATGAACTTTGCTATTTGTTTTGGTGATGGTAGATCTGCCTTTACAGTTAGTCATAGTGCTACAGAAGTACAGGTTGGAAAAGCACTTTGTTCTTCAGATATCAGAGAAGAAATCTTGTAGATGAGTTATCAAGTGCCACACTTGGTAATTCTAAAACAGATAAAATTAAATTATGCTTTCTTGAATGCAAAACGTTTTTTTCATTGATCTCACATCTTCATCAATTCCACAAACAAGTCTGGATCTAAAATAAAATAAAAAAGTATATATTAAATATTGAAAATATTTTAACTCTGTGCAGAAGGCAGGGGATAATAGTTTAAATGTTAAGGTTTCCCAGTACCTTTTCAAAACAAGACTAGCTGACCTCCCTCAGCCTTCAACTGCGTAAGTGGAAAAGACATTACAAGGAGAAAAAAGTAAAGTTAGTGGGTGAGGAAGTTTCACAAACCAGTGTACTGTGGCAGAAAGAGAAAGCAAGGTGGATCACAAATTGGCGAGGACTCAGCTTTTGTCTTCTTAAAGTCCAAGAAGTCAAAACCATTAGGCAAGTACTGTGTAGCCCTAGACTTCCAGCAACCTTAAACACAGCAGGCCCACAGAGAAAACTGTTTGTGGAAGGTGCATGAGAGATGTAAAACAGAACACACGCGATACACTGTAGCTGCCATTGTTCCTCACACTCTGTCAATGCACAGAAGAAAAAAAAAGGAAGAAAATAAAAAGGGGGAAAAATGGGAAAAAAAGCCTTTCAAAACACTATCTGATGTGGTAAATCTGAAGTGATATTCTGAGTGGTTCACTCTTTATGTGGTGATAGTGCCTGCCTCCTAACCCTGTAAAAAGGTGACAAACCAAAACAGGCATGTACAGTTTGAAAGCATGCTAATTTAAAATCTTGTTGAATCTGCTGTCAATCAAACATACAAATGATGTTAAATATAATATTAAATACTACATATGTAATAAATCTGGACTTTTTAAAATAAAACACTATAATATCAAGGAAAGAGGACAGAAGTGAAATTCAGACCAATTCCACTGAAATGGCTTTTATTAGTCTAATTCAAAAACATACCCACAGTACTATACTCACAAATATGGCATATTACATTTAATTAAAATTGGGGGGGGGGGGGGGGGAAAGGAGTTAGGATAAATAAGATATTAAAAATCTGATTTTCATTCAATTTTGTATGAGGTATGGATTGTAAATACTTCTTGAAAGATACAACATTTTGATGTCTAGTAACCACATAACTTTTTGATCACTATTGACACCAGGCTCTGTAACTTTGTTGTGCTTTCTGCAACTCACACAAATACAATACATCTTTTATGCTGAACGTGACTAACTGTGCAATTGTTTCTACTTTCCATCTGCTGTTATGGTAGAACGTTAAACAATGATACATTGGTAGGCTCATGGCATTTGACATTTCCTCCATTAGTAGCCCACTTTACCTTCCTCTTCTTTAGTCTTCATGTTGTGATAATAATTACAATAATTTACTGAAAGTAAAACATTATTTGACTTGAAGTTTTGTTGATTAGCTTTTATTACTGGACCCCATGAATACAAGCAAATCATTGGCATACCCAAGAAACAAAAGTTGGGCAGACATCACCAATGTGATGTCAAGTGACACCATTCCACAATCTCAATACACTATATATATATATATAATCATAGAATCACCAGGTTGAAAGAGACCTCCAATATCATCTCGTCCAACTGTCCACCTACCATCAGTATCTCCTCCACCAGGGATGGTGACTCCACCACCTCCCTGGGAAGTTTGTTCCAGTGCCTGACCACTCTTTGGGAGAGGAAGGTTTTCCTAATGTCCAACCTGAACCTCCCCCTGGCACAACTCGAGGCCGTTCCCTACCATCCTATTGTTAATTACATGGGAGAAGAGGCAGACTCCCACCTTCCCACAACCTCCTTTTAGGTCACCATAGAGAGTGATAAGGTCTCCCTTGCACTCAAGGTGTGGCCTCACCAGAGCTGAGTACTGGGGGAGAATTACCTCCCTGCTCCCTCTGGCTACCCTATTTCTGATACAAGCCAAGATAACTTCTTGGCCACCGGGGCAACACTGGCTCACGTTCAGTCATGCGTCGACCAACACTCCAGGTCCATTTCTTCCACACAGTCTTCCAGCTACTCTGCCTCAAGCCTGTAGTGTGTCCAGCCTTCCTGGACCCTTTTACCTTTCAGAACTGAATCCCAAGGTACCCTCCCTACCAATGTCCTGAATAGTTCCAAGTCTTGAAGCTCAAGGTAGCAGTTTTGCTGAACCCCCTCCTGACTTCACCAAGAATAAAGAATTCTACCATTTCACAGTCGCTCTGCCCAAGTCAGCTCCCGACCTCCACACCTCTCACCAGCCCTTCTCTGTTTGAACAGCAGGGCTAGTGAGGCACCTCCCCTGCCAGGCTCTCTTACCAGTCAGGAAATTATCCTCCTGAAGACTGTAGAAACCTCCTAGACTGCTTCTTCTGCACTGTACTATATTTCCAGTATATATAAGGGAGTTGAAATCCCCCACCAGAACAAGGCTGGTGAGTGCACAAATTCTGCCAGCTGCTTGTAGAACACCTTGACCATCTCTTCATCCTGGTTAGGCAATCTATAACAGACTCCCACTAGGATGTCAAACTTGTTGGCTCTGCAACACGTAAAGCTGGAAAAACTTCAGTTTTTACAGACTGCAGGAAACAAAATAGTTTAAGGTTAAATTTCTTCACAGTGAGGGTGATGGAGCACTGGCACAGCTGCACAGAGAGGTGGTGGAGTCTCCTTCTCTGGAGACATTCAAGACCCGCCTGGATGCCTACCTGTGCAACCTGGGCTAGGGAGCTGCTTTGGCAGAGGGGTTGGACTCAATGATCTCTAGAGGCTCCTTCCAACCCCAATTCTGTGATTCTGTGAATTTTTCATCTCTTTCCCTATGAAGATGGGGTTCTTAAGTTCATATTGTTTATGTTATGATCCCTATACTTCCACTCTCTCAATTTCAATGTTTTTAAATAATCTAATATTTTTCTATTCTATCAAATTTCACAGAGAACAGAGATGTCAAATCTACCAGCCTTACAGGAGATTTACATTTGTGCCTTTGCTGTAAGGCATCTATCTTCAAACATCAGGATAATTTACCCACAGCAAGTCAACTTCAGATCTGCTTCTTACAGAACTATTTGGTTCGCTTTTCTCAGTGAAGACTCACACTCACCATGAAGGCTTTCCCCCTACCAATTGCTTTGTCCAAGGCAGCTCTGACCAAGAAAAGAATATTCTAAAAGCAACAAAGGAGTTTACTGCTTGATTTAGAAAGTAGTCAAGTTTTGCAAGAGAAAAATATTTTTTTCCACATGACCAACAAAGAAACCAAGATTCCTGAAATAACTTTTTGCTACCCAGTAGTAAACTGTGCTATGTTGAACCTTTTATTATGAGCATATAAAAACTCCTAGGCCTCAATTCTAGTTTCCACACACATCATTACAAGTAACAAAACAACCCCTGTTGCATTCCCAGAGGAGCTCTAACCACAGGCCAAAATGATGCTGGATTATGTGCTACAGAAAGGCAACAAGAGGGAGCAATTTTGTTTCTGCCTGCCACACAGAAAGTTTTAGCTGAGTAAAAGAAAAGATACCACGCATAAAAAAATACAAGCAGGTGTATCATTAAACTAGCAACCTAATTACTACCAGCTTCTGTAACAATAATAAATAGCTTTATTGTAGAAGGATTAAGAGGAATACAGAAGAAGAGCATTTCAGGAAAAGTGGAAAATTAAGACTGCAGGAAGGCTATGGCCTTCAGTGCTGAAGGTTGCCAACTGATTTATGAGGACAAAAAGCGATACAGTAGCTAAGATATATGCAAAGGAAACATCTGGATCACTTCAGATAGGTGAGTTTCAGTTGATGGCAAGAAGCATCCAGGCCAAAGAAACTTTATTAAATAACTCAAGAATGGTGTCTGGAACTAAGGTGGGAAGTGTTTATAATAAAGGTGCTTACACCACGGCAGCCTCATTAGAGCTCTTTTAGAGGTGGTGATTTTTTGTCTGTATGTTTTTTTAGGAGTGTTAATAAATGAAGGATTCTGTTTTACTCCCAGGGAAATACGCTGAGAAATTTTCCCAGTAGCTTAAAGAAGGCAGAGTCTGGCTGTCACTGTGGTTTCCCCGGTGCCCTCCAGTCACATCACTGGAGTGCTAGACTGATGATTCATGGAAATTATTCATCGCTTAGGAACACTGGCTAAAAGTATTTGGGTTAACTATCCATATTTTTATACCACATGGCTTTTGCTCCTTGCAAGTTTATACTTTCTATTATTTTAAGAAGTTAATTTGGGGGGGGGGATATAGTGGTTTCACTTATACAAGAAAGTATTAACAAATAGAAATGGCATATACAAGAGTGAAAAGCGGACAGAAAAAATGAGTCAGTCAACTGTAAAAGCTACAAACACGGACAGAGACTGGTGGCCAACAGTTGAAACAAAGCACAAAAGCAGTTTAGAAGACAGACATTTATATTTTTCCTATCTAAGTGCCTGGAATGACAAAATGTGAGCTAATGGTAACTGCTGAAAAAGAACAACTTAAAAAGAAAAACTGAAAAATATACCACAGTATATAAACACAGAGTGAAAAGTAATTACATCTTTAGAAGACGACTGTATAGCTTTCTGAATTCAACTATTCATTTCTAAAATCCTGTTCCAAGAAGGATAATCTCCCAAATGTCATCTGATGCAATAATTTCATCCTGAGTTCTGGATGCTAATATTGCTGCAGTTTTAGATTTTCCTGGCAGCTACAGAAAGCAGCAAACCGTCTAAGGAACAATATGATCTTGAGAATCAGAAATCCCTGTGAAGCTTTATCACTGACAGGAACAATTGCAATTTTATCATTGTCTAGAAAAGATATAGCCAGGAAAAGAAGCAAGCACCACTAGAATAACTCATGTGAAATAAAGGAGGCAAAAATCTCAAAAACCCATCCAAAACCAGAGGAGATAAGTGAATCTGGTTTCCTGCCACGTAATCAGGTTACAGAGAGAGAAGTACTGAAACAAACAAACAAACAAAAAAAAAACCAACCAATGACCAGTAGATAGAAACAAAGATCCTTTGAGAAGCCATAAAATAGCCTCAAATTTATCGTACCTGGCCTGTTATATGTGAAATGAAAGGAGACCTTGTCTTTCTCCCTGCAAGCAAAATAACAAGCTATGCCCAGGCTACAAAAAAAACCATTTTCAACTCTTCATTGTTTCCTAAGTAGCTACATTTGATAGTTTCCTCTTTTTCTTTGTCCACATAGCAATTACTATGTATTATTTATCCCTCTTTCTCAGTCCTGCAAATATTCACAAATGGAAATAAAACCACACCGTGCTGTTTGATGAGGGCATATTCCTGAAAAATTAAACACTTAGCAATTCAGCATAAACAAGGCAAACTTCCCCTAAGAGTTAATGCAATTGATGAAGATGCCAATCTTAAAACACCAAGAGATTGAATGTATCGTGGAGAAAATGAACGGCAGAAAATAGACACGACCATCAGCTGGAAGAGATGCTGACTTTTGGAAATGGGTAACTGCCTCAGTAAAATCTTACACACTTCAGCTATGGAGCTGAACACTGGACCAGTATCACATTTTTCCATACTTCACCTTTGATTGACTTGATTGGTCTTGTTTCACCTGAGGAAGACGAAGGAAAGGAAAATGTAGTTGTTCAGGAAGTAGCAGCAGGATCAGTTTTGATCTTCTAAACATTGTTTCAGTCACAGTCTTGATTCAGATCTCAAGAGCAAGGGTAGGAGGTTCTTTTTCCACACTTGCCTAGCATTTAAAGAATATCCACCTCTGGAAGGATTAAGGGACTGGATATCATGGCTAAACGTTTGCTTATATAGCAATTAGACTGCTGAGGATTAATTTAAAGCATAAGAACAGTAGCCATGGGTTTTTTTGCTCGTTTGTTTAAGTACATTCAAGAAAAGCATAAGGAGAAAGAATAGTGAACAACAGAATATAAATACAGTCAGCATTGTGACGAGCTACAAAAACATTCACTGAAGTCTAAGGCTGGGAAAATTAATTTTCTGATTTCTTTCTGAGTTTGGCAAACAAAACCAAAAGATAACACCTAGCTAAATAATACTGAGCTTTTGCAGGATCTGTATCTAATCACCCCACTGTCAAATTTTTTTTTCCTAAAAGCTGCTTTTTTACAGGTAGTCTTTTAAAGCAATAGTAATCTCTATCCTGCACTTCTAGATGATCTACAATAAAACACCACTGGTTAAAGATGTCTGAGAAACACCTCTCAGAATATTAACAAGCCTTGGAAAGGGGCATTCAGGAAAGTTATATGACACATAGATGAAATATGAAGTTCTATTACGTTGCTATCATAAACAGATAAATGCTACCTTAGAAAGAGCCCTTCTGTGGATGACAGTCCATGTATGCTGTTTTTACTATTTCTTTTTCCATATAGTAAAATTGGTTTTTCCAATTAATAATTACTTGTAGAGAAAATTTAAGACTCTAGCTTTGCTCATTTTCATACTGGTTTGTAACAGTCTTCCTCAGTGCAGACAAAAACCTAATGGCATGTATAGCAACAGGAATTTTGCTGTTCATTTAGATAAAGTTAGAATTTAATTATTTTGGCCATGCTTGTTAATGGCATTTATTAAATAAGGAGAGATCCTGTTGCTACTGAACACTGTATTTAAATCATCATATTTAATTATCATGGAGGAGATGTTGACACGTGTTTTAAACAGCCTTCTAAGCCAGCTTTCATAGCTACTGAACTCCTAGCATGATTTTTCTCCCTTTACAAGCTACTCTCATCTGTTCAGCTTAGAACTAGAATCAGTTATAATTATAATAATTATTACAGTGCAATGGTCACTGCCACGCCTAAGGATGGATATAATACAGTAGGTCATATGGGATGGCTGTGCTGCCATTCAGAGGGATTTGACAGGCTAGGGGAACGGCCCAACAGGAATCTCATCAAGTTTAGTAACAGAATATGTGAAAGAAACAACCTCATGCACTGGACAGGCTGAGCAGCCACCAGTCTGAAAGCAGCTGCATGGAGAAGTCCTTGGGGAGGACATGTTGACCATCAGCCAGTCACATGATGCAACAGCATCCCAGGCTGAATCCTGCAGGCAGAGCATGGCCAACAGGTGGAAGGAGGGGATCTTTCCCTTCCGCTCAGGAGTGGTAGGACATGTCAAGAGTGCTCTGTCCAGTTCTGGGCTTCCCAGTACAAGTAAGAAATGGACAAAGTGAAGCCAGTCCAACAAAAGGCCATGAAGATTATGAGGACTGAAGATTCTGATTCACAAGGACAGACTGAGAGAGCTAGCATCATTCATCCCCAAGAAAAATGTGCAGAGGGATCTTATCCATGCATATAAACACCCTGTGAGAGTAGTGTAGTAACACTACAGAGAGAGTAGTGAGAGTAACACAAATTTAAACGCAGGAAATTCTGCTGCCCATAAGGAAGAAAACTTTTTGTTTTTCATTGTGAGAGTCCAAAGAAAGGTTACAGAATCTCCATCCTTACTGATACTCAGAACTCAACTGGATGTGGCCCAAAGCAACTCATTGCAGCTGACCCTACATCAAGCATGGCTGGCTGACAAGGCAATTTCCAAATATCCCTTCCCATCTCAAGAATTCTGAGATTCTGAAGTTTGGAATGTGATGCTTCAGGGCAATTTCATAAATTTTGAAGAAGATTTACACAGATGAGAAAGGGTTTTGCACAGCCCCTTCTGCACTGCTGTGTCCCATGTACATGCAAGCTCCCAAAATCATGCTGACATCCTTACAGCAGCGATGGCTGTCTTTGACACTGCTATATCCTAGTGAATATTTCAGCAGAAAGTAAAAGTTACACCAATCTCCTGAGCATATAGACAGAGTAAACAAACAGACTGTTTTATCATTAACCATTATGTAGAATCCTGAACCAAAGACTGTGTGCTGTGCTATAATCATTTATACCAGATATTAAATGCTTGGTACAAAAACATGGAACACATGCTCAAAAATAATAGATGTCATATGCATGGCAGCTGTATGGGCACTAGATACTACGTAGATATTATGCAGTGTACTTTTTAATGTAGTGCTCATTTTGTGGCAGTTGTAGGTTAAATCAACAGCAAAAAAGAAAATAGTGAGAGAAAAAAAATTGATGAAACAACCTCCAAATGCCTTTGTGAACATAACTAAGACACTGAAAGAGCAGCCAGCCTCAGGCTCAATTTTCAGACAAGTTTTAGACTGCTGCATTTCACTTCCTGAACATGTCAGCTTTCGATTTTGGCCCCGAGCAAGGGAAAAGCAGCTGTCAGAAAAAAAAGGGCTTGGTTTGCCTGTGACCTTCTAAAGCAACTCAATTATAAAAATACCAAAACAGAGCAAGAAACGAAGTGTCAGGCTGTGAAACGTGGTCACGTTGCTACATCACCCAAAAGGAATGCCAGCATGAAAACTACCTGCCCAATCACACCCAGGCCATCAAAAGCAAGGGGGAAAGTGAAACAGAAGAGGTAACACAGTCGTCCAGATTATGCAACCAATAGGTACTTAACAGGACGAGTTCTAACTGTACTACTTGGGAACTTGGTTTTCTAAGGGGGGGATGAACTGCTTATTAACTCGGGCACCAGAATACAGGCTTCACATTGTTTTCGGAGGATAATATCCTAAAGTATCTGAAAAGAAAACGATACGCATCTTGTTTTTTTGTTTTTTGTTTTTTTTTCCTTTTTGAAACGTGTACCTGTCACGCTGCAGCGTTATGACTGCAGGCTCCGAGCTTCACTAAGGCAATACGAGCAGGGCGCATTGCCAAAACAGGTCTGCCCATGCAGTTCCATCGCTTAGCTTCAGCGCCGCTGGTAAAGCGAGGGTACCGCTGCTATCAGCGGCACGGGGATGGCAGCGGGCTGGGCCGGGCGCGCCCCTCCGCCGCCGGCAAGGAAAGTTTCCCGTCCCCCGCCTCCCTCGGCTCGAGAAGGCAGCGAGCCCGTGCCCGCCCCCCCGTCACGGCGCCCCAAGCCGCCCCTCACCTGAGCGCGGGCGAGGCCGCCGGCGGCCCGCGGTCCCGCTCCATCGCGGCGGGCGGGAGGGGCCGGCCGGCGGCGGTGACAGCTCCGGGCTAGATGAGCTCCGCCGACACTGAGCAGGCGCGGAAGCGGCAGGAGAGAGGGCGGGCGGCCCCCGCGATGATGTGGCCACGACGCGCAGCCGGAGAGAGGGCGGGAGCCGCGCCGTGAGCGGAGACGAGACGCGCGGAGGTGAGGGGAAGCAAAGGCAGCCCTCCGGACCACGCGGTCCTCCCGACCTGCGGGGGGCGCTGCGCCGCTGGGAGAGTGAGCGTCCCGCCCCACTTCCGGTTGGCTGGGCGCATGGCGGGGCTCGGACGGACGGCGGGGCCTGGCGCCTCCCGGGAGCTGCTGGCCGCGGGGCGCCGCGGAGGTGAGCGGGGCTGATCGGTGTGCGGGAGCCGCAGGAAGGCCGCGTGTCCAACCTTCTGTCTTGCCTGGGCCGCGCTGAGTGAAGAGGAATCATTTCATGTGAATTATATGTTGTAGTTAATGTGCTTCGCCCTTGAAAACGGTTGCTCACAAATGTACGCAGTGCCGAAAAGCAGTGATATGGATGAAGCGTGACTGCGACGCAAGGGATGTTTTTCTCTGATGAGAGGGGGCTTGTAAAAGCCTGGTAAAGAGGCAGCAAGGTTTGGACTGCAGCTGTGTGCGTTCCATTAGAAAATTTGCAAGTATTGTATTTATGTCGGCAGACAGGAGTCACAAGTGTACTACGAAACTGATTTTTGGGGGGCAGTCTTAAAACCTGTTCTCAAATTTCCATATCCAAACGGAAAGCAAAGCTGCGTATTTTTCACCATTCACAAAATTATAATTAACCAATGTGTCAAAATGCATAAAATTACCATAATTTGAGATTGCCGTAATGTTAGTTTCATTTCAAACACTGGTATGGTTTGAGCTATAATGCAGGTAAGTTGGTTTTCACCTGGAAGAGGCATGTATAACTCACTGAAATGTGCAGTCAGATCCACCAACTGTGCTGAACCTGTGAGCCGTTTTTCATCTTCACATTCTGGCACAGTTTTTCCTTTTGACTCCACAAATGATTTCATTTCACAGATCGTAAAACCTTTTTTGCGTTTTACCCACACTTATCCAGCTTCCCTCGGAAAAGTATGTGATGTGGCAGCAAGCTCTGGGTATTATGTATGAGAGAACTGAGAGATCCCATCTCAGACCTACACAAAGTAATAGCACTTGATGGAAAAGACTGGAATTTCTGGAGGTAGCGCTGGTGAAATAAATCCTTGTATGTTTATGTTTGGTGTAGAAAGGTAGAGAAAAGAGGGAAGCCTCATAGTTAAAATGTGGAATTTGTGGTTGCTGTAGGTAAACATGTAAATATATGTTTGTTTCTAGGGCTGGAAGAAACATTACTGATCAGTTCAAAGCCCAGCAGCACGAAGGCTACAACTCTGCAGACAGTTAGGGTGCCAAGGAGCAATGGTAAGTATAATGTTATTACTGGAACAGAGGCAACAGCTAAGTAGTTTATTTAACCTAATTGAACATTTAGCACTTAAACAGTTTTAACAAACTTTTGTTTCTGTGAAACATTAAGTATTTCCTTGCTTTGTTTTTTTTATTTGCATTGGATTATTGATTGCAGTTGTACCTCCTAAAGGTCAACTATGTCATCACTGTTTCTGAAAAATTAGATTTTGCGGTGCTAGGCATGACACATTTAAATTTTAGAGACTTAGGTATCCTCACAAAATGCTCCCACTGTCTGCATGTAGTGCATTAGCCAAGTTGCACCTTTGGACTTCATTTATTCAGCTACTTTCAAATCCATGCAGGTTGCATAGATAACTTGCATGGCTTTATTTTTAGTTAATATTATGTCAAATGTTATTAATCTAGACCATCTCACCATTTTTTCATAATAAGTGAATTAGAATGCATTAAACTGATTTTTTTTTAATCAAGGCATGTTTTTTTCTCTTGGAGACATCCATACATATACATCTAACATTCTCTTCAGTGTCATTCTATGTGTAATGAAAAACTGATATTCTTTGTCTTCAGGAGTTTTTCTCTTTATGAAAATAAGCCCAAACTCTGTAGTCTTAATTGAGCTTCTTCTCTCTCTCTCTCTCTCTCTCTCTCTCTCTCTCTCTCTCTCTCTCTCTCTCTGTGTATATAAATATATATATATATATATGTACAGGTGTTAATTATTTCTGTTTCAGTTTTGGACAGAGTACAGAGCTTTTTACCACAGATGGCGCATGCAAATGATGAGCTAAAAAGAAAAATGGTAACAGCACCAGCTCATCAGTTTGATATTGAAAATCTCGACAGTGCCACAGAAAAAGTTATAGAAATGGTAAATAATATATTTCTGGTTCTACAAAATACATTTAGGTATGAGTAAAATAATCTTCTGATCTTATACTGAGCTAGTTTGATAAATAAGGTGGACTCTTTACCATTTTATTCTGTGATCTGTAAATTCATAATATATAAGCAGTAAAGCCTTCTGGGCTGAAATTTACTACTTGGTTTTCATACTTGCAGAATATAATGGGATTATAATGGCTAGGGATGAAGAAGATTAAGGTCGAAAGAAGATATTCTATCTTTTGAATTGTAAACTCTGAACTGAAAGTAAGTTGTAAATCGTATTTTAAATATAGGTGATTTGATTTCATTGTTCCTGGTAAGGTGTAACGGAAGGCTTTAATATAATAATATGCTTTGGGTTGAGAAATGTTGTTAGCGTTATCATCTTTTACAGCTGATATTTATTTTCACATCAGTATTTTCACTCTGTTTTTAGCTGAAATGTTATGACCATGCGCTCATGTAAGAAGATTTCAGTATGAAAGTGATGTGATACATGCATGTTACAGACAGGTGACTTCTGGACCCATGAGAAATAAAGCAGACATGGGGCAGCTAGTTTGGTCTGGGAGCTGTCAGAGCAACTGCCTGAACTGCTGCTTAGATTCAGAGTTCCTGTAGACTGTACACAGCCTACATGCAATAGGTTGTCAGAAAACAAAATGGATCCTAAAAATTGCTTGTTCTAACATGCTGGTGTGGAACGGATTGGATTTTCAAAAGATATTTCATGAGACAGTGTCTGACAAGTCTGGGCTTTATAATAAACGAGCCAGGAGATGATAGCAAAATGTTATTTGCAGATCACAGAATACATTTGTTTGCATGATATATGTGTATTCCTGTACTTTGTATATTTTATATATCATGCTTAAATAGACACATTTTGTATAAATAGGTATGCTTGTATTTCGCCTTGCAGCATGCAGGAAATTCTTGAGGTGAGGCTTATCAGTTCAAGATAGACATTTTCAGAGAGAAAAAACAGCCCTCAATAATTCTAGTTCTGCTTATGAATATATATGATCGCTTTTGATTCAGAAAATATCTTGGTGACTGAGACAACTACAACAGTAGTTGTGATGACATGAATAACACCAGATTATATGAATTTCATTCATAAATGTATACATCTATATGTATACATAAAGCATGACCTCTTTATCATTTATTTACTGGATGCTTCCTGCTCATTACTTTAGATTTCTGATTTAGACAATCTGAGTTCAGCTATTTAGTTCTCTCTTTTATGAGGATATAAAAATGCCCTTGTATTTGCTTTGGGCAATATAATTAAAATTTAAATATTCAGGAATCTTTTTATGATATTTGCTGTAATCACGTTAGTACCCCCCCAAAAAAAGCAACTGATTTTCATATGGCATTAGAGCTGATGGATTTGTTTGCTTGATCTTTTTCTCAAACGATGGAAGCAGTGTAGAAGCCTATCATGTGTTAACTAAGATCTTCTCTTCCAGAATGTGGCTGTAGTTGAACTGAGTGATTCTGATACAGACGAAGAGAATCTAACTTCAGAAGGTGACTCAGAATCTGAAGATGACTGTACAACTGATGAAGTGACAATAGACAACATTAAGTTTCCTAAACAAAAGGGAGAAAAGGGCAAAATAGAGATTTTGGACAGCAAAGTGAATGAGTGAAACCATTTTTATTATACTTCAAAAAAAAAAAAAAGTCAAACCATGTTTTCTTACTTTGAAGACTTAGCCTTTAGAAGGCCTCGTTTCCCCACGTGAGATTCCTCAGGGTGCCGTGAAATGGAGAATTCGGGATCCACTCATGGCTCTGAAGCAAGTCACATCTCTGAAGAATTAATAATGTCTTATTCATCAAACAACGTGGAAATTCCAAGCTTCCTCGTCAGGTCAGACTAAAAGAGCAGCTACAGGTTGGCACACTCGAGCAGAAAGGCGTGCAGCAGAGCTAGTTAAGAAAATTCTTGTTCTGTTGCTCTGTTGAAGAACGATTTTTGTAGTGTGCTTAGAATAAAGTTTTGCTTCGGGGGCAGGAAAGAAGTGACAAGGAAAAACCTGTTTTTTATTATGTTCTGTAAAGTTTTAATGTACAATGTTTTCAATATTAAATGTTACTTTAAAGTACAATAGAAGTTGTGTCTATGTTGTACTCGTGATAGTAACTGTTGAATATGAAAGCAGCAGCTGAGGCTGTTTCAAGATGAGGTAGCATGGGTAAAGTCAGCATTCTAATAAGCCATGACTTGAAAGAGTTCAACAAAGGATTACTTACGCTTCTTGGCTTGCACTGAGTTATGGGTTGGTTGCTGCTGTTTCTTGAGCTAGCTCCTACCTGCAATGTTTGTGTAAATACCCGTGGTACTTGGGTCAAGTCCCCTTCTGTGGTGTTACAGTTGCACTAAGCCAGGTTTCTCATATTCTGCTTTCTCTACCACATTTCTGCTCTTTCTATTTTGTCAACTGTCACTACCAGAAGAATCAAAAAACTAATTTTCAGTTGGCCTCTCCTGAGGCAAGCTTGAAACAATCGTGAAGCCATAATCAGTGGAAGTGTGTCTCATTTGTACTTGGCTCAGATTGATCAAATACAATTATATGGGCCCTTCTATTTACTTTACAGATAGTTTTGTGTTTCAAAATTATCCACGATGCTCCTGTGTATCACAGGTTGTTAAAGCTACATCATGAATATTTTCAATATTGTATTTTCTCAAATACTAAGCTTAAAAATAATTGAAATGTGCAGTTATTTACACAGCTTGTTCCAAATCCAATACTTAATTCTAAAGTTTTCTTAAGACCTGTTTCAGTAGTGTTTGTGACAAGAAATTACAAGGGTTCTTTTTTTTTTTTTCCCACAATTTACTGGGATCTGTGGATTAAGCCACAGAATATTTCAAGAAAGAGGAAGGATGGGAATCAAGAAGTGGGGCTGCTGTTTTTAATGGTAGCTGAGAGATCAGATTAAGCAGTTTAGGAAGAGCAAGCAAGCAGCCTTAAGTATGGTCAGTCTGGTGGATAAGGTCTTGATCTGTATGGAAAATTTCAAACTGAAGAAAGTTTGAAAGCCAAAGTCTTAACAGTCATTTTACAAGAGATTTTCCCGTAGATTTAAAAAAGAAAAATACATTAAATGCAAAGTAATACTTAAGCCAAACAGTGATAACAGTCCATCTGTACAGACAAGCGATTTTAATCTGTTAATGTAACCACCTTTCAGATTGCAGGCTGATCACGCATTCCATTTCAACAAAAAGATAAAAAATATTTTCAGTAACTTTAGCTCAGTATGCATAGTTTGACACAGATGTTGAGCTCTGTATGTATTATACAAAGATCATAGTAAGTGCACTTTCTTGCATTGATTTACTTCTTATGGCACAAAGGTTTTCTGTACTGCTGATGAATCACCAGAACAGAATGTTAAGTTGCTACTGTAAAACTTGAACCAGTTTATAGCAAAAATGACATAATATGCATATTTTAGTTCAACTTCAAAAGAAACTTAACAACTAAGTTTAAAATGATGGTGTAAATAGGTCACTCAAATACAAAGTAGGCATGTCAGAATGTTCTCTTCAGTTGTATTTTAAAAAAATAAGCCAAACTACTTCTCTCTTTTTTTTTTTTTTTTTGGCTTGTGCTAACCACTGCTACTGTTGCTGGATCATTTATACAATGTCAGGCTAATTCCCAAATGCTTTCAGTGAGACTAAAATTTGGACCTGAATTATAGAAATTATCTATGGAATGAGTGTATTTGTTTTCTAGTTGGAGCACTGCAGAAAGCATATCCCAGGCATGGTATTAAGTGTTTCATGAAGCCTTTAAGGTTAAAACTTCTGAAAATTTACTTTCCAAGTGAGGCTGTTAATATTCCACAGTGATAGCCTTCGTTCTAAGATATTCATGAAGAGCTTCTTCACCTGTACAAGACAGTAATAACCAGTTAGAATAGCAGCTGAAAGAGAAAAAGCCATCAGGGATGGTAACTGTATAATTAAAAATATATATAAAAAATGTTTTAGCCAACATTTGAGTCCTTGAGACACCATGGGAATCTAATGGATTTACCATTCCCTTAAGATTTACAGAACTGGTTTAATGAGAAGAGGCAAAAATCTGTTGTGTTACTCTGAAGAAAAAACAATAACACAACATAGTTTTTCCTTTGCCATGAGGCTTGGTCTGTCCAGTCTTGTAAAATCTATTTGCCAGAGAGATCCGGCTTTTATTGAAGCTGTTTTTTGTGTTTTTTTTAAATAAGGTATTTCCATACAGCCTTTCTCTGTGTTTAGATTTTGACATTTTTGAGGCATAATACGTTTCTGATGCTCTTGCAAGCTTGGAGGAATTATCTGAATTAGCATTCTGAGTGAAAGGATGGAAGATTTTGGCCAAATTTTGCTGCTTGACATCATTTTGTACTGCAGCATAATTTAACAGATACATGGGAAGAGTTGAACAGGAGGTACTGAGGAGGGAATTGTAAAGATAGGAGAGAAATTAGATCACTGTAGCTGGAGGAATGTGGGAGATGCAAGAAATGCATCTGTAGTTTTCAGGTAATGTTATTTTTTTCACTGATTTGGACTGTTGAATGAGAGAGGAGAGAACAACTTACCCAAGTCTTTTCCAAAGCCAGACTGTTTAAATCCACCAAATGGCGCTGCCACATCAGTTTTGTTGTATGTATTAATAAAAACTGTTCCAGCATCCAGCTTTTCACTGATATAGAGAGCTTTGCTTATGTCCTTTGTGAAAACTCCTGAAGCTAAGCCATACTCTGTGGAGTTTGCCCGTCGCAGCACTCCATCAACATCCCTATAAAAGAAAAAAATTGATCGAATTGTAAGGAGGTAAAATAGGTGCCAGCAAGCTTTGACCTTCAATTTGATCAAAACATCTTTTCCTGTGCTCTTCTCCAGTTAGCTCTTATAAAGACACAGTATAAGGACTACTCTGTCCGTCAACCTGCCTCATTTATGGGAATTAATTTACTTGCTTCAAGCTTGTAAAGCCTGTGTATACATTTCAGTGTTCAAGATCTACACTAAGAAATGTCAAAAGTTGGATTATGCACACCAACTTCACTCAACTACGTTGTACAACTTGGGGATCAGAAGAATTGTACAAAACAACTTGTAAAGCAGAGCTTGGCAGCATGTTATGGATCAGCTTGCTGAAATGTCAGTTAATGGACATTAAATGCTGAATCTCAGCTCTCTGTTGTGACACATCTTTTCAAGCAATGTTTGAATTGCTATTTCTATCCAATCTCAAGTCACTTAAAAATACATATATGTTTGTGAAACAATTCCTATTATTTAAAATGAAAGCTGTTAAACTGTCAGTCCACAAAATATATGGAGGGATTCTCATTAACAGGAGTAATGTGCCAGCCTTAGACAATGCACAGCACTATGAGGTCCTTTTTGTCCACTGGAAAAAAAATACACCTTTTGCTGTTGGACCAAGCTGTTGCTTTTGTATCAACTTTAGTAAAAATCTTTCATTGAAAATTGAGTCTTATTTAAGAAATGGCACTTGGGGTTTGTGTCTACTCCCTTGTTTGCTTGTAAGAGCATTTACTCTATACTGACATGGGGAAGGACACTCCATACTAGAAAAGCTCCAAATTTAGCAGGAAGAGAACCTACAGTTTCAGTCAGATCTTAGAAGATTAAAAGAACTATCCTACAAATTTCAATACACAGGGTGAAAATGAGGAGAACACACCCATTTTTGAATTTGGAGATCACCATCACAGGACCAAATGATTCTTCCTGGGCAATATACATATGGTCTTCAACATCTGTGAATACAGTGGGTTCCATGAAGAAACCTAAAAAGAGGATAAAACAGCCTTTGAGCAAAGACAAAATGCTTTGTGGCTTGTATTGTCCAGGCCATCTGTACTTGAGGTGATAGATACCTCGAGGCTTGAAAAAGAAAATACCAAGATTAATAGGAATTAATTGTGAACAGCGTTCATGTGTGTAATGGCAGAAAGAAGGTTAAAAGAATGGCCTTTCTTGATGAGAGCAGTAACATGCAGGTCATGACCAGAGCAGAAGGCCTGCATGCTACAAGCCCAGGTCACTCCTCAAGGGCAGATCCTACACTCTGGCAGCAGGAAGACAGGGTTATAGCATGTCACAGAGACTGCTGTTTTTCTTGTTACCCGACAAGAAGATAACCATAAATATCTGTATCTTGCAAACAAGAAAAGATGTGCAATGGGCACCAACTTTGCCTAAGGTTTATTGATGCTTATCTGAGTCAAAGGCTCACCTCATAACAACTGTACATTTCTAAGTGGTGTAAAAGACCCAGCTAAAAACTAGTTCACATTGTTGCCAATCAAGAACTGTCAACAGTGTAAGACATAACCGATCTTAAACATCTACATCTTCATCTTCATGAGTGAGTATATTTTAGTGAGTGGGCAAAGTCAGCTTCCAATATTTTGTGTAATTACATCTTCTTTCCTATTTAATTTTGCTACACAGCCTTCTTAGAGCTGTAAATCTCCACTTTCATTTTCTTTGGGGAGGCAGTCATATGTTTTAAAATTCTGATGAAAATGTTTCTTCTCCATTACCAATAAAGGACAGATGTCTGTAACAAAATGTTGCTTTTATGCCTTCCTGTTAAACTTGATATATGTAGTCTTCATATCAAAACAGGCTTTCGATAAAAGTGTCTAATGCAGACTCTTGCCAGACAGCTTAAGTGTTCTGTTCATCAAAGTGGATATAATTACACTTACAGCTCTCAACAATTCAAGGATGTTGCAAAAAAAGCCTCCATGCCTCATAAACAATATGAGTAAATGATTGAAAGATACTGCTACAGACGGGAATCCTGATTATTTTTCACATATTATATTTCAGCTGAATAGCATTTCTTAATACGAGACTCAAATACTCTGTCCTCAAGTATTTTCTTGAGCTTACCTTGCATTCTTTCCACAGTGTTGCTGCTTTCTATAAAGCAGCTAAAACAACCATAAAACTTTTATTTAAAATGTAAAAACTCCTAACACCTTTGAACGGCGTCATACCTGGTCTACATACTTGCTTTCCTCCATACACTAGAGTGGCTCCTTCTTTTACTCCAGTTTCACAATATTGCAGCAGCTTTTCCAGATGGGCTTTGTGATTCTGTGGGCCGTGATCTGTTGATCTATCAAGTGGGTCACCAATTTTCATCTTTTTTATTTCTTCCACCTATAGGTTACCAAACCACAATGATGTTACCTAACAAGCAGTCGTTAAAGTGACCAGTGATTCAGCATGCTTTGCTATCAGTGTTGTGAAGCTTGGCTCAAAAAAAGGATGCAGTAGGTGAATGCTCCTCCCCTTCTAAAATTAGGCTCTTTATATGGTCTTATTTGGTAAGTTCTGGTTACTTCTGAAAGCTTTTGAAGCTGTTTCCACATACTCATTCTCTTACACTATTATGAAAGCATGCAAAATGTTAGCTTTTACTAGGGGTAAATGAGTTACCACAATAAATTTCCTGGCCTTCAACTAGATGTATGAATTGTCCAACAGCTCATTCAGGTGACTATTGGATTTTTATGACCAGCTACTCTTCCAATATGCCTTTTTCAAAACTTCAGAGTAGTCTTCTGTCACACTGACTGAAGTTCAGTCATTTGTTTTCATCTTACTTTCCTAATGAAGTATCACTGAAGATGTAATATCTCCTTCAGTGTCACTTATCTGTGCATTATTGATGAAAATATTAGCCTTCAGTGCCTTCCTTTTGACACTGCAACACATTCACAAGAAGTAGCATAGCCTATGGTAAGCAATAACAAAAATAACAAGAAATGCACATCTACAGCGTTGTGCCATAGTAATACATCTGCTTGAACTTTAATTTCTAATTATCTATCTTACCACTTTCCTAACAAATTCGTCATGGATTGACTCTTCCACAAACAGCCTGCCGGCAGCAATGCAGTTTTCTCCTTTGTTGAAATATACTGCTCCCATACCCTAACCAAGGAAATAAAAAACATCTGTATTTATATTTTTATAGGTATCCTTTTGTTCATTCTCTGATTCATTTGCTGACTGCCAAGATTCAGTTTTCAATTTCCATATGTGAGTGCAGTCACTCAGACTACTGTCCTGCAAGCAAAAGCTCAAAAAAATGTGGAAAACTTATAATAATTTCTTCTTGCTTTTGCTGTCTAAGAGAATTAATGGAATTAGCACTTCTTGTAAGCATAGTGTGGGAGACCTTTGTTTGCCTCTTAGTGTGCAAACTGTATCTGCTGTCATTTTTATCAATTGGATCACCTGAGCAAGAAATAAGCTTAGATCTACAAAATTTCTCATTTGCACATTTTACTCATGTACTTTAAACATGTTATGACTCATTGGGATGATGGTCCATGTGATTGATGGTGAATTAATAAGCATTGTGTGGCAATAGGGAATTTTATCTCATTTTCAGGCTTTTCTTTTTAAAGTGTTTTTTATTTTTCTTGGCTAATAGATTTCGACAGAAATCACTTTTAATATGTTAACCTGGCTGATAAAAATTCTTCTTCATTGCATTTTCTAATGTATCCTTGGAGTACAAACCCCTATCTTTTTGGTGCTGCACAAACAATTCAATTATGCTGACACAAAGAAACATCCTGTGGAAAATGAGTAACAGATCTCATGAATCTTCATGCAAGGTCTTCCTGCTGCAGTTTTTGATAAGTCAAGAGGAGTACTGCAATACTGTGAGCAGGTATCACCAAGACTTTGAATATATTTTACTTCAAACTAGTTACCATTTTCACAGCTTTGTCAAGTTCGCAGTCATTGAATATGATCAGAGGTGATTTACCACCAAGTTCAAGAGAAACTTTCTTCAGATTATTGGCTGCACTGGAAAACAAAGTACAAAAAAAGACCTTTTAAACAGCTTATTTCACCTTTTTCCTTTCAATCATATCTAGTGAAAATGTGCAGTATAAACATCTAGTTTCCAACAGTGACAGATAAATGTAAACAAGAATATGTAGGTATGCTTTTCTATTATGGCTGCATGAAAGATATTGCTAATAAGATACTTAAGAACTGGATTAAGCAGCATTTATTAATGAATCTTATGCTAAGAGTACCTCTTTATGATCTCTTTACCAGTTGGTGTAGAACCAGTGAAGCCAACTTTGCGAACATCTGGATGTTTAGATAAGTGCTGTCCCACTAAGCCACCTGGGATGAGGAAAACAGCTTAACTGGACAGTACATGTGCAATTTTTACTACTCCAGCAACAGCACTGTACACAGAAAAAGCTATGTCAATCAAGTAAAACATTATATTCTTGTTGATATTTACAGCTTTATTCGTAGGATTATTAAGATCTTATGTTAGTTAACTTAAACCACATCAATGAATCCAAATTCTCCCATCTCTCTCTTCTGAAGAATTTCTTTCCTAACATTCCACTGCAGGTGGAATCATAAATGGTACCTGCTCCATACAGTTACTTTGTAATTCTACTTTTTCAGGGGAAAGATGAAAATGATGACATTAGTTAATGTGGTCTGAACCACAGCTAATTTATAGTGATCAAGAAGCATCTTACAAGCCTGCTCTAGGTCTCAGTCACGTTTAAATACTTCCAAGTGATTATAAGATTAGGAGAAAAAAAAGACTTATATGCAAGTGCAATTTTTTTGTCTGTAATACGTTCTTTTTTTCAGAGTTTTCATGTTATTTGTGTGAGCTTGGAAAAGGTGTAGGCTGACAGCTCATACCACTAGCTAGAGCCAGGTGACACAGAAATTTCCAGTTCTGTTCAGGAAACACATGAAATTGCTGTATGACATAGATGCAAGCCTACTACCTATGAAGATAAATGAACTTATGTAACAGGTCTTCAAAGGTACAACACTAGTACACCAGCTTTAATACGACCTACTCTTCCTAGAAAAATGATTTGTTGAAGTTTTACCTGAACCAGGCAGTATATTTATAACACCCTTAGGAAATCCAGCTTTAGCTGATAGTTCTGCAAACTTCAAGGCAGTCAGAGGTGTGACCTAAGTAGAAACACTTAGGTTAAGTCTCCCATTATAGTTAAATCCATGGTGATAACTCTTATACCTCAGTACTTCTTAACTTTGATACAATATCCATCTTCTTCCTCACAGTACTGACAAATTAAAAATGGCATTTCTTGCAGAAAAGAATTGTAAGAATACCATTAGAGCAGAATTTAAGATAATCCATACCTGGTATGATCACAGCAATTTATATTGTTATACCTCCACTTTAAATACAGGACAGATCAAGCTATGGATGAAATCTGCTAGGTGTCTCAGCTATTCTGTCTGAACCAAGTGCCTGAGCCCTTTGAACGTTCCTTTTCGCTTTTACCTGAGCTGGCTTAAGAACCAGTGTGTTGCCTGCAGCCAAGCATGCTGCACTCTTCCATGCAAGCATCATCAGTGGGTAATTCCAAGGGATAATGATTGCACAGACACTTAGGATAGGGAAAAACAGGGAGAAATTAGATTTTTGAATGCAGCCTTTGAATGACTTTTCATATGCCCAGGCTGTCAGTAAGAAAAAAATGATAATTACCCTACTGGCTCTTTCTTGGTGAATGTTAGATTATGGTTTGGCCGGGCATGGTTAATTGGAATTGTAGCACCCTGGAAAAGAATAAGACAGATTAATACTGCTACCATTTAACCACTTATTTATAAAAAATACAATTGCCATTTTAGTATGTTTTGAAAAGCCACACAGCAGTCTTCTAAACCAGAAGCATTTGTGCAATTTATATTATCATGTAAAGAGGAAGATGTTTCTACTGTACAATTTCCTGCTAAGAGTACAGTAACCAACTCCCAGTTTTCAATTGGGTAACATGAAAGTATGGATAACAAAACTATGAAAGAACATAAAGTGAGGAACAAATGGAGGAAAGGAAGCTGACTGATATTCTTGGTTGTGCATCTTAAAGGAACTTCAGAAAGTGTTGCTGAACTTGTGCCACTTGCTGTGGTACCAAACAAGCACACCTGCCTTGATCAGGACATAATACATAGCATGAATGTTTGCACATAGCAGCATGACTGTAACACAGCGATTCTGCTCCATGAATAATCAAGAACTGACAAAGAATACATCTCAACTAATTTCTTAGATATTTGGAGTCAGATCCATATTCTCAAATTGGAAGTAGAATGTACTTTCTGTATTGTCTGGAAGACCCACTTTAGGTAAAATTCTACTTTTACTTTATTTTTTGATTTCTTGATTGTTCTTTCTAACAGTGCTTTTTGACACTGTGTCAGCAAAAAGAAAAAAATATGTGTAGAGAAGCACTACTATCAATCATTTCCTCTGTACATTCACTTGCCTGAATTTTGTCACACCATCCAGCAAAGTATCTGAATGTTTGTACAGACATTCCAATGTGGGTCTTCAAAGCTAAAGTGTAGACAGCTCCTGAATCGATAGACTCTATAGTTGCTAACTCTTCTTGATGTTCTTCCATTAGGTCTGCAAGCCTGTAATCAAACCATTACAAATGCACATCAGAGAGAAGGACCTCTAACCACTGAGAGTGTATAACCGTATTTTGCATGGCAAAAACCTATAATTAAAATAGCATGGACAACTGACATAGAGCTAGATGATTCAAAGGAACACTGATGTCCAAAGATACAGATCCTAATGCAATGCAAATTGAATTTTATATGCCTTACCACATTTAAAAATCTGGGCAAGTCTCTTTTTAGGAGTCAAGTTCTCCGTCCGTTACGCTTTGTGAAGCACGTCAGTGAGGTGTCTGTCAAAGTGTTTGTGATAAAAATTGTTAAGAGTAGCTACAGGAGTGTCTTTTCACCATCCCCTGCTTGGCAGAAAGGTAATGTTTGCATGAATGGATTTTTACAACCAGGTCCTAAGTCTCTTAGATAGAAATGAAACACGTATCAAGGTTTTCCTTAAGCTTCTGTGTTTTGTTACTCAAATGTCTAATCTCAAGCGATTTTAAGAGGTTAATTAGGTGCATTTTAGATCCCATAAAACTTATTTAAAACTGGGTTTGGAAACTATTTTTTCCACTACATCTGTTCTGCTCATTTAAAACATTTGCACAGATGTGGGAAAATGCTCTTTAATACCTGTTTTAACTGCATCAAGAAGTTAATGGCCAGGGCATCAGCATCAGTGTGCAAAAGGATAAATACGACATGTCAAGCACAGAGGAGAAAGTTTCACTTAGTGCATGCCTAATATCTTCTATAAATGACTCCTTAAGACAAAGTTGCAGAGCTAAGGGTTTCAGACTACAGATCTCTCCAGCTGGCACTCAAAAAGTCTAGTTTGAACACAGGCCAGTGGGAAAAGGGCTCTTGTTTGATTTAAGGTGGACTCTGACAGAGGGAGTATGAATATCCATCTTCTTGAGAAAATATGCAACAATTCTTCAGAGGAATAAAACAATATGATTTAAAAAAAAATAGAGCATGCAAGCCACCCTTTACATACTTGTACAAGAGACGCCCTCTTTCCCTTGCATTCATTCTTCCCCATTCACCATTTTCAAATGCCTCTTTTGCTGCTGCCACTGCTTTGTCAACGTCAGCCAAGGAAGCAGAAGATACACTGGCAATTACCTGTCACCAGGTAGCAATGCATTAGCTCACATAGAAAGGCTAGATGCAGAGTGTTACTCTTAACTAGGTATAAGCAAATAATTAATGTAATAGTAACTAATCTAATCACATAGAGATTAATATAATAATATAATAAATCATATCATTTAGCTAGTCAGCTGTCATGAGTGAGAGATATGCAAGAAGCTGAGACAGCTGATGGTGGCAGAATTTGGAAGACAATGTAGGGACTCTTGACTCCTACATCCTTCTTCACAGCAAGGCACATCACCCCACTGGAAGTCACCTTTTCTTTCTCTATGTATGATCAACATGGTATTACAAACGCTGAAGGTCTTTATATGTGATATTATGATCTAATATTCAAACCTGGTAAAACGAGTCTTGAATGTTTCATTTCTTAGAAGCTGAGTTTCTGTTACCATGGCATATACACAGTATTTTATGATGACTGTAATCTATACAAATATACACTGTAAATACTAACACAAAATTGCTATGATTTTTATTCCATTCCATAATGAGGTACAGACAAGTGTCAGATTCTGGCTTCTGATGACAGTGAAATTTGTGCTAGTGATTCTAGCAAAATCAGTTACTCCAGAAATAAAAGGCATATATGGGCATCAGAATGAGTTCTATTAATAATTCTGAGTTGTTCAACCAAGATTTAGTGCTTTTGAGAGAAAAAAGTGGAATTTTCCTGTTCAAAAGTCATTTTTCTAACTGTGAATTTAATAGGATATTTTAAAGTCACATTCACCCTAAGACAGATATGTAATGAAGTAAAAGCTGAAGTTTATGACTAACAGGAAACATACAATATTGTCAAAGAAATATCTCTTTAGCAACTAAAAATTAGCAATTTTTGTTTGCAAAGCTAAACAGGAATGAGAACAGAATAAATCATACAGCTGTATGGAGATTAACATACTAGCTGAAGTTGAATTGCACTATTTTTAACGTGCAACTTGACTGAAATACAAAAAATGTACAATATATACAGTGAGAATTAAGTTTAAAATCATTTTGAGAGGTTGTTTAATGTATGGTTTTGAACTTGGTGGTATGTGGTGCTTTAGATTTTTTTGTAGGCAAAGGAATTGAAATAAACTGAAATTGAGGGTTGGACTAAATGATCCAGAAGTCCCTTCCAACCCTTACAATTCTGTGACTCTGTGATTGTATTTAAAAATTACTTACTGATCCATCCGCTGGGTTTATGGTTTCGAATGTTTTTCCATCATCAGCAGAGATAAACTGACCATTAATGAAACACTGGTGTGGCATATTCACAGTCATGTTGTTCACATGTTTTGAAATCTAAGAGCAAATAAATAAGAAGTTAATTTACCTTTTTAACAATTAAGGTTTTAATGTAGCTTAACAGGGTTACATACGTATACATATATAGATACGTATAGTCAACATTCAGTTGAATTTTAGGATGTATAACATTCTCCATTAACAGCACTACCCACACTCTGAGATAGTTAAGCTGATTTCTGTATTTTTTCTCATCAAATCTCTATAGTTAAACAAATACTAAACCCTGGTTAAGGCTGGTCCCAGTGGAATTCAAACAAATGTGTAACTTCCAAAGTCAAGAAATTCTGACTTGCTTAATCACTTCACAGAACACACAGTCTTCCCTTTTCTTAGGAGCAAATGTGGCACATTTTGCCTCAGGACAGAAGGTCTGGAACCACTTCGATTGAGGAACTCTGGTAGGATAGTGCAGGGGAGGTAGGAATATTTACCCATGTACAAGCTACTCTATTCTTGATCTTGCAGTTTCTAGAACACTGTAGAAGACATTTATATATATATATTTCCACTCCAAAATGCCAATATATGGAACTTGAAAAAAAATTACGAAGAAAAGTTTGCATAGTCAAATACTTGACTCTCCCATTGCATCAAGCAATCTAGGAAAATGCAGTGTCTATTTCCACACCACCATCCCCAAAATAATAAATAAAGAATAACTAAAGAAGGGAAAATAAAAGGTCTTACGTAATCAATGACCAACCCTTCCTCTTCGTTCTCTCCTCTGAGTTTTCTGACAGCCATTTGAATAAAGTCTGCAAACTTAGTGGCCATATACACATCTTCATTCCGAAGCTGAATCTCGCTGTATTTCTGTTTGATCTCTTCTAGCATTCTGAGGATTTTAAAGAAAGAATAAGTTAAATTACAAACAGAAGTATTATTCAGATAAGCAAAATAGGAGAAGGTGGAAAGAGGTCGAAACTGGGCACCATTTTTCTATGCATTCAAATACACACGTGTCTGCTTCTCTGAGAATACTTTCTGATAAACTTCTGTCAATAAATGATTAATAGCATATATTGATTGACAAAACTGCATATGAGATGACCCCAGCCCATACACGGAAGCAGTTCAGACCTCTATGAGACTGGTATTCAATAAGGAGAATAATCCATTAATCAAAATAAAATATATACTAAAAAAAATGAAATGCTAAACTTAGATTATGGCTCGGGATATCTAACTTGGAAAAATACATTAATTGAGGTGACTCTGCACTCTGCGCAGTTGTATGCATGGGTTGAACTATTTATGTGAAGGGCTCCTCTTTCCCTATGGGAGTCCTTTGCTCAGTTTCTGAATCAGCCTCCTTGAGATACCTATCACTGCATGCAGACAGGTTTGGGCACCACCATGCTTCCCCACAAGGCTGCTGAGAACTTCACTTGAATAGAAAGATCAGTAACTCCGAATTTTGGGAACAGAACCCCATTACATTTTCAAAGGTAGAAAAATCAACCGTTAAAGAGTACTGGAAAATGCTGGAAATTTTTTCTTTCTAAATGCTATCCACCCTGACTTAAAAGCACCATGACAACACTGTTCTCATTAACTTTTGCTTCGAAATGTCCTTGTTTTGAGTAGTTGTTTACCTAACAACGTGCATAGAGGATGCTCCAGATTTGAAGAAGTCTGTGGTATCTTCAATTACAGCAACACTGCTCAAAATTCCTTTCCAGATAGCCTAATAATATATAAAAATTATGGAAGCAATAATGAACAATCCTTTAATTGCCAGAAGCATTTATCAAATTTTAGCATTTATCTGTATTTTTTAAGATATCCATGCCTACAAATGTATTATTTCAGAGGATCCTAAAACAGAAAACTATCTTAAGAGGATCTGGAAATGTAGGCCCCACATTAGCCAATAACATCATCAGCATAACTATATCAAAAAAGATTATTTTACCCATGATAATTTCACTTCATCAGGCAAGGAACCTAAATGGAACAATGTTAAAAATTTACAGGCCCACTTTTAAGGTTTTTACTAGCAATATTAACACTATTAACAATAACTTCTCAATGAATTATGGAATATGCTGTCAGCAAAGGTAGGAGTAGCCTGGAGAACTTAGTGACTGGATGTATGGAATTTCTGGCAAAGCTGAGTAGTGGTATAACCTGTATGCTTTCAAAGGACGTCCTTGCTAACATACAAGCTGAAATAACTGGCAGAATGATACATCGATCAAGTATAATTAGGTCTCAGAGTTAGCAGTTCATGCCTTGAACTAAAGAGTTTATATTTTTTTTAGCTATTGCCTCAGTCAGTCAATAGCTCCAGGCAGCATTACAGTTCCTGGCAAGAAGGTTGAAGGTAATCTTGGAGCAGCAGCTTAAAACATTAGTACATCAAGCTGCCTGGCTTGTGCCAGAAGTTATCGACTGTAGCAGAGTCAGCAGAAGGGAAGACACCTATGATTCAATTGCTCTGGCAGAAAACCTAAATAAATGACTGATATGGTTCGCAGTTAAGCATATGACATTCATTACCAAGGGGCAGATTACAAAAGAGAGCAGCAAGGTGCCTCTCTGGCCATGGCAACTTTTGCTCCAGCTGCCCTATCTGTGCAACCCTCTACCAGCTAGCTCCCCAATATCCAACCAAAGCAGTTTATTGAATTACCTTAATATCTTCTGCCATCTTTTTCTCCTCTTCTGTAAGTTCCAGGGTAGTTGTTTCATCAGCAGAGAAGTACTTAGAAGCAGGGATCATTTTTCCATCCTCAAACTGCAGATTTCTCACTAATACCTGAAAATTGAGGGGATATGATTTTTTATGCACCAATATGATGGCAAAAAGCAAAATGCGTGGCTCGTAGGAAAGTCGGTATGGTATATATAATATAAAACAGGCTGTTACTTGTCATTCAGATTATCCTCTATACTAATACATTTTAATCCATATTGAAAATGAATGTATTGAATGTGAAGCAAAACATGGATATCTTCCCTATAAGATGGCAGTGGATTGGTAAATACTGAACAAGTCAGCTACCATTTGTAGCTGGATTTGTACAGCCTGAGAATTCCACACTACCTGCACTTCTTGCTAGTTTACCCCACCCATGCTCATGTTTGTCAGACTGAGCACTTACCATCTTTCCATCATTACCAAAAATGACTAGACCATTCTTGGTTACAAGTCCAGGTCTTGAAGCACCTTTTAATGACAGCTCTTGTCCAGCAGGCACTGAAGCCTCAAGTAACGATGAGCCATAAAAAGTAACCATCTAAAAGTAAATGAAATTAAAAGTACGTAAACACACTTAAAAACCTAATAATTAAGTGACCTTGTTTGGAAACTTTAATACAATATGAAGCAATAAAATGTAAGTAACTACACATGGAAGCCCAGTTACAATGTAATTTCTGTGTCTTTACAACCCAGGACATGTAAAACTTTGCAAGCTGCCTAAACCTGCAAAGCTGCTTAGATTTAACATTATGCATGACTAAACCAGAGCAAAAAGGGAAGCAACTTTTGTCAGTATGTGTACAAAGCGAGAGAACAGCAGAAGCCTGACTGTATGTGCTTTTGAGTCCTGATCTGCCTCCAGGCTGGCACTGCTGAACAGTGAGTGCCTCTCATTTGGTCTCTTCCATTCTTTCTGGTCTTTCAAAGCATCACCAGTCCCTAGACACCAGAGCAGAACCAGGCTTTTGGAGCAACTTACACACATCTGGCTAATTTTTAGCTTTCCTAAGAGAAAACAGCCACAAATGGGGTGTGGAATTTACAGAGCATACCTGGTCATCTATTGTTGTCCATGCTCCAGGTACTTTATCATGCCCCCGGATCCAGTTGTGTAAAGCTGCTGCAGGTTGATCCCAGGAGATCTAGGAAATCAAGACATACCAGCTAATTCTTCTCTCTTTAGTTACAAATCAAATTACTAATGCTTACCACTTTACAAATTTTTCCCTCACTTTCTTTTAGCTGCTAAGTACAAAGAAAGGATCTGATTTAATATAGGAAGATCAGTGATCTCTATGTGGCTAATTATCAAAGACCAATCAAATGGGATGTTCTTCCTATTGTGTGGGATGATCTTAAAACTTCTCTGCTCTGTGCAGCCTTAATCTGTCCACAGATTCTCCTTCTCATACTGATACATTGAAAATATAACTATTATTAGTAGGTATTTATTCATTCATAAATAATATTATGATTAACAAATATAATAAGCACAGTGTAAATGTAAATAGTGTCTGTTTGCTTTTCCTAACATCCAACCCGTTTCTGGCAAAGAATACAGCATAGACTCTTGGTAAACAAATTAGGACAGTTATCTCCATTCAGTGCTGTCTTTGAAAGTATGGTAAGATAAGAACCCACGGAAGGCATGGCTGCCATCTAACTATGTGCAGATGATCCCAAGTAGATCATCAAGTTTCCAAATGTATGTAACTGCTGGCTGGCAGTCTAAACTTAACCTGGGTCTTCAAGGAGTTATCCCAGAAATATGAGGTGAGGAAACAACTGAGTTAAAGCCTATCTTCATTTCATGTCACTGCTATTGCAATCTGAATTAGCAACACTTTTTCTAGGGATAGGCACATATCACACTGTTATTCAACACTACCTCTGCATTTTCCTTTTTCTGGATCCCTTCGTATGTTGCCCCTTCTTCTGTCTGAGGTATACGAGGTGCCTTACCATCAGCAATTAGCTGTACAGCTTCCACCTGAGTAAAAAGGAACAGATTTAACATTAGCTTGGCTCTCCTTTTGCCTTCAGTCATGCCTGTGGCTGACAGATGAAAATTCTTCCAAAAGGGAAACGGTTTATTTCTAAAACCCAGATTTTCCAAAGACTAGGGAACCAAAGTGGCACTGGTTAATGTATATATCTTCTTTAAATAAAATTATTTGACAAAAGAAATAGCCTCAGAATATGATGGGTGCACCTAGTCACCACACACACAGCAGCTTTTTTAAATTTAAATTAAGCAGAACCGAAGTTTAACTAAGGACAGAATGTGGACCACATGTTTGCATTCACCTTTTTCCTTTTTCTTTCTGCAAAAGAAGTTATTTCTCTCTTGAAGACACTCAAGACAAATCTGACCTCTTGCCTTCTGCAGAAACAGGATATGCTCTGCCCACTGTCAGCAGCAAATATTCTAAGGCCACCTCCTCAGCTGTCGTGAAGCAACAGAGCTCCTCTGAAGTTTAAAATTCATCTGAACACCACAATATCTCTTCCCAATGTATAAATCTTCTCTACAATTCCTTTTTTTTCCTTTTCAAACTCTAGCAGATGATATTCTTTTTCTTTTAAAATGTTGCTATTTAGTACAGGTAAACATACCATAGCCTTTACTCCTTCTGGGAAGAGAAACCGGTTATACAGATCATCCACAGTATCATTTTGGCCAACATCACATTCTCGCTGCAGAAGTATTGGTCCAGTGTCCAAACCATCATCAGCCCAAAAAACTGTAAGTCCTGCTTTCTTATCTCCATGAATTAAAGTCCTGGAGGTAAAAGATGCCGTACAGTAAATAGAGAAAACGTAAAAGCAGTCAGGGCTATCCATCCACATGTTACACATTCACTTTATGTAGATAGAAAAGAAGATCCCAACTGTTTTTATCACCAGTTTCATAGTCAAGTACCCAGAGCTTTGATATTGTATATGTATTTTCATAAAGTGACATGAGAAAGGCTGCAGCTGAACCCAGAGGGCCCATCACAGTCATTGTGCTATTTATTTTAAAATGTATCATCAGTGGCTTACATGTATAGAGCAAAAAGTGTGCAATAGCTGTGCATGTTTGAAAGATGGAAGAATCTAGACAGCCTAAATAATTCCTTTTTATTGTAATTAACCAAGCTTCACAGCTTATCTGTAGGTCAGCAAGGGAAGCACAGTTGTCACACAGCTGAAGAAGAGCTAAACCAACCGTGGAAAATAATGTACAATTAACAGAATACAAAAAAAAAAAAAAAAAGATTTTTCTGAGGCATTTCTACTTCCTTCATGTTCTAGGATCTTCCCCATGGACTATTTTCTGAATAACAACTAAGATTTTACTGCTTACATATAGTCAGCTTTTTTCCCTTTATGTATCATTACCTTATGTTTTTAATTTTGAATTTTACCTCCTGTCTTCTGAATCTCAATTTTTTGTAGTAACACCTTAAGCTCCTTCACCGGGAATACCAGTATAAGTTTCCTGCTACAGCATTCTTTTTGTTTGGCACCTTTTTATATCAAACACCTATATCACTCTACATACCTCCCACCTTTATCACATTTGAGAAAATGGTTGTTATTCAACTTTGTGCCTTAAAAGCTGCTCCTTTGTACCTTTTACATCTACTTTGCCAGATTTTGTGCTCTTTCTAATTTTACTTATTTGGACTGTCTGAAGGATTTCCTTGCATCTCTAATGGTCTCCTTTGCTCTCTGTTCAAGTACTCTTTTCAAGTAATTCAGCTTAACATTATTTTCCATTGTGGGCCATTATTCAAAAACCAAAATATGCTTTTGCTTTGAATTTACAGTACTGAATCTTTAGATAATCATCATGATGCCTGCAAGATTCTCTTTGGTTTTTGCTTTTTTTAATTATTTTTATTTTACATTTAAACAATTCCTTTTTTTAATTTAAGCATTATGATAAAGACAATTCTTTTGGCATACATCTGAGTCCACTGTGGTCATAAACTGCAGTTTAGTTCTATCATAATAACATTTTCATTCTTCCACCTCTTTCTTTCCCTTCTGTGAAATCTCAAACCATGCATGAAGCCCTGCTGTTACAGTCAACTACGGTTTGAGGGGGGCTAGCTGCAATGGTACTATTCTGCCTACAGAAAACTATACATTGCTGATGTAGCTATGTGAGTAAAATATACAAATGTACAGACCACATCACTGATCTTTCAAGAATAACAGCTGCACTTGCAGTGGAAATAATGTTGAGTCTTTGGTATGAAGTGCAGTTCATGATCCAAATACTCAGCTGCTTCAGAGAAGCTATTCCATAGCAGTTGCAAGTCAAGAGAACTGTGTCAGTGTTTACATGAATAACGGATCTGGCCCAACGTCCTAACAGCACATGCCTTTGGTTTTGATGAACAACATGCAAAAGCTTACCAGTTGATTGCAGAAGCTCCTCGGTGGCGTGGTAAGATGGATGGATGGTAAATAATTGAGCCGTGTTTTGGGCAGTCAATTATATCCATTGGGATGAACTGTGTGCAGAATGGAAGGACATTTAGCTCTGCTCCAACCGATTTGTAAGCTGCAACTACTTCCTGGATAGGCTTGCCTTTAGCTCTCCATCTGGGAAACTTAAAAACAGGAGTGCCGTCCTTCTCTGCTGCCAGTGCTGAGAGACAAAAAATATTTTTTTCTTTAATTCACATTTAGTGTTAAAAATTCAAAGTGAAATGAGTTGTTGTATGACAACAGAAACAGATCATTAAATACATTACAGATAGCCCTTTGTACTGTTCTATATGCTGTTTCAATAAAACTTTATGCTTGGATAAATTTGATTAATTATGTCATTGATTCTCATTCCTATAGCTTGTGTCATTCTCAACTTTAATTTCATTCTGATGGCCTGGGTAATAAGAATGATGAATGCCACTGAATATTAAATAATGGCACTTCATTTCTCATCTGGCCATTACACTTGCTCACAACTGGTTTAGCAGAGCGTAATTTTACATTTCATATTTGTATGTGATTACAAATACGTGCTTGTGTCAGCAGCAATTTGCCATGTGCCTCAAATAATTACACATGCTAGCAGCCTTCAGTCATTTCTTCAATACTCTGTTTACTGATACAGCTACACCAAGAATTTGGCTCAGGGGTTAGAAAAGGCAACTGCATTATTGCAGACAGAACCTTCAGATGTTTGATAAACTCCACCGTACGTCTGCTTAACAGACCATCACAGAGAAGACAGTAAAGTCAAACTCTACAGCTGTTGAGCTGGATCTGTAATAGGAAGAAAAGGGAATATAAAAAATTTACCTAATTTAAATTCTATTTCTAATCACTTTTTGTATTTCCTTCCTCTTTTTTCATTTCTTCAATTGAATTTTGAGTTTGACCTGAAACATCATTAGCCTATTAGCTTAAGTTAATAAATACTTATGGAAACATCATTCCATACAGTGCCTTGGAAGTTAGCATGCACTGGAATTGCTTTTAGAAATAAAAATCACAGCTGACTGAGGATATAGAAACATGAGAGAATTTCACTTGTGACTTTAGTTGTTTGGTTTTAGTTGTTTTTAGCTGTCATCAGAAAGTAAAAAACAAGAAAGTTTATGGAAAACAACAAACATTCTGCAGCTCAATTAACACAATCATGATGGAAATCAGTAGAAGATTTGCTGAGTTTAATCTGCTGCTATTATAACTGCATAAGGTTTGTATAATGCAACCAACTATTATGATATGCTTCTAGAGCTGTATGGTCACATTGTCTTTTTCTAAACTAACAGGTATCTCCTATAATTTTTCCAATGTATGATAAATTCTTTTAATGAGGTTACAGAATGCAACAAACTTGAGAGCCATCTGTGAGTGCCACAGCCCAAGTAAAAAAAAATCTATGCATGATTCTTCCCTCATTCTGGAAAAAAACATGTCAAGACCGAACAGAAAAAAAAAAAGGAGAGACATTTGAGACAGTTCACAGAATGTAGTTTTAATTTCTCTTAATCCATAAAGGTAAGTTCTTTTTGGGGACTTGTTAATCCTATTAACTCACCATTTTTGTGGCACTGAAAAATAAAAGAAAGTTACAATTCAGATAATGACATCAAAGCATCTTCTTCACCATGCTATGTTTCACTGTATGCGTTCAGTTTTGAATACCTCTACAGCAACTGCTTAGAAAGTTCACAAAATCTTGGCAATGTAAAAAGGAAGAGCAAAGCCTCCTCTACTCCTTCCAAGGAGCCTTCCTTAGTCGAAATGGAAGAGAAATAGGCTCTGCAGGTACACTGCTGCATACAAGCTAGTCAGAAAGGGCAGAAAGCCAAGGATATACAGTCTTGGCCCCAAGCCTCGAGTGTCCCAGACAGGACCATGGAACAGGTGACAGACATTTGTGCTTGAGTGCAGGCTCAGCAGCTATTAGCTAATACATCCTGTTAAGTCAGGATCTAATCAAGACTATAGAACTGTTCCTCAAACCTTCTTTTATATATTTTGATTATTATCAAAATACTTATCTACTTCAGGATGGTACCTGTAGGTGTACATTCAAATAAGGTACTCAGATTTTATTTTATTTTTTAAATACCATAGCATATGGTCCTGCATACGTAGAAACAATTTTTAAATACTCATTAGTTAACAAGGTTAAACCAGTTCTGGGACTTGTGTTTTCATTTAAGCACAGCTCTTGCACTGAACCCAATGTACCAAAGACAATATATGCAAGTCACTCCCCCATAGACACCTTCTCACGGCCAGGCAAATTTGTTTTGTATGCCTGTAATGTCAGCATTTAGATTAAGTACACTTACCCAAAGGATCAGCTTGTCCATTCTTGTCAGGCACTGTGAAAACTCCTACAACTTTATGGCCCTCATTCTTCAGCTTGTTATAAACTTCTTGTCCAAAAATACTTTGACCTATAAGGGCTAGCCTTAGCTTATTCTGGTATGCCTGATCAAAAGAATTAAAACACACCATGTTATAGGATGTAAAGTATTTATGCTGCTGCTTATGTTTCTCTTTTGCTCTTTCAGCATTATTTTTGATTTAAAGTGGAATAATCTCTCTTCATTAGAAGAAAAAGCAAATCAGATAAGCAATAGGCAAGGTGTAGTTCACAGAGACCACGCTGAGCACAAAGTATCATCAGATACTGCATTGATGTATAGTGGCTTACCATAATTTTCATTAGACAGACTCACTGCTTGCTACAAGAGGTATAACAGGCTCCATTATCTTATTCCTAGCCATAAGATACAACATGAGATGAAACAATATTTTTGAAACAATTACATAAAATATTTTATCTTGGCATAACTTCAGTGCCCTCTAAATCCCTATAATTCAGTAGTGGCATATCATTTGTGGTAAATGTGGATACACAGAGAACTCAACACTGCATTAATCCTACCAAGTTAAAGGTAGCGATCATTCATTTGATCCTCCTACAAGGGAACATCACTAGATACGCAGTGTCCTCACTGTCTGAATATTTAACCACTGGTATTTGTGCTCTATGTCGACACGCGTTGTTCTTCTCCTTCCTCTCCTCCCTCTTTCATGAAGGCTGGAACATGAGGATACCTTGACAAAGTGGGTTATTGACTTGGATACTAAATGGTCAGGACTGCCTATCTGATCCTGCAAAACAAGTTATTCAAAACTACAGTCCATTTCATCGCAATTCATTTCACAGTTGAAATATTATGGATAAATCTTGCTGTTTTCAAGCTGTTTCAGTTCTGCAGATGGCCTCAGAGAAAGGGCATTATAAAACAGAAGGTTCTGTGACAGGAACATTGAAGTGAGCTTGTTATTTTATGCATACCATTTTTATATGAAGTAGTAGGCAATAACTAATTGTACAAAGGCAGCATTTTCCATCTGAATGAAGCTGCATAGCCAGACTTCCCTGTATTACAGCATTAGTCAGCATGTTTGAAATTGGAGTAGTAATAAATAATTGCTAAGGTGAACATAACTTGGGATGTTGCAAAATTAGATTTTTATGGCTGGACGGTAGAAATCCTTAGTGAGGGAAGTGATGCTGGTGTTCCTAACCAATGCTGCACTGCTGGTAGTAATGCCCAAAATACATTCACAATTTTGATTACATTAGTGAAGACAAGTCCCTCTTCTGAATTACAAAGGACACAAGTTAACCTTGCAATTTTTATCAAGCAAGGCACAGCGGATGCAAGTAGATTGTATAACCAACGCTCTATGACTGATATTTTTACTTTTACAGCAAAAGCACTGCTGCCTTACAAAATCAGTCATGAGACTTTCCTAATTGTATAATTATCTTAAGTATACCAGGCAATATGGGGAAAGATAAAATGTGCTGACTCACTGAACATGTCTGGAATGGTAGGAAATGCTCTGATCCCTAAGCTAATTTACAACGGGAGACCAACCAGTACAACAAAGAAATACTAAAGATAGTCCAGATATGAGTTACTTCTTTCATCCTTCTGTTAACATCTCTCAGTAAGAACACAAAACTGGAAGAGCTCTACTTAGTTAAAATCCAGTCCTCTGCCATCACAGGAGGCTGTGTAATACAATTGCTTTTACAGATTTATCCAACATCCATTCTAAATTACTTTTGAAGTACTTACTGCTGTACTCTACTGTTCTTTTGATACTTGGCTATCTTCTTGAAATTTACAGTACATATTTACCATCACTTTAAGAGCTACTTTCTTTCCACTTATTCACTAAGTGTTACATGTACCACATGTAATCCATATTCCTAAACTTAATTCTTACTTCATGTTTCCCTGTGAAGAAGTCTGACTACCATATTACATGGAACTGTATACCAGTCCCAGTTCCAACTCATGAGCTGCGATAAATCAACATCTTCTCACTATGTTAAGTTATATTTGCTTAATTCATGTTATTGTGGAGCTAAGTCAACAAATGGTGAGAACTAAAGAGAGAACATAGTCCCTGAAGGACTGAGGAGGTAGGACTGTAGATGGGCTCAGAAAGTTCCATTTCTTAGCAGCATAGCAGAAAAGGATCAGCCTGGCCCAAACCTTTAAAGGTTCAATTCTGCTGTCTCAAGTGCACAGAAAGTTACTCAGCTGGAGATCGAATTCAATTGCAGGATGGGTCTCGCAATTAAGCTATCACCAGTGATTCTTCAGTTACTTCTCCAATTAATGGTATGCGTACATTGTGTGATTGTCATTAATATCTGGCTTAGATGTGGCAATTTGCTTGTCTCACCTTGTGAAGACTGCAAAGAGCTGTGTTTGAGTAGCAGCCATGACCAGGCACATGGGTTAAAATCAGGGATCAGTCAAGGACATCCAGTGTTTGGGGTCTACTACAGGCCGCCTGATCAGGGGGAGCATGCTCACAAGGCCTTCTTGCTTCAACTGTGGGGCTGTTGTGCTCATAAGCTCTTGTCCTGATAGGGGATTTCAACCACCTGGATATCTGCTGGCATAGCGGCACGGAGGGTGGCAGACAATCCAGGAGATTCCTGCAGTCTGTTAAGGATAACTTACTGGTCCAGGTACACAGAGGACTGACCCGAGGTGAAGCCTTACTGGACCTGGTGCTCACCAATGCAGAAAGCATTACAGAGATTAAGACTGGAGGCAGCCTGTGTTGTAGTGATCATGTCCTGGTGAAGTCTGTGATCTGGAGGAATGCAGGCCAGGCAAAAAGTAGAGTCAGGACCCTGAAATTCAGGAGAGCAAAATTCCAGCTAGTCAAGGAACTGCTGGATGGTATCTCCTGGGAAACTCTCCTTGACAGCATAGGAACAGAAGAGAGCTGGCAGCTTTTAAGGACAACCTTCTCTTAGCACAAGAGCTCTCCATCCCCCAGCAGAAGAAATCGAGCAGAGGAGGCAGGTGGCTGGCATGGCTGGGCAAGGATCTGCAGCTTAAACTGAGGGAAAAAGAGAGAGATGTACAGGAAGTGCAAGCAATGTTGTGCAGCTTGGAAAGAATACAGGGATGTTGTCCACATGTGTAGAGATAGGATCAGGAAAGTGAAGGCACAGATGGAGCTGAACTTGGCAATGGATGTGGAAAATAACAAGAAGGGGTTCTACAGGTACATAGACATAAGAGGAGACAGACCAAGGAGAGTGTGCCACCTGATAAATGAGATCAGAGAACTGGCTTCCTCAAACATGTAAAAAGCTGAGGTGCTCACTAAGTGCTTTGCCTCAGTTTCCACTCGCAGCCAGGCTCCACGTGTCTGCTAGGACCCTGAATCTTTAGGCGTGGGTGAGAGGTGCGGGATCAGTACTACAGTAACAGTGGAAGAAGTCCAAGACCTCCTTATGAAACTGAATGTATGCAAGTCCATGGGGCCAGATGATACGCATCCCAGGGTTCTGAGAGAGATGGCTAATGTGGCTGCCGAGCCGCCCTCCATCATATTTGAAAAATCATGGCTGTTGGGTGAAATCTCCAATGACTGGAAAAAGGGAAACATTACTCCCATTTTTAAGAAAGGGAGAAAGGATGACCTGGGGAACTACAGGCCAGCGAGCCTCATCTCTGTGCTGACCCTCCTGGTTACCGTGTTCAGGTGCATACAATGTGAAAAGGTGATCCAAGACAGCCAGCATGGCTTCACCAAGGGCAGATCCTGCCTGACCAATCTGGTGGCTTTCTATGACATGATGGCATCGGTGGACAGGGGAAGGGCAACGGATATCATCTACCTGGACTTTTGCAAATCCCCTGACGTGGTCCCTCACCACATCCTTCTCTCTATATTGGAAGAGTTATGGATTTCAAAGATGGACAGTTCAATGGATTAAGAACTGGTTGGCTGGTCACAGCCAAAGGATTGTGATATATGGTTCTATGTCTAGGTGGAGTTTGGTCACAAATGGTGTCCCCCAAGGGTCAGTCTTGGAACTGGTGCTCTTCAACATCCTTATCTAAGACATAAACGATGGAATTGAGTGCACCCTCAGCAAGACTGTATATATACCAAGCAGAGCAGTGCAGTCGATACACTGGAGGGAAGGAAAGCCATCCAGGAGGACTTGGACAGGCTGGAGAAGTGGGCCCCTGTGAACCTAATGAAATTCAACAAGGCCAAATGCAAGGTGCTGCACTTGGGCTGGGGCAATCCCAGGTGTTTATATAGACTGGGGGAAGAACTCATGGAGAGCAGGACTTGTGGGTCCTGGTGGTTGAGAAGCGGGACATGAGCCAGCAGTGTGCACTTGCAGCTGGAGGGCCAACTATATTCTGGGCTGCATTAAAAAAGGCATGGCTAGCAGGGAAAGGGAGGTGATTGTCTCCCTCTACTGACTTCTTGAGAGGCCCCATTTGGAGTAGTGCGTCCAGGCCTGGAGCCCCCAAAACAAGACAGACATAGAGCTCTTAGAATGGGTACATAAGATGATCAGAGGGCTGGAGCACCTCTTCTATAAAAGTTGAGGGAATTTGACTTGTTTAGTTTGGAGAAGAGAAGGCTCTGGGGAGACCTCACTGTGGCCTTCCAATGCTTTTAGGGAGCATACAAACGAGGAAAAATGACTGTCTACATGGGTTGATGGTAATAGGACAAGGGGGAATGGTTTTAAACTAAGACAAGGGAGATTTAGGCTAGATGTCAGGAGGAAGTTTTTCACTCAGAGGTTTGTGACGCATTGGAACAGGATGCCCTGAGAGGCTGTGGATGCCCCATCCCTGGACACAATCAAGGCAAGGTTGGATGTGGCTCTGGGCAGCCTGGCCTAGAGGTTGGCGACCCTGCCCCTGACAGGGGGATTGAAACTATGATCTTTGAGATACTTTTCAGCCCAGGCCATTCTATTATTCTATGACCTTAACATGTGCTCTGTCATTCGCAGAAACCAGGAGCCAAACTCACAAGTCTGTTGGGTTCACTGGAAGAAATCCTATATGTGGAAGGGCTTGTACATTGAGACCACAAATTCAGTCCTTCATTTTTTGTCTTATTTGAAAAATGATTCTATGATTCACTGCAGAAAATCTAATACCCAGCTCCTATCTTACTTTGGAAATGCTTCTCAAGCATTTTTACCTAAGATGAGTTAGACCTGTGAAAGTGGGAAATCCTTTTTGAAGAGTTTAGTATGAACAAAACACTCAATTAAAATGGAAAGTTCTATAAAATTACACAGAAACAAAAGAACAGTTTGGTGTTTTCTCTGTTACAAAAAATGGCGTGTTTGGTGTTTTCTCTGTTACAAAAAATGGCGTATTTGGGGTAGGTTATCATCAGTACCCTTCACCACAAAAATGCAGAAAGGAGCTCTTTACAGAATATCAAAATTATGTTATTGAATTAGGTGATGGATGGGTATTGGAGCACTATCACTGGCATATCCAAAGAACAAACCCGTCACTGTTTCTGTCAGCAATGTTAGGAGTTATACTGGATTTCATTTGCAGTTGTCTGGCTCACTGTGGATATATGATATTCACTAACAGACGCTTTTCTTTTTCATGGGAAAGCTAATGGTCACATATTCACAGTGCACCTCTTGCATTCTTCCTGCAAGGATGCCCAATTCCTACTTGAGGGAGACAATTGAGCTCAGGTGGTTTGGAGAGATCCGGTCTTAATATTTCGTTAGTTCAGTAATCACAGGATAATGGGGTTAATATCACATTGCTCCCAAAAGATAAGTTGGTGCTCACTCTACCATAATTCTGTTGTTTTTGAGTTCAACACTGCAGAGAAGCAGACAAATGCTGCTAACTTTTCTGTCAAATTCTACTTCCTAAAATACAGAGACAAGTCCAAGAGTTACAAATTCTTTCCTAAGAGTGTCATGCTACAAAACTTTTGCCTAGATGAACATATATTTCATCGTGAAAAATCATTTCCTGTGACTGTCTGCCATACGTGGGCACGTACACAGGTCTAACATACTGGGTTATCAAATTCTAATCAAATTTATTGCAGGTGAATGTTCAATAACTGCTACTTTGTGATGCTACCAAAAAGACTGTAGTATTGTATTTATTCTCTATAAGAACATAGCGAACCTAGTAAATATTTCAAAATGCTGGATCTTTTCCAAGATGAATTTAAAATCGCGCTTCCTCTGAAAAGCAGTGCTGCACTGGGATTTCTGCTGAGGATACCCTACACACACTAAATTCCAGTGCCTCCAAATAGAATCCGAGTGTAGGGCCTCCCTCACACCCACTACACATCTCTGGGCTCACAACAGCCATACATTCTCATCTGTCGGCCCTCCTGCCTGAATTCCATGTTCAGTCTCTTTATTCTGAGCTTTTCATGCAGAGCCCTTAGGAGGACTGCACAGTAAACTGAGCAAGCACAAAACACAGCGCGTTCTTTAGGAAAGCAGAAGCCTTCGCCCAGCTTCAGCTTGCCAAACCTAAGCATCTGGATAATTTGGACCGGGTAGGGCACCTCAAGGCACTTGTACGGTCTAGAAACTGAAGAAGACACAGAGAACAGGTCGGATCAAGCGCTCGGAATTGCAAGAACCTGAGGCGGGGGCACTCAGGCCGTGAGGCAGAGCCACGGGAGCAGCCCACCGGGGCGAGGTGGCAGCCACAGGCTCCCGCCGGGCCGCGCCAGGAGCCGAGCAGCTCCTTCCAGCTGCATCCCTGCGGCGCCCATTTGACGGCTGCGAGCCGGGCAGGATGCTGCCCCGCTGCCTCCCGAAACCTCTCGCCCTCTCCGCGCCCGTACGCGTCTTACAACCCCTCGGCAGCGAGGGCAACGCATCATCCCCGACCCCCGCCCGCCTCGGCTCGGCCCTGCCCCGGCCGCCTCCGTCCCCCGCCCCGCTCACCGCGGAGCTCGTGCAGACGGTCCGCAGCAGGCGCGGGGCCGCCCGCAGCATCTTGCGGAACGCGATCGGGCGAGCGGCGCGCAGACCCGGCGGAGCGCTTCGTCTGACGCAACCCACGCCGATGGCGCCCGGCGAGCTTCTGCGGCCCTGCCGCGGCGGCGCGGCCCCGCCCGGGGAGTGGAACGGCGGCGGCGAGGCAGCCCCGCACCTGCCGCCACTGGCCGGGCAGCAGCGGGCAGCCGCCGGAGGCAGCGCCGTGCCGGGGCACGCGGGGCGGTGACGGGCTCCGTGTCGTTCTCAAGCAATAAGAGCATCATTTTGTTGCAGGTAGAATGCTAGAGTCGTTAAGATGGAAGATCATCTAGTTCTACTGTCAGCTCAACCCCACCGTGCCCACTAACCATGTCGCTCAGTGCCACGTCCACACGGCTCTTGAACAGGGGGGACAGTGACTCCACCACCTCCCTGGGCAGCCTGTGCCACTGCAGCACCGCTCTTTTGAAGAATTCTTCCCTAATATTCAACCTGGACTTCCCCTGGAACAACGTCACAACATTCCCTGTTGTCCAATCGCTGTTATCTGTGAGAAGAGGCCGACCCCCACCTTATCACAACCTCCTTTCAAATCATTGTAGGGAGCGATAAGGTCTCCCCTGAGCTCCTCTTCTCCAGACTGAACAACCCCAGCTCCCTCAGCCGCTCCCCATGAGACCTGTGCCCCAGACCCCTCACAGCTCCATTGCCCTCCTCTGCACACACTCCAGGGCCTCCATTGTCTTTCCTGTAGTGAGGGGCCCAGAAGCACTCAAGGTGCAGCCTCACCAGTGCCAAGTACGGACGGACTGCCCTCTCTGCTCCTGCTGACTGCTGCTTCCAAGCACAGGATGCCAAGATGCCATTGGCCATCTTGTTGGCCCGGGCACACTGCTGGTCATGTTCAGCCAGCTGTCCACTAACACCTCCAGCTGTGGCATGAAAATCACTCCTATACTGCAGAGTTTGGAACTGGATTCAAACATTGCCAAAGATTAGATTCCAGATCTTGGTTCATGATCCAGAATCCTCTCCAACTACAATACCAAACACCTGGCACTTAGCAGCTGACAAGCAGCCTTACGGCAAAACACCTTGTATTCCTAGATAAGCAATTTGTAATGACTTACAACCCTATTCCTTATACTCCCACAGCATAGACAATACAGCAATCCATGCAGAATACACTAGTACCTTAATTAGTTGGCACACCTTGGTCTCCAAAACACAACTTCAAACCCACTGAGCCTGTATCTCCATTTATTATGGCTTTACACCACAAACTATTAAAATGTCAGGTGACAGAAGATATTAATCACGGGAGAAGGTGTCCCTTGTCAGTAGAATCACAGTGTAAGGAATAGCAGGGCAGTAGGGTTTTGTAGTAATGAAGGGAACGAAGAGGGAGAAGGAGATGTAAAATCACATGCAAGAATGGTATCTGCATACCATCTGCTTCTTTCTTGTTATCAGAGTTGATTAGCTGAAATGCAAGGGCTTTTAAAACCCACCTACTAAACTTGCCATGTAGAACTTCAGGGATCAGTATAAACATTCATAGCCAATTCAAATCACAGGATTTTTTTTTGTTGTTGTTACCTGGAAAATAACTACACTGTCTCAGAATGAGCAACAGTGACTTGCAAATTATCAAAATTTCTTGTTAATCCAGGGAGGAATCCTAGCTCTGATGTTATCAGTGTAGATTTTTGCAATTGATTTGATGCACATTTTAAATATTGAGATGTTTTTGGTTTTTTTTCCTCTTGGTTTCTTTCTTCCCATTCTGGTTCCTGGCTCTTAAACACAAAATTTAACTTTGAAAAAAATTGCTGTTATCTATAGTAAGATTTCCAGCATGGTCTTCCCCTGAACCCAACTGATTTCCATTCCCTTCTTTTCCAGTAAAATATGTCAGCGAGGGGGACAAACAAAAAGGGCGATACATATAACAGTGTGATACACAAATGTTATTCCTAAGGTAAACTTGCTTGTCCAACAGCATGCCCACAAAGCAGAATGTTTGTAAGTGCAGAAATGTACAGAGCAGCTGTTAAACTGAATCCACTGAACATAATATGACTTATGTAAAGCAGAAGTTACTGTTTCTAGATTATCTTTAATAATCAAGAATTGGCAAGACCCCTGCAGAAGGCTGTGTTCCACAACACAGAGTAACATGCATGTACTGAAGTGCTTGGGAAGCTGCTAAATCTTCCAGAATTTATTTTCTTCAGAGAATCACACCCTGGGATTTAGTAGTTAGCTAAACTAGCTCTGTATTGGCTTTTTGTAGTTGAAAATCAGCCTTAATGGGGCTTTTCATAATGAAGAAACATTTGGTCATAGTTCAGACCCACATTCCTTAGGAGTACTTTACAGTTCACCCAGTTTGAAAGACTAAGTGATTAAAAAAATAAATTGAGGCTTTGTACTGGTTATTCCCAAACTATGTTAATTGGATGACAAGTTTCAACTCAAATTTTGTACAGCAGCAACTCTTCTTGTTTTGCCACTCACCAGCACAGGAAGCTTCTATTTCTTCTTTTCTCTCTTCAATATTTGTATACAAAACTTGATTTATTTATTTTTTATTTTTTTTCCATTTCAGCCTTAAACTAATCTCAGGCTAGAAACTCAACATGGTTTCTAGAGAAGCTTTCATAGCCTACTGATACAGACTTTTTGCCATCTAGACAACCCCTGAAATCATATGCTTAATGTTTCATGTTTCCAGAGTAACAAAACAGAACATATATTTGATGAAGAAAGGGAATTATTTTACTGATTTAAGCAGCAGAAAGAATGATCACGTTCAGATGCCTTACTCATATATATGATCAGAAGTCTCTCAAATTCTACACAATAAGCTAGAAACTACTTTTGAAAAGGGTAGCATTATCTTTGTGGATCACAGTAGCAAAGAGCAAGTCTCAGATAGTAAACATTTTCTGGGAATCCCACCATAAAAACTGAGCAAGAACTTCATTTTACTCATAATATTCATTGAGATGAGAATTAAACATTCTACAGACAAGGAATGTAAAGCACAGTTAGATTCCTGCAGATCCAGCAAGCCAAATTCCTTCCTCTGTAAGTAACTACAATTCTACTAATCTTGCTGAAGCTGTGCCTGCATACACTAGAAGCAATGTTTTCTCTGGGTGCATTTCACCATTTTAAAAAATAAAATGGATCCTACTTGCATTGTTAAGTTTTCCACTAAGCTATCAAACATCATAAAAGTGCCATGAAAAAATCCCCACATAACTGTACTGGTGGAGCCAGGAGTTGGACTTGATGATCCCCATGAGTCCCTTACAACTTGGATAACTCCATGGTTCTGTGTTTCAAAGGAAAAAAAAAGTTCAAGGCCTCACACAGTCAAGCCTGTGTTGTTTTACCGATTTATGAATAACTAGCCATTGCAAAAACAAGTTAGTTCTCCTGTGTTTTGGACTTTAATCTCCCTCCAACCTCTTATAGGGCTCAGGTATAACAACTGATTTCAGCTGGTGCAGATTTACATAAGAAAAGAAATAGAAAAGTCCAATAAGAAATTTTACTTTCCTGATCATTTTTGTCTGTTCAAAAGAAATGAATCCTGTCTCAACTGTGCACCTCTTCGATTTCCAAGAATATCTGTGCTAAACGAAATCTAAAGATTTTTCTGACTGATGTAATTTCTAAAGATATTAGCAGATACCTGAGCAATCTTAGCAAGTTCTTATAAGCTTGTACAAAATAAAAACTTCCTAGCATGCATGAAAACCCTAAGCATTACTTGACTTTCAGAAAAGATGCTTATAAAATCTGTCAGCTTATCAATTTATCAATTTATTAAAATTTATCAATCGGAGCTGAGCTACTCTTACTGTGACTAAAACAACACGCTTCAGGATAAAATCCAAGTAAGAAGAAATATAAATTGTAGCAGCTGCTACAATAAATTGTACGCGACAAACACTGCCACCTAGTGAGGCACAAGAAAAACAATCAGTCTTCTAAATAATTGCATCATAAAGGGCGCCATAAAATTTAACTGGTGTACTTGTTCTATTCTGTGATTTTTTTGTTGGGTTATGCAGCCTCCTGCTCTTTTTTAAGAAATACATTACTTCAACAATTTTCATTCTTAAATGTAGAAATACAAGAAAGACTATTCAGAGAGGAAGCTGTGGAGCAAGATACACAGCATGAGAAAGCAAGGATGAGAACCAAGGGCATTTCCAGAAGAAAAGTGAAACAAAGTCAAGTAAGCTATGTGATGGCCGTGTGATGATGGCCCTAATTCAAGGATGAGCACGTGGCTTGGAACGACTCATGACTCTAATTGCAATAAGTGCCTCCATGTACATTTAAGGAGTGCTTGTGGAATGTTTTCTTGACATGTAAAGGCAGGTGGAAAAGTTAAAAGAGAAAACTTGTGAACGTATATAAGGGATGTTAGAACCTGTAATAAACAATTTGGATCGTTCACATCTGAGTGTGACTGTACAGCCTCAGATGCTGTACTCAAATACTGTACTTTTCCCATAATCAGAATAAGGGTTGCAATGCCTTGTGCTATGGTTATCCCAGTGCAGTGCGGCCATGGCAGAAACCAACCAGCTGCTTAGTGTTGGGATCTCACAACCTTGTAATAACTGACCTCACAGTATTTTCCTCTATATGAATTCACTTCAGTAGTGAGAAGGGAGGACCCTTCCAACTTCCAGCTCTTCAGCTACACCCTGAAAGTGGTACAAGGATACACTTTTATGAGACAGAAAAACAAAAAATACTTTTTCAAAGTAGCCCAACAAACTGTTTATGCACACTTTTCTATATAAAGAAGCAATATTTTAACAAACGAACAAAAAAACAAACAAACAAACAAACAAAAAAAAAAACCAACCAACCACCAGATAGTGATTGTAGCAAAATTTTTCTACTGTTTTGTTTTCCAAAACTACACAACATACCTTGCCTTTGAATGTATCTATGGCTGCTCTACTGAGTTCAGTTAAAGCTGCATCTATATGACTGTAGACAGAATGTGATCTTTGAAATCAAGTATAAATTGTGATTTCATTTTGTGTGATGCTTATGTCCCAGAGGTACGTGTGCACTGCCAGCTGCCAACATCCTTCACAATGACATTTCTAGAGACTTAAAAGCCCCATGTGAGCAGCTTAAGCTCACACAGAAGCCTAAGAGCTGATGTGCTTGGGCTATGATCATAGAATCACAGAATCATTAAAGGTTGGAAAGACCTCTAAGATCATCTATTCCTACTATCAACCCATCCCCACCATGCCCACTATTCATGTGGCTCAACGCCACATCCACATGGCTCTTGAACGCCTCTGAGTGGGGTGACTCCACCACCTCCCTGTGCAGCCTGTGCCAGTACAGCACCGGTCTTTCAAAGAATTCTTTCCTAGTATCCAAACTGAACTTCCCCTGGCACAACATCACACCATTGCCTGTTGTCCAATCACTATTATTTATGAGAAAGGCCAGTCCCCACTTCACCACAACTTCCTTTCAGAATTGCAGAGAGTGATATGGTGATATGGTCCACATGGTTCAAGAATACCTCGGACAGTGACACCATCACCTCCCTGTGCAGCCTGTGCCAGTGCAGCACCACTCTTTCTAAGAGCAAGTTTTTCATAATATTCAACCTGGTGAAACTCAAGAGCATTCCCTCATGTCCTGTTGGCGTTACCTGGGAGATGAGGCCAATGCCCTCCTTACCACAACCTCCTTTCAGGTCATTGTAGAGAGACAGAAGTTCTCCCCTGAGCCTCCTCTTCTCCAGACTGAACAACCCCAGCTCCCTCAGCTGCTCCCCATTAATATTTGTATTCCAGAGCCCTCACAGATCTGTTGCCCTTCTCTGGACATGCTCTAGGGCCTCCATGTCTTTCTTGTAGTGAGAGGCCAAGAACTGAACACAACACTCGAGGTTCAGCCTTACCAATGCCAAGCACAGAGGGACTGTCTCCTCCCTGCCCCTGCTGACTGTGCTGCTTCTGATACAAGCCAGAATGCCACTGGTCTTCTTGTCCACATGGACACACTTCTGGTTCATGTTCAGCCAGCTGTCCACTAACACCCAAAATCCTTTTCCTCTATGCAGCTTTCCAGGCACTCTGCCCCACGCCTGTAGTGGTGCATGGGGTTGTTGTGCCCAAAGCGCAGGACCCAGCAGATGATCATGTTGAATCCCATACAGATGGCCTCACCCCATCGATCCAGCCTGTCCAGATCTCTGTGTAGGGCCTTCCTACCCTCAGGCAGATCAACACTTCCTCCCTACTTGGCGTCATTTGCAACAGTAAACAGAACTGAAAAAAAAGTTAAAAAAAAAGTAATAAGGTACTCTGATATGATTTCTCAAAAAATGGAGTTTGTTCTCTTCCTTCTCATATCTAGGTTGGACTGTTGAAATGTGCTGCAATGAGGTAAAAATTCACGGACAAGAACAAGCAGAGCAGCCAGATTCAAGTTCCCTAGAAAGACCTTTAAAATCAATCGATTTGGTGAAAGACGGACTGCCTGCCTCCAGAAAACAAGCGCAGCAGTGCTATTTTCAGACCGACTGCATGACGGAGCTAGCTCTAATGGACGACCTGCAATTAGCGATCCGTCTCCCCTCGGAGCTGCTATTCCTGTTGCTCTCACCCCCATGAAACTGCTGATGCTCCCACACCCCTTTTGAAGCCATTTCCGTTCCTGCTGACGGTACAGACCGCGCTGAGGTAAAGCCATCGCTGCGGGCACTGCTAACGACCCTCGTGGCACTTCCCCCGTCTGCTAAGCGCTTTAATTCTTTCATCCTGAATGGGAGCGAGGACACTACGGGTCCCCGCTCCCCACCCCGCCTCCTCCCGGAGTCCCGTTGCCCCCCCACCCCTCCGCCTCCATTTCCCAGAGTGCGACGCGGAGCGGGGCAGGAAGTCCCGTGCGCCTGAGTCAGGGGAGGCGGGCGCGGCGCTGCCATGGCGCTGGAGACCCTCTCTCCGGAATGGGAGTTCGACCGCCTCGACGACGGCTCGCAGAGTGAGCGCGCGGGACGCGGGAGGGCCGGGCGGGGGTGTGTGAGGGCGGAATGGGACTGCAGGGAGCGGGCTGAGAAGACCTCCGCCGACCCCTGTCGCGGGAGGCGGGCAGTGAGGAAGAGGAGGAAGCGGCCGTGGGAGCTGAGTAGGGTCGGCCCCTCCTGGTCCATGCCTTCCGCACGCACCTCTCCTTCCCTCTGCTGCCGCCGCGCTCAGGCCAGGCCCTGCCCCGCGCTCGCCTCATGGCTTTTGGGGTGTGTATGGGGGTTACTTGTGTCTCCTGCGGGGACCGCTGGCAGGCTGAGGCAGCGCGCTGAGATCAGTGCGTTGTATGTTCCTGCCGATGAAGGCTGCTGGGCGTGGAGCTGGGTGTTCTCTGTTTCACCTTTAGCATGCGAGACCTTGCGGTGCTGAGCTCTGCCAGTGGGTGCGTGTGCCCCATCGAAATCCGTGTGTTCTCCGCCTGTGGAGCTGAGCTGCTTCCTAAACGGAGAGGGTGTACGGCAGTCACGCTGGGGTACATGCTGCACGATGAATTCTGCTAAATTAATGACACCAGGTGTTGCTGTAAAAATGTGTCACGTACATGTGTGTTTCACATACAGCGTTACCTCAGGATGGTGCCATTAGTGCCATATCCATTACTCTGTCTATTTGGTGGAAACCAGAGCTTTCCTGAGCCAATCTCCTTGGCAGCTCTCAAGCCATGGAATGCAAAGAGTGCTTTCTGCTCAAATTGTCAGAGCTCTGTGAGACTTGATCATGGCATTACATTCAGCCAGGAGAACATCACCCAACATCCTTTCAGTATCCTTCAGCACCCCCTGAAGGGGGCTGTAAGGAGGAAGAGATAGACTCTAGCAGGATCTGCTGTGATAGGATAAGGAGAAATGGTTTCAAACCAAAAGAGGGAGATTTGAACTGGTTATATAGAAAAAGTTTTTAACACTCAGAGTAGTGAAGCACTGAAACAGGTTGCCCAGAGAGGTGGTGGATGCCCTGTCTCTGAGACATAAAAGCTCAGGCCTGGTGAGGTATGAGCACCTGTTCAAGCTGTAGGCATCCCCATTCATTGTTGGAGGGAGTTGGACTAGAAAGCCTTTAAACTCAACAATTCTATGATATGATGTGCTCTGTTACCACCATCTTGACTGTGAACACTGGCAAACCTGTTCACAGGACAGCATGCAGCCTTCAAGGAAAAGCAAAAAAAAAGAATTAAAAATTGACACTTGTAAAGAAAGTGTTGTTTTGTTTTGTCCATTTTCAGTCTGTACTTATATCACAAACTTTTAGAAATCACCATGTTCCTAACTGAGGAAATAGGATACTCTGGAAGTCCAGTTTACATTTTTGTCCCGGGTTTTTATTGACATCACACTTCCAAATCCTGCTGTGGCAATGAATTGCCTGAGTATTGATGTTGCTGATTTTATGGAAGAAGATTAGATGAAGTTGGAAGTTTTGTGCCTCTAAGTATATCCTCATGCTGTTCCAATTGTAAAGCTTTCATTTTATCACCTGAGGAGAAACGAAATCAAACTTCATTGCAAACAGATATGTCTTGTGAAGTAGGTCTATTGCTTGGACAAAAAAGAAAATATCCGTGGTTTCTTTTTCCTCTATAATCGATTTGTTTAGGAAAAAAATAAATGTGTGTTAGAAAGCTCCCTCCAACTCAAAGCCATGTTGTTTCAATTCAAGCCTACCTTTATCAGGTTTGCTAATTGTTTTTACTCTCATGTCTGCTTTAGAGCAAAGGTGATTTACACTTGCCTTTTATTTTTTTTTTGTAGAATCAGTACAAGGTGGCACATCAATGCTTGGCAGTGCTTAGTTCTGGCAATACCTGATATCAACTCAGCTAAGCTATAACGAGGTTTAAATGCATCTTTTGGCTGCTGGAAAGGTGGTTTGTGGGTCTTTCAGAGGGTGCTGCTATGAGTTTTTTTGAGATACGCTGCCCATTTAGTTGAGGGAATTGATCTGAGCAGCAGTGCTCTTTTCTTACTATTTTATAGTTTGTTTTTTTTCAGTTCTTCCTCTACAGCCCCAGTACCTCTTTCAATAATTTCTCTTTGCTTTCCCTTTTGTGTGAAGAGAGAAGGAATAGGAGGGAGTACTGCAGCATGCTTCAAGAATTTAAGTTTCCAAGCTCTACAGCATCTTCTAATAGTAAAGCACTGCAGCTGCCCTGGTGGCAGGTTAGGCTCTGCCCTGCAAGGCTCTGCATCCATCACAGTTCTGCTTTGCCACATCAGGGCTTCTAGAAGATGCACTGGAAGGAATTTGAAAGGCGAGGTGAATTGGTGGAATATAAACATATTATGGTACAACACAAGGGCTGCAAATCAGTATCTGAAGCGCATACTGCTGATAAAGAGTGTTTACTTGCTGCTTTGTTCGCATGAAATTCTGCCTCCTTATTTTGATGGTGCCTGTGTACTATCAAGACAGGCAGAACCTGACAGCACTGGTGTGGAACTTAGCGTGGTATGGCTCATGGCAAGTCTTGGGTAGGCTTTGCAGTTGCATTGCTACTCGTTTCAAAGTAGGAGCTTTGAATTGGTTCAGGAGAACTTGTGCTTCACTGCAGCCGTTTCTCCTCAGTCTCAGCTTCTCAGTGCATAGTCCGTCACTTTTTGACTCTTCATTTGTCTATGTTTGTTCCTTCTGTTACTTGACTGGGGCACTTCTCCAGGCATATTTTCTCTTCCTCCAAAATACATCTAAAGGATAATTGATTCAGCAACACTGTTTGACTGAAATAGTCATCAACTACCCTTTGCCTTAGATGTAAGAAGTTAAACCTGCGAAATAAAAAGTTATTTTAGCTTTTGTCACAGACTACTTGCTGAAATATGAAAAGAGCATGTATATAGTCAAATCAAGGGGAAGACTCTTCAGACATCAGATGAAAAAGGATTGTATTTCCTTACTAAGCATGTAAGTCTTGAGCTGAGATCGCTCTTTCCATGGTTCAGACTGTGTGACTATGTCAGTGATTAAGTAGTTTTATTTTGTGTATGTGTGCTTAGGAAGAAAAGATATCAGGATAGAAGGAATGAAACTTCTGTGAATCAGTCATCTTTAGACTTGCTATACTAATTCATACCACTACTCTTGGTATTTGACCAGCTGAATATTTTCTTTTGAACATAAAAACCTGCTTGGAACTAACACTGGCAGAACAGCTGTGCATTTCCGTATTCAGGTGCTAAGCAGAAGGAAAATTCTGCTGAAAATTACTGAGTTCTAACATGATGAGATTGATGGAAAATCATCAACTTTCAGTATAATGCCCAAATGACTTACTAAGAGGTAACAGGGTCTAGGGTGAGTAACCTAAAAGAGTAGTAGCCACAGAAAATACTGGAGGTGGATGGTACATTTTGTATGGCTTATCCAGATGGTATAAAGACAACCAGTAAATAAGGAAAGGCTCACCCAGGACTCCACAGGGGAGAGATCTCCAACAGGAGTCCTGGTGGTCAGCCCTTAAATGGGGTCTGGGAGAGGTGGAGCCAGACTCCACCTCTTCCAGTCACACAGTGCATTGCCTTCACCTGTGCTCCTGTGGCTGACTTAGTGCTCACCTCAGGTGATCTGTTGGTGGTTCAGGCTGTGATTCAGCAGTTCCCATACATAGGGAGAGAAGACTGATTGCTTCCCATGCAACTTGTATTCAGACTGAAATGATAAGACCCAGTGCCTCAAATGTGTATGTTATTGTCTATGGCCTGGCTCAGCTGATGCATAAAATCACCTGCCATGCTGCAGTGTGATCAGTCAATTATTGCTCTGCAACTTGGCGTGGTAGTTAGCTTTGTTAAGAAAAATATTTGTTTGAAAATGAACATACACTTCAAAAATAATTTTTATAAGCCACTTAAATGTTTGTTATTTTTCATATTTGGTGTTTATTTGAAACTGATGCTGAGTAGGGTGATTGGTTTTAAATGGCTAACTTTGTATTACAAAGATGCAGTTGTTTCAAAATTTGGAATGCAGTACTGCTAGCTAAATAGCAAGAGATTAAAATGTCAGTGAACTTTGGGGTATTGGAGTTTACAGAGTATTCTATATAACAGTATCAATGTTATGAATTTTCAGAAATCCATGCTGAAGTACAGCTGAAGAATTATGGCAAATTTCTTGAGGAGTACGCATCTCAGCTGAAGAGAATTGAAGATGCTTTGGATGATTCTGTTGGAGATGTTTGGGACTTCAGTCTTGATCCTATTGCTTTAAAGGTCTTCATTTATTTAATACACGTTGAAGCTGTTATTTTTCTCATTCCTTCTTCCTTTCGAACCTGAGAAGTGAAAACTTGCCTTTGTGCTTCCAAAATGCTGTGTGTTGTGTTTGAGAAGCCTATCCAATACTGTTTTCATTATCAAATAATTAATAAATGAGTGCATACCACAAGGAAAGATGATTTCGCATCATTGCTTTCCAGTCTTTCTTATATTAGTGGAAGTTAAACCAGTGTATAGTTATTGCAGCAAATATCTTCCCTGTGAATCTTTTTGTTTGGAGGGAGGCTGGGGGGATCTAGAGGGACCCCTCTGGTAGTTTTAGGGCTACAGAGTGAGCTGTGTGTATACTTAAGGTTGTGCATTGGTTTAATGACCTTTAAAATATTAAAGGCCATTAGATATTAAAATATTAAAATAATAAATATTACAAATTCAAATGCACATTATTTTTCTTCTTCTAGAAGTGTTTTGTTCCTTGGTCATAAATTTTCTGTCCTCTGTAGGGTGTGAATTATTTTTTATCATTGAACTTGGACATAAAAGTGGAAAGTACTTTTGAATGTTGTTACCGTATGGAAGTTGTATGTGCAGAAGATGTAGTCTCAGTCAGTCCTCTGACTATTCAGATTACGTGTGGGGCCACTACGGTGCTGAATGTATGCAAACTTGTTGATCTCATGGCTGACTTCAGCACAAAATTTCAAGTGCCTGCATGTAGATATGTACCGTGCTTTCTGTTTCCTGCATTTGGAATATCTTAGATTTGTCTTAGATTTCCACAGTTGTTTTTGTTCCTAGTGCACCATAGTGACTGTGTTTTTGCATTCCAAGTTTTTGAGTAAATGGATGTAAATCCTGTATAGTATAGCTAGTTATTTCCCTTAGTACATAAACGTGCAAAGAGAAGGTTTCCTGCAGCACAGGTTGCTGGTAATGTGCCATTATTGGCTCTTATTACAGGCCTTACTTGAGATTAAACTGTAAAAAATTATACTACTTGCCTAGTTGCTTATAAGTGGCTTTGACAAATGTTTTCTAAAGCTTTTGTTTGTTTACTTTAATCCATTTTAGCTTTTGCCATATGAACAGTCTTCTCTACTGGAGCTCATAAAGACAGAAAACAAGGTAATTGCTTTATGATTAAAAGAAAGGGGGGAAAAGTTGTTTTAGCTAAAACTGATGCATTTTAAACATGGAAAATGCTCTAAGATTTTTATTTGCTGTAGTTTTCTGTTGGTAATCTGCTTTTTTTTTTTTTTGAGCCTAGGTTCTAAACAAAGTAATAACTGTGTATGCAGCCCTTTGCTGTGAAATCAAGAAGTTAAAATACGAAGTAAGTTCAGCTTTAATTATGCGCATGAAAGATTGACAAATTGATATTTATTTTTTGCAGTAAACAAGATATGATAATATGCTGTCTGAATAATTTTTGTGGTATGATTGCTTATTTATTAAAAGACAAATTTCTGTTTCTGTTGATAGGCAGAAACGAAATTTTATAATGGCCTCTTGTTTTATGGAGAAGGAGGTAAGTAGCTCCCTTTACTGGAGAAGTTTGTAGTTTTTCTCCATTGCTTCCAGTTGTATTAAATGCTACAGGAAGTATAATTCTGTATTACGGATGCATGCTTTCACTGTATCATTAAATGATGAACAGAAAATAATAGAGTTTGTGATAATAAATAAGGCATTAAGGTTTTATAAATAAAGCCTGATTATCTGCAGTAAGTGTTGTTATGTTAATGGGAAGTTTTGTTGCAGCGTGACGTACATGAGACATAGGGGAGTATGAACTTGTCATTTTTCAGACAGATGACCTTTAAGTGCAGGTAGTGGGAGAATGCATGAGATTTATAAAAGCAGTGCTTTTGAAAATTGTCGTGACTTTTTTCAGTAAACATCTTGGCTTCTTTTTTAATGAGATTATATTTAGTGTATAGGTGTGCAGAAAACAGAGTTTATGTATTGTAGCAGCTGTTTTTCAAAGTGTGGCATTGCATACCTTTGTTTCACTTGTAAACATGTTATCCTAAACCAGCTTACTTCGTATTACGACTGCTTTTGCAGCAGTTGTAGTTGGTTGTAGTAAAACCATAAATTTACAACCTGACTGTAGTAAAACAATGAAACTTAATAATACCTTTGACCAAATCCTGTGTACTTTACTCTTGGGCTCATAGTTGTTCCAGGAGAAACCATGGTCTTCCTTATTTATGTTATCTTCTGTGTTTCACGTGAAGTGAATTGCTCATACCACTACTTAAACAATGATGTAATCCAGGGACAGAAGTGATTGAAAGACATTTCAGTTGTTAAACCTTACGTTTTGTCTTAGAATTTAACTGGTAACTCATCCAAAGATCTTAAGCTTTTATGTTTTAGTTGTGTACTGAATTTGTATGACAAACAAGTGGTTTGGAGGGCAAGCTCCAGTATGTAATGAAGAGCTCCAACACAGGCTTTTTAATAGTAACAGACCTTTGTCTTTAAAGCCACAGATTCCAGCATGGTGGAAGGAGATTGTCAAATACAGATGGGAAGATTTGTTTCCTTCTTGCAGGTAGAGTGTTTTGATTTTTGACAGCAGTTATAATATTAATTTTATATTCAAAGTGTATTGAGAAGCCTTCAGTATCCTGCTTGCATCTTGTCGAAAGGCACTGCAGTCATTTGATACTGTCAATGTTTTGCCTGCTCATCTATTGCTACCGCAGTTCATTTAAAACACAGCTGTTTAACTTGGCTTGGTTATCTACTCATGTTTAGCTTTTGTTGTTGTTTGTACTAGTCTAAAACTCTGGAAGACTAGTGAGAAGGTATTACAAGACTCCTAGTAGTACAAGTTATACTTAAGGATTATATCCTGTTGATTGTTTTTATAATGGAAATGCCAGACAAGCACAGCACTCTTACTTGTGACCCACATTGTGTGTATCTTACTGTGGCTCATTGAATGTTGAACATGGGAAAGCACACAGACACAGGACATTGTTCCAAAGGGAAGGATACCATGCTGCACTCGGCTGTAACTAATGTATGCACATTGACTGGAAGATAAGGTCAACATTATAAACATTTTCCTGAGGGCAACGTAAAAACATGAACAAAGACTACATAACAGACAAAAGGTTCCCACAGAGCTAACACCTACCTACTGGTTTACTGGCACTTTTGAGTTAAATATTCTCTGCACATTAAGGTACCTTTCTTTATAACTTAATTAACTAAAATTTGCTAAGTAAAAACATTTAAACAAACGATCAAATTAATGCTATGAAATGCTAGTAGGTAATGTTGATCTCACAGAAGACAGTGTATTTGAAGAACTCAGACAAACTGACAACTGTCTGTATTAGATGGCAGATAAAATGCTGTTGAGTTGGACCATTGCCTGGAACTTTTAAAGAGGCAGCTGATGCACTTTCTCGGGGAAACGTGATCTTGGTAGTCTATTAATCTGCTCTTCTGGAGTCTGTTGGCTGATTTCAGCTGCATTTGATAGAGCAAAGCAAGTATGAGAAGTAAAGGCACTTCCATGTTTTATGAAAACTGGTGACTAATAGAAGGCAGAAACCCAAACAAGATCTATTTTTGATGGAGAGAAAGACAGAATTCAGCTGTTAGCCTGTCTTCTGGCAAGAACAGCAGGCTGGCTGCTAGCCTGTGTGGGCTGTCTGCTTGGGAGCCATCTGTGTGCTGACTGGCCAAACTCATCCCAAGCAGGCTTCAATTGGATTATAGGATGAATTAATATGCAAGTACAATTTGTGGTTAAGGGAAACTCAGATTCATTTGCCCCATTTCTCAAGGAACACCTTGTTAAAATCCATTATAGAAATCAAGATTTTTTTTTTTTTATGATCAGGGTTGAGCTCTTTTTAGTCATCTTCTACTGTGTAACTGAGCTCATGTTCTGCTTTGCTTGAGCATGTCTCTCAAAGGCAATATTCTTGTATCATTTTCTTTGAAGGCAGCATTCTGTGGCTGATGACAGTTATAGTACATATGGGCCCCTTCTCTGTGTTAATTTCTAATTTGAATTTGTAAATCATCAGTTTCCAGAGTGTGACTCCTGAATCTAGTGGGAAAATAATCCCTTTCCTGACAGGGATATTTGGATATTCCCTCCAAAGGTACCTGAAAAACTGTTAAGTCTCTCTTCTCAGTGTCTGTAATAAATTGAACTCTTAAAACATTTACAGCAAGACATTTAAAGCACATTGAGCTCCTGAGGGATGACTCTTTTCCATACCTTCTCCAAGACCCAGTATGGCTTCTAAGTGTGGCCCTGAGCATCAAATGCGGTATTTCAGTAGCAGAATCTAGCTTGTGAAAGCAAGCTAGATGCAAGTGTTTTCTGTAATAATCTTATCTCTGTCTAAAAGTATGCATTGATACTTCAGTATTTCAAGATGTACTGGAAGCTTGGTACAGTAACCTCTTGACTTAAACCCAAATCCTTTTTCAGAGCTGTTAATTACTAGGATAACGTTTTCCATCCTGTTAAAGGTCTGTCCACTGACTTAGATTAGGGATGTAGTTGCAACTTGGGTTGGAAGTTTAGTGGTTTCTGTTCTGTATTCTGGAAGTAAGTCCTTAAGCATAAGGAGAAGCTATACATGTATGTGCTTTTTATTTTCTTGTATTTCAGGAGCTGTCTTGCTTTGTTACCCGATGTTATGAAGTGGTGGTGAATGTGGTGCATCAGCTGGCTGTTCTCTACAACAGCAACAAGTAATTACTTCCTGTATCATTTTTTATGTAGTTTTAAAAATGTACATAATATGAATGTTCTGCCTAAGGGTTGTTTGATCTTGGAATATTATTATCTAGAGATATGGAGAATGCTTTGTTGCAGAAATCTGAGCTTCATTACCCATTTTTGAAGTGTATTTTATTTTCAGGAAAGTTGGAGCTCTTATTAAATGAGATTGCAAGTGTTATGTTATATTTTTGTCTTTTAGATAGACTGATGCTTTGGAGGCTCTTAGTCTTGATGTTCATGAGATCCTATTGTTACTCTTCCAGCTTCCTTCTGAGAGATGTTTCTTTTGACTGCTATAGTAGATACCAGTAGCTTCCAAAGCTTAAACATCAGGTCACTTTCACAGTCTAATGTTTAAATATGTAGTTTTCTTAAACTTGGTGCTTGAACTGATAGTGGCAAACAAATTGCTGTCACTTGCCATGTGACTTTTTGCCTTTGTGCATGCAGTGATGTTTTAGCATATCTGAGAGAGCCTCAAGTAACTTGCACAAAGGAATCTAGTATCTATGTGATCACTGGTTTATTCTTTATTATTCAATATGTATTTATCTTTAGATAAAAGATAATGTGGATGAGATTGCTGGTTGCTTTGATGTTGCCAGTCATGGTATATATTCCTCACTGAACAATTACAGTTTTAATCCATGATGCTGAGCTTTATGAGGGTGGTTGTGCTTAGTTCCTCTACTCAAAAGGGAAATGAGCCCTGAATTGAATTGTTGAGTTTAACAGCAGGAATCTTGGTCTTCAGAGCTATCTCTTATTACTTTCTTCCCCTCGTAGGGTAGCGTAATTTTCAGTTTTATTTGTTTTCATATTTGTCTTACGTTGTGTAGACTTTCTGTATAGTGTTGAGTGAGAAAGGCTGGATGTGTAGCTTGATTATGGCTTAGTTAAATGTATGAGGTGATTTTGTACTTCTGAGCCACAAGACTGAGGTAAGACTACTTGTTGCCATAACTGAATTGAGATTTGCTGATAAAACGCGTGCACTGAATGAAATCAGTGGTTTAAACCCGTTACATGCCTTACGTTCAAACCTGCAGTACCAAATTTGACTGTAACACACATTTCACATAGGCTTGAATCATATCTGGGGGCTTATCTTATTTTCTGAATTTACTGTGTAAGTGAAGAAAAACATACCCCAAGAAGCAAAAATACACAGTTTGCTACAGAGGTGGTAAATATTCTCTAAGGAGTGAAAATATGATAAAATGCTTATTTTATTTACAGGAATGCACCGAAAATTATAGAGACGTCAGGAGTTCATTTTCAGGTGGGAATAACTTTGTGCCTTTTTGCTTATGTTATTTTTTGTTAGTGTATTTGTCTTAACCCTAGCAAAAGTAGCAAGAAAGTGAAACTTCAAGTACGACTTTCAGTCTGGAGTCACCTTTACTGATTGTGTTTTGTTAATCAGCTTTTTCTGGCCTTTACTTGGAAAGGACTGCTACTTCTGTTCCTATCAGACTCTGGCTTTCCTAGCTGAAAAGTGTTTGTGTGCTTTGTTACTGTGTGTAGCATGTGCTTCTGCCTTTAACTAATTTTGAAAATCCTATTTTCAGTATCAGATCAATGAACCTGAGGGGGTGCTTCTATGTAAACTGTATTTCCTTGTTTGCCATTACAGATAATGCTAAATATTTAAGTAACCAGGAAGTCTCTGATTTAACTCTCTAGCTGATGCTTTGTTGGCTCATAATATACTGAAAAGTACTGATATTTTATATACAGTGCACCACATGCATTAAACATTTCATTTTCTTATTTTTTAAACAGGCAATGTACGAGCATCTGGGAGAACTACTGACAGTCTTAATCACTCTGGATGAAATCATTGACAATCACGCCACTCTGAAAGATCACTGGACAATGTACAAAAGGTGTGTCTCTGAAGGTGTGAAAAATACTCACATGACATAAAAGATAAAAGCGTGTGTGTGTCTTGTTTCAAAAAGTTAGCTTGGGAATATGGAGTATTTTAGCCTCGAGCATTATCCAGAAACCTCATTAAGGAGCAGGGTGAAACTCCCACTTTGTCCTTCTAACAGCATAGGTAAGTTTTTAGTGCTGGGTTTTACATTTGCCATTCCAGGAACTGTACATGGTAAGTATCTTGAGAAAGAGTAATGGTTTGAGGGGTTTTAAATGCAGTTGATAAGAAATCTGGTCTTGCACTGGACTGACTTAAGACCATTCATATCCACGTTGATCAAAGACATATAGATTTGAGCAAGAACATTATCTAAAGCCAGAACTGAAGTATCAACAGTCATTTAAGTTGTTAAATTAGTGGAAAAAGAAGAGTTTCATTGAAAACCTCAGTAGACTGTAGTTGTTTAAATGCAAGTGGCTTAAACAGACTTGCTTTCTTCTTAATAATAATTTTGTATTTGCTGCTGGGCAGAGATACAGACAATTAAAACCTGTTCACAGAGCAGTGGTATCAGAACAGTTTTTACCATATCCTGTACTATTAGTACATAATAATATTATTATTTTTATGTCTACTCTTTACAGACTGCTAAAATCTGTCCATCATAACCCTTCCAAGTTTGGGATTCAAGAAGATAAACTGAAGCCATTTGAAAAGTTGCTGTTGAAACTGGAATGCCAGTTACTTGATGGAATGATATTTCAGGTAACAAAATTAATGAATATGATAGAGAAAACTGATACTAAAGTGAAATACTAAAGCATAGCTTTTAACAGGATAATCACACTACTGTGTGTGTTTTCTTTTTCTTGTATGTGTGTTTGTATATTTTTGTTGTTGTTTGGTTGGCTTGGTTTGTTCCAGATAGTGGATCTATTGTGAGATCCTTCCTTCTGCTTCCCTTGTGCTAGAAATGTGCCAGGCTTTGAATGGTAGCAGTTAGTGCTTACTTTTGTGTAGAATGAAAAAAACACAGAAACTTGGCATTAGAGCTGTGTATTCTTGGGGACATTCTTTTTCATCCAGAAATTTTTACAGTGGTCAGGCTTATATAGTGTAGGACCAGTTAATTCCAGTTACAGCTTTAAAATCTCCTCAGTAGCCTTTGAAATATGTTGTGTGACATCTTATGTATTTTCTCTCTTTTCTAATGTCTGAAACAATTACTGGTCATTAGGAGTTACTTTAGCTGTATATACCCCTGAAACAAGCAAGGACACAGATGGAGGAGGATTGCTGCCTTTTTCAACATGTTTAATGTAACAGTGTTCATACAGGAAGCTGTCATTTATTTACAGAAGAGTGTCAGTGTGTGAGACCTTGAAATTGAATGTTCAGGTCACAATGGAGCCAGTTGAACAGAATTGTTACTCAGTTCTTACTGTTATAACTAAAATGGCATAGGGAAGAACATTCTGGTCCAGAAGAGAAATGGTAGATAAATGATAAAACATAATTCATCCTTTTCTTTCAAAGGACACTGTTACCAGCTATGCAGTTTCTTGACTTTCTGTAATGTTGCGTTAATACAAAAGCTTCATTGTATGTTTAAATTCTGTCATTCATTCATTTTCCCTTCTGTCCTGTCTTGCCAATACCCCTTCCTAACCAAAATATGTGACAAATTTCTCAAATAAAATTCTATTGAAGATTTTAATAACAGTTACTTAAAAAAAATCTAAAGTCTCCATATTTTTTGTGTTCTGATTATTGTGAGGTTTTGAGTAATTTTTTTTGGGGGGTGAGGAGGGGAAGAGGGATTTCCATATGCAATATACCAATGAACCCCAGCACAATTCTTCTTTCACAAAGATCTGAAATGCATGGGATTGTAACATTATTTTTTTCTACAGGCCTGCATAGAACAACAGTTTGATTCCATAAATGGTGGAGTGTCTGTATCAAAGAATAGCACTTTTGCTGAAGAATTTGCTCATACTCTTCGCACAACCTTTGCAAATGTCGAAGCCAAACTTGGTAATGCAAGCTGACATTCCTCCTGCCAGATTCACTGTTTCTAAAAGTGTGGTAAAATTCTGAAAGGACTTTTTTTGGTGTGTTTCTGCAGGTGAGCCTTCAGAAATTGACCAGAGAGATAAATATGTAGGCATCTGTGGTCTCTTTGTACTACATTTTCAGATTTTTCGGACAGTAGACAAGAAATTTTACAAGTCACTGTTGGATGTCTGCAAAAAGGTGAGTGCTTTACTCTTCTTGTTAATAACTAAGAGGAAAGGAAAAATTGTAATAAATGTTTAATTGTCTTGGCTGTGTAGTGTCCTTAAGACTTGGAAACAGGAAGAACACACAGTTTACCAAACTGAGTCAGAGAATGGACTTCAAGTCTTTTTGCCTTTTTACAGTATTCTCCTCCTCTCTCCTTTAGACCATCTTTTGAAATAAAACCTGTGTGCTTGCTTGATGTTTTGTACCTAGTAAGCAGCAATGTAAAATAACTCATCATTTCCATTAAAATGTTTATTCTGAAGTTTAATTTGGCAGTGAGATCAAGCAGTTGTTGGCTGAAGTGTGAATGTTGAGGGTCTGAATAAGTGCTTTGGGATTTGACTTGGTTGTAAGCACGTTTTGAAAGCTCACTGAGTTAAAAGCGATCAGGGTTTTTTTGTTTTGAGTAACATTAAAGAATGCTTAAATTCTCTAACACTGTACACAAAGCTCTGAGAGTGGTAACAACTTTGCTCCTGATGTTCTTGTCTAAAAGTCAATAAGGACATTTTTGAGGACTTTCTGAATATAATCGTTTATACTTTGTTGAAACTAATTATGCAGATGTAAAATAAGCAGTTGTTTGTTGTGGTTTGCAAGAGGCATAAAAAGCAGATGATTGTTAAGTAAAAGGTCTGATTGTCCACATAGTGGCATAGTATTTTGGTGTAATTGCTTGTATTTATTATTACTTATTGGATGGGAATTGCTAAGTGATGGCCTGAACCAATGGTTCAGGAGCGCCTGGTGAAGGGTCACAACCAGCCCTGGGAGCATAGGTGAAAGCCATTCATTAAATGAGGCTCCTAAGCCTTGTTTATGGGCTGGTTGCTCTGAGGGAAGGATTTCTACCTGTAGATCCCTCCTTTTTGGAGTTTTCAGAGAGCCCCAATCCTGGGGACAGGTAGGACAAATCTTTGTCTTCAATTGGTTTGCAACCATCACCCTTTTTTGGGTAATTTAGAGCTGGTTATCTGCTATTGGTTTTTCCCTGCACTTATTATTATAACACCTTTTTTTTTTTTTTTTCCCTCTAGGTACCAGCCATCACATTAACTGCAAACATTATCTGGTTTGCTGATAACTTTCTGATTCAGAAGATACCAGCTGCTGCCAAACTCCTTGACAGGAAGAGCATTCATACAATTAAAACACAAAGGGAGAACTTCTTACAGCTGAAGGCTCAGTCACTTACCAAGTACGCTTGCTAAATACTTCTTCATTGTGCTGTTTATAAACACATGGATTTTTTTTATTCTTTACTAAACTTAGTGTACTAATGTGTTTCGTAGCATTGCTATGGAACACGAAAAAAGATGGTGCAATTTCTACCAACACTGCTTGAAAAGTATTGGTCAAAGCTAAGGTTTTCATGCTTTCAGAAAAACTTTTATCACTTGACCTAAATCACAGAATTCTTGATGGTTTTAAGTATTTGAGTGTCACAGATTTTTTTTTTTAATACTTTAAGGTTCAATTAATTAATTGATTAATTTTAGAGTCTAGTAACCTGAACTTTTTTTTTCTTTCTGTTATGACTGTCTGGTTTCTATGTGTTTATGGAGATAAGTCCCATGTAGGTTAAGTAATTTATGGAGGGATTTTTTTTCTACTCTGGTACGTACTTCCTCTGCAAGCATTTATTTTCTTCATGTCATCAGTTACTTACCTAATGTTCTGTGAAACTACTTTTCAAATTGCTTTTTTGTTTTTGTTTTTGTGCTCTGTGTGTCATTTGCTGATCTTTTTCTTCTCAAACTTCTTTCCAAAACCTGTTTAAAGCTGGGTTGAAACTTTTGAATTGTCAGTCTTATAAACAGTGAATGCCCTGCATTGCATAGGGACATAACAAGGCTAAGATTTGTTTGTGTTGTAAACCATTCCAAGAGGGTGGAAATTAATTAGTGAAACAGAAGGAGGGAACACAGGAATTTCAGAGGTTCACTTCTGACCCTATGTGTGGAAATGGGTTGGAGAGGTGGGGCAGGGGGAGGCAAAGGGTAGAAATTACACAATTTCATAATAATGGAACAAGGAAAAACAACTTTAAACTAAAAGAGGGGAAACTAAATTCTGTGTTAGGAAGAAGTTCCTTACTCAGAGTGTTGAGACACTGGCACCGGGTACCCCGTCCCTGCAGGCGCTCAAGGTCAGGTTGGATGGGGCCCTGGGCAGCTGAGCTGCTGAGTGTCTGCCCTGCCCACAGCAGGGGGTTGGTGTTGAATGTGCTTTAAGGTCCCTTCCAACTTAAGCCATTCTATGAATTCCCTGCCTACATTGTCTTTGAGCAGATTATTTTTGCTAAATTAGCAACTCATGGAGGAGTTTTTGGCTAGTGTTTAATAGCATTTTTAGCAGATTTACTACCTATATTAATTTAAAGAAATTCGATATATGTACTCCTGAGAGGGCCATTGTTCTCTTGAAAGAACAGAGTACAGAAGACTTTGGCTTTCCTTGGGGTATTCTTGTACAGATATAATGGACAGATTAACTAACCTTTATCTATAGTTAACTGAAATGTATGCTGTTGTGAGATTCAGATGCTTTCAGGAATTGGGAGAATTATTACTCTGGGGACTAAACCTGTAATATACTTCCCACAGAAGAATTAATGCTTTGGAAAGAGAATACTCAAAGTGAAAAACACTGTTTGTTTCCCTATCCAGAGATATGCAGTCATATTATGTCTTTGTGAGCTCATGGATGACAAAAATGGAATCTATCTTGTCAAAAGAGCAACGTATGGATAAGTTTGCTGAAGATCTTTCTAATCGCTGTAACGTCTTCATTCAGGTGTGCAATCTTTTAATATGATATGGAAAATGATAAGAAAAGTAGATGGCTTTTGTACAAGCTGTTGAACATTAAAACAAATCACTGAAGTTCTGTGGTCATCTCTGTGCTGTGCAGCCTGGTCTAGGGAGCTGCTTTGGTAGGGGGCTTGGACTCAGTGATCTCTAGAGGTCCCTTCCAACCCCTTCAACTCTGTGATTCTGTGAAAAGAATTAAGCTAAAACTGGAAATGCCTAGTTGAAACTCTTTTAAATAAACCTTTAAAGGTATGTATCCATATGGCATATTGAAGAGGCAAATCTGTCTTAATATTTACTGATCTATGTTTAATTTGAAAGATTCTAGGGAAGTTTAACGATCACATGATTTAGTAACTGTTAGGCAGGTTTGGTCTCTTTCAGCTTTGAGTTCCAACTCAGACTTCCTGCTCACTCTGTTAGGGGTGAAAGTTAATTGTCTGGTGTGTACGAATGTTATTTTGTGGAAAAAAAATCTATTTTTTTCTTGTCCTTCCTCTATTTATTTTTAGGGTTTTCTTTATGCGTACAGTCTTAGCACCATCATTAAAACTACAATGAATCTCTACATGTCAATGCAAAAACCTATGACCAAAACCTCAGTGAAAGCTCTGTGCAGACTTGTGGAACTTCTGAAGGTAGGTCCTGCATGAAAACTGCTGATCAGATAGCACGTGTGTTTAAAAAGAAGGTGGGGGAGGGTAGTGGAAAAGTGTGGGAGTGGAAATGAAGAAACGGGGAACCTGGATGGGGGAGCAGTTCTGCGTGGTTTCTTTTTCAACACTGGATTTCAACAGACGGACTAGGAGACCAGAACTTCTAACCAGCTTCATTAGTTGACATTTTCTGTTCAGCCTTTTTCCAGGAGGGAATGGTTTGTTTTGTAATTGCTTTCTAAAATTTTGTTGAACAGAACTGAATTATTCAAACAAGTGACAAATAAAACCTCTTTACCCTCTTTTATGGTTTGATTTTTTTCTCCGTTTTCTGAGGGTTAATTGCAACTGCAACTGACAGTTCATTGCAGAGTGTAAAGAGTCTGTATGTGTGGATGAATCAGCCAGCATAGAAGCAAATTCTAAAGGCAGTAGTTTTGGTGACTGCATCAACTGTTGTTTTTTGGCATTGATTTAAGGCAATAGAGCACATGTTTTACCGAAGAAGTATGGTTGTGGCAGATTCTGTGACGCACATTGCTCAGCATCTGCAGTATCAGGCTCTTCATTCCATTTCCATAGCCAAGGTATGTAACCCAAGATCTAATAATTAATTGTTATATTTATCTAACTCAAACTCTTAATGTCAACTGGATGTATTTTTCTTAGTTTTGCAAAACTGATAGGTTTTTCAGTATGTCAGAGTTTTACCCTGGAAAAACACAGATTGTGACTTTCTGTTTTTTTGTTTTTGTTTTTTTTGTTTGTTTTTTTGTTTTTGTTTTTTTTGCTCAGCTGGGATCCTGTCTTTTTCTTAACTCCTGCATCCTCACTATGTTAACTTCAATTTCTGTTTCTAGCTGACTTCCTTTTTTTTTAACATCATCTCTGATTCACATTCAAAAAGCAATCTGTTGCAAATCTAAGCAAGAAGGCTGTTATTTGTTAGTTGTTAGCCACTTAGTGAGTTAGCAGAGATTGATATGATGGCTTACATGGCTCTAGTGTGAGCATAAACTCACTACTCATCTCAGTGAGGCAGAACAACTTCTGGTGGTGATGCACTATAATATGTACGTATTTTGCTTATATGAGTTTAACACACATTTTGCTTATCAACTGAACATAGGACAAAATAGATTACAATTTTAACAGTAGATTTCTATTAATTGCAAAAGTTATTTGACGTGTTTGAAATTTGGCTGTAATCTCAGTTTGTCTGGCATCTGTTCCTCAAAAAAAGTACTTCTAAAAAGCTTGATGTATGTAAGCCTGTGCGTGTATTTATTCATTTATATATATATGTGTATTTATATGGCTGAAGAAATTCCAAACTTCAAAGCAGCTAAAAAATTGAAAACTTCTATGTACCTTAGAACAAAAATTGTACAGTCTCAATTCAGCTTACACAGTGTTTTTGTACCATATCACCACACCCATATTCCAAGTTTATAGTCATATTGTGCCACTGAATTAACAGTATGTGAATCTGGATTCAGCTCTGCTTGCAAAACCTCATTTGTTGTCAGAAATACCTGATTTACCATAAATTCATAAACTTTGAAAAGGACAGATAAGGTATTGCTGTTTTGGACTGGGATAACTTTTAATTTCTGTGTCTTTCTGTCTTCAAGAAAAGAGTCATTTCTGATAAAAAGTACAGTGAGCAACGCCTGGATGTCCTTTCTGCTTTGGTGTTGGCTGAGAATACTCTCAATGGGCCCAGTACAAAACAGAGGAGACTAATTGTTTCCCTTGCGTTAAGTGTGGGAACGCAGATGGTGAGTGCTACAATTATTCCAGACCTTTGTTTAGAATCATAGGAACATTTAGGTTGGTAAAGAGCTCCCAAGTGCTGTGCCTTACAAAAAAAGTATGTGTAATCTTGTTGCCTTTTTCTTTTGTACAGAAAACTTTTAAAGATGAAGAACTCCTTCCCCTCCAGCTAGTTCTGAAAAAGCTAGACTTGATCAGTGAACTTACAGAGCGGTAAGCAGTGACATATGGTGCATAAAAGGATATGATGTATGGTGTCATGGAGGGAGGCAGGTCTTCATTTTACAGGCTGCAAAATCTGGTGGCTGCAAGCTGGTCGTGATTTTTGTGTGTTGTGGACCAGGGATGGACAGAAAGAATTCTAGCATTTAACTTGAAGCTTGCTAATCTTTGGGTAGGAAACACAAGTTAACTGTTACTTAACTGTGGCCGGCTAGATTAATAGACCTCTGATCACTTTGAAATAGTATCACTTCCTATTACATGAAGCCAGTTAGGCTTTATGTTAAGGCTAAAGACTTCCTGTTCTAAACTCTGTTCACCATATCATAAAACCATAAATGTTACTGCATTTATGTGCAGAGTCCGGTAGCTTTTAGAATTGTTGATATTTGGGCCATAAGGTGAACTGAAGTAGTCAGTTCTCTAACATGGGTTTACTGTAGATATTTTGACATCAGATTGCTGTCCTTAAGAATTTATTATGAGGTTATACCAGAATTTTTAGGAAATCAGGATGTTAGTTGTTACACAGCTCTGTGGCTTTATTACTGCAGGTGTAATTTTAAGGTCACTCATATAATGTTAGCTATCTGAAAGCCAGGTGAGTATCTGTACTGTATGTATTTTATGGCGCCCTCCAGTGGATGACTCACAGGATAAAGTAATTTATCTTGGAGTAAGTATTACACAGTTGTATCAGGAGGGGCCTGTTTCTCTTTTTCTGTTTGACTACAGAGGAAGCTTAGAAAGTAAGTTTGACTTCTAGGTTGCTAATTGCACACAATAAGAAAATTACATAGAATTTTGTAGCATAAGGCTTAGTTTTTTTCACAGACTGACTAGCTCTTGTTTGCAAATTGGATGTTTTGTTTGTAAATAGACTAATAGAAAACAAATGTCGAGTACCTTTTTTTTTTTTTAGAAGGCTTTTGAAGGACATTGCATCTGGAATGTTAAAATAACTGTTAAATCAGCTTGGAGAGTTATTTGTTTTTAGCTTAAACACACTAGTGTATGTATCGCTGTGTTAGTAAGAACAACTTGTTCCAATTCTTTGGCTAATTAGTAATCTTATATTCTAGAGTTCGAGCGCAGTGTGACTGTTGTTTCTTATACTGGCATCGAGCAGTCTTTCCAATCTATTTAGATGATGTGTACGAAAACGCAGTTGATTCTGCTAGACTGCATGTAAGTAATGATGTTAGTAGTGGGAGGGATTCAAAGGAGAGAAAAAGGTTTAGTCTGCAAATCTTAAGGAAAATAATGAGGAAAAAAAAAAGGCAAAACTCAGTTACTCATGACGTGGAAATTAATTTCTATCTGGAGGATGTAAAAGCAATTTTTGCTCCAAATCCAGAGAGCATTGGTAGTGCTCTAAAAATCTGCCTTTGAGTGTCTGTCTCCACTCATTTTAATTTGAGGTTAACACTTTTTGCTAGACTTGAGTATTATAAGCCTTTGTTCACACTTAACACTATGTTCTGTCATACAGTGTGAGATAACTGACCTGTAGCTTCTTCCACTCCACTTCTCCTCTCTTTGCAGTATTATCTTCTAGCTGTGGAAATGAATCACGCTTTGTCATACTAATCCTGATAAAATCAGCTATCTGATCCATTGTTGTGCATGTCATGATCAGTTATAGTGTGATTGTAGTACACATGGTTGAAGATGAAATGGTGCACATCAGTATCAACTAAGTACCTTATGCTGATGCATTAGGTACAAGGAAATGCAGTAGTAAATGATGTCTTGTTTTGATGAAAACAGGAATGCTGTTGGTTTTGATTTGTTTGTTAGCTTTGAAAGCTTAGTATTTGAGGTGTTTATGTGTCTGTCAATCTGTTGGTTAAACATAAAAGTTTCTTTTCTCAGTATATGTTTAGTGCACTGAGGGACTGTGTTCCTGCTATGATGCATGCAAGACATCTGGAATCTTATGAAGTGCTTCTGGAATGCTATGACAAAGAAATCATGGAAGTGCTCAATGAGGTAACTTATTTGAAATGGAAATAAAAGGCAGCACTGTGTTTGGAGTGTCTTTTAGACCAGCATCAACTTTGCCAGGCCTGATGTATTGTATAAAAATAGCTTAGGAGCCTTGAGGTGGTGTGAAGTATTTCAGTAACTAAGACAATGATCACTTATTAACTTGAATATTTACAACATATTATTAGTGGTTTCTTTGTTGTCCAGGAACTTGGAAATGCTACCCTCTAAATTATATAAGCTGGCAAAATTTGAGTTACAGTTTCAGCTGTGCAGGCAGGAAAGTGCAGTTTCTCAGATCAGCTTCTGTTTGTATGAATACACAAAATGTAGTACTGTTTCTAATGTATATGCCTGGCTTTTAGTAGTAGAGGCACTATGAATCTGGATGACCTCTTTAGTAACTTAGCTAGATTTGTAAAGAATGTTTGACAGGGAGCAAATGTGAGTTCATATTTCCGAAGTCTTAGGTTTGAACCTCTGAACCTCTTTTTTTGATCAGTTCAAAACCAAATGTTACGTGTCCTGCAGAAAATCAGGACTAATTGCTGAGTGAGTTCTGATTATCTAGTTAATAGCCCTAACTCTTCTGTCTTAAAATCAGAGGAAGATTGAGAGTGTATTTGAAAGTAGATGTCAGTTCCGTTAACAGAACATTATGAGAAGAGATTGAATGTTTTTTCTTTTAATTATTTTTTTAATTTTATGTCTCTGAGCAGCACCTGCTGGACAAATTATGTAAAGAGATAGAAAAGGACCTGCGCTTGTCAGTTCATACACACCTAAAACTGGATGACAGAAATCCCTTCAGGGTTGGTATGAAGGATCTAGCTCACTTCTTCTTTCTCAACCCAATACGTTTTTTCAATCGGTTCATTGATATAAAAGGTGAGTGGTTATATGCTTTCCTGATCCTTTTACTTTCATCTCTGTTATGCTTTGGTTTAGTCTATCTTTTTACTTTTTTCTGTGCTTCTCTAGCTAAATTGAAAGGGTGATTTTTAGATTGTGATTATATGTGTTTACAGCTCATGTAACTCACTATTTGGACAAGACCTTCTACAACTTAACGACTGTGGCTCTCCATGACTGGGCTACCTATAGTGAAATGAGAAACCTAGCAACTCAGCGCTATGGTTTAAGTATGACTGAAGCACATCTTCCCAGTCAGACTCTGGAGCAGGTAAGCTGCCCATGATGAGTATCATTTGTTCCATTAAGCTGTCATATTTGCTGTCTATTTATTATCAAGTCAATGGTATAGGCACTCAAGTGTTTATTGGATGGGTACTAAAGAAATATAATTTGTGTCCAAAGACCTTTCCCTCTGAAGTTTAGTATTTTTGATGTTTTAGACAGTTTCATACCCTCATTGGGTTAGTGCACTAGTGAAAGCTCTTAGAGAGACGGCCTTTTTCTTTTCTCTAGTGCTCAACTTGGCTTTTCATTGCTGAATTGGAAGACAGCATTGAGCTACATTTTATAGCTACTTAGTACAGAAGTGCTGTGAATGATAGCTTCTATTTCTGGCTTTTGCTGCTGTTACCTATTGCCAGTGATGTCTGTTCATTGCATTGTTATCAAGAGTTAAATGATTTCATAGCATTCGTTTCCTAGCAGTCGTTTATTTATTCACTTTAAAACAAAAATACACATGCAAACACATGTACCTCACTCCCCACAAAATCCTGGTGCAGTCCTTAGCACAACTGGAAAGTGTATAGATTAAACAGCATCCTCTCTGTGCACAGTGATACTAAAAGGGATCATCAAGCGGAACAATTTCCAGACCTACGCTGTAAATGTAGAACTTCAGACTTAGTCTTCTAGAGGTATTGGACAAAATAACATCAGAAGGTAGCTAGCTGCTTATGTCTTCACAGAATTCTGCGTTTCTGTAGAAATCTTGACAGTTAAGTTGTCTCCTGAAGTTGGAGAATTTTTGAAATACATTTGTTTGTGGGGTTAGACCTGTGGGTCCCTTTGCTTGCAGAGGAGTTTGGAAACCGAAACAGGCAGAAGTGTATATTTAAAGTGTGAACTGAATTTCTTTTTTTTTTCCTTCCACGTGTCATCTTACAGACACCAAACTAAAATTGTGGAGAGATTCTGTTTTGAAAACAGAAGATGTTGCTTCCTAAAATGCTTTCGAGTAACTACAGAAGTAGTGCTTTCAAGTGCTAGTGGTTAGGCGTGTCAGTGGTTCTTGAGAGTTATGGTACAAATTTATAATATGTAATGTTGTTTCAGGGTTTGGATGTTTTGGAAATCATGAGAAATATTCATGTGTTTGTATCTCGCTACCTCTACAATCTGAATAATCAGGTAAGATGTATTCTATTCTTGCCTTCAGCTGGAGCCAGATTCAGAAAACAAATGCAAATTATACATGTCGGACAGCAACCTAGGCTGAATGTATGTAGTGACAAACTGCACGGTAGCTGTTGCTGCTTCACAAGATCGTTGGGGATGCTCTATCTAGGTCTTGGAAGATGTTCAGTAAATGTGCTTTGAGTATTGTGTGCCGCTAAGATCCTTCAGTGTCAAAAACCCTGAAGCTAGGGGGCTGCAGTAGAGCAGATTTTCTGCTATATAAGGATGCATGAAACACACGGCTTTTCAGGAAAGAAACAGGACATAAGAGGATGGGTTGTTTTGTGAAGCGGTGTATGATATTGAGAATATGTACAGGGAACAGCTCTGTAGTTTCTTCAAGTGAGAATGAGGATATCCTCTATGAAATTAAGCAGCTGCTTTAAAGAAAAGGAGGTGCTTTTTCTGGCATTGTTTAATTTGATGTCGGAACTCGTTGCCGTGATAGATAGTGAGGCCAAAAGTACAGTGTCAGAAGAGTTTAGACCAATTAATAGAGTATAGTCTTAGTAAGAATGAGTTAGGTGCAGCATCTGCCTTGGAATTGTTGAATCACAGCATTCCAGAGACTGGAGGAACATACCAAATAATGTTCGTTGTGTGTTCAGTCTGATTTCTTAGTTATTTTCCTAATCACCACCTATTAGCTGCTCTCAGAAACAGGATGTCACCTGTCTCAATTGGATATTTTTCACAGTCACTTCTGGGTATAACAAATAACTTTTTCCCCTTCCCCTGTCTCAGATCTTCATTGAAAGAACTAGTAATAACAAACACTTGAATACTATCAACATCCGTCACGTTGCTAACTCGATTCGAACTCATGGAACAGGAATCATGAACACAACAGTGAGTATTTATTGCATAGCTGATAGTTTGTGGGTTTTTTTTTGTTTGCTTTTACTGACCAGTGCACGAAAGTGTACAGTTAAATGGCATGAGTAATGCTTCAAAGCCCTGCATTTTCTAGTGGCTTATTATTATTCTTAGGTTCCTTGTCAAATTCATCTCTTACTATGCCATAATTTTCCTGATCCTATCCCTACACATCCAGGCAGTGTGCCTATATTATTCCCAGGAGGAATCTCCCTGGTTCCACTGCCTGTGCATTTACTTCTCAAACTTCAGTTTGATGTTATGCAGCTGCATTGAACTCTTGACTTCTTTGCCTGGTTTCTTACCCGTGGGATTCAGGAGCTCTTATGCTGTAAGTAAAATATCCAGAGCTGACTGATCTTTTCTGCTCCTTTATCCCTGAGGGCAGTTTCCCAGGGACTCTTCTCCACTAATTCCTTAAACTGCAGGTTTGTTACCCTTGAATCAGGGTTATATCATTTTTCTTTGTGTAGCCTCCTTTCCTCTAAGGATCCATAATTTCACTAGGACATGATCATTACAAGCCCATGCAGCTGCCAATGTTGACTTCTCTAATTAGTTAATTTGTGCTCTAAAGGGAACCCACTGGGATCCGTCTCCTCTGCAGCAGACACACTGGCATTAGCCCCAGTGTTTTTAACTGGAGCAGATACTGTCAGTGAGACACTGAGGAAAAAATAGTAAAAAAGACTGAAGAAAACCCACGTAATTTTCCATTGCAGCGATACTGGTTTGGTATTAGTGATATGGATCATCCATCTCACAGTAGTAATACACCTCGGAGGTTGGCAGATATGCAAGTAGCCAATGATTATTTCCTTCAACGTAATTGATGCTGCTGGCAGTCCAGTTTTTATTTGGTGTTTCATCACAGTTCCTGCTCAGGACCTCTCCTAATAAAGACAAGGCAGGAATTCCTGGTAGATCACAGAGAAAGAACGTCTCCAGAGAAGGAGACTCAAAACCCACCAGGACACCTACCTGTGCAACCTGGGCTAGGGAGCTGCTTTGGCAGGGGCGTGGACTCGATGATCTCTAGAGGTCCCTTCCAACCCCTACAGTTCTGTGATTCTGTAATTAACTGTTTATTTTATTCCAGGTCAACTTCACTTACCAGTTTTTGAGGAAAAAATTTTATATTTTTAGCCAGTTCATGTATGATGAACATATCAAATCCAGACTTATCAAAGACATCCGATTCTTCAGGGAAGTAAAGGATCAAAATGATCACAAGGTATAGTATTTTTTTTTTTAAGAAGTACTGCTCTCGTGTGACTGAAGGTACATTTTAGAACTTTCCTGTTATTTAAATTTGTGTTTCCAGACAAAATGACACCATTTTTTCCCAGCAAAATTGGATGTTTTGAATTTCCACGTTTGGGTTGGTCTCGTTTTGTTCTGTTTTCTCTGTGATTATTTTCTTTGCTATGGAATTGGCAAAAAGTCTGTCAGTGACTTGAAAACAATGGTTTGATGCAGTTGTTGTCTGTTGGAGGACCCTGAACTCCTGATTCCAGTTATGTTTAACAACTGTCAGAATCGAAGTTGATGTGAGCATGTAGCATTTATTCAAATATGTCAAGATTGGGGCACTAGTGTGTAATCTTTTATGCTGAAAAACTGATTTCTTAAAAATATGAGACACAACATGCTTCAGTAAAATGTGCTGTCAGGCTCTTTGCACGTTGGATGCTTATTTCTCCTAGGAGAACTTTCTTCTTCACAGCAATGATGCTGTTTCGTTCTCCAGGTTACAAAAGTGACTTAGTCAAATGATTTTTGCAATCTAGTAGGGATGGGCACGTGTATAATAAAAAAATAAGCAAACAACCAAGCTCAAGCTGTGGTGTGAGAATAGAATGTACCATAAATACGAATGTATTGACATGATGAAAAATACTTCTTAATGATAGCCAATTCTGACAGTTCTTTACAAATTAATATATTTTTCTAGTATCCGTTTGAAAGAGCAGATAAATTCAACAGAGGCATCAGAAAACTTGGAATAACTCCTGATGGCCAGAGCTACCTTGACCAGTTCAGACAACTGATAAGTCAAATCGGTATGAAACATTATGGAAGACAATGTTATAAATGTTAGTAAATGGAAATACTAGATTACATTGACTAGTAACTGAACTCTTAGTGTAAGCTGAAAACTAGCTAACTACTCAGATGGGAAGTACTTCATCTTAACCAGGGGAAAAATAGTCTCAACTAATACACAGAAATGGGTCTTGCATGTCTTAATCTAAAATGCATCTACAACTTGTGTAGATGCCTGCTTTCTTTAGGTTTTCCTCTTTTATTAGGGAAGTGACTTCTGTCCACATTGACTATATTTCCAGTAAACAAAAGAAAATCTTTTCATATTTTTCAAGGAGGGGCTGTATGTCCTGATGAAGTAACTTAATGTCATGAATGACACTGTGATAGCATTTTCTGCCGTGTATACTGTAGATGTATAGGACCGATCAGAACTTGCAAGTGTTAAATGTGCCTGATGGGAAGAGTTTGGCCCTTAGGCTGTCATGCAAGTGAACTCAGTATGGCTAGATTACGGATTTGTGTTGTAATCCTCTAGGCAGACTACTGATATGAGTTTTTGGTGTAGCATTTTATTGCACTTGGTTTTCAAAGCAGTTTCTTTATTGAAACCATGTTGCAACTTCAATTGATGTTTCAGATATCATAGGAATTCTGAAGTGGGTGTATGTGTGTTTATATCTCTCTATTTAAATAAAAACTAATTGTTTCCCTGTTTTTGTCTTGTTTTTAAAGGTAATGCTATGGGTTACGTACGAATGATAAGATCTGGTGGTCTCCACTGCTGTAGCAGTGCAATTAGGTACTTCCACAAATACTTCTGTTTTTCTTCTTTGCTTCCTATTTGTTCTGATATTTCTTGAACAAGTTCTCTGCCATCTGCCATTAATATTTGATCACGATACATTTAAGAAGTCCTTTTTTATGCCTTTTTTGAAGTGGGATTATCAGAAATAGAGCCTGAATTTACCCCTGCTCAATCATTCTCATAAAAAGACAAAAACACTCCAAATTATGTGGAAATACACTGCAAAGGAGCTAATAGTTGGTGTGTGTGAGTCATTAGTTGTTAAGTAAATAATTCCTGATTTTAATTGCATCAAGAAGGCACATTAAAAGAAAAGTAGGATTAGTCTTGAGGAATTTAAAAATGAAGTTTAACATTTCTATGACTCTTCTTTCTGTAGATTTGATTGTCTGCTTGTATAAGGTCATTGAAAACTAATGACCTTATATACCAAGAAATAGTTTTCTTGTAAATATTAGTGCTATTTGTAGTTACCTAGGACAAGTACTAGGGAGAGCAGGTGGTAGCTTGGTAAAAGCAGAAGTATAAGCAACTTTGTGTGAGTTGAGAAGTGGGCTTAACAATGCTCAGATAGGAGTATGGCAGAAATGATAGTTTTAAGTAGTTTGGGCCCAGAAGATTTTAATTTTACTATAAACTATGGTAGATACCCCTATGAATGTAACCAGTTGAATGTAAAGTTAACAAACAGTAAGTTTTCAGGTTTGTTCCTGATCTGGAAGATATTGTTAATTTTGAAGAGCTGGTGAAAGAAGAAGGACTCTCAGAAGAAACACAGAAAGCAGCAAGGTACCCTGACATCACATTCTGGGAGCTGGGCCACGGTTGAGAGGGGAGGGTTGTAATTCCAGAGCTGTAAATGCAACTGTTGGTTGCTTTTTTATGTGTTATGTTCAACTAATATCATGCAGAAGTATTTGTTGGAAGTAGAGAAAATGAAGCGATTCTTTTCAAAACCAAAAATGAATGTAAAGTGTCACTTGTGTTAGTAGTCTTCCTCACTGCATGTGACATCTATTGCCTGGGTATTTAAGGTCCTAGGGGAGAAGAAGCAATTATTCTATGGAACATTTTTGAGGAAGTAAAATCAAACTATAAGATGGAAGTTGGCTGCAGAGGCAGGTTGTAATCTTGAGCTCAGGACAGAATATCGGTGTGGTCAAAGGACAAAAAGTGGGATTTTCCTGAAGTAAAGGAACTTCTAGCAGAAAACAGCTAACACGTGGGTTCTCCTTTGCAGGCAGTTGGACTCAGTCCTCAGTGACCTCACACGTAACTTTGCGGAAGGAACGGAGTACTTTAAAATGCTTGTGGATGTATTCGCTCCTGAATTCCGCAGTCCAAAGAATATGCACTTGCGGAACTTCTACATTATTGTGCCCCCACTGGTTAGTATTGCTGCTGTGTGTACCAGCATTTGAAAAGAAAAAGTGTTCAGGTTTGTTTAAATATGCTGTGTGAGGCTGTCGGTGACCATGTTATGCTTTGAGAGAGGCTTATCGCACATAACAATTTATTGGAAAGACAAATGCTATCACGCTCAATGTGACCCCCTTCTCTGAGCACAATGCTGTATGGTGTGGGATATCCCTTTGGTTATTCTGGTTCATCTGCCCTGGCTCCTTTTGCACCCCCAGCTCCTTTTTGGCAGGGCAGTATGAGAGGCCAAAAAATACTAGGTGTAGTGTAAGCACTGTTAAGCAACAACTACAACGTTGGTGTGTTGTCAGCATTATTCTTATCCTAAATGCAAAACACAGCACTGCAGTCGCTTCTGGAAAGACAACTAATTCTACTTCAGCTGAACCAAGGACACCATTTGAGAAACTAATTTTGAAATGGCAGTGTTGCAAATTTTGAACTGTGAGAGGATGAGTATGTCATGGTGATAGAAATGAGGGATGGGAAGGGGTTAAGACTGAGACTTTTTCCTTCTTTTTCCTTCCCACTTGTGGAGTTTTCTTCTGATAAGCACAGCTTCAGGAAAATGCTATCCATTTTGTATTTAAAATGTGTTTCAGTGCAGTTAAACTTGAAAGTGTTTTATGTATGCATGTGCAAATGTTTCACAAAATCTAAGCTTATCCTTTTTCTAGATTTTGGGGGGATTTTTATACAAAAATGCCTAATGATGGGAGACACAAATATGATAGTTTTGGACCTTTTTGGACAGCTACCTCTACATCTAACCACATGTGATCACCTCTTCTTCTGTTTTATATTACCGTTGAGTCTCTTGATTCCAAGGCATCTTCTCACTCTTTCAGACCCTCAATTTTGTAGAGCATTCGATTAGTTGCAAGGAGAAATTGAACAAGAAGAACAAAAGTGGAGCGGCCTTCACTGATGATGGGTTTGCCATGGGTAAGTTTCATTGTGCTGATGAGGCATTAGGTAAGCCAGTGTAACTGATGTTTCCAGGACAAGTTTGCTAATGCTGTGAGTTCCTGTTTCCCTTACTTCAGTTTAGACCATCTTGGCTGCAGCACAATGGATTTTGTGGGCTGTTTGGATCAGAATCTCTTGAGCACAGAATAACTAGTTATGACAGCAGGCAGTTTTGTCATAGTTGGTACTCTCTGATTTCTTTCAAAGCTGCAGGTCTTCGTAGATTAGAATTTATACAAATCTTTGGATATTCTTCATTATGATTTTCTTGCTGTTAGATTTAATTTAAAATCAATTGCAGTTTAAATTGTAATTGCATGAGAATATTTGATTTAAACCAATCCATTAATAGCATTCACAAAACATCTTATAAATTGCATATTGACTTTGGCACGTGTTTTGTTAATTGCCACAGGTGTGGCTTACATTCTGAAGCTGTTGGATCAGTACCAGGAGTTTGATTCATTGCACTGGTTCCAGTCTGTTCGAGAGAAGTACCTGAAGGAAATAAGAGCAGTAGCTAAGCAACAGAATGTACAGTCAATTAATCAAGATGAAAAACTGTTGCAGACTATGAACCTTACTCACAAGCGACTGGAAGTTTGCTTACAGGTAGAGCGTGGGTCTGTGTCATGGTTTTGGTCTGTTCAGTCTGGTTCTGTTCTGTGTTGCCGCAGTTCAGGTAGCTGTTTTGTGAAGAAGCTTATCAAGAATAAATAACATTGAGACAACATAAAGCATTGCCTAACACAACAACACAAAAAAGCAAGCATGGAGACTTGAGGTGGTGTGCTGTCTGAATGGGGCATCGTAAGCATTTGTGATGTTTGTTTGGGTCAGGAGTTCGAGGTGGTGGATTGGAAGTCTTTGTCTGCTGGACAGAACTCTGCTACAACTGAAACCTCAGTGTTTGAGTAGGAGAGAATGTTGTAGGGAAATCCTTGTTACAGGAAACACAGCTTGGGAGTGTTCTTTTGAGCTCCTAAGTTGAATGATGCTGTCAAATAGAAGAAAGACATATTTGAATTTTGAAGCAGTTCAGGTTCGACTGAGATTTAAATGCCTCCTGTCTCTCTGCTCTGCTTTTGATTTGAGGGTCTGTGGGACAAATCTGCTGATGTTTGTTTATGAATAGCCCATGATTGCATTCTGTATTAAGTACTGCTGTTGGTAAAACAGATAAAGACCTGTACGACTGCTAAAAGCACACACTGCAGTCCTCTGCTTTACCAAAACCATATCACTGACCCTTGTTCAGAAACTGATTGACCTTGCAGCTGTTGAAATTACTGGGTTGCATGGTCTTCTGTGGGTAAGCAGTTCCACACTGTCACTGTGGCTGCAAACCTCACACTTGGCTTCAGTGGGTACCCCTGGTGCTGTTTTACTTAAATTGCTCTTTAAAGTTTCTGTCTGACTTGTGCCCTGTAAGATGTATGTAAGTGGAGTATGAAGGGGAAATGATTCAGATACTGAAATCTCATTGTGATTTTTTCAGAAGCATCAAAAGCAGTGATCTGTATGTGAGTTCATTCTTGTGGTACACTGATACTCTTCTTCTGTATCTTTTTACTTAGGAATTTGAACTCCTTTATTTTTCATTAAGTAGTGCAAGAATTTTTTTCAGAGCAGATAAAACTGCAGCAGAAGAAAACCAGGAAAAGAAAGAGAGAGAAGGTGAGTGAATATTACATATGGAGCACTTTAGTTCTTGAGGGTATGTTTTGTATGGAAAATGCTTTCTTTCATGGGCATTTTCTTGCTGTTGAGTTGAATCAGTATTCCTGAGGGAGTTTTATGGGGTTGAGGATAATTAAGGAGTTGAGAACTTCAGTGTCATACTTACCCACTGCATTACTGACTTTGTTAATGTCAGCCTTTTCTGCAAAACCTTTGCTGATGTGAAATATGAACTGGTGCTTCTCAGCTGTCGTTTAGTAGCTGTTTCTCACTTTACATGGGCAGATAACGCAGATACTACATGCATGGCTTCTGTGTGTTTAATGTTTATAAAGTGTTTTGGGCTACCATTGAGTCACATTCAAAGGGTAAGATCTCTGTGTTATGGTCTCCTGACTTGGGCAGCATGGGAATTTTACACATTGTGTGCATGCTCATGTATTCTCCTTCATGAATTATAGGAAATTTTCCTGAGTATGGGAAAACTATTCTCCAAGAAACAAGAGGAGTAAGATACGAAGTGCAGTTCAGTCACAAGTTGCTTACAGTCTCGAGTTACTCACTGCTGAGTGTAGCTGTATGTTAAAAAATGGAATTGGCAAATAGTTTTTTCTGTGTAGTTCTGACAGTTATGTAAATGATGGTAACTTCCCAGATCACTGAGCCAGAACAGTTTGCAAAGAAGGAAGTCTTTAGTATGGGTTTATACTTTATATCTGTGGAGTTTCTTAATTAATTGTCCTACTCAAAAAGCCTTCTTGGAGCATTGTGGTAACTGTCCTTGCTTCTTCAGGAGAGCATTTGTAGGACAGCAGTTACTTGTACCTTTCACCCCAAACAGGGGCCAGGAGGTGCTGCAAGGTCAGTTAGCATATGCTGTCTGTGGTACCGTGTATCAAATGCTTTATGACACCAGCACACTCTGAATGCTCAGACTTTCTTTGTACTGCCTTGAGTGCAATGTTAACCGTAATCCATGTCTCTGATTCTTATTTTTATAGAAGAATCTGTTAAAGGAAGCAATGGAGATCTTGCCAACTCTTCATCTGCAGATCCTATTGTGAAATGATGTGGCTGGTATGGGGTGGTAATTACTCGGATTATCATCAGTAATGCTCTGTAGGGGTAAAAGCTCTTCATTTGACTTTTTCTATTAAACCTAACAGAAAATGTACAATGGCATACTAGCATCCAGTTGGGCTAGGTCTGTGTTTGTCTGTTTTTCCTATAGAAACTTCTATTTTTCAGGAGTTATTTATTTACATTACTAACAGCACTTTCTCTAGATTGAAAATAACTACATAAAATATAGCTTGGAGGTAATTATTTTAAATTACAGTTGTGCATATCTAAGAAAAACTCGTTAATTTTCAGATGCTTGCTTGCATCTCTAACAAAGTGTTAAAAAAAAAAAAAAAAGACTTGTGCATCTCATCAACCAGAAGAAGAAAACTGAAGGAAGATGCGTTGCTTATCTGTTGTCCAGATGTTTATGCACTCCTTTTGTATTTAATGTAGTCACAAATTACACTGTAGATGTAACAGTGTACGTTGTGAATGTATGTTAAAGCTATTACACAAAACAGCAGTCCTCGTTAATGTGTGTTGTTTTTTTCCTGCAGAACTTTACTATTAGAATGTTATTTTCACTCTGGTATCAGGTCATGCTGGACATTTATTTTCCTCTGTTCTTTTTTCCTCCCACGTTAGAAAAAGGGGAAAGCAGAGAAGTTAATGTAATAAACTGCTTTTCACTTCATACTGAAGGTCTGATTTGCATCCATAGAAGTAAGGAAATCAGGAGCCAAGACACAGCCACAGTCAATCAGCTCTTCCTTCCGTGACCAGACACTGTGTGATGGGTGTCTGTGACTTAAGTGATCTTACACTTCATGAATATGTTGTGCCTAACTGCAAGTTTTGGCCTCAACTCAGTCTTTGCCTTTGTAGGTCCGTTGTACTGTTTGTGTTGCTAATAATGGTCTTACTTGCCTGATTATGAACAGTAATTGCACTGCAGGCTTCAGAAGCTGCTGAACACTGTGAGAACTCTGTATAAATTCTAACATCTGTTAATGCCTGCCAGCAGAGGTTCTTAGATTGTACAAGAGTTGCTTAGACTCCTGACATAATTCGAGTTAGCTTTGCAGTGAATTCCACTTCCATAAGACTCAGTTGTGTTTTAATCTTCCAGAATACAAAACACTTCTAGGTTTCACTAGCTAGAATAAACTACTTCAGTCAGTCTGAGAATGATCTTTTGGTTTCTTTTTGTCACTCTTAACTGCATTTACTTGACAGCTTTTTCATCTCTTCTAATTACAAACGAGGTAACGTTTTAATACAGATGGCTCAAATAGTTCCTCCCACTCTTTGGCCACAGGTTGGCTAAGACAATTCCTGGCAGATTTGGGCTCACCCTTTCCTGCCAGCAAGATTAGCATTCAGAGAACTAGGGCAAACATTTTGGTTGCAACTGGACAGTGCAGATTGATATGAAAGTCCATTCACTGGCTCTGAAAACATAATGCAGGTGCTTTGTGAGCTGTTTAAATCAGCTGGCCTCGTTAATATTTTTGCTGCAACTGCAAAAACTGCCCTAAATAATGCTGCATTACTTTTTGCTTTTTTTTTCGGTCCTAATTTCTGTACGCTTCCTCTTTTGACCAAGTTGTGCCCACACTGAACACCTGAAGTAGCATTGCTGAGAACAGCAGCAGTCTCCCTGCTTCTGCTGATACCATCGTGTTGCAGCGTGTGTATTTCCACATCCCTGTCTTAAGTCACATAAGCTCCTGGCGCGGAGTGGTCCAGCATTTGTTTTCCTCTAGGATGGACGTGCTAGGTAGATAGATACATGCAGTCGAGCATTACCTGTATCCTAATTTTTCAAGTCCACATTCCTGTTTTCCCTTCTGTGATTTTTGTGGTTCCTAATGTGCGTGTGGTGAACAAACTCTTGTCATTCTGGTGATGGAAATTCTGCAGGAAAGCCAAAAGCCTGTTCTTATAGAACCCAACGTGTGTTGGGACCCGAGTGTATACTGCATGTGTCAAAATTATACACGTAGATACAAACAGGTGCAGTGATTACAGAGCTATTCTTGCTAATACAGTATTACAATTTACTATATTTACTATTTTTTTTTGTCATGTAGCAGCATACATATACAGAAAGCTTTTGTTACCTGAAATATGAACGAGGTAGGTCCCTGTTTGGGATGGTGCTCCCATGTCAGTGTGTCACATCAGATCCTCCTCCCAGCTACCCAGAAGGGGCACAGAATATTTGTGGTGCTATTTTCATTGCTTTTGCCCTCCTGCTCAGATTCTGGGAACGAAATGGAACAGAGTGGGTTGGCTGGAGATGAGGATGGATCTAAAAAATAAAATCCTCCTAGCGAAACTGAATTTTGCTCATCAATGAAAATTCCCAGTGGTGATAAAGAGAGGATGATGAGTTTGCTGCAGGGACGTAAAATGCATCTCTGTTAATTGTCCTTCAAGGCAGACACTGAATGGGCTGAAGGCATCTGCCTTCCTGAGGAGGCAGCCCCTGTGTGCTCTGTCCTGGGACAGGGCTGTTGGGGTCAGCCCTCCCGGTGGCCTTGCAGCCTGCTTGTCGTGGTGCTTTGCCCTTTTATGCCAGAAGCCATAGGGCTGTGTAGGGGATGCGGAATGCAGCCGATGCCCAAGGTCACGTTCACCCCGAGCTTGAAAGGCCTTGGTTGCTGGTGGTTGGTGGTGATGGTCCCAGCTGCCCTGTGCTTCACTGGGGTACGTCTAACTTTGCTTGGAGGGTAGATTCTAGAAGTCCTAAGGAAGTCTGTCTTTAGAAGTAAATTTGAGTTTTCATCTGATGTCTGTCAACAACAGCTATTTTCAGCTTCTCAGGTACAAAGGACCAAATGTAACCATGTTTCCTAACTCGTTGTACAAAAGGGTATTTTGTTACCTCAGTCTCTTCGGTGTGTGAGTAGAGTACCTTATGTACATAAAACTGTTAATAAACGTCATTTTCAGAACCTCGCTCTTAGTGTCTTCAGTAAAAGGACTGCAGGAGGTTTTAATTTCTTTAATAAGACAGCTTCAACTTTTATTGACGAAGGAATGAATGCTCGTGTCAGTTACCGGCACTGTTCTTCCATGGTTCTTACAAACAGTCACCAAAGCAGCTCAATGAATTTATTACATGGCAGACACTACAAACTGTACTCTTTCAGCTGCCCTAGCACCGACTGCTTACAGAAAACCTACGTTCCTATTAAGTGCTTGAGGTGGGTCAGATTCAGTTGAACATTTTCAGCTGTTTGTTCCAGTTAGTATAAACCATGCCCCATACAGCCTCCCCACCTCTCTTCAGTAACTCCCATTTGTTTGTTTGTTCTTGCAGAGTACAGCTTTTCTCGTCTTCAGGTTAAGCCGGAGGGGAGAAAGAAAATCTAAACTTCTCAGCTGGTGTATGTGGCTGCTAATGTCAGGGATGTGCTGTGAGTCTAGTCCGCGTGCCGTAGCCTCGCTCCTCTAGCGTTTGATTGCTCGGCTTCCCCAAACTGAAGATCACTGGTAGGCTCTAATGCTGCGTGCCCCCATCGCCTTTTAAAGTACAAAGAGCTCTTTATTAAAATGACTCGTCCTACAAGTTGTCTCCACAACTTCTCTTAATTTTAAGAGACCTAGCCACAGAAAAAGTGCTGCCTGCCTCTGCTGTGTGCGCGGCAGCAGTACTTAAAGCAGTAAATCTAGGGGGCACGTTATGCCCGTTATTTCATTACGGAATGTGAATGCGGTCCCCTTAAAGGTAAGAGTAGGCACTTAGATTTGTTTTGTAAGCTTATTCCAGATGCAATATAAAAATAGATTATATTAATAGGAAAAATTTAGTGTTTAACAAATTGCTAGCACAAAAGATAAATCTTGTTACGCTTAAACTAGACTAAAAATAACTTCATCTGAAAATAAAGTAAATAGTGCATTTTAAACCTTCATTCAGATGCACATAATCATGCAAACTATAACAACTTGACTACGGGAAGAAGTTAGAGGCCTGATAAAGGAGCTGACAGCTTACAGCTGGTGTTCTTCCAGCTCAGTGAAGGCTTGCCCCCCTGTGAGCCTGCAGAAGTGTTGTTAACCCTTTATGGCTGACAGCTGCGCTGTCCGAGCTGCCAGCAGCAAGGGGCTAATGCTGAAGCACTGCCTAAGATTACCAGCGTCCCAGGCCCAACTCTATGCTACACATTCACAAGTGCAGAAGTTTCCAAAGGTCAGAGTTCTGCTTGTGTTCACTGCAAAGCCCGAGGAAACTCTGCAAAGATGCTGCCATCTCCCTAGCAGGTGACAGAAGCTGTGGCCTCATATGTGCACAGATGATTTAAAACCAGAGATTGGACAGCCTCCCGGCTTCTCCTTGCTCCCATACGGGCTGGAGGAAACAGCAGGAGTCCTTCATGCTTCTGACTCCTCTCCTTCTTCACGCCTTGCTCCGTCCTCCTCTGACTGATCGTTCAGCAGCACAAACTTCCCATCATTTGTAAAAGGTACAGACTTCATTAGCTGAGCTAATGCTTCTGGGTCCTGAAAGAAAACAAAAGTTCAGTGGGCAAGAGCAATCTTTCAGCAGAAGAGCACAGTTTCTCCAGTACCTGTTAAAGCTTTGCAACTTGAGGTTTTTGTGGTGGTGGTTTGTTTTGTTTTTTTTCTTTTGACAACATTACATTTAGCCTAAAAGTTTTAATAGGAATAATTCCAGCCTAAGGTTTTGAAACATCATCCCTTTCAGCAGAACACCTCTTACCTAAGTAAAATTGTCATTACTTTGACCCTCATCTTGCTGTTCTTACCTAACAGTGCTATAATTACTGGAAACCATGGAGAAAAACTTAAACAGCCAGGTTCTCATTTAGTGAGCTTACTGCAAGTGACTAAAAGCTTATTCCAGCTTGTTCTAAAATTGCAGTGGTGTCCCATCTTTACATGAATGTCTTTATACAACGGGCTGGGTAATGTTGCCATTTATTTTAAGTGGAAAACCATTATCTTTTTTCCTCCCTGAAGGAGGAGAGAATGGGAGTTTTTAGAAGTGAAACAGAATGAGTGGAAAAAGCAGAAAAACATGCAGCAAAACAAGCACATCTGTGAGGAATTCATATACTCACCTTCTGTGCCTCTGCAATTTCTTTTCCCAAGCTAATGGCATAGCAAATCTGAAATCAGAAATGTACATAAAGTTCAGGTTTTTGTTACTGGTTTTGCTGCTTCTTCAGGATTAAAGCAGAGAAGAATCAATGCAAACTTGATCTTAAATGGGGGTGTAAAAAGACAGGCAGAATACCACTTCACTGTAATAGCTACATAGAATTGAATTATTTTAATAAACATTCCAACCTTCTCTCCTTCTGTGTTGCTCTCAAAAACGTATGCACTCATGGATTCTTCTCCTGGAGTCTCACGGAGGTGGACCACAAAACCAATCAGTCTCTTGTTATCCTGATGAGCAGCAAACTGAGTCACGGTGGCAAGTTCAAACTGGAAAGTTGTAAGAAAAACCTCATTTAATCAGCACGTAGTTGGCTCACTCGAGCTCAGGTTCAAGTGCCTGAGCATCCAATGCTGTGACAGAAAACCAGATTCAAAACAAAGTTACTTACACTCGCTCGTGTAACTTGCGTCTGAGGATCTATTAATCTGTAATTACATACAGGGAAAAAAAAGGTTTTGGAGCAATTCTTAACAGTAATTTCAGAGTGCTTTACAAGGGTAAGGCAGTCGCTGTGTCATTTTTACAGGTGAGGAAATGCAAGCAAGGAATCAAAGGTTTTACTGTGATTTCAAGTCAGTCCATGGCAGAATTTAACTCTAGGCCGTAACTCTCAGCTGCACGACCTGTTGGTCACACCAACTTTTGGAATCACCAGTTGGGTGAGCATCACACAGGCATGAGGTAATGCTCCATGTGTGAGAACACCTTGTGCAAACATGCTCTACGGTGACAGTACTGCCAGCAGCGCAGAGAAGCGGCTCTTCTGCTGTTGCTACAGGTAAGGTAAGAGAATCTTTCAGTGCTTTTTTTCCTTTTCCTTTTTTTCTGTGTATTTGTAGGATTTTACAGCCCCGCCACATCCTGTTCTTAGAACTGAAGTCAGGAGGGTATTTCTCTAAGTGAAGTCAATCTTGGGGTCTCGCTCCCTTGAAGGGTGAATTTCTTGGAGAAGCAGAAAATATAACTCATCACAAGTTTGATGAAAAGAATAGCAGCTTGAGGGATAAGTAACGAAGATTTTGCAGTACCTCAGGTTCCTGCTGGTGACCATGAGATGAGATTCAGTCATGCGGAATATGTTGTGGATCGCACGAGCAGCTAACACTTGTCTCATGGCTTCATAGATCACCTCGCTCGTGTTGTCTGACTGAACAGCCATGGATCCCAAAAACCGAACGACGAACATCTGCTGCAAGAGTGAATCTGGAAGATAAAAGGCATAATTTCTCTTACTGTGCTACTTCCATTTACTAGTTGTTGAAGTCATGGATGGAGTTACTTTTCTTTCTACTGGGAAACACAGTGGTAAACTTGTGGGTGGTGACCTCCTTCTGACCCAGTTTTAAGCTGCTTCAAGTGGCAGCGAATGCTACGCTCCAGCTGTGATATGGTGATGTTCCAGAGGCAGAGACACAGGGCAGGCACAGAGAACTGCACTCTCCCATGTCCCACAGCAGCTCAGACTGCTGCTGTTGCTGACAGTGTAGAGGTGCCTCTTTCTCACAGCCCTTCTGTGAGCCACCCTACTTTGCAATGGGACAGCAGATCAAAGAAGACCAAATCTTTTTGCCTTTAAACTTTTGAAATGAACCTGATTTGCTATACAGCTTGGACCACCAACAAAAAAGTGTATTCACAGGCAGTGAGATTTAATAGACAGGCTTCTGAAACAACCAGCTTCAACTGTACTGTGGGTTGCTGCTCCTGCTCTGTGATGCCAGGCACTTTCATTAAGAGACACTGGAGAGGCTGACAGCTGAATTAAGCCTGAAATCGTGACTGCTTTTATTTGCGAAAATGAAGCACTGACCTTCTTCCTCATCTTTGCTACTGTCTTCAGACTCCCCAAATGGGTTTGCACGCCTGTGAAAGAAGAATGATAAAAAAATTATCATTATAGATTCTGGTCACCATGTACAAATGCTGTAACACACGATGTTCCCCTCCAAAAATCACTCTGCTAAGGTGAAAAATCACCATCTCCCAGCATACCTGCCTCCTCTGTTCTGGTCCAGGAATTCTGTGGCAGGCAGTACAATATCAAACTGAATCGGCGTTCCAAGAGCAATAAGTTGTGTGGAGTCCTGAATGCCAGCTGATTCACTGGGAGTTGTTTTACCATTATCTGTATTCCTCACGTTCTGGCTAAAGTGAAAAGGGAAAGAAAAAATAGAATCTTTCAATCGGTGACACGAGACACCACATTGTGCTTTGGAAGGGAGACAAGATTATTCAAAGATCCAAAGTGGACTCAAACAGTATTCATTGAGAGAAATGAGTATTACCGAGGTCTGAAGTAAAATCTGTCATTTTTTTATACCTACAATTATTTGGAAAGAAATTGTTGGTATATTAAACCCTAACACAGATCAACTCTATACAGACTGACTGTCAGGAGCACGTTGCTGTTTGCCTCCCTGCCCTCTGGTGACGGGTTCAAACAGCAAAGGCCTGGACTTGTTTCTGAACACACAAATGGTAATCCCAGCCTGTCTTTGAGGTCTTATGTGGCCACAAGCAGTGTGATAGTTAAGAAATGTCACATACAGATCTCTTCCTGCGTCTTCTTCAAAGACTGACTGACTTGAATGAGTGCAAGAGAACAACAGTAACTATTTTGACAGCACTGTAAGGCATGCTCCTGTGACAGACTGACAGGAATTAGTTGAGACAACGTGCAAGAATAAACTTATTTTAATGTACCATGGGAGCTCTGCTGTATTATCCACATGACTGGTTGTTTCTTTTCTGCAAAACACTTAGAAGTAAAGCATTGTCTTTGTTTTAGAAGAAACAACAAAGACACAAAGGCAACTGGACGGAGCTTCAAGGCTGTCCTGTGGAGCAATAAAAGTATTGCCCTCAACACTTTGCATCTCTTTTGGCTTTTCAGCAAATAACATCAGAATTAAAGGAACTTGCTGGAACACATAGGATTGTAAAGGCAGGGGCTAGACTGGACCTTCTGGGTGACTGCTGCCCTACGAAAGGAGTGTGACTGAGGAAGCAGCAGTCTCGTGCCCGTGAAAGTGAGTGCATTACCTGGGATGGTGAACTTCATGTTTTTTTGCAAAGCTAGTAATGGGAGTCACTGCTTGTAGGGCTGTCTGATTTAACTTGATTGCAGCTGCCTAGGAAAACAAAACAGCAACATTGCCTGCACTGTCACATAACAAACAACAGGAAAGCAAATGGTAAGGAATGGACTGAAAAATACTCCCACCTCTGGATTGTCGGTGAGATAGATCTGTCTGGAAATGTTGTTGATGGCACATATCCACTAGAAGGCAAAAAATGAAAGTGAACTCTTCATGCTCACATTTATGCAAGAATGACAACATTAAGACAGTATTTTTACCTCCTCGTATTCCTTTCTGCTTTCTGCCTGAAGAGTTATACCCCTAAAATACAAACACAGTGTATCAGTGCTAGCAGTGGACAGAAGGACTCCCAGTCTTAAAGCATCAATAGACCACATCTCCATCAACTTTTAAAGGAACAAAAACCACAAATAGGCTGCAGCTAAAGGATACTGCCTTTGCTCTTTGGACAGTTGTCAGGGAGGATGGGAATGAACATGCTCTTAGTTAACAACCTTCTGGAAACCCAGAAAGGATTACTATGGAAGCAAGCAAGTTTTGCATGAAACAGTATCTGAACAGGCAGGCATGACTGGCTGTCCTCAAAGAAAGCCTTTCTCTCATACGTTTTGCCTGTAGGAGTAGTGATCTGAAAGCAGTATCTTCTGTCTTCGCAGTCGACAGCCATGACAGAGCAATTGTCCAGGTCCTGAATCAGTCCTCCAGCTACTGCTCCCCTTGGCTGACACATCAAGTTGCCACCTTGGGTAAAGAAGTACAGTCTTTCCCAAGTTGTAGTCACCAGACCTGTTTTACTAAAAAGAAGATGCAATGATCAAGACTCATTAGTATTTGAAAGTGATTCCACGTGACCTAAAGAAACTTCAGACATACCCTGAACTTTATGGTCAGCTGTGCAAAATTTGTAACAGTGAGTAAAATCAACAGCTATTCCTACCAGACATTCTTCAGCTTTCATTAAGGATTAATTAAACTCACAGAATCATAGGATGGCTTAGGATGGAAGGGACCTTTAAGATCATCTAGTTTCAACCCCCCTGCTATAGGCAGGGACACCTCCCACCAGATTAAGCTGCCCAATCCAGCCTGGATGAGGCTTTCTAATTCAAAACATCTCATGGTAAAAAGAGTCTGTACAGAATCTTCTAGTTATGGAATACATGAACTGTATAGCTGTTCTTTGTAAACAGTGTTTTCCTGAGCCCTAAGAACTGAGAACAGTCTGAGCCCAGCCATACAGGCTTCCGATTTTCATTCAGCTCGTCACAGACAATCATCCCTGAAGGTGAATTCAGCCAGAAGTAAACTTCTGTTTTCAGGGACATGCCTCTAATTGGGTATAAGCTTCTCAAACACATCTTCAAAGGTGACAGAGATGCTTAAGAGTGGAAGGGTAAAGCTACCACAGCGATTCAGGATCCTAAAACAGAAGTATCTGAGGAGTCTTCAAGACCTAAAAAAAGCAATAATATAGCAACTACTCAGCAATTACAGAAAGTAACAGGCAGCAACAGCTGTCTTACTTTCGAAGATTAAGGTAGCCAGCCTTCTGGATGAGATTCCTATTGATAGCAGGTGAAGTTACATCAGAGTCTGGAGTGTAAACAGACTCATTAACTGAAATTAAATCCTGCTGGGATATCCTCATTTTTTCAGCTTCTGTCTCCAACTCTCCCTGTATGCTGAAAAACAAAACAAAACAAAACAAATGCAGAGCCAATGTGAGTCAATTCATAGCAGGATACAGATAACATCTGTGACCCAACATGAACAAAAAAGATATCATTTGAGATTATAGATTATAGATTAATCTAATTAAATATATAAAGTATTTGAGTAAAATCTCCTACTGGTTGGGAGAGTAAGGAATGCAAAGGTAAACTTTATTTTTTAGAAGACGTTTTATAGGAAATATAATGTAAGACAAGGTCATGGTGGCAACTGGGAGCAGCAAGTGTATACTAAGAGTAAATCACACCTGACCATCCTAATTGCCTGCTGTAATGCAATGTGTAGCTTGGTGGGTGGTGGGAGATCAGTGGTGGTTGTTTCACTTGTCATCAGCAAGACCTTTTCTCTATGAACTAGAGAAGTGGACTACAAGATGGGTAGGAAATGTGGCTGGGATGCAGAGAAGATTAAAGGGTTATGATGTGATACAAAGCCTCGCTGGTACTTGGCTATTAGCAGTGTTTCTTTTGGGTCAATACTGAGACCTACAGGTTTACAACCTTTCATGAGAACTGGACAACGAGACAAACCATCCTCTCAACAAGCATACAGATGTCACCAAAATGGAAAGACTAGATGATACGCCACAGTGCAGGCTGCTCTTTGGAGGGGCCTTGACAAGTTGCCCAGTGGGCAAATGAGATCCTCATGAAGTTCAGTACAGGTGAAGACCTGTCCGGGACGGAGAAACCCCATGCAACAGTAAACACCAGGAGGCATCTGGGAAGAAAGACTTCAGCAAAGGACTGAAGGTCCCTGTGGCATGAGCCAGCACCATGTTCTTGCTGTAAAAAAAAAAAAAGCCAGCTACATCCTTGGCTGCATGAGCAACAGTACAGTTAGCAGCTCATCTAATTTCCACCTATCCAGTGGTTTGCAAGACTCCAGTAGGACACTGAGTCTAATTTTGGTGCCCCAGTATGTAAAAGCCAGAAACAAATTAAAACAAACCAAGACAGTCAGGAAAGCAGAGCATGTGACGTTGAGAAAAGGCTGTAGAATTGTTTTTCAGCCTAGTTAAATGAAGTTGAAGAGGAGCTCTTACCTCTAGCTTAATAACCTAGTGGGAGAGAATAAAGCAGATGGAGCCAGATGGATGGAAGCAGATGGAACCAGCCCTTCTTGGAGGTGTGCAGCGATAGATGAAAAACAACGGACACAAGCTGTAGCAAGATACTATATCTGTGAGGTAGAGAGACTCAAAATTCATCGGGACACAGCCCTGAGCGCTCTGCTTGAGCAGGTACTCTTCTCAGCAGGTGACTGGATGAGATCACCTCTCAAGGTCTGTACTGCAGCAGTTCTCCTTTGTTTTCCAGAAAAACGGTATCAGTAAATGTTTGATTTCTTCATTAACTTTTCTAAAATTGAGGAGTTATTATCACAGAATCACTGAAATGTTGGGGGTGGAAGGAACCTGTGGAGATGATCTAGTCCACTCCCACTGCTAAAGGAAGTTCCCTAGAGTAGGTTCCTAAGCTATTAGTAAAACTTACAGGGAGGAAAGATAAGGGTATTTGTCATTGTTCACCTTAGAAGGTATGTAAAGATAGGCACCTATGCTTTAAGTGTTTTGTACAGAGCCTTTATTTCTTACAAACAAAACTGCCCCTTCATTTTCAGTGTTCATGAGACTGGAATCTTCCTCCTAAGGCCCACCCTTCTTCAAGACAGAAATTCCAGACAGAAATCTTCAAGATAGAAAGGTATGAAAACCTGTCGATTCTATAAAGATACACATTTGTGGCAGCTAGACCAAATGGTTACTGAGAATATTTCAATAGTTTATCTTTCCTAATGTGTTTTGACACTGCTGGAAGTATTCGCTAAAGAGATTAATATACTTCTAAATATGAAGAGTCCATTTCACAGTCAGTATAAACAGATGCAAGACTACATCAGTGCTGAAATTCTCTAACTACACAGAGGCTCTCATCAGCTTGTCTGTCCTCCAAATTGTGTGTAGACTGTAGAGGAACTTATCTGAGAACTGAGGGTGAAAAGAGATGTAAATAAGCACAGAGTTATAGGAAATAAACTTAGAGAAAGAAAATCTCCTACACAAGGAGATTACTTATAGCACTGTTCTCAGATTAACAAGTATGCATTATTTAAAATGCCACCAAGTCAGAATAAGTAATGATTTGGATATACTCCAGTATGAAAGGTATGAAGCTATAAAGCAAAGGGTTTGGTTTAGTGTCCCCGCTGATTTAAAATAAACGATGAGTGTTCTCTCTCTAATGTGATTACATTTCAAATGTAAAGTTTACAACATTTACAATGACTTAATTATAAAGAGAATGTCAATCTTTACTACAAACAGAAGAAGACAGAGAGAGGGAACAAAGTCAAAAGGATCTCAAAAGTAGAAGCACAAAAGTGGGGCAGTCAACTGAAATAGGTACTTAAACAAAGCAGGTTGAACTCAGTGAACTGACACAGCCTACGCTGGATGGGATAAGTACTGTCTCTATGGCAAGGAGCTTTCACTACCTTGTGTAGATACAACATCAAACACTACAGGTCCTGAGTTCTTATTTGTAAGGTTCTGTAATAGTAATTCATGATTATTATGACTGAAGGGCCAGGAAGTATAAATACCTCTAATTCAGAATGCACTTTATTATATTAATTCTGTTAACCCATTTCAAGCCCAAATGTCATGCTTTTGTGTTCATGAAGAGACACTATGGTGTAAGAAACCATGTGAACACTTTCCTTTCTATACTGTAAAAATACTCAGTGCACTGACAGTACTTCCCTTTACGTGCACAAACTCCATCCCTGTTCCCCCTGCTTCTGTACCAAAGCATGTTCAGCAGTGCAATACAAGCACAGAAGCACTCTCCTGTATAAGAAACACCATCACTGTCTATTATGTGCAAAAGGTCACACTCAGAATTCAAAGGAACAAACAAAAACAAAGGTATTATGTCACCTTTGAACCATGTCGGAAACAGATGTCAAAAAGCTGTCCAATCTTTTGGAAAACATCTCCGCTCCTTTCTTAAAAAAGTTGATCTGAAAAATATAAAGAAGGGATGCTGGAAGTCATCTGGGTTCTGGCAGACAAATAACAGATTGTGGGGACTGTGTTAACACTGATCCCATTGTGACTGACACTTTGGGCTGGCAATCAAATAATGGTTAAAACAACTGTGTGCATAATTAATTAGTTTTATCAAAAACATTTAGCAAACTACTCCAGAAAGAAATGCAGAAGCTTCAAAACAACTACTTGCTGTTAAGCAGTTTATTTAACACAATACTCCTCGTGATTCCACTCATTTTCCCTAATTCTGGGTCATAGGATTCCTCTTACCTACATCTCAGATTTCTGCAACTATACACTTGGCCACAGACTCCCTTTACAAAGGAGAGAAAGCAGACTCTCTTCCAGAATGCTTCACCTATTTATTTCAGAAGCCTGCTGCAGGAGGGAAGAACACTGCATTCCACTGACAGTAATGAGGGATTGACGTTCCTGGTTTAGTCTTTGATGACAGCTTTCAGTCAAATAAATCCTGTAGGTTAGCCACTGCTTCTAAAAATTCTTTATGCCCTGCTCTTCCTTTGGAAATGTGAAGTACAAGCCACACGTTATGAGTAATTAATAAAGGAAATACATAGTTTAAAAGCTCAAGGTCAATTCTCAGTATTTAACCATCAATATCAACTGGCTTCTGGCTATTCTGCCAGTTCCTTGACAACATGAGACTTTCCTGCACGAAGCACTGAGATACAGCAGTTTTGAAAGATAAAGGAGATTGTTTGGCTTCCACAAGAGGGAAACTGGTGCAGCTCTTTTGCTCAGAATAAACAATTATAAGACAACAAAGCATTATCAACTCCCATGGTGGGAAAAGTGTCTGAATTTTCATTAAACACCTATTTTATACAAAGCACATTATCAGCAAAAAACACAGTGGATATGATGATCCACACTGCCATCTCAAACAGAACACTGCACCCATTTCTGTTGTTTTCACAGCCCGGCTCTCATTTTTCCCTATGCTTTCTTTCATCAGTTTCCAAGCACAACAGACACTTAAGATGGGCCAATAGTAAGAATCAAGTGCTGTGAAAGCACTGGTTTATTAATCCTCCTAACATCCTGGAGAGTCAAATTAACAGTATTACTACCTCATAGCACAGATTTGAGAAATGTGTGTTCAGCCATTACATCAAATAACTGGCAGAAGGAAGATTAGACACAGGATTTCCCAGCCTTATGCTCAATCCACCCTACTGTTCTGTTCTCCTAGCTCTGCTCCTTGTGGTGCACACTCCTCATCAGTATGCTGAGCATTATGTCCCGGGAGGGAAAGTGCTACATAGGAGAGTTTGTGCAGACACTGAGTAAACAGTACAAGTAATGCTGTTGTACTGAAACTTAGCTGTGAAAGAAGTAACACCAGAGTGATTTTGCATACAAGTGTACAGCACGTTTTTTCCCCCCACACTGGTATCTCTCTTCAATGCCTAAACATTCAACTACCTGTCACAAACATACACAGTTAGAACCTAGGTGTGCTGAATAAAGTTTTGGGTTATTTGTTTTTTTTTTCTTTCTGTTTTCATCTGTCAGTTCTCATGAATCAATCAATCCCGGGCTACAGTGTTTTGCCTTCCCCAGCTAGAGACCTAATTGTAGTTTTACAGTCCATACCTGTCCTCGTGTATATCCTAGCATAGGTTCCATCATTGCCACTCTCTTCCTGTACTGCAGAGCATTCAGGGCACAGTAGTACTGCAGAGATGAAAGATGCTGCTTTCTCCTTGCATTTGCCACTTCTTTTGCCACTTCTGCTTTATGCTAAATGAGAATTGGTATTAGGTTGACTTATTGTTACTGTGCATATGGATACATTTACTGATTAATTTCAAGTTATCTTTAGACAAGGGTCATTTCAGAACTTCTACACGTTAACATGAAGGATGAGAAACTAAAAGAGGAAATCCAAAGCCCGAATCAACTTCAAGCCCTGCTATGTAATAGTACTAAACCATCTGGGCAATCCCTGTGGTTATAAACTACGAAACTACCACAACTAACATTCTGGATCTGATCTCAATGCAAGAGATTTGTTTGCAGCTGAGATCACAACACAAGCCTCTGAGTGCAGAACAGAGATGAATAATTCATAATGAGCTGTATCACGTTCTGTTCTGCAATGCACGCCCCTTGAAGGACCATCTGAAGCACAGCATAGGGCCACCATACATTTCTGGCAGAAAGAGGTGCTCTTTAGGAACAGCAGTCCAGTAGGCAAGGAAGAAGATAGGTACAGCAATCCCATCAACACAGTTTGATGTGCTGTAAGTGACAACTTACAGGCAGATGTGGAACAATGGAATGCTTTATAAATAGCAGACACAAGGCTTCGAGACACGCTTTGCAATGAATTGTACCCAGTGATACAGCATCACCACATTAGCTGTAAAACAGTAGGCCTATACAAGTCTATTCATAGCTCTTTGGCTATCTGCCTCCATCTGAAGAGATCCCCTGGACTGTAAGGGCAACACTTGCCTAGCTTGGAGAAACAAGTATAACTGCTGAATTCATGTCTAAAAGCTTTGTGTCTGCTTAGAGACCTGAGCTACTGTGAATTTAACTGATGAACTCTCCAAAGTTCGTAAGCTTATGTAAGGCTTAGCTACAACAATGAAGACAGAACAGCTGATGAAAACTTCTCCTTTTCCCTTTCACGTTCTTTACCTTTTCATTTTCTTTCCTTTTCGGTAACCTGCTATACTTTGCCATGGACACGTCATGTTCTGTAGACAAGGAATATTATTTTTTTTAGAAATGTGGTGTGTGCGTGCATAGATTAAAAATGTCTTCTGTGACATAACAGGCATATATCATTAGAAACAAACAAAACTAGGAAACGTACCAGTGCTAGCAAGGCCAAAAAGATCCTTCAACGTGCTTACTTCTGAAAAAGAGAAATCAAATATTCCAGGTTACAAACTGCTGGAAACACTTGGTTCAACTGAGACCACTGATATTGAGACCATTGATGGCATGCTTAATGCCTGTAATTCCAATCCTTTCAAAGCAGAGCGACGTGCCTGTCTTCAACATTATATCATTTTAGATCAATTGCAAGAGAAACATACAGGTAGTCAGGACAATAAGAGTTGAGTTAGTTTACTTGATTGAGCAAGTTATCACTGTGAAAAAGATTCCTTATCTGTCAGTGTAGTTTACCCAAAGCAGCACCATTTCACTATGCTTGCTGTCATGAAAGCCCACATCCATCAGAAGTTCTGAACATCCTGATGAAGTTTATGTGATATCAATAATTAACAAACTCCCAGTGACACATGTTCTAAACCCTTTCATGTATGTAATGTCCACCAATGTAGAGCTTTCTTTGCTAATCTCTGTGAATAGAAATAGATATCCAGTGCATCCGATTGCCAGCTATGATGTCAAACACTGGCCACCAGTTTCTCAGGCAGGTAGAAAGAAGATATACTAAACAGGTGACTTGACTTTGAAAAGCCTGCGGTACAAATTGCTCTCAGTGCTCATTGCAGTGTACATTGTAACTGGCAAAAACCTTTTCAAAAGGCTACAAAGCAAGCACGTTCTTTAAGACCTGACAGTATGCAACTGTGAAAAGAAAAAAGGTAAACTATAGGATGTCGTCACAGCCTCTGATCATTTGTAACAATCTGTTCACAAATCAGCTTCATAACAGATTTTTCTTCCCAGAACACTTCCACATGATTCTAATGTAGAAAGATAGAAACTCCTTCCAGGTGTGAATAACTTGTACCTAAAAGTTTCTACAATATTCAAGACATAACAAGATCAGAAGTTTAAAAAAACCCCAAACAATACAGTTTTCTATTTCCGCATTTAATCCTACAATGACATTTCAGCATGGCCAGTCCCCTAATAAGAACTGCAGAACTGTAGGGACTGGAAGGGACCTCCAGAGAACACTGAGTCCAACCCCCTGCCAGAGCAGCTCCCTAGCCCAGGTTGCACAGGTAGGCGTCCAGGCGGGTCTGGAACGTCTCCAGAGAAGGAGACTCCACCACCTCTCTGTGCAGCTGTGCCACTGCTCCGTCACTGCACTGGGAAGAAGTTCCCACACATATTTGTGCGTAACTTCCTACGCTTCAGCTTGTGGCCGTTTCCTCTCGTCCTATCACCACACACTGCTGAGAAGAGTCCAGCCTCGACCCTTTGCCTCCTGCTCCCTACAGTGTTGCTGTACAGACTGTAAAAAGCAGTGGCCAGGATGGACAGGTAGAATAAATAAGAATTCGATATCCAGGGAAGCTAAATACACCTTCATATTTCCTTATGAAGCAGCTAAGGCTTCGGTTTCTGTCTTTTCTGTCTCCTTTTATGAACAAGGAAGAAAATCCCTAAAGATGTTTAATGATCCCCTGTAACAGTGAAGCCACATTAAGTAGGTGTTAAAGCCTTTATAGAGCCAACATCTTGCCATCCAAATCCTGCTATACTTGACACTATACTGTGAGCAACATATCCATTTTTATAACTACCTTGATGTCTCTCAAGCTTCAAATGAGATGCTATAGCATAAGAAACCTAAAGTGCTCACTATTTAGCTGCAGGGTTCTTGGTTAGTTTTTTTTAGTCTCCTGTAACATGATGTCTTTAAGTAGTATATATGTAAGTATATACTACTTAGAAGTATATAAGCAGGAGAGTAAACTTAGCATGAGAAATGGCTGTTTTTTCTTTAATTCTGCAGTAAGAAGTTGTGTTCCTGCTGCATGAGTGGGTTAGAGCATCCTTGATCTTGACCTTGAAAGAATTTGTCTCTCCAAATTACAATCAGTGTTTGCACGCATTGCCTTGCTGTTTAAGTACGAAGTTTCCAAGTTTGTGCAATCGAGTTATTTGGAACTACTGTGCATGGATGGGACTTAAAGAGGACTGACTGCTTAAAAGGGAGGGGATATACTATACTGTGACGTTAGGAAAGTATTCCTGCTTGTGCTTTTCAAACAACCCCAAACTTCTGAAGAGGGATTCGTGTTATTTGCAAGCCAGATTTGTTGTTAACTTTCCCTGTTTTAGGCAACTGAATCATTACTGGCTTCGATGCAAGTACACTCGTGTAAAAGTTCAATGATGCAACAAAGAACAAGGCTGTGCATTTTTAAACTTAACCCAACCAATGCATAACGTATGTGTGGTGCAATTGCACTGTTTACATATGAGTGAAAACACGTATCTGTCAAACAAATTCTACAGCAGGAAAAAAAACAAACAAAAAAAACCCCCACAACTTAGTGTGAATTAGCAGAAGAACTGATTATTATATGGGACTATACCTCAGCTTATTACAAAATAAGCAAGAAGGAACTCATATTAACAGTACAACTTACCTGTGAGATCCTTCTCCCGAAACTGTATTATTGGGAGAATCATTGTATCTGCAAGCTGTTTCGCCAATTCAGAATGAAGAATGTTGAGCTAAAACAGGACAGAGGATTGCTCTAAGACACGATGCAATTAAAAAGAGTAACACACACCATATGACACTGAACTCTCTGCAACCAGTGTTGATATAGGCACATCTGTCAACTTTACTCACAAGCAATGACAAGTTGTTAGCAAACCTTTCATCAAGAAAAATTATGTGAGGTGTCCTGGTGGATTTATATTATCACCATTTGGGACCAGAAATAACGGAGCAAGGATGCCAAATGTTCACAGAACTACTGAACTGTTTAGTCTGGGAGGGATCTCTTGATATCATCTACCCACACTACTTGGCTCAAGTAGGGTCAGCTAGAGTAGGCTGCCCAGGCCCACATCCAGTCAGGTTTTGAGTAATATCACAGATGAACACCTCTACTGTACTAATAGTTTTGGCCTCATCCAAGCCTTCTCCAAGGCATTAAAAATCCCTGAGCAGCAAATGTCAAGTGGTTTATTGAAACTGGGCCTTTATATTGGTCACTTTGGAAATTCAGGTCAAACACACCTTAACACCATCTAAAAAAATCAAGTGCTGATCAAATTAGTAGAAAAGTGACACAGGTGGCTACAGACCAGTACTTCAGTGCTTAAAGCACAGTTTTGAGACAGATGGGGGTTTTGCCCCAGGTTAATTCCTGCCCGGTGTTTTCTTTGTACCAGAGGAGGTTTAGATTGGACATAAGGAAAAACTTCTTCTCTCAGAGAGTAGTGAGGCACTGGAATGGCCTGCCCAGGGAGGTGGTGGAGTTGCTGTCCCTGGCAGTGTTCAAGAGGCATCTGGATGAGGAGCTAAGAGATATGGTTTAGTAGCCTGTGGTAGCAGTGGTAATGGGTGGACAGTTGGACTAGATGATCTTGTAGGTCCTTTCCAACCTTGTGATTCTATGATTCTAGGGATCCAAGAACCTTCCAGTTGCCATATGCTGCATTAGGGCAGTTTACCATTAATTCTAGTCATTAACTGAGTAAGATTTCAGGTGTAATCTGCCTTCACGGACCAGTTTTTGTTAGTCTCTATAGCACAGAGTTACAGTTCCACTTCCATGACTACAATCTCTTTCCATTCACAATGACTGACCAGGACACAATCACAACAAAGGGGTTAATATTCAACTTCCACAGTATTTTCCCGCTCTTAGTTTTGCAGGTCTCTAAAATTCAGCATGTGAAAACATGTTTTAAAGCACGTTTGACATTGTTTTAGGATGAAGGAGAGCAAGCATCCAGCAGGAGAAGGCTAAGGGCAAACTTAACCCTTAGGATTCTCCTCATTGTATCATTAGAGTAACCCATGGGATGAGCGCAGCACTTAACACCTTTAACTGTCCTGCATCCACCCATGGACAGATATAGCTCAAATTAAAGCACTTAAAGCTTGAAAAAGTATTCGCTAATTTTAAACGGAATGAAATTAGAGTCATTTCTAGTCTATTTGAAACATGTTCTGATTCAGACTCTTCTAATTCCCCTATTCAGTAAGTTGAGATCTACATTGAGAATAGAAGGTGAAAAGAAGCCACGGATCCAGCTCTAGGGCTCTGCAGAGCTAAGGAAATCATTATTAAAGGGCAGTACTATGCTTCTTTCCACCTCTGTCATTTAAATAATTCTGTAAAACCCTGGCACAATCTAGCCTTCAGCGGGAAGGTTCAGAACCAAAAGGGCAAAGATCACAAGGAAAAAACCCTCCAATATTCCATTACCATTGTAATAACAGAATACTGGCAGTTCAAATTACCTCATCCACAACTTTGGAAAAGTAATGAAGGGTAGATATCACTTCTTCATCTCCTTTTCCTAAGGCAAAATGCTGAAAATAGAAACATGCCTTTGGTGAGTATCAACAAAGCTGACACAAGAAGTGTTTTACTACACAGGTAAAAAATGTTCCTACAGTAAAACTCAATGAAAAAATAACTCACTAATATAAGTTCTTTTATACTCTGTTTCTCTTGTTTAAAATTAATAGATTTTAGACAATATGCAATTAATGCTTATTAGGCTCATTTTAAAGTTATAGTCAACACAGTAGGAACCAATCAGCTTGCATCTTCATAAATTCATTAATTAATAATTTGCACTGTTGTTTTTTTGTTTGTATCTTTCTTCTTTCATATTTTAAGATGTTGAGAAGTGACCTAACTCTGCTGAATATCTTGGGGTATTTTGCAAAACACTTCACATGAAATCAAGTAAATCCAATGGACTAAGCACTTCTGGAAAGAATGCTTTTTGAACAGGTTTCTTTGCAGGTGCTGAAGGGTAAACCAAAGGTAAGATGTTGAACGTACCTGCTTTTCGTAGGCAAGGAGCTGCTTCGAAAGCTGCTGTGTGGCAAGACACATTTCATTCTACAAACAAAAGTTACATATTAATAGAAGTACTTAAAAGTCTTTAGCTCTGCTGTTAATATTATTTCATGACCGGCTCCTTGACCGAATCTACTCACACTAACATTCACTTGTATACGAACAAACACTCCCAAAATGCCTGTGTAGAAAAGCAGTAATAATGACAAACTTCAGACACAACCAACGTAGCTTCTTTAAGTTTAACCTTCTTGAACACAGGTGAAATTTGATGGGATTTTTTTCTTCCAAGATAGATTCAGAACAACTTCAAACACATAAGCCATGCTAACAGCCCAAGAATATTTCATGCTGATTAATCATCTTTCTCAAAATACACAGGAATAAAGCGAACCAGTAGATGTGCCTTTATATAAGATATTCCTGCTTAGGGAATGTACTACAATTTATCTAAACTGTCTTAAGTTCACACAGGACTACAAAAAAGTGCATCATTCTGTATCCTTATGCTAAACTGCCCAATGAAAGCACACACATGCTTAAGAGTGAGACAAAGCAAGACTTGTAGGAAGGGCGTATAATTTTGCTTGAACTACCTGGAAAAAAAATAAAGAGAAGGGTTTGAATATGTCAACTTTTAATTAATATTTTCACAACGCTAGTATATCAACTGCTGTTTCCCTGATTTGATAGCAATGACTCAAAACTAAAGAAGAAAAGGGGAGTGGGGGAAAACAATTTCTGCTTAAAACCTTGACAGATCCTTCTCTTCCTTGGTAAAATACAAAACTCACCACTTTCCATTTTGAATTTTATATATTTGGAGGGGAAAATAAAGTGCACCAAGGTCACGGAGAGCTTGTAAAGCACACAGCAATCTCTGAACTGCTTTAACAGTGTTATGCTGGGGCTGGTACACAAAACCATTAAAACTAGGACAGAGTTTGTGCGCTCCCTCCCTGCATCTCTCTGAGCAAGCAGAGTTAGCCATCTGGGCCAGAAATGCTGAAATAGCCTTTCCTTTGGCCTCGTGCCACCTCTGACATACTGCTGTACAGCCTGCTGTGCCTGCACCACCGTGGCACGCCATGGAGGAGGGTTAATGCGGACAGCAGGGCTCGTCTCAATCGTTCAGCCAGTCTTAGGTGTGCCCAAGAGCACAGAAAGAAAAAAGAGGCATTACCACAGCTGAGGTAACAGCAGGTGTACGTGAAGAGCTGCACTGTGAATGCACAGCAGAAAAAGGATGAGCTAACTCTGACTGCCTTAAAACACAATGGTGGTAATGCCCAGAAGAGGTGGAAGATGTCAGAGCAGAGGCCTTCCAAGTCACAAACAAGGGCTCTGAGCTGGAGTTAATCTGGGTCCATCTCAGATCACGTGCACCTCATGACAATTCTCACCATCCTCACAACGATGGATTATTGTTCCTTGTCTCAGATCAATCACTAACGAGCACTACACTTTCATCAAGTAGTAACACTCAGGATTTGTGCAAGACGTGCAGGTTGGTTATACAGATTGTGAAGGCTTTTACACGAAAAGGCTTTACACAACCACTTGGCACTTCAGTATTTCCAAAGCCAGTGCATGGATAAGAATGTTGTGACTTAATAATAACTTAACAAACCTCGTTAAGAGCTCAGGGAAGGATGGGAATAAGCCTTAACTACCTGTCCACAGGCAGCACAAACATCAGAGACTCTGCCACCTTCAGAGTGGGAGCTGGCTGGCAAGCAGGGACTTGATGACAGGAGGAGGCTCTCTCTGTGTGGACTGATGACACAAAAAGGGTGTGCTTGTTTGCGTGTGGTTGGAGCCCAAAGATGAATTTAAGACTACAAGAAAGTCGCAGAGGTTCTCAGGCCTGGGTTCTTTGCCATGAATACAACCTCAAAGCTGAGTAAGAACTGTAAGAACAGCAAGTCCTCACACAGCAACTGTGGTGCTATGTGCTACTTTCATATGTTCAAAAGATTTCTGACATCAGTGCAGCTATCTGAATTTAGAAATGTGCTTCTATTTCCCCCCTTTTTCCCCCCACGGACTTGGGGTGACTTTGGGACAACCATTCCACATATTATTATGCCACGTATTACTTCTGCCCCATTGATGCCAGCAGGACACATTTCTGATGGCTCTTCCTGGATTGGTTCTTTGTGTCAAACCACCACCAACCTTTTCCTCAATCCTGCCTGTGCAGAGGAGTGAATCCCAGGTCCTGCCTCCCTCTTCCCAACCCCTTCCAGACTCTGCAGTGGTGCTTTCATCACATCACACACACAGCACAAAGACTTGTAAAACAATTCATATGAAGCCAGTGAATTTAAATGCAATCACATTGCATAAGGAACAGGAAGAAGGCAAACTGCTCTGCTGACCTAGTGGTAATACCGCATTGCTAAACACACTAATCTGGGAAAGTTTGGTTAATCCTCCTCCATTTGTTCCTAATCAGCCTTCTCCTCCCCCCTCCCCCAACTCCCACTACTAATCAGTCTCAAGACTCAAAAGCTATTTGCATTTCTTCACTTGGCAGATCCACTGAATACAGGGAAACCATTTTAATAGGTTTCAACCTAGTTCCTAAACATTTTGCTACAGAATACAGCAACGTTCACTTCTTTTATCCTGAAGTGACTGAAATTCAGCAAACCACAGCAAAAGAAAAGCTATTACCCAGTCCCAGCTGCCTACTCAACATCTCTTCCACACTGAAATTTCAGAATTCATCAGGCATTGCTGGAGTGGAAGAGCTATTGACAAAGTAATGCTTTCGGGCAGAAACATAACAGAGACCTCAACAGAAATCCAGATATTCTATACAAAGGCAAGATTAATCAGTACTGGGCCTCACAAATACATTAATTTTCAGTTGATTGTACACACCAGGAAAAACATCACTGCAGCTTTAACACAATAAAAGTACATTAGAAGGAAAGACAAAAGGTTTGGCACAAGTAGGTACCAAGCAAACAGTTATGACCAGAGATCAAACCTTGTGCTTTCTTAAATTAAAAAGGAACAAACCAAAAAGCTCAGCTAGCATGCTAAGGCAAATCCTAGGAATAGATTTTTCTAAGTTCAGTATCATCAGTTCACATAGGTAAGGTCACGGGAGTGGTGTCTTGAACCTGGCATTAATCTAACACAAGCAGTAAACCAACAGATGAAACACCATTCAGTTCAGTTCTCATGTTACTTCAGCACCTCATCCTGCCTTCAAACAAGTCAGCTACAAAACTTCTGAGTGTTGGTGTCTGATCCAGTGCCAAAGTAAAGGCCTGGGATTTTCTGGGCTGGTTCCGCTTTCTTCATCATCACCTTTATTCACTGAGCTGTTAGTATTAGAAGAGAGTGTAATTTTTCTGTTATGCACCTGTAATAAATCTCCACTGCATTTACCATTTACCAGTGAGGCAGGCTGTCACTTTTCAGAATCTCTCTTATATTTTCCCAAAATGAACTGAGAAAGCCCACACATCACACAACTGTCTGTAGAGTGTCTTCTAAAAGACTTCAGATTTGAGGTCATGTAAAGGATTAGGCTGAGCTATAAATTAACTTCTAAAGACAGGTCTTCCATCATGTCTACTTCCAATCCCAATGTAATGAAGCTTTCTGCAAAGCTACTTTCCTGCTCCAGCTAAAGCTGGCATTTTTAAAACTCTGCAAGTAACCAGCACACAGAACTGCCAAATACTTATTCATGTAAGCAAGGCAATGGAAAAGGTGTTTATTCATGCAGCCTACCTGCACAGAATGAAACAGAGTCTTAAATCTGGCTTGAAGTAGTAGAAGGAGGAGGTACAGAAGGCAGCTGCAGCCCTCTCATCCTTCCAGAAGCAGGGAGCACATTTACCTTTCGTGCATCTCAGTCTACATGCACACATTACCTTCCTACAAAATACAATTCTCCAGCAACCTGGTATATGTTACAGCCCTACACATTTAGGTTTCCATATTAAATGGCTTGGAAACTTGACCCCAAGGCTGAAGGAAGCCAAGCCTCACCAGCGCACTCAGGCTGCCTGGCATGTTACATGATCAAACCAAAATACAGTTTTCTCTGCTGCTGAGTCACAGCGTGGCATTCAGTCCTCACAAATATGAACAATTCAGCAAAGGATCATCTAACAACTGGAAAAAAGAAAGGCGCTGGTCAAAACTCTGCTGTAAAACAGTAGAAGCAGCCATCATAGGATGTCTGTTAATATGGAACGGATCTTTTTTCTGTGTCCTGCAAAACAACTGCTATCAGCATGGTACGAAGTACGACGCTTCCTTGTAGCATTCAGCTCCCCACATCCTGCTTAGTGCAGTGCTTTCAAGCATGGTGTCAACTCCAACTTCATCATAAGTATTAAAAGCAACTCCCAGGCCTTACTTAAATACATTAGTTCTCGTGATGATGCTCTGTTTAGCTGTCAGCAGCATATGGTGAATAGACCTCACCGGGCAAACCCACAATGAATACAGACCAATAATAACACAGTGTTTCACAGAAGTCACTTCTGACACTGTTTGTCTTATCTGATACTCTGTTGAAAGTTCTGTGTGAGACTGGAATGCCAACAAAGTTTAGTGTTTCAAAAGATTTGCAAGGCAACACTACTGTTCCATCAGCCATGGAATTAAAGCAATTAAAAGAAAGAAATAACAGTGCTTACTCATTATTTTAGCAAGAACTTATTAAAGAATTCAGAACTCTTGGGATTAGCTATGTGACATAATAAACCTGAAAATCCACACGAGTCTTAGAGAACTTGTCACCATCTACTGATTACAGCCTGATGCATACTGGTTTACAGTCAGCATACAGGATGATGAAGCAAGGAACACTGTTGAAAAATGAAGCATCATGAATTTGGGCAGAGAAATAACACTGTTAAGAACCACTACTTCAACGAGCCCTGGACAGATATAAGTCAGTTCCTCCTCACTTTCCCCACACTGTTCTCTCTCTAGATATATTGCTAAAGGTAACGTGGGTTTGATTCCCTCTATGCCACCACTGTTTTCAGTATCTAGACAGATCTGTCAGAAATAATGAGATGAAACTTCTTTCCAAGGACAAAATACTACATCTTATTTTCCTCTCATTTCCTTGTTTATTGCTCCTTATTGTCAGCAGTGACACAACAGTCTTAAATGCTGTCTTGTTTTGTCAAGTGAAGATCACACATTTCTGCAGTACAATGAAAAACCAGAGATGATGGCAAAGCTCCAAAAATAACATACTATGGCAGCAGGAAGTCAGGAATGTGAGCTGCTCACCACCAGGAGGGAAGCACTTCAGTTCAATAAGCAGAGTTTTGAACCAATCCCTGCTGGCTGCATCACCTACTGCTCAGCTAACACAGCGACCAAAACGGTTAGCACAACACTGGCAGAAACAGGAGGCATTAATACCAGGTGCAGCACCGAGGTTTGCTTGCAAGGATGAAGAACAAACCCTGTAAAGAACATTTCTTCTGTATGACCATCCATGTGACCAACTGCTTCAGTGGTTCCACAGGAGAACAGCAGGAAGCACAATAGGGCTTATTTGAAGAAGAGATATAAAAATACGTCTCAATATTTACACATGTGGGCTTGCCAGATCTGAACCTCACTCCTCGAGCACAGCTCACGCATGCTGTTCTCCTGTGACCTTCTTCTGAACACAGCAGTCACACACTGCACCTGATCTGCAGGCAAAATGAAGTTCTGCTGGAATACATATCGTCATGAAAAGTGAGTGCAAACTTAGTGCAGCTCTGCACACAAAGCAGAGCCCTGGGACAAATATCAGCGTATATCCACACGGATAATTAACAGCTTCCAGTTGGTACTGACAGCAAGTTCCCCCTGAGACCCTGTGCTGCATCCACTAAAAGCCACCAACTACTGTTGCTGGATCACAAGCTGTAGTGGTTTGAATTACGTGGCAATCCAAGTCTTCATCACCGGCATTCCAGTGAACGTCTCCAGAAAAAGTCGAAAATATGGCTGAGATAAATCTGGCAGATCTTAGAGTGCAGTCAAAAAGAAAACAAGATTTACAATTTTAGAGCTGCTGTAACTGTTTTCAAGGGGCACAAACTCCATTGTTTCAGAACTGTGGGTGGGTACAACCCAATTCTGTTTAGTCTAACTGCCACGACTGTGATAGCAGCCGTTTTTATGGCTGTGCGAGCAGAACTTTTATCACTGCTTCAAAGAAGGTCAGTCCCTGTGATTCCTATTACACAGATAAGGAAGAGAGAGCAAGGATTGGCAGTGACTTTGCAAAGACAAAGCAGCTGGAAAAATGATTAAAAAAAGCAAATGCAGAATCCATCTCCTTAATGCTCTCAACTTCTACACTCTCTCTATTAAATCTCATTCCCTCTCAACTGTGATGGATGCTGGGAACGCTTCCTGATGGGCAGCTAGTGAGACCCACATACTGGGTCTCCTACCCAGGAAAAAGTTTTCTCTAAAGTTGTGATTAATCAGAAAAGAAATATTACACGCTGATATTTCTTGACCTCCCACTCACGTTTCTCGGCCAACTTGGTATCGTATTTCTCTTTCTGAGGCAACTGCAATCATAAAAGTTTGTAGGAAAGGGTGTGCATCTCCAAAACTGAATGTGAATTCAATCTGAAAGTGAGTACACTTTGCAAATATTCAGAAGTGTATGTAAAAAGGAAATGCTGCCATTTGCAAAGCTCGGTGAAATTAGTCAGAAAATCAGAAATTAGCGATGGAGAGTGCCCTCCTGTGCAGCCCTACAAAGCTTGACTTTAAACAACAGTTGTGTGCCCCCATCTCACAGTGGCAACAGATACCTGCTGAAATACCTCAAGGCACACATCTCACATTCGTAAGCGATTGAATATTGACATCAAACCAAAGCAGGAGCTGTGCAGGAAGAAGTGGCCAAGAAGTGCTGGGAAAATGCAAAGAGTCAGTAGTACTGCAAAGCACAGCCGGGTAAATGCGCTGATACAATGAGAAGAGAGAGGAAATGTCGTAACAGAAGGGCAAAAGAAACAGAGAAGGCTAAAAACTGAGATGGAAAGGAAAAGGCAAACAAAAGCAAACAAAGCATTTTTTTGTGTGAATCACGGGCTAAAATCACCACTCCCTAAAAATGGCATTTGAAAAAGGCATCAGTAGTGGATAAAGACAGTGCAAGAGCTGGACACTTGATTATTAAACCTTATTTACCCTCTGATTTCCTTCTTCCACCCACCTGCTCTCTGGTCTCAGATGCCCATCACACTTCAAAATCTGAGTGAGACTTCCAAAACACCCATCAGTGACTCACAGTGTCGATTCCATGCTCCCTCTCAAACCACTGGCGATATGCTTTATTGCTTTCTAAGCATCTGAGTTGTACCTGGAGTCTGTGATTGCTATGCATTTGCATAGGATCCAAGACATTAATACATGGTCTTCAAAGCTGGGTCTTCATGGTGTAGGTAGCTAGACTGCTCCTTCCAAGTTATATCACCAGTCAGTCCGAAGAGCAACCCCAGCAAGTGGATGTATACCTGCTCTAGTTTTACAGCTGAATTATTACTGATGAAAACTAGGCACTCAGTCTCCTTGCAAATTCGAAGCACCATCGTTCCCCTCATCCTTCCACATTCTCTGCTGCACTAGTTTAAGAAGAGGAAAAGCACTGTTTCTTAGGAGTTCAGGTACCTGATTATACAAATGCTTGTACAAGTCCCATGAAATACTGGGTATGTCTCTAAAGACCTAGGTATGGTACTTTGAAACATCTGTCCTACGCACAGGGGAACCCCTAGCTTCAGTCACAATCAGCCAGATTTATTTGCATTTTGGAAGCACTGGATATGAACGACAAGTTTTACTTTCAAAGGGACGTAGTCACCTAGGCTGGTTAAGTGCTTGAAAAAGTGTTCTGCTCCTGCTCTCCTATTTTTCACACTGAATACTTTAGGTACTCACATTCTGTATGACTGAAGTATACATTCTCGCTATAATCAATGGGCACAGAGTTTCTTTAAGATAGTGAGTCACAGCATCAAAGTTAGGTGCCTAAGGTCAGTGTGAACATCTATTGGTGCATTGTGTTTACGTGCAAGCAAGCAATTTTGTAAAGGTTGGCCTTGTAATACACTGTAAAGTAAGGACATAGCACAATAACTCTTCTCTGAACTGTACAGAGGCAGACAGAGCAGGTTAAGACTTTTTTCATAGGCTGGACTTTTCCAGGTGATAAAGGACTGAACTATCAGATGGAAAACACCCACGACTCTCCTGGAGCCACAAGAGGTGCCAGAATTTGGCACCTTTCATGTAAATAACAGTGCCAGAATAGCAACTTATCTTCCTCTGCACATGAAACAAAAGAAAAACAAATGAAAAATTACCTGAGCACCGTAGACTCGTTGCATTGCCTGAAGCAACTGGTTTGTATATTCAGTGAGGGTTCCCGCATCTTCCTCAAATACACTGAGCAAAGAGCGAGTCTTCAGAAAGGGAAAAAAAGCAAACAAACAGTTTTAGTATCAAGGGAAAATGATAAAAAGATTCGTAAAGGCTCCGTAAATAAGTGGTAACAAAAAGACAGATTAGTCAGAAACAATCAGCCTCTGTCCTTGTACAGCTCTGTTTATTCAGAATTTCAAACCATGTAAAAGTCCTCCAGTTAGGAATAGGTAAACAGAGGCAGTAGGAAGCAAAGTGATAGAAAAGCTATGGCCAACTCCTCACTCCCGGACTCCAGCTCTAACTAATAGGCATTCCTTCCAACATAAGCAGGAATGTAAAAAATCCTGAATATCTGCCTGCTGACTGCAGTAATCCAAACCGCGTTAAGGACTCTGGGTCAAACACTCAGTTCACTTCCCTAACATCAGACTGCATCACAAGCACTCCTTTCCATTAGGTAATTTACAGAGTATTATTTACTCTCAGCTGTCTTGAGCAACTCTTAAAGGGCCACTGACAAAGCCAGGGGATGTAACCGCACCCAACAACCAAGTGCTCGCCTACAACAGCGGGCACACAGGTATGCACACATTCAGATACCCCCTATGTTCTCCACTCCACCAATGCAATACTGCAATGCCACTAAACGTGACAGAGCCCCTTTAACAAAGTCATGATCCATCCTTAGTCTTAACGTTGGTAAATCCAATGAGTTTGATGCTAACTGGCAATGTCTTCCCATCTGCACAGCTAATTTATATTACTTCAATTAGACTCATCTGCTTACCTGAGGGGCACCCATAAACACCAGTACTTCAATATTATCAGCTTTATCCATCCTCCTATTACAAGAGCCTTTTAATACAGCTGAAGTATCCAGGTGCCAATGTGGTAAGCTAATTTTAGAGTCTTAACACAGTTTTAAGTAGTTCCACTATTTCAACAAGAGGTACTCCCAAAGGCACTTATTTTTTGCTAGTCTCTCAAGATTTGTGTTGGTCCTGAAAAACTCAAAATCCTTCAAGAACTTTGTCCTAAATGTTCTCTCTTCCCTTCAGGGACAGTGGTATGATTCTGAGAGTCTTCAGTATTAAATGACTACATACTGAAAAATTAAAAAGCAGCTGCCTGGATCATAGAATCACAGAATGGTTTGGGTAGGAAGGAACCATTAAGATCATCTAGTTCCAACCCCCCTGCCATATGAATGAGGCTACCTATGATGTTTCTGCATCTTGGAAAAGGATGCAGAACCCAGCTGTGATTCAGATTCCTAAACTGTCCTGAATTTTTGCACATTCCATTTTTCAGATGTCGACATGTGGGAAAAGCAGCACTGGGAAATCATTTCTGAAAGTCTTGGTCTCAGTTACTGGTGCTTTGATCAAAAATAATACCAACAATGAATTATTAAGCAGCTCGGAAGTTATGCTTGGAAATTTTCGTATTGAAGAACACAAATTACGGCAACAAAATTTCAGTATTTGTAGTTTTTGCTGTTGCTGTTTTGGTAAGTTCTGGAATAGCAGACACTGCTGCTGAAATCAAGCAGCACTCCAAGTATAAGCTAACATTTTTGGAGGCCCCATTAACAGAATCATCATCTTGGCTGCTGGAAACACAGCACAGGAAAAAAAGCTACTTTCATGTACATTCCCTTGTATTTCCCTTGTATTCCCCTTCCCATGTATTTCCCTTGCTTTTAGCATAGCAGCTTAGGTAAATTTCCCTTCTGTGCTGTGACCAAGCACTTCAACATTAAGCCATTTCTTAAGGCCATTTTTGGTCAGCACCTGCAGAGAAAACAGGACAAAATGCTGTATTGCTGGGTGACAGAAAAAACAGTTTCAAAAAACTGATGAAGAAATGGCCTAATCTTCTGTCTCGCATGTAATTTACATACCTCACGAGCTTTCTAAAAAGTGAGGTTATGTCCTCATTTTATCACCCCTCTGTCAGTGACTGCACGAGGCTGAAGAGAATCAGGTCACTTTATACACGACTATGATCACACAAGTTCCTGTACTGAAAGTTCTGGGGGACAGAGATTACCTGTCTGCTTCAATTTTGTAGTGCCCAGCTCATACAGGAACCCACTAGGGCTGTGAATGTAAAGTCCACCACCCAGAAAAAAAATAAAAATAAAAATGGGGTAAAAAATTATCCATTTCCATGGCACGAAGTTAAACAACGCCCATCTCTCCCAAAGTCACAGAACAAACCAACCCAGGCCAAAACAGCCTGCGAACAGCCTGCTTTATACACAGCCCAGTACTTCCAGTAATTGGAAAAGATCTGTTAACAGCCTTCAGGTCAGAAGAAACACTAAGACCTCCAAATTCAATTCAGTGCTTTGTTCAACTGCTTTCAGTCAGTGTTTCATTTTTAATCATCAAAGGAAGTGTTGACTGAAGAGGAAAATGAGTTCATCCACCCTGTGCGTTCTTCAGCTTCAGAATGCACTGGGGAAGTTCCTACTAAAAACATTAATAACTGCTCAAAATAAATGTAGCACACTTTGGTACAGAGTGGAACACTGTACAGCTCAGGTCAGAAGGAACTCTGGAGGCCAGCAGGCATCAAGCTCCTCAAGACTTTTCCAAATTGAGTTTTGAAAACATCCAAGTGTTGAGATCCCACGACACATTCAACATTTGACAAAAATCATTCCTATTGAGATGGGATTTCATGAAATCACCGGACAAGGGGTTAAGAAGAAGTGACCGAGATGAGCCCTGAGGCTCATTAACTCCAGACAGGTGCAAGTTCAACCTTTCCTTCCAGCTGTCTCATGACAGACACTGTAACACCTTTCAGCCATCTGTTCCACAGTTCACCTGTTGATCCCTCCTCCCGGTCCACCAGCAGTGAGTCTGAATTACGATGTGGGGATGCTTGGGAGCAGCACCCATGCAGACCCCCCTTGCCCTTCTTTCTTTTTTGCTTCACCCACTACTTCTGTATCTCTGCCTGCTTTGCATATTGACCTCAAGTAAACCTTCCCCACCCTTCTGAGAAATTTCCACTCTCCCTTTCCCCTTCTTTCTTCGCCCCCCCTCCCACCCCAGCTCCCAAGGCCTCACAGCTCCCTGGAACGCCCACAGCCACCGCGACACTGCATGTTCTCCACTGCAGGTTTTCCACAGCGCTCAGGGGACGCTTTTGCAGCGGACAACAGACGCCAGCACGGGAGCACAGAGCTTGCAGGGACTGGGAAGGAAAGGGTGACAAGTGCCCGACCTCCCTTCCTGGCCCCATTTAAAATGGGGTCACCTTCAGTAGCATTCAGCCCACTACCTGCGGGCTGTCCTGCAGAGCTTCTTCCAAGAGGAGCTTGTCGACGGCGGGCATCTCGGCGCTGCGGGGCGGCTGGGAGCTGGGTGCGGGGCGGCTGGGTGCGGGGCGGGCAGGCCCCGGGCTCGGCGGCGGGGTCCCTCCCCGCGCTGTCCGTCCGCAGGCTGCGGGGCACGGCGGCTGCCTGAGCTGGCGGGGTCGGAGACGCTCACTCCTCCCAGTTCCCGGCCGTGGGAGGAAGCGAGTCACGGGGCAGGGCTGGCAGGGGGTGGCTTCCTGTCGCTGTTAACTCCTCGGAGCCCTGCGGGCTGCGTGGGGCGTGAGGGGCAGCGGCTCGCCCTTCCCCTCCGCGCCGGCTGTCCCGCTCATGGCCCCGTGCCCCACGCTGCAAGAAGGGGCTGTGGGTCCGCCCCTCGGAGATGCACGCAGGCTGGGAGGGAGAGGGATTGCTATGGAAATGAGGGGTAGAGTGCGTCCTCTGGTTTGTATCTGCGGGGCTTGAGAGCCTCTGGCAGTCCCGGGCCTCTTGCAGTGCTGACACTACGGGCTGTGGGAAGCACCCCGAGACCTGGGTGGCTTTCCGGGCTCAGGTCGGCCTCTGGAGTACTGCATCCAGGCCTGGGGTCCCCAGCACAAGAAGGATGCAGAGCAGTTGGAGCAGGTCCACAGCAGGGCCTTGAAGATGCTCGGAGAGCTGGAGCATCTCATCTGTCATGAAACGCTGCAGGAGCTGGGCTTATTCAGCCTGGAGAAGAGAAGTACTCGAAGGGAGCTTATAAGCAAGAGCAAGACTGACTTAACGTGGTCTGATAGTGATAGGACCAGTGGGAATGGCTTTAAACTGAAGGAGGGGAGATTTAGGTTAGATGTTAAGTGGAAGCCTCCTTTTCTCAGAGGCTGGTGAAGCACTGGAATGACTGTCCAGAGAAGTGGATGCCCTGTCCCTGGAGGCATTCCAGTGGATGGCTTAACCTTGCAGGGGGAAAGAGCTCAGTCTTTAAGAGCCCTTCCAACTGAAGACATTCTATGATTCTATGGCTAAGCCAGGCGTGCTTACAGGCAATCCTCATCTGGGGTGTTTTCATTTCTACTTATTTATGGACTGCCCTGCAAGAAGAATTACGGAACACAGAGTGCCTCAGCACAGCCATATCTCTATGTTGAGAATGTTGGAAGGAACATGTTTTCCTTTACTGCTCATTTGTGTACAAAGCCATCATTTCCTTACCATCTTACTGCTGTCTTAAATGCACTGCATAATATAAATGCTTGGACTTCAGGTGTGTAGGTGATACCAAGATTCAGTTTTTATAAAAGTCTCAAGTTCCTGACCTGAAAATCAATTAGAGTAACAAAATCATTGAATATCACAAGTTGGAAGGGACCCATAAGGATCATCAAGTCCAACTCCTCCTCCGTACTTGCCATCTGTAGCCTTTCTCTGTTCCACTGTGGATCAGGACAAAACTAGAGAGAATAAAAAACAAAATCCCATTTGAAATAAACACAAACATTTCTGAAGAGTTTAGAAAGAATCATGCCTACTGAACAGATTATCCAAACAAAAATATTAGCTGTACAATGCGAAGAAGTTATCCTCATATAAAAAAATGCTCACCTTTAGATTGTTCATGATGCTGATCTCCTTGGAAAGAAGAAAAAATGGTTGGAAAAAAACATGAAATCTGAGTTGAACTCCAAACCTTTAGCATCTGCTATTTTGCCATTACTGTAAGTGCCTGCATTTTCCACTTCTGTTATTCTTAAACAATAGTAAGCATTCTATATGGTGAGAAAGGTGACTGCTAATACAGCTCTTGTTGGTTAAAACACAGTCTTAGAAAAATGTTACAAATCAGCTGGATGATTATTTTCTTTAATTATATAAGAAATGATCACTGAACCCTGCAGTTGTGGCTAAGGAATTTCTGTGGGTCTGACATTGATTGGTATTAATTCTGAAGCTTGTGATAGGACCTTTAACCCAATGTTCCAACTCTGCCTCGGTATGACTGTGCTCCAGCAGTCCTGAAGCTGGACTCCCTGTTCCAGTCTCTGCAGCAAGAACAGTGCTCTCACATTCAGTCTCCTTCTCCTGCCTGAATACACTGAGCAGCAATAGAAATCACTAGCTAGGACTGAATATATCAAGTTTGATGGACAGTATATATTTACATAATGTGAAAACAAAAATAGATACGGGTTTTATAATGATAATGTTTCAGAGAAATTTAGAATGGTGCAAAGAGGTCAGAGGGTTTTTTTGTGTGTGTACAGAGTATGAAGCTGGGCGTTAGACTTAGGAATCTGTGACCTCTTCTAAGCCAATTTTGTCAATCCATATTAAAATCTTATTTTTTGTTCTTTAAAGATTTTGAAAAAACATTATTTAAAAATCACTGAGGAAGAGAAGTCAATGCTTTATGTGTCTGTTAAAGTACCTTTAGGTCCCCTTCCACTCCCATGTCCTGAAATAGTTCAGCAACAGCTCGTCCCCGTTAAGCTGTTCTTTCACCAACAAAGTCTAAGTGTGGTTTGTGTTTTTAGTTCATGTTGTCTTCTTTCACAACAGCTTTCTAATCTCGTTCCTCTCAATGGCTTGGTTTAGTGTAAGGCTCGAGTGTGGAATCTTGTTGTCATCTTTCCAAAATTGAGGACAGTTATTTCCGGAACATGTCTTATTCAAATAAAACAAAAAGCACTTCAGTAACTGTTGAAAGGTGACTAATGAGTATTTCATGTTCTTCTTTGCCTTTCCTTACGGGTCTATAAACGTTACTGATTTCTTATGCATAGTGGGCAACCTGATGTAGTGGGTGGCAGCCCTGGCCACAGTAAAGGTTGGCACTGGATGGTCTCTCAGGTCCCTTCCAACCTCAGCCATTCTATAATTCCATATTTCTATTATAGTGATCAGAACATTTTTGTTACACTGCCCCAATGCAGTCCAGGTGTTTTTACATAAAAATAATATTCTGCCTATTAATTGTTGGAATTATCTTTTCCTTTGATTACTATGAATATGAATTACTGTGAAATTTGTTTCCTGGGTAGCTAGTTTGATTAGGTCTCAGGAATTATTCCTCAGTCTTGACAACTCTGTTGTTTCTAAAATAGCTAAAATAATCCACAGTGCTACCAATGAAGATTTCAACTATTTTTACCACTGTAGCTGTAGTATGCAGAAATTAGGTACATGCCAGCTTGCATGCTTCAAGGCACGCTCTGGTGCCTGAGCCAGTGCTGTACTCAGGCTGACTTCTTCAGAGCTTGGTAGCTTTGAATAAGAACCTTCTTAGCTATTCCTTGAAGACATATTTAAGGTGAACATTGTACATATGGAAAGAGAATAATGAAGCAGTGGACAGAGTGCCTAGAACCAGTCACCTGAATGTGCTTTCTATTTCCAAAAACCTGTCACAGCATGAGCTGAGCTGGAAAACAGTTCCAGTAAGCGTTCCGATGAATTTTTATCTGCTTATTCTGTAAGCCACAGATGACTTGATTAGGTTAAGATAAACACCTTTTAGAATGTGAAGGCTTGAGGTGAAACTCCTGTAATGGCTAAAATGAAATTGATGTGCACTGCTTATAAAACTAATAAGACTTAATAACATAAAATCAATACATAATTGAGTGTTGAGGATGAAGTAATACATCGCATGAACTAATTGTACTGTATTTAGGTAGAAATGGTAAAAATGGCAGGAGCCTGAATGTAGCTCAATGATCTCATAGTTGAGAAAAAATAAAGGTTTTAAAGGCAAGAAGAAAGTTTGGATAGATCGGTAAGCTTGAGATTTGCCCGCTATGCCTGCTATCTCTTGGCAAAGTGATGCAAAAACACATAACATTACTGCAAATTGTTTGAGGCTTGTCAGGAATGTCTTTTTGTAACAAACCACCCAGCTGCCCAGCCAGGGCTGGAAGCAGTAATGCTGAATCTGTGTGGTGCTGCGCATGAGTTAATGAGCCCTGCCAACTTTAATTGACTGGTTTGGAAACAGGGCAGCTATTCTGCATCCTTAGCATAATTTATTTCCAAATTTGATAATCCACCCAGAATTAATGGAGAGCTGACTATAATTATTTTTTTCCAGTTTGACCAGTTACAGACTTAGTCACGTTGCGTTGTGTTTTCTTTTTCATGTATTACATTATAACTTTAAAGAACATATTGCATTATACTTCCTTTCTGGCTTCATACCTTGTACATTGCAAGAAATTTCTGAGCAGTAATGTGCTAGTCACATGTTTGCTAAGTCAGCTCAGTCTATTTATGCATTTAACACAGCGACAAAGAAACCTTTGAACTACAGATGACTTTTAGAGGTACAACAATTTACCCTAAGTTGTGTAGTTGCCCTGAATAAATACAGGCGATATATTATAGTTGCAATAAATCATTCAAATTAATTTTTTTTGCAAGTGAAGGATTTGTAAGGTAGTAGAATTATTCCCAGTGCCAGAAGCATCTGAAAACAATTTTTAACAATATGTAAAGACATTCGTGGTTACTTTAATAATAGGGCATCTATTGCACATGAGAACTCCTGGACACTGAGAGAGTGTCTTGTGATTTGGTGTATGACCCACAAGATAATACCAGGCTGAAATAAAATTCCATTGAAATTATTAATTGCCATGCAACCAAGACCTCGTGCTTTTTTGTGTTAATGTAAAACACATGGCTTTGCTTATTTCCATTAAACACATTAGTAGTATGCCAGAATGGAGATGTACAGATGTACTTGAGAGTGGGATGGATCAAATTAAAACCTCTTTGAAGGCGAAGGGTGTAACTGTCGTACTTAATTTCATGTAATTTAATTACAATTAAGTTCCCTTATGTAACCAGGTACTTGAAACAGCAGCAGCCTCCATCTAGATCCAGAATAAGAGTATGGTTTCAAAAGCCCAAACCTCTGATGACAATGCCTGCTAGAGGTGTTGCCACAGCTACACCCATGACTGCCTCTGCTGGTGTCCACGTGGCTCTTCAGCTGGAGCCTGACTGCTGAAGGGTATTACCATTTTTCATTTGCTTTCCAGGTAGGAGGAGCAAGCAGAGGATGGGCAGCTCATTGTTGGAGGGAAGTACTGAAATCCTTTAAGCTAATATTACCTTCTGTGTGCAGTTTTTGCAGTGCTTGAGCAGATAGATGCTACAGGCTCCTTCTACCTGTACTGCTCCCTAAAGTAGCATAGCAAACATCTTCCCTGTTTCAGGTGATGGTCCAATGGAGTTCGTGTATCTGAGCTAGAGAGAAAAATCTTGCTGTAAAATAAAAGTAGCATAAAGAATAGTAAGCATTTCATCAAAGAAAGGTATACGTGGTACAATTTTGCAGATTAAAGAAAAAGAAATGTAATGCCTGGTATATAATTGTTTTATGAAATGTTAATGATGAATCTGTTTGCTGTAAGGGTTACTAGAGGCCAAAACACCGTGCTGCCAGTTGGCTCGGCAGGTAAGGCTGCCACCTGGGTGTCAGAGCAACCACTGATGCAGAGCCCTTACTTGATCATTTTTAAAATGCAACATGAATGCAGACAGCACATGCCAGTGCACCTACTATTGTCACTGTGCCTAAAGCTGGCTGTTAGCCTTTTTTTTTCCTTCTTAATCACAAGGCCATCTGAACCAACCAGGCCCTGCACTCCATTTTGAACAAGAGTTGAAAAGTTCATGTTATCTGGCTTTGATCTCGGTTTGATTCATTATCCCCTGGGCATCTCTTCTGCTTAAACTAAAAAAACTGATTGATAGGAGATATCTAGATTTAGTCAAAGTTAAAACTTCTAGTTTTACGGAAAGTTGGATGTTAACATGTAAATATTAGAGTATATCCTACGTGTGGAATATATCTTACTTGCTCTTTGGGGTCTTATTCTGCGTATGTAAATGTTGTGATAGTGAGGAGCTACAGGCTGCCCAGAGAGGCAGTGTCCTCCTTGGAGAACTTCAGAAGCTGCCTGGGTCCTGTGCACCCAGCACTTGAGCCAGAGTTAGGACAGACAGACCCAGGGGTCCAGTCCTGTGTGACATGGTGGTGCCACAGGGCTTCAGTTTGTGTCTGCAGAAAATAGAGAGGATGGAACAGAAAGCAGTGAGGATGCTCTAGGCAACAGCTGTAGCTGCACTACCACAATCTGTTTATTTCCTGAAGGGGAAGTAACTCCTCCAGGCAGCCTGCAAGGGCAGTGTCATGAACGTGGGTACACAAGCAAGTGCAGCTGTATCAGGAGAAGGCACTGCTGACCTCTGCCCAGGCAGAAGGTTTGGACACCCCAATCTGGTGCAGCAGGAACCATCTCACCAAGCTCTGTGTTCTTCCAAAATGCTCAGAGGCTTTCAGCTTCACTAGATCAGACTTTCCAATTGCTATTCCTGTGATAGCCCTTCAGAAGCTCTTAAGCTGTATGGAAAAAGACGAATACTGGAAACCCTTTTCTCTCTGTCAGCTGGATCTGCTCTCGGTGTGTGTGCTGAGATGCTGCAGCATTGCTGCCAGGAGCATGACTGTCACATTGGCATGCTGGTGGCCTCCTTTCCTGGGGACACATCAGGAGTACAAGGGGAGCAGATGGTTGCATGATTACAGCAGAGGTTGTGAGCCGCCTATCATAGCCTTGTAGCTCTCGGGCTGTCTTGTCTGAGATGCATGGCTCTGACACCATGGGTAAAAGTGTGGTTCCTGGGAGGGGTGGCAGCAGGGCCAAGCTGCTGCTGTGCAGTAATGCTTCCTGTTGTCAAACCTCTCTCAGTGTGCTCACAGAGTTTTTCCAGGGGAGAGGCCACAGAGAGCAAGCTACAAGCAAGGCAGTTCACCCCAGCAGGCCACGTGCATAATCAGTCCACCACACATTACTGCTTGAGCATCTTACAGCACGTCCTCCTAAATCTGCCCCGCAGCTGAGATGCTGCCCTTCCTTTTGCTTCCTACTGTATGATTTGTGCAACAGGCAGGAGTTTTGCAACACCTGTAACAATGCTTTGTTACCCATGTCAGCCACGCAACACATTACTTGGCTACATAGATCCAATCCTACAAACATAGAAATTTATATCTGGCCTGTCAAATTCTTTGAGATTAATCAGGCATATTAATGTTGGCCAGATCAGTAAATAGTTTTCCATTTCTTTCAAATTCACTTATGGTAACACATTGCTTATCCTTGTTTTTCTTTCACTTTTTAAAACCAGAACATTTAGTTCAACAGTCACAAGAGTCATTATCTTTAAATACTCTCTAGACATAAGTGCTGACAAGATCCTAGGTCACAAAGCATCTGTCTTTGTGAAAACCATGAAGCATGTGGACAACATGTACAGCAGACAGAGTCAATAGGATCTAATTATATTCATGAGGTTTTCTTAGAGGGGGACTCATGGTTCGTAGTTAGTTTTTCACCCTCTGAAATCAAACCTGTATGAAATAGCAAAAACAGAAAAGCCCCAAGAGAAACAGCAGTGCAAAACCATGACTGGGAGATCAGGAATAATGTCATGCAAAATGTTCTCACCAACATTTAAACTAACATAATTACTTTGAGAGATATCTACGACAAAAGAAAGTCTGCAGGGTTTTTCAGCCCTCACCTGAATTGATCTGTTTGTGCATACAGTGCATAAAATTCGCTTTCCACTGTGTCACAGCTTTGCAAAAAGGAACAAGGCTGAGGATCCTGAAAACTGCATCAAGACACGGGCTTCATTACAATGAAACCAACTGATTGTTGTAGAATCATCTGAGTTGAAAAGGACTTTTAAAAGCCATCTGGTCCAACTCCTCTGCAATGATCAGGGACACTTATAGCTAGATCAGGGTGATCAGAGCCCCTCCAACCTGACCTTGGTTGTCTCCAGGGCTGGGTCACCCACTGCCTCTCTTGACAACCTGTTCCAGAGCCTCACCACCTTCACTGTAAAAAACCTTCTTCCTCATATCCAATCTAAATCTCTCTTCTTTTAGCTTGAAACCATTTTCCCTTGTCCTGTCAAAATAGACACTGCTAAAGAGCCTGTCTCCTTTCTTACAGCCCCCGTTTAGACACCAAAAGGCCGTTCTCAGGTCTCCCCAAAACCTTCTTTTTCTAAGCTGAACAGCCCCAGCTCTCTCAGCCTGTCCTCACAGAGGAGGTGTTCCATTCCTGGGATCATTTTTGTGGCCCTCCTCTGGATGTGCTCCAACAGGTCTAAGTCTCTTCTGTATTGAGGACTTCACATCTGGATGCAGTACCCCAGGGGCAGTCTCACCAGAGCAGAGTAGAGGAGAAGGATCACCTTCCTAGATCTGCTGACCATGCTTCTTTTGATGCAGCCCAGGAGGTTGGCTTTCAGGGCTGTGAGGGCACTGGTGTTCAGGGCAGGTTTGCTGCATGAGGTCATAGGAGAGATTATGTTTTTGCTCAGAAGAGCCACTCCTTATTATTGTAGACAAAAGAACAAAGACAAGCCCCTGCATGTAAATTCTCACTGATTAGAAATCAAAGAAGTCAATCTCCACTGCAATTATTTCAAGCTAAGTTCATCATTTATACGAAATCTCATTTATTTCCAGAGCCTCAAGCCATGATTTTTGAACAGATTTACATGTACAAGTAGTAAGAAACAACACAGCGGTGTTTTGGGAATAATGCCAGGGGTGTTTTGAGGAACAGCTCATCTTGGGTTTTGGTGTGTTGCCTCCATTGGCTTCTTAAACCTGAAATGAATGAAACTTGGTAAAATGTTTAATGTGGAGATTCATGATCTCTGTTTCTTTGGATCTACCATTTTCTTCTGCTTGTGAGACCAGAAGCTGATTCCGTGTCAGAACAAGAGTAAACTTCTTCATTGCTATTAAAATAAATGTGAGGACATGGTCCCTTTATGTAGATGCTAAAAGGATCTCTTTTGTGAGAACATCACGAGTCTGCTTACTGATTGCTTACAGTCTATTTTATTGCATGTGCACAAATAGTCTGCTCTTAGGAATTCTGCAGAAAAAAAACCCTCTAAGTGCTTAAAATCTAGTATTTTATGTCTGTCAAAAATCATGTTGTTAACTGTATGAACAACTTTTGTTTCCTGTATGCCTAGCATGACATCAGCTTCAGTTAATCTAAATAATTAGCATCCTCTAGTACTAAATGCGTATTTATAGGAAGAGGTGCTATTTTGATAGACATATACTTCTCACTTTTTTAACATATTTGTTGAAGCAGAATCCTATTTTTACAATACAACAGCACATAAAAGTTCTAAAAGTCCTGCCCAGTGTGAATTCTATATAGACACTGTGAGTTCTATACAGCCATTGTAAAAATAATGGCAAAATTTAGCCTATCTCGGTCTGCAAAAGACAAAGTGTTAAATAATCAGATGCAGGTAAACATATGAATTTGATAAAGACAGTTTTAATCATTTTCAATACATTTTGCCAATATGCTACATACATAGAGGCAGCATTGCGCTGTTCGGCTTCACAGGCAGCATCTGGCAGAACCCATTACTGCGTGAGGAACACCGCAACGGAAATCTACACCAGCTGTTCTTCAGAGGAAGAATTAAATCTGAAAAAGTGCATGAAAATGAAAAGAGAATAAAGGAGGGATACCATTTTTCTGTAATACTGATGAAATTAAAGCCTCGTATGCAAAGAGCCTCTTTTGACAGGAAAGTTTGCAACTTCGTAGGATCAGTAGATACACAGAATCGTAGAATCATGAAGATCGAAAAAGACCTCTGTGATCACCTAGTCCAACCAGCAACCCATCACCTCCGTGCCTATTAATCCACGTCCTCAGTGCCACATCCACACGGTTCTGGAACACCTCCAGGGTCAGTGACTGCACCACTCCCTGGGCAGCCTGTGCCATTGCAGCACCGCTCATTCTGAGAACTTTTTTCCTAACACCCAAGTGGAGCCTTCCCTGGCACAACATCAGGGCATTACCCCTCATCCCATTGCTGTCACCCGGGAGAAGAGGCCGACCCCCACCTCACTTCAGCCTCCTTTCAGATCGTTGTCGAGAGCAATATGATCTCCCCTGAGCTCTTCTGCGGGAAGAGGAGGCAGGGGAACATCTCTCGAGAAATGGTACCTTTTCTCAGACTTTTTTGATGCAGGGGGAGTTTCTTATCACTGATCCAGATAAGGTTGTCTTCTACTATTTAATTACTGGTTTAAGCTTATCAAATGGTTCAAGTGTTAAGTACAAATCGGTGGGATTAAGTGAAACATGCCTCAGTTTAGAAGGGATGCTCTGCTCTGCTGCACAGGCATCTCAAAGACGTGTCAGAATAACAGTCCTTTCTCCAGCTATTTTCCATTTCTTAATCTTTTCATTTTTCTGATCTTTTCTTTGTAAGAGCTGATTTAGCTGCATGTTGCAAATTAATTTATGTAGCGAGAGACAGAAGGAGATTACTCAGTCTGCATATCATATTAAAGCAGCAGAGTAAGATTTTTCTCCCCTAGAGTAGAGCTTTGTGAGGCTAGTTGTCATCAGCAGCATAAAATGAAGGTTGAGTGACCTCAGAGGTAAGAAGCACTGTTAAGTATCTTCCATATAAGACTTTGAATATACCATATAAGAAGTCTTATATTATAAGACTTCTAATCTAGCATATGTATCAACCTTTTGGGCACAGAAAGAATGCCAGACTGTCTCTGAATATGCAATTTAAGCATTTGCCCATCTGCTAGTTTCAAGGGCAACTACCTTGGATTGTAGCAACAATTAAATCAGCACTAAACCAAGCATCTTTCTCAAATGGAATTATGGAAAACACATCCATGAATTTGGAATTGGATTAATTGGAAGTCACTGAAATCTTGTTTGTTTCTGCAAAGCGAAAAGGTGGGGTTCCTACCTTCCTGACTCTGGAAAAAGTAAGACATGGGCAGTCAGAACTTGCATTCTAGTAAAGATCTCTGTAGGCATGTTCTTATTTTCCTCCATTTTTCCCAGAAAGGACTTTGCTGGCTCAACTGTGATCAGGTTTCCAAAGCCAGCAATTCCCTCTCCTAGGCCTGAATGTGCTGTAACATTGGAACAACATTTCACTGTCACTAATATGGATGTAGCTGTTTACAGAGGCCAATTCATGGCCCGAAACTGCGTCATCCCTATGGTTCTAAAGGAAAAATTTTAGTAATAACTGAGCTTGGGAGCAAATTCTTCAAAGGTTATGTGCTAAAACTTAGGCATTTTTAGGAACAGATGTGATACTACTAATGTTGAATTGCAACATTTCTTCCCATGAACTAGCCTTTAAAAAATTCCCTCTTAAACTCCATTTTAGTGTATGAAACAGCTAAGAATCATATGCCCTGGACTTTTAGCTTTAAAAAACGTGGATCTTCATCAGTATTAACAATACCCACACTAAAGAGGCATTACAAAATTAATTGCTATCAATTCTAACAGAGAGCTGGTTTTTTTTGTTGTTGTTTTTGTTGTTTGTGTAAGCAGGTGTATTTGCTAACAGAGTATTCACATTTCTCCCACACTGGATGGCCCTACCCTCAGCAATCTGCTTGTTCTTCTCCATGACCATCGTTCCTGCTCGGTTCTGCCAGGTTTTAAATGCTACACTTTCATTGATTTCGTTGATTCCGTCCCAATCTATGACTAATTTGGCACAGTAATGAGAATTTTATTTGTGATTTCTATGGAAACTGGAACGGATAAATGAGTGAAAATCTTCTTGCCTCAGGAAGAAAAATGCCCCTGTTCTTGACACATACTCTTTTTCATTTAAAGTGAAGAGTTTAAATGATTTATTTCTGATGTCAGCTTCCATGGACTACTGTAATTGTTCTTTAAATAAAGAAGCCATCATTTTGATTTAATTTGAATGCTCTTTCAAAGTGTTTTAACTACCTATTGAAACAGCAGCAAGGACATGACAGCTTATCATCACTGTTGCTAACTAAGGACTACTATAGGAGATACGACAGATTAGTAGTAGCGTGGGTGAATGGCAGCTTTATTCCTTGCTGGTTATTCTACTATGAAAAAAAATCATGAATAACTTGGGAGTGGGGGAGTGGTTCTTCAGTGTTTATCCTGGTGCAAAGAACAGCCAGGCAGCAGCTGCAGTGAGCAGAAGCCAGGCTTGAGTCAAACAAAGGGGTTCTTCAGATGAGATGTGGCTGAGAAGCACACTGTAGGATGCTTGGGCTGCCAAGGGTTCATGCTGGCTCAAGGGCAGGTGGAACAGGTTCACATGTGAGAATCTGTTAAAGGGTTGCTATATAGATAGAAACTGTACTTGTTTCCAATGGTGATTTTTTTTACCCAAGCAGAATTATCCCAGTAGGTTTACTGGGAAATTGAGCTGTAACTTGCTGACCTTCCATGGCTAAATGATCACAACTGTCTACACAGCATCATGATATTTCAACAATTTTGAGAAAACCACTAACCAAGGTTGCTAGCTATAAAAGAACACTGTAGTAAGACCATAAAACTGTCCAGGAAGAAACATAATCCACAGTGTCCTGAAAGCCCTTGAATTTCAACCTGAAAGCACTGGAACTGAGAACCTACCAGAACAAAGTGATTGCATTGCTTAACTCTGATAAATGTTTTGTGGTGTTGCTCTTGAAGTGGGAAAACTTAATTTCTATTTTCCAAATCTATCATTCTGAGAAAAAAAATATTCTCAGGAAGGTAATTTCTGGTAAAGGAACGAATTTTTTTTTTTTTCCCCCAGACACCTGTGGTTTTGAGATAATCCATATCTAGATAATCTTTGAAAGAAAATACTGATTTTTTTTTTTTCAGTACTTGCGTGAGCTGAGGTACAAACTTTGGAAAGAATATATTATGTTAAAAAAATAATAATGGGTGAATGTTTTAATATGAATTATTAAATAAAAATAATTTAGGAAATCATACCTTTTTGTACAAATAAGGGTTGTTTTCTAAGTATGGGATTTAAAAGTAACTGTAGGATTTAAAAAACATTCTCCATAGCCCTGCATATCAGCTTGACAGACAGAAGTATATTGTTTGTGTGCCAAATACAGACTAATAAAGTGTCCAAAAAGAGAAAATCGCTGGAAGTTCAGATTTGGATCATCCCGTTAACTAACTTGTTTTCCCAATTTGGTAAATTTGAGGTTGATTTAGAGAAAGAATAGCAATATTTTTTAACACTACACCTGAAATACTTACATGTGTCCATGCCCACGTATCTCCCAGCCTTCCTCAAAGGGGATGGAGCATGTGGGGTGAGCGACTGCGGGTACCAAGAGTTCACTGATGCAGGGAAAGCACCTTCTGAAGGCTCCAGTCTGTTAATGTAAAGCATTCACTTGGCCAACTTGCTTATGTGAATATATTTTGCTACAAAGATTTTCTGCAATAAACTGAAATACTCTGTATAGAGTGTGGGTAGAGTTGAAATGAAAGTATGTCTTCTCAAATGGAATAGGAGATGCCTGCAATACAGCTGCCAAGGGAGAAAGTTTGCCTTGGGGCACTTCTTTTAAGTGGATCAGGAGAGACTGGCTCGTTATAATCCCTGACAATATACCCAGGAACATACCACATTGCCTTTGTCCTAAATCCTCCTAGGATCTACAAACCAGGTTCATAGATTATTCCACAGTGTGGCAACTTTATGGTCACTGTGGGTAGCTGGGACTTTCTGTTTGTTTTCATATTAGAAAATGATAGGGGTTCTGAAGCATGTCTTTCAGCCTTGCTTTCATAGGACCCACTCTTCATAACCCTGCCACAAAAATTCATTTTGGGCTGTTGTTTGGCACTTGAAAGCTCAGCCTGAAACTTTTTTTTTTTTTTCTGTATGTGATTTTCAGAAAATTGGTGGTCAAAAAAGACGTGTTTGTGAACCTTTGGGAGATTCTTTTTGCAGCAAATGTGTGCTTGGGGGAAACACGCTCATCTTGCACGTTTCTCTGCGCCGTTGGTATCAATGGGTAGCAGCGAACCTGTAGCTCCTCCCAAACCAGTGGATCCCAGTAGCAACCCAATGGCAGCGCGACGCTTCTGTTAGAAGAGGAACACCGAAAGGAACCACCTGAGGAAGCAGCAACGGATGGTGCCGATGGCAGGTGAAGGCTCTGCCGCCTCGCCCTGTGCCACCCCAGCGGATGAGAGGCGTCCCGGAGCAGCCTAAGGAGTACCGAGGATGGCCGGGAAGGTGCGGAGCTTTCCGCGGGGCTGCACCAGCGGAGCGGAGCGGGGCCGGCGGTTTCCGGGGCGATGGGTGGGGAGAGGAGGAGGAGGAGAAGAAGGAGGAGGAAAAGTGGAGGAGGAGGGGTCCCCACGGCTTTATCTCCCACCCGGCTCCGCCCGCCGCCGTCTGCCTCCCGCCGCAGCTCCCTCAGCGCGGCTCCGCACCGCGGGGCGGCCCGGGCGGCGCCCATGGGCTGCGGCAACTCCACGGCCGGCGGCGCGGGCGGGCGAGGTAGGGGCGGCGGCCGGGCCGGACCGGGGCAGCTCCGAGGGGACTGGGGCTGGCGGGGACGGGGTGTGGGATCCGTCCCTGTAAGGGCGCCTCGGGAATGGGTTTGTGCCACCTCTTCGCTGGCCGGACAAGTTGGGGAGCGCCTTGAGATTGGGGTTTTCATAACCACCCCCCCCCCCCCTTCCCGCTCCCCGCTTTGCTGTTTACAGAGCAGGGAAGGTGTGAGCAGATGGTGCGGTTGTGTCTTCTTTCCCCCTCTCCTCCCAACCCCAGCAGAAAGGGAAAATAGCTGGAAATTAATAAATGGACCTTGACCTCCTCGTTATAAATGCGGATATTTATAAATCATTTTTCAGCCTAACTGCACACGGCAAACAGTGCCACCTATTTAAATCCCTGCGTTGAGTCTCTCAGATGCGTGTATTACATTCGCGACGGCTTGAACGCCCAGCAAAGCCGCGGTCAGAGCAGCGGCAGCTCGCGGGGCTCAGCCCTGAGCCCGCTGCGTGCACCCAGAGCGCTGGGATGCTGCTGGCCTTAACACCGGGCACATCCCTGTGCCTGGGTGGAAGGGCTTCAGGGTGTGTGCATGGGTGGATGCACTGTGGCGTGGGGTTATCTTTCTAAATCCCATGCCTCACACCCAAAGGGGGAGGCTTTTCTGCTATTATTGTTCACAAGATTTCTGTTAAATGATTGTAAATATTGTCTGAACTATATATACCAGAGGCCTCTCACGTCTATAAGGAATTCACTGGGTGATTTTCTTGAGCATCACATCAATTCTCTTCCACTAGTTGATTCCCCATCGCTGTGACTTGAAGTTGCTTTGTGCTGCTGGGGTGGTGCTCACAGGCTGGTTTTGTTTGCTGGGCGAAAGTGCCAAAGCAGCCATCAGAGCACCTCAAGAGAGAAGTTTTTGTTTTGGTTGCTCATTGTCATCATGTGGTGGGAATCGTGGCACCATTGGTGTGACCACTGCCCTGCAGAGCTCTTTGCAAGACACAAATGGGTGAGTGCTGAACGGATTGTGGCAGTATGCAGTGCGTTACTTTGAACTCAAAGTATTTTTGACTAAAGGTCAAAAATTGCTTTGACAGTAGCTTTTTTTTTGTGTGTGTCAGATGTTGGCGTGTTCATAAAAGATTCTTGATGATGTACGGCTCTTTGATAGCTTAACCTGCCTGCACTGTTGCTCACAAAATACTTTGGCTTGCATTTCTTGGCAGCTTCTTGCACACTCTTTAGAAATGGTCCCCAGCTTTCCAGTGGCTTAGCACAGGTTAAAAACAACGACACCATGTCAAATCCTTGATCAGTGTAATGTGATTATTGCTGCTGCGCACGTAGATCTCTCCAAAGCAGGTCTGGCTCTGCAAGGTGCAGCTCTTACTTTCACTGTTATAAACTGGGGATAACTGTGCAGTCAGTGGTCCTATAGTCACCAACAGCTGGTAGCAGAAGGTAAGACATTAGCTGTCTGTTAGTTAATTTGGTTTAGCAGTTTAGCACTCCTTACATACTATGTCAGACAAAAATGATTTATGTGGAGAAGATATATTGTTGGCAGTCAGGATTGTAAACCTTTTAAGAAGAGTGTAATTCTCAGCATTTTAATGAAAGATATGAGTACAGTATAAACACACACCAGTTACGTGGCTTGCACAGCATGGCTACGTCTTTAATGCTGAAGTTATGTCTATTATTCAGTCAGTGATATCAACACCGGAGGTGCTTATAATTAACCTGTGATGCTCTTGGTCATATTTTGCAACTAAGGATAATGATGTAGCATACATCATGAAGCAGAGTAAACTTGTGTTATATCGGTCCCCGTTTTCTTACTTGGGTAAAATTTCAATTGCAGCCAAGCTAGATTTTTCCTAAGCAGACATATACATAATGATAGTTCATTTAATGACATTAGCTTGTGTTGCACGGCTTGAATTACATTAGAGGAGCTCTCAGCCCTGTGGTCTGCAGGATCTAAACTAATATTCATGATCTAGAATAACATTTCTGTCTGTGGTGCAGCACTCCAGAATACCACTGTAACTGACAGAGCTCAGATTTTCCTTCCAGAACATCAGACAAAAGGATGTAAGGCCTAGAGACTCCTCAGCTGAGAAACAGTGACTTCTGTTTTCTGAGCAAGCTGATGCATGCACATCCTTCTTAGAACCACCAGCTGTTTTAATGTTAACTGGATTATATTTATTTGTAAAAAATAAAAAATAAAAAAAAATCCCCAATATGTTGTTATTAGTAATAGCAAATGATCTTATTAAGAAATTATTATTTTCCTGGCATTTTGTTACCTCACCTTACTTATCGTTCTTTCATGGTATTTCCTGATACTTCAGAAGCTCCAAAGCAACTCTTTTAGGCTTTAAAATACATGGCCTTTCTCCCTTTTTGGCATAAAGGCATTTCCCTTAATTCTAGCATTGCTTCACTAAGTTTTTTAACTGCCTCCTCCATCCTATATCAATTGTAGTAGCAATGACAGCGCCTTAAATTATGGCACTCAATTGGAAGCTGGCTGTCTAGCCTTGATTTAAATATACAGACAAGCTGTTACTCTATGGGAAGCTTAAAATACAGCCAAATTACGATGAAAGTGAATTTTCACACCAAATTTAAACAGACTTATTAACATCAAGTTGGTGGAATACTCAGGAAACCATTCTGCTTTGAATATAGTTCTTAGTGTTTGAGTGGGGTCATGTCTGTGTACCACAGTACCACCTGAGGAGCTGATGAAATAATCAGTTTCTGTTAAATTGACTTAATTTTGTTCTCATTTACACTGAGATAGATCAAAATAGAATCTTAGCATCCCAGAATGGCTTGGGTTGGGAGGGGCCTTAAAGCTCATCCAGTTTCAACCCCGTGCTGTGGACAAGGCTGCCCTCCAGCAGCCCAGGCTGCTCAGGGCCCCATCCAACCGGGCCTTGAGCACCTCCAGGGATGGAGCACCCACAACAAAGAATTCCTACGATGTTAGGATTTAGTTCTGTTGCTGATTTTTGATGCAAATCAAAAGGGAGCACATGACAGAAAACATCAGTTGTGCTGCTCTTCACTGCTGCCACCTCTACACTGATCTTGCCCACTTGCCACATGGCAAAATCACTGAGTCTATGAAAACAAGGTCTGTAGGGTCAACTGCTGCCTTTTTTTAGGCCAAACTGATGTAACTGGAAAAAAAAAAAACACTTGAAAAGCTTTCAGAAAAGCCTTTTTAAAGTCAAATTTCTAAAACGTAGTGGCTACGAGAGAGCAGTCTTGCTGTTGGTGGAGGAGCTATTTGTGAATAGTTGGTTAACAAAATGTTTTGGCTGAAATTCTGGAAGGAGGAACTTGAGAAACTGAAATAATCTGTTGCTTACAAAACATGGAAGAGTTAAAGAAACATTGGTGAAGTAACAGGAGTGAGGGTGAGCGGCCTGGACTTTAAAAATAAACACAAGTCTTTGCAAAGTGCAATGTTACTGAGCCCATTGTGAAATAAAAACTGTGTATAAGGGCTGTTCAGACTCCCTGGTGAAGAAACTTTATGAATTTTTACATAGTGAATGTTACGATCTGCCTAACTGAAGTGGTGTTTGTTTTCAAGCACAATACTACCAGCAAGAAAACTGTTTTGTGAACTGGAAACACTTACAGGTCTCTGTTCAGACAGTTTAGAGGTACTCGAGTGAATTAGGACTACGTTCTGGTTTCACTTCTGCTAGTGAAAATTAGAAATAACAGTACCGAAACTGTGATGGAATCCCATCAATGGGGGTGAGGGTAACCTAATTCTTTGTACTTATAAAAACAGAGGGAAACAAGCCAGTAAAGATGACCTCTTAAGAAGTGAATTTGTTTTCATCATAACTCAGTGTTTCTATGCAAGAAGCATTTCAGAAGTCTGCAGGGAATTCCAGCTATGGCACGACCTGTAATGCCAAAGGGAACAATTGCTGAGAGTGGGGAGCACTGGTAGCATAGCTTTGCTCTCCGATGCAGACTCGGTGGTGTAGCTCTACACAGCCCCCAACCTAAGGAGTCTGAGACATCTCCTGTCCCAGAGTGCTTGTATATTTGTACCCTAATGCCTGCCTGCCAGGTGGACTTCAGCCCTGAGCTGACCCCTCTTACGTCCAGATCTGTCTCCCATGCTGCTGGTGGGGACAGAGATGATGCGTAGTTCTCTGTACGTAATGCTCTGAAGAGGGGCATGGCACTGAGCATGGGTATGGCTTTGAAGTATGTTTGATGTCTGTTGGGAACTTACGTCTCTCCATTCAGAAATTAAGCAGTACTGTAAGTACACAATTCTTTCTACCCAGCTAAGGATTCGGTCTAAGTATCAAACGTTTCTGGTACACTTCTTGTAAGGAAGGCTTAATTTTTTAAAATCATAAAATCGTTTGAGTTGGAAGAGACTCTTAAAGGTCATTTAGTCTGACTCCCCTGCAATGAACAGGGTCACACACAGCTAGATCAGTTGCTCAGAGCCCCTCCAGCCTGACCTAGGATGTCTCCAGGAATGGAGATCCACTGCCTCTCTGGGCAGGGTTTCAGTGCTGTACTGCTCTTGTCAAAAACTTCTTCCTTAGAACCAGTGCAAATCTTCCTTCTTTTAGTTTGAAACCATTTCCCCTTCTCCTTCCAAGACCCAGAGTGCTGAGAGCCTGGCTTGGACTCAAGAAGGGCTCAGCAGAGGCTTCACAAAAACCATGAACCTTTGAAATCAAGTTTGTTTGCAATGAGCTTAAGCTGATGTAAGAAAATGAGAAAGTTATACTTCTAATGCAGAGCAGACTCAATAATTGTTTCTACTGAAAAAAATTCCTGCTGCCTACAGCAATGTGATTAGACTTCCCAAAATATCTGCTGTCTGAGTTGTTGTGGACGCCTGGGCTCTGTCTTGATGTGCGGGGCGGTATCCTGGAGACACGCAGCTGGGCTGATTTGGAGCCAACTAGCCTGGGTAGCAAAAGACATCTTCCCACATCAGCCAAGAGCGGGCTTGCGTGTGGTGCTGCAATGCCAGCCTTCCATCTGGACACAATTAATTTGGAGGGCTTCTGTGTAATAACATGTAGATGCACCTCTAGAGCCAAAAGTCTCAGATAACTGACTGGTAGAGTGTTAAAAGCTAGGACCAGAGCTTGTCCATACATAGAAGTGCTTCTTCCAGCTTAGCTATGAGTTTCTAATGATACGCATAGCAGCACCAGTGAGATTTTGTTGACCCTTGAAGCAGTGCTAGCAAAAGAAATCTGTATGGCCATACAAGATAAGTCTGTATCCTTACCAGGAAAAGGGGTGACAGGATTGAAAGTATCTTCTAGAGTTAGCAGTAAGGAGAGATGTTTCCTTCAATTCTAGCTGTCCATTCAGGTACACAGTGCTGGAAGGCCTTGCAGGCCTTGAAAGTTCTCTGTCCCTAGGGTTAAAGTCAGAGTGCAGAAGGCGCGTTACCACATATTGGAGTAAGGTGAAAGATGTTTGCCTACCAAACCAAACAAATAAAAAAAAAACAACTAACATCTATTGGTGTGGTAACTGATTTCTGCAGTGAGCTCAGATGCCATCTTCCTGCTAAACACTGAGAGGAAGGGGAAAAAGAGAAGTGAAACGTTTTCTAATGTCTACTCTAGCCTTTGTAATTAGTAGGAGGGGTAATTTGCTGTTACTTAGGTGAATGACATACCAGTAACAACAACATGGCATAAGTAACTTGGGAGGAACAAGAAAGAGTTCGTATCTGAGTGAATGTGCCTTTCCCAGCAAGAAGCATCTGAGTCACCAAAAAATCGATCGCTGAGATCATGCAGCCCAGTTGTAGCTTTTGTCTCTTCTTGCTTTTTGTTGAACATCAAGATGAATTACGGGGTGGTTGATCTATTTAGGTGACTGGAACTTCGGGTGGATTGTGTCCCAGTGTTTATCGTGTTTCTGTCTAGTTTTCTTGTTCGTCTGGCAGGAAGAGTGGAGCAGCACTTACACATGTAGTGCCAAATCTACAGCTGGATCAAATGGCATGTGCTCAAAATAAACAAGCATTTAGGAGTAACTGCTTGGTTAGCAGTGGTGACTTTGTAGCAGACAAGATCACCAGAAGGCTGTGTCTATCTCTCATTTACAACATGCATAAGGACAGTTTAAGACAGAAAGACAGGAAAATGCTTACTTACTATCAGTTGGTTTAAGGATTATGCCATTATCTTGTAAACATACACTTTTTCCTTCTTTTCATTCTAGGTGCCACAGGGACTACTAAAGATGTGTAAGTACTTGCTTTGCCCTTTCAGACGTGTAACCCTGGACTTATCTTCAGTTCTGCTAGTCTTATACTGGATTTAGTCACACTTAATGATTCATTTGGCTCCTAGCATATAATCAACACTACCAAGTGTTTATTGTCTTTGGTGACAACATCCATCTCCTCAAAACCACCTCATGTTTACTGTTCCACAGATTAATTCCCTTTTTATTTCTCATCCTCTATTGAGAGAGTTGTCTTCCTTAGCTGGTCATACAAGTTGGTCTTTTCTTCCCAGTCATGTGCCGGTATAGCTTTCTGAAAGGGGCTTGTCATTGTATGAAGTGAAACAGAAGGTTCCACCTAGCCCTGTGAGAGATTTACTGAGACACTTAAGCAAATATTCCCACTTTGCTAGAGGCAGGTGACCCATCCAGACTTCCTTTTCAGAACACTCACCTTCCTAACTAGCTGCAGGCAAAGCCTCATTTGTTAGGGAAAGTTAAGGCCTTTACCTTCTTGGCACTGAAGATAGCATCTATCACTCCTCTTTCTGTCCCTTATCTCTGTTGCTGAGGAGCAGGGGGCAGCCCTACCCATCCTGTTTTTCTCCAAACTTGGAGGTCACGAACCTCTGCTGTCCTGCTGCCTCTTGCCAGTTTCTGGTTTTCAGAAAAGCCGCAGCAAAAGATTAACCCTTCTCAGCCTGTTTTTCATTTGCTGATACAAAATGTGCAGGGACAGCTTTAATCAGCCGTAGGTTTATTTTCCTAACAAAGGAAACACTAAAAGAGGCATCCCAAGGTCTCGCCTTCTGTTTCATTCTATTATTGTTATTTGCCACTAGATTTTAAGACTGAGGAACTTGGGATGTATTTTCATATTACGCAACAGGGACAATCTTCACTTTTACTCAGTTAATTTTAAGTAACTAATTAAACAGAGGAACCCTGGTGTAGAAATAAGGGCTGTCAAGTCAGAGAAACACATGGGGAGAAGATCTTAACCACAGGCTTGTCCTTGCTATTACAGAGCATGGCTTAGAAAAGACAGGTCTCACTTGTCAAATGAATGCTGTTGTCACAGGTACTCTTGAGATACGTGTTACCTGTGTGATCTGTTTTCTGGATCTTCAGTCACAGACAATAAGCAAATTGCAGAAAGTAGGCTTATGAAGAACCTCTTCTGACATAGCCTACAGCATTCCTGCACTCAACCCTCCTACGTATCCCAAAACACTGTTTTCAATTTGTATTAGCGTCTTTTTGTGTTGGTCAAGCAATTTAGGTAATTTAAATGACTACTTATGACTGCCTCTGTTTCTTTGTTCTGTGATAGTTTTACATTTCAAAATTTGCAAGCACTATTAAAATAAGAATGTAGTAGACATTTCTGTGCTTGAAGCTATGGGTACACATAGAACTGTGTTCATATGTGTGTAAGCATCTGTAGGGATGGGACTTTAGAATTTAATGCTGGGAAAATCCTACTTAATAATAGATAATCTGTCAAGTTTCTAAAAAAATATAGAGATAACTTAGAAAAATCAAACTTCTAGTGCAGACTGCAACAAAGACAGAGAGTTGGTCCTGGGACCATTACTCATTCAGATAAGTACAGCAGAGCCAGCTGAACAACATGTGTGAGTAATAGCATGATTGAGCCTTCTAGTCAGGCCGTAGAAACACAAATCTGTTAAGGAGGGAGGAACAGTGGTGATAACCAGAGAAGTCCTACATCAGTCATCTTAATATTTAGCAGCAGATTTTTACAATGGAAGTAAAACACCTGAAAAAACTATTTCAGTCATGTCAGCTGTGGTCAAGAAAAGCATTTAGGTGGCCACACTTTTCAGCACAGGGTCCGGTTATTGTAATTCAAATGATTCCTTGTTTCCTGATGGCAATCCATTGGGACTCCAACAGCTGGGTGGATTGAGGGGAGGACTGGATCCTGCTCAGAGCCTACTGGTGACCGCAGGGAAGCTGCTGGGCTCCCTGGGCCTTGGATTGGGCACACTTGGCCTTGGGTTGCTCCTCTGCTAACATGAAGATGATGATATAATTGCCCATGCTAAGTGCTCTTGAGGTCACAACAAAAAGGGCATGTCATCTGGGAACATGATCTCCTCCTCTATACTCCAGCCCACAGATAACTGGTGAACCTGTCAGCCAGCTTCAGCCAACTCACTCATTGTGTTTCTAAGGAAAGGACTTCATGCTAAATGGGGAAGCTTGGTTTTAAGAGGGATAAAGTGTATGCTGTGAAATAGCGTGATGCCTGTTGTGTTAGGAGTGTGCCTAGGTTTGGATTAAATTAGTAGCAGTAGGAAGGAAAGGATACAGTAATTTGAGCCTGTTTCAAAATAATAGGGAGATCAAATACACATTGATAGTCCCTGTCCATCAGATTACTAATTGATAGTTCCTGTCCCTTGGTCCAAAGAAATACTGGTAAACTAAGGTGACACAATCTGTCACTTGTGCAAAGTTTCGTAAGTAATTTCTGATGGCACTACTGAGCACTGCTAGAAAGAGTCTGTATAAAGCTGAAGCTCAACATGGATGAAGCATAAAAGCTGAGATAAGAAAAATGTGGATGGGGTGAATTAACGTGAATGCCTGTCATTTTATGTTTAAAATATTATGTGAAAAATGGCAGCTTGTTTGTCATCAAATGGACGCAGGACTGATGGATGTAAAAACTGACAGCTGGATAACCAAGAATATTTTTCAGACTTAAGAGAATGACAGGAAGCCTCTTGGGACAGATAAATCCTTACCAAAAGAAACATTTATTCTAGCTGAAAATAGATGCTGTTGTGTGGATTTGCTGTTAAATCCGCCTGCCAGTTGCAGGACTCCACCTACGTCATCTGCTGAAAAATGTGATCTCAGTCCCTTTGCAGCAGATGTCAACAGCATCTGAGAGAAGATGCAGTGGCACAGCATCAGATCACTACAAAACACATCCGTCTATCTGGTCCCACCTGTTTAGTTCCTGTTACCATCAATTCCCGATGCAGAAAGGCTTATGATAACTTGCTCTGCCTGGAAGACACTGTAAATGGAGGCTCTCTGGTGCAAAGTGAGGTATTTAAAGGTTATATTTTTTATGCTAGATTCTTCTTTCATCCTTGACAAAAGAGGAAACTAGAGACTTACTAGAAGAGGAGAGGGGAGAGTGAGCCTGGGAGATGCAGCAATTAGAGCGCTGCTGAAACCAAAGGATCTGCCTTCCATTCTCATGTGTCTGAGTGTCACCATTGCAGCTCACTCCGAGGCCACCTCTGCTCATGCAGCATTGGTGCAGGAGCAGCAGTGGTCCATCAGGCGCAGCTGGCTTCTAGAAATCTGAACACATGAAATTAGTGTGCACCTTTGGAAATGGTGCCTTAAATTACAGTCTGTAGTGAAGGCAAGAGATGTATACATACGTTGGAGCAGCACTCCTTCCCGTGCTGCTTAGAAAGTGACAGCACCCACATCTTTTCTTTCTTTTCCTCTGAACACTTCCATGTTCCTCCTCTGTCTGCTCAGTAGTAGAGTATGGCAGATTGAACCCGGCTGTCTCCCAGCCCAAGAGCTGTGGCCTGTTCAGCCCTGGACTATATTTGCTGTTGAGCATTTAGGAGAAAAGGCATTGTAAAGTCAGACTTCGATTTGTAGCTACTGAGAGAAAAGGAGGAGAGCAACATGTTAAAAAAAAAAAAGCTTCCCTGCTTAATCACAGTCCTGGGTAATTTGTTTTGGTGAGAGAATGACAGTAATGGCTCAGTGATGCCCCATAACGGAACATTGCTAGAACAGAACAAAATAGCCCTGTTGCCTGGTAGAGGCTTTTCTAAACATTGACATTAATTTCCTGTTGGACAATATTGATTGTTATTCTTACAACTCCATTTTAGAGGCTTCAAGCCGCTCATGAAGTTGTCAGTGCTTTAAAAGGATTTTTCTCTGGATATTAGTTCTGGATCATAGAAACTGTTTCCAGTTGTATGAGATAATCCTATGACACATGTGGTTGGTTCAACAGAAATGATTGTTATCTCCTGGCACCCAAAGTCCTTTTCTAAAAGTGCTGTCATTTTTTTTTATTTTTAAACTAAAAATATACTGCTCATTCCTACTTGTTGATATACATATGCTTTCCTCTTCCTTCTGCTGGAACTGGGCAGAGTGATAAAGGAGTTTCACACAGGCCTCAAGTAAAAGGGTCTCTGCTTTTTTCTGGCTTTGTACAGGAGAGCTGAAGCTGGGTGGTGGCAAAGGAGATGCTTCTTACTCATCTGGACAGCACTGGCAGGAAGGTCAGACAGTAAAGCTGCCCCGAGGGGTTGTGGAGTCTCCTTCTCTGGAGATATTCAAGACCCATCTGGATGCCTACCTGTGCGATCTTCTGTAGGGAACCTACTTCAGCAGGGATTGGACTTGATGATCTCTTGAGGTCAGTTCCTACCCCTACAGTTCTGTGATTCTATTGCTCATTATCTCTTAAATGATAAGACATGGGCAAAGACAGCAGCCAGTGGGATGCCCTTTGTGACTGTCCTTTGGGAAAACTGCAGAGTACTTAAATGTTAAAAAGAACTGTGTATCCCTATTCACTGTGCTGATGCACAATGGACAGTTAAGAATGCTCTGCTGCATACAAAGATGTGTGAGATTATTTCCAGTTTGTAGCACAAAACTTGCTGTCCGCACAGGAAAGCGGTGACTGAGATCATAGGGGCATCCTCCTGCATTTAAGGTTGTGTCTTGAAGAACTGAACACATTATTCAAGCCACAGCCTCACCAGTGCTGAGTACTGAGGGACAGTTACTTCTGTGGTCTCACTGCCTGCACTATTTCTGATACAAGCCAGGGTGCCATTGGCATTGGCCACCTGGGCACACTGCTGGCTCATGTTCAGTTGGCTGTGCATTAACAATCCCAGATCCTTTTCCTTCCCTCAGTTTGCCAGCCACTCTGCCCCAAGGCTGTAGCTCTGCATGGGGTTATTGTGACCAAAGTGCATGACCTGGTGCTTGGTCTTTCTGAAGCTCATACAACTGGCCTCACCCCATCGATCCAGCCTGTCCAGATCCTTCTGTAGGGCCTTCCTACCCTCAGGCAGATCAGCACATCCTTCCTTATTACACCTACCTTTCAGAATAAACAGATTACAATAAGAAATGACATACACTACTGTTCAGTATCCTAGTTCAGAACAGCCTTTCAATATGGAGTTACACTAAGTCTGGGGAGCAGATCAGAAGTTCATATTTCAGCTGATGATAGGGAGTGTCTTCTCATTGCCCCCATAATTCAGACAATTTCTCCCTAGATGAGAATATACAAGTGACACCATCCAGCGAACAACATGTGCAAGCAACAGAGTTCAAAGTCTAAATATTTAGTCAAAGGTGATTAAGTACTTTGGGTGAAGGCTGATGCTGAGGCACAGGGTGAGAATGCAGAACAGGTACTATACCCACAGAGAGTCAACTGGCATTTTTATCTTATTTTTAACCACATTTGCCTTCTTGTCAATCCTGGTTTACTTTACCCTCTGCTCTGGTTCAACTACACTGGGCAGTATTTTAAGGAGGGAGAGTCAAACATCAGTGACTCTCTATCCATTTTACCCTGAACCACAGCATCACAGAACTGTAGGGGGTTGGAAGGGACCTCTAGAGATCTTTGAGTCAGTCCCCCTGCCAATCAGCTCCCTAGACCAGGTTGCACAGGCATCCAGGTGGGTCTTGAACCTCGCCAGAGAAGGGAAAAGGAAACGAGTTGCCTATTTTTATGAGATTTATTTTGCATTTTGTTGATTGGGAAACAACTCGGACTTCAGTAGCAGCTGTACCTCACTTTATATAGAGGTTCGTGAACACATTTTGGCACACCTACTGTGAAGGTTTCTTTCTTCATCATCATTCTCATGCCGTGGATGTCCACTCCCATCCAGTTCTCTGTTGGTGAAAAAACAGCCCATAATTCTTTCTGTTTTGTTCAGAGATTTTATGTTGTATTTCATGTGGGGACTCACTCAGGAAATACATTTATTTACCAGCTTCAGCTCCCAAGCCTACTTTCAGGCATCACAGGAGGGGATCGAGGCAAGTAAGCTACAACTGTTTTCAATCCTTTTCTTTCTACGTTGGATTGGAAAATTGTTACTCTTTTTTTTGTTTGTTTGTTTTTGCCTTTTTGAGTACTTTATTGCATTGTGGATGATATGAATGAAACTGGGATCAGCAATAATTCCCTTCTTCCTTTGCCCCTGAATCTACCCAGATGGTTACAGAGGATCTGAAATAAAGTATTTGCTAACATGTTTTATGTCTTTTGGTGTTACAGAGCAGAAGAATCTGTATCAGATGATGACAAAAGGAGGTAGGTGCTGTACTTGCTTTATTTGGAATTGACTGCACTGAGTTCTGCTGCTGGATATGCATCCTATTAATTCCCACCAACACCACAGAGCAAAGTAAAAAAGAGTAGGAAATCTCATGCAAAATGCAAAATTGGTGATCCTCACCCCTGTTACAGTGTTGGGGGAAGGAGCTTTTCAGCAAGAGGAGCACATATCTCACAACTGTAAGTGATCTGCTCCATAATGGCCAATGGCCTCTGCCTTCACAACGTCCCTGCCACAAATGGCATTAGCGCCAGTGGGAGATCTATGTTGGGCTGGAAATTGAAGGAAGTACAACTCTATCATCAAATAAATCAGAAATCAACTCAGAGACCCAGGAACTGGAGGAGTTGTGATTCGTTTAGAACCTAGTGGGTCTGAGAAGCTACCCTGTAAGTATGGCAGAGACTCTTAAGGACCCCATTTCCACCTCCTTGCATCATTCCCTGCTTTTTATACTTGCCACAGAGTCAGAAATTCTTTAAGGTCATGAAAGGGAGAGGGTTGCACTACAAAAGTATCTAATACTCTTATGTGCCTTCCTAACAGTGTTCTCCAAGTATGGCCCTAAGGAGGGGGTGTAGATCCAGGAGAGGTCAAAGTGTTTAATTGGCATGCATTGTGAGAAGAGAGGTGCTTCTGTGGTCTCAGAGCTGGGCACTGCCATCAGGCTATCTGTCTGTTTGATCTCTAGAAGGAAAACCTTTCCTGTAGCTGTGGGAAAGGAGGGCTTCTCTGAGGATGGTTGTCCATCCTCTCTGACCATCCGTGGTCTTTGTAAAGCTGCTGTGTGATGTTCATGATGTAGGAAGAAGTGTTTCAGTTAAGCTCTGATGTCTGTTAATTTTTTTCTTCGTATCAGGAACTATGGTGGTGTGTATGTTGGTCTGCCATCAGATGCAGCTGCCATGGTTTCCAGTCAGACGAAAGCTGCATCAAAAGGTATTGAAAGGTTGTGCATTGCATTTCTCCCACTTTTTTTGGTTTAGTTTTAGCTAGTGAGATGTATTTATCCTTTAAGAATCAGAGATTACTTCAGACAGACTTAACAGCACTGGGCCCTCATAAGGCAGTGGGGCTGTTTATAATCATCCAAGTGATTGCTCCCGTATATTTAAGTTCTAACACGCTGACTTCTGCAGAGGAATCATAGAGCAGATGGTGCCAGGGTGGTACATTGTCTTCTGAACAGCTTCTCCGTGCTCTGAGTGCTGTGTGAATTCAAGGAAAACAAAACATAGTTAGGATTAAGAGGCGATGATATATGCGGTTGCAGAGCCGTGGCACTATTTTTAGATCTGAAGATGTTTACTTGCACTGCAGTGATATTCAGTAATAACGGTTAGTGGGTGCTTTCAGGTTGGCTTCTGTTCTTACACAATACCCTATGCAAACCGTGTCTTTTTCATGCTGTGGTTTTAAACAGTGGAAAATAAGACACTGGGTTTACAGTTACTTAGTAGACAAGCCATAAACATATTTATAAGATTGCATAATATTTTTCAGATTTAATACAACAAAATGCTGCTGTCACTTACGTACACCACAGAGCTAAGTCACTGACGGGAGCTTCCAAAATGTGCTGCAAAACAAAAAATGAAGAAAAGAGTTTGTTGTAATAATAGCAGCTGTCTTTGGAGCAGTAGTACCTTTGTTGCATGCTTTGTTTAACTGTGTTCTAAATGGGTGATATGTTACAATGTTTAACCTTCTTTACCTTTTGTTTTCTAATTAAGATTAGAAGGAAATAAACACATCAAGATCCAAACAGCTGGAGGTCAGTATGGCTTAATTATTGTTTTGTGTTTGGGATGTGTTAGTTGGAAGGAAACCCAGAGGTGGTGCTCTGTGAGGCTGTCAGGAGCCTTGGGATCGCCTGGTTGTATTTCCAGCTGCACTGCAACTTCCAAGGGCTGAACCAGGGTCTGGTCCCAGTGGTGCAGACAAAAACTGAGTGGTGGGTAAAGCCACCTTTTTGATCAGAAGTGGGAAGCAAGGAAACTCCATCTTACCCTGTTGGAGAATGGATAAAAATCAAATGTCTTTGTACTCCCCTTCAACTGCACTGCAGCTGAACTATGGGACCTGATGTGGGGAGGGTGCACTCAGCAGCACGTAGACCATTGTTATCCCTGCAGTCAAATATTTCTCAATTATTGGGGCCACCTTGCAGATCAACATGAAGCACCCAGTATGTGGCACACTGGAGCTTTCCTCCTGATAGGAGAAAATCTGTGGTGCTTTGTTCTCTGCTGGCCAGAGACAGTGAAAATTAATGGGATCTGACTTAAGAGTTTCAATTAAATGACTGATTTTAAAAAGTCCTTTACAAATTCATGTCTGAATTAAAACAAAACAACCTTATCTTCCATTCAGAATGTGAGCTGAATAAATATTGACAAAGTTCAAAAGAGGTCTGTGTGGTGTTCAGCTGGTATGGAGGGGAAATTATAAAACTGCCAACATTTTCTATAGAAAGAATAACCCTTTCCTAATTTAGGTGAAGAACCAGGAACAGTTCTGGCTTGTCTCGGTGCTGGATGCAGAACCAGTAAAGCAGAACACGGCTATACTGGTTGTCTTTAATCATGTGAATGTTTAAAGCTCCACGGGCTCTGCCCTCATGTGCAGAGAGAACTGAAGTTGGTCATCACGCTCATTTCAGTAACCTGGAGAAGGTGTCTGAGCCAAGAATGCCATCACCTTGATCTGAGCAAGGCTGAGGGGCCTTCTTGAGGTTGTGGTTTTCCATTCGTGGTTGGTGACTGGAATTTGTGTTAATTACCTTTTTATTTTATTTTATTTTTTTGCTGTTCAGAATAGTTGAAAGTGCTCTTTGGCTTCATCATTGCGAAATCAAAGCTTGGCTGCTCATTCAGGCTACAGAAAATTTGCACAGAGGAGCCCCTTTAAACCTGCAAACCATCCAGTGAGCTCCAAGAGTTTCTGTGCATGTGTGTCAAGAGGGCATAGACCTCAAATCTCACAGCTTCTAACAGAGCCCTAGTTAACTGCTTTATGTGTAGTGTTGCTTTACCAGTTCAGCTAAATCTTTTTATCCCTATTTTTTTTATTTTTTAGCAGTTTTCTGCAAAGACCAGTTGCCAGTACTTTAGAGAGAGTTGTCTTTCTGCTGAAGATTTTTATATTTACGTAGCCTTCCAGAGAGCAAGACAGATCAGAGCACCAAAAAACCTAAACTGTCGCAAGTTCCAACTACGGGTAAAGCTTAAAGTACAACGTTGAATCTGTTTGCTATGATGATTGTGTTATGGAAACCTCCTGCTGTTCTCCAGAGGAAAATGAAATTAATGAACTCGTGGTGGATGTTTCTGCACAAGAGCTAACTTTGATGATCTGCAAGTTATTTCTCTGTGGCCATATTGCAGATTTCATCAGCTATCAGCTACGCTTGGTATATTTCCTCCAAAAATTTTTAATAGATTTTATATAGAAAATCATTATTACTGTCCACTTAATAGTTCCTATGGTAGATTCTTATAAATTAATTGTTAATTTACTTCAGAGTAATATATATATATCAGATTTGCATCTTTTTGGTAATATTGCAAATTTTACTATTTTTGCTGTGAAAACTTAATGGAAAGAACTAGGCAAAAGACCATTGGGCTGTTTATAATTACTATCATCACTTTTATACACTGAAACGAATACTAGTGTTTAATTTGCACCTTTTACATTGCTCAAGGAAATTTATTTAAATAAGGACAGTGTATCTCATCATCATAATATGTATGTCTGTTTTCATTTTCTTCAGCTTTATCTCTTTTATAAAGCATTACATGAAAAAAAAAATATGAATGAACCAAACTATTATGTTATGTCTTCCATTCTATGTGATATTTCAATGACATTCCCTTGGGTAAGGTGAAGTGATAGTATTATCAGGGAGAGCTCAGCTCATCTCCTGTCATCTCAAATATAGAAAATAGTAACAGAATCAGTGTAGTTATTACTTCTGCATATTGATTAATTAATGTATTAAGTTATGGATGCAGGGGGGGAGGGAGGGGAGTTAAAATTCATTACATTGATAACACCTGGAGTTTTTGCACAAAACGTAAACCAAATGGGATGGTACATTTCCATGTGGCTGAACAAGTATTTTAATTATTAAACCTTTTTGCATAATTTGTTAGTCAAACTTTTAAAATAAATCACAATGTTACACTGCTCAACAAATAATAACAAAAAATCCACACCACATTCATGTACTACAGTAGATTAACGACCACTTTCAAAATAAAAAGCAAAAGGAAAACAGAAAATTTGGACATCCCATGGAACATTGAGAATGCTGAAATCCCTACCCATCTCACCAAATCTGTTAAGACCAATAAGAAATTATTGACTATGATTTCCTGCAGCTTGCAGCTTCAACTTTAAAATAAGCAGTAGTTCAGTTATTGTGAGGTCTGTAAAGAGATGCATTTAACAGTACTTCTTGCTTGCCACCTTTTAAGTGTTTGTGCCAATATTTACTTCTGTTCTCAAGAACTCTGCTGCTTTGCTTATCAGTGCTTTCAAGCTTCCAGCTCCCAGTGGCAAATATACAGTTCATACTTGACCCCTTCAACCTGGAACCAAGGTGAAATAACTTGTAGATTAGGAGTTGGTGTTAGAATACCTCATTATGAATGATTTTCTGTAAATTATGTCTACAGACTCCTGTTCCTACAAACCAAGCTGATAAGAACTCAAATAGTGCTGGGTGCAGTTTTGCTTCCCATCAGCTCGCCATTGCAAAAGAATATAGTTCCCACATCATATGCTGCACAAACAGACTATATCATTTGAACAGCACAAGTTTATTTAGCAGGGAGGTGCGAGGCCCATATCTGACCTAACCATGATTGCCTTTCCCATAGAAAAATAAACAACAAAGCAGACAAAAAAATCCCCCCCAAACCAAAAACTAGCAAGAAGCCAGTCATCCTAGGATACAACGTAGTGCAATTGGAAAAGCCAGTGATAGGCACCAGTAGTCCTTCCCTTGCTAGGAAAATCATCAGTGGACCAGGTTGTATTCAGATATCTCTTGCACTGCTGCTGATATCTGATTGTGTGGATTGAGGTCAAAACAAAGTGATCTCAAAGAGTAGCTCCTAGCACCTGGTGGTGGGGCAGCTGAAGGAGTTGAAACTTGTTGGCAGTTGAAACTTTTTCTTGTTTTACGTCATCACCTAATTTTTCTTGTGCAAAGTTGCAAAGAGGTGAGCACATTGCAGAATTGTACTCTTAATGATTAATCTTCTGAATGTGTGGGAGGTATGGTGGTTTCTTTCTTAATATTTTTGTTCCTTTGCATCTTCTCGCCGTAAAAGCTTACCGATCAACTGATGTATGTTTCGGTCTCATGGGCTGAAATTTCTGCAGTAGATCTACATTCATATATGCCATGCACAGCTGTTCTTTTCAGACTGGAGAGCTAGGGCCTTGTCTTAGATTTGCAAACTCTTGTCTTTTGTTTTCCCAAGGACGCAGAGATGTGGAAACTTTATGACAGTACACTGTATTCTGTCTTGGCCAAATTCCACTTAGGGAACTGATTGTCCACTCATCAAAATTCCTCTGTGGTGTGTAGCATTTCCTAAGCCTTTGTTTATAAAAGCACATGACATTTTATGAAGAAATAAGTATACTCTTTCAAACCTTACAATCTATGGCTATTTCTGTTAGGAGGAGGAACATAAAAGAAACCCTATATGCCAGCTGACAGCTGCATATTTGATAGCACCCTTGGAAGATATTTAGGCTTTCATTGATGGTTCAGCATGAGAATTACAAATAGAAAACAAGAAGCCATTGAATGGCAGAGTTATTATTATTAAGAAATATACTTTGATTTTGTCTAAACTTCTTGAATTACCGTTTGTGAAGAAGGAACATTTAAGCGTTGGGCTGTTGTGCTGTTTCAAGTTGTCACTCTTTCTCCATCCAGAGTTGAGGAAGTATATTTGCACTCTGAAAGCACTTTATTAAAGACGGTGGATTCAGACTTCATAATCTGAGAATCTCCAATTTGGGCTTCTTTCAAAGCCCAGAAATATTATTCTTGAAGTCACATATCTCAGCGCAAACAATTGAATCTTGGAACGTTCTAGGACATCGAAGCACAGGTTTGAAACTACAGTTTGCCATTATCTGAAAAACAACTCTGCTTTCTTGTTGGATGCTAATTTTTGTTTCTGCATGAGCTCTTCCACCTAGAAGACAGCTGGCCCTTTGAATTACACTAATCGACAGTTTGTTGATTTTGCCTTCTTCTGAGTGCTAAATCTGAAGCTTAGTTGTAAGCACTGAACTTCTCCATTTCTTGGTGGCCACACTGCCCATCCTGAGTGTGCCTTCCACATTGCAATACAGTTCAGAGGGTGCAACATAGCTCTAAACTTTCGTGTTGATCAAGCATTAAATCCATCACTAAGAAGGTTGTGGACACGCTGGTAAAGCCCACTGTAAAATGTGACATAAAGGGCATTATTCACTAGGGGCACAATCCTCTTGTAGGGGCCACACAAGGCTGAAACTGCAGAACATAAAGGGGGAATTTGTTACTATTGAACACAAGCACAAAGCATTAATTTACTTGATTTCATCCTGCATCTCTAGCAAAGGAATGTATGGGAGTATGGTTGAAATGGCATCAGATTTTTAGTAATGCACGGGCATATTGTTCTTTATCACCCACACAAGTCTAGTGATTCTCAATAATCATGCTTCCCAAGCAGTCGGTGAGTCACTACTAATGTGTTTTCTGCGAAGTAGACCTCTGTTTCGTTCCCATGGTGATCAGAAGTGACAATTATTACAGACTGCTACTACAGTTCCTCTAGTGCATGTACCCATTAAAGAAGCTCTTATCTGGTTATAGTTCCTTGGAGTCTTGCAGTACATCGTCATCACTTCCTATTGACAGCAATTTGAACACTTGAAGTGAATTGGCTTTGCAGAGAATATGCTGGAGGAGGGTGATTTGTGGAATATTTTGTTTTGCAATGGTTTTATAAACAAACCAAGAAAATAACAGTTCTGTAAACTTTCCACAGAACAAAGGTATTGCTGGAAACCTTTTGAGACTGGGCAAAATGCTTCAACCCGTTTTAACAACAAACCTTCACAGAACTTAAAGTAATGAGAGCAATTTGGTTTTACACAATTTGGCAATTTTTCCCGTAATGCGAGAGTTTTCAAACACTGGAATATTACCAGACAGCAGAAACCTACTTGTGAGACCTTAGGATGGCTACCACCCATGCTGTAGTTATCAAATACCTATAGGTTAAGGTAGTATGCTGCCTGTGAAACAAGTATTCCCAGGAAGCTTAGCGAAGCTTCTTAAACCAAGACTCGTGAGCTTCTATCTGCTGAGAAAAGAATAAGAAAGATACCATGAGACAGAAACTGGATGAGATGGACTTGGAGTGACAGAAAGGAGGAAATAGGTGAAAGAAAGAGGATTATATTATAATTGTACTGTAAAGACAGATTCAGAAGGAGGTCAGGAACTGAAAATTACGTGGGAAATAATTTAATTAAGTATCTGCTCTGTTTCTCTGTGATTTTCATCTGTTGAACATAAGCAAGAAGTAGACAACTTCCAAATCATTTTAAGACTGAAGAGAAATGGAGATTGGCCTACTGGTTGTTTCCAACACTCAGAAGTCTGAGGTTCCAACCTGTTGAGAAACAACTGATCTCTTTTTTTTTTAATGCTGTTTATTGAACTCATTAACCTTGTTTGTCCTCTTGGGTATTGCCACAATATATAAGTATTCTACTTTCAAGTGGTGTTCCCTTTCCTTACATCGCTCTTTGCAGATTTAAACCTCTAGTTTCTTTGAAAGTTTGCGTCACTTTTGAAAAACAACTTAGTAGACTGAGAAGATACACAAGATGTAAAAGTCATTAACAGGCATAGTACAGGCTTAGATTATGGAACATACAGAAAGAAACAAGAGTTTAATCTGAAAAGCAAAGTAGAGATAGAAGCAAAGCGTGGTTTAGTTAATGACACATAGTTTACGTTGACCAAATAACCAGTTGATCGCTGTGCAAGTGTCTAGGTTAGATCACAGTACTCTCATCAGTGTTCAGGGAATTAGCAGCCCTCTTAGAGAGTTCTGTTTCTGGTCTTTGATTCCAGTGTTAAAGGAAAATGCAATGATGTGTAAAGGAGCAGTAATGTGAAGGACTGAATTCCACACTTCGCTATCATTGACCATGTTTTATGTTTGCCAGATCTCGGTGTTGTCTGCAGGATGGCTTCAGCTCTATGAAAGCTGAGCTCACTGAGTTCTTACTGTGAGGCCCTGATTCAGAGAGACATGTTAATTGGAGACAGGTCACTTTCAATAACTGTTTTGTGGGGGAGGCCAGACTGTAGGAAAATGTAAGACTGTTTATTGGAGCTAAAGAGGTATTCAGACTTTGGAGAGAGTCCATATTGCGTCACCACCAAACTCTACTTGACAGAACACAAACATAGCACCACATTTATAAATAAATAAAATCAAGGAGGCATTGCACACCTTTCAGTTTGAATCCAGTGTATTTATGGTTTTGTACATGGTTACACTGACCGTAACTTTGAATATTTTCCCCCAGCTAGGCTTGTGTTCCCCAAGTGATATTGCTGTATGGAAAAACTTGGACAGATTCCTATTACCTGGTTTTCCATAGGAGTTTGACATGCTTTTGGAAATCAGCCAAAAGACTTTCTATAAAATTAGAAGATGTAATTAGATCTTAATGTTTAAATGATAACAACTTGAGCAAACTCCAAGTATCTGGTTATTATAACTATGTGCGTCATCTTTGAAGACTTGCAAGAGACCAGTTGCTTACTTCTTTTTCCTCTTCCAAATTGTGGGTTAGTTTAATAAATAAATGATTAAATTATTTTACTTTTCTATCAAAGGAACTGCTTTGGATCATCAGATAAAAGCAAACCATTTTTGGCAGGAAATTAATTTGTAGTGAGGAAACTGTGCCAGCCAGAGGAGATGGAGTTTCTATAAATTCCAAATTCCATTTAATAGAATGAATAATAGTTGGAGAACTTATCGAGCACTGTTAAAACCTTTGTTCAAAACATCATTGCTTGCATAATAATTGCTCCCTGAGAAACCCAAGATTTACAGTGAAAAGAACCCTGAAATACTCTAATTAGAAAATGATTTTTGATTTTTTTTTTATAATAATATACAAAGAGCACCATTATAGTTTTTTCATTTAATTTCAAGAAGAAGCCAATTTGTCATCTGAATCAGTAAGGTAAAAAGGCAACTTCTCCCACACCCTTGCAGGCAATTCTCACTCAGATGTACAGGAAGAATGGTAAACACTATGGACTAACTCTGTCATAGAGAAATAGATATTTTTACATTTCAAATGAATCCCACTCTTTAATGAATTTGACTAGATTAGTGTAGACTAATCATATGTACTCCTATCAGGTATTAAAATTATTAAAACATAATCTTATTCCTTTTTTGTTGGTTTTTTTTTCTCTTTTTTTTTTCCACATTGGCTGAAATAATCCATGGTAGAAATATTTATTCTTTATTTGTCATAAACACAGACTTAAGTCTGTATTTTTGTAGTAATTTTCCAAGACACTTTTGCCTATTTTCATATTGAGCATAAAGCACAGACCATGTTTTTGCTAAAGGACTGGCTTTATACCTTTCCTCTGTTGAGCATTGCTAAGTAGGTACCACTGGAGAACATTTTATCCTGAATACTTTGCTACTCAGTTGTTTTCTTTTCAACTTTAGCCAAAACATGGATAATGTCTGGTTGTTCCCTGGGAATACTTTACATGTGACTCTGTCATCTAGGGATTTGGACTGGCGTAGTTTTAGAGGTCTTCCTTTAATCATTACAGGGTCTTGAAACCTCGTCTGACCCCCAGCATGGTACCTCCTTCAGCTGTGTCTCTGGACACGCAGTTTTGTGCTGTGAAGTTGGAATGCACAAAATAGTGGGAAAGTATTTCCATCATATTCCAGTTGGAGCAGTGCTGTGAAAAGCCAGAGCAAACATTACCAGGAAATTAAATGAGAAGATGCCTTTGCAACATTGTACATTCTCTTTGGAGAAGTTGGAAATTATGAGAAAAAGTGCAAGATGATAATAAGGAACCAGATCCCGTGGTTAAGTATCATAAATTCCTGTATTAGATATTAAAAGTTACAGTGGTCTCCCTTGTATTGTCATTGCAGTTGCCACCAAGTAGTCGCAGTCTTGTAATAATTTCACCTGCAGACCTTTGTAGCTTGTAAGGGAAATTACTTCCAGTTGACAGTGGCTGACCCTTTGACCCACAGAAATTTTTTTTGCCTGGATCACGGGCTGTGAATGATGTGCACAGAGTATAGCTTGTCACAGTCTGAAAACTCACACTTTTCATCACATTGCATTTGTTATGTGGCTGTGCAGCACATCTTTGTGGTGTCTATTGGCATAAACAGCCAAAGTGGTTTGAAATAACCAGTTGGTAGGCTGGTGATGCAGAAGGATATCTTCATGACATACTTCACATGCAGTACATCATTATCTGGTATGGCTTGTGTGCTGCTACTTCCTTCTTGTGGTAAAGGAAATTTATAAGAATACCTCTGTGAGGGGAAGGATTCATTTCTACTCTCCTGTACTACAGTCAAGACTGCAGTCTGAGCAAGCCTGAAGAACTTCTCAGGGCATAGGACTTCCCAGCTTCACTGAGCATGAGTAATGATGGCTTCACTCCCACTGAAGGGCCAACTGAGTAGTGTATTACCTGTAAGCCTCCCTTGGCTGGTTGCACCATGCCATACCCACCCAGTGACAGAAGACCTGTGCAAAGAGCCCTGTGCTGAAGGGCTGGCCTTGCTGGCTGGCTGAAGTCTTTTAAGTTATGCTGGGATTTGTTTTTCTGCTTCCCTCACTCCCTTAGCAGCAAAACCGAAATGACTGAACTGGGTTTCCTTTTATGTGCCTCCTGAGCAAGCCTTATGATCAGAGGCGTGCTGGTGACAATCAAATTAATCACCGTCCCGTCAGCAGCTGTGGTTCAAGCTCTCCTGGCAGTGGCACAGGAGGCAGGCTGCAGCCTGGGATGTCAATAAATCCTTGTCCAAAGTAGGTCAGCAAATTGTGTCTGGCCTTGAGAAACAGATTTGTTCAAAGACAACAAGTTCCTTGGTGCTTCTGAGAATGATTTTATTCAAATTTATTTCATGGACCCTGCAGGCCCAGATGGAAGCCCTGATTCCCTAGAGTCTGAGCCCTCTGGGAGAATTTGACAGAAAAAAAAAATATATATATATATATTATGAAGAGAGAGAATACCAAAAGTTTGTTTAAAAGTCCTAAAAATACATGAGGGATCCTTTCTAAGGAGACTTGCTATTCCTCTGCAGTTCTGCTGTTCTCATTTCTGTAACTTTCAACATATTCTTCGAAGATATAAACATCTTAAATTCTGATTTTATAGTATGCGTATACATAATCATACCAGCTGAAAGCTTACCTCTTCCAAGGTACTTATTTCAAAATTTGAAAAGATTCTGTGCATATTATTCTGATTTCCAGGAAATCACTGTAATTAATACTGCCACAACTTGTGGGTTTTTTTAATTTTTGACTTTAGGGTTTAGTTTCAATATACAGATAAGGATGCTGGTATTAAAATGACAAGTCATCTCACTTTGCAAAGTATTTACCAATGACAGTGTAGACTACTGATTGTCACTCTGCAACTGCTTGTGGCAAAGTTGTGGTTTATGGACATCACTTGTAAATCAAATTATTCTAAATAACTTTGCTTCTTATGAAGCTTTTAGGTCAAGTCTGAAAGATAATAGAGTCTATAAAAACACTGGCTCTGGGCTACTTCAGGTTGTCATCCAGGACATAAAAATACGTTTCTGAGTGGTAGGGTTATTTTCTATAATGAAATCCATGCTGCTGTCCAGTTTCAAGGTGATTCTTTATAGCCCTATTCCAGCCTTTCAACAAATGCTACTGTGGTTCTTCAAAAAAGAAAGGCAACCGACCATTCCTGGGTGCTCTATAAAGTCTTAAATGCAAGATAGCTTAAAATAAATGTTTGCATCCTGGTGTGTTTTTATGACCTCCAGTGCATGCTGTGTATGTTTAAACTATGTCTAAAGATCAAAAGATTCAGTCTTGTTCCCCTCCTCACAACAAACATAGAATACATTAAAGAATGCCAAAATTAAGCTTCCTGATATATCTGCATCATGACAGATGTTTAAAAATGTTATCAAATTCTCTCCCTATATTTTTTTTCACAGGATATATGTTGAAGTAGACTTACCTAAGCAAATATTCATATTTCCCCTGAAATTTTTGCACATCTTTGTTAGTTCATATTATCATTGTTTTACCATTGCTTGGGACCAACTTGTTGCTAAGGAATATGTTTTCTTTAAACTCCTGCACAAGTTAGACAATACAAATGTGATTTATTTTTTTTCTTCCAAGATAAGCATTTATCTTTGAGCTACTGAAAGCTGCTTCTTGATCACACAAAGGTGGTCTTATTACTGAGGGCATTGAGAAAAAAATCGCAAGCCTCAAGCTCAAATTACCCTGCTTAGACTTTACTGTAATTTGCTGGGAACTCAGAAGTTGTCATTGAGCTGCTGAATGGGTTAAAATAATCTTTAAAAGGGCAAGCAGTATGAATGGCCTTATTGCTTTTCAAAAACTAGCACAAGTGCATCAAGGGAGAAGAGAGACCTGAAAAGAAACAAAGCTCCTGCCTTCCGATGGATGGGAACTGCTTGGGAGCATGATGCAAAAATGTAGTTTTCTAAAAAGCCAAATGAGGAGTCTCTAAAAACAGTTAATCATTGATTCATTTTCTCCTTTCCTTTGTTGTTGCCATTTTGTTATTGTTCCTTAAAGCCCAGCTACTTGTGGAAGAAAGTCTAAAGGACACAGCTGCTATTTTCCAGTAGGTTCTCTGCTTGCTTTTGGTTTTTACTATGTATCTGAGCTTGGAGCTAAAAATAGACATGAGGGACTGGAAATCAGAAGCTCCAGTCTTGCCTGTGCCATGGGTTTGTTACTGTTGGCTAAATCAATTGGCCCAAAACCTTCAATAAGTTTTCAAATTTGAGTGCCCAAGCACAGAACCTTTGTTCTAACAACATCTCAGTGCTCCTCCAGCAGAAGCCAGGAGTCAGTAGTGGTGAGCTTGTTCCTGAGGCTCTTGCAACCGTCAGCAAGGCTGGGCTGCCCAGTCTGAACCTGTTGCCTTCTTACTGCCTCCTCCATGTGTCCAGTGCTGTGCATCAGCTGGAGTTCAAGGACAAAAAAGGAAACTGGAAGGAGATTTTGGAGGTGAGCAGAAAAGCAAGAGAGTATCAACAGCAATGCTAATGAATTGCTGTCTGTTGAAATGCTGTTTCTGCACTTCTTCAGTGGAAATTACTCTTTCCTAGATGGAGAGGCAATCAGCAGCTTAACTTCATTACACATACTGAGCAACATTACTCATGTTAGCAAAACAATTTTTTTTTTCTCTTTAAAAGCCTCAGAACCTGTGACTGTTTCCATTAACAGCTTGGAAATGAGATTTTGTTTTTCTTTGAGGAAAAAGAAATAATCCCCAATTTAATTCCCTGTCAAAATCCAACTGCACTGAGCTCCTTGTGAATTGTCCCACCACGTCCATGGCCAGGCCTGGAGCAGGACGAGCAGCCAGCTGTGCAAATGGACCACACCTCCACACACTGTGGATGACAATTCTCAGCCTGCAGGTGATGGGGTGATGCAGCTGGGCCTCTCTGGGGCCTCAACTCACACGCAGCTGCAGCCATCAGTGGGGAAAAGCCATCTCACATGTGTGGCAAAGACAGGAGAGATTTCAGCATGCTCCCAGCTGTGTGTCCATTATCAGGCTCATCAGACCCCAGTGTGGGACTGAAATGTGTTGAACACCAACTGGACAATAGCAGCCAAGCCTCAAACTCACCCATGGGAACCAGCCTCAGCAAGGACCTTCTGGAAAGATTTCCTGAAGTGCTTTGAAGAGGAAGATCTGGTAGCATTCCCTGAATACCAACAGGTTAGCAGGTGGCACAGAGTAGAGACTAAAGAGACAAATACTCCTGTCTAGATAAACCTGTTAAATAAGGTGTTGTGTGGGAGAAAGAGCACCACAAGAGGATGCAGAAAGCACATGAAGGAAGAAAGGAAGCAAAGAAGCAGCAGAGAGTGTAAGGAGTTCCAAAGGTATGTGGCTGAGCATAGGGCCTGTGTGGGAAAATGAGGAAATCAGGGGCATAGCATGGCCCTTTGAGTTTGTAAAAAGGACTGTAGGCTTGCATTAGGCTTTTAGGTGCAGATGCCAGGGAAGGGATGTGGGACAGACACTGTGGAAAAACTGACTTAGCAGCAGTCACCTCTGGGTATTTGCAAGCTCTGCAACTTCTTCATTTGACATCAACCATTGCCAGGAAAATCCTGGGCACTGTTTCTCCAGTGGACGCATTTCAGGTGTGCAGAGTTGAGGATTTACAGGCTGACAGCTCGACTGTGATTAAAGTGGCAGACTGGCTTTCTGGTTGGGGAAAGTGATCCAGACATGGGGAAGTGGAAGCTTTTTGCTGCAAAAGCCCTTACTGCACAGGGACTGGCAGGTTTCTTATACCATGAAAGCAGATGTGAGCAGTGAGGTTAAGTCACAGGTCTCAGGAATTTGTTGGAAGGGTCTATGCTGAAGATGTGGAAATCTTATCTCCTCCTGGACTTGGCCTGCAGTGTACCTTATCCAGGGGATTGAAGGGAAACATTCAAAAAAATCTATAGATATCTCCTGAAATGAGCAGTTAAGAGAAAGCAGAATACTTTGTGGACATTTAGAAATCGTGACAGGTCTGAGGTGCTTGGAAGGGAAACATCATACTCGGAAACCAGATCTTATTGTGACTGCTTAACTGACAGTGATGCGAGCAACTCTGAAGTTAGGCTACTTGGAGGATGCCGTAGATGCTCAGGACAGTAGACTGTGAAAGGTCTGTGTGCTCCTCCCTTGCCTTGGGATGCTAATTAAGAGCTAAAATGTTGAAAAGTGAATAGGTAGCAAGAGCTGTTGGAGGAGGTAGACCAAAGGCCTCCCAGCTGGAGCAGGAACCTTGCTAGGAGGAAGTCAGAGATCTGGTCCTGCTTGTGATGGGAGCTAAGAGGGGTTTAGGCTCCAGGAACAAGCAGATGAAACCCTTTGGGCAAGAAAGGAGGGTTGCGTCATCCCTCTCCTGTGCATGTCTAAGGGAGGCAAACCAGCAGCAATGTAGAGCTATATTAGAGGGTGAATATCTCTACGTGGTGATGATGAAGCTGGTGAAGGGTCTGGAGCACAAGTCTTATGAGGAGCAGCTGAGGGAACTGGGATTATTCACTGTGAAGAAGAGGAGGCTCACGGAGATCTTAGTGCACTCTACAAGGACCTGAAAGGAGGTAGTGGTGAGGTGGGAGTCAGCCTCTGCTCCCACGTAACAGCTGTAAGATGAGAGGTAGTGGTCTCAAGCTGTACCAGGGAAGGTTCAGTTTGGATATTGGGAAACATTCTTTCTCAGAAAGAGTAGTGATACATGGGCACAGGTTGCCCAGAAAAGTGGTGGAGTGACTGTCCCTGGAGGTGTTCAAGAAACATGTAGATGTGGTATTTAAGGATATGGTTTAATAGGCAATATTGATGGTAGGAGGATGGTTGGACTAGATGATCTTAGAGGTCTTTTCCAGCATTCATGATTCTGTGATTCTGACTCCCATCTCTCCTACTGAGCATGCAATGATTCAAGGTGGTTGCATGATGTCTATCCAGTTTCCTTGTAAACACTCATACTTCACTTGCAAAATACTAAAAAGGGGGTTATTCCAACCGAGGTATGTTATTAAAGCTCAACAACAACGAAGTTGCAAAGGCAACAGCATGCAAACGCGTTGGGCTCCCCACTAGAGAGCAGCGTTGCTCCAGCAGTGGTTGGGTCGCTCTCCTGCTGCTGGGCCCAGCTCTGCAATGCTGTTTGATCAGGGGCTGTTGAGAGCGGAAAGATGACCGCAGAGCTTCAATTTTCTCATTGCAGCTGAGGAATGGCAACGTTCAGAAAAAAGGGATTATTTAATGGGGGAAAAATGGAAAGCTTTTAATCTGTATGCGAGAGAGGTGAAATGTAAAGTGATTTTATTCATGGTCAGAGCTTCTTTTATTCAAGGATCACCCGTAGCACAAGAAAATGAGAGTTCATCATTTCATATGCTTTCTATCAGAAGATTTAAAACTATTTGACCTGCAAGCTAGCAGTGTACTAATCTCAGTGCCTGATGTGAGGCGCTTGGTCCTGAACATGGGAGGTGCAGGTCACCTCCAAGTGTAACTGAGCCCTGCTGGGGTATGGGCCATTGATACCAGCATGATCTGCTGCCTCTAGTTTAGGCCCTGGGTAGAGGTAGCCCAACAAAGGGGTGCACCACTTAAAAGGCTGGCTAACCTTCTGAGGGCAAGAAGCCCAGTGGGCTGTGTAACTGCCTTACTGCTGCACAGACCACTGCTCAGATGTGCACTGGTGCCCAATTATCCACCACAGTCACTAGCAATAATAAAAGAGATCTGAGGAGAACCCTGAAAGCACTAATGGGTCTTAATGGCCCTGTCTGGCTTCTCCTGGGCTCCCACCTGTGCTGTGAGCCTAGGAACCTATTTCAGCTCAGCCTGGGTCCTGCTGCCTGTCCCTAAGCTGGGTGGCTGGTTAGTCTGTCTCCAGCCCCACCAGGGTCATGCTGTGGCACTGGCCTGTCTGCTCCTATCTGTGGACACCCTGGTATTGGCTTGCCCTTTGCTGTGTCACCAAGGAATCCTGTTGCCTGCCTTGCCTCCCCGTGTTCAGCCCTGTGAGACTGCAACTGTTGGTGAGTGCCAGCCTGTTCAGGGCTAGCATTGGTGCTTGGCTTGTCCCCTGCTCTGGGGCAGCCCCATGTGGCCTACTGGCAAGATGCTGGTTTTGTCCAACCTGTGTCCCTTCTGGATGGTGTGTCCCCCATTAGCTCATCAGGCCTTCCTTGCTGACATTTCACTGGCTGTTTCAGCTCTGATATCTCTGCACTAATTATACTTGCTGTAATATGAGCCTTCTGCCAATGGGGAAGGGATAAAAATAAGGTTGTTGTCCTCCTCTTGTACATAGATCTGAGCATTATATAGAAATGGGTCCTGTTCCAAAGTAGTGCTTTTCTTTTTTGGCCTTTACAGTCATAGGGTGCAACCAAGTGATGGATTGGGCTGTAGTGTTTTGGAAGGGAGTTAATATTTTCATTGATCTACCTTAGCTTGTAGTAACACTTAGGAAGTGCTCTGGCATGCCAGAACCAGTGGGCTCACTTAGCAGGTCAGCAGCAAGGTAGCAGAGCATCAGGAAAAAAAATGTGTTCATGAGCATATAGTGTCTGTGCAGCAGACCCATTTTTCTCTCCTGGAAGACAGAGAGATTATAAATCACTGTGAAGCACCTTGTGCTTTTTACTGTGGGCACCTCTCCATAATTAACTAACATATATTGCTGTTTCATTTCTCATAGACTTATGGCTCATTCTTCATTTGGGCTAGATTTAAAATGAAACAAGAAAATGACACCATCTTTCTTTGACCCATCCAGCTCTCCTTGGTAGCCAAGAAGTGTTTCTCCTTCAGACACTTCCCATCACTTCTGACATATAATCTCTTTAAGAAGCTGGGCTATTTCAGGCAGCTTTCAGTATATATTCAGTGGCATTAGGAAAAATAAATATGCCAACAGGAGAATTCCATACTCTGTAACAGTAAAAGAATGAATGTAAATGTTTGAGGTGATATTTTGTACCAATAAAGAAGAATTTCAGAAAGTAGTTGTTCATGCATCGGTACAGATTAAATAAGAAATATATCATTTGTCTTGGTCTGTTTTATAGCTATCAAGGGGAATGGGTGACCGGGCTTACAGAGCTTCAGTGCATACCTTTCAATGCACAGAGAGCTGTGTCACTGCAAAGCCTTCCCAAGCACTTCAGATATATTTCAGAATCTTGTGCTGCCAGTCACAGGTTTTATTCCAGTTGCTCCTATGAGTGATTTATGCATTCAGATGCTACACATCCCAGGGTGCTTTAAGGAATTGCAATTACTCATATCACTCAATCAGCTGTCGTGCTGTGCAGGACTTGGCCTAATGTGCATTTTCAGTGTATCAAGAAACCCAGAAGTGCAACAAAAACAACTCTCCAAGAGGAAAATACTGTGTACTCAGTTCTCTTGCTGGGCTGAGACAGAGAGAATAACAGACAGCAGCTGTGTTTCCCAGTGATGTGTTGGAGGATGTTTAGATACCTTTGAACGTACATAGCTATGCAGGATGGATAACATTAGGCAATGCTACCCATCAGATAAAGAAACAAGGCCTTTTTCTGAAGAAGAGTGGGTGAAATTTGGTAGCCCTTATTAAAAGCCAAGACTAGCAGACAACATTAATTTCTCATTTACTATAATGTAGATATCACAAGACTTGTTGTGATAGGACTATGCTGTCCTATTGCAATGAAAGGAATGATGCCTAAGCAGAGCAAGTTGTGACCTTGTTCTGCCTTTGCCACACGAATGGTCAGATTTATCAGGAAAGCAGCATAGTTCAGAGGGTGCTCAGTCTACTTTGAATTTGTTAATCTACATGTGTGGGTTTTTTTAAAATTGTTTTTGTTTCTGCTTTTCCTATCTAATAAGCTGAAATAGCTGCTTGGAGCTTTTTTTTGTGCTCTATGGGCATGACTAATGACTCTCTCCTACGTAGATATCTACTGTCTAATGAAGGAAAGTTTCTGCTAACTAGCAAACACCATGGGGAAGAAAGATTAAGGTCTTTCCCTTCTGCTAACCTATGATATGGTCACCAAAGATTCAGTTCCTCACAGACCTGAAAGACTTTTTGTTTTCCTCCAGTAAAGGAATGTGGAAATTATCTTCTCCAGCAGTCTTGAGGGAAATAGCAAAGACTCTGTGCCTAGTGACTGAGCCCATCCCGTGTACGCTACTCTTTCTTTAAAATCTCACTGAGACAATAGGTCTAGTGTCATGACAGTGATAATTCCTCTGCTGACAGGCTATGCACTGGAACAGTAGCTCAGCTTTAACTACTGAAGTTAGGAATTCCTGCTGAGATTTACTGGTTGTACCCCACGTAATGTCCCTGTGTCAACCTGCCATTTGGGCAGTGTGTTTTCCTGCTTCTGCCAATGCCATGATTGTAGGAATGGAGCACTTTTACTCTTGAAATATCTGGGACCTGCTGCAAAGCCCGTTAAAACTGAAACTAAACTAAAACTGTGGCTTTCTTTTATGGATTTCACTAGGTTTGGCTCAAGTCCTCAGTAGCATTGCTCTTGTTTAATGTGAAACTTGGAAGCAACCCTGGGTAAACAACCCAGGCTAACAGTCTACAGGGTGATCATAACTACTTGAAGGAGAAGGTAAGGTGTGAGAGGGTGAACAAGGGAAAAATATTAACAGTCTTTATCTCAAAAACTTTTACCCAGGTAACATCAGGCTCGACTTGACTTTGGTGAAATATATTTCTAATCTTATGCAAGTACGTCAGCTTTACAGTAAAATTCATGAACGAGTGCCAAATTTCAGCTTTGAAAGAGGGAGGCTTTCAGCTTGTGGCAAAATCCAGCTCAGACTCAGACTTATGCATAGGCAAGGGAGTTGCCAAGAACAGAAGATACTTCATGGCCTTGTGTGAATTTCAGGCTCCTGGAGAACCAGGCCTGAGGCTAAGGGAGAGATGCAAATAACTATAGCAGTGCTGCTTGATAGGGACATGGGTGATGGATACGCCCATCCTTCTGGTGATGAAACTGGGTGCTGCCTGTGCTTCTGAGATGTCTACTCCAGATGGAAATGCACTGCCTCCAGCCTCAACCATGGTGACTTTAGTAGTTCTGCTTTGTTGTGCTCTTCTGTTCTCTTCTCAGGAGCTAGTGACCAGGACGCTTCTAGATCATTTTGTAACTTGTGCTAAATGCATTTTTAGTAAAGCAAAGTCAGTAGAAATCCTATGCTGTTTTCTGAAAACAGATGGTACTCATCTTCATTGGAGATGGGATCCTGAAACAGCGGTGTGATTTTTATGTCTGTTTCTGTGTTTGTATTGATCTGCAGAGTATCATGAACACACTAAAATGGAGCTATAATGCCAGAAATTTGGTTAAGAGGGACCACCCTGAATTTTAATAACAATTTTGAATAAAATCTTGGCTTTTCACAAGCTTCTTGGCTGCTGTTCGACTTTGTGCTATTATTTCAGTAAAGAAAGTGCTTCCACTGTCTTTCAAATGTAAAAATATGACATATACTTTACTAAGAGATCTTTAAGTATCTGCGGCATACCAAGTGGGAGATACTCAGGGTCATGATAGAGCACTTTGTGTAAAACCTTGGGAGATGAATTCATTAGCATGCTAGCAAGTGATGTAATTTTGCTGATATTAAGACCTGATTAAAAGGCCCAGCCTTTTTATGAATCATGTGTTTTTGGAGAGGTGGGTGGGTAGGGATAATTCTTTCATGTTTGCACTCATGCAGTTATACTTACTGCATTTGACTCTTTTCAAGCTGGACTAGTCTTAGCTATGTCTTTGCCATTCTGTTTCTTTTGTAAATAAAGCTACTGTGGTATAGTACAATTTGCGGACCAGATTCAATCCTCATGAAATGAACAGCTACTTTGCAGACAGCAGAAGTTGTGGAAAGTGTGATACTGCTCCTCTACTTGTAGAGCCAATTTTTTTGAGGCTGCTGTGCTGCTGAGCCAGAGGAACGTATCAGAGTTCTTCCTTCTTTTTATGTGGAAATGTGTTGCCACTGTGATATCTTAGTAGGCAAATCTCACAGTATTGAACCTTAGAAGAGTAACACTTTTCAAAATGCACTGAAAATTCAGGGTCATGGTTTCTCCCCTCATTTGTGTGGGAATCTGCAAGAAATTCAACACAGGGAAGCAGTTTTAAAAGAGAAAGAAGGAAGAGAGATGTAGATGATAATGGAATATGAAATACTGGCACCAATGTTGTCTAACTGGCTCTTATTAGAATTTACTTCTTCCCCACTTTTAGACTGTTGTTTAGGCACTGCCACCTTCGGTATGTAGCCTGTGTATGAAAGAGTACTTGCTCGTGAGAACCATTCCAATTAATGGATCCAAGCTGTTTCATGCAAGAGAGGGCCGGAGAATTGCTTTCTATTTATGTTAAATTAGAGTGGACATGAAATAGCAGAGTGAGCTCTCAAAAAGGCTGAAACTTCAGCAAAAATTTGTTCTCAAGAAGCCTGATCCAAAGCTCATGGAAGACAATTGTTTCACTAACTTCAGCGACCTTTGGATCACACTCCAAGCTCTGAGCTGAAGCTGGTGTATGTTTGATTTTATTTTCTTGTATTTGTACTACTGTTTCTGTCCAAAAGCAACTGCTAGGTTTCTGGAAAAGACAGTGTGAGCAATCAGAATGAGTGAAACTTTGCTGTGAATGAGCTGCCAATAGAAATGTGCTAATGGCACCCAGGGATTGTGTATTACTAGGGACTAATTAATGGGCCTAATTTGATGCCACAACGGGAACACTCAGCTATTTGTGCTCTGACACAAGTTAAATGTTAACAAGTCCCCAGAGGTGTTTGAATTTGGGTCCCAATTAATGTAACCACATGCATGGTTTAGCTATTTGCATATATCTAAAAGGTATCTGGGGCTAGTGAATCTTGCTTTTACCTGCTGATTATGAGTAGGAAAAACCCTTAATAAGACAAGATATTGGAGCTCCTAATATTGATTACTCCTAATATTTTGGTATCTGAGACCTGTACTGAACAGGAGGTTGGAGTCCCATCATAGCTCTGAAAATCTTGCTGAGTATGAACTACCTGCTTGATGATAGAAATCCTCGAGGCTTTGTGTATTACGCTGCAGGAATGAACTGGTGTTTTGTAAACTGTTACCAGAACGGGGTATTGCAATGCCAGGTTCTCTGCGCCAGGTCTGCACAAGTTAATAGTGGATCAGCCATGCTACAGAGATTTCTGCTCCTGGAATGCAGCACTGTAGGTCCAGATTGGTGTGCCTGAGTAGTGCTGTGTTGCATAGCATGGATTTACTCAGTCAGTGTATGTGAAGTCACATACCTCCATCTTATTAGTCATTACTAGTAGTAAATATGACCTCAATTCACAGACTACATCTCTTTGGCAAACTCTGTACAGGCACAGATATCCCCCAAAAGAATGCTTACAGTCATCATAGCCATTAGTTAGCTTGAGTCTAGATGTAGCTGAATATTGCTGCTGTCTTAGATCAGGTCTTTGTGCAACACTCTTAATCATCTCAATCGCTCTTAGTCCAGGAGGAACTGGAGTACTTTGGAGAAAGCTCATACATCTACTGTCACTTCTTCAGTCCTGCTGGCATAGGGCCTCTTCTAAATAGGCTGTTGTTTGCTCCCTGAAGTTCCCCATTCATGGACTATGTCAACTCTGTGCAGTGATAGATCGCAGCATCTAATGTGTTGGTTATCAGTTCCTAGTACAAATCTGATGTGGTAACAGGTCTTTTAGCCCGCTTCCTTCAAGAAGACATCCTGCTTCAAGTTCTGGATCCAAAAGGACCCATCACTATCACATAATTGCTTTTGTTACCCTGGCGCACCTGTGGTTGTGGGACTGTTCAAAAATGTGAGTTGCTGAATCTGCTAAAATGGCTTGTGGATGTGAAGAAAGATAGCAAATGATCTGCTCTGTGGGAGAAATTCGAAGTTATTTGTCTATGTCTACAGCACTGTGCTACCTCATGCTGCAAAGGTCTGTGCTCAAAGATAGATTCCAGGCAGGTCTAAGGTGAGGCCAGAGCAGAAACTGTCTCACTCATCCATACAGATATTAACTTTGTTTTTCTAGCTGACTAATTTGCTTGTTATTGCTAACACCTTTGCTATTGTTCCCTGGTTCCTGGAGTGGCACATCTGGGCTGCATGATACCCTGCAAGACAGGCAATAAGCTCTGATGAGCCTCTGCTTTTCTTCTGTGTTGTTCATCTATCATAGATTTGGGAACATTGATAGACACCTGACTTGAGTCCCAGATAATGCAGGTTCGTATGTTGATACATACTCAAGATGTGGTTCCATAGTATTTCCATTGGAGTATTTCCCTTCTGAGTACTGGAGACACCAGAGCTTTCATGAGACATACCTTTTCTTTCAAATTCTCTTCATGTTTTTCAAGCAAGAGTGTAAAGGTGTTGGAGCTTTTCGACTGTACCTGGCATGTGTCAGTAGGGTTTCTTTGTAATTGTAGGATTTGTTTATCCCATGTTTGGATTCACCTTGCCTGAAGCTGTTGTTTTTGTCTAACTTAAACTTGTGCTGTGGCTTCAGGCTCCCACTACACAAGGTACAAGCATATATGTATGTACCACTGCTGGCAAATGCTTAGAGATAAGATAGCTCACAAATCCAATGACCCATTAGTTGCTCCATGGGTTTTATTTCAAAGCCTTTAATTCACTGCTACAGCTTCCCTTTGTTGTTTGTTTTGAAATTGATCCTCTCAAACTCTCAGACTGGAAGGCTGCCCAAAAGGCTGGGACATACACAGAGCTGATCTTCTAACAGTTGGTCCACATAGCTTTGGTGATGTGCTCGCGATGACTTTGGCTTTCTGAAGCTGAGCATTGTGCAAGCAGATACGTGTCACTTATTCGGATCTCTGAACTACTTGACTTTTTTTTTTTTTTCCTTTTTGGAAAGGAACAGCAAGCAGGGATTATTATGATGCTGGTCATTTGCAACCACAAACATTACAAAAGCAAAGCTGACAAATTGAGAGAGAATGCAGAAGAGAGCAGTAAAAAATAATAAAAACATTCAAAATCAAAACCAGTAGATTTGAGGTAAAGACAACTGGAAATATGTGCCTATTGATAAAAGCCAGGAGCAAGAAACACACACATGTCTGTAATACATATATGTTATAAAAAAAATATAAAGATTGACTCAATATAATTCTACCTTCAAAACCGTTCAATTGGCTGTAAAACTTAGGGCTGTTATGAGAAAAAAAAACCACATTATCTGTCTTCAAGCATGAAGAGACTGAGCTAGTCCCTTTGGGCTCTTAAAATATGAGAGACAAAGGAGTTCCTAGAAAGGAAGAGCTTGGGGAACATGGATGATTCCTGTGCTGGATCAGCCTTTCTAAGGAGCTTGTCTTATTTAAGGGGTAGATGGCAATGAGCACTGCTAAGCAGTGAATGGAGTGTTGAGAGTTACTTGTTGCACACATTGCTTTTTTCTCATTTTAGATGCCTTGTTATTCAGACAGCTGTTGCTTGCTTCTCTGCATAAGCTCAGAGCTTCACCAGGCTGGGGAAAGAGAAAGGATGGAGCAGCTTGACTGCCAGCATTTAAAATTACCCTCGGTGGGTGCTTTGAATTCTTCTGAAGGATTCTCTTTCTGAAAGGGTAGGCTAGGTTTGCTTTCTGAAATCAGAGATACCTAAAAAAGCGTGTAGAGGCACATCAACTGAGCCACACATGGCTTGCTTTTATTTTGCTAGATGTAGACAGAGTTTAGCTGTGCTTTTCAGGCAATGTTTTCTTACTCTGTTGCATTATTTTCTAGGACTGATCCACCTGGATGTCAGTTAGTTATGTCTGAACTGCCCAGAGCCTTTTCAAAACATCATTAATATAGGAAGCGTTTGTCATTCATAGACATGTACATTTCAATGCAATATTCATGTATCTTCATATATACAAATAATATCCACCATTTAAAAAAACTATGCAGCTCATAGATTTTTGAAAGCCCCATTTTCCAGGAGCTTGAATTTATGAAATTACCTGCATTTGTTCTTAAAGTAAATTGAAAGCAGTGCCGTGACTGCAGCAGGATGTGCATGCATGTTACTGTGTTTGTATAACTTTCAAAAAACAAAACCCACAGCACTGGACAAGGAGATGGTCTGCCAGATAAGATGGGGACATCATTATCGTTGGAGATACTCATCTATAAGTTTTGGGCTGGGGTTGATATGGGTAAGCACATTACTCTTTGAAGATGTAGGATAAAGAATTGCGGAGAGGTTGTCTTCTAGCTCTAATACTTCTGTGGAAGGCTGTCTGGAAAGTAGATTAATTGGCAAACAACCCCATGTACTCATGGTGTTGCTGAAAATAGCGAATGGTATTTGGTTTCACTTAAAAGCTACATGGAAAGTTGTGTACACTGGAATTCTGGGATTATGGATGACAGCAATTGCTGATCCCAATGCATCTTGAAACATCTCAATGTTGAGGGAAAAAAAAAAAGAAAAAGATTCTTTCACCTATACCCTATATGATGTTTAGTGTCTAGGTGTATGTGCCATGAGAAGGCAAGGTTGTCTGTCCATAAAATTTTCCGACAAAGGAGGGAGAAAGCTTGGGTTGTCTGATTCACATCAGACTCCTCAAATGGCAAATAAAGCGTGGAGCAAATCTTGTGACCGATGTAACTTAGGCTAATGATGTGTGCTGAAAAGGACTTCAACATTTAGCTGTTCTGAACTCCTATCCGTAGAAATTCAGATTGAATTATTAATACATTTTAGAGGAAGGGAAATATGTGTTCTGACTTCTTTGTGGAACGGCCCCATTCCATTTGAAAGGATATCCACTGTGGAAAGGAGAAAGGAAATCCCCTTTCATGTGTCCTGCTTGGCAGAGCTGTACAGTATAATGTCTCTGGCTTAAAAAGATTTGGGGCAAGCAGATAATTTCTTCAAGGGGAACAAGTAGTCTTTTAAAAGATGCCCTTTATATAACAGGACTCTAAAAAGCCCTGACAGTGCAGCCTTAGCATCAGATGGAACACAGTCTTAACTAACAAAGGAGCCTGATTTGATTTAGGGAGACAGAGATGAATTCAGGTAAGCCTTGAAGAGGCTTCAGTCATCAGTGTTACTTTTTCTTCTATGTAAAGCTGTCTTTTTTTTCTTGTGGTATTTTCTTAGCCGGTCTTTCAGTGTATGGAATATGCATGATATTGCAAAATGCGTGGCCAAATACCATGTATTTGCAACCTCCCTGCAGCAACTGCAGCTGTTCCTTGTGTGGAAAAGTGATATATCCTGTTAGCTATGCTAGATCTGATGTAACAAGGGGAAATTCTTCTTAGACTGCCAGCAGCATATAAATGTCTTGGTCCAAGGATTGAAAGAAAACACAAAAAAGCTGGGAATACCTCTGGTGATAGCCTAATAATAATAATAATAAATTTCTCCAAAACAGACGTTCCTTTCATACACAGTTTCCCCTTTCATCACAGGTGTGGTTAAAACTCCAGTAACAATCTTTCTGTCTATTCTAGTGATGTCAGTAGATTTTGTTCATTATTTATATGATCAGTACAAGCCGTTTCCCTGCTAATTTCTCTGGAGGTTTCTGAAAATCACAGCTCTATAAAACTGTGATCCGACATGATTTTTACTCTTAACTTCAATGCTGGTGCATTGATGCTTTCAGTTTCTTCACCTAGCTCACCTGAAACATTGTCAGAAGTCTGAGGTACAGTCAAAAGGCGAGTGTTAGGGCAGACAGATGTTGATACTATGGATAGAAACACTCTTGAGATAGATCCACAAGCTTATTACAGATAGGCCCATCAACAGTTTGTGTACAGAGAGGTAGTGAGTATGTTCATCAACTGCTGGGCACTTGAATACTTGAATGGCAATCAAGAGTACAGGAATATGGCAATGTAATTTTTAAAAGGCACTGGAGAATTTCAGTGATTGGATCTTTGTTGGTTCCTTTTGGAAACTCTTTGAAACCTATAAAATGATGGAATTTTGGCTTTGATCTCAAAGAAATAAATGTGTTTAGAAAAGCTGCTTTCGTTAAAGACTGAACTCCTATAAAATACAGAAATAGCTGGTTAATTGTTGAAATCACAGTGGGGCCAACTTGGAGGATTTATGGAATACCCTTCTGTTTGGGTAGATTGAAGTAGACAGAGAGCTATTGGTCCTTCTTTTAGCCTGGGGATACAAGTTTGAATTGCTTTGTCTAGTTGGAATGTACTGTGCATCCGTAGGGATAAAACAGAAGTGAAAAGAGAAAAGGGAACCATACTGAATAAATAATATAATATGGCATGTTGCATGGTGAACACAGTCAAAGGTTTATATATAATATACAAACTTGGACTATTAAAAAGTGATGCTGGAGTGGTATGCTCGCTCGACTCACATTGATGGCATGTTTATCTTTAATGTGTTTCAATGATTCTGTAATTTTAATGCTAATAGACCATTCCTGTGGTTTGCTTTATTATATGGAACCTGAACAGTGTTTTGTAAGTCATTTTGGCATGTATTCCAGTTGGACAAGAGAAGCTATTCCAGTTGGATGAGAGAACTGATTGAAAGCTGAAAACCAAAACATATTGGAGAAAATGCCAGCCAGAGAACACAATGTGAATGAAGTTGAAGCCAATATACTGTTGCTATAGGGTTAATACTATTACTAGGGGTAATGAATTCTGAATGCTGTTCACTTTTAATCCCTGTCTTCTCTGAGCAATGAAGTGCTTGGGTCAAAGTCATAAAGCGTAGGGATAAAATAGAAAAAGCTTGAAACAGAATATCCTGAGCTAACCCATACATGTATATGCAGAAGAATGAGATAATGTATGTAGTTGCTGGAACTATTTGCATATTTGTATGAAGGATTTTATTTAATACTACCAGGAGAGGCTTGTTTGATGCAGATCTGAAGGGCTGGCAAAGCATGGGGCCGGTTGGCTCTAGTTCAGGAAAGTGTAACACTAAGCATTCAGGAGGATTTACTTGTATCCTTAAAGTTGAACACATGTTTAAGCGTCCTTCTGGCTCGGGGCCCATTTGTTTAGTACCTTGCAGAACCAACTTTAAAATGGTTGAGTGGGCAGAGAGGTATTAGCTAATGTTATCGCAACCAGTGCTTGGAAATAAATGAGGTATACTTGCCTTAAATCCCATCCTCTTCTTTCTTTCTTCTTTTCCTGTCTTCAGACGAGGACTAGTGTAGATGTTTTCAAACTGAGCTGGGAGGTATCACTGTAGGACTGAGCACTGTATCTTCATCCTCCAGGCTTATGTCGAGCTCTTCTTGACTTTGCTGGGGCACGATTTTCTGGTTGGTTTTTAAAGCTTAATCAGAAAAGAATACTTATCCTGAAAAAAAGGAAACATTTTGGTGGCTGTAACTGTTGGCTCAATGAACCTATCTTCCTTCCAGTGATAGAAGTTGGCTGCTCTGTTGGCCCTTGGGTAGTATGCTCTTACACAGCTGGCTCCTGTGGGACATAGTGAACATGGGGCACTGCCTATGTGGCTGCCATCAGGCTTTACTGCTCTTGCCTTTCTTGCAGAGCCACTAAAGCCATACCATAGACAGATGAGAAAGGCCCTGGATTTTGTTTTACTGTGACAAATCTACAGGTAAACTTAAAAACATTAAAAACTTTCCCAGTGATAGGCAGTTATGTGCTGGCCCTGTGACCTTGTGAACCCGAAGCCAAAAGGTTACCATTTCTGTTATGTCTAAACAATTAGGAACTGCAGTGTGATTTTTGTTCTTGTTCTTTTAGTCTAGCAGGAGATTGCTTTCTTTGGTATAGCACAATTGCAGTGTTCTTCATGGAATGTTATGACTGGCAAGAGCGCAAATGATAGAACTGAGGCTTGGAGCACCTTCTATCTTCACAGTGGGGAGGCTGAATGACTGCTAAAGGGAAAATCTTTATTCATTTATTAATGTACTTTTGTCAGATATAGCCAACCACAACTTGTTTTCTCAGACACGTACATGTGGAAATACTCTGTTTTGAATATGCTTTCACATAAAATGCATATAACACTGCACGAGTGCTAATAATCCAACTAAAACCAGCTTCTACTTGCAGAAGTCGTCTCTAGAAGGCCATTTTCTGGTTTATGTTTGAATATAATCTTCCCATTTGCCAAGGGTGTTAAACACAAAACTAATGTGCTCTAGCTCTGAAAAGCCCAAGCTTTGATTTAGTGGTCCAGCGAGCAGAGTGTGGATTTGAGAGAGCAAATTGACTTCAGCCAGTATCTCCTTTCACTTCAGACAATTCCCATCAGCTCTCAGCCTCTGCATGTTTAAATTGTGGGTAATTAATCTGTGAAGTTTTTGATACCATAACATTTTGCAAGAATTCTTGATTTACATTTTGTCTGCTTAATGAAGAGAATCATACTCTTGCTAAAGAAATAAGTCCTAAGTAAACTGTCTTTCATCACGCCTTATAATCGCGTGTTCTGTCTTTGAAAGTCTGAAGATGTTCCCAGAAGACCTCATATTAACACAAGTGCAGTCCTAAGTTAGCTCAAGGGTGGTCAAACTTCTGAGGATGTGAGTAGCAAAATGATTGCAGATGGAGACTGTGGCTTCATGTGTCCTTGAACTGTTAATCCTCTCCACTAGTTTAGACATCCCATTACCTCAGCCTGCTGCTCTTTACTTGGCTTGTTATTTAATGCAGCCCTGGGGTAATTACTACTTTCATTCATTTGCAAGACTGTTTGGTGCAACAACTTCGTAAATTCACATTACAAGGCATTTCTAGTTGTTAATACTCTTTCTTTATGTGCTCTTTTGCTCAACTCAAGTTTGAGAAGGAAAGCACAGTTTTAATTCATGATTAATAAGGAGCACAAGAAAGTGAGTTGGCAAGAAAACATGCTGTACTTGTGAGTTAGAGCTCCTTGTGGGATCTGCTTGAGCAGTGTTATACCGTAACACCAAAATTCATCATGTGCTTTCTCATCCAACTGTCTTCCTCAGCCTCTCTACATCTTCAGTGACTCTTTTTCCACACTTCTTCATAACTTTTACAAGATTTTATGCCATTGGGAATATTTTGTTGTTGGTATTAACCGGGAGATCAGGAGTATTTTATTTCTGCTATGTCTTCTGATCAAAATTAGGTAGGATGAGATGTTTGGAACATTCAGTTGAGGGTGGCCTCTTTCCTTGATGGAGTGTACAAAGTCTTTCCTGGTGGGGTCTTATGCAGCCATCTAGGCTGCAAAAGCTCAGTCCACTCTTTTACACTCCCACTACGCAGAATGGAGATTTGCAAAATATCCTAACTGGAGTTAAGGCATGAGTGAAATTGTGGGGTGAATGCTATTTCATTTTCTTTCATTTTTATTACCTTTGCCTGTTTTTTTTTTTGTTTGTTTGTTTATTTGTTTTTTTGGTGCCAAATTCTGGTTAGTTTGGTAATGACGTTTGTATTTTTTTTTTTCCGAAGTAGAACTACAGTGTGTTTTTAAAAGATGAATGTTTACCCACTATTTTTCTCCAGTCAAAGCAAGCTAATGAAGTTGCCGTGGACCTAGAAAAGTACTTGACCATCTCACATCAGCCTTTCTGATGGTGTTTAGATTTTTGGTTTCTTTCTGATCTCTATTCTACAGTTTAGCTACTGAACATCTCTGTAAAGATAATCTGACAAAGATAATAGGGTCCCAGTTACACCTTTTAAAGGCTTCACAAATAATATTCTGTTTGTAATTATTTCTGTGTGAGAATAAATCCCAGGCCTGCTGCAATGTTTTTACAGTGTATTAGATGCAGAAAACAGATCTGTCAATCAAGCATGCTTGGATAGTCTGCATCCTTGGAGTTTTTGTCATTTCTTCCATCTCCTGAAGCAGCAGGCATGGCCCCTTGGCCTCACTCTCTAAACAACCTAAATGGATTTGAAACAGATTTCAGTGTGTTTAATGTGGGTCGTTCCTTGCTGGTCAGAAAACAGAGCGATCATGACATGATGCTGTTATCCTGTCTTTGCTTTCAAAGGTCCCTATGCCTTTTGCCTGTCCCTTTTGTGGTATAAACTGTATGACAATGATGTCCAACCTTTTGGCTTGCCTGGGCCACGCAGAGTGAAGAATTGTCTAAGGCACCATCTATACATCAAGAGTACAATAACACTCTTTAATAGAGCAAGTTCTCAGCTACAAAACACTCTTTTTCTATACAGTCACCACCACTAGCTATGCATTTTCACTGTCAATTAACAAGAGTCTGCTGGATGCACTCAAAACCATCTGCAGGAGTGGATGCACTTCATTGTTGCTGTTGCCACTGCTGAAAAGGACTACCTGCTGCCTCACTGTGTTCACATTTGCTGTTTGGTCTCCATAAATGATTGACAAGTGCTGCTGAATGTCAGTATGTACATCTTTATATTATTTTTTATTTTTTTGCATAGAGGAATTCAGTGATGTGCACCCTTTTACTTCATACACACTTTTATGTCAGATGCCATTCTGTCAGACTGTCCCTCTGCTGCCATCTGTCCCATAGCAACTCAATGTGATGGAATATTGGTAGTAGGGTTCAGCCTCTACTGCCAACCTCCAGCACCTACGTCTGACATCATGGGCCAACATCATTAAATAGTAAGCATTACTTCTGAAGCAGCCTTCATAAAATATATAGCATACTTAATGCATGTAGGTGATAAAACATAATTTTTATTTTTTTTAATTAAAACATAAAAAAGAAAGCATCAAACCATAACACTAGTGGGCTATGTGACCTTATTTTTGTGAGACTGATGCCTCAGTCTGGTTCGGTGGCGATGGTTGCAATTCTCAGTGAGCTCTTTAGGTGTTTCTTACAGATTTTTGCTGAAATTTCACGCTCCCCGCACTTCATCCTTGAAAACATTTGTTCACAGATATGTCACTGCCTTTTGGCAGTATGTATGAATAAGGCATGATTGTGAAATGAGGAACATTTCTGTTAAGAAAGGGTTTCTAAAGGTTAGGTAAAGAGGCATTATCGAATTTTGGATTGCAACTCTAAACTTTCAACTGGAAAAATCAGAAGTAATGTATTCATGTTGACTGAGAACAGAAAGTACAGCTGCATATTTTTTGCTGTTCACAGGAGACTGTGTTTAGCTAGTGTATCAAAATCCATAAACTTACTTGCCATGTTTTGAGTCAGCACTGCACTGCACTTTCCCCATGTCCTGGTTTCAGTCCAGCATGTGCCAATTGCATGCCAATGTTTTGTTGTTTTGAGCGACAAGTGTGTGTCTGAGGCCAGACTGGGCAGCTCGGCTGGGCAGAGCTGTTGTTGGTGATGGCACGGGGCAGCTGCAGAATGAGCTGGATCAAGCCACGTGCAGCCTGAGGGCTGTGGGTTGGACATGCCTGATGCATGGCAAACTGTATGGTTAGTCTTCAGCTAGAGGGACAGTCTTTATTAACACTACTGAAGAGATAAGTATCCAGGAAAATGATCAACAAGCTGGTTGTAGGACAAAAATGTCCAAGCTCAGTTGTCTGGAAAAGAGCTGAGATGATCAGAGATCGAGACTACTAATAAAATGTTGATGCAGGAGTTTAGAGTACTTCACCACTTGCTGAAGGAAGAAAAAGTTATCAGAAAGCGTTTGCGTAAATATGACATTTACCTGAATCTGTTAAGAGGAAGCACTAGTTTTTCAAGGCAATTATTACCTGGGAAGTAAGAAGGTATTCTTAAGTTACTTATATTCATCTTATCTGGGTGGCTACAACTCTTCAACTTTCAGTAATCTGCAGCAAAGGGAAGATTTCTGAGAAGAATTTGGGGAAGTTAAGATTAATCCATAGGTTACATTCCTTGTTTGGTGGACATGGTAAAATGCACATTTAATGAGAAGACTGAATTTCACCACAGAGTGGTGGTACAGTTCTATGAAGTGAAAAAGCTGATATCTCATATACCATAGGCAAAACTGTCTCTGGTTTGTCTTTTTAGTATGTGTATCATGTAGTTTAGAGAAGCAATTCTTTTTCAAACAACCTTTTTTCTTTTTAAAACATTAAATCTCGATTGGTGTCATTGGGATGAATGTACGTCTGCGCGGTTGATTGATGCAATACATGCTGGTATGGTTGGCTGTAAATCTGCTTTTTGAAACCTGTCTATATATTGGTTATTGAGTTACAGCTCAGAGCTGTGTCACAAAGATCACATGAAGTGTACTCCTAAGTGATCTATAATATGACATTGTATTGAGCTGTAACTACAATACTTTTAGAGGAACTGTTGTCTTCAAGGTATATCTGGTAAAAAATTAATTAACAAAACCGTGCATAAACAGTTAAGAACAAATAAAACATACATTGTATTAGCATATGTGATACCATTTGTCCTCTTGACATATGACAGGAGTGTTTTCTATTCTGGTAGCTGAGATGAAGATCAATGAGGTTTTTTGTGCCTTTGGGGGAGGAACTTGTACACACATTCTGATGGGTTTTCTGCTTGCCAAAAGAGTGATCATTCTGTACAAAATGTAGGTAATCATAGTAAGACACTTTCTACTTTGATCAAAACTGAATGGTATTAGAAGATTAGATTCTCAAGTGCTGTAAGCCAGCTAGGCTTTGCTGATGTCAGCAAAAGTTGATTTACAAGAATCTAGAACATTTTGGGGCTTTAAGGCTGAGTTGGAAGAATTTATTTGATGAGACATCCATTTTATTAGGTATCAGTTTGATTAAACAATCCAAAGACAGTCTATCAGCCAGAATTCTGACAGGAAGAGATGGATGAATGAAAAATCAACCAAAGATGGAAATATTTTTTTCACTGGGATTTCCAGAGAAAAAAAATTAAAAAGGAACATAGCTTGGGAAATTTCTCAGTAGAAAGCTAAATACCTAATGAAATACATCTGAGAGACAACTGTTACTGAGATCTTAAATGATGTAAATAAAAAGTAACTGAAAAAGATTAAGCCTGGGGATTCATTCCAATTTCCATTTGAGTCAGTTGCATTGACTTCACTGAGAAATGGCTTGAGTCCAGACTCTTTAAATATGGCTAAAGGCTCTCAACGGATAACCTTGGCTTTGGGACTGAATTCTCTAGCCCATCACTAACATCTGTCCTTTGGGATATCCGTGCTATGGTGCAAAGATCTCTCCTGTCTAAGTGTGGGAGATCTGCTTATTTCTGTCCCTCCGTACACATGAACTTGTACTTGCTAAGATGAGACCTCTGGGGACTCTTTTTCCACCATGCTGAATATTTGTCCCTTTCTTACCCCTTGACCTTTCTCAGAAGGATTTCCAGCTCCCTCCTGCCCCTTCACAGTGAAACAATACAGCATTACAGACTGATTATGGAAATGCTTTGGTGGTCACCTTCTTAGGAGGCCAAATCCATTGCCTGTTTGTAAAATGTAGTCAGTCTTTGTTTCTAAGATGGATTTTGTCAGATTTTATCATTTTTATACATCACATTCCCTAGTGATTAACCAAAACTTTCAGTCTTTCTCCCTGCCTGTGTCACAGCTCCAGACAATAGACTTGGAAATTTCCATCCACGTGCACTTGGAAGTGTTGGAAATTACCATTTTTGAAAGTGGTTAATAAAATCTCAGAGAGTCCAGAAGATCATTTGAAACATTTGCCAAATCCTTGCAGGATGGCTGAAACACTAGCTCTCCCAGGGAAGCATTTTTACTGAATCTCTTCACGTCAAATAAAACACACCTCTGGGTAAGCTTGTGTTTCAATATTTTTAATAAGAGTAGATATTATACCCCTGCTGAGGAAATAAGGATTTAGTGTTTTAGAACAGATGGCCAAAAAAAGAAGGGAGGAGGTATTAATAGAACCCTCTTTAGGACAAAAATGGAGAAAACTTAATCAGAGTGAGAATTTTGGCAAATCTGAGTAAGGGAACCTTAGTCAGTAATGCTCACGGTTAGCTTGGGTGGTAGGGGTAGTAATCCCATATTAGCAAATTCCCATGACAGTTGATTGGAATGAAAAGTTAGATAAGCATATTTAAGTGAGCCTGAGAGATGATTTCATTTTTGTCTTGCTCATGCAATTTGTAAAATGATTCTTGTCACCTTAACCAAAAGTAGAGGAAAAGGCAGAACCAGGAAAGCAGAAGCTTGGAATCTTTCCTTCCATACAGATAGCCTCAAATCCCTTAAATCAGTCATTTATCATTTGTCCTCCTAAGATCTTTTGGGGTCTTGAAGTAGACTAATTCAACTGTTCATATTCTGAAACAAAAATGGAGTCTCTGAAAAGATCACAGATAATTTTGGTTATATTGGTTCTCTGATGCCTCTTCCAGACAGGTCTCCTTTACATCTTTCTTTATATTTACTGTTTTGTTCTGCGGTTTATGAGATTAGTAAGTAGAAACCCTTGCATTTCAGCAGAATGAAGAAGATTTGAGAGCTACTAGGCACTTCAGATTTTGTCTGCATGGGTTTGGTGGGAAGTAGATTATGTGCATGAAGATGTAGGAGGATGGGTTATGTGGGTTTGCATGCCCAGATGAGGGAGACAGTTACCATTCTGATGGGCTAGATTTGAAGAGGTAAAAGCCATCCTCATCTGGAATGAATGTATATTGTGTGGAGAGCTGCTGGAATATTCTCGAAGGTTAGATTTAGGAAGTGAACCTGGATGAATTTCTGCAGTTCATTTTTCATCCTAAAATGCCTACTTGAAGTGGTCACCAGTTTTGCATCCTCCCTAGGATATGAATCCATTGGATTCAAGACACAAATAAGCATCAGATCTTCAACCTGAAATGCTGTCTAACGGGATGTGCAAACACATTGTATAAAGATGGGATGATTTGTTCAAATGGTTCTGAAAAGCAACTCCATGCAGGCCAGAACTCTGAATCTGAATAAGGCTGAATTTGTAGGGGCAAAATTATGGCCCTTCCAAGAAAAAGTACCATGGAGAAACGACTTTCAGAGCATTTAAGAGAAGTTTCAGGGATGCTTGAGACTGTGCCTAAGAGTTTGTGATTTTGCAAAACCGTTGTAGGAACTGAACTGTAGGAGGTGAACTGTCTGCAGCCATGTTCCTCCAGTAATTCCTCCTTTTCAGCTGTCCTGATACAGTCCCAGTGTCAATGGGCCCTTGCGAAGCTGAACCAGCTTTGCTATGCAGAGAGCCCCTAGAATAAGGTGAAAACATTTCCAGAGATGACAATTTCTTACTAACAGATTTAAAGTGTTTTCCAGTACTTTCCACAGTTTTTAATGAAATTGAAAACATTACAAACCTCCCTTTCAAATGCATTTTTCATGACCATGTGGAAAAAAAAATATAGTTAATGTGGTTCACATTTTTTATAGTAATGAGCATAATATTAAAATATGCATGTCTCAAAACAGCATAGTGATATAAGAGTTATTATTCAGAGACAGACAATAGCATTATTAATGAAGCTCAGACATCTGTCAAATTAATCTGTTGTTTAAAGTTCAGGAAACAAAGGCAGGATTTAGGGTTTTTTTAGCTGTGATTTCTCATTTCTGTCAAATTCTGAGTGACTGTGAGTTGTTGAAAACAGATTAATTTATATTTTCCAAGTGTCTATAGAACCATAATAGGGAGGAACTTAGAAGAGTTGATATAGTGAGTTCTTAGAGAGGACACTCCCTGGTCTTGCCACTTTGGTATGGGAAATGTGGAACAGTTCATACAACATAAAGTTACAGCAGAAATGGCAGAAGTAGCCTCCCTGAGAATGCTGCTCTAGTGTGTACGTTCAAATCCAAGGGATATCTTCCATTAGTTTCCTAGAAATTGAGTTTCACACTTGTTATATAGAGGTTTTCAGTTTCTCCTCTTGTTAGAGTTCAGATGGTTGTGAGGGGAGGATATGCTATTCATTTCATATAATAGAGTTTAAGGCAAAATCTGGCTGTTGAGGACGAAGCAAGACATCAGCATATATTTTTTTCTTCTGTCTCACTCATTTTCCTAGTCTATTTTCTTTTTTCTCTTTATTAGTTTTATGAAACTCTACATTCAACATGAGAGGGGATATAGTTGGTGTGGCTGGAAAGTTTAGGGTGGGCACTGGGAGCGGCAGATTAAGGTTTCACTTGCTCTAGCTGAAGCTAGGAAAAACTTCTGCAGTACATGTCCCAGCACTGCCCAGAGCAGCCTGAGGCTGCTCTGCCCAAGGTATGCTCTTCTGATCCCCCAGTGATCTCACAGCTTCCTGATGAACAGCCTGTCTGGGTAGTAAACATATGCACCTGTTAGAGTCTGAGAAAGGTGGGTTTGATATATGATGCATACGTAGAGTCAGTACCGTGCCTTGAATGGAAGATTTGGGGCTGCCTGAAACAGAAGAGTGCATTAAATTAATGAGCCTTTAAAAACCTTCTCTTTGCTGAAAGAAAAGTTTCCACCGAAGTACCTCCATTACCACCAGTGAAATGCTGTCAGTATAAGCCTTGCATCCTTTCAGTGTATTATAAGGATTTAAGGGATTTCTACTCTTTGATAGCCTCCTACATATTCTGCTTTCTCTGTGTGATGTAATTAATTTAGTGCTTTCATTTGTCTCCAGTAAAAATAAGTGACATAGAAAGGATATTTGAACCCAAGAAGTCAGAAAATCCTTGACAGACTTCTTCAACGGTTGTCAGCTTCATAAAGTTAAGAGTATGGTCACTGTTAGTGATGTGGAAAACTCTATACAGATAATCAGCTCAGAGAAATCATGGGTCTGGCATGCCTTGAAAATCAATTTGGTCTTGAAGGACACCTCTGCAACCTGGCTGGGCTTTGAGTTTGAGGTCATAACAACACAGCAGAGGTTCGTCCAGTGCTGAGTGCAGTGCTCTGCCTCTGAAATAGGCTGTGGGCTGAGTAGTGAAGCTTGTTGGAAAAAAGGCAGTAACATTGGTTAGGTGGGTTCCACACACACTTTGTAGATTTTTCCTTTGGCAGAAGGCAGGAAAATGACACTCTATCTTCTGGAATGCAGTTCTTGCTTATATAGCCTTAGTTTTGCTAGTTGACAGAGACATCCACTTGAATACGTGTGTAGAGTCAGCTTCTGAATTTAATGCATTCTGTTTGCTGGTTGGATATTGCTATGAGCATCCATCAGACTGCCTGAAGCACTCAGAGAGAATGGAAGTTGTTCACTGAGTACTGTTCTGAGCAGCTGTGGTGCTGTACTGTGTGCATCTCTTGCTGTGCTGTACAAAAAAAATTGTTAAGAGGTCTCTGTCTCTGTTGAGTCAGAAAGTACAGGTTTATTGAAAAAAAAAAAACAGGATGTTTAAAGGCGTAGTTCTTCTGGGGTTCAGGCTTGAATTTTTGCTCAAAACCCATTAGCATATCTTTGAATGAATAATTAATGTTACTCTCTTTGAGAAATCAGATTAACATGCTGCTCAGCAAAAAGATTTTATAGAAGTTTTCATCCACATGAAAGAGACTCCAGTGATTAACTCTACTTCCATTTATCTCCAGTAGCCATACTCTTCAGGTTGGTTATTGTTTGGCTGCTACTTATGTTCACGTGTGCAGGTAGTATTCAGAATTTTGCTAAGATTGTTTGTATAAATACAAGAAGTTATGATATGTATATATATATAAAGAATATTTGATTCTCACACATAATTCTTCTGTTGTTTACATGTGGAACGATCAGTGTTGAATTACTGTTCCGGAGTTCAGACTTCTGAAGTAAAGATAGGTCTGCTGCTTCTCCTGGTATGGGAGGGCCACCAAGATCAATGAGCTTAGATAGAAATATTCTAAGAAGTTTTGTGTCAAGTAAACATGTGGGGTGATTTAAATGTCCTGCTAATGAGTATATTACCTTTGGCATTGTTTTAGCGATGCAAGCTCAAAATATTCTGAAATAACTCACTGAACTTTGCTGAACTACAATATAACAACAACTGTCAGAAAGAGACACTTGTTAGTAGCTGTCATCAGCTCAAAACTAGTTACCTTGGAGAGATGTTTGTGCTCCACTATCTCCACTGTTCACCATTTTACTGGCCATTTTGTACTTTTTTTTCTTCAAATTAATTTTGCAAGTGAACTGATACTAAGTTTTGTCTAGCAGTGTCAACACAGGAGCTGGCAGGCAAGACCTCTTGGCCTCTAGTCACTCATCTGACACTGGGTACGTTTCAGTTTGAGCAGTACACTCAATTTCTTTGAGTTTTCTTGTACACATACTGACTGTTTATTAATCATCTCTCATGGATGCTGGGAGTGTTAGATCGCTTAGAGAAAATAGTATTTGAGGGGGGGAAACGGCTCCTGAATGCTGAACTTAATTAAAGCTTTATTATTCTATAGATTTTGTATAATTAGGAGTATAGTGTTCAGAAATATTTTTTTCTTTCTTCTCTCTGTCTTAGTTCTATTGAGAAAAGTCCAGTAGTAGCTATTGTCTTTGCTGAGCTGAACAAGCAAGTACATTTTCAAACATTTCTATAGATTTTTAATATACTTCGTCTTGCTTACCTTTGCTTATCTTGAGAGTACAATGGAAAAGACTACCTTCATTGTTTATAAAAACTATAGTGTCATAAAAAGTGTTAATTGTAGATTCCAAATATTTTTCATATAGGATAACAAATTATAAAGATGTGGTTATATGTGAAAGAAATGATGAAAGACAAGTGATGACTTTGAAATTAGTAGTGTGTGAACACAAGAAGTTGTAGGAGTGGGAAAGAGATAGGAAGTAGGTTAATCATTGAATCATTAAGGTTGGAAAAGACCTCTTGGATCATCTAGTCCAACCATCCACCTACCACCAATATTGCCTACTAAACCATAATCCTTAGTACCACATCCACATGTTTCTTGAACGTCACCAGGGGCAATGACTCCACCACCTCCCTGGGCAACCTGTTCCAGAGCCTGGCCACTTTTTCTGAGAAGTTTTTCCTGATATACAACCTGAAATTAATGTGTAATTACTAATCCTTGGCAGAAGAAATTTTGCAGTCATTTAAAGAGTTTATCTTAGTTAATAACTTGTAGGACGTAGTTAACTTTTTAGTTGTTTTTTGAAAGTCTATAACTTGCATGGACAGTACAGTGACTAAGTGGCCTAAACTCAATTTCTTTCTTGATGCTGGCTGTTCTCCTCATTAGAAAATACATTACCTTGTAAAGGCTATGAATCATCCACACTTGTTTGTATAAGCACACACACTATTGAGGTTCTTGGGTAAAAATTAGTTTGCCTAAGATGCCAACGATGTTTTGTCATGCAGGACAAATATACCTACAGTGACTAGAATCCTAACTTGCCTTATAGACAGTTAGGTAGACATCAGTCAAAAGCTGATGAGAACAGTGCTTGTTCTATTTGATATCCACTGAATGCACATATTGGAACTCTTACTCTTGCACCCCATCTTCATCACTGAAGGACTCTACCTTGTGAGTGCTACTTCCTCTAGATTGTGTCAAGAACATCCCCAGAAATACTTGAAGAATGATTTACTGTAAGTCCAACTGTTAATATGACAACTGTGTATTATTATCTTTTTCAGCTCTGATCCTGATTTGGCTCATTTAGCAAAGTCTGTGGTATACAGTAAATAACTCCAGGTCACTAGAACAATTTGTATACATGTGGAACTCTGAAAAACAAGCAAACAAAAAAATCAAGTGAATTCCAAACTAATTCAAGACAACATTCAAAGAACCTAATACTTATAGAAGACAGAGGCCTCCGAAACATTCACTATCAAATACAGTATAACCAATTAAAAATAAATTCAATTTCTCAGTTTTTAGGTGCTCTTCCATATTGATCATCTGCCATATTTGTCATGATTTACTGAAGAGAGACACCACCTTTGCACCTTTCCTAGCTCTTGAAACAGTTAAAACCTTCCGAGCCAAAAGAGATAGAAGTAACTCCTAGCTTGCTGAGTTGTTGCCAGGAATTAGAAGTTGGCAGTGCAATTGTTACATTAATCTCCATTTTAGTACATCCATAGCTCCACCTTTATCCTAGTAATGACACAAGAAGATTGCATGTTTACTGTATTTTTCTTCACAAATGTTTACTGCATTTTTCTTCATATAAGTTATTTTTCAAAACATACTTTTAGGGAAACATCACAGTCAGGGCTGCTGTGTCCAGCATCTACAGGTTTTTATTCAACTGCAAAACCAGTTGAATAAAATTTCAGTATGTTGGCAGTAAAAAGAGATCATTTTGATGGGTGGACTAGATGATCTTAGTGTTCTTTCCAACCTTTTTGATTCTATGATTTTAGAACATTTATGTTATTGCTTTAGAATTGAAATAATAGGTGTTTCTGAAAATTTTACCATAGTTTTGCCTGAGATCCAAAAATTCAGAAAGTAGGATCTGATATGTGTAGCTTTTCTTAATTATTTGAGTATATCTTAAAAAAAAAAAATGAGGAAAAGTCAAAACAGGAAAGCAGTGTTTCAGCTCGGATCGGTCATCTTGTGAGATGTCACTGAAATAAGCAGGTACGGTTTTTTGCTTGTTTGCTTTCATTTCTGTTAGTTCTTTCCTACCCAGAATAGTCACTGCAAGCCTTAAGATTATTGTGGTTGTCATTTACAAAGATTTTATTTTTAAAACAGTGCCACAAAATTATTATGTGCTCACCTAGGTCTGCCAGCTTAACCGTGCCTAATGAAGGACTTATGCTAGTGATAGAGCAGTGTCTGCATGTGCTGGTGGCTTAACCTTGCCACTGCGAATAGTACAGCTTTTTGTAACCTATTTAAAAGCATCTGTGGGTTGGATACTTCTATGAACTGCATTATGCAGTTAGTCTGCATTAGTTACAATAGTAAAAAAAAAAAACAACAACCCAACAACAACAACAAAAAATAAACCACACACACAAAAAAAGAAAAAGCACAAAAGAAACCCTCAGAACGACAAAACCCCAGCCCTCCTAGCCTCTCTCCACAACCTGAGGTTGGAATTACAGCAGTAAGATTTACTAGGTGCCTTGGGATTGCACAGATGCAAGTAAAATAAGACAAATGCCTCTTTTTTCTTTAGAAAACAACTTCCACAGAAACTTTGTGCTTGTTGCAATAGTGCCTGGGGGCATTGCTGAACAGTGTGTAAACATGCAGCTACAATACAACCCACAGGCTGGGGTGAGTAATGGTAGCTAGCTGCACAAGATGTCTAGCCTCGCCTCGCTCTTTTGCTGGGTATTTCTATTGGAGTTTTCAGCACAAGCTCCTTATTCAATTCCCAGACTGTCCCGTTTTTCTTCTACAACAAATATGATTGTGAAGTAGAGCAGAAGAAGGAGGGCTTCGTGTTAGATCAGCTCTTCCTGTGGAGGAGGTTGTAGACACTAGGAACACGAGACACCAAGAGCATTCGCATGACAGACAACTGGGCACAGTCTGATTTGGTTTCCTTGGCACACAGGAGAAACTGCCAGACTTTGACAGTTCAGTGGTGGATTATTCACAACCCTGCTAGCCAGGAAAAAGTTAGCAGAAGGCAATAGTCATGTGACAGTGTAAAACCAAAGTGAAAGGAAAAAATGGACCAGAGTGAATTACAACCACAGGATGGGATGTTTTATCAAGTCCATTCTCACCCTGGTAGACCAAGTCAGCCAAATTGTAAAATGTAGGAAATAAGCAGTAGGTATCTACAATATCTGTTTTCAAAGTATTGGCTCTGTGTTTAGGGCTGGCAGTGGCTGTTTCAGAGTTGTTGTTCTGAGGTAAGTGTAGATCACAGGAGGAAAAATACATAACTCCTTTTGCTGTGAGTATGGTTTTATGTGAAACTAGATCAGAGAGGAGTAAAGTGATATGTCCAAGGACACTTAACGAGTAAGAGAAGTCAGCAATAAGTCTGGCAGATAGATTCAGTCATCTGAAGGCCTAATACGGGAAAAGCATGCCTGCTGTAGAACTTTATATCCACTGGTGCTTGTGAAAAAGCCCAGAATAAGTCAATAATAGATTTTATGCTTGTTTTGGACAAAGAAAGTTAAAACCACTCCTTCTGTCAGGTTGCCTAATATCCATGTGAGAATCCTCCCTCAGGAAAAGCAAGTGTGTTCATTTAGGACACTATTTTTGCTAGTGTGCTACTGTTTTTGAAGTACAGAGATGATTCCTGTATCCTGAAATATTTAATGTTTCAATAATGTATTAACGATGTTAGATCCATGATGATTTAAGTATAGAGATACATTTGTAGAGAGGGACATTATTAATTGATATAACAAAAACTGTCACCTTTCACTGTGAACCTTGCTGAAAGGTTTTCATTTTTCAGTAGTTATAGATTATATGTCTTATAGACATTGAAGGCATAATCTGTCTTCAGAAACAAGTCTGTAGACTTGTCAAATGATACACCCAGAAGACCACACTAATGTCCATTCTGGCCCAAGATATATTATCTTCTACTCCACCCTATGAAAGATCATCTGTGACTATTTTTTTCTTCTGTTATCGTTCTGGATCAAGAAGTTAAGAAAGTTGCACTGAAGTGCCCAGAGCCCTAAGGAAAACAATTCCAATGACAGGAGCTCTGCAGATCTTTTGCATCATACACAAGTGAGACTTGTGTTTCTAATAAAACATTCTTTGTTCTTACCGTCCCTCCTATTTCATTTTAGTGGAATCCAGTCTGTTTCCTTCACCCTCCCATGACATAAGTCATGCTGGTTGGCAACCATGTGCCACATAGCTGTGTGGTACAAGAGCCTACCTATTGTTACTGTTTGTTTGTTTGTTTGTTTAAGGCCTTGTAAGTCTTGTCCTCCAGTGAGTTTTGATACATCTCCCTCAGTTTAAGTCCTCAAGTAATCTCTGGATATGTATAAAGACAGCTGGTTCTTGAGTTCTCCAGTCTCAGAAATCTGGCTAATTGCTGTGAGGAGTACTCAACCTGCTGTTACTCCACAGTTGCTTATTTTCTCTCTCACCTTCTTAGATGAGACTCAAAATCCTCTGGGCTAGTTATCACAGAGCTTCCAAGCATGCATGCAGGAATGACTGCTATGATTTATAGAGGTCTGCTGGTAGTGGAGGGGGACCAAACAAGTCTGTTTCTGTGGAAGTCCAGAGACAGTGAAAGGGTTTGAGGTTTGTGACCTTCAGGCAATGTGTCATGACCTGTACTTCAAGAACTTCTGGATTATAATATTGTTGGATTGTACAAGGTCTTAGCAGGCATTTTAAGAGATAGGAGATAGTAACATTTGCAACAAGAAAAGCAGACATTATCTCACTTCAGAAAACACACTGAAAAGAGATAATAAAACACCTACACAGACTGTAATTACTTCTGCTTCTCTAACCAGTCTTCAGTACTTCTGTTGCCCTCAGTGTGCATTGGATAAATATACTAGCTAAAGAGGCTAATCACTGCAGCCCAAGGAGAAAGAAAGAGAATATTAGTGCAGGTTATATTCTTAGAAGTTGAAATACTGAATAAAAAAAGATGCAATTCTATTGATTGCAATTGTACAAACTACAGGTGGGCTTCTTCTAGAAGAGCAACCATATTTTCTCATTTTGTCCATGCCTTTCTGAATTTTGGTACTGTCTGTGTTTAGTTTTCAGCCATACAGCCTAGATGAATTCCATATTGCAGGAACTCAATAGTTACAGCAAGAATGCATCCACTTTGTGCTGAAATTGTGAGTAAACTGTATCTTCAGTTGGTCTAGAGGATAAGGATCTCCATGGTACCTCCATGTGGTAAATATATATCCAAGTAGCATTTAGCATAAATGCATTGAGAGAATATTGTAAATTGAGTTTTGTCACTAAAGGACTATGGTAGTCTTTTCCTACTTTACCCTCTAGTTTCCTGGGTATTTAATTTGCAATAAAATACTCAAAAGGAAAAAGATCAGAGACCCACAGATAATCACAGTTTCTTTGTGCTGATTAAAGGAAACTTTGACTCTTGCAACAAGATATAATGGTCTCAAACATGCTTGATGTTGTTCCACAGACTCAAACCAACCTCTGGCAAGACCTATCATGGGCAGAACAAAGAGGGTAAAGGTAGATATATTGCAGAGAATATTATCAAAGAAGCCTATCTGATCAGTGCTGTGGTACTGCACTATAAACACAGTGTAATGGCTTGAAGAATGTAGAGAGGAAAAGGACCTGGGGGTGTTGGTTGATGCTCGGCTTAACATGAGCCGGCAGTGTGCCCAGGTGGCCAAGAAGGCCAACAGCATCCTGGCCTGTATTAGAAATAGTGTAGCCAGCAGGAGCAGGGAGGTGATCATCCCCCTGTACTCAGCTCTGGTACGGCCGCACCTCGAGTACTGTGTTCAGTTTTGGGCCGCTCACTACAAGAAGGACATTGAGGCCCTGGAGCGTGTTCAGAGAAGGGCAACAAAACTGGTGAGGGGTCTGGAGCACAAGTCTTATGAGGAGTGGCTGAGGGAGCTGGGATTGTTTAGTCTGGAGAAGAGGAGGCTCAGAGGAGACCTTATTGCACTCTACCACTTCCTGAAGGGGGGTTGTGGTGAGGAGGGGGTGGGCCTCTTCTCCCTGGTAAATAACGACAGGACGAGAGGGAATGGCCACAAGTTGCGCCAGGGAAGATTTAGATTAGACCTGAGGAAACATTTTTTCTCTGAAAGAGTGGTCAGGCACTGGAATGGCCTGCCTAGGGAGGTGGTTGAGGCACCATCCCTAGCGCTGTTCAAGAAGTGTTTAGATGAGGTGCTAAGGGATTTGATTTAGTAGTTCAGTGGGTAGGGATGGTGATAGGAGGATGGTTGGACTAGATGATCTTGTAGGTCCTTTCCAACCTAATGAATCTATGAGCCTATGAACCTAATATTGAGAAAAAGCATCAGACTGCAAAACGTAGCAATGAAGAATGGGAGATATATTCACCATTTAAATCCTGCTCAGATCCACTTACTTCCATGCAATTAGGTGGGCTAATTTGTGTATGATTTGTTGCCAAGTCTGGGCTCTACTGAGGAGAAAGGGGAAAGATAAAACATGAGTGCCCTTTTAACTGTAATTCTTAGGTAGAACTCAAAGATTTCCATGTTGAAAACAAGTCTAGAATATCTCAGCCAAAGGAAAGGTATTGTTTTTCATGGCAACTTCTATGTTTTGAAAAGTATTTTCTTTATTTCTGAAATGAAATCAACTCTGCAATATTTTTTGAGGAAAAAAAAAAGTATCTTCTATTGAAGTTTTATAGCTGCTGGTACTAGTATAGAATGTAGAATGTGCATGCTCCCATCACAGTTGAGTCTAACGAGGACTAAAACTCAATAGTGTGTGCAACAAGGCCTGGAAGTAGGTGCCTCTTCCCAGGAAAGCGCACAAACCTGGTACCAATCAGAAAGGTGTATTTTCTTTGTTACCTGATCAAAAGTATCCTGTCAAAACACAACTGTATTTCAATGGAAAAGCTTTTTTGTGAAAATATTTTGACAATTCTGTAAATGTTCCTTTGAACTTCCAAAGACAGTATGGGTTCTGTATGTTCATAATATCATCAGAGTAATTTGCTACAAATTTAGACAAAAGTAACTTACATTATGAAAGACTTGACTTGAGCTTTATTTTCCTTTTGACACACTGCAACATCCATCCACACTCTCCTGTAATTTACTTGTAGTTTAATTTTGCTTTTGTAACTAACTCCTTTGTTTTAAATTATCTTCTGGCTCACAGAATCTGCACATCTGCCCATAGCTCTCTATGCATGGCTAATAAGCGATCTCCAAAGAGTCATGAAAAATCTGTGGACATAAACATGAGAAATGTACTGCAAATAACCAGTTAAATTAGTATTAATTATACAATTCATATGATTATTTTCATAATGAGTTTCCCCTGTATAGCTTAGTGAGGATTTATCTGTCAAGTTTCAGTGGTTTTTGTATTTTCCATGGCACATCAACTTTTAGTCTCCTGCAAAAAAATGAAATAGAAAGTGTACATATATGTGCTTGAATGTATGGAAATTGGAGTAAAGATGCAAAAAATAACAGTTTCCCCAGTTGTGAAGAAAATCTCTGATTACATGCAATCTGTTCACTGAGATGCTCTTAAAGTCATTGTTTCTTGAAACAGAGAATCGACATTGGCAGAATGACATAATCTGAAGCTCACAGAGACTGAGGAACAATTCCACTCACTAACATGGAGTTTGAAACAGCAGCCTTGACAGCCTCTACTTTCCTGTTCACCGCTTATCTGATGATAGATTTTCAGCTTGTGATTTGTCCATCTCTGGTGTCTCCGAAACCACACTGACTGCCTCTCTGCTGGGTCTGTTACACTCCAGCATTAGTTATTAGGTTTAGCACAGAAGGAACATTGTAGCCTGTGCTAAGGGATTTGATTTAGTAGTTTAGTGGGTAGAGATGATGATAGGAGGATGGTTGGACTAGATGATCTTGTAGGTCCTTTCCAACCTAATGTATCTATGAATCTATGAATCTATGAATCCTAAACAGGAGCTCAGGTGACAAAATTGGTATAGTTTCTTTCAATTTTGCATTTATAAATATTTGCTTTACAGTATTCTTTCATCAGAGAATTTTCAGAAACCATGTTGTTGTTGTTTATAATAAAATCACATCTCTCCAAGTCTGATATCCTAGTAATTAATCCTAATGAGATATAGTTCCAATTGTTTACTTTAGATTTCTGGACTTAGCAACTCTTAAGCTGTATTATATTAGAAATGTCATTACTCAGAACATTGGAAAAAAAAGCATTTTTGTGATCCATCTGATACCTATGGTTAGCAAGAGAAATTATCTCATTCCCTGTACATTTTTAGAAGAAGACAGTTTTAGATCATGACATGCAGGGGGGCAAGCTGATTATATTAAACATGTAAGAAAATAACATTAAGTTGTATTTTTCAGTAACGTGACAGCAAGAAATGCCTTCAAAGAACCTTTCCTGGAGTTTCTGGTTTTATCAGGGTATTTGGTCTCCCTGGTTCAGTGCCTAGTAAAAATAGTCCAGCTTTAATAAAGCACAGATGTTGACATATTCACTCACCTTCATCATTGCATGGATGCATTTCATACTGAATTTCACCTAAGGAATTTTAGACTTTACAGATAATAATCAAAAACACTTCTGGCTTCCCTTTGGGATCATTGCTGTTTTTTTAGATCAAAGATGCCCCATCAACATAATGATTTGAGATGGAAAGTTGTGATTTTTTTTATGTACTAATGAAAAGATTAATGTGGCTTAAGTATGGTAAGTTTAGCACCTCTGTTCCTTAACCTTGTTTAGCCCTTCTGCTATCAGACCATATTTTTGCAATTCTTTTTCCAAATCCTTCTTTGTCCTTTGCTATCAGCAAGGGTAGTCATCTATAATAAAGTTAGGATTCTGTTTCAATATAATTAAATGCATTTTCTTGCTGAATACATTCCAAGCATTCCTTGGAAATACTTCCTTTTTCATGTATAGAAAGCCTGGTATGTTTGAATTTCAAACACTACCATTAGCACACAATCCAGTACTTTATTTCTAATGATACGTCAGATCTGGAAATTCCTCAACCAGTTCAAGACAATCAAAGGGGCAAGTTTTCAAAGTAGCACAGTGGAGGTACCCCTACAAAATCCTTGTAATGGTTAGCAGATTTTTATATTTCACTTTGAAGATTTATGCCTTTCATACTGAGCATGCTCTGTAGACCATTATAGATTGTTAGCGGTGATTAAAAATAAATCCCTTTCCAAAAGCATACTGCCGTTAGAAGGAAGAATGGTTTAGAGTTGTTACTGTAATGGACAGGTCAGTGAGGGATAGCTGAAAAGATAAAGTAAAATTATCCACATCTGGAATGATGAGAGATGTGGATGTTTTACTTTGTATGAATCCTTTGCAGTCCTCAAATACTGAATTACCGAGAACCTCCATAAGACAATGGAACAAATAAATAAAGATGGAAATGTGTGCGGGCATCGGAGTTGGACCAAAAGAATAAGCAGATATCGAGGTACAGTAAAAGATAAAAAAGAGTGTCTGTGCATGTGTGTGTGTATTTGAAAGAAGAAATACTGGTGGAAGAGCATAAGACAAGGTTTACCTGTGTAGGGAATGGTTGAAGGAGGCTACAGCTGCAGCACTAATGCTGTTGCTGCCATTATCACTGTAGCATGAGTTCTTTGCTTATTTTCAGTATTTGTTGCTGTCTTTGCAAAATTAACAGATTCTACGGATTATTTCTTGGCTGTTTATAAAACATGGGGTGTTTTGTAGTGTAACAAACCACAGTGCTAACAGTTCACGGGAATTCTTACTTATAGGAGTATGGAATGTCTCTCTGATGTCCATTTATCAGCAAGACTAAGAATGACCCCAAGAGTTCTATTACAAGTACCTGAACTTCCTTTTAAGAAGTGGTTCTCTTTTTTCACTCACAGTTTTGCAGTTTATGAATAAAAATTAGTAGTTCTTCAACTAGCTGAGAGTGGGCCTCACAGCATAGAATAGAATAGAATCATTGAATCACCAAGGTTGGAAAAGACTTCTAAGATCATCCAGTCCAACTGTCCACCTATCACCAATAGTTCTCTCTAAACCATGTCTCTCAACACAATGTCTAAATGTTCTTTAAATACCTCCAGGTTTGGTGATTCCACCACCTCCTTGGGCAGCCCATTCTAGTGCCTGACCACTCTTTTGGGGAAGGAGTATTTCCTAGCATCCAGTCTGAATTTCCCCTGGCATAAATTGAGGGCATTCCCTCCAGTCCTATCACTATTTATGTAGGAGAAGAAGCTGACTCCTACCTCACCATAATTTTCCTTCAGGTCGGTCTCCAGACTGAACAACACCAGTTCCCTCAGTCACTCCTCATAACACTTGTGCTCAAAACCCCTTACAGCTCCATTGTCTTTCTCTGGACACACTCCAGGGCCTCAGTGTCTTTCCTGCAGTGAAGGGCCCAAAACTGAACATGGCACTCAAGATGCAGCCTCACCAGTGCTGAGTACAAAGGTATGATCGCTTCCCTGCTCCTGTTGACTGTTTCTGATACAAGCAAGGATACCATTTGCCTTCTTGGCTACCTGGGCACACTGCTGGCTCATGTTCAGCTGAGCATCAACCAATGCCCCCAGGTCCATTTTATTCCACAGTCTTTCAGCCACTCTGACCTAAGACTGCAGCATTGTCTGGGGTTGTTGCGGTCGAAGGGCAGAATCAGGCACTTGGTCTTGTTGAACTTCATGCCTCTGGGCTCAGCCCAGCAATCCTGCAAGTCTAGATCCCTCTGTATGGCCTTCCTACCCTCAGGCAGACCAACACTTCCTCCCAACTTGGTGTCATCTACAAACTTACTGAGGACGCACTCAATGCCCTCCAGGTCGTCAGTAAAGTTATTGAACAGGACAGGCTCCAATACCAGCCCCTGGGGAACACCACTCATGACCAGTCATCAGCTGGATGTGACTCCATTTAGCACTACTCTCTGAGACTTACCCTCCAGCCAGTTCTTTACCCAGCAAAGAGTATATCTGTCCAAGCCACGGGCTGTCAGCTTCTCTAGGAGAATTCTGTGGGAGAGTGTTGAAGACTTTGCTGAAGTCCAGGTAGACTATGTCAATGGCCTTTCCCTCATCCACCAGGTGGGTCACCTGATCATAGAAAATCTGGTTGGTCAAGCAGGACCTGCCTTTCATGAACCCGTGCTGGCTAGGTCTGATCCCTTGGTTGTCCTACACATGCTGTGTGATCTCCCTCAGGATGATCTGCTCTATAACCTTTCCTGGCACTGAGGTCAGACTGACAGGCCTGTAGTTCCCCAGATCCTCTTTACAAACCTCCTAGTAGATGGGTGTCACATTGTCAAGCCTCCAATCCTCTGAGACCTCTCCAATTGACTAGGAATGTTGATAGATGATGGAAAGTTGCTTGGCTATCACTTCCATCAGCACCCTTGAGTGAGTTCCATCTGGCCCCATGGACTTGTGGCAGTCCAGGTGGAGTAGTAAATCTCTAAGAGTTTCTACCTGAATTATGCAGGGTTTATTCAGCTCCCCATCCAAGACTTCCCAGTCAGGGTGCAGAGTACCTCAACTGGTCTGATTTTTAAAGACAGATGTAATGAAGGCACTGAGAACCTCAGCCTTTTCCTTATCCTCAGTGGTCATGTTTCCACTACATCCAGTGGAGTGGATGATGGAGATTCTCCTTAGCTCTCCTCTTACTGTTAATGTCTTTGTAAAAAAGCTTTTTGGTCTCTTTTACCCCAGTGGCCAAGTTGAGTTCAAGCTGAAACTTCTCTGAGTTCACTGAAATATAAATGAGAAAATATAATTAAGCAAAAGCCTCAGAGGGAACAGTCTCATTGCTAGGCAGAAATCTGTGATCTACAGTTGTACATTAGCTGCTATCAGATTTTGTTATGGCCTACATGGATAACCCCATAGCAGTTCTAACTAAGAAGGTGTAGTCTAAGAACTGAACACTAAAAGCTAAGCTTTTTGTCAAGCTTTTTGCTTGCTAAGCACTTTAATGTCTTTGTTTGCAGACCAAGCCCCATCCTTCTGATGTTAAAGTTCAAAATTCACATTGGTAAATCAGATTAAAATATATCACACAGGTGCCATAAGTAGCTCGGTGTGCTGCATCAGAAGCACAGGAAGCTGAACATTAAGAGCTGAATGTATAAACTATGGATATACATTTATATAGGAATTATAGTTAATAATACGTGTTGTGGTGAAGACATGAGGAATTACTGCAAAAAAAAGTTTGTAGTCCAAAGTGAGACTTTCCTCATTCAAGGGGCTGTTGTGTTTATCTTGGGAGGGAGAAGGCTACTATACAAAAACACTCACTGACTCAGGGCTGTTTAGCTTCAATTCCTGCTGCAACAAAGGTGAGCATTTTGAAGGAGGGTTATTTGTTCAACCTGCAAAAAAAAAAAAAGATTCTTTGTTGTGAGCCACATGCTAAACAGCATTAGCGACAGTATCACTAACAGGTCAAGAGAACTTTTATTCATCTTTAGTAGGTACTTATGATCTTTCTCTAGTGTAGTAGGCCAAGCTTTGGGCTCACAAGTAGCATTAGCAGCAACAAAATGGAGAAAGCAGAGGGCCCCTAGAATGGCTAAGGGGCTGGAGATTATGATTGTTCAAGGACAAGCTCAGGGACTGGCATTTGTTTAACCTGGGGAAAAGAAAGCAGCTGTGTGAGCTAATCATCTTTTACAGCCTAATAGGGGAAGTCTTGATTAGCTGGAGCCAGGTTCTTTCAGGAGGTGCAAAGTGAAAGGACGAGAGGTACCAGTCCTGAGTTATCCCTGAGGAAATTCTAAACTGATATAAAGAAAAAAACTACTTGCCAAAAGAGTGGCTCAGCACAGAAGATTCATGGAGAGGCTGTGAACTCTCCATTCTTGGATATTTTCAGAACTTGACTAGTTGACATCCAGAGCAACCTCATCTAAATGTTAAATTAGCCTGTTTGCAGTAGAATCTTGGATGAGGTATCTTCAAACAAAGTTTTTCTGTTATTCCCCAAAGAACGGGAAAGGAGAACTGATTGCCAACATTAGAATTAGTTAACTTACTCATGTGCAGCCTATGCACAGACTCAGCTGAATGAGAACTGTGATGAATCTGAAGGATACGCTTTATTCTAGCAAGATCTTCCGTGAAGTTTAGATGGCACATCTCATAGCGCTGAATTTGGAAAACATTCTGTTTAAATTTTAATTGAAATGAATTCACAGTACAAGATTTCATATGAATTTGCTTGGCTTCAGGAAGGTAATTCTTCACTTTCATAATACTGTAACACCCTAGAGGCTATACGGGGTTCTCTACATGCAACAAGGCATGTAGAATGTGGTTCTAAATGCAAGACTCACTCACGTCATTTTGAAGAGAGCTTTGTCAATGCAACAACTTCAAAATAAGCAGAGAGATTCTCATTCTCCTGTTTCTCCTATGTTGGTTTCTGTCTTGTGCTTCCTTAATTTTTTTTTGGTTGTTGTTGTTGTTGTTGGCTGATTATATATAGTTATCAAAACAAAATAAAGGGCTTAGCCTTTAAACTGTTGGCGTTGCAAGGGACCGGCACAACTTCCCACGATTCTTTGAGATCAGTCTGTAGGTATAGTATTTTGTTTGTTTTGCTTATTGTTAAACATTATTTTCTACTTCTCACTCAAGTCTTAGGACTATGGTGACATAGCAGAACCAAGAAAAGCATTTAGAAGGTCTTTTAAGTTACATACAGTAACTGGTTAAAGATTCCAAATGTGATAAAGTTGTGGTAATAACAGCAAATAGTAAAGTCTATTATCCAGCCTATAAAGTTCAAGTAAATCACTAAACAAACTAGAAAATCCACCAGATAAAAGGGTGTTAGGAGATAGAGTTGACAGAACTCTTGTAATGTCACCATGCCCATTTATCCAACAGTGGTAGGATCAAACTGCTTTTAAAAACCTGCAGGGGTAGATACCCCCAGATCTGGCAAGCAATTAAATTGCCTTGCTCCCCTTCCGTAATTCCCAAGAATCTGATCTGTTTCTCTTGCTGCAGTTTAAGCCTCACACATCTTAAGTATCTTCAGAAATGAAGAACGGGCTGAATTCACCTGCCATACTGTAGTCTTTCAAATAGATGAAGACTTCTTGCATGCTTTATTCCTTTTTGCCACTGCCTTCCTGCAGTTCTTGTTTCTTCATATGCCATATAAGCTAATTTCTTTTGTTATTTTCCTGTAGATGCCGACATTTTTCTGCCGCTTTCCTTAAGTGTAATGTCTCAAGCTAGAGAGTGGATCGCACCTGGGAACCTTCCAATGCTTAGCAGAGTAGGATTTCCTCCCGCACCTTCAATCAGAATTTGTGTTCAGATTTTTTGCTATTCCTTGTAAAGGATTTTTTTATCTGACAAAACAAAACTCACACCCATGTTTTCTCCTAATGAAAAAGTACATTTCTAATGAACTGCCAAAACTACACATAGAAGTAAAGTCAACAACCATACTCTGGTCCCAGCAAAGTCTTTAGAAATTTTAGTATCATGTATGATGTACTTGAGACTTGGCCCTGAGTAGACATTAGTTCTTGATATAATTAATAAGTTCTGATATCTATAATTAACTGCACTACATGGCAGTTTGCAGGTCCATGGCTAACCTTTTGCCTGATTGTTCAAGAAGAAATTGAAGTGGGATGTGATTATGTAGCACACAATAGCATGCAAGTCTTGGAAGAAATGCCTTCCTTCTAGGAAAATTAGAATAGATCTGTTAGAGAGTCAGTCCCTTCTGCTATGCAAGGAAAATCCTAGCCTTGAACATATAGGCTCTCCCTTGCAAAGAAGCTTAGATTTCCCTAACTGAGTAGTCCTTTACTTTGATCATGTTCCATGTGTACAAGGCAATCCAACCAATCTGTTACTTGCAACTTAAACCTTGAGTGTTATAAATAAATGCAGTGCAACTGCTGGCTGAGGGACAAATCGCAACATTAAGACGATTAAGAGAAAGCAGATCGTCAGTCCAACTACAATAAAGCTAATATCATTCAGTCCACTGTAATTTAAAACAGCTGTCAGCTAGTCCTGGCTTGTGATATAACAGGCCAAATTCTTGGACACTGAGTTATTCTTAGAAATATGCATACAGGCATTGGCAAGTCATGCTGCAAATTGCCTGTTGCCAGCACCCTGTCAGTTCTATGTGCCAACAGATATAAAAGCTATTGTTCTAGTTCATGAAAAATAACTTCAAGTTTTTAATTTCAAATTACTCAAAGGCTGGGGGGAAATGGGACTCAATGCATTTTATACTGCGTCTCACACAGATGACAAATAATTTGACAAATGTTATTCGATTCACTCAAACGCAAATGGAGGTCCTGTTCATTCATTGTAACAAGCAGTGTGTGACCCAGACTGGTCACCTCAAATGGGTGAGGGATGGGGAAAAAAAGGAGAAGGACTGTGTGCTTCAGAATGAAGAATAATATTGCTGCAAAATAAGTAGGCATCGTACCTTCCATAAAAGCTAGAATACATATTGTTTTAAGTCTGGAGTGTTGAAATGTACACCCTCACCTACTTCATCTACACTTTCTTCCAAAGATTCATGCAGCTACCGGCATTTCCTGTGTAATATCATTTAGGAAAGTGAAAACATAAGTGGTGTTTTCAATATAATTGTTTGATATGAAGCTGAGTTATTTCTACATACATCACACTTTCAGCATCAAGATTGGCATCATTATCCCAGTAAAATTTATATTAGGGGTTGAACACATTTTTCCTTCCTCTTGTTCGTGGAAATGCCTGATTCACAGCATCACCCTTTCTCTTTATTCTTGTCCTTCTCTCTGGGTCCTTAAGTGGATGCCCATACTTGCACAGTTCTATGAGCAGTGTTCATGGTTTGGAAAATAAGGATGGTAAGAAACATGTATCATCACGTTCACAGGATGTGTTGATGAAGCAAGGCTGTACACAGGGACACTGTAATTTTTATTAAGCTTTTCATGTAAAGTGGAATAGAAAACTTGTGGCTGTTTAAAAAATATACTTTGAGAGACATTAAAATTCTGTTATGTTGTGCATATTTTAAACTGCTCAACCTTCAATAAATGGAAGAACTTAACTGAATTTCTAGGTGTGAGATAGAGAGAATGAAGCTCAGTTTTTTCAGTGATATAACACATCACATTTCTATGTGCATGTATGGACTCCTGGGAAAATGTGAGGTTAGAAACAGTGCGACTGTTGAAACTTAGACATCTCCATGGGTGACTGATCTGTGGTTTTGGGGTTGCAGTCCTCCTTTGTCCTTAGGTCTAAATTCCATTGAGCTGTAATAGCATTCTAACGCCAAAGTAAATAAGAAGTAGATTACAAACAGTCCTCATTGTATCTGAAAGATTTTTTTCACACTGGTTTATAATTATTTTATGGTCTGATGGCTTTGGTGTTTTTTTTCCTCAGGACTGATGAAAAACTTATCTTTTGTTGTAATCTGTTTCTATCAATGTTTTAGTTTGAGGATTAGGCTTGAACAAAAATCCCTCACTTGTTGAATTTCATCTTGTCTTTCTTCTGATGCAGATGCTTCAAACAGTAGTCATTACAAGGACCTGCAAAAGTCATAAGCAAGTTTATAAGCTGTCAGTCTTAGAAAAAGAATAATCTTGTTGCTAGCTCAGAAGACAGTCACAAATCAATCATATGCTGTTTGTTTATGGGGTGCATATAAAAAGAGATTATTTTCAAAAGCAAAGAATTATTAAGGCTAAATTCTGGACACATAGCTCATGAGATCTCTTTGGAGGTGGAACAAATGATAGAAATAGCTGAACTATTTCTATTTTGTAATAGTACTTATAATTAGTAAATGGCCATTTGCACTGCTGCACCAGGGAGTCTTCTTCACAAGCATGTGAAGTTAGTCTCACAGCATGAGGTATTGCTCCCATGTGGCAGATGGAAGAAGCTGGGTGTAGAGAAGTGAAGTGCTCCCACAGGAAGCCTTTGGCAGAGCCAAATAAAAAGAGTCCTGATTCATAGTCTGTGCTATGGTTGCTTGATTGCATTTCCTTTCTTCTTGCCTTGTTTGCTGGTGAATCATGATTGTTGGTGACCCCAATTTTATATTGCAGATGGTAACATTTACATCTCATGATACATTTCATCTAACGAATGCTTTTTTCCATCTTGTTTCTTTTCTTTTTTTTCTTTTTTCTTTTTTTTTCTCCAGAGATATAGCTGAAAAATAAGACACTTTCCTGCATAATATCATGAATGTGGTCTACTGGTTTTATGTTCTGCACTTGAGTGAAAGAAAAAGTCATTTTATCACTTTTTTCTTTTTTTTTTTTTTTTTGACATGTTTCTTCTTCCTGCCTTTCCTTTCCCTCCATCTTTCATAAGGAAACCACATCTATGGTCATGCTCTGCCCAGGTAATATTTAAACAGTTAGTTTCCTGATTCCTCTCAGAGTCATTATTAACTAATGAATAATTGTCTTTAATATTTGTCTTCTTTTTTCTTTGCTATCACTGTAGTGACAGTGAGCTGAAATGTTTTTTAACTTCTACTATGGTGAGTTCAGCACTATTGTAGTGATGGCAATTACTCTGATTTATGACAATAAGGTAAGAATAGATTTTTCCTTAATAATTTGCTCTGTGAGTACCCCAGTAGTATCAAAGTTGATTCAGGCTGGATGTAAAACATGAAGCATGGCTCACTTCCCAACTGAACAGGCATGGGCATAATCTCACACTGTAGATGCTTTCTATGTACTGTGTACACCACAGGCTACTTCAAGTTCCTGCTATTGAAATCCTATGGTTTTCTTAGGAAGGGATTCTCTCTATATATTTTCTAAAAATTATGAACTCATTGCAAAGAGAAAATAAATGGATGGTATAGAACATTTCTCAGTAGCTTAGCTGAAAAGTGTTTTTCCTCAAAAAAACTTTTTTCTAAGGGAAAACTGTAATCCAGATTATAACACAAACACAGCATGGGGCAAGCCATGAAGATGGTAAATAATGGCACCATTTAAACAAGGTGCTATTTTGTCCTTATAAGCCTTCTGGGGAATTGATAAACATAAAATCTGGTTTGCTGGCTTCCTGAAAAGCAAAATGGGCAGCTTTAACAGCTGAACAAAATCTGTGTGGCTAAGGAAGGTGACAAAGAGATGTGCCACTTTGAAATTACCAGTAAGCAAGTAACCATTAAAAAAGTGACCATTATTTATGTTCCTTCGTAAGGCCCTATCTGGATTACTGCATCCAAGCCTAAGAGCCTCAACACAAGAAAGTCATGGAGCTGTTGGAACAGGTCCAGAGGAGAGCCATGTATATGGTCAAAGGACTGGAACACATTTCTTACAAATACAGGCTGAGGGAGATGGGCTTGTTCAGCCTAGAGAAGAGAGGGCTCTGGGGAGACCTCACTGTGCCTTCCAGTACTTAAACAGAGCTTATAAGCAAGAGGTAGATGGAATTTTACATGATCTGATAGGATGGGACAAAGGGGAACAGTTTTAAATTAGATTAGATGTTAGGAAGAAATTATTTACTCAGAGGACGGTGAAGTGCTGGCACAGCTGCCCAGAGAAGCTGTGGGTGCCCTATCCATGCAGGCACTCAAGGTCAGGTTGGATGGGGCCCTGGGCAGCCTGAGCTGCTGGGTGGCAGCCCTGTCCACGGCAGGGGATTGAAACTGGATGAGCTTTAAAGTCCTTTCCAACCCAAGCCATTTTATGATTCTATGATTGATCTTCTAATTTTCATTTATGAGTCTATAATCTGATGAACAGAACAGTGGACATCTGCCTTTACTGAATGTATGTGATGATAAATACTTCGGGGAAAGAGATTTTGTGGACTATGGACTCAGTCTTTGTGAAGCAGCATTTCTGTGCATGCATCCCACGGGCAAGAGAAAGAGAATGGGAATCACCCCTCCTCCACACGTGTGGAGAAGAGCATTTCAATTGCAACAGGCATGACTCAGATTAGACACCAGAAAAAATTCTTTAAAGGCCAAGAGACCATGACATGAGAGTAGGTCACCCAGGGATGTTGTGGAATTGTGTCTGGAGGATTTTTGAGCAGTCAGACAAGCAGCTGCCAGAAGTGATGGTAAGCATAGCTGATCCTGCCCTGGGGCAGCGGGATGGGCTAACTGACCTCTCAAGGTCTTTTCCAGCCCACGTGGCTGTGATTGAGGGAAAGGTCCGATTACTTATGATGGGAGCAACAGAGTGAGTTGACAGCAGAGGAAATTCGTGATGAATGGTACCTTATCTAGTTCTCTTATTGTTTTTTTTTCTGCTTGCAGGCTTTTCAGTATAGTGTGATTATAAATTTGATTGTTGTGTTGGACTATATTTCTCTTTACATAATGAAAAGAAGGATTTTTTTTTTTTACTTTTAACTTTTTTTTGGTAAATTTTTAAAACACTTTCTATGCTAAACATTTTCTCTTGTAGCTGATGCATCTTTAATTTTGAAACTTTGTTCTTAAAGTCTGTTACTAAGGGCCTGCAGAGATCTGCGTATCTATAGCAGCTGATGAGCATCACTGAAAATTTTAATAGCTTTTCAAATCCAAATAATAACCAGCACAATTAATTTAAAAGCATTTGGTTTATTTCTCTGATGTTGTTAGTAAACTAAAAAAAGGCATCCAAAAAACAGGCTTTGCTCTACAATGCATCTCTGAAATGCAGTGTGCTTGAGAAAGAGAAATCTCTTTCCTAAAAGAAATATTTTTCCAGCGCTTGCAAGATGTCATAAACTGTTTTATGCATAAAGAAAAATGGAACATCTGTGCCATTCGTATTTATTTTCCCAACATAGGCTACCAAAAAATAAAAGAGAAGAAGGAGGGTTTATTTTGCAATTTCTCCGCATCTGTTTGTGTGAATGTCCATTGCTGCCAAAAAAGAAACTAAAAGAAACAATCAAATAACTTCCAAGATTTAAACAAAATGGACAAAAATAATTTAGAAAGAAGCAGCCAGCATTTATTTTCTAACATTTCATGTCATTTGTCAGAGTGGCTACGCTTGCCAGCTTAACTGTCCATAGCGCTTTCTGATGCAGTGTGGAAAGCAGTTCTGAGGAAGGTCTCCAAAGAGTAGGTTAGATGACCTCAGACCCACATTTCTGATGTTCCCACATAAAAGGCTGTTGTCAGCTTGGTCCTCCACATGCTCCCCTCCCTTCACCCTCACACCTGTGATAACTCTATTACAAGGTTGCAGTCCCCCTTGAAGATTGCTCATCCCCTTTGATGTTAACTGAAAAGAATCACTGAATTATTCAGCAATGAGATCATCGTGGCAGTTCTTGTGTTGCGCTTGGCAATTATTGTGTGCTGTCCCTGGGAAAGTCCTGCTTGCACAATGGCCTAATTCCATCCTGATGGCTCTTACATCCACTTTCATGCTGTCTTGCCGAGACTCCAAAGAAGCAAAGCTCTTGCTATTAGCTCTGCAGCAAGTGTGGCCTCCAGTCTCTCAGCCTGGAGCTGGAGGAAGATGCTTTGACTTCTACCCATGAGTAGATGAAAAGCTGGCTGGTGTGAATCCCAACCTCAAGCCTCTGCTAGGTGTAAGGAAAGCATTTCTTGTCACAAGCTCTGCATAGACAGTGCCCTCACATACTGTGTGACCAAGAGTACACATTTGAATGGCTTCAGAAGACAAAGAACAGATGTGTTCCGTTGAAGCTATGTGACAAACCGTGCCTCAAGAGGGAGAACTCTAACACATCTGTAACTTTGCATCTATTTTCTCTCAAGATGAGGATAACAGCAGCATCTGTATGGCATAGAGAGCGGCTATTAGCTCTGTGTCAAACCTTATAGAGCTATCTCAATTTTTGCGTCTAATAGTATGATGACTTCCTTGAAGTCTAAAATGGGTAGGTTCTGTAGAATGAATTATAATGTACTCATATTAAGAAAAAAAAAGAAGAAATGAACAAGAAAGAAAAGAGTGCTTCCTCAGAGTCAAGTCAAGAAGGACAGTCTGTTAAAAAAAAATCGAGGAGGTAAGAAGAAGCAGCAGGAGAATCTCATTAAAGTTTGTGGAAGATTTCAGGAGCAGAGAATGAGAATGGAAACTGAGAAGCCCAAGTGAGAGTGAGAAACTAGTTTTGCTGTGACTGAAGAAAGGAGATGAGGTGACATCAGTGACTTTAAAAAAAATAATGGGCAGGATGGGAGAAAGTGAGGTAACAGGAGTTATTTTAAATTACTCAGAAATTGCAGGAATTAGTGGAAATGTGGAGACCAGATGCAGCTGTACTGCAAAGTAACACTCATAAAAATGACTTCTTGGTGTGTTAAGGCACCGTTCTGTACTCCTGCTGGCAAGGAGATCATGGATTCAGGCCTGTTCGCCAGGTAGGTCTCTGACTTATCTGCCCTGGTTGGCCTTATTTTATTAGTAAATACATTTCTAAGGCTGACATCTTGAGGATGGGACTTTATAAACTGGGCTTCTTACAACCCTTCTTCAGGGCCACAAGGGAGGCTTAAAACTGTATGCAAAATTAAGACTTAGGATTGCATTGTGTTGGTTCCAGTGAAGATTTTCTGTTTAAAAACAGGGATTGTGAGAAATTTCTAGGGCCTAGGCTTGTTTTAAGGTGTACTGATAGTTCAGTATCAGTTCAGTATGTACTGGCAGTCCCTCTGCTTCAACTGTCCCAGCCTCTTTGCTCTGTCATTCTCATGTAGTCTTCAACTCAGTTATGAGCCATGACAGCTGTTGTCCTTACAGGGCCACTAGTTGTTTGACTTATTGCATGTTTGAACATAAACTTTCGTAAAGAAAAAATTGCAATCTTCTTTTATAAAAACTCAAATAATGGGCTCCACACCCTTGTGAGTGAGGCATTGTGCTGTATTGTGAGAACAGGAATGGCATGGAGCATTTTACAGTGCAAGGCAAAAACTAGGTCCCATCCTTGTAGCTTTGGCTGCGATGTGTATGTGGCTAGGTGGGCTCATGAAGAGTCCCATTGACTCCAGACATGCTCTGGGTGGGAGGAGTGGGGGGAGTACCTGCCCCTGGGCATTCCACATTTGGGGCTCAAATAAACCCAGCCCTGAATATGGCCTCTGTCTGGCTGCCCAATATCCACACCAGTGGATGTAGAGATCAGCTATTCAGAGAATACAGACTGTCAGTATAGCAGCTGCCTACACTAGCAGCCTGCTGCTCTGGTTCTGTGGCAGAGGCTGGTGTAAAGAGGAGCAAACACTGTAGGGTATGTTGTTTCCGTGCCAGATAAAATTTGCCTAGGCTGTCTTGAAACTTGAGATCAGCCCAAAGCCTACAGGTATGATTTTATATCCTCTTCATGGGGCTGCAATCAAATTGTAGAGATAGCATCTGTATTTCTCATACTGTGACAAAATTTGGTTTCGTATCCGTGCTATAAGACAACTGAGAGGAATACCAAGCTGGTTCTGATCTTAATGCAGCTGAACCCACAAGATACACTGACTGAAGTCCTGGGACTGATAGTGCAGAAAACATCTGATAGGAGTGGGAAACACCAGCAGTACAAAAAATTAACAGTCTTGATCCCAGGTGGACTTGAAGCTGCAAGTGTTAAGGCAAACCACACCAATGCACCAAAAGCATCATTAGAAATTTATTCACAGAAAAGGGTATTTTGCACCTGTGTTTTCTGAACTCAAACCCTGCTGGAGCTGGTCAGCAGTCCTGAGGCCACCTGGAGGGGCTGGGTGCCTAAGCAAGGTGGGCTACCTGCTGCTAGGCCTTCAAAGTCCACCTCGTTTCTCTGAGGGCATCTTGAACACAGATCCAGAGAGGAGTTTAATGCCGTCATCCAGACAGCGAGCTGTTTAGCTTTCAGATTGCCATGAGGAAAGGGGAGATTAGGCCCTGCCAGCCAGCTCTCCAAGTGGCTCTGACACAAAAATGTTGTTATCGGTGCTTTTAAGCAGGCTAATTGATCACTTGTTAACAGTGGCCCTGACCAGCAAGGTCTGGGAGGGGCAAACTTGTTAAAATGATGGCTGCTGATTGATTTTTTTAAATTTGGGGCAGATAAAGCCAATTTGCCCATGACACAGAGATTAACATTGCATTGTTTTGAGAAGTGCTGTGGGATTATTGGTGACCTCCAGGGGTCGGAGCCAGTGGTTTTTCCATGTCATCTGACAGGGAGAGACCTCATTAACAGAGACCAGGCAGCTTCTACAAGGATGGTAAATTAATGATGGTACAGAGGAAAGAGTGCTATCTGCAAAATGCATGCTGTCATTTCCTTTGGTCTATAGCATTTCCTTTTCCATCTCCTTCATAATGTTCTTTAGCTTGCAGCAGAAGTGGCCTACTGTGTGCTGTGTTCCACATGCATGCAAAACAGCTAATGGGATCTGCAAGGGAGTTTTCTAAGGTTGGGTGTGCACCCTTGTGCTGTCTCTGTGAAATCTAAGGAAGACTGACAGCTGACAGATCGCGATAGGTTTTTGTATTTTCTTTTTCTCTTCTCCCCTTGACACTTCTAATTATCTGAGTTGTCAAGTCTGGGATCCCTCAGTCTGACAGAAGTGGTGCTGGCAGTGGAGAGGCTGAACAACTTGCTCACACAAAGCTTTTCAGATGCAATCAAAGATTGGTTTAGCTACGTCTTTTACATGTGATTGTTTGACTCAAAACAGTGGTCATTTAATTTGAAAGCAGTATCTAGAAAATGAATAGAAAATAAGTGTTGTAAACTGACATAAATTCTTCCTCTTGACTCCTGGGTCATCCCATCAGCCTCCAGGTACCATGGGCTGTTTACATTAGTCTTATAAAAATGAAGGCAGGAGCTTGCAGTTCCCTACCATTGTCCCCATCAGTGTTTGGCTGAGCCTTTAACTCTGCTCCTCAGGACAGAGAGAGTGCTTAAGAGAACTAGCAGCTGGCTGACACTATATGTGTCAAAAAGTGTCTGAAAAAAATACTGAACATTTGTCAGGATTATACTTGGGTTACATGAGGAAGGTAGAGGCAAGATGAAGAATGGAGATGGGGACAGGAGGTGAGATGCAGAAGGAACAGAATAAAGAAGAAATCAATCTTGTGTGGACCAGAAACAGGCCTGGGGGCCTTGTTCTCTGATGCAAGCTTGTCCAATAAAGAATTGCTGATGGAACTCCCTCCTGCTTAGTGGCAAAGGAGAGCATAATCTTGTCTGCCTACTTCCTGTTGGAGACTTACCTAGAGGTCAGAGTGGTTCCACCTCAGAGAGCAGCAGGGCTGAGAAGTTATCTGGACCATCCCTGCTGTGCCTCATGGCTGGAACTCATTGGTATGCCTGCTTTTTCAAACAGTTGTTTTAAAAGCCCAGTTAAATGCACACCAAAAATACATAAGAAGAATGCCATGACTGTCAAGCTGTGTTCTCACAAATTAGGAAATAACAACACTGACAATCTGCAGTCTGAATGCAGATTGTGGGGAGGCGTTCTGGGGCCTGTCTTCACCTACAGTCTTATAGATACATAGACAACCCTTTCTGTATTGTTAAAAATATCCTTGATTGTGAATTCAAAGCCATGGCCTGGAAAACAAAACCTCTCCCAAAATATAACTGCTTTAAACCTAATTCTGTTTGTGTGACGCTAAAGGGCACACAAACACTATTAATCTGCAGAACAAATAAATGCATTTTTATATGCCAGGCTGATCATATGTATCACATCTTACACTGGTACACAAACAGTTCTTGGAAACAATGGGCACCCTTTTCCACTGAGTGTTTTCACATCAGAGCTCTGCAAGATTGAGTCCTTGTAATGCTCTTTCTGGACAAGGACAGGCAAGAACAGTTGCTTATATGCCTGGACAGTTTAGTTATGGGTATATATTTATGCATTCTGTTTAAAAAGGAAAAAAAGTTACTACAGTCTGTGGACAAATTATCTGTCAAACTTGTACACACAATAGGGAATGTAACAGTGAACTGAACAACATACTTCCCACTTTGATCTATTCTGTGTTCTTGGTCCCAGTAAAAACTGCGTTCTTCTGTCCTTCTTTCCCTCCTTCCCTGATAGGTCAAATCCAGATTGCTGAAATGTGGAGGAGAGGATGCTATAACCTTTCTGAGATCTTGAAATGGCCTACCATGAACTGAAGTGCAATTACCCCTGGTGAGGTGAACCTTAGCCAGTGATCACCCGCTCAGACATGTAGGCTGACTGACATATGAGCAAATCTGTACTTAAGTGTCAAATGTCTGGTGCATATGCATTTGTCAAACTTTGAAAAAGGCAACAAAAGTAAGAGTGTTTAATAATATAAACATGCTGGTAAAGATAGGTAAAAGTTACGGTGAATCCTTATGACGACACTGCAGGGTGTTTCAAGTTGTAATGACTGACTGTCTCCTTGTTTTTTAGTTCATCATTGTAGGCACAAATATTAAATAGGCTGAAAATAGAAATGTAGCCAGTTGAAAAGTGACCAGGAGACATGTTCGTTAATGTGCCATTAAAAAATGCAGATGGTAATTGCAGTACTTGCTTTGGTGAATATATATACGTTCATTATATCCCACTAGGTCATTTCTGTGTCTGGCAGGGCTTCGTGAAAAGTGCATATATTTGAACTTACTTGAACTGTTTTTGAAAAACTCTTAAATCAGCAAGTGCTGTATTGTACTTGACTAGATTCAAGTCTAATGTGCTCTCCTCAGGCCCATCATCATGTTTTCAGAGAGACAGGTTCTTCCTTCCAAAGTCATGTATATAATCTTTTGTTTAGCATGTGCAAACACTTGAGCCTCATGACACTTTTATATTTTTGGAAAGGCTATTTACAGCTCACCAAACAGAGCAAATCTCTCTCTATCTGAAAGCTAATATTTACAGTCGTTTATTTTCTGTAAGGAAACATCATCAATCAGACAAATGATGAATGAACACAAAAACACCTTTTCTTTACCTCATATGCACCTAAAGATGAACTGTATGCCTCCTCCACTTGAGAGTTTCAGGTGGAACATTCATGACTGAAGGATCCAATTTTGACTTACTCTGTGATGTTTCTTGTTCCTTCCTTATGGTAAGGGAGGTAAGTATGTTGAGCAGTTCCAACACCCTTTCACACAGGGCCTCATGGTCAGCTGTATCAGGTCTGCTAGCTCTGTGCTGCTCCCATGGTAGGCTAGGTGGACAAGTGCCCACAGAGTTTCATAAGTTTTGTATGTCAGAGTAGGTGAAGGGAGAAACGGAGTAAGAGTGGTAATGCTCAGTCGCCTCTGGTGAAGTGAAATGAGAAGAACATGAATGAGGGCTTTTTAATCACAGATCTGTGCAGCTTTTCAGCTCTGGAGGACGTTACATGTGCTATTGCTCAGGTGAAAAACAACTGTGCAGTAGTACAGAATTTCTCATACTTACTTATGAGACCTCAGCAAATTCTTCCCTATTTTGGATGCTTTAGACAGGCTTGCACTGCTCTTGTCAATCCGGGCATGGCTGTATGTTTCTTCAGCAAAGCAGCTTCTATGTATCATCCTGTCCTCTAGCCCTACAAGGTTCTTACAGACAAGTCCACTAACAGAGAAGAGGACTTGTGGCTACTTGTGCATTAGAAAGCTGTAAAAATAAGCGTCCTCCCCTACCCTGATGACAATGCCTGAATTAAGTGACATTTGTATGGGGCAAATAACTCCATGGAGTCCATCTGACTTACTCCAGACTTCTACTGACAGTCACCAAGATTGGCATCTCCTTCTTAGCTGATAATCTGTTGTGCTTTGCCTTACATGTCAATTTAGTTATCTGTGAACACAAGTGACAAGAGCACTCAAAGAGTCTGTTTTGCAAACTGATAGTATATCTCAGAGGAAGCATTTGCAAAATGTCAGTATCCCAGTAGAGATCCTGGAATAAACAGTTCCAGTAAAGCAAATATATTCCCCTTGACAGCAAGTAATGGATATATGGCTGCTCTAGCTTTTTCCCATTAGCTTCCTGAAATGTCATGCCTGATACCAGGTTGAATTCTGGGGTCCGTTCTCATGGTGCTTGAGCTAGAGACATGGCAGTAGTGCAAGAGCAAAGTACTAGTTTAGAAAAGCCAGAAGAATAGAGAATCCTTGCTCAGTGCCTGTCCCACAAAAGATCTGTGTGTATTTGATGTGATCCCGACTGCTCTAAATAAGTAAGCTGTAATTTGACAGTCTTGAGAAGGAGGAAAGAGGAAGCCTGCTACTAATGTAAGGCAGGCAGATAGCAGTCCTCTGCATTTCCCAGGTAAGACTGAAGAGGCCAGTCTATTGCTCATTGAAAGCTGACAAGGGCTAACATACCTCGCTCATAGGAAAGAAACTGTCCTAAACCAAGTATCTTTATGTAAAAAAAAAATAAAGAAAAAACAAACAACAAAAACAAATGAACAAACAAAAACAGAAATAAAAGCACACACACAAAACCAACACAACTACCTACTCATTTAGCTGTCAAAAGCTTTTACAGTCATCCTTGAGCATGAGCCACAAGAGCCTGTCCATGTCTATCAGTTGGTTAGTCACAGGAAACTGGGTGCATTTTAGAGATTCCATTGTCCTTTCATTCCCGTGTTTATTTGTCTTCCTCCGCAGTACCCTGAAAGTGATGGATAGTTTGTTGACTTCTGAACCCAAAGTTAACTTTTTGAGTTGTGTCTCCTGTTGGAGGAGAAGCATGTAACAGGGAACAGGAAAGATTTCAACGATTTTGTGCAGCGGAGGGTGGCAGCAAGCCATTAATTATGTGCAAAGGAATAGTAACAGATAGGCTTTTTATTTTAATTTTTTCTCAAGGTGAGCTATTGAGTGAAGTGAATAGCTGCTGCAGGAGGACTGCAGCCCACGTAACCAACTAGGATTTTACAGTCTTTGTATGAAGATATTTAAAAAGATTAGCACAGCTCTGGTAGGATACATTGGTATGCTGGGATAACAAGGCCCTTTGGAAAGCTTTGGAAACTTCTTCCCCACCCCCCATCAAATTACCTCCAAGTTCTTATTTATTATTACTTGGAGAACACATTAAGTGCACAGTGTGCATTGTAACAAAGTCATGGCCCCTGCCCTGAAGATTTTACAAGTCTGAGGTCTTGATCTAATACCCACTTAAATCTGTGGGAGTCTTTGCCCTGACTTCAATGTGGGTTGGATCAGATCCTTATACAGCATTTCATGTGACTTAGCAACAGTTCTTGTTACACTCTAGCATGCTCAGCTAGTTCACGGCAAATTCATGTCTGAACAGTTCTCTGCAATAGTCCCGCTAAATGCAATGACAACATTTGCACCTTGGAACACTTACTAACCTGGGTGTCTGCAGATACAGTGAGTGGGAAAATGGAAGATGAAAGGATGAAGGTGAGCGTGTTGGTTGCTAGTGGATTGTTACTACCAGAAGCATGCATTCGTGATGGCACCTTAGGCTAAAATTCTTTACCCTTCCTCTCTGCCTGAGTGTGAGCTGAGCTCTGGGGAAATCTCAGAGGGCACCGTTGTCCCCAGCCACCATCCAAAAGCAAGCTGCCTGTACAGTCTTCACCCTAGCTTTACTTTGATTCACTGCCATTTACTGGGGAAAATTTACAACCCCTTTTCTGTTATACCAGCTCTGCAAGGACTGTGCTTGTCACAGACATTTGTGCATGCTTGCTTGGAAAGACTGTTTTTGCATGGTTTAGCTTCAATACAAATGCTTTAGGCCTCAATGCAGCGAATTAAGTATATACTTTAAGTCCATGAATGATCTCTGAATCTGCCTCTTTGTACTTAGAACAAAACCCGTTAAAAAAAAGGAATAGCTTGAATGCCAGCAGCCCAGCTGTTCTCAAACAACTCCTCCAATAACAAATCCAAGAGCATTTGCATTGGTAGAAACAAAAGTTGGATAAGGCAGCTGATTCACTGTCTGGCTTCTAGAGACATTTTATAAATAGCTGCGAGAAAAACAGAGGAGGTTTTTTTATTATTATTATTAGTTGATAAAACATGTTGACAGAGTCCTTTTCAGGATTGTAACTTGGGGGCAGCATGTCTTTTTTGGACAGCAGACACATGGCGAACAGTTTATTTGCTGAAGAAAGCCAGATGCTCTGTGTCCTTGGCAGACGATTTGTAAGATTAAGGGAAATCAAGCTAGTGACTGGAGTGTGGTAAATAAGAAAAATAAATAAATAAAACAGTTGCACTGCCCGCAAGAAGCTCTTCTGTCTTTTTTGGCAGGACAGCTGGTTTTCAGCTATTTCGCCCCACAGTGTGTGGCTGACAAGGTGAGAGAGGGCCACCTGAGGGGATGAGTGGTTCTTGTTTGTCAGCCACTGCCTTCCTAGCATGGTGCTTCTGTGTGAACAAGCTCCAGTGCCTCTGTAGAGTCGTGCAGCATGTCACATGGAAGATTAATGGGCATGGCATTGAGCAGCTGATAAGGTGCGAGATGTGCATGAAGGACTGGCAGCGTATGTGGCAGGCATCCTCCATCAAGCAGCAGCTCAGCCTGACTTTGAAGCTGTTATTCAGGCAAATATCTGATAAATATTAACATGGAGATCAAGGGGCAGAAAACAGGAAATACAGTATGTCTCCTCCATGTGGGGCTTGATCCCTAGCTGGCACAGATCAGCATCATGCCATTGGAAGATGAGAATTTGTATAGACTTACATCAGCTGAACACCAGAGTTACCAATAAAATAAAGTAGTTCTATGAATAAACAGAATACCAGTGGAGGAAAAAACAGAGTGGATAATGTTAGTGTTGCTTATCCTTTACGCAGCTGGCCTTTATTTTTCTTTAGCAGATGTTTGTGCTGTTGCAGCTTTGAGATCAAGATATACCATTTTCATGCTGGATCACGAAGGAGGCAGGAGTGCTGCAAAATATTCCCTGTGCCATTAGAATTTGTGAACCAATGAGCTAGAGAACCTGTGAAATAGATTTTTGAATGCCCTCTGATCCTTTTGAATTGCATGCGCCTTACCATGCCTTTGGGTAGAACACTACCTTTTCTTTGATCAGAGTTCTTCCTCAAGCAAAATGCTGACACCACTTCAAATACCATTAGCATAATTCCCCTGTCACCCATAGGAAGATGAACATGGAGAGAGAAATCCCCACCTGTATTCTCTCCAGTAGAGACTCTAGAGATTACAGTGTCTGAACATCTTTTAGCAGTGCACTGCCATGACGGTATCTGTTCCACAGTGTCATTCTCTTACCTTCACTCTTGTAAGAGGCTTGTGGGTGCAGTGAAGGCACTGTGAAGTAAGAGGACTTGAGGTAAAAGGCAAGCTGTCCTGTATCATGAGAGCTATGCTGTCATTCATACCAGGCTTCTTTCCCTTTACATTATCGCTAAGGGACAATGCAAAGAAATGAATTACCTAAGTGTTGTTACACTAGGGTAAAGCAGAAATGGACTTGTGACTCACTTGAATAACATGACAAAGACCCTAGAGATTGTAAAATTTCTTGATTTTAACGAAGAACCCCCCCCACCTGCCTTGCCAACTAAATCCAGCTGAGACAAAAAGGAGAAGGAAAAATGTGAAGAGTGTGTTATGTGGTGAACAGCAGAGTCAATTGGTGCTGCCTTAATCCTCCTGAAGGAGAGGAATTTGGGGGAAAAAAGTGGTTAGGAGAAGTTCCAATGTGAGTTATACCTCTTTCTTAGGAAGATCAGGCACCAGACAAGAGATTACATTTACAGTCCCTCTTTTTGTGTATGGACACCTCTCTATACTTCTTCTGGACTGGGAGTTGATGTGTCTTCTAGTGACTGAGGACTGCAGCATTTTGTTAGGGCAAGGAACACCGACTGGGAACTCTTGGGAGTGATGAGATGCTGGCTTAGGACCTTGCAAATGTCTTGGGGTTTTTTTGTGGGTTTTTTTTTTTTTGAAAGGCCTATTTTTAATTACTGTAACATTCTATTAATATTCAAGAGTGATAAATTAGGACTGTAATTCTATTTTGAGATTGTTTTTGTCTGAGTATTGGTTTGGATTGCAAACCAGCACTTTGGCAAACTCGCGCTGTCATGCATTATGGGAGAACAGTCTTTGGCTGGACCTAGTGGGACTGGAGTTAGCATTGACTGGACATGCTCTGATTGGGTGCTCAGTGGGATTTTGGTGAAGCTGTAACCATTTTGTGTGAGGCTCAATTGCTTTCAGTTGCAGGAATCTAAGGCTAGGGATTACATAGCATCACATAAAAGAATACAAATAGTCAGATGTTTGGATTTTCAAAAGTGTTTAATGTGACACTTTGAAAAATGTGTGTTTCATAATTTCCTTTGAATTGCCCAAGCCTAATCTGGTGTGGGTCATGTTTTCTTTAAACTGCCTCCCCACAAAACCATCCTCCACAATAGTGTACCAGACTATTTATTCCTGGGATGGCTTGCATCACCCATGAAAGAATTTAATAATAGCACTTGGATGGTGTACTGTTATTTATGGAGGAAAAGGTTGTGTTTTGTGCCTACGCTGGCAGTGAGTGGCTGCAACTTTTGGTAGCAGAGTGTTGGATCAGTGTGCTGCTAGCAGATATGGAAGTGTGCCTGACAGCCTGCCCTGTTGCTGTCACCACTGCGGAGCTGGGGCATCGTGATCCTCTTTTCAGGCTTTGTTATTTCTATTGCTCTCTAAATAAAACTGCTGCCTTTTCCCTCTGATAAATGGTGAGGAAACCACTGCAAGTGAACATGAATGGGGGAGTTAAGTGGGAGTAACGTACTGTTGATATTTACTGGTATCCTCATGTATCCTGCTGCGCAAAGGAGAAATTGGTAGCTGGATTTTGTTTTTATTTCTGGAAAGTGGTCATTTATAATCCCTGGTATTTCTCCCTTTCCATCCAGCTCTTGTATTGTTTGCCAAGTTTTGCTTTCAGATGTTCTGGAAATGCCCTTATGGCAACAGGAAAATGCAGCACTGCCAGCCATGCCTAGCATCCAAGTGCATGTTCTTCTCCCCATCCCACTCAGCTGCTCCCTAGCTCTGCAAAGCAGAGCCTTCACTTCTGCTTCATCTCTGCATCCCTCTCTAACGTTTTCTTACTTTGGTAAATATAAATAGCAAACACTGTGATTTCATTTCCTTGTGATGTGGGCCTTTAAGTAGAACATAAGCCTTTTTATTTGAGTATTCCATGCATCCAAATTTATAGCATAGTATTTCATATACAAACAACCTATCTCTTTCTTCCCGGTTATGTATGTAATTAACTACCCTTTTTTTTTTTTAAAGAAAATCAGCAATCAAGTCAAAGGGGATATTATGTAGATTCATCTTTAGAAAATGTTCAGGTAGGAGGAAGAAAGCAAAGCTTAGTCTTAATCAAGAAAAGAGAAAAAACACAGTGCTCTAGAAATGCTTTAAATGTCTGTTGTTTTGTGCTGTGAAGAGGACAATTGATCTTTTGGGGAAAAAAAACTGCAGTGTGGACTGGGCATCTCTAAACCCAGATTAAGTGTTGTAAATGGGGGATGCTAAAGGCTTTCTGCTCCATTCTCTATACTTCTAACTGTCAGCCACATTAGCAGAACATTACCAGTGGAAGTTAAGGGTCTGCCAGACACATTCTCATCTTGGTTGTAATCACTTTTCTTTCCATTCTGGAACTGAGTTGCTTGATTCCAGTGGCTCTTCAGCCCTGATGGTAGCAACCTATATACATTGTTGCTGGAGTAAGTATGGCAGGTAATTAATACTGACAGGAAGCAAGTTTTTTCCAAATCACTTTGCTAAGTAGACATGAACTTCTAGAGGGGGGACTGATCCTCTCAGTCATCATCTGTGGGGATGGAAGAAAAAACAACACATATTTGGTCTTCTACTTTTAACAATTTCATGTATTTCCATGTGTGTGGTCTAGACTCCTGTGCAATTTAGTCATAGCTTAGCCCTGATTTTCTCATTGTTTTACATCTAAGTCGTGCTCAGTGCTTTCTAGACTTCTTCCCTTTCCCCAGCAATGTTTATAATTTACCACCTAAAAAGGATAAAGGTTTTAGAGTAAGTTTCAATCTCTCCCTCACTGCTAAGCATCCTGATGGAGTACAGTCTTGCCATCACCTTATAAATCAACTGTTCCAGAGGGGAAAAGAGACTGTGAAGATAATTACTCCGAAAAGCTTGAAATGATCTATGTCTGAAACAGCTGGGAAGACTGCTAATGTGTAATAGAAAGCTTTACATAAAAGAAGTGGTGATGGGTTTTATATATATATATATAATTCTGTGATTCTGTGATTCTTCCTCCTCTTCTCAAAAGCTTGCAGAGGCTTGTCAATACAAAATGATGTCTTCGAGTTGTGCATCCACACAGTCACTGACCACTGATAAGCCATCTGGGATGAGACAGTGCTTTAGAAACTTCAAGCAGAGTAAATGTTCACCTTTGGTACCTGCTGTTCCAGCTTTGTGAGGTGAACGGCATCTGGTCAAAGCCCTGTATGAGAACTGAGTCTGCCTCTCTTGCTATTCCTACGCCCAGCACCATCCTCTGCCCCACCACTTTGCTTTGAACTTCGATCCTACCTTCTTTTTATTTTCTCAGTGATTGAGTTAAGGTCCAGGATTTAAGCTAGTTGGTTTAAATTCAAGCCATATGAGACAGAAGTGATTTTCTTGGACAGGAAAAATAATCTTGGGGAGTTTATAGGACTTACAATTGCTCTGTATTTTCATGGAGTATGAACACAATTTGTCTCTCTACTTCTCAATCACAATGTCTTATTGGATCTTATTGGATTAACTTGTTGTTCTTGGAATTTCCATTTACTGGCAGGGACTCAGAGAGCCTTTTTCACATTTGTTAGCCTGGAGATTGCAGCCTTTCTTCTACAATGTGAGATTGCTTGCACAGATGATCTCTGCTCATCTTTTTCTCCACATTGTATTTGATTCAAATTCATATCTCTCTGTTCGTATTTCAGTCCTCTTTGGACTGGGCTGACCTAAGCAGAAACCCTGGACAAACCAGTCATGGTTAGCCAGAATATGGTATTAATATTCCTGCTGCTTGTTTACAGGCAGTAGTTTCCCAAAGAACTGGACAACATTTTGACAAGTGTGGAAGTTGCCAAAATGAAGAATGGTGTGGTATGCATGGCTTTGAGTAGTCTATGGAGAGTTACGTACCCAGAAGAAGCCTCTGAAAAACTCTTCAGGTCTCCAGATTTCATGAGTAGATGTATCTGAGCAACTTGCTATAAAATGCTGGGCACACCTTGAGTGAAACACCAGCCTGATGCAGCATGGTTGCAGTGCAGTCCTTCCCCCCATGCCTGCATAACAGCGTCTGTAATTCTTCACACAGAAGTCAGACCCTTCTAAGACCCAGACATTCATATTCCTATCAAAATCTGAACAATGGTTTTTTTCCATCAGCGGTTTTAGGCTTTCAGCCTCTGCTGTGAATGAAAAATTCATCAGGCGAAGGCTAAAGAAGTCACACCTGTCAGCTTGACACACTGTTTATCTCAAAGATTTTACTTCAGAAACTATAAACAGTAGAATATTTATTTTCCTTCCTGACATCTATGAGGCCATTCAGCAATTTGAGTGTGCTCATGCACAGCTTTCATGGGCCAACCTTAATTGCACAGCAATGTGCCATAAAAACAAAGATTAGGCATTATTATCTAGGAACCAATTTTACATTTTTCTCCTCTGACTTGAACTGTTTAAAATATAGGGCACTATCTCATTTTGGCTCTACATAAATATCTCAGTTGTCAAACTGCCCTTACTCAACCAGCCAACTTTTCTTGGTGGTTGAAAATCATAGTGTTTAATTGTGTCAACTGAGGTGAAAAATGTTATTGGTTCACCATCTGGCTGCACCATGTAGTTAAAAAAATTAACCAACACAGAATGTGGGATTTCAGGGCCTGAAAAAAATATTTTAACCGTTACAAATGAGTATGATGCAAGGATAGAATAAAGAAAATATACAGCTTATGTGTTTCTTTATCCAGGTGCATTCTTGCTTTCTCCTTGATTTTTCCAACCAGCATGTAATTAACTAGGGTATGATAGGAGCCCAAGGCATCAGAAAGAAGCTTCTGACAGATTTCAGTAAAATTTTGTTTAGTCTGTATTTGCAGTCTTGAAGATATTCAGTAGCCATTGTAACTTACATGAGCAGTATTAACAAATAAAAAGCAAGATGGACAAAAGTGAAATGCAGTTTTTCTGGCCCCAGCATTTACTGTAATTCTGGCATCCCCCTCTATTTCATACCAAAGATGGAAGTAGCTCAGTAAGGAACTTCATAATAAACTGCTGTGTGCAAGAAGAAAAAGCAACCTACCAGACATTAATTTTTAGCACCCACTGAATACTCTTTGCGCTGGACAAAAGTCTTGGCAAGCAGTGTAAGCCATCTGCTCCCAGCAATAGGTTCTGAGGAGGTGGTTTATGGTATCTGAAATCCCTTTTGTACATCTTCACCAATAAAGAGTGCAACTATGGCATGGGCTCTTAGCTGGGAATCTGCCAGAAAGGAAGCTTGAAGGTCTTGACAAAAGGGGTATGCTTTGTCCTGTATCAACTCTCATTTTCAGAGAGATTGCCTTCTGTGCCATGCATGTATAATGCTACAGTGTTTTTAGCAAGAGAAATATTAATGTGGATTTTTTTTTCAATAGCTGAGCTGCCTGGAATCCCTCTCTATAGCTCATCCTTAGTCCTATGTGGATGTAAACAAAGGCACAGGCTATAGTGAATTTAAGATGGAAAGGGACAGTTAGTTCTATTAGCCTCTAATCCTGCATTATGTAGGTATGTGTAGGCATATTCCACCCAGTGACCCACACTTAGAACAAAAATATTTACCTTGAAGAAAAGCATTTGCATCTTCAGGCAATAAGGATCTTTTATGCTGGAGGTGAATGGCAGGAAAGACTGAGGTAAGTACAACTTGCATCATACTGGAAATGATAGGATGAAGTACACACTCATCTTCACAGCTTACTCTGATAAGGTGGGAACACTGATGAGTCCTTGAGAGGTCTTCAAATATGAACCAAGAGAGCAATTTTCTGGAGGCAAGGCCGTGCCAGAGAGCTATGATACACAGCTCTTTGGCCAAGGAAGTTAATCTGAGAAGCAGACATTGACTCTACTTGGACTGAATCACCTCAGCCAGTAGTGTTTATAGTTATATAGTTAAACAAAGCTTTAACCTCTAGGACCTCTTATTGCATGTTACTCATCTCCAAGAAGGGAATCTGATTTGCTGTAAGAAAAAGTTGCTCAGTAAGGATTTTACTGGAATCTACCATCATTTTTTCCCCCATGGAATCTCAAGCATTAGATACAATTAAAAAATCAGACACAAGGCTCTCCAGCAATCTTATAATACTTTCAGGACTGATGTGTAGTTAATATTATGTTTCCTCTGAAGGAGATCTTCCATAGTGGAGATCTTGGTAATACCCCATATCAGGTTGGCCAGTCTCCCATGTGCTTCAGAAGTTGCCACCTACACTTTTGTGAATGTGACAGTTCAGCAACACGTTCTATAATAAATAGTTTGTTGGACAGTTGCTCTGTAGGTGTTTCTAAACCCTGCTTCTTTTCTGATGATAAGTTGGAGCGAGATTCTTCTGCAGAGCTGGGAAGAGATTGAGACACGAGGCATAAAAGCATTGCTTATGGCAAGGCTGCTTGGATGCATGGAGCTCACTTTGTGAAGATAAGTAACCTCTGGTCTGCTCATAGACACTCTTTTAATTGGGGCCAGTGAGACAACACAATGTGAAGAGTATGAATTGCCATGAGATTGGTAGTCTCTTTTCCTGACCTTTGTTTTTCCATAGTGTTGACTCAAACCCTCCTTATTTTGACCAAAAGCTGTAGGCACTGCCTTGGTGACAACCTGGAAGTGGCGGCCTTTCTGTGCATCCAGGGTCCCAGTGGGCGTCACACAGCACTCTTATGCTCATAACTGTCTTCCCTTGTGTGACCAAATAACTTATCCATGGGACAGGGCTGCCAAAGGGGGCTGGCCCGCAGCGAGGGCTAGCTGTGGGTTGAGTGTACCAGGAGAAAGGCTAGTGATATTCAGGGGCAGAGTTATTGTCCCAGCTTTCTTCTTGTGTAAAAGAATGAGGCTTTACTCTATATTTCCCCGACATCTCGCTGCTGATTTCTTCTTCATTTCCTGCCTTAAGTTGTCTAACACTGTTATGCCAGCCCAGTGGAATAGAAATCTTGTTTTCCAGTCCTAAGGCAGAGTTTGCTGTGAAATGAAAAGACACGGTCCAGCTTTGGTTTTAGCATATTGTGCTAGTAACAATTCACTAAGCTCTGGCATTCTGCTTGGTCAAAGGGCACTTCCTCCCCTCCCTTCTTCCTCCTTCCCTCCCTCCCTACTAGCTTCTTATGAAAATAATAAAAATAGAGTGTTTGTTGACTGGGTGGAGAAATTGCATTCAGATCACATAATGTCTGAGGCCTGGCAAGACTTTGTGAATCTGTTCTGGTCTTTGCTAAGTGGATCAGGGTGCCCTCCAGTCTAGTAGCAAATATGTTAAGGAGGGGGAGGAAAGGAGAAAAAAAGAAAAAAGAAAAAAAAATAGTACTATTAATTAAAGAAATGGGTCAGTATGGTTTGCAGCCCTTGACCTTTCTCTTTGTTGTTTATTTATTTATTTTGAATATAAGAGATTCTGGTCCTCATCACGATGGAAAAAAATGTCTTTGTGGTTGGAACCACATTACATAGTACTCACTAAAACTGGCACTACTACAGGTCTTTTATAGTGTGATAGATGTGTCTGGGCGAGGATCTTTGTAGGGTCTTGTGAGTATGCACATATCAACCAGTTCCCTACTCAGAGGGAGATTAATGTATTGCAGCACAGATGGACTTCTAAGCCAAAAGAGAGGAGGAGCCGTAAAGGCTCCAAATACACATCTCTTTCAGCTGACAGGACACTGACAACTTGCATCTTCCTAGTCTGCCACCGAGAGGTCTCAAACTGTTTGAATTGTCTGGGTCTGTCCTAAGGCCTTGTCCCCTGCATTAGTTACAGAGGCAGTTTTGTGCTGCTGTGCCCGACCTACTTTCTCTGAGGCTTGTTTCTCAAAGCACTCAGCTTCTTTACTAGCCTGATGGTGATAGCTAAGTTTGCTGCTTCTCCCCGGTATTTCCCTTGGGTTGCTATCAAAGACTACAGCAGCGTGCACCTTCCTGTTTTCTTATTTGTGTGTATGTGTGTTGTTCTACTAAACATGAACAGGAATTTCCTTTCCAGAGTCTAGACATCAGCCACTCTCTATTTCTGTAGCTTGCAAACAGACTGTCTGCTTCCCTGGACCCTTTAATTTTTCCCATGAGAGCAGCGAATTCACACTGGGTGGATAGAGGAGGTCTTGTGCGATACCCTGGTGTATGGTTTGTGCTCATGGTATTTTGACTGCACTAATACTCCCTACAGAGCTCTCCTGGCACCTAATGGCTGTTGTTTCTCTGCTTCCTGCTGCAGAGCTTCGCCTTGCTACCCTGGTGCTGATAGAGCACCCCTGTCCTGCTCAGAAAGGGAAACACGGGGATCCCAAGACTGCCTGCAGCACCCTGGCTACAATGGCTGCCCTGGCACCTTGAGGCATCCTGCTCTGATTTTGTCTCTCTTCTGTGTCTCTGTGGCCACGTGTGGTTTAGAGGGTCTGGCAAAAGTCTCCTCAGGATGGTTCCTGGTTTTGCAGGCTTGCAGGGTGCGGGCTGCTTCAGATGAGCAGATTTCAGTGGCAAATTAAAGCTGTCAGTACATTTCTGGGCCTTGCTGAGAGCAACAGATGGAACGAGTACAAGCAGTAGTCACTTTTCATAGTGGCTACTGTAATATGAATTTACCAGGAACATTTAGTAACATTTAGTGGCTACTGTAATATGAATTTACCAGGAACAGTGTTAAGACAGGTATCTTCGACAAATGACTGCCAGGAGGCTCCAAGTGCTGTCAAAATTGGTCCCAGTGTACATCAAGGGTGAGCAGCCCATTACTGCACAACAGATACTGTAAAGTAGAGGAGAAAAAGTGAGGTCACAGGGTAAATTCCCACAACACAAATGGCTTATCTTCCCCCTTTCAGCCTGTGATTGTCCATCTGCATCAGTGTCTGTCTGCCTGCCTGCCTGCAAGTCATTCCTCTTCCTTCAGGAACTTTTGAAGTGGTTGACTAATTTCAGCCAAATTAGTTGAGTGAGAAACAACTCAGCATTGCTAAGAGTTTGGAATTTTCTGGAAAGTAGGCATCTGGCTTGGAGAAGGAGCCTCTGCCAGAGCCTTGGCTGGAAGCGACTGCAGGTTGAGCTGAATCCCTGTGGCATTTTGTGGGATTGCCACAGGTCTTTGGACAGAAAAAGAGACTTTAGTGCTCCCACTTTTCATGCTCATCTATGCATTCATATAGTAGCCTGTTACAAATTCAGATTACGCCACACTCCAGGACAACAGAAAAATAAACGCCTACCTGTGAATACAAACACTTTTGCTGAACTGTTTAAGTCCTACAGTTTTTATCTATGCATTCCTATGTCTCTGCACTGAAACACATCCATAGTAGTCACATCCAAACAACTGTGGAATTGTGAAGAGACAATTACTACAGCCTTCTCAAGATATTTTTTCTTTGGGCTCCCTTCTGCAGCCTCTTGAGGATGTAAGTTGACAGAAGAAAAGAATTAATTACTGCAAGCTTTATGTTGTAAGAAGGAAAATTCAAGGTTTCCAGGTGATGCAGCATTTCCTGTGGAAATAAATAGCCAGAAGCATGCCCAGAGTGGCAGAGCCAGCATTGTTCAGGAAGGCCAGAGGAGTGAGAGATTAGGAAGACAAGGAATAAACATTGCAAACTGCATGCCAAGTAAGGAAGTAGCATGTCCTAGGAAGTGGTGACAAAGTGCTGTCAAGTGGTGAGTAAGCATGAGGTCTCAGTGAGGCTGGAGGTATCTGGGCTGTGTCTACTCAGGAGCAGACATGTCCCATGCTGTTCAGTCCTGTTGCCTCCTCAGCCCACAGAACAAATGCTGAGAACCTACGGAGGTATCAGGGAGGAATTAACAGAGTCAATTTGTTGTTAAACCCACTCTTGACAGCTGGAGATGTGAGGAACTCCAGGTGATGCGTTTATCTGAGCAGGAGATTGAGAGGCCCCCTGGATCTCAGCATGAAGTCTCTGCATGTGGTAAAGGATGGGATACTTGTGCCTTGAGCACAGTGGGACATAAGTCTTGGAAAGTGATAAATCCAGAAAAATCTAAATTGGAAGTGAAGCTCAAATGTATTAAATCTGGAGGCAACAAATGTCTGGAATGACTAACCAAGGATGTGGTAGACTCTCCAGCATCTGGAGACAAAATCAAGATACCCTGAATCTCCCACAAGGTACAAGGTTTGATTCCGAGATCAGAGGGTGAAATTCTGTGGTGTGAGTCTGGGAAGAAGACAAGCCAGATGATAGTCTGGGTCTGCTTTCGCCTTCAGAAATATGAATTAATGCTGTAGCAAGGATATAGGAGGATTACCAGGAGACAAGAAACAGAATAATTAAATAACCGCAGCATTTTCAAGGGCTCACATCAAAGAGTGAAGTTTTTTATTTTTTTTAAGCAGAACCAATTTGGAGGAAGATCTTGGGGATGGAGGAGGTTGAGTTGTTTTCCTATTTGGAAATATGCCCGCTGTCCAACTCTGACCATAGAGATAATGTTGGTCTTCAGGCTGGAACTTCATGAGCTTGTTCATGGGCAACATTCTTTGGAAAATTACTGGAGTTCCTTATCCTAAGTCATCACTGGCTTCTAAGATGAATTTGTCAGTCTTCAGGAGTATAGTAAAGCATGGTCTTGCATAGAACAGATTCACCCAAATGGGTTATTAACCAGGATTAGGGCCAAGCAGATGTCAGTATGACTGATTAGCTCAAAATAAACAAACTTGTGAGATAAGAAATATCTCTGTTTTTGCTTCTTCTTCTGGTTGTGCATATCCAATAGATGATGGGAAATGACATGTTAGGTGGGAGATAAAATGACTCATGCTCTGCTGTAATGTGTAGAAGTCAAAGCAGAGGAATTCAGGAATTTTCAGACCATGGGTATAATATGAGTAATGGCCCTGATCCAGGAAACTCTGCAGTGGAGATGTATCCCCTCAAGGTGTGGAGCCTCTCTGTCTTAGAATTGTGCAGGTGTACAGATTTATTTTGGCAGCTGAAACTCTCTAAGCACTGACATTGCTATCATTTTTGTTATGCCACACACGTTAAAGTTCTGATAGCCAATAATAATAGAAAAGAGAAACTGTTGTTCTTCCATGTGAATATCAGTTGGTCTGGCCAAATGAGGAATACAAACAATTCTAATGCATTTGCAGTGACTGAAGTTTATATTACCTTGTTCAGTCCATGTCATCTGCACACAAAATGTTAAACAAGTACAGGCCAAACCAAGTGCAAAACATCACGGAATTGTACTGAGTATCCATCCATGTACACTGAAAACTGTTAGTCCAGTCCATTCACTACACAGCTTTACAGAGAACTTGCAAGTCAAACTCGTAGAGATGAAAATGGCATTCCCTTTTGTAAAAAACATAATTGCTTGCTCAAAGATAGTAGGAATTCCCAATTTTTTTAATGTTCCTAGTGAAAAAATGGGTTTTGCATTACAGAGTACTCTGTTTCAGTAAGTGTGCAGATCCATGAAACTGATTTCTACTCATCATTCTAGTTATCGTTTTCTAGATGAAATGTTTGTATTTTTTCAGTACTTATTTTTCATTTCAGAGATTTAAGAAAGAATTGAGCTATCCAGATCATTGCTGAGTGAATCTTGCTAGTCAATCTAGTAAGGGCTTTAACTTCCTCAAGCATTTTATTGTGAAAGTGAAGCAACTGGTGAGAAGGAAGAGCAGAATGCTTCTTATGATTATTCCTTTTACTGCTTTGATCACTTTGGATCTTATCTTATTCCTTGTCGGAATGAAGATGATGCTGTTTATTTGCACTACATGAATATTGTGAGTGTAACATCCTGAAAAATAGAAAAGATTCTCCTTTTTCTTACTGCCACCCTACTCCAGCTATTGTGTCTAGCGGTGCTATTTCTCACGTTGTTCAGGTAAAGAAATGTGCAGAGGTAGAATTCTTTCTCCTGTCCTAACCTGGTCTCTTCCAACCTTCTTTGTCCCTGTGTGTGCTCTGGCTCAGCTACTGGAAGAGCTCCAAAATCAAAGGGAAGGGAAGGTCTTTTGTATTCATGGCTTCTCTCTGTCCCATTCTCTACCCTTTTTCCACAGTACTGCCTCTGCTTTCCCTCTCTACTTCTACTTAACAGCAAGTGTCAAGGTAAAAGTTCACTAATTAGTGTACTCCTACTTCTTGTTCTTCTTGGGTCCAATAAACATTTTCATATCATGTTGCTCTGAGGTATATGGGATATCAATGAGAAGCAGTTAAATCTAATCTAGTTTCTAGAAATGCATATGCTTACTTCTGCATATTTACAATTTTTTATTATTATTATTTTTAAAGGAGTTCCTTAGTAGTCTGATCCTTGAGTTGGGGAAATTCTGCTTTGTTAGAAAGAATGTAAGCAGTCTTGAGGGGATGGGAAGCAAGGATTTAGGGTGATTAGGTTTGAAATTAATCTCACTGCTTCTTTAGATACCAAACTGAAGTGTTTAATTTGGGAGATTCGTTGCTCTAAAGTCCTATCTAATCATGTGAGATGAGCATAGTGCATTCAACAAATAATTCAGTTACTAGCTGGACCCACCACCATCCTTTTAAAGAAGTGGCTTATAATATACATCCCCAGTCAGATCTCCCACTGATGTGAACCAGTAGCATCTCTTTCATGGTGAGTGCAGTTTTATTTCATCTTATCCTTCCAAATTTTCTTGTAGAAAAGACTTATACTCCTCATTTTTCCCTCCCCAGTCAGAGCAGTTTTGCTCCATTCATGTAATTCTCTTGTAGCCAAATGCTGGATTACCTCTGAATCTGACGAAGGTCTATGATGACTGTTCTTCATTCCTTGCCATGATCAGATTTAGTGTACCCACTGGAAAAGGTTTAGAGAAACATAAGTATGTGGGCAGCAGACTCTTGCTTTGTCCGTGAAGGTGGAGAGATTTTTGAGTGCAGTCAGGGCTCTGAAACAACCTCAAGGTTTCTCTTCATAGGGTGGTGTCAGAGAGGAAATAAAAAGCCCAGTGTGCAGGGTAGAAAAAAATTAATGATTCTGAAGAGAATTCACAACAACATTGCAACCCAGAGCAGTAATGGATTTTAGTCAAGGATTGCCTTGAGAGTTCTGTGAGAGAATGACAATTTTTCTTTCAAAGCACTGTGTATTTAGTTATTTAATCAAGCCAAATTATTTTTTCTCTCCTCATCCGCAGTTAGATCATAGCACAAAACTGAGCACAGCCTTTGATTCTACCTTCTCTTGCTTCTCTGTTTGACCTAGACTTTGGGGAGCCATTAAGTTGTCTGAAATATTGATTTAATAAAGGTAGGAGAATTAAAAAGGACAAAGAGACACCTGACTAATTGGCATTTCCAAGAGATTTTTGTAATCAGCCAATGGGGATTTTATAAGGTATGAAGTATTTGCTTTCACATAAATTTCTTCCACATTCTTTCTCTCATGTTTGCTCGGTAAACCTTCTGGAATAAAGATCACATCTGCCTCTCTGTAAGCTTTATACTTGGGAGGTAATTGAGTTGGCTCTTTGTTATGAAAGCATGTACTCGTTTAATTGCACATATGTGTCTGTGAACGCACTATCCCTGCTTCTCTCCTAAATTTGATTTGGAATGAATCCCGTGAAAGGCTCTTTTCCAGTGTTGATGTATAAAAGGTCTTTACCAAATGGAGAAGTGTTCAAACACAGAATTTAATAATGTTTAGTTTGAAAATTATTTCTTTGCAGAAACTCTCTTTGAAAACGCACAATTCTGAGAGTGATTTTTTTCTCCTCAAAGTAATTAAAAGAAAGTGTCTTCTGTTGGTTTTGTGTTTTGCGACCAACCCATTTTTATTTTGGAAATAATGACATAAAAAGCTGTCAACTTAATGGTAGGACAGTAATACATTCACATTTCTGTTTTAAGAGTTATTTGTTATGTCCTGCCTTACCATGCTGATAGTAACACAGAACTTTGGAAGATAAGATCCTTACAGTGAAATGAAAGTAAACACTGTGGCTACTTCCATTCCATTTCCATGCTTAATATGTTGACCAAAAGGTAGTAATGCAAGCAAACATTCATCTTCAACATGCTGCTGTCATGAACAGTGGAGCAAAGTGCTAGGAAGGAGGTGATATGAGGACTTGGAAATCTGTCCCTTAGGCTGAGTAGACACATTATTCAAGCAACATTAGGCAGTATAGATTAGGTAAACTATACTTAAAGCAGTGGTGTGTCAGTTTGACAGATGACTATCATGCGGGCTTTTTATCATTTTCCATTAATTTGAATTTTATTGTATGCCAAAGCTCAGCAACTTACTGTTATGAGTCAACAACCTGATATTTTTATTCCATTTCTACTTTGCATTTGTTCAGTGCTAACTCAGGTAAAATGTACATGAACTGAGTTCTGCTTGTTTGGGGACAAGAAGCTTAATGTCAGCTGACAGACACACATTTGTGCCAAAGGATGTCACCCGACCTATGGCTCCATCTGAGCTTATGAGAGAAGGAATGAGGCAGAAGAGCCTGTCTTTAAGTGTGGTTAGTGTTTCTGCCACAAGATGTGCTGATGTATATCAACAGCTCAAGCATATTGTTTTGTGCCAAGTGATGCTTCTGCAGAATGTGGAGGAAACAAATCTTCTTTTGTTCATTGTTTCCTTGGCCATCCACTGGCTGTTAAAAAACCTTTTGTTCCCTTTTCAGTCTTTTCCTGGAGGATTTGGATACATTTAGGTCTTGGGTTTTTGGTCTATCCCAGTGGTAAGTCTATAAAAGCAGCACATGTTTCCAAATATCAATATTTTCCAACCAAACTGCTTACACTGGATTCATAGGGTGTTTGTAACAGAACACTTGATACTCAGCTGGGTGGTTAAGACCAAGTAAGGGATATGAAAACAGGGCTCTCAGCTGAGTGCTATAACCACTGTTTCATTAGGCATAATGAGGAGCCAGGCTCTGATTTCAAAGAGCAGAGAGACATTTATAAAATACTGTCAGCAAAATTACAGTTCTGATTTCAGAAATTATTCAAGCTGTACTTGCCCATGTTTATCGATTTTACTTGGGCACCAGTTTATTCTGTGTACTAGGGCAGATAATCAAGAAGATGGGGCTTTGCACACCACTATTTGTAATGTTAAAAAATACAGTCTTTTCAAGAGCTGTGTCATGTCCTAGGTCACTGACCAATGGGTTACTAATGAGAATCTGTTGCTTAAAGAGGTAGAAACTGATATTTTCTGATGGGATGAAAAACATCTTTTCTCGTCATCTGCTCTAAGCAAAGCAGAGTTGTACCTAGAGGTTAGGACAGAAGGAGAAAAACATTACTTGAAATTTGTTAGGCATTTGTTTCCTCAAGGCTGCGAGATTTATGACAAAATTCAGAGCTAGACTAGGTTAATACTTTCATGCCTTCCTTGAATTCTGGCTTATGTCCTAGTTCTGTATCCATGCACATAAAATGACAACTGTTTAGGTATATGTAAGAAAGCAATGGCACAGATATTTTTTTTCTAGGTTTAGCCAGGTGGAGACTATCAACATTTTGCTTCATAACTTTCAACTCTGACAGAGAATTGTAGTTTCTGCAATATTTCAGTACCTCTGAAGTGCCTACTATATAAGTGCATTATTATATATACTCTTTTTCCCCCAGAAATAAAATGAAAACTGATATTTTTAGTTGAAGAGGATATCCTAAAGACCGCAGGTGCTCCGTATTGTATCATGATGCTGAAGTTTTCTGCTTAAGAATTTGCTATGAGTGCCTTTTTGTTTTCATTTGCTGCTCACTTTTTAATATGCATAAAAAAGCAATACTGTCCAGCTGACCTATGTGAGGGCCTGGCACATGGTTTGACTGGTTGGGAACCATTGTTTTGCCTAGGTAGAGCAGAAAGGAGGACTGTGATTTTTGACTGGGCAGCCCTGGAATGGCATAGCTACATGGGGGCTGCAGAAGGAATAGGGCCCTCCGGAACTTGCCACAAGGCTCCTCAGATTTTTCCTTTATCCAGACTTGATTTTATAATTAAGAGCATCATATTCTATTACTTCACCATTTAGAGCACGATAAAACTCTTAATGCTCAACTTGTGTCAAGCAAACACAATCCTGATACATCAAAGAACACATCAAAAGAACAAGATTTGTTCTTCCCATCTACAGAGATTACAGAAGCATAGTGTGAGGGAAGACAAACCCAACTAAGGCTGTTAGCTTAATTACGAGGAATAACAGGCTTCCAAATTCTTAACACCAAACATTTCATCCTGAGAGTCCTGAAATTGGGCCAGATGCTTAGCAAGCATTGCATCACTGCCTTTGAGAGTGATGCTCATTTACTCCAGTGAAGAGTTTCGATCTTGTTCTGTGCTTTCAGAACCAACAGAGAAACCCAGTTTGGAATGACAATTTCAGAACAGTGAGGCATAACAGAGGGTCTGCTTATCTGCGAGTCAGAGCTCACCTTGTAATTTACGTTGTGCGAAGCCTGGTAACAGTGCTGGGGAGCCAAGTACTTCCTGATAACCGCACCTCCCGGAATTGTGCAGCACTGCGGCTAATAAATCTTAGCGATGGCACACAGCTAAGCTGGGAAAAAATGAAATCAGCCACTCGGGCAGCTGAACAGCCGTCTCAGCCGTGCTGATTCACCCAGAATGATGCACTCCAAGGGGTTTTCACCACCTAAACAGATGTTCCCTAGCACAGGATGCTTTCCATTTTTATATTGTTCATGCTGGATTTGTGTGTTGTAGATCAGATCTTCAGCTGCTTGTAACCAGACTTGTCTAGTCAATTGCTGTCGGGGCAAGATTCATGCTCTCAGACCCCATCTCCTGCTTCCGTCTGCAGTGCAGGCCTCCATCCCGCTGCAGGCAGCCCTGTGCTGGAGGAAAGCCATGGTGCTGTGCTGCATGTGGCACTGTGTCTGCAGGCAGGCTGTGCTGGAAGGCGTGCCTCCCAGCTGGTGGGATATCGCTTCCACCAGACCCAGCTCCCTGTCCCCACTGCTGAGGAGGGTGGTAAGACACATCCCCTGTGACACAGAAGACCTGCATTGCCCCTCTGGGCAACAAAAATGTTGACCAGATTACAGTGCTATGGCACATGGGATTTTTTATTGTCTCTAACTTTCACATCATCACATCTCAAAAACAAACAAACAAACAAACAAATAAATAGATAAAATGATTTTATGTTTCAACGTCTCACAGAACAGTCTGAAATTTCACCTTTGCAGGTGCTAAGCTGGGACATTACTGAGAGGCAGAGAGGGCAGAGGAAGATCACATAATTTAAGTATTAAAGAGAATATAGAGCTATACAATGCCAAGTGTACTGAAGTGCTAATCCCCATGTGAGACAACTGCAGTGCAATACAATAAATAGCAGTAATAAAGACACAGTAGCAACTCAAGATTTCTGTGAGTTTAGGAGCAATGACATTTTGTACATAATAGAGCAGTCTCTTCTTAACTTGTGTTGCTTCTCAGATTTTATGGAACTTCAGATTCAGTGTCACGTGCAGACAGACGTGCTGTCTGTGATGCATAAAGGATAGAAATTTATACAGAAGTGGGTCTACTAACTGCCAGTATCTAGCAATGGCTAATGTTCACTGTAATGTGAGATACTGTGATTTTCTCTGATATAGATATGAAGGAAAGAAGGACTTAAGTAAGTGGTACCTTTGCTGTCTGAGCACAGTGATCCCTGGCAGATGCTTACTCTTTGCTGGTTGCCACTGTAGTACTTAAATACAAGATTTACAAGTGTCCTGTCTAAGTGTCAGACCAGACTTGAGGATTGAAATGACAGCATGGCATCCACTGTGGGCTCCGGGCTTTGACTAATGAGATCAAGGGCTTTTTTTATTGTGTAATGTGGATTAGACCATTGACACCTCTGTTTCTGCTTTGGATACTAGTTCATAGGGTGGGGAGTTATGGGAGAAACTTCCTTGCACACAGTGTTGGTGGCTGTCACCTGAAGAGCTTGCTGTAACAACCCCTGCTCTGGGATTTCTCTTTGTTTACAGTACACAAGACCAGCTTTGGCTGTCCCAGGCAGTACCTTGTCTAAACTGTTGTCGCTGATTTAAGATTACATGCCGTGATGCCTAAGATACGTATTACTATTTATTTACTGAAATAAGGTGAGATTCTGAGGACACTGGCAATGTGTTTTGTTTCTTCCATTATATTCCTTCCTCATGAGGTTGATCCCACTGTTCCATGTTTTCCTGTGAGCTTTCTTTAGCAAGGTTTTGGACGAAACTTTCCAAAATCTCAAGGCTTTTACTCTAGAACAATTTCATGTGAATTTCCTTTCAACCTTCAATAGATGCCTTTCAGGTATTTTGGTTTCAGTAGACCCCAAAACAAAAAAAGGAATACTTGACCACAGCTTCAAGACTTTAGTCTTGAAGCTTTGAGATTTGTTGAAATGTTCTTGAATCAAGCACTACTGACCCATAGAAGAATTCCTACTGAAACCTGCACCCAGGAAAGTTCTCTCATGTTGTTGATTTTATGGAAATAAGGTAAGTTTTTCCTGCACAATCTTTAAGGATTTAGCCATCTCCTACAGAAAATGGGGTCTCTTCTTACTGTGAAGTGGTAGCAATCATGGAAGAGTGACACTAGATAGTTTCTGCACAGACTATGAGATGAAGAGTGAGCAATAGGATGAGTTTCCTTGAGTGTCAGCTGACTTACTGATGTGACTGTTGGCATTATAAAATGCTCTGTTACAGTGTGGAGCAATATACCAATAGCTAGAAATATTCCTGTTTATAAAATGCATGTTTTTTCCTCTGCTATTTTTGGTAGCCTTTTTTTGGTAAAAGAATAACAAAGCTTCTTATTAACAGGAACAGACATTCAGAATCAGTGTTGATCTCTCTGCAATGAATATTCTGGAGCCCTAGTGCCTTTGTATTATTACAGGATGATAAGCTATGTTTTTCTGCATCCTGTAGAAGAAACACTTATTTAGGTTACAGTAGAAGAGCTAAAGCTCCTTAAAATTATACTTAGCAGTGGATATTTAACAGGGTTCTCTGTACATAAGTATGTTCCCCAACAGTCTGGTACTGACTTAGGAAATCATGTAGTAAAATCAGTTATTGTATTCCGTTAGAAAAAGGACAATGAAGCAATTATACCCAGACATTCAGAGATTTAGATGTTTTTTTGAAACCAGGATAGATTATGGCTGTCTGTCTGAACTCCAGTGTGGGGGAATTGGAACAGGCTGCCCAGGGAGGTGGTGGAGTCACCGTACCTGGAGGTGTTCCAGAACCGTGTGGATGCGGCACTGAGGGACATGGTCAGTGGGTGTAGTGGGGATGGACTGATGGATGGACTAGGTAATCTTAGGGATATTTTCCAAGCTCAATTATTTTACAATTCTATGAAATATTAACAAACTTAATTACAGTATCTCATGATTTTTTCTGTACATGCTAATGAACAGATTTTTAGTTCTTCTTTGAAGACTGCATTGGGTAGAGAATTTGGTTCATTGCATTCAATTATTAGACCCTTCACAGTTTAAAGAAAACGCATGCCCTGTTTCTACTTGGAGACTGTCCAGCTTTGGTTTCAACCTAGTGGATTTCATTATGCTTTTTACACTATATATGACACCTACAGTTAAAAATCTCTTTTTTATACTAGTTACTCTACCATCCAAGTATCTGTGATCTGTGATCATATTACCTCTTAGACTTCTCTGGGATAAATCAGATTAAACTTCTTTAGTCTCAGTCTGATTTCCAGACCACAGGTCATTCCTGTAGCTCTTTTCTGAACCCTTTCCAAATTCTGAATACACTTTGTAAAGTTTGGATGCCAGAACTACATGTGTTATTTCAGCAATATTCTCACTAGAGCTATATACTGACTCTTTCAAACTCCCTTGCTTATTTATCTAAAGACTGGAATTGCTCTGGATAGTCACGTTCAACTGATTATCTAATGTGAGCATGAAGTTGTTTCAAAGTTGATTACATCTGAGTTGCCTGGGTCATTGCTAAAAGAGTGACATAAAGCCTTTGTTACAAGATGTATGAGCTTGCTTTTTGTTCTGAAAATGCAAGTAATACAGTTGACAGGGAATTAATCCTTATAACAGACTTGTTCCCCACATTAATTTTATCACCCTATATCCCCTTTGTGTTTAAAACTTCTACTGCAATGGTTTTGGTTTTGTTTCTACCAGTTTTTGTTTTGTTTTGTTTTTGTCTGAACTGTTGGCTCAGACCAAATTGGTAGCTGTGGCTGGCACCAAGAATAGAGCCCTCCTAAATTCCAGCTTCCTTGAATAATAGCTATTCTGCTAAAATTACTTTTAGAGGTCCATTTGTTACCCAGCTTTTAAGCCATTTAGAGCTAATGGATTGTTATGTGGGAGTGAGTTAAACACCTTAAAAGTCCTAAATATTTTTCCCTTTTGCAGCTACTTCTGTCAGCCAAGCTGGCAATCCTCACCAGGACTGTAATCAAGTCCTGCAAGTTTACAAATGTTATTAATGACTGCTGTTTAACATCATCCCTAATTGCCAGTGGAACAGCAAGTATCAAGTTAGGGTCTGAATATATCATTGTTCTTCCTTCTGAACCAGAAAGAGAAACATTTTTCAGGTACTTCTCCATTTCCCACGTTATGATTGATAATTTTACTGCTCTTTACTAGTATTGGATCCATCCCATGCAATTTAGGATATACTGAGATCAACTTTTCCACCTGGAAATGATGCTTCTCTGGAACTCGTTGAGAGGATATATCTGTTTCAACTATAATATCAGAAGAAAACTTCTTAGGTTGGTAGGGGAATTGTGGGAAAGAAGAAATAGGGTCCTATCCTGGAGATGCCTGAAATCAACTTCTCAACTTACTCAAATGCTGTTGGGAGAGAGCCTGTGTGGGGGCCTGAATGATGCAACTGAGAGGAGGGGATGTGCTTATCCACCAGTTCACATGATGACTCTGGCACACTGTCTAGACTCCTGCCCTCCAATGGGTTTCCTTTCTGAGCAAAGCCCCCTGAAGAGGCATCTCCCCTAGGCCTGGCTCCAGCCTACCTCCCACTCATGTTTCATGTGTGAGAGCTGATCGATCTGCCAGGGGTTAGGAGGCTTCCCAGGAAAGTGTGTCCCCAGGTTTGCGTCCTTGCTCTGATTTGGAGTGGTTCCCTGACCACCGAGGTATATGGGCCGTTTCTCTTTGTCCAATGAATACTTAATTGAAATCAGCTTCAAATCAGATGGAGCAAGAACTTGAATCTGCAGCTCCCTTTTATCTCCAGGGAGCTTCCTAGCCACTGCACTGCATACTATCATTCTCTCTAGCTCAGTTCATATGTAATTATTTATATGGAGTGGAGAGGCTCCAAGGAGATGGGGGCAGAGGGTGAGAGTGAGTTAATGAGAGGAGTGTGTGTGGGGAGAAAACCTGGCTCCCTGCGGCCTTCTGGCGGGGCTGTTCACAATGCTGTCCCTCCTCTGTCTGATAGTGTTTTGGAGCTGGGAGCTGGGATCCAGGCCTTCTCCTTAGGAGGGGAAAACCCAGGTGCTGACCTATTTGCTGTTTGGCTTCCTCTTCTTTTTCCTCTCTGGCTCTTATGTGTGAAGGTTTTGGAAGCACGATGGCTTTGTTCTCGTGCATAATGAAAACAGATTTGAAAAGCAACCCCTTCCTCCCATTTTTTTTTTCCTTCTGAATTGTGAAATAAAATTCTTGTTTTGTGGCCAGCCCTTCATATCACATCTGAGAGACAGCAACCTACAGCAGAAAGATTGATAGAGTCAAACCTGACAAAACCTGATTGTGCATTCCTTTTCCATTAGTCAGCAGGCTCTTCTCTATAATAGATCAAGACTTTCTGGACTTGTTGCTTGTTCTTGGGTTGTGGTATACTCTTTCATTTGTCCCCTTCAAGCGTGCTGTGGAAGCCCGGCTCTGATGTTCTAAGCTTTGTCCACTTCTCCCATTCCATCTCCATCTTCTCTGCCTGGTGCCATCTCACTTGCTGAAGAGCAGATCAGATAAGAAACAATCTGAGGGTATCAAGATTTTTCCACTGGTGGCTGGGAGTTAGAGCATGTGTCAAGCCAAGGGATTTGCAGCTTTGTCCCACTGCATATGCTGGGTCAGCCCAAAGGTGTGGCACTGACTTCATAGCAAATACTGCGCTGGAGAGGAGGGACAAACAGCACAGCATTTTAACATCAGGATTGCAGCTCTTAATTCAGTAAAGCTGGATTAGCACAGTGGAGAATTGTAGCCTACTGCCAGAAACTTGAAACAGCATCTTTTGTGGGGTTCTCAAAGCAATTGAGACCACCCAGCACAATATTTTGACTGACTTCTGGGACTTCTCAGCATAGGTCATGCTTTCAGGTTTTACACTGCTACCGTAAAGGCTGCAGGCCTGTTCCTTTCACTCTCTGTATTTTGAAAATAAAAGCAAAGGCTTTCTTTAATGAGAAAACTGCTCTACTTTGCCTATAGCAAAGAATGAAAGTGATGTGCTGGAAAGTTTGTCATTGTATTTGTCATTGTACAGATGTGCTTGTCAGCAAATGTCTGCATCAGATCTTTTCAATTTGATTTTGTCTTCACTTTTTTTTTCTTTATTCATTCTCCAGTGCCTTCATGCTATCCCTCAAACATATTTTGGTTCTGCTTATTCCTGTTCTACTCTGCTAACTTCTACGAATCTGTTTATTCTGAGTTGTTAGTGCAAAGCATGGCTTCTGATCACTTTTTAAGGAATCTATGTCAAGAAGAAATTTTTCTTACAGGAATATGTTATCTTTTGTGGCTGATAAGGTATGTAATAACAAAATTATGAAGTCAGATTTGTCAAGTTTAGTTAAATGGATTTTTTGAAGCTTTGTTCAAGATGCTGTATTCATAAGGAAAAGCTTTAAGCTAGGATTTCTGAACCACAGGACCATTCTTACTCATTGGAAGTACTAGGTACAGTTTACAGTTTGGGTTGGATGTAGATTTCCAGCCACCAAAATAACAAAGGAGTGTGGAGTAGGGACTATTTTCCTATTGCAGCTATTGCAGGGGAAAGGGTAAATCTGGCATTGCTTTTAAACAAATGCTTGCTTAATTCTCTGGGCATAGTATGTGGTGTGCATGATCTTTTTTGACGGGGATGATGTTACCATGAAATCAGTCTCGTCTACTTCTATCTCATATTTCAAAACATAAAGAACTGGTAGTTGCTTGGAGACGTTAGCAGTGACCTGGAAGATTTCTTTTATGAAAGCTGCTGTTATTCTGTCTCCACATACCTTCAGAACAGTAAGTGAATTATCCTACATCTGTGACAGAACTACTGGACCTGGACTCAAACTGAACAACTCATACCTAGAAGTTGAGGATTTGGTTCCAGGGATTTAACTTGTTCTATTACAGAGAAAGGAGCAAACGAGAAACTCGGATTTGTGCTGAAGGCATCCCATAGCCTGGTTAGTTGAAACCTTCAGTGCATAAATCAGGGTTTAACTCAAGCCTCAGGTTAGCTTTGCTATTGAGCTTTAATGCTTATAAATGCTTTTTACAGTTTAAATGATGTCAGCCTTCTATGTTTATGAAACCGTGGAAGTGCTGAGTCGAAAACATTCACATTAATAAGGAAACGCTGGGAACCACTGGGATTGTGCCAGTGTCAACCAGTGTTATTAAGCTAAGAAGTTCTTTGGCGTGGCTGAGCTAGGGAAGATCATACCCAATTTATCTCTTGTGGTTAGTCATTTGATTCATGGCTTCTGAGTCATGGCTTTGTCTTGGACTGAAAATACCAACTTTCTTATCATCCAGCTAAGAAAAATGGCTTTTTTTTTTTTTTTTTTTAACAAAGGTTTGGCCATGCTTTCATGCTAATCAGAGATGGTCCACTCATTTACCAGGACCATATCTTAGTAGCAGCCAGTGCCTTACTGATGCATTACTATATTGCATCTCCCTGTCTACAGTGCCTCTGACTGATCTGAGTTTAAACAGTGAAATTTATTTATTTGAGGCCCTTTGTATGTTATTGCAGTGTTACAGTTGTTATCTTGTGCCACTGGGTACCTGGCTGAGACTGAGGGCTCACAACACTGCCCTTTCTATGCAGTGCTGCAAGGGCTCCCTTAGGTATTATCCTCAGGTGCTGCACTAAGGGAAACATATAGCTTTCCCATATAGCTAAGGGATCCACATAGCTTTGAAGTTTCCTATTCAGACAATCCCAAGACATGGAATATGAAAAAAATAAGTGGCTTTGTTGGTGATCCAGTCACTGCTCACCTGCTTCACATAGAATGAAAGAACTAGAGTGAAATCACTCTTTCACATTTAATTACTGCTGCTGATTAATATAATTCTATTTGGTTTGGTAAAAAAATAAAATACAAAAACTCCAATCTTTTCCTTGGAATGAAAAAAATTCTTTTCATTAGTGCTGCTAAAAGCAGCTGCAGTTTCTGTGTGACAGACATCTCTCTGCTCTTTGTCTCTGCTGTGCCTTGGATCTACCTTCATTGTTTCCCACACGTGTTTTTCAGCAGTCACAAAGCTTTGTGGTAAGATACAGTATGAAGACATTGCTGTTTCATAATGCAACTATGGCCACTCGTGACTGGGGCAGATGGAAGCTCTCTGAGGTTTCTCTGTTCTGGGTTTTTGAAGGTGGTGCACTCTCTACCAATATAACATACTCCGCATGTCTCAGCCAGAAACACCCAGATGAGAAGGGAGGAATCTCAGATTTATCTCCTGAAGCTGACTGAAAGCCATTTAAGGCAAGTCTCATTGGTTGCCACTTGGGCACGTATAGAAAGCCACTTTCACAAAGAGGTCCATAAAAGCTCACTAAAACTTCAGGGTTTTGTGCTGCCTTTTTTTGAAATTTATTCTCCCAGTGGTACATATCATTTATACCATTTGACTGAAGAAGCTTGAAAAAAAGTGGTTTGGGACCTTCTTTATGCTCAATCCATCCTCAAATCCTTCCCCCATGACTCCTAGAAAGCACAGGTTAAAAAGCCAAATTCACAATTTTGCTGTTCCATTTACTGCTAATACAACTCCTCTGACAGAAACAGCAGGACAAAATCAGGGAGAGTCATCACTCAGCCCCAGAACAAATATGGCCTTCAGCAGGATGCAAACATGATAGGAGACCTCTCAGTGTAGCTGGAGTTTGCATCACTGCTGATATTTTCCTCGTAGGAAGTCCCCTGGCAAATAAAATATGTGGCAGAAAAGAGAGGGCAGGGTATAATTTTTCATCGTTATGACTTTTAAGCAGAGCTTAGTTTGGAAAGTCAGGAAGTCCAGTATTCTGGGGAGAACAAAGGAGTGGTTTGGGTGAGGCAGCATTTGCCACAATTACAGGAGGCGATTTTGGGGTCGGGTGCAGCTGTTGTGTAGAGGGATGCAAGTACAGGCTAACACCACTGATTACAGTGGAGCTGTGCCAGATGTGCATCAGCCTATGCGAGTGCACATTTTCATGTACAGCCTTTCTATTCTAGCTCATGGCAGGCTGCTTTTTCTCTTACTCCAGCTTTCTCTCTCTAACATTTATGATGAACAATTGTCTGCTCCTTGTAATTGGGAGGGCGTTACAAGCCATGAATGTCTTTGCTGTGGTAAACCACTTCCTCATTATGTCTCTTATGTCCTTGCTTTGTAAGAACAAAATTCACTCTGTTTGGCATCCGAAAATAGGATAACATCAAGTTTTCTGCATCTGTCCAACTGAGCATCTGCAGGGTCTATTATGCCGGATTCATTCAACCTGGCCTGGCACCAGAAACATTATCTCTGTTCCCAGAATGCCCTGGGATGTAATTGGATGTCAAATCCACATACATTACGCAGGCTCAGGCAGGCTACTGCAGCTTGCCACAGTCTTGTTGTCCACTCACTTTAAAATTAAAGCCAGTGTTATATTTGACAAAATTTATTGCACCCCTTGTAACACAAATGGCTGATATCCTTGTCATAGAACTTTTTAATATGCCAATTTACATTGTTTTTATCTTAAAGCAATTACAAATCACCTTACACAATGCTTGTATGTGCACTCAGCTATGCAAATCATACTGACTAGTGCTTGTTTCTGCAGATAACCATTCAAATTACTTAGCTCTAATGTCTGCTCCTCAAAAGAGTGGCTTTATACAGTCCTTTAAAAAGTCTTTCAGGCATGGTACCTGTAGGCAAGGCGCCGACCTCTGCCACTGTTTGATGGTAGCAGAAATTTCAGCGCTGAGTGGGAAATGCAGTTTTAGATTGAATGTTGGCTTCCCAGAGTGCAGGGAGAGGTCCTGTGAGATTAAACTATACTTAGGCTTTATCTTGGTTCTTGGGAGGACTATTTATCCCATTTCCCTGATCTCTGGAAGAAATGTCTGAACAAGGGAGTAAGGCTGACGTAAGTGGAAGATCTCTCCCTAATACCTGACAGAATTAACTATGTTGACCACACTTGAGTTTCTGCTCTCCATCTCATCTTTAGTGCCACCTTGGGACAAGCTGTTAATTGTTGTTCCTCCAGAGCATAGTGGAGCCCCTGGCACCTCCAGGGCTAACTCTCTCTGTCTGAAGCTGGGAAAAGTTGAATCTTGCTATTGATTCTTGTCTAGAAGAGAGAGTGAACATATCTACTGTGGGAAGGTATGAAGGGACTGTTGATGAATGGGCATTAAACAAGTGGTACCCTGGCCCAGACAACCACTGCTAGAACACCACTGATTGTAACTTAAAGGATTTCACGTAGAGGTAGCAATTAACGTAATGGCTTTTGCTAATTGTTATGTTAATTTTGCAGTGAAGATAAGATTTCAGTGATGCTCTAAGAAAGAAGAGTAAATCATTCTTTCCAGTACCTGAAGGGGGACTACAGGAAAGCTGGGGAGGGACTTTTTATAAAGGCAAGTAGTGACAGAATGAGGGGAAATGGCTTTAAACTGGAAGAGGACAGGATTAGACTAGATATCAGGAAGAAATTCTTTACTGTGACGGTGGTGAGACACTGGAACTGGTTGACCAGAGAAGTTGTGGATGCCCCCTGCCTGGAAGCATTCCAGGCCAGGCTGGATGGGGCTTTGAGCAACCTGTCCTAGAGGGAGGTGTCCCTGCCTATAGCAGGGGGTCTGGGACTAGATAGTCTTAAAGATCCCTTCCAACTCAAACCATTCTACTATTCTATGATATTAAGTGAATGTAAAATCCAGCATAGCAAGATTTACTGTGCAGAATGGATGCTTGCTTTTTTGTTACACCAACTGAATTCTCTAAAATAAACAGAATAACCAATTCCAAGCAGATCATGGAACAACAATCAGGTTCATCTCTGGTTTTAATCTTTTTAAACCACAGCATCTGGCACTCGAAAGAACTGCAGACTGAATTGGGAGTTTGCTGTAACTTAGCAGCTTGGAGGAAGCAGATGCGTGACTGTGTAACAAGGGAGAGATGAAACAGTTCTGTTCAGATAACTGAATTATAACAAAATATGCAAGAGTTGGAACCTGGAGACAAATGAACATTCAGAGCCCATGAAATGTTATTAGATTCCGCTTGGGAACAATAGAACAGAAAAGTAAGTGCCCAACATCACCACCACATCTGAAGTGATGAAACAGTGAACACCCGGGTTTTATTGGTAGTTGCTATTCTGTGTGCCACAAAAAAAAAAAAAAAAAAAAAAGAAGTGAAATGTGGAGTGAATCAATGCAATGTGAAACCTAGGCTTGTGAATGAAAAGTAGTATGATACCATTTCTGTTATCTTTCCAACTTTTGAGACAGCCTTCTTCTTAACAAGGCAGCAAATACAAAAGAAAACCCAACTCATGAAAGCCACATGGGTCTGGTTTCCCATTTCCCTGCTCACTATGCCATCATTTACCTCAGAAGCTTTGCATCACTTGGTGTGACTACCCACAGCTCCTGATCTCGTGGGGCTGAAGTCATTCTTCAGACAGCTGCTGGCCTTTAAGGATTCAACAGAGGGAAAGATGATGTGGGCAGAACAGCTAAGCCTGCACAAAAAATGTCTTTCAAACATGCTGGAAGCTCCCTGTAGACCAGTCTTGTGACATGATTACACCATCACAGACATGTTCCCAACACAGTGGCTGGTGGGTGTCCCTTGCCAACCTGCCTGAGGTAAGAGTGGAACATGTATGTCAGGGTTGCCAGATACTTGTTGAGAGCAGAGATACCCCAAAACTGTGATGGAGGGAAGATTCACATATGTATTGGAAGCACATCAGGGTCATTTTTCTATCAATTACTTTATTACTTTTTATCAAACCTAGGACTATGTAGCAAATGATTTTTTGTCTCATTTTGCTGTCTGCCCTGTTTGTTTGTTTTTTTTTTGTTGTTGTCTTTTTTGTTTAGTTTTGATTTATTTTTATTTTTTTTACCCTGTGTGAGTGATTTATCCCTAAGTGATTTTGCTTTAAGTGCCCCTGTAAATAGACATGAAGTAGCAGTAAAAATACAAAGGCATCAATGCCACGATGTCTAATGAACCACCACTAGTTTGTAGTAAAGACATCTACCTTGTCATGTTCACAGAAGACTCATATCAAGCTGTAATCTACTGATTCTTTTTTTCTTCCTGGATTTACAGCTCTGAATGGTGAGATCACAGCACAGTCTGATATTTCTTATTCTTTCCAAATGTGGAGAACGACTCCCTTTTGCAACTCACATATGTGTAATTCATCTGTGTTCACAGCCTCCCATTCCGATTTCAAGTCCTTTTCAACACAGCTCCACTCCTCCCCCTTCTCCGCTGCTTACGTGTAGGTTCAGCATGCTTTAGTCTATTTCTGTATGACAACATTTGCAGAACAGCACAAGAAATTATGAAACCACTTAAGCTTTCAGACAAAAAAAATCTGAAACTGTTTACATTCACAAATGGTACCTATTTAAACAGTTTTTGCAACTATTGCTTCCTCTGGTAGCAAGTTTAATAAAAAATTGAATTTCATTCCAGAAGGATAAATATGACAGTAGATATTTACAGAAGAAGTGGATTGTTTTTATGAGAAGAGCATTTTCTCTGCAGCTTTCCAAATGGGATCTAAACAACTGGACTTAGAAAAGATTAAAGCATGATCTATTACTCCAGCACAGAAAAAATATAACCCCTAAGCATTCTTGTAATAACAGCATATTACTGACAGAGTGGAGACAGCAGTGCTGTTCTTCTACCCCATTATTCTCTTCTATCTCATCAAACTCCTTCTGCAATGCAAAGAGATTTTTGTATGAGACAGGTGAATAATTTCTGCATAATATTTTTTTTTTCAGAAATGCTTGAATTGGGAAGAGAAAATGTACAGGATTTTCTTGATGAAAAGGCACTTAGCCCTTGAGAAGCGTCAAAGAAAGCTGGAAATGTGGAAGGATGAGCAAATTTTGCAACCCAGAGTCTGCACACTGTCCCTGTACTCTTGCTTTTAAACAGAAAATAGGGCAAGGCAGGAGACAGAGGTGTGTGGATGTTTGTGTATTCTGATGGACACGATGACAGCCTTAGCAAGTGATGGGAGCTTTAACTTCAGACCTGCTGAGAAGTACCAGTAATGCAGGACTATAGTGTTTGGATGCTGCATTAACTCGCTTATACTCTTCTTGAGAAACAATTAATGCAACAAGAGACAGCTCTGCCTTGCTGGTTAAGTAGTATATGAATAAGAGGTCCAATAGCTTCAAAACAGTGGGCTATAAAAGCAGTTTGCTTCTGGTTTTCTCCAAGAATCCTAAGAGAAATTTGGCTGGTGGGTGCTTCCCTACACACTTGGCCAGAGAAGTGGGGACTTGACCTCAGTCCAAAGAAGATGATCCTGAAAGAGCAAAAAATTGGTCTACACCTAAAAAACAGGTCGGAGAGGAGTGAGGAACTACTCCTAGGTATGTACAAGCCCTCAGCCTAGGTGCCCAGGGACTTTGTGCATGCTCATCAACCCACTTGAAATGCAGCCACAGGGAATGATGACTCCAACAACATTTTTCTTGTGTACTGAGATTGATGAGATCAGTCTGGGGTTGATGCAACTCCAGAATATCAATGCTGCATACCTAGTACAGGCTCTCCCATACTGCCTGAGATCTATGGTTTTGAAGCACTCTAATTTGCTCTTGATGATTTCCAATATACCTAGCCTAAGTTTATGATGTAGGAAAAACTTCTTAAGGAATAATATATGAGTAGAAGAGACCTGAATCAATGTTGTTTAGTTTTGTTGTTTTCCTGACGTGACAGTTTATCAGCTTTAGTGTAATAATACATCTTAAGATCAACTTCCCTTAGATATACCTTTCTATGCTTTTTTAGTATTTGGACTCATTTGAAATTTCCTCTGATAGGTATGCTACAACTTCTACAGATCCAAAAAAATAGCACAAATATTTTTAAAGGAGAAATCTTATTTTCCAAGCCTTAGAGCAATCCAATTAATTTTATTGCTAATTGAACTCTATTTCAATCTTCAATTTTCAAAATTAGATCTAATCACAATATGTTGGATGGTTCACCCAAGGCTTCCCCGAATTTCAGAGCTAAACTCAGTTTGCCGCTTGTTTTCTTTCTGCAGGAACTGAAGTTATCAGACTGGTACACATCATGGTAAAATATAGAAGAGATTCTTTAGTTAGGCAGCTTTTCTACGAGGAGAGAAATAAAAGAGAAAGAAAAGAACAGCAAAAAGCCTTACAATTTATCATCATACAATGCTGTATGAGGACTGCTATGCCATGGCCTGAACCACTGATGAGCACCTGAAGGAAAGACCCAGTCAGTCCAGAGCACAGGTGAAGGCAATTCACCTGTGCACCCAGAACTCATTTAAAGGCTGACTGGCAGTGGGGCAGACTCTTTTCTTGGAGATCCCTCCTTGGGAGTTCTTTCCCTGTGAGCACAGATCCTCAGAGGTGGGTGAGCATTCATTTTTCCTTCCTTTTGTAACCTCTCTCTGTGCTGGTCACTTTGCCTTTACAAATGCTGAGTGTGATGGTAAATAAAGTTGTTCACCAGAAATTAAGATGCCCTTTTTTCTCTGGTGACTTTGACCTCTTTCAAAATGTTTGTGTACCCATGAAGTGTGACCTGTCATTACTCTGATATGATTTTGACAGGGAAGAGTGTCTTTGCTCTAAGGGCACTTGGCCATCCTATACTCAGAGCTGATCCTTGCTGTACCACATGACATCGTTCTGCATGTTTTAGTAGTTACCAACCATTTTGCTGGACAGTAAAAGAAGCTGAACAAAGCTGAGTTCAAGAGATGTGTTGATGATGTATTTTGTGTGATACTTTGCCTAACCAAGTCCTGCAATCTCTTCCGGAGCCAACACAGATGCATTCACTATAGGCTTGCAAGGGAAACTGCTTCAGGTTGGTTTCTAAAAAATAAAAAAAATCAGGGAACCAGCTTGCTCTGAGTATGTCTTATACCAAACACTAAGAGAACGAAGTGCTAAGTACTGCATTATGGTGCACTCCTTCCCCTGGAAAAGGCTTTGCAGGGGAAATGGAGGGCTGTGGCATTCTGTGCATTCCTTGCTTGCAGTCAACTCAGCTTAGAAAGATAAAGTACGATCTGCTGCTTGCTATCTGTCATGATAAATTAAGCCTGCTAATTTTGGAGTACTACTTAGCTTGTCATTCTGGGGCCATTACACTGAGTTAGTAGTGCTAAGAGAAAAGATTTATTTTCTTCTCTCTCAGTTACTGTAGTAAGTCTCAGATTAATAATCCTGCAGGCTTCAAAGTCTATCTTGTTCATAGCTGCTGGCTGCGGAACAGGCAAAAACGAAGATCAGATTTGCAATGAAGTGGGCATTAAAACCCTTCAAAAAGTGCCTCTTGGCACCACGATGTGGAGCTATTAACAACACTGAGGAATGACTTTAGACAAATAGCAAGTTTTTATAGGTGGCCGTAATGTCTTGGGTTAGTTACCTCACAAATAGGTATTTTCAGTTTGTTTAGTACTCGGCTCTTCCTGCTGAGGCCCTTTTCCATTGCTGTTTTATAGGACTGTGAAAGGGAGTCAGGCCCCAGTTAAATGGGAATCAAGCCTTTGGGACACGGTCACCAGAACAGTCTCAGCATACCAGGGCAGTATGAATCAGCCATGCTCAGAAATGAATGGGGACCAGCAGCTGCAGCATTTGATTGCATCCACAACTATCGTATATTAAAATAATTAGGAAGTGGATAACTCTAAGTAAGAAAATCATACCTAATGACAGGGACTCCACCAGTAAGGCTGACTTGTCTCAGAGCAGTAAGTATCTTTTGGGTGTGAATATCCAGAATGCTTGAGTTGACTGTTTTGTTAAGCTCATCTCAGCTTGTGGTTGATGTTGAAGGGTGTCTTTTTTTCCCAGATAAGTCAAGCAAAACCTTAAGAACCATCCTAAAAGTTTCATTTTCAAAATTGCATGAGTTCTTGTAAATTCTGGCATCATTCCTTGTGGATAAATATAGTGATGTGTGTTGCAAAAACAAAAACCCCACACTGAATTCTTTACTTTGACTCATAAAAGATGCTTTTGAGGTTACTACGTTCAATGTGGATGTCCACTGCATACAGAAATGGGAGTGAGAGTTGCTTAAACCAATTCAGGGTTTATTTTACAAACTAGTGCTAGTGTATTGCTATTGTTGGGAATCGACTGTTGAGATGGAGGAATCACTCACTGCTCATAGGGCATTAAGCAGTTGTGATAGAGGTACTGCTAGTACTCGTGTGACTACACAAGTATGGAAAGCAAAGAACTGTGAAGGGAATGGCTATCTCAGAAATGAGAGCTTTCCTTTTACATTTTGAAGCAGTGAGTTTAAAGCCCTCAGGGTAAAGCAAGAAAGGGGAACAGCGTTGTGTGTCTTATTTTTTTTATTGGAGGGGGCTATACAGGTATAGTACAAAAAACCAAACAACATTTTCTTTAGAGGAAGAATTTGGTGTTTGTATGAAGTGAAACAGTTTGCTCCAAGAAGTGAACTTATACATGTGTGGTTCAAAGAGCTGAATGTTTTAGAAGAGAACACAGACAACCAGGGTAGTCATGGGATTTAGGACAGAGTTCACAAGGGAGATCTTGGCCTTGTCCATTGCTGAGTAACAACGTAGTAAGTGGGGAAGAGCATAGGAAGGTCACAGAGTGGGCATTTCTCTAAATAGGGAGACTCCAGAAGCACAGGCCCAGGCAGAGCATACTGACTACACCATTAAAAAGTCTTTGCTGCAAGAATTCTTTGTGGGGGGTAAGAGATTTCTTGCCTCGTTTTACTGGAAGAGGTGGGAAACAAGGATGTTTGTGGGAGTGAAATGCACCGCCTTGATCTGACTATTCCTTAACGTCACTCATGGGTCCTGTCTAATCCTCCTCTCTGGCAATGCTCTTGTCCATCTGTGTTTATCTCTACACTGAGTGTCCCATCGGCTTTTAAATTTGTGGATGTGCTCCAGATTCAGTGATGAATTTGTACTTTATGATATTTATATCTCCACCCTTCCCTGATTGTTGCACAGGATTTCATGCTGAAATTCTTAACCTTAGGTTTTTAAAAAGGTCTTGTGGATTTAAGGGAGAGAAAGAGCCTTTTCTTTCTTAAAAATTTACATCCATTTCTCAGCAGAGAAGTATATAACTGACAACGAAGTAAGTTATCTTTTAAGGTTGTTTCCTAGAGAGGTTGAGCTTCAGCATATTGTGAGATTTGTAAAGTATGGTGGCATGATAAAATGTGCCCTGGAATGTAAGTTGTTGCAGTTTGCAAAAGTGGTGGGGAACATGATCCTGCACGAGGGAAACCATCAGGGAAGACTTTCTTTCCCCCAGAGAATCCTGAGGAGCCAAGTGCAGCCGAAGGATGTGCCACATCCCTCTAGACACCACTGATACTTCTTCACAAATAAGTAACAGGTGAAGGGCTGACCTGTTGGAATGGAGCTTTGCAGAGAAGGACCTGGGTGTCCTGATGGGCAACAGGTTTGGCCATAAACCAGCAGTGTGCCCCTGTGGCCCAGAAGGCCAATAGCATCCTGGGGTGCATTACAAAGAGCATGGCCAACAGGTTGCAGGAGGTGACCCTCCCCCTCTCCTACCCTGGTAAAGTCATATTTAGTATACTGTGTCCAGTTCCAGGCTCCCCAGTTCAAAAAAAGACAAGATGATAAAGTGACTGGAGCATCTCCCTTATGAGGAAAAGCTGAGCAACCTTAGTCTGTTCAGCCTTGGGAAGAGAAAACTTGAGAGGGGATCTGATTAATGTTTATAAATATCTAAAGGGAAGTGGGAGGTAAACAAATGAGGCCAGGCTGTTATTGGTGATGTACTGGTGATGATAGGACAAGGGGCAATGGCTTGAAACTTGAACATAGGAAGTTCCATGTAAATGTGCAGAAGAACTTCCTTACAGTAAGGATAATGGTGCACTGGCACAGGCTGCCCAGAGAGGTTGTGGAGTCTCTCATTCTATGGAGATATTTAAGACTCACTTGGATGCCTACCTCTGTGACCTATGGTAGGAAATCTGCTTTGGCAGGGGGGTTGGACCTGATGATTACTTAAGGCCCTTTCCAACTCCCACAATTCAGTGAATTCTGTTCATGTGTGTGGCTGTAGAAATTCAGGCTGTGAAGTTATCTCAAACATACATAGGAATGAATGACTTGTTGAATACAATAATTGCTAACAGAAGGAAGTGACAGTGCTGAAATGGTAAACTAGAGCTATATTTTCCTGTAAAAAGGATGGAAATATTATTCCTCTAGAACAGAATGCATAGGTCATAAGTACATGCAATATAACAAATTATAAACTTTATATACTTGCAGAAATCTAATGATTGTGCTAGGTATTTGGTATAATGAATGCACTGGAACAGAAATAGACACCTTCTGTCTCTAATACACTCTCATAGCTCTCTGAAGTTCATTTTTGAGTTTGCTTTTATAATATTCATTTCTTGTACTGAAGCTCGATTTAAGGGATCGAAGTATGACTAAGAGTTGCAAACTTCTGACTGAATATTTTTATTCTCAGCCTGTCACAGACCTCTATTTTTAGTCAGCTGGAACAGTGGCAGAGTTATTAGCATCACTTATTTCTTGTGTTTGTGATGCATTTTTAGAATCTTACCGAAGAGGAAGTATTACCAAACATTTTATTTAATCTGTTAAAAACATCTTGTGAGGCTGGTCTTTTAATGTCAACTTTTACATGTTATGTTTTGAAGACCAAGGAGGCCATCATCAACTTTCTATTTTTATGTTATAGCAGAATATTACAGAAACTGGTCTGATAAACAGAAATGGTAAGGACTGTTTTTAACAGGATTGAGTAAGTCACAAAGTGTTTGCCATCCCTAAAGGAATGGAACACGCTCATATACCTTTGAAATTAATAACATTTATAGTTAGTTGTCTTCTGAGGATCAATCTGTGTATCTCTGTGCTTCAGTTCCCTTAAAGTAATTGGGGTTTTAATGCACTTGCTGACAATCTGAGAGTGTTATAGAAATTAATCTAGGAGTCAGTAAACCTGAATGCTTTTCTGGGAAGAGTGAGTGGCCATAAGCAAAATATGGCATTACCTTTCCTACACAGCAGTGCCTGGAAGTAGCTCACTTTTGTGAGCACAAGTTGGAATGTTATCCTTTGCAGATGAGCAATCTACAGGAAATATGTTGTCTACATAACAATTTCCAGTTTTATATTTTTATATGATAACTAAATACAGTGTATCGACACAGTCAGAGTTGACAAGAATTTAGGTCTCTGAACATATATTCAGTCAGATGCAGTTCTTACATCCATCTGGATTACATTGTTGTTCCTCTATAAAGCTTCCCATGAATTTAAATTTCAGTATAATGCTTTTTTTTTTAATATTTGAGGGTCTGACCTTGTGAATGAAGAAGTCAGCTGAAAACTCCAATTGAATCCTAAGAAGTCTTGAACAGATGGTAAGTTTTGCAATGGGAAAAGGATGAGTAATTGACATACATGTCAGGTAATCTGCTACTTACCAGAAAAATAACATAATTAAAGGAGGAAAAAGTGTGGGAGAGCACAAGTGAGAACATGTGTACATGAGTCTGCACTTGATACCAGAGTGTCTGCAACTCACCTGTCATTTATCATATGATTTCTTAAGTGTTGTAATTATACTTAGTGAACTGGCTATAATGAGAACACGATGCAGAACGCAGCATGCAAACATCTTAGCTTAAGATAGAAAATACTTTTGCATGACCTGTTGTTTTGCTCTGAGGTGTATGACGAGACAGCTATCAGTAGCTAAATATTTTCAGATAGAATGAAATCCTTTTTTTTTCTGACTGTTATGTATTCCAATGCCACCAAAGTTCCTTCTCCTTCACTTTTGGCTGTAAGAATTCATTACTCATTTAGTTGTATTTCTGGAGACACTGTGTGGTACTAGAACCCACAGTTCATCCACTCATGTCAGCTGCCAGGACACAAAATGACTGTCTCCATGCTTTTATGTGGTCTCTTGCAGGTGCACAGCATTTCTCCAGTAAGCTTTAAGTGAGGGCAGGTTAATTACAAAGCAAGATTAGCTTACTCAGAGAACTCCAGAAAAATGTTAGGGGCCAGGTCAGAACCATTTGGAAAGATGCACAAATGTAAGTGCTTTTTCTGCAACCACAACTTCAAGAACAGTTTTGACATAACTGCTACCATGTGGCAACTTTGACTGCAGACAGAAGGTAGTGGAGGTATCCTATCATAAACCTAAGATGAATCTTTATTTTTCCTTCCAAAAGGTCCCCTTCTCACTCCTCTGAGTTTTGAGGTTAATTCTGGTCAAGCTGCTTGCACGGAGTCCCCACACTGTAGCTGTTGTTTCACTATGCAGCCAGTTCTTTGCATCACCTGTGCTTCTACAAAGGGTGATGCTGGAAATGGCAGAAGAACCAAGGATAGCTTGAGAAGGAGCCAGGCTGTTGGAGAGTGGGGGGTCAGACAGTATTAAAAACACTTTCTATGCACATTCCTTCATTCTCTAAGGCAAATATGGAATCCTAGCAGTAAAATGGGTAGAATCAGCAGTAGCACATAGGTGCATACCAGCAACAGAGCAATTGTCATCTACACATCAGATGCTTAAAATACCACATGCTACAATGCAGAACACAATGCATAGGGAACACTGCTAAGCTTCTTCACAGTTCACTGCTGCTGAAAGAAGCAGCGAAAATGCTGAGGAAAATGTTTTCTGCTGGAATCACAGCTTCTGTTTTAAAGCCCAGGGATTCTGGCTTGCAAAACAGGCACAAAATTCCAACCAACAATTCAAATCATTTAGAAGTCAGTACAACACCCATACCAAAAATAATACGGGCAAGTCTGCTTGGAATTTAGCTAAGTAAAATAGAATTTTGATTCCAAAAGCACAGATATGAGCTGAAGCCTTTTCCGTACGAGCTGTTTCACAGCTATTCATTCAGCAGTAACCCATGGGCATGTTCACCCCACACAGCTGGGCACAGACCCCAGACAGGGTGGTACGATGGTGTGTCTCCATCGCACAACATGGGGATGTGAAAAGGTGCTGGCTCCTGTCCCAGCTGCAACACAGATGGCTTTATGTGGGGCTGCACCCAAACTAATAACCTTAGTTTAAAACCTTTCTTGAAGCAAGGCCAATTAACAATTATATTGCATCCGGCTCTGGAAATAGGTAGCTCAGGGCACTTTGCCTCTGTACTTCACTGCTGGGTGTAGACGTGACTTAAACCACAGCGCAGTGCTGAAGAGATGCTGACTCTCCTGTTGCTTTTTAAAGTCACCTTTGAAAATCAAGATGGGTGTGTGGGATCCTTCAGCTTATTTAGTTTTCCACTGAAATATACTGCTTGAGGTCCCTCACATTGCTCCTGTCCAACATGAGTCATTAAGCTTCCCATCTTGAATCAGGAACCAGGCAGAGCTTTCCTGATTTCAAAGTCCCAACATGCCAGGCAAGCACATAAGTAGGCTGCAATAGTGACTGCAAGGAGGAACATGGCCACCCAGTCAGGAGGTGAGGAGCAAGGCATCATACTCCTGTGATCCTCCTAAGAGTTCCTTCTTTGGTGAGGTTAGAGAATGCCTCTGCTCATTTTCCTACAGAACACCCTCAAGCAGAAAATGACATGGTTTCAACTTTTGCTTTGGACCTCTGCACGCTTCCCCTCCCTTTGTTTCCCCATTTTTAATTTTGTCCTGACTGCCCCATGCCATTAGTATGTCCAACCCAGTGGTGCTCAGCCCAGTGCTGTAATCTGCTCTGCTGCAATCTGGGGGCTCTATCAGAGCCCCCCAGGATAGGGCTGATGACATTTGTTCCTTTTCCAAAGTAATGTTGCTGGGAGTGGACTTGGATGTCAAGTCTCCTGTTATTGCCTGAAGTTCTGTGCTGTATTCAAACTGAGGTGTCTGATGATGTGAAATATATTAGTGCCTGACTATATGTATAAAATGCAAAAATATATGTAGCTCCTGCCCTGTCTTTTCTGCTGTTAACTTTTGGTTCAAGAGAATAATGTGTAAAAATGCACTCAGCTTTTTACCAGCAGAGCCAACATACTCATAGTGTAATAATTACTTAGAGATGGTATTTTCAACCACTGTACATTGCTTTCACTGATAAAATGGCAAAATGATCTCGATTTTAACATCAGTTACTGCTGACATGATACTGGCTTTGCTCCACAGGTTATGATGACTTATCCTCATGACAAATATTTGGGGATTGTTTCGTTCAGCAGAGTTTTTGACTATTAATTTCTCATTTCTGGATAGCTTACTGCTGGGAGTTCTTTACTCACTTCTTCTGAAATTCCTGTTTCTATTAAGGAAGTTGTTGGGAGTGGAGTTTTCTCCTTCTGGATGGGATTCTCCCCTAGCTCAGCAGTGCCAGCAGCTCCTAATCCTATGTTTCTGACATCAGTTGCCATGGGAACGTCTGAGCACTGCACACTCAATGGCCTGACTTTCCTGCAGAAACCATACAAGAGAGAGGAAGAAATCAGAAGCTCTAACATTCATATGACTTACACAAATACAAGTATATGTGACAAATAGCCAGAGCTGCAAAAGCTGGACAACAAACCTTTTTGTTTTTGAAGGCTTGAAGCAGAGCAGCACACTCTTCTTGTGTGTCTCCTAAACTCCTTGATCTTGGTCTGGACTAGATACACTGACTGTCCAGGCACAATGCTGCTGGGGCCTTCTCTTCATAGATATTACATTGGTTGGGTTTGAGGTTGCTGTTCATGATGCTTTCATGCTTTTTTTGAAATTGGGATAATTGAATGAGGCAACAGCACAGGTTTCAGACTTGTTTCTTCTCTTTTACCTCTAGATGTTTTATGGTTTTAATTTGCTAGCAAACAAGTAATCCCTAGTCCTCGGAATGTTTCCTTCTAATTATGTTGCACTTTGCCTTTCTTTCAGCAACATTTCAGTTTCCACTGACATGAAAATAAAATGTCTTCTGATTTTTTTTTAGATTATTTCTCTACTTAGTTGTCTTCTGAAAATCTCTACTTGTCATCTAAAAAGAAATATTTGTGCTAAAACCTGTGCTGTTGGAATGGAATTTCCTTTGTTCAACCACAATGAATTCATTGATTGTGCAGAAATGAAAATGATTGCAATACAGTCACATCTCATACATACTTAATTTATAGGAGGATTTTTAGTTGTATATCATTTAGATGTACCTGATGATGGTGGAGCTGATTAGATATTACAATTTCCTGATTCATAATGCAAACAAATGTGTTGCCTTTGATAGAATTCTACATTATTTTCCTACTTTTGAGGAAGATTCTGCCTGTGGAAAGCTGTGGAAAAGGGCAGATACACTAGCTCCTTTCTTTTAACTCTTTCATTGTGATCAGTGGGTTCTTATTTGGTATTGGTATATAAGCTGAAACTCCTGAAAAGGGAGAGATAGCCTACTGCTGTTTGTGGCCATCAGTGTTCTAGCACTGGAGTATGTGGTTGGCTGAATGTAAATCATCAGTATATCCAGGTGGACAAGAAGGCCAGTGGCATCCTGTGTTCACTGTATACACTGCGTTCACTTTTGGGCACCTCAATACAGTAAGGACATTGAGGACCTGGAGCAGGTGCAAAGAGGGGCAGCAAGGCTTGTGAAGGGCCTGGAGAGTATGCCCTGTGAGTAGTGACTGAAGGAACTGGGGCTCTTTAGTATGTGGAAGAGGAGGTTGAGGGGAGACCTTATTGGGCTCTTCAAATACCTGAAAGGTGAATGCAGTGAGAGTGGGGTTGGCCTCTTCTCACTGGTGACAAGACAAGGGGAAATGGCCTCAAGTTGAGCTAGGGGAGGTTAGGTTGGATACTAGGAAAAATCTTTACAGAAAAGGTTATTAAGCACTGGAATAGGCTCCCAAGGGAGGTGGTTGAGCCACCATCCCTGAACATGTTTAAAAACTGTTTGGGTGTGGTGCTCAGGGACATGATTTAGCAGTGGATTGTTAGAGTTAGGGTAGTATGGTTAGATTGAGATTGGACTTGATGATCTTGAAGGTCTTTTCCAACCTGAGCAATTCTATGATTCTATGGCCTGAAGTAATCTAGTTTGGTAAAATATTCCCAGATCTGGTTAAAAAAAAAAAATCACTTTTCCTTTCATGAGAACCTAACTTGCAAAATCTGCTTTCATTTTGTAGGTCAGCCTGCTCTGCTATATGAATTAAATGTACATCTTCTTTGATGACAGCATTTTGTTTAAGCTGGTGAATGACTCTCTGCCTTGCCAATTTATGACACTATTTCCTGCTGGGCATCCCTTTTGGCTTATCTGTTACTGCCAAGATATGTGGATTCAATCATCTGGTAGTAGTTGAGCTGCATGTCTCACATCAATGAATGGCTGATGGTCAAGCTGACTCAGCTGCTGCTGTATGTTATTCCTCTAAACTTGTTACATTTGCTTAATTAATTCATTCCTGCTTTCAGACACTGGAAGCTGATAAGAGAAGGTTGCCCTTAGCTCAGTTCCTATTTCCTAACTTAAACATTTGATTTAATGTAATAATAAAATTACATTAGTCCTTTGAACTCATGTCTGTCCATGATTCAAAGGATTAAAAGGAGTTAATCAAATCTTCTAAGGAGATTTTTGAAGTTTTGAGAGTATCTTTCTTCTTGGGGGCACACTGTGTTGTCTTAGCCCCCTTTGTAATTTTCTGTCACGTATAGATTGTGAAGGACCTCTTCATCTGCCTGTGCCTCTCCGGTCCCTTGAGCTCATACATGGATTCCTGCACTGGATGGGCTCATTCTACCTTTCTTCTTAATGAGCCCTCTGACAATGCCCCCACTAAATAGATATGCCATAGATGACAAATATAACAGTTTTTTTTCCTCATGTTTTCACAGTGGACTAACCACCATTAATAAGCTCTGTATCTCCATCCAGTTCATGAATCCGTGGAGGTTGTATTTTTGTCGGCTAAGCACAAATGTTGTATATCCCTAAATCCCTCAGATACCCGATGAATGACCATGGACAATGAACGTAAAAGTGACTTTTCCCTCCACCCACCAAAAGTCACCTCAAAACTCACATCTAGCCATAATCTTTTCTACTTGAACTGATAGCTGTTTACAGTGGTATACAGAAGTTTCCTTTGGTTAATAGTTACATTCCAGGCCACAAAGATTTCGTAATATAACTTCTTCATTTTTAAGAGCGTCTATACTTGATAAAAAATTTGCCTTTTCAAAAACTGTGATTCTCAAAAGACTTTAAAAAAAAAAAAAAAAGCAAATGAAAAATGAGTGACTCTGAGAAACCAGGGGAATTTTCATATTTAAAGCTTCCTGAGAGAAGGATCAGAGAACACCAGATTTTATTCATCTTCTTGAATAATTCATAAATAATTACATGAAAATATGAAGGAGTTTTTAGTCTATGTGGGTGCTGAGTAAAAGTAGAAGCTTTATTTATTTTTAAGTAGATATGTCTAGTTGAATTTCCATTTGTTACACAAGGCACATAATGTTATTAATATTTTACCAATAAGCTTCTGGAAGATAGTTAATGGCTGTTAAGGCCACAAGGTATCAATGCTCAGAAACCTTGTGTAACATCAGCTGTGAGTCCAGAAAATTCTGTAATAGGGGAAATCACTCTTTCCAAGTATGTTATTACAGTGGCTTCTATGTTTTTTCCTTTAGGAAGCATCCATTTTTAGTGTGCAGACACCAGGCAACAAACACTAACTATTAAAATGCTCTACAAAGTGCAATTAGTGTCTATTGTAAAATAGTATCTCTATTTTTTTTAAGAGAATGAGGTGGTTGTTTTTTTTAATTAACAGACAAATGATATTGGGATTTAGCTAAGCAGACACAAGTCCCTTCAGATGGTGTTTAAACCTGCACCTCTCATATTCTGAAGAGTCTCTAATCAGCCTTTGAACTGAGGCTGTCACAATGCCTTTTGTGGATGCATGCAAGTATGGAACATATATGTTTCACTTTGGGTAGGTAATACAGATGTTAATGGAATTAGGGTAATTTTTCTCTTACGCACTTTTGATGTTTTCTAAGCATTGACTTAGGTATCAAAGTGGAACCTCTAACTCTTCCCATCCTTTAGAGCTGTAAAGCCACAGAGCTATGAAGCCACTGTCCTCTTAAGCCCAACCAGTGCTGAAATAATTAGCTAAGATAGCTTCAAGAAGAAAGGTTGGCACAGCGTCATGTAAAGTCACTGCTTGATCAGAGTGTTCACCCAGGGATGTGGTTAATGTGCCCATAAATGTTCCCAGGCAGATGCTGGTACTGTAACCTGTTTCCTAGATGATCAGAGGCTAATTAACTGCTAGAATATTGGCTAGAAAGGATGCAGGCCTTTCACTTACCTTTTGAAAGACTTAGCTTTGGTTTGTGAAATAAAAGAAAATAGGAGCCTGGTTCCAGGAAGAAGTCAAGATTATGAATTGCTACCAAAGGTGGGCACTTCCTGCCAGCAATCCAGTTAGGGTTTGTGCAAACACAAATGCTGAGGTTTGCTTGTTTGGTCTTTGTTCCTCGCAGTCAAGTGAAGCTAATGCCAAAGTACTGTAGTTCCTGTAAATCCTACTGTAGGATTGTAACTATGGCAGCAATTATTTTAGTCAAATGTGATGACACCTTCAGTGCAAAACTATCTCCTACTTTTTCTGTGTATTTGTATTCACGCTGTTGAGAAATTGTCAGTTTGCAAGACCCATCAGGGCTACAACTGATTTAATGAACTTGAGAGTGAACAGAATGTGAGAGCTGATGTTCTTTCAGCCACAACTTTGTACCCTAAATAGAGAACCCATGTGTTCCCTTGTCTGGGCACTGTAACTTCTGCTGCCTTGATGAGCAACCCACTCTGGCACCAAAGACCAGCAGTGGAATGGAGGAAGACAAACCCTGTCGTAACCCTTTTCTTTGGGTAATGTTTAGAAAGCCTCTTTTTTTTGTTTGTGTGTGTGAAGTTTCTCTGAACAAATATGTACACAACAATATTCTGCTCTTTGTCCTGAGAGCGTGGCACTGCAGCACTCCATCCCATGGCACTTGATCACTAATTGCCTACATCTTATGCCTATGTAAGTGATTTTAAAGCTGCAGTAATTTTATAGCTTAGCCTGGCAGTTTTGCTCTGAATTCTTCCATGGACAGGAAATCACAGACATGGCATCTAAAATATTTGCTGTAATTACTATAGTTACAGGATTGATTGTGCTATTGCTATGATTCACCTGTAACAATGATTTTTACCCACCTTTTTTTAGTAGATTGAAGAATTTAAAGCATTACCTAGGACATTTGACCTGTAAAAGAGAATCCTTGGCATCATTAACATAATACTGAGAAGAGTCAGGTCTTGGTATAAAGATTGCAAACATGTAGTTGTGGATTAGGACTTAATAGGAAAAAGCTCACAGAATTCCTCATTTGTTCCATTTGCAGTCATGCAAGGCACTAAGCAAAACCGTATCTTGTGGAAACTGCTCAGCACATGCAAAGAAAAAGGCTAATGTAGAAAGGCTTAGCACAGCTCAGTTCAGCATCTTTCATTGAAAAGGAATGGCATAGATTTAGCACAGAAAAGGTCTGACAAGCTTGCCGTCCACAGAGAGTTGGGGAATTACTGTTTTGTTCTAGGAAAAAACTTTCTTAATCTCAATTAAGTATTCGTATTCCCCCTTTGGTGCTGTTCTTATTCAATGCCCAATGTGTCAAACAAAGACTATTAGTGAATTAACTGGGCTTTTAATGAGGCACATAACCCTTGAGTATCTCTGTTGGCTTCCTTCTCTGCCTACAAACAGTAGATATTAGTGCAGTCTTTTTTTCTTTCTGCAAGGTCCATGGTTTATAAATATAAATATGCTGATTAAAACAGCTTTGTTTATAACTATATGCCCAGAGGTCCAAAAGCTGACAAAATGTGGGAGTTATTGTAGGTCTTACTGTAGATCTTGCTACCGGACCTGTCTTTGTCATGATTTATGACATGGCAGCTGCGGACAGCTGAGACCATGATAGAAACTCTGATTTGATAAAGTGTTCATATGAAGAATAGTTCTTGCAGTGTTTGTAAAAGAGTGTCATGTCTTAAAAATGTTGTGGCAGCCCAAGAACTTGTTTCAGTTGCAATCATAAGAATCCTTCTGGTTATGAACACTAACAGTTTGGCATGGGGAGCAAAGCCAGAACAGCATTCAAAATAGCCTTTTAAATAGCAGCAGGTTAGGAATAAAACCAGGTTACAGATAAGAAAGAAAAAAAAAACATAGGACAAAGGAAAAAAAAGGGGAGGAAATCATCAGAGGGACCCTGCAAAGGAAATTTCATTTTAGTGTAATGCTTCTTCTTGGTCAGGGGGTTATATGATGGGACTGCAACTGTTATGCGCTGTGGTTGCAGGCACATTACTTCCTGTAGACCATGAAAATAACTGTTTCTGTGTTTCATTTCTAACTCCTTTTCACTGAAAAAGTATTGTTTCCTGTTTTAAGAAAATGTGCTGGTGAGGACAGCAGTTTTGTGTTGGAATTTTAGTCTTGTATCACTCAGTAGCTGCATACGTCCCATCTATGGGTCTTGACTGCTCCAGACTGAAGTATCAAAACAAAAGTACACATCACATACTGTACAGGCAGGCACCCAGAGCTCCTTGTTCTCTATGACTTCCACAGATGTGCTGTTCTTGTCTTCCCTTCCAGCTCAGCAGCATTTCAAAATCACACGCTCCCGTCTGGTGAGGTCCCTTTGAGATACCAGTTTGGAATTCCTTTCAAATATCTCATTTAAAGCTAAATTCCTTAAAAATATAAAAGATGTTGCTTCTTGGAGGAAGCAAGTTTTCCTCAGGGAATTGTATGACTGTTGTAACTACCTTTCCTCCTACATGTCTTTCCCAACACTGTATTTCTTATAACATTTTAAGGGGCCTACAATACTAGTTTCCACTTTGACATATTCTGGAAAAAAAAAACCCACATTGCTATTTATCTTAATTCATGTATAATGAGATCATGAGACCTATAGGGACATTCATGTGAAAATATCTGATTTCTAGAGAAGCTGATTTTGAGATATTTTTCTTCCTTTTTACTACACGGTTAAAGCTTATAGATGTTAAAATTTGACACAAACTCTGAGCATCTAGTGTAAGGCATCAACTGGTAGTAGAAAAACTGCTCCCACTGGAGAAGATCTGATGTATATAAATCAGGTGAAATCCACAGACAATTTAATAAAAATGTATGTTGTTCACAGTTTCCACTGGGTTTTTGTGACTGAACTAGCATCATAGTTCAGAAGTGGAAAAGCTTGGAAATCTACTAATCACACGTTATTTTTTTTTTAAGATGTTGTGTCAGCCTCACAATCCTCTATACTATCTTTATGGAAGAATTCTTGTTAGGGTTTGCAAATAATTACATGGAAAATTATTACAGCAAGATAATACTGCAACATTCTCTAAGGAGGGGAAAAAAAATAAGGGATTTTAATATTCAACCCGAAAGTTCATGTTCTGTACTGCATGTGTTTAGCAGGATTGTTTTTATTTTCAGTGTGCTTATGGTGCTTACAAAGCACCAGATCTTATCTCAGGCTTAATTACTAAGACCTCCTACAGGCAGTTTCGATGCTTCCTGAACTCAAAAATCCACATTTCAATATGTTTTCATCAACATGATGCTTTGCATAAGTGAGGTGAGTGTTGCAAACCTGTGTATGGCCGGTGAGAGATGGGATGGATTTTGCTGGCAGAACAGGACTCTGTTCTCAAATGGAGATGTTGTTGTGTGAAGTGGTTGGCTTTTTGGTGTCTTTCACCAGATGTAATGTGAATTGAACATTACGTTTGTTTTGGTAGAAAGACAAATATGTCAGTGGCTCTGGGCTACTCTAAAAGCTACTGAAACTGCTATTGCTCCATGGGGAGTACATGAATGAGGAAGACTTCAGTACTGCTTACGAAAGTTATGACAAAGGAAAAAGTAATTTATTCTTGATCCTGAAGCGGTCTGTGCTGCTTCCTTCCTCTTTCTCTCTCTCATGGTTTTATGGTGCTTCAAACACAGGTGACACTCTCATTTGATGCCAGCAGTCACCATATTATATAAATTAATTTAATGTATTTAGTTATGTTGTATAATTACTGAGTTTGGTTTTTTTAACCTCAAAATAGATATTCTTGAAAAATCTGTTGCTATCTGGTAATTATGGATTTCTTTTCCAAATGTTAGAAAATGAAAACTGGCCACAAATAAAATGCACCAGCTTTTATCTAAAACCGCCTCTACTCTGAAAAGACTTGATACTTTATTCCAAATGTAGCCTTGTCACCATAGAGATAAGACAAATTCAAGGACTTAAGGCTTACCAGAAAATATTATGTACCATGTCTGTGATAAAGCTTTGCTTGCTTAAAACAGCAATGGAAGCTGACACTGTAAATCAGCATCTAGCAAAAAAAGACTGACAGAAACAAAGAAAGGATTCACATTTTTTACATAAAAGCTATTTGTTTGTAACAAAGAAGAGTGTCAGTAATGAAGCTGTTAGACCTCTTTAACAGCTGTAGTTGCTGTGTGTTTTAGTGACTGAGTCATATAAGTATTCAGCTCTCTGGGTTTTCTCCCTATTTCTCCCTTTCAAAAATAAATGTTCTCTTTTGTTTTAGTTTGTCTTATCATTTTGGTCTTTTTTTTTTTTTTTAGGTCCAAAAAGAAACATTATCCATTCTTTTTAGTGATACATAATGTGTCCTTTGATTGATTTATTTATTTTTTGTATAGTATTCCCTCTATTCCCAGAAATTATTTAATTGCACCATATATGGGCTAATTATCCCAAAAGGCAAGTCCTGAATGGACCCTAAATATTTGAACATTATTGTTCCTTCTTATTACCTGTGAAATAACAGCTAGAGTTTTTGTGCCTTGGTAACAGAAATGCTGCTGAATCTTGTGACGTGGGATATTGGAGCATACTAATGGGTAATACTTCTTCAAAAAAATTTTTTTCTATTGAAAATGTTGCTTCCAAGGTTTTCCATTGTTTTGGAAAACGTCTTTCAAGCATGCTGCCTCTTGAGGTTGAGAAGATCTTTAATGTAAAGTTTTCACCAAGAATCCACGAGAGATGGAGACAGCAGCAACTGTGCACCATGAGGAATATCTAGTACCCTAAAAAAGCTACTGTGGCATCTCTCCATGGCAATGCTGCAGATGGCCATCCCTGCTAGAGTGGAGGCCATGAGATGAGGTGTGCTGTTCTTGCAGGCACCAGCCATGGCTAGGATAGTTCCTCTTGAGGATTGCGGTCACTTCAGAGATGCCTACAGACAGGAGACTGTTTGGGGATGTGAGGGGGTGTAGGTGTAGAAAGTTTGGGGGCTCCTGGACTTGTAGAGCTTGCAGGTGGTGCAGGGCTCAGCCTTTATGGTGACAACCAATGGCACGTGGGAGAAATGCATTTCCTAAGAAAGTACTTCTACTGTTACAATTATAAATTAATGGTATTAAAATTGGTAATAACAATGGTAATAGAATTTTAAAAATTATTTTTAGTAGTTATCTCTGCAGTGCTATGACATTGTAGTACACAGCAGAAAATATGAAGTTCTTCCCACACAAACTAGGACTATTTTTAAACACAGTGGAGCCATTTTAACAGACTTAGCCAAACTCAACGTCAATTCAAATATTCTAAAAGGTGTAAGATAGTTTTAGGAGAAGGGAAGAAGGGCTTAAAATTCATTTAAATTGAAAAACAGCAGTCATGCATTTCTCTAAATGATTGTTTTCAGTACCATAAGCCACATCCTTTCAAATTTCCTCTGCTTGGCCACATCATTGGAATGAAGTGTCATAGCTGGTTAAGTCACTTTGACATCATCTTGATGATGTGTCAAGCACAGGAAATTTGAAAGGACAGGACTCAGAAAGGTCTTACCCTAACTTGCCTTCTTTTGACAATTCCTCTCTGCTGCCCCACACCCTCCCTGCTCCTTTTTTCAGCACTAGTGTTTCTAAGCTTGATTAACTCATAAATCCCTACAATAAGGCTAAGCCTTTATTTTTAAGGCCAGCATTTTCAGTGTATCCAAATATTCATGATGATGGGTGATAAGTGGAATCCGTTATGTTGAAACTGTCAGAGAAAAACTGTATTATGTACACCTCAGCTGGAAAAGGGGCATGTGGCTGCAGCTTGATTGTAGGATTGGATGAGATGCTGTAGGCTGAAAGTCCTCTGCTTACTTTGTTGTGCAACTGATAGACGTAGAGTCTATTGCATAGAATGATGAACAACTAGCTAGGGAGGTTTTTCCTTCAAACACTGCTACTGGAAAACTGTTCAAAAAAACTTACAGCTCTGATTAGCAAGCAGAGTAATAAAGCTCTTGTGGCAGAGCTGTCCTTCAACTCTGCCTTCAGTGTACTCAAAGAAAACAGCTCTCTGTCTTCTCAAACTTCACTCTGCAAAGCTTGACAAATTCAGCTACGTTTTCATAGGAAGTAGTCTCTCCCATCTTTTGAGAAATCCTTCTCTGCATTATTTTCAGGTTCAGTGCTTCTTTCTTGGTAATAAATGACCAGGAAAGAAAACCTTGTGGGCTTCCCACATCTTCTCACATGGTAGAACTATTTCCTTTTGTTGTTGGAAGTACCTCCCCTAAATACATACCACAGTAGCTTCAGGGTTTAATCATGATTGCATTCTTTTGATGGTTCAGATCCATTCTGTGATCCTTCCATACGTACAGCTACTTCTTTCCAGTAGGAATTTTTGTTAGTACACTTCATGGTTTGGAGGTAGTTGGTAGTTCATAAAGTGTGTGTGTGCTTGGTATCAGTCATAGAATCACAGAATCTTTAAGGTTGGAAAAAAAACTGAGTTCAGCCTATCCCCGCTATGCCCACTGACAATGTCCCTCCACACGGTTCTGGAATGCCTCCAGGGACGGTGACTTCACCACCTCCCTGGGCAGCCTGTGCTAGTGGAGCACCACTCTTTCTGGGAATAATTTTTTCCAAATATCCAATCTGAACTTCCCCTGGTGCAACTTAACGATATTACCTCTAGTTTTATTGCCATTACATGTGAAGAGAGGCTGACTCCCACCTCACTACTACCTCCTTTCAGGTCTAGACTGAACCACCCCGGTTCCTGCCCTTCTCTGGGCACCTTACAGTCAGCTATGTCTGAAGGTTCAGACTAACCAGTAGCAGACAAGCAGAGGCAGACTGGTGTCTCTGCTCTCCCTGTGGAAGGGCATTCCTCTCAGTTCTATTACATACAATCTCACTTCTAGTGCACCAGGCCCCAGGGTTATCCATTTCCTTCTTTCCAGGTCTTTTCATGCATTCCAGTTTTCTGTCTTCACTAAATCACTCTTATTTTCTATTTTCTGTGTCAAGGTCACTAATAAAACTATGAAGAAAATAGGTCCTAAGGTCAGTCTGTCAAACAATGGAGATTTTCTCTCACCTGATAATTTCTCTTCAGCAGAGCCTGTTGTATGCCTCCCTTTAGGTGGTTCCCTGATGACCTTATTGTTATACTAATTCTCGACTTCTGTGTGTAATGTAATGTTTTCCTTATGGCTTCATATCAAATGTCTACTTGAAATCCAGACAAACTGCTGCTTTTCCTCTGTCTAGGAAAGCATTTTTAACAACTAGGAAATATACCTGCTTATCCCTGCATGTTTCAGTTTTGTTGAAGTCACAATGAATTTTATATCATTTTTCATTTCTCTTGACATATAGGTTCTTTCAAAATTCAATGTTAGATTTAGTATACTATTGAAGTCAAATTCGTCCCTAGTTGTCAGTCATCCTTTCATATTTTCACCCTAGCTATAGAATCATAGAATCACAGAACATCCCAAGTTGAAAGGGACCCACAAGTCACCAAGGAACCAAGATTTAGGTTAAATTCTTTACTTAGGGGGTGGTGAGGCACTGGAACAGGCTGCCCAGAGAAGCTGTGCCATCCCTGGAGCCGCTCAAGGCCAGGCTTGGTGGTTTCCTGGGCAGTCTACTCCAGAGGCTGGCAGCCCTGCCCACGGCAGGGACTGGAACTAGATGGTCTTTGAAGATTCTTTCAACCCAAGCCATTCTATGACTCTGTGATTTTCCACCCTACTCCATTTCACTATCTTCATCAAAAAAAAACAAGACAGTTTTGAAACTGTACCTGAATTATCACTGATTTCTGTATGTCTGCACTCTAGGAGAGTTTTACTTTTTCTCATTGTTTTACATATGGCAAAGCAGCTTTTTTCTCATTATCTCAATTTTTTTTCTAGATGTAATTCAGCCTGAACTGTTTTCATTCTCATTTTACCTGTCCATTTTCTGACATCTAGTATAGCTCATTTTGCTGATCATTCCATTTTTTTCCTCCTGACAAGGCACTTTTAAAAAACCTTAATCCATTTTTGAGGTGATTATTTACCTCTTTCTGTCTGGAGTCCCTCCACATATGTTTGCAAAGATTTTTCTTTTGCTTATGATACAGTTTCCAGATAGATTTCATCCCTTTGACTTTGAGTAATTTTGTTTCCTCTGCACTCAGGTCCCTGATTTCTTTTTGGATAGATGACTAATGAGATGCCTTCATTCTTCATTCTTTATCCATTTGAAATCTAAAACCTTAATTGCAAAACCACCTTTGTTTATTCTTAAGTTGTATTTTAACTCAATCAACCCATGATCCACTTGAAACGCGTTTTTATTTCTTATCATTTATAAAAACAAGGAAAAATTGAGTCCCCTCTTTTTCAATTAACCTTATCTTACTTGATAAAGAAAATTTTCTGCTATCATGTTTACTTAGGAAAACCTGGACCTTATCATTAGTACCTATTTTTCATGATGTATTTTAGCATGTTATTCTTATGTATTCTGAATAGTACTATCCATACTATGTCACTGCTTACTTCGTTATGGTCTTTCATAGAAAGCCATGTAATGTTACTTCATCTTTTAAATGTTACTCCACTTTATTTTGTTTAAAAATACCACTTTTTGTCACATATCCTTAAAACTTCCTGTCCATCATCCTTGTCAGTTCAACAGAATTTTACATAATTGTCTGATCTTTCTAATTTCCCCTTTTGTTTTAGGGAAAACATATACACTGCAATTTTCTCTTTATGATTAATTTTCCTTAATGATCATTAGTTTAGCAACTAGAGTAGATGCAGTCCTTTCTCTAAGGATGCCATCATTTGGGTGGTTTTTTTTCCAGTATTCACACTGTTTTTCCTCCTTTTTGTCGTTTCTGAAGGTTGGGGAAGGCAGATGAGTGTGTTACTATTTTATAACCCTGATCAGAAATGAAAGGACAGTAGTGCATACAGCATGTTCTTGCTGTTCATCCTGCACTGATTTACTGCTTTTGTGTTTTGCTCCAGTAACAGCTACAGGGCATGTATAATTCTATCCTTCTAATTTTATGCCCTTTTCCTAGCAGTTTTCACTTTCATGGTTGATTGCCTTTGACGCCAGCTCAGCAAAGTACCCAAAACAGCCCCAGAGTAAGGATCTCTCCATGAGAAGACCATGTGAAAAACATCACCTTTATTGCAAGAGATTGGGAATTGGCCAGACGATCTCCTTATTTTGAAGTTATTTCACTTTGACACTGTTAGACTTTGTGGTTTCCACCAGTGAGAGAGGTAAGTGGGAGGATGGTATTTTCAGACTTGAAGAGAGAGATTCATTTTCCTAAAATATATGCAGCAGCAAACTCCAGTAATGGGTTAGAGATACTGTTCGTTGTAGTTCCCATTTCTTTCTGTAACCATTACTAATTACATTATTTAATCATTTTGAAGAGCAGACTACTTCCAGCCTCTTTATTCAAAATGCCCTTTGCCTGAACTCTTCAAACCTGGCACAGAAATTTCTGGTAAAGTTTACAATACAAATGGTTTATGGAAGTAAAGTGGCACTGGAAATGTTTTCACTGACTGTGCCAGTTCAAACCCACATAAGTCATGCAGTGAATTGTTATGGTTTGAAAAGAGCTGTTTGTATTTAATTTTTTTAAAGCATTAATTAAATGACTTATAAAGCTACTAACATCTTAGGTCAGTGAGAGTGCCAGAATGGACATTATAAAAACGTTCACTTTGGTATTAATTCTGTGTTTATGGGGCGTCTCGTGTCTCTAAAACCTCCCTAGACCACTATTAATCATAACCTATCAAGTACATTCATCACATATTTTTCCTACCATATGCTAAAGAATGTCTTATTAATTAAAGGGCTGAAAAATTGGAAGTGTTCCTTTTCTCTCCTATTGTTTTGTGGAAGAGGAAATGATAAAGTTCAAACATTAAAACCACTCCTTTCCAGAAAATGTTCTTACTGGGAAAGTGGACTTCAGTTATATTAAAAACAAAACTGTTTTGCAAAGTTTGGCGTAAATCTGGCTTGGGCTGCTTGCTCATCTAGTTCTTCTGAACTCAGCTCACTGCAAAAGCAGGACTTGGCCTTTTAGCACTTATGCTGCAAAATCCATGACTGTTATTAAAGGCATTTTAATTAAACCCAGCATTAAAACTACATTTTTCTTTCAAACCATCTATAAGCAATAATTAGCAGAAAGGGGTTTTTCAAACCTCAGAAGAAATTGTTTGGGTGATACGCTATATGTGGTTTATAGATTTAAAATCCCTGGGGTTTTGTTTTCTGGGAAAGAGGAGACTAATCTCCATTTTAAAGTTGGGTTGAGTTTTCTGTTCATTTCCTACTGGACACCAGTCTAAGCTAAGTGTAGCCTTAATTCATGACAGCTGTTTTCTTTACAATAGAATTGAATTTTATGGAGATCCATTCATACTTGAGGTGTCCCAAAGTACTTCACAATAATGACTCAGTGCCAGTTCTCATAGACTGCTGCATCCCATCTGAGAATTTTTCTCGATGAAGATTTGGATTTGGATCCTTTGCTGGTAGTGAAAGGGTGCCATGGGGACCACCAGAACAGCTATTCTGCACCCAGCAGCCCAGTCTTGGCCTTGGGAGGGGATACTTCTGGGACCCTGCAGTAACTTCATGTTGCCTTAGAGAGCACAGCAAATTCCTTCTCACAATGGCAGCCTCAGTCAGTTCCACATGTGCCTCTTTTATGTATTTCTGTATTTTCTTTACTTTCTGTCCAGTGTTTGAGTCGTTCAGCCTTGGATCTCCTATCAAGGCTGATGCAGAAGAAGGATGTAAGAGTAGTCTGACCGTGTTAGCTTCTTACAGTATAGCAAGTTGGGCAGCACGGGGCAGGTAGGTTCCTTCCACTCTCAGCAATGACGATGATGCTGTCATCAAGTCACAAATCCTGCATTAGTCACTGTCTGCTTACCAGAGTCAGCCCATGCTTATCTACTGAGCATATCCAAGTCTCCAAGACTGAATATCCATACTAATGCTTGTCAAATGGTAACAACTTGATAGTTGCTATTCTACATCCCACGTGTTATTTTAAACATAACCTTAAAACGGCAAGAGTAAGTATCTTAAGATTTGAAGCATAATAACTCAAACCAACAGATATGAGAAGGAAATTTCTTGTAGGTGCATATTTAGTAGTAATAGGGACTTCAGTGTAATTTAGGAGATCTGAGGTCACACCAAGGAACACTTCTCAACAGAAATACGTAGGTAAGAAGCTACATCTGAGCTTACCGTCATATCCTTGCTACTGCAGGCAGCCACTCTGTAAATCAGCTGTACAAGCAGGGGGGGACTGACAGTGAACACTTCTGGAAAGAGTGCAACCTTCCTGTCACCTACATCTGTACATCTACATATGACTGCTAGAAAATGAATTGTTTGCCCTTAGCTGAATAAATTACTCAAACTAGGTTGATTTTAAAAAAAAATTACACTAGAAAGACCTTTTCCCCCCATGAAATTTGTACAAATTTAGTAGTTTTCCCTTTGAAACAAAGGGATTTTCTTAGGCCATCTCAATGAGGTAGAGCAAAGTCTTTTGGGATGAATACATACATTACAAGTTCACAAACTACGTCAGAGGTTTGTAACTAATAAACAAATTACATTAAGCTGTGGTCTTGAATAGCATAAACTCAGTGGACCTAAATTCCTCCCTTGTGATTTTGTGAAATTGGTGAAGTTACTCAAGGACTTTGAAATACCTGTTTTATTGCATAGGATTAGGTTCATCTTCTTCAGGGGCCACAGATGGATTCCAGCTATCATGAAACAAATAGTTCTTGAGAATGGATATCCTAAGGGGATTTTCTACAAAAGAGCTGAAGAGGAGCTTTCATCACTATTATGTATTTAGAATATATTAACATGATAAGGAGTGTTGTTAAGGACAGGCAGGGATCTCACGGTGCTAGACAAACTTCGAAGACTGAAGCCACGTGTGATAATGAAAGCATGAGGAGAAGAGTAGAAGAAAGGGAAGGTGAAATGAACAAAGATCAAGCAGTTCCATGGTTGGAGGAGTCACGACTTTTTAGCCTGACCTTCTACATCACACACTGTAAGAATGCATCAGGGAAAGGCTTAAGTGAGAATGGGCTGGTATAAGAAGAATAAAGTATCAAGCTACTCTTGAGTAAGTAAGATAAGAAGAAAGCAAGGTCTCAGCAAAGGCTCAAATGCTACAGAGCCTTCTAAAGCCAAGTAATGCCCAAGGCTGCTGTTGTTTTCCAAAAAACTTCTTCCTATTTCCCACTTTAATCTGAAGCATGCAGAACATGCTAACAACCTTAAAAGGAGCACTTCTACTTCCGGGAACAGAGTTGTCCAAACTTGGCTCAAAGACTGAATATTTTTTACTCATCTTATTGTAGGTAGGTTTTAGTGGGTGATGACATTCATCTGTTGTAGCAAAGGATAAGTTAGGCTGTTCCTATTTTTCTTTCAGGACGAAATCCAGATGTGCATTCTTAGTACTATCTCTGTCCTTATTCTGAAAATTTCCCATTCACCTCAAAAGTTTGCTTGCATGACACAGTGTAAGTATTCAGACTCAATGCATGACAGTTAAATGCTGCAAACAAACAATTGCATGGGAAGAGAAGGACAAAGGAGCTGTAACTCTTCGAGTGGACTCTGTTCTCCATCTCAATTTTCTACTCACTTTAATCACTGGCTGGCTCTATAATTTTCTGTTGGAAATATCCACACGTTTGTGGTCTCTCTGGGTGAAGCTTGTCTCTAATTATCTGAAATTTGCTCATCCTGGTATAAGTTAGTCCTTTAAAATCTCATTATAGAAAAAAAAGCAGCTATCTTCAGAGGATGAAGTTTGAGCATGGCCACTGAGGATAGCATTCATACATTGTCTTCTGGGGAATGCCTATTTATCTCTACTGCTTATAAGGGAAACTTAGACAATTCTTAGATATATGAAATTGGATGAAATGAATCCCACACTTCATAACCAAATGTATTAATATGATCAGGTGAAATGCCCGCATTTTTTTGCAATGTGCAATGCATACTTCTTTCCTTCCTTTTTTTGGCTTTTCATCTGTCTGATACTTCAGCTGTAAATTTCAGCAGTGTTTGTGGGAGAATGGGAAAATACTAGTCACTTTGTAGAAAATAATAAAGTACAATCATACAACAATTTGTATCACTCAGAGCCAAACACCAGCTTTGTGCAGTATTCATTACGAAATGACAGTTGGCTACAACCTTCTGTTGTACATGGAAATGGGTGACCATTTTTGTAATGTTTTTTGGAGCCTTATCCATCTCCATACAGTTTTCTGATCTCCTTGGAGTTTCTCACAGGTTTTAAGGCACTCAGCAGACTTGTAGTAATGACCTCCACAGGTCACCAAGTGTGGAAGTACCCACACCTAAACCTTTATATCCATTTAAGTTAAGAATTGTACTAATTAAGATTAATCTTAATTCCATTGAGGAAATGATAAAGAGCAAAGCAGCACAAGTCCCACTGTATGCATTTCCCTCTGCCCAGGCACCCAGATCTTAATTTCCCTGACATGTAGACCCCTACATAAATAAACCCCTGCTACATTTTACTTGTGCAATTTAAATCCCAGTGACACCAGCTGGTAAGGCTGTCCCCAGGGGTCTGCTACTGATCACTTGGAAGACTACATGTGTTTTTGGTTTGTCTGAGCATGGATGTTCTTACTCTCTGATATGTATGATATTGTTGATATCATGATTTATACTCTCACAGCAAGTGAGAGTCTTGTTCTTCTTTCACAGTACGTAATTAAAGTAATTCTTCTAGTGTAAGGGTATGGTCCTGGATTAAGTCCAAAAGGGAGCCAGTGGCATGCGATGTAACTTAATTATCTTTCTGTCAGTTGTGCTTTGCTGAGCATCTGGCCTTCAGTCTTTCACGCTGGAGCTTCCAGTTAATTACAACTACCATCAGAATTGTGATGTAGCCTAATTGCACATGCCTCCTCAACTTTGTTTAAAAAAAAAAATTAAATCCTAATCTACTCATTATAAAGTTTATTAGTAGAGTTAATTGGCTAAATCTGTCATTGGAAAGATTTAGGAAATTGGCTAATTTAACTAGACAATAGAATTTAAAACTCCAGTGTCCAAACAATCTTCTTGTTGCTTTTACTAGGCTATGAGTAGTAGTCTATCCTTTCTACTTTAAAAACATTTTTGCAATTAAGATTGATTATATAAGGCTGATTATTCTAAGACTGATTACTTTCAGTGCAGCTGAGAGAGCTTTTCTTCTCTCTCCTTCCACTGAAGTGTGGCAGAGACAGCATTAAATGCAGTTGTGGATTCAGATATGTTTATGGTAGGCAGAGCCTTCAGATTAACATGACACATGGCATTTGTGAATAGTTAGATTCTATTTCAAAGCATTAGTCTAGGATTTCACATTTTGTTTCTATAAAGAGCAAATACACTTCAGTTGCTTTGTTTTAAGATGGATTTGAAATGCTAGTCAGGGCACAGATATGGAACCCATACTTTTTGCAAAACCTTGCTTCCTGGAATGGAATTTTTTTTCCTTTAGGATTTCTCCCAGATGCTAAGTGAACTGCTACTGTGAGACTGGCCAGCCAAAAAGCCATTCCTCTCTCTAATAAGGGAAAAAAAAAGAGGAGTTAAGGAATGAAATAAGTTAACTTAGAACAGGGGGGACACAAAGGCTTTTTCAAGAACATGCTTGAAAGGAAGAAAAATCCAAGACATATTTTCCACAGAATGATAATGGGTATAGTGTGCAAAATTCCTCGTGGTAGTCAGCGTGGTTAGTACCTCAGGCAAGCAAGCTACCTTCTTTAGCAAAAGATATATTATTCTCTGCTGGTGATCACAGTATGGCTTCTGGAGCTAAACACAGATGTCACTGCTGGTTTGAGTGAAGATCTGTGATCTCAGTGTCTGTGGTACAGGCAAACTAGGACATTATTATAAACATTATTATGACTGTCCTTAATGGGCCTGTATGCCTTTGTCTGAGAGGAGAGGACCTCCCAGTTAGCCTATAGGAAGGACATCCAAAGGTGCCCCCAGAACCAGGTCAGCTCTGTGTCTCAAAAGTCTGCTTCCTCACTGGACCCATGCTCAGATACTCTCCACAGGAGGTTGTCACATATATGTGAGCAAATCCAGAAGCTCCCTAACCTGTCACATGCATCCAGAGAGCCAGAAGTCCACCTGCAAGCCCCCAACAGTCTGTCAAGAAGTGGCAAGGCAAAAAGGAAAAGAACTCTTGGGTACTCTCAGACTCGCCCAGTAGATGACCTTAGAGTGACCTGTATGATTCTTTTAGGCCATCATCAGATTTCTGGCCTTCAGCTGCAAACAGGACCCCAGATGTCATTTATGATTTCCAGGAGTCTGTAAGGCAAAATCTCAGCTTGATTAATAACCCGGTGTTCTAACAAGAAAACAACACATGCCATGAAAGTGTTTTTTGCTGTTGTAACTCTTAGTCCTAGTTTTTTTATGGGAAAGTCTGAGGATTTCCAGGAACTTGCAGACAACAGTAAGCATCTCAGGTTTCCCATTGTAATGTACGATAAACAGGAAAGGTAGAACGACTGCTTGAATTCCTTGTGCCTGTAAATAAGAGAACAAACACTTTTTTTTTTTTAATCTCATCAGTTGTAATTGATTACTGCATATTTAGGACAAAATTTGCTCTAATTAAAAAGATTAAACCAGCCAGTGAGGCTTGCTGGTCTATGTTTGTGGTGATCTGTGCATGGGTTAGGAAGGAAGCATGACTGAGTGTTTCTATGGAGATTAGAAAGAACAGGTTCTGTTTCCTAGGCATAGCTGTAACTAGCAAATGCTTGAGGTTAGGAAGATCTGTTGCTTTTTTTTTTTTTTTTTTTACAAGGACGTTTTTTTCCAGTCGTAGATGTATTTTCCTCCCTTTGCTTGTGCTATGTGATGCTGGGCAAAAAAGAGTGTCTGTTTCTCACACCCACACCCCTTGACTGAGAGATGCCACACTACAAAAAGACCTGGAGGCTGAGGCTTTATAACCAGGAGAGATTTCCCCAGAACAAAGCACATCCTCTTTAACTCAAAAGAGTGATGTGTCATAATAGAATTCAAAAATTCATGTTGTACTTTTTTGATCCTTTCCTGAGAGAGGGGCAAAAAAAAAGACAAGTAAGATAAATGTAATGAAATCTATGTATTTATATATGTATCCTTTAAAAAATGCATAAGTGTAGATATATCCTATAGAGACAGGAATGGACTCCTTTAATTTGTTTAACCGCTTACAGCATCAACCAGCTCCTTGATTTGTGCTTGTAACTGTTGGCCTTGACATTCTGCATTGCACTGGACTAAAACTGGTGCTCCAAAGGAAGAGGTTTCCCTTGAAACCGTGACACAAATTCCCTGAGCCTTGTGGAGCAGAGATGGCACATCCTTGAACCTGTACAATTCCGGCTTCTACTTCAGCTGTGGTTTATTAAGCCACTTTCCAATGCTGGGTCAGGATGGAGTTGGCTATGTTGGAACCAGACAAAACTTTCATTTTTCTCCATTTTCCCCTTTGCCACAGATTTACATTTTGTGTCTTCGGCCTGATGAAATTAATTTACATCTTTGCTTGTGCTTTTAAGGAGGTTTTTTGTCAAAACCTGAACCTTGACTGTTCTTTTTAGCTCCAATATGTGTTTCAGATTCTGCTTCCGAGTACTGATTAATATATTATCAAACCAGGTCTGAATTCAAATACTCAAGTGAACTAGATACATGTGTAGATACAAGCCATATTCACATTGTCTTTGAAAAGTTCTGAGACAAAAACAGTCTTTAGTAGCTATTCTGTCATTTTTATTATACCTCATACACAGGCTGATGTGTTAAAAATACTGTTATTAAAAGTTTATAATAGTTCTCATTATAACTTCAGAAGTCCTGCTTTTTTCTCCAACGTCTTCATGTTCAGCTAAGCCTGACAGATATAGACATCCTAAAGAAAAAATGATCATAGTTCTTTTCCTTCTCCTTCTTGGCTGCATTTTCCACTCTCTTTATGGAGCAATACAATAATTCAGGTAACTCACAGAAAAAAATACGACTCATCCCAGACTCTTGAAGCTGCTATCAGGGGTTGCCTATTGCTTCTACTGCTGCTTAAAAGGAGCTATGAAGTAGGACCACTCCAGATGACCTGGCAAAGAGGGGGTTCTTGAGATCCAGCATCTCTAGCGAGTGGTTTTAGGTTTCATGGCAAACCACCTGAAAAACTGAACAAGGAACTTCGTCTAGCCATGTTATTTGCATTGACACAAATCAAGTGGTAAGATTTAGTCATTCAGCCTGAGTTACTGCTTTTGCTATCCTCTAATGGATTAAAGTCCCCATCTCTGGAGATCTGTACAGCTGGGATCCCAGTCTCTGCTGTTGTCCCATTCCTGACATCCTTAGCAAGGGCATCAGTGCTCTGTTGTACTTAACAGTTATTGGACCTGGAATGTAAGTAACTTCCTGGCCTCTTTTATGGGGCTCTGAGGAGAAATCCTGCTTCAGGATGATAACATTTAGTGGGATTTCCCAGAGGCATTGCAGTTGCAGACGCCAAGTAAATGAGGCACACTACCACTTGCATGATAAGAAACCTTACCCAGTGCACTTTGCAGCCTGCTTTAATATTACCCCTTTCATCTCCTGACTTTTTCAAAGCTGTGTGGCTTGTCGTTGCAGGACATTTGTAGTGGTGGGTGGCCTGTACAGCACAGGAGAAAACGTAAAAGAATAGCAGGGCTTGATTCCTCTGCCACCACAGGTCTCATCAGCTGCGGAGCCAAAGAAGGAAAGACTTAAGCTCTAAAACCTCAGTCCCTCAGCAGTGTTCATGCAAAGGTGGGAGCTGCTGCCATTTTGTGCAATTCACATTTATCTTTCAGAGGTTTGAAGAACCACTGTGCAACAGTATGCTGGGCCGCAACACATACAATGTTGCCTGTATTGGGTGTTGAATTCAAGAAAACAAGACAGCGGCCTTCGGTAGACTTCAATAGTTATTAATTTAATAATGTATTAAGACATTTAGCTCTAGTATTGCTTAAGCCTATGACAGCCTATCTTTAATGAGAGAGGTCAGGGCAAAGGCCTGAATGCAGTATGTCAGCATGATGGCATACTGGAATCTGCATTATGCCCTGTACTGTCCTCCATTTAAGATACTACAAGCACGTTTCCATCCAAAACAAAGGCAGCTCAAGAATTTGTGTACTGTGGGAAGCCAGACTTTGTCTGGGTATTATTTTGGGAAAGGAATATGTGTGGGTGGATGAGAGATGGTTCAGGTGGGGAAGGAGAAGACAGCATGTGGGAAAAAGATCTTGGAGGGAGCTGCAGCCCCAGCAGAGCTGCACCAGCAGTGTCCTGGGAGCAGCCTGAGAACTGGAGAGCAGCTGGGAAAAATCTGGTGCCTGGGAAAAGAAGTTGCCTTCAATTGTTTGCACCCTACTGTGCTTACGAGATGAGATCTCTATATTCTTTTAAACAGAAAGAACTGCATCAAAAATGATGGTCTCTGCTATTAATATCTTCACTTGGAAAAAGACTTCAGGGCCTGAGTTTTGTATAGCTGGAATAGCATGGAATTGCCTTTATTTTAATGCAGGACACTGTCTAATAATACTTTTGTTTTCTCCTCATTTTTTCCTTGTATATTTTTCCTTTACATCTCAGGAGAGGCCACGGGTCTCAGAGTGGGCACCCCAATGCCTTGGGGAAGTATTGTCAGTGTAGTACAAATTGGGCTTCATCCCACCACGTGGCTCAGCTCTTTAGTGTTAAGAGTTGGTGTTGGCACCTGGAGAGGCTCAGTTTCAGGTACTTAATGTTCATCCAACCAAATGAATGTCAGAAGGCTACCTGTGTGACAGGCCACTCCTCTGTGCTTCTGATGGATTCCTTTGACCTAGGTAAATGGTTTTCAAGTAGGGGGATATCAAAGCAAAGGTTATTCACAGGGTTTATGAGACAACAGTAGTACTTCCTCCTTAGAAAACAAAACAAAATAAAACAAAAATCCTCTCAGCAAGTGAAAACATGTGCATTGCTGCCAGATATTGACCTAAATGAAGTCTGCATATGCAGTGAGTGCATTTATTGAATTCCCCTTGCTGATTCTCACACCTGAATAGGGTTCTGTGATAGTTCATAAAATCATGCTGTGTCTGGAAAACTCCTCTGTTCGGCTAACTGTCCTGAACAGTCTACTGGAAGGAGAATTACTATCCAAAGACAGGTAGCCAGGAGTTCTGAGGTATCTTCTTGCACAATGGTGATACTATTCAGCATCAACAGATGCAATTGAAAAATAAACAAAAATCTCTCCAGTGAGATGATGCCTGTTCAAGAAAATAGCAAAGACTGAATTTCAGCCAATATAAACTTACCAAAAATTGGCCAGATTTCTCCTGGGGTGATTCTAGACTTTCAAAAAAAAACAAAACAAAACAGTAATACGGCAAATTCTGAGATTCACTATCATGCTGTAGCCCATATGGAGATGCCATCTTGATGGGCTTTTCTGATAGTAACCAGCAGACAATTCATTGGCATCTTTCTGAGTCTCTGGCTGAAAACTTGCAGGGAACATGAAACAGCAGCCATTGAGATTCAAAGACCTGTGTTCAATCTGGACTGTGCATTTAGACAGTGTTTATTTTAAAAAGCTATTATCTACCAGCTGCTCGTAAACACTTATGCCCTGCAAGAATCTATGTACTATGTAATTTTCCTGCCTCTCTCTAAATGCATATTCCACTGGTTTGAATTAGCTGTTGGTTCGCAATGATTAAGGTCATCATTCATCTAGAACATTTAAATCAGATTTAGAAGTCATGACATGACTCATATGCGAGTAGCGTCTGATCATATTGTCCTCAACCTAGGCTAAATGTGTCTTCTATTTTCCATTAGTGTTCTACAAAATATAGAGTTTATGCAGGAAAACCTTTCCCTCTTTCACTGGAAATAACATATATTGATGTTAAGGGTACATAGGCCATTAATTGCTATTCTTAAAACTGTGACCCTTTGTACACACTGAGTAGATTTCTTCTCAAACCAGTACATTCACAGAGAATGTCCTTTATATCCGTTATGTCTGTGGACATCTCCTTTTTAACATCTGTGACATATTAGATAATGTTTCTTCTGGCTTTCCAGTTAAACAGAAACCATATGAAGGTGCAGTGCTGGTACCCTCTTAGACCTACCTAATGCTGGGCCTATTGTTAAGATTTGAGAACTTCTGATGAATTGTGAAATGAAGTAAGTTATTGATGCAACTTCGGTGTAGAAGTTCTTTTAAGCACTGGAAGGCATAGCTCATTGTTTTTTTAAGGATTATCTGTATTGGTAGGACAATAGAAATCTGTAAGAAATGCTGGCAAACCTTCAAATGGTTTTGACTTAAACTCACTCAGAACGCAGGTGGGAATTTCAAAATTTGCAGAATGACTTACAAAATTTTCTTTTTAGTATTCAATTTCTTAATTTGTTGGCTGTGTTCTGACAATTTGGATGTCTCAGAACTCTGCAAGATCAGGGAAAGATCTTTTCCAAAATATGTTTTTTCTGGTTATGCTGCAAAGCAAGGCAGTCATGCTGACTTGGCAGCACCTGTGTCCAGTTCAACAGAAGGCTGTATGTGTAGAATACTTCACCATTTTCAGAAGTGCTACTCCTATTTCAAGGCTGGGTGTGACTCTGGGCAGCCTGGTCTAGTGGTTGGTAATCCTGGCCATGGCAGGGGTGTTGAAACCAGATGATCTTTGTGCTCCTTTTCAACCCAGTCCATTCTGTAATTCTATGATTCTATGATATTTAGAAGCTGAATTCTGGAATGGCTGAATGGTAAGAAAAAACATCATTTGCATTAATCTCAACATCAAGAGCATTTGTCATTAATCTTCAAATTTTTGAGGTGTCATGAACCACAGTTGACATTTAAATTTTCACATGTGAAGTGGGCAAGGAAGTCCTGTAACCAGAGTATTGTCATCGGGTGAGTTCACCAGTTCTTGGAGAGTTAAGTCTAGTCTGTACACATCTTAAATCCCCCTTCTGTCTTGGTGCTCCCTACTGTAAACAATAGGAATAGTTTTGATCATCTGCAGTGCCAACATTACAGAAGAGTGACTATACTAAAGAGATGATTTTAACAGTCTATGCAAGGTGAGACACTCAGTGTGAACTGAAACCAGTCATAAGCATGGCAGACAGGGAGAAAATGGGAAAAGAGAGGGTACTACTATGACAGTGTGGGCAATGGATGTGGGGGAACAGTTACCTTTAAAGTCTCAGAAGTAATATTTACCAGCATTTAGAGCCATTTGCTTTTCTAAAAGACTGCTTATTTTAAATGTACATTTAAACAATTTTAAATCATTTTCAGGAGTGAAAATGGAAAATCTCTCAGAAGAATAGAGCCTTTCTACACATAGTAATGTTGAAGTTCCTACTGAACAAAATGTTAGTCAATGTCTGTAAAGTAAAACTAAGACCAAGTTTTTCCTTTAAATTGCTATGTCTGATCCAGGTCTAGCTTCAGTGTATCTGAAGAAAACTTTTCCAGACTCAATGAAAATGCTGGATGCCCAGTTTCCCTTTATTTTGTCTCACTAATTTACTTACATAATTAGAGAGATTGGTTGATCATTTGTGCAATGAATTTGTGCAAACCAAAATGATAACAGCAAAAGTTCCAAGTGCAAATTTCCACTTTTCTGTTAGCTTATATCAGGACCAGATAAATATATTCTGCTGTTCTTTGTGGTTTGCAAAAGTGATATTCACCTTCTACAGAAGGTCTGTAGCTAAGATAATTCTGTTTATAAGACTTGGTTTATTCTGATGAAAAAAAGGCAAGTCTGGTCTTCCATCCAGAGCCCTTCTACCAGGAATCAGATGCAAACCCAACTGATCGTACTAACTCAGCACCACAAGTGCTCTTATCTGCAAAATGTTGTCATACAGCATCAATCAAGGAACAGACAGCCATACAGCACAGTAATAAAAAATGCATTTGGCACTTCCTGAACTATTTACAGTTTTCTTGAATACTGCACTGTTCTGAATGATGACTGCAAATTCCAGGGGACAATTCAGCTCACTCTCCCCTCAAGACTGGAATTTTAATGGCTCCGATAAGGGACGGCCATCTTTCATCAGATATTGTTGTGTTTATTTTAGCTTTTTGCCTCTTTTGTGGCAACTGTTTCTGCACACAGGCCTATGGTATCAACTGCTGACAGTCATTCCTTTCAGAAGCCTCACCAAGGCACTTGAGCCATTCATTATGCAGGGCAGTGTGAGATAAATTTATCAGAAACATTTGCAGAGGACTTCAGTATAGGCGGTGGTGTATCCTGTGTATTTTCTGCACAGTTGGGAGCACCAATAGGAGCAAACAAGGGAAAGATTCAGTCTGCAAGACACCATCCCCTCATTCAGGTTTACTATCAAGTTTCAACTGTGCCCGATCAGTCCACTGTGAACCTGATAACTATGTACGGATGTGGATGTGTGAGTGAAATATGGAAAAGACTAGTTATGTTTAGTTTTGTTTTATACATCTTGTCCTTTGACTTCCTAGAGTTTAAACCCAAAGAGAATACTGTTGCCTTCCAATTTGGCTCTCCATTTTCAGCCCGGTTCAGGACTTTATAGATCCCCGTGTTTACAAGTGTTGATCATTTGATCACAGGACATGGTACTTTTTACAGTTAACATTTTCAGCAGAATGTCAAATGTCAGTGTGTGTTTTTGTCTTACAACAAAATGTGTGTTTTCATCTTACAACAGAAATATTGTAATGGGAACTCCAGGATGTCTTGGTGGATTTGCCAAAAAATTCCTTCAACACATCTCTTGGAGCCTCCCACGCCAAGGAATAGGAAGAATTTATACCACAGCTTCAACAGTTATACCTCATTCTCATTTAGACACCCTCTGTTTTGAAGTGCTTACTTGTAATCAAAAATATGTTTATACTAGTATATACCCATTTTTGTAGTACAGTTTTATTTGTGTGTCTGAATCAAGAAGTGTGGACCACATTGTCATCATAGCTAGACTACTTGCTGGGAAAAACCTTCTCCCATGCCGTTGTTGAAGTGATGTTGAGTTCTTTGTTGAATGGGTTTTTATTGCACAGGTGTTGTCCCTAGTGTACTGCAGATAAATTGAAATGTGCAACTGACACTTAAAAAAAAATCCCTATGCAATGTTTTCCATAGCCTCAGCAAGATTTTCTGTCCACAAGCTGGCTCATGGGCATGGTATAGGATGAAAAGCTGGGTCTCAGCTGCAGGCAAAATTCTGATGCTTTGCCACAGGGAGCCTCCACATGAACCAATCTAAATCTTTTTAAATTGGTTATGGGCCCTACAGCAGAGCCCAAGTGCCAGTGCCTTGGCTGAAAGCAGCTCCCTAGGGCAGAGGCCAGCTCAGGCCAAAAGCTACCTACCACAGTGCCAGGAGACCTCCCCACCATGGAACAGGGTAGCCCTCCCCTTTCCCCAGGTGCTGGCAGCCAGCTCCCAAGGAGGGTACACTTAGGGCCCTCACAGCCAGACATCTGTTCCCCCTTGGAATTAATAACAGTTGTATTGCTAAATTCTCAGGAAAATTTTTGAGAGCAGACCTGGAGGTTTGACACCTCCTTTCCATTAGCTTTCGATTACAACTAGCTACTCCTTATTCCTCTAGAAAGGTCAGCGCATAAAGACTAGAATTTCCCAATGACCTTAAATGAATGCAGAGCTTGTGCAAACACCTACATTTCTGTGGTCCCCTGGAAATCCCCTGTTTGTTTTGCTAACAATTTTTGTGATAATTTATGTTTTCTGAACACTGGCATAAAATTCTTAAGAAAAACATAGTCTGGTCGATTTTCCAGGTGGATTTAAACATTCAGCATGTGAGCCATGAACTCTGGAGAACACTCCCCTAAGGTCAGCGGTTCTTGGTCAGGCTCTGCAGAGTGCACTGTGGGGTGTGGGATGCACTTCAGGTTAATGACTTGAAATTGCATGTAATAGTTCTTAGATCTGCACATATATTTAACGCATATCAAAAGTCAGAGAGACTATTCAAATTACCTCAGTTTCCTGATGATTTATGACGTATGCTTCTGACATCACTGGTTATTTATCTGTCCTCCTAGCGCTGCTAGCCAAAGCAGAGGAGAGAAACAGATGCGGTGATGCTTGAGCAAAGGGTTTTATTTTTTTTAGGGACAATGCAACTTAGGATGGTACTGTAGTAAAGGACTTGAAATTCAGAAAGCTAGTAGAGAGATTAGTCTAGTCTGAAGTCAAAGCAGCTGAAACAGCCTTTCCTCATGCACTTTCTTTGGTGAATCATTTCCTGACTCTAGAAGATGGATTCTGTTCATTTAAGTAGTTTTCCAGTGTGTCTTTTATATTATAGAATGGAAGTTTTTTACGATACACCACTTACAACTTTTCACAACCCTAAAAAGTTGTTTTTCTTTAGTAGGAGAAAACCCACTTCAGACGCGGCACATACAATAAATGGGCCAAATTCTGTTCTCAGTTACAGCTATACAACCCTCATCCTTAATGCATGTAATAACCGAGCTTAGTAGAGGTAGTGGATTAAAGACTTGGGGTTCCAAAATCCACCCTCAGATGTATGTGTGTGGCTAGGACTGAAATCAATGGGAGTCCCATGTGTACATCCTGGGTAGACTTTGGCTTGCAATTTTTATTGTTTGCACTATTGGATAAAATTGATTCCAGCATTACGTTTCTCAGTCAGAGCTATTTCTACATCATGCATCAAAATGTTGGCTTCAATCTCTTCTTCTTGATGGTAGCTTTGAGGAGTATTTGTTTTCTGGTTAGTTTGGGCCCAGCATTAATCATTCTCAGGCTTCCTCTAACCTTTTTTATATTATTTTACTGATGGCAGATTTAACTGTTGGCTCACCTTTATTTCCAAAACATATGAATTTGATTAGCCTCTAATATTAACCAGATCCAACTAGTTGATAGAGTTAAACCAATGTGGGCCAGATGCTCAACTGGTGAACTGTAGAGCCATTCATTTGGGTACCTGGTATGCAGAGAATCTGACTGAGTGCCTGGGCTGTGAGAACCCCGCAAGTGCAACCATGTAGAGCTGATGGCTGATGGACTGGGCTCCTACAGGTGCTTGATATTTAAAATATATTTAAAAATTAAATATAGTGCTTTATAACCAGGAGAGAAGGTGATCTCCAAGGGATAGAGTTGTCCTTTGATTGAGGAGAAATGTACTTCTTTATGCTGGCAGTAGAAAAATTCTGAATGAAGCACTATAATCTTTGGTCAGGAGACTGAGGCCCTTCTTGAACCAGTGGCTTATATCACAGGATGTTTTCTAACTTTGAAATCTGAGTAGATGTCTACTCCAAAAGCTAGGCATCAGGTTCAGAAAGAGGTGCAATCTCATGATGGTAGTTTTTTTTTCTTTCTTTTCATTCTCTGCCTTTTTTTCCCTTCTTTTTCTGCTTTTCTTTTCCTTAAAAAGTAAGAATTGTAACTTGCATGTGGATGTAGGTCTGCAGGAAGCTGCTGGGCAGTGCAATTTGTAGGGTTTACATAAAGGCCCATGAAGGAAAGAGTGAAGAGCTAAGGAGAGTAATTTCATAGCACTACCAGGAAGAACTATGGCACTCCTTTGAATCAGCTTACATATCTGTGCTCTTAGGGTTTTCTTCATTAGAGGCTTCAAATGCATTAAGAGAAACAGAGCTACCTCTTGCCAAGCTGCTCTCCATCATATCTCCATCCAATCATGGCTGTCAGCAGAAGACTCCAGTGACTAGAAGAAGGACAACATCACTCCCATATTCAAGAAAAAGAGAAAGGAAGACCTGAAGAACTACAGACTGGTAAACCTCACCCTTGTGCTCGGGAAAATCATGGAGATCTCCTTGAAGAGATGTTAAGGCACACACAGGATGAAGAGTTGATCTGAGACAGTCAACATTACTTCATCAATGGCAAATCATGCCTCACCAATCAGGTAGCCTTCTATGATGTAGTGACAACATCAGTGGACAATGGAAAGGCAACTGATGTCATCTACCTGGAATTATAAGAGGCCTTTGACTAGGTTATTTAACACATCCTCATCTCTAATTCGGAGATATATGGATTTGAAGGGTGGACTATTAGGTGGATAAAGAATTGATTGGATGATCATAGTCAGAGGATTTGCTTTCTACCTCTCTGTGTCCAGGTGAAGGCTGGTCCCAGGGACCATGTTGGTACTGGTACTTTTCAACATCTTTATCAATGACGTAATGGAATTAAGCGTACCCTCAGCAAGTTTGCTGATGACACCAAGTTGAATGGTGCAGTTGCCACAATAGATGAGAGCCGCACTTGGATAGAGACAATCCAAGGTATGAGTACAAATTGTGAGAAGAATTCATAGAAAGCAGCCTTGTGGATGAGGACTTGGAGATCCTGAGGGACAAAAAGCTGTATATGAGCCAGTAGTGTATGCTTGCAGCCCAGAGGGCCCACAGTATCCTGGGCTGCAACAAAAGATGGGTGTCCAGCAGGGTGAGAGAGGGGATTGTCCCCCCTCTGCTCCACCTTTGTGAGGTTCCATCTGAAGTACTGTGTCCAGGCCTGGGGCTCCCAGCACAAGGAGGATGCAGAGCTGTTGGAGTAGGTCCAGAGGAGGGCCACAAAGAGATTCAGAAAGATGGAGAATCTCTCCTATGAAGAAAGGCTGAGGAAGTTGTGCCATTCAGCCTGCAGAAGAGAAGGCACCAGGGCGATCTCACTGTGACCTTCCAGTACTTGAAAGGAGCTTACAAGCAGGAGGACTTTTTACATTGTCTGAAGTGATAGGACAAGGCAGAATGGCTCTAAACTAGAAGAGGGTATATTTAGGTTAGGTGTTGGGAAGAAATTTTTTACTCAGGGGTCAGTGTTGGCACAGGCTGCCCAGAGAAGCTGTGGATGCCCCATCCATAGAGGCGCTTAAGGCCAGGTTGGATGGGGCCCTGGGCAGCCTGATAGTGTAAACCTGCTCATGGCAAGGAGGCTGGAACTGGATGATCATTAAGGTTCCCTCCAACTTAACTCATTCTAAGACTCTCTTCTATTCCTTCTGTATTTCACAGTGGCTTTTATTGGTGCAGCCTACTTCTGAGCCTTTGCTTGAGCACTGACTTTTTGATGGTAGATGTATTTGAACTGCACATTCTGCTTGCTCAAACTACTGAAGTTCAATTTAAAAAATTCTCAATTCTCAAGTAACTCTTATTTATAGAATCATAGGAAAATTCCATCTGGAAGGGACTTCAGGAGGTCTCTATGGAGGAACCTCCTACTCAAAGCAGGGTCAGTGATTATCTGCATATTTGGAAAAAGTAAAGCCAAGTTCACTAAAAATATTACCTGTTAGATTTTTTTAATCATAGGTATGGCTTTTATTAGAGCTCGTATAGCCTTTTTAAAGGAAGAGTTTAATATGCAGTCACATGGTTTTATTCATATTTCCATCTCTAGTGGTTTCTTCTAGAACAATTCGTTGCAGAACTGTGTCTCTGTAACCAGTTGTCACTTGGGCCTCAGTGTCCCTCAGCACAGCATGACTGGCCACTGGTTGTGCTGATAGAGTGGACAATGGGCTGTGAACTGAACTGCAACCTGGTGCTAGTTCTCTTACCTTATCTGTGCTTCTTATCAGCAAGTAGGAAGCCTGAAGGAAGATATGAAGACTCATTAGTTCTGGGGTGAGGGGTCAGCAAGTTGAGCCAGGAACAGCTTCTGCAGATGCGTACCACTGTTGTTTTCTGTTTGTAGCTGTCTCCATTTGTCCTTAGTGTTTTTGGCAATGAAAATATTTGTGGTGTGAAGGTTAGTTTCTGCAGAACAAATCACATGCATTTCTGTGGAGAATGATTTCTCTCAAAGTGACCTTGGCTGTCATGTACGTGATAATTGCCATTTTTCTTGAGAAAGACAGTGTGCTCTTCCCAGGTTATTCTGGGTTCTTTGTTCCATGCCTTGGTCTACTTATGTGAATTCCTGTCAACTTTTGTCCACAGTTTGTGAACTGAGCTGTGAAAACACATGATAGTCATATGGGGAGAGAAAAAGACTCTTTACATGGGATAGCTACACGGATTGTTTCCGTCTTGTGAATGTGGTAGCAATGAGTTTTGTGACTGAGCTCAGTGCCTGTATGCCAAAATGCTGTCAGCTGCAGGGATATCTATTATAAATGATAGATAGGCCTAGAGATAAAAGATTAAGTTTTTGGAAAGATTTGGGCTGATTAGGGCTGTTTACTCAGGAATGCAAAGTTAGCCAAACAATTGCCAAAAAGCATGGACTTAGCTTGAAACGTTATACTCTCAACATGTGTTATTAAGTTCTGTTCCAAACAGCCCCACTTACCTGCCACATCCCTTGCTGTTCCAGAAGAAACATCAGATGCAGCAGCTATCAATGTATCTGTGCTGTGCTAGACCACGCCTTAGGATAGCTTCATGTCCATCCACATCAGGGTGCAAACCAGAGCCACTTTCACACTAATTCTCCTGTTATATCTAATCACTAATGAGCTACCTGCTCACTGGATGCAGAATGCTTACATTAATTCTAAGGGTTTTCTCTATAAATGCAAATCCCAGATAGTGTTATTTTATTTCAGATTTTATTGGGGAAATACTGTGAACCTGAGCTGTTTCTAAGCTCAGGAGATGTTTTCTTGAGCCCAGCATTCCCAGGTGTTATAGCTATTTACTGAAATTAAATGGCTGAATTAGGCATTCTGTGCTTTCTTATTCACAGTAGATCAAAGGAGATTCATCTTAGACATCCTTACACTTCTGTTTATCTCAGAAGAGTTATTATATTTACAATTAAGTAATAATAATGTTCATCTGCATGACTCAATTCAAAGACAGATCACGTGAACCTTGACTGAATCTTTGAGAATTAGGTTGCCCAAAGCTTTGTCATCAATTTGGAATGAGAGCTCCAGATTTTAAAAATAATGTCAAAAGAAGCATTGCATGGGACAGTGTAAATATTTTTTGCTGTTCTTACCTTGGTAATGTTGTGCATACACTGTCATTCAGGTCTTTTTGAAGTCCTGTGAATGAACACTGCTGTTCTTCCAGCACATTTACTGAACCGTCACTGATAGGGATGAGCAACGAGTAGCACATAGCATGAGTATGAGTGGATTTTCCTGCTGCAGTGTAATTCTGTCATTATTGGGCTTCTTTCAGCTCTTTTTAGAAGTATTCCAGGAAATCAGACGGATTTTAAGCCGGTAGGTTATACAGCCACCAAGTCATACAGCAAAGCATTCCATAACCATCCTCAAGAATCCATGAGAGCCCTGATGAAATATGATCTACCACTGATTAAGGGGATTAAATAGGGGGGGCAGGGAAGAAGACTTTTTTAAGTTGTAATGCTCTAAATTTAAGAAGGCGATAAATGAAGCAGGGCGTTCTGATGAACAATTTGTCCTTGCAAATGTTTCGTTTCAGCTTTGCTAGGAGAAACTGCACCTGGACCCTTCACATCAGCTCCATAGGAAACAGCTCTATGTTACATGTTTTCAGGAAGAATGAGGAGTTTAGCACTGTTAATGGAAAAATACTGACAAGTGTATCAAATGCTGCTGTTAATTTGAAATTCTAGCACTGTCTTTCAAAGTCATGTTTCACCTTAATTGCCTTAGGGAATAATTTAGCTGTAACTGGAGAGTAGCTTAAAGTTATGTGTATTTTTGAAACTCAAGTATAAAAAGGGACATGGAAAAGAAGAAATGCCCATCTACTGAGGCTATAGGGAAACAACTTGGCAAAAACTGAGGGGAGGTTCACTGCTCAAACAAACTGGCAGCACAGACAGAGAGTTGAAGGCAGAAGAGGCAGTGAACCAGCCTTGTCTTCAGAGATTTCCACTGAAGTCAGAGTTGTGAACAAAGGAGGCTAGTGGAGGACAGCAGAAGCCTTTGTCAAAGAAGACAGAAAGAGAGAGATGAATGGGAGTAACAGAGAAGCTGGTAGGAATGTTCAGTGAATTGCAAGAGCTCACAAAAGACATGCAGGGTTGATTGAGGATACTGAAGGAAACTGACCTTGAGTCATATGAGCTGTGCCTGCAAGGTACATTTGGCCTACCAGGAATTTGACTTTTGCTGCCCAGGAACTAGTTTCCATTGCAGAAATTTTCATTTTATTTGTGCCCAAGCTGGGAATCCTAAAGGAATCCTGTTTCTTACACTGTTCATTGCTTCCCAGTAGTGCCCAGGTATCTGTGAGCTCTCTGACATTTCATACCCCGAACTATTAAGTCCTTATAGAAAAAGAACTCCTCATTTTAAGGACTGAGAAATTGGTTTTCTTGTTAAAAAAGATTTGGTCTAAACAGTATTCCACAACAGTGTACAGTCATCAGTCAGGCTTGAGGAGCTCGGTGGGATTTGTGGTGTAAAATTCAAAGAAGAGTGAGTAGAGCACAGATGCACTTGTTTATTTAGAAAATGTGAAGGAAGGTAGGAATGACAGAATTCACGTTCTGATGGTGTGCTGAGCTAAGTGCTTTTCCTGTTTTGTTTTGTTTTTTTCCTTTACTGATGCTGGTCACCCTTAATGAGCAAAATACTCATAGAGTGCAACAGCACTGAAAAAAAACACCTACACTGGGCTTTGTAATCACATGAACAATCTCCAACCCCAAAATGCTAGTGTTAGAGGAATGAAACCTGTGCAACCTGGTCTAGGGAGCCTACTTAGGTAGGGGGTTGGACTAGATGATCTCTAGAGGTCCCTTCCAACCCCTACAGTTCTGTGAATCTGTGATTCTGTGAAAGTCTACCTTTCTAAGCTAGACATATTTTATTACTTTATTATAGAAACAGTGTGGCTTTCTGGTAGAGATTTGTACCTTCTTCATCCACATTCCTCCAGCATCCAATATCCATCCATCCATCCTAGCTGGAGGGAAAAGACAGGACTAGGGCAACTACTGATACTACTTACTTATTGAAACTACTTTTCCCAGATAACTAATGACAGGATGAGAGGGAATGGCCACAAGTTGTGCCGGGGAAGATTTAGATTAGATTCGAGGAAACATTTTTTCTCTGAAAGAGTGGTCAGGCACTGGAATGGCCTGTCTAGGGAGGTGGTTGAGGCACCATCCCTAGCACTGTTCAAGAAGCGTTTAGATGAGGTGCTAAGGGATTTGATTTAGTAGTTCAGTGGGTAGGGATGGTGATAGGAGGATGGTTGGACTAGATGATCTTGTAGGTCCTTTCCAACCTAATGTATCTGTGAATCTATGAATCTATGATCTCATGCACACCTTGGGTTCCATGGCATCATGAACCAGTCTGCTTTGGTTCTCAAGCAGTCAGTATAATGTAGATGGCCAAGTGAACTGAGCTGGCCAACAGGAGCTACAGACCCAAACAGAAACCACCAACACTGTTAACATTTCAAACTTAAGCTTCAAAACCTATAAGGCAGCCAATCTACATACACGACTGAATGTGCTTAAGTGACAGCCAGAGTCTGCCTGCTGTTGTGGTCAATTAAGAGCTAGGATGCACATTTTGTTGTGATACCTAGAGCAGCTATGGGTCTAAAAGCCATTTCCAAAGAGGCTGTGTTGGGATTCACTGGTTACCACACTCAGGGCATGGACATGGACCCAGTGTCATGGGCTGAAGTCTCTTCAGGGAGCTCTAAAATGCTGAGAGAAGAAGTCAACCAACTTTTCTAATTCAAAGATCAAATTGGGAGAATTAACCAGAACATTAAGACATTCTTACTTCTCCCTTCTCAAATACCAGCTGTAGGATTCAGTGAACCTGTATTGAATTAATATACCTGAATTTCTACAAAAGCAAAAGACAAAATGATGGTAGGATTCTGTTTTTCTGTTACTTTGTCAGCTTCCATAAGCTGTCTCCTTTTTTTCTTCCAGCCCAGACCCCACAGAAAGAGAAATAAACCTGGATTAAACAAGCTCGTTCCCACAAGCTGGGAAAGTATGCAGTAAGATACGTTTAATTTCAGGTTTAGTCTTAGATTTCTAAATTTCCTGACAACACTGCACAATCTGAAGTCATTCTTGTGTTGGAAAAAGAGGTCCTTTATCAGATCCAAGCCAGAAACTACAGGTTTAGCAGCTGCACAGAGGCCAGCAGAAAGTGTCAGAAAGGAGTCTGACATACTGAAATTGTTGACTTCTTCCAACAGTCCCAGGGATTGGCTTGACTTAAGAAAGTTCTAACTTGTTTTGCATACAGTCGTTGTCAAGGAGGTGAGAAGTTGGCAGTTTTGTCCAATTGTGTGCTACTTATTTGCCTCCTTTGTCAGTTTAGAAGAAACCCCAGAGCAATGAGAGATTAAGATAATATCTAATGCCTAATTGGCATACCCAGAGAACCCAAGGCCAACCCAGGAACCACTCACCAGTTTGACTGCAAAAATGAAGCATAGAACATTCTTTCCTTTCTCAGCCTTTTCAACAGATTTCTAATTTATTAAAATGTCATAAAACTTCTGTAATGCTGGACTACTGCTTAATATGAACCACCTTAGGAGTGGGAAGTGATTTATGGTTTCCCTGTTGGGATTCCCTGCAGCTTGTGCTCTTCCAACGGCATAGGCCTCATGCAGGGTGTCTTCCAAGGAGCAAGATTGAATGAATCGATAACACAGAGCCATGCCCTGGAAATGACTGATTTTAATTCATTGAATTATTATTATTTTTTTTCCTTAAAGAAAAAATTCTGACCTCAGACTTGGCTTGGAAGTTCCTGACAGTTGTCAGAATTGCTGTGGTGATTCTACACTTTCAGGTCCCATATGATCCATGGCAATGTGTTTGCTAATCTAAAATACTGGCATATGACAGAAATCTGAATTACAGCAGGATGCACTTGGTCAGCAGAGCACTAGACAAACTTGCACATCACCTAGGAGAAAGTGTCCCAAAACCTCTCTATTTTGGAAACTAGCAGCAGAAATGGCTCTAGCAGCAGGAGTTTGAGGGCTCTGATGCAGTCTCTTTGCAAGCTAAAGGATATTGTCTTTTTTTTCTTTTTTCTTTTTTTTTCTGGCCATTTACATTCCCCATAGAGGTAGCATGTATCTGTCATTTTGCAAACCCTTGGGTACTGTGATAGTTGTATTATTTCCCAGAGAAATAATGAGTCACTCATACCCAGACACCAAGGTGGAAGGACTGTAGCTTCTGAGAGAAGACTGTATGGCAGAGAGATTTAGCAAATTTTAGAAGAGTTTCTCAGTGTCTTTGACAGTCATTCTGACACCGAAGTGGAAAACATAAAAAGTTTTCTGAGTAAAAACTCTAGATCTATCATGCAGAGAACTAAAAGAGACTTATGAAGCATGTCAGAGAACTGCATGGGAGTAGGGCCTCCAACTACCTATGTAGATCTGGGGCTACAATGAATAATGAGGGAAATGGATGCTGGATTATGACGTGAAACAGCATTTTCAGGCCACTCTTGCATTGCCTGGGTATTGTTTCAATGAACTGAGGAACAGCTGAACCAGTGTCAGAGAACAGGTCATAGGGGAAGTGTAAATTTCTGCATGCTGAAGTGGGTAAGCATGATGGGGGAAAGAGCAGTTTGCAGTCAACATAGATTGGAAAGGAAATAATGACTGCTTGGTATTCCAGCCATTTAAATGCATGAGAATAAAATTTCTAAGCAATAGCTAGATAAAAGAATGAAAAGCATGAGGAAATGGCATACTGAGATTTAAAAATAACCTAGCAGAAGCCAGGGCAGCCATGTGGAGTGGTGGGAGCTGTGCAGCTGTACAATCACCGCTGCCTTACATGACCTGGAGCATGCGCCATCTCCTTGATTTCTTCCTCTGTCCTGTATCTGTGTCTGGCTAAGGATTGCTGGGAACTTCAGTATAGCATTGCCAATGGGGATTGAGGGCCAAGCTATGTGGTTATAGAAGAGCCAAGACACATGTAACTTCAGGCTCTCTGAACTGGAAGGGGAAGAGGGTGCAATTTCAAAGAAATCACTATTGTGGAAAAAATATGTGGAAATTCCTAGTTCACAAATTGTGCTATGTAAAACTTGGCCCCTGTGCTTTTCAGAGATTTGCTGCTTTCTCTTTTATGTTGGTTCATGCAGGCTCGCACCCCCTGCCTTTTCTTTTGTGTTCTGGGAATTGAATAAACCCTGGAAATAGCGAGAATCATCTGGTCTCACAGCATTACCATGCAAAATCCCCTGGCTGGAGTGGTTTTGATGTGAAATCATAAATCAGTCCGGGTTCACACAAAGGCTTTCTGAGATGCAGCAAACCTTTAGACAAATGCAAACTTCAGTTTGGATTATTTTTATTTAATCTTTCTCCTTAATTTCATCGATTCTATGTTGTTGTTGTGGTGGTGTTTTTTTTTCATTAACAGACATGTTGAAATTGAATAAGCTGTAGTAACATGGTTGATTATATATTTTTTCTCTCTCTCTTCCTCTCCTTCTTTTGCTGTATCATTAACTTCTTTTGTTCCTTCCTTTTCTGCTCCACACACAAATGCACTTGAAAAAAGCTTTAATGAGGAATGTGTCAGAAGCACTACAGAAGCTTTAGGACTCAGAAACAAATGTATTCACAGGTCACACCACATCAGGAGTCTGAATACTCCTCTCTGTGAGGTCTAATTTTGGTATATTTGAACAGTCAAATGATCTTATCACAAAAAAATAAAAGCTTCTATTACAGTTTAGCATGAAGGTCATAAGGAATAAATATATTCCTTTAGGTAGACCACTGTCCGGTCATTAATTTTACTTGTGTTTTTCTTTATGTCATTATTCCATCTAGCTGACTTTGGATGCTTATTTTGCACATGTAGAGAATGAAGTGGTAGATCTAATCTAACCATACTTTTAAAAAGCTTTTAACAGAGCCCTTCACAGAACACTAGAGATGCTTAGAGGGTTTTAGGTCAGTGAGCAAATACAGTACCGCCTTCCAGTTTCAAGAGTTTTAGAAAGAACAAGGTAAGGAAGTGTGCAGGGAGAAGGTGAAAATGAGTGAGAAAAAAGCAGCCATCTAGTCCATTTTTTCTGTTGACTTCCCAAACATCGTTATCTAAATAAAGTGTTTTTTGTTGACTCTTTTTGTCTTCTTAAGCACCAGTTACGTATTTTACAAAAATAAGTAGTGTACCAAATAAATGTAAAGCTGTAAAAGTAGGATTTAGATGCAGAATTTCAGTAATCTGTGGTCTCCTCAAGCAATACATTTATGTTCTCTAGCCTTTAAGAATACACTGTTTTCTATCATATGAATGTATAAGGCTGGTGGCTGAAGTATAAAGAGGAAGTAATCTACTCAGGCCCTGAAGCCAGAAGGGTGCAGGGGAGAAGTGGTAGAGCCTACAGAAAGATGTGAAAATATTTTTGTTTGGGATGTTTACCCTTCAAACAGAAACTCACTCAAACAAAAATGTAGTAATGTTTAAGGAATTGAGTATAGTGAGAAGTCTTAGCCAACCCAAAAGTAGCCAAAAAACCTGAGTATTCATATCCCAGCAATGCATCCTGCAGTCTCGAGACACTGGAGTTCTAGCTGCCAGGGGATGAAAGCCCTATCTCCTTCCTGGCTGCTCATGCAAAGGTGAAGAAATGACCTCAGCACTTGTTCCCTCCATCGCCCGACAGTATGGGAGCTCAAGGGCTTAAGGGGGCAGAAGTTAAGGGGGCAGTCCTTGTTCAGGAAAAGAGGGGTTCAAATTCTTAAAATTATGTTCGTGATGATGTTGGGGACTAACAAAGCAATATTTGATAACCTTTTTTCAATTTTTAAAAGTTATTACTTGACAGAAGAATGTAGGTTCCCAGATAAGTCAATTGATGTAGGACTTAGGTGGGCAATCAGCTGTTGAGCCTAACAATTTGTCTACTAGCCAAGACATGGCAGAATATTCTTTCTTTTGATATCCTGCAGAAAGACAAGCTGTTATGCGGGAGAAAGGCAAAACTGTTTTTGTCAAAAGCAGCAAGAGTGATTCAATGACATGTTTGAGACATCTGAGGAACCACCCCAGTGATCATGGCTAACTTCTCAGTTGAGTTTTGCTAGGATTATTTGCCTGGTCATCACTGTCTGTGAATTCAGCTTTGTTGTGGTCCAATATAAGCAAGATGTTCTGACTACAGCCCCCACCATGATCTGCATACTGTATAAGTGCAATAAAGATTTGATCCATGTGGCATTTTGGGCCCCATTCAGCAAGCTTCAGCAGCCCAATTAATCACCTGAACTTGGTGGCATATGGTGGTCAACCTAGACCAGCTCATACTTCCAGATTGCTCATTTTTTAATCCAGACATCACCAGAGTAGGTATGGAGGTTCCAGTAAGCCAGCTGTAAAGGCTTAAACTCTTTCTAAGAAACCATACTTTCTGTGTATTATAAGTCACAAGCTGATGAATTAATGCATTGCTTGAAAAGAGGCTGTGGTAAACTGTCCTCTTCTCTCCAGCAGCACAAGGCAGAAGAACACCAGTGCCTTGTTCACAAATACCCACATATTTTTCTTGTTTCATTTACAATATAAAATTAATCTACCATCTGTCCTAGAGGATGATATCTTTCAATAGTAATAACTTTTAGGACACTGACAGGTGTCAGTCATCTGGAAGAAAGACAGCAAACTCACACTCTGAGAATCATTTTGCATTTCTTTATCCATAATTGCTGTAGATGTTTGTTATGAGTTTATTTCATCGTGTTTGAGTAGTCTTCTCCTTTATCCATTTGCAAGGACAGTGGCAGGAATGTGTCTGGCAGAGAAGGATGATACTTTAATAGAAGCACCAGATGATACTTTGGAGCTTTGTGGCTTAGCACAGATTTTTCATTTTATAAGAAGATGCTATTTTTATATTACTGGTGAGCCTTATATTCCTTGTTGCTGGGCAGGGCAGTTCCAAATCCCTTTTGATTCTGTATTTCTTGACCTTTAGCTACTTGTTTTGGAATATTATTGAGACCTGGCATTTCTCTCTCTCTCTCTCTTTTTTTTCTTTTTTTTTGGTATTCGCTACTATTTCTTAGTCATCTTATATTAAACTACAATGTACAACCCTTCCTCCATGTTCCCCCCATACTTCAATGATACAGGGATTAGGCTGGTAATATCTTTCATAGGTAGACTATGTCAAAGCCTAGATAGTTCTCTAATCTTTTCAAGTCTAGCTTGGCAAACAAATAAAGAAGGAAGCTGTTGGGATCAGACAAGCCATACAACCAACCTAAGCTCCACATGCAGCAAAGGGAATAAATCAGGGAGAAACGACTTGGAAATGCAAGTTCAGAAAAATCTTTCCTTCTTTAACTATTTCTACTTTTCTAGCTCGTACGTGTTGTAACTCCATGCTTTTTTGTTTCCTTCTTTAATAAAGCTACTGCAGGAAGGAGCTCTGCTATGCTGAGATGATAGTAAAAGTGTTCCAGGGATTGTTGCCCTGTAGGTTGGGTTGTGGTGATTTCCTTTTTTATGGGTTGTTTTTTGGTTTCTTTCTTTCTTTCTTTCTTTCTTTCTTTCTTTCTTTCTTTCTTTCTTTCTTTCTTTCTTTCTTTCTTTCTTTCTTTCTTTCTTTCTTTCTTTCTTTCTTTCTTTCTTTCTTTCTTTCTTTCTTTCTTTCTTTCTTTCTTTCTTTCTTTCTTTCTTTCTTTCTTTCTTTCTTTCTTTCTTTCTTTCTTTCTTTCTTTCTTTCTTTCTTTCTTTCTTTCTTTCTTTCTTTCTTTCTTTCTTTCTTTCTTTCTTTCTTTCTTTCTTTCTTTCTTTCTTTCTTTCTTTCTTTCTTTCTTTCTTTCTTTCTTTCTTTCTTTCTTTCTTTCTTTTTCTTTCTCTTTCTTTCTTTCCTTCTTTCTTTTCTTTTCTTTCTTCTTTCTTTCTTTTTCTTTCTTTCCTTCTTTCTTTTTTTTTTATTTTTTGGCAGGAGTGAGGTGAGAGGGAAGATAGCTCAAGTTTTTAGAGTTAATCTGAACTCTTTGTGTTACCAGAGCATTTTGAACCCTTTGGTCTTCTTTTTCCCTGGAGGAAGACCCAAGACTATGCCTACAAGTAAGGAATTTGTAGCATGCCGGGCTACCCAGGGAGACTCCTTCATTTTCCTCTTTGTAATTCAAAACAGCATTTGCATACTTGCTGGAAGTCATGCCCTCCTTAACTTTCCCTCACTCTAGGGAAAGGAAGTGCTGAAGGATGGAGCAGTTAAGCATACATGAACCCAGCATCTCCTGTGGGGGATGTTTCACAGGAGAAAGGCATCTGTTGTGCTGAAATAGCTGCCCTCCAGAACTGATATTTAAAGCCACAGACTGTCACTCGTTCGTACTTGCAATCTTGATTTCACTCCAGAACAGTGAACATCATCTTATAATTCAGACAGGAACTGAGACATCTGGCATTTGTTTCATTTTTTCTATGCTGCCAGGTGTCATGGAGCACTAATCTTACTTGTGTCATCATAATAACAGTGAATAAAAATGAACAGTCCAGTGTCAGAATAGTCACTTGATTGAGGGAAACTTCAGACAACCCGTTATGTTGTACTTAACTTCTGTGAGAATGTGATCACTAAGAGTAGGGCAAACTAGAAAAGCATTTCTCACATCAGTAGTTCACAAGCCTTCCTTAGAATATATTTATACTTGGCCTTGCTTACCCTGAGTCTCATTTTAAGTCTCAGAAAAACAACAGTATGAGCATTGGGTCTGAGCAACAGACAGAAAGGACTGGCGAGTGCAAAGGGAACTTGGAGCCCAGGGATGCAGGTCTGATGTCTTTTGAAGAATGGCTGCTTCTCACCACCAGAGAGGAGTGCTGCCCTCCTTCCTGTTCTGCCTGTCCAGAGCTGAGCATTTGCTCTACTTTGGCTCAGTTCATGGCACTGAATTAGTGAGTTTGTCAATGGCAGCCACAGCAGGTCCTTGGAAAACACCATTTCCCACCTGCTGGGGCAGGCCCTTCTAAAGCTATGCTTTAACCCAACAGGCAGCTCAGTGGGATGGGGGCGTGAACTGGAAAAAAGGTAAAACTCGGTTTAGATAAGACAATTTCATTGTTCCGCATAATGGTCTATATTGTGAGATATTCCTTTGGCCTGCTTGGGTAAGCTGTCCTGGTGCTGTCTCTTCCCAGCTCCTTGTACTCTCCCATCCCTCTATCAGAGCAACCTGGAAAGCCAAAAGTCCTGGGCTCCATCCTAGGCACTAAAATATTTGTGTGTTATCAACATTATTCTCATCCTAAATCCAAAACACAGAACCATATCGGCTAATAGGAAGAAAATTAACCCTACCTCAGTTGAAACCAGGAGAGGGTGTATGTAGGTTGGGATGATGTCGTGCAGGACATACAAAGCTTTGCAGCTTTGCACAGACTGTTGTCCTGAGCTTTCTTTCCCCTCCAAGCTATGCAAAAGCCCAAGTGAGACATGGCTCCTACCACCCCACGTCCACTCTTGTGCCCACAGTCAGAGGCTGACCTGCTGGTTCCTGCTCTTGCAAGCTTTGGGAGGCCACACAACACTGAGCAGCCCCCTCTCACCCAAGTCCCAGCTAGTGACCTACAAGTGAGAGATGACATGGGGAGGAGGTGAGCGGGTGCCACTGTGGAAATGGGATCTCTTCCCCTCAGAGTAATCTCTGCAACCTGGGAAAATATGGCTTTGGTTTTCTCTTCTGAAGCAGCAATCCACATTGTCAGTTTAGATTACAGAGCCAAACAGTTAGGCCATTGGGAAGGTCCATGGTGAGACCAGGACAGAAGGGTGCAATCACAACAGGAGCTGGAGCTGCAGCTTCCTCTGGGCCCACCTCCAACCTTTTATATTAAAGTTTAATGAATTCAGGTGCAGACAATGCCTGCTCTGTCCTGTGCAACTTCATAGAGCATTGCACTGCTCCAAGGCTCATTTGAGTCCACAGCAAATTAATAGTTTACCTGTTTTTTTGCTCCAGCTAATTTAAAGACAAGTTGTGGCAACGAGTGGGTGGGGTGTATTTTATTTAGCTGTGGTGAAAATATTGCCATACTCAATGCGAGAAGCTGAAACAATAGAAGTCACAGAGAGGGAAAACCACCAAAAGGGATGGAGGGTGAGTAGAGGAAAAAGTGTTTTCTTGGTAGAAGTGTAATGAATTCGCAATTCTCAGTGAAGCACTTGTGAAAAAAAACAATGAAGGAATGAGAGGGCATGGGCACCTAAGCAGGGTTACTCCATATAGTTGCCACATGGCTTTGTAAGTAGATGTGCCAAGCTTCTAGCTACCAAGAAGGTAGTCAGGAGGACTGGGCAATGGGACAATGGTTGCTGTTCAGGACATTGCGTGCTGGGCACCAAGGCTGCGTGCCAAAAAGCACTGGGACCCTTTAGTCAAAACTGCCTTTTCCCCTTTGCCAGGTAACAAATCCCTGGATCGTCCTTCTCAGCATTTTCCAAATAAAGCCAATGGGTTGCTGTGCTTAAAGATTTTGTTACAGTCTGTGGTATTTAGCAGGGAGTACATCAGATTCCCTGTGAATAAACAGTTTCAGAGGTCTACTGTCCACTGTATAATTTTAAATCTTCTACCTTTCATCTCACAGCTGGAAAACGTTTCCAGTGAATGCCAAGAGCCAAGGACTCAATGAAAGGAGGGCACAGCTGGTTCCACTGCAAAACATGTGAAGCAGTGTGAAGAAGTAAGAAAGGAAAAAGCAAAACTAGGGGCTTAATGTTAACCAGTTCCTGCTGACGAAATAGTTTTCTCTTCCAAGGATGCCGTAGTGTGTTGGCAATGAGTAGCAATATCAAATGCCTGAATTGAAGGAGACAGGCAGGAGACAGGCTGGCATCTGAGATGATCATCCTGCCAAATGCTAATCGTGACAAGTCCCACTTCCAGCTAGCGGTATGTCATCAGCCACTTGCAAGTGCAGAGGCTCTGTGCAATAGTGAGGATGGGGAATGGAAGCAAGACACACGTTATGCACCTGCTTCCCACAGAGGATTGTTTGCCTTGGACCTTGGGTCTTGGCACTGCTGTGTCGCTGGTGTAGCAGATGCTCCACTGTGAGCAAGCAGTAAGTCCTCCCACTCCCCCATATGTTCAGTTGCTAATAGCAAACATGAAGGACTGACATTTTGATGCTTGCTCTTTCAACTTCCTCTTGTTCTTACTTTCAAGTGGTTTGTTTCCAAGCTGCATTGCCTTCTTTTCATGGGTATTTTGGTGCAAGCAGTTTGCATTGTAGTAGCAGCTTTACTGTTTGTAGATGCAATGAATAGCCATGCTGTGCTTCTTGGCCAGAAGCAAAGGAGCTAAAATGTGTTAGATGCATAGCTGTCTTTGCCAGAGAGCCTGCTGTCAAACCTCAGGTTTACAGAGGGTGAAGAGCACGGATATTCACAGCATATTGATTGAAGTGCTGTAAAGTCACAGAGCAGCTTTTTTTTTCTCCAGGTAACTTGCCCATGTGCCACACCCTACTCACCCAGCTTACAGAACAGTCACTCAGCCAGGTGAAACATCAGTTCTGCTTGCTGCTTTCTGTATGAGACTTCATTCTTTGGATTTAAAACGGTGCAGTTGTTTGTCCACCTCTTTTCCCTATTACCAGCAACGCAGAATAAAAGAGCTATGGCCAATCATTGCTCCGCAGCTCACAGAATAGCAACAGAAAGGTATTTCAATCTGTGGCAACCAGGAGAAAGAGTCCCAGACAAAAAGTTTTTGTTCCTGATTCTTCCAGCCTTCCTACCTCTCTAAGGCCAGATCTACCTCTCTAAGGCCAGATCACATCTACCCTCTGACCTGTCTGTTGCTCCCTCACCCCACAAGCTGTTGTGAACATCTCCAGTCCTACTCATTTAGGGCTCTCTAATTAGTGACATAACAGTTGGGCAATTAACGAACCAAACCTGCCCCATAATGAAGAATAAACACAGTTGGTGAGTCACTCTGCAGCAGGCATCCAGCGCTGCTGGAGTGTGTTTCCCGGCAAGCTGCTGCTGGTTGTACAGGGGTGTATCTTTTCTATGCTCTGCCTCGGGGGCAAGTTACTTCAAACAGGACTTTGCAGTGTGGCTGAAGAAAACAACCGCTTGTTTGCAGTTTTCCTTTCAAAGGGTCGAATCTAAATCATGCTTGCTTGCTTGAAGCCCAGCAGTGTCATCAAGGCCGATTTCTTTTCCATATTGGCTATTTCAAAGGAAAATCTCTGGTGGATTTCTCCATGTGGGGGATTCATTGACAGGGCTGCGTGTGTGCTCCTGCCTGCAGACAAAATGAGCAGGAAGCAGCACCAGGAGCCCCTCTGTCATCCACCATCACCCATTTTCTGGTGAATGACAGAGGGGCTCCTTTCCACACTGGTGGAAGGGGCAGCATGCATGAGTGCTCTGATAGCTGGATGAAGCCTTTCTAGGGCGAGACTCAAACCAGTAACTGCACACAATCAACTTCAGTTAGTGGTTTACCTCAAAAAACGAAGAAAAATCACTTAGCACTTTGAGCAAAAGGCTACCACAGCCGTAGAGGTTTTGAAGCAGCATGAGTTGGTGGAAGTTGTTCAGAAGTATAGAAAAGGGAAAGGGCTGTGGCAGAGCTCAGCCATTTTCAAGCCTATCTCTGTGAGGGCATTGATGGTTGCTGTGCTGTGGAGATCCCAACATTGACATACGGAACCTTCAAGCAGCAACTTCAGGAGAGTCCAGCATCTCACTGACATGACATACACACTGCCAGATATGTTACTGTTTAGACCATCCTGGGATCTCTGACTGAGGGTGGAGGGTCTGCATCTCACCCAGACCCAGCAGGTCAAAGAGAATCAGGACTGTTTCCCACTGAGGGAACATCACTTGAGCAGCAAGCAGATACCTACCACTCGTGGCATACTAACCTCAGATGGAAGACTTTGAGAGTGTGAGGGAGAGTCAGGGTGTAAGTGGGATTCCAAAGCCTTCTCAAAGAGAATTTTTCAAATAACACGGAAGTGGTTTTTTGCACTTCTTATGCCTGCTGCTGCTTCTGAGAAGCAGCTCTGACAGAGCAGCCTATCCCATTTGGACTCTGTGCAATTGTCATTGTCACTGGGGCTGGGACAGCTACATAACTGTACACAGCTGCAAATAGGACTGCTACACAGAGTGGAGAGAAGACCTTCATGCAAGTGGGAGTACACAGTAAGAAACAGTAAGCACGTGGGCTATAGACTTTGTAGGTGCTTCTCCATCCTCAAACAATACATTTAAATCACCACATTGGTGTATGACTGCAGTCATCCTTTGAGAACAGCTTCTGTTTGGCTTTGAAGAGAAGGATCTCTTCCCTGGTCAGGTCACATATGTGGGTTTCTGCAAAATCCTTGCTCTGTCTTTCACATGGGTAACTGGGACTCACTGTGCTGAACCTGCCACAGCTCTCCAGGGGGTGCCAGAGGAGGAGTTGGGCCTCTTGCACCAGCACTGGTGCCACAGCTCCCATCTGCAGATTTCTGTGGTGTATTCAGCCTCTGACAAGAACAGACTATGGTCCAATTTAGTGAGAAGCAGAAATCAGATCCCATGACTGCTCACGGCTTAAACATTGCTGAGATTTTTCCTCTAGCTGTCACTGAAAATCTCTGTAAAAGGAAGAGCTGAGAGATTTAATCCAGGAAAATTGGGAAGCATTTCCAGCTGTCCGAAAGGTAGCCAGGACACAGAAAGTGCACTCCCCACAGTCCCAACTGATGTCGCTGGCTGGTTTTCATCCAAACAAAAAGTGCTGTAAGATTTTACAGGAGTAGAAAAAGGAATACCTGGGGAAGTGAGGAGATCCTTTAAGAGTCCCTCTGGAACACACATTAGCTGCCTCAGCCACATGTGGTGAAAAGGATCCTACCTGGTCTACCTCCACCTTATCATCGACCCCACTAAAAATAGCATCACCCCACTGAAAGCAATCCAGTTCTCAGCCCATGTGTTTCCCTTGTCTTGATTTCATGCAGTGCTGCCACCCATTTCAGATATGCAGATACAGTAAAATGGCCATCCATACCAACCAGCAGAGGGAATAAAACCTTAAACCAAATACTTTGCCTTGCAGAGGGCAAGACTCCTTGTTCTTCTCACATTTCCACCTCAGTATTTAGTTAAGCTTGGTAACTTTTATGCTTACTCTAGTTAATCAGAGCTTTGCAGGTACAAAAATATTTGCTTTGTCAGGGCGGAGAGCAGCCATTGTTTGCTGAAGCCTGAATTCTTTGCAAATGTTTTCTTCTATCTTCTTATTCTCATCTCCTTTGGCTAAACCACAACACAATAACCCTTTGTAACACTAACACCTTGGTATGACATGTTAGGATCTGTTCTACTGAGCCAGTTTAGGAGGAAAGCATGCTTGTAACTGTGTAATTGAAGTGCATTGATATGAATGTGCCAGGGAACATTAACTTCTTCTAAATTCTCAATCGTTTCACACGTGTGATATTTTTCCAGATGGATTGTGCTGAAACTATGTCTTTAATGTCCTTAAGATATAGCACAGCAACCCATAAACTTCTTGCGCTCCACAGAGCATTGAGTGGAAAAGTATTTGGTGTGCCAGATTTCTCTGCTAAGTATTTCTCCTGACAGTGGCATGTTGAAAAACCATGTAACACTGAGATCTGATGGTGACGGTGGTTTCAGAAAGGAAAAATAATGCTGTGAGCAAAGGTTAACCTACAGTGATTGATTTACTTAAGCTTTAAGCAGTCATGCTGAACGTTTGGATAAATGTTTATTTAACATTGAAAATGTGTTGTTCATTTTCATGACACAACAAACAGAGCATCTGTGCTGCTGAGGATGTAGCAAAGTTTGCAGAGTTTTCTTCCTTCCAAACAGAGAGCTCTAATACTAGGGAAGAAGATTAAAAAAATACTTTGTCACTGAATGGGATGATGTTTGGGGTTGGTGTCCCCTTTTTTCCTCTGAAAGAGTGGTCAGGCACTGGAATGGCCTGCCTAGGGAGGTGGTTGAGGCACCATCCCTAGCACTGTTCAAGAAGCATTTAGATGAGGTGCTAAGGGATTTGATTTAGTAGTTCAGTGGGTAGGGATGGTGATAGGAGGATGGTTGGACTAGATGATCTTGTAGGTCCTTTCCAACCTAATGTACCTATGAACCTATGATGGTTTTGTTTGAGATTGCAACCATCCTGTTGGTCAGTACGGTTAAAGTATGTCCTGTACTTTAAAGGTACTGCATAGCATTCAGCAGCATCTCAACATTGACTTTCTATTGAAGATATGCAACACTGGAGAACAGCAGTGGTGGATTCAGTACCATGTGAAAGAAATGCATCTGTCATTCTGGACACACGGTATAACATGTCTTTTTGTTGTTTACCATAAAGAAAATAAAAGAAAGAAAAGTCATACCAAGTTAGGATGGTACAATGCTTCTCGGGGAATGGAGGAGGCAGTGGTGTTGGTATCTGTTAGGATGGACACTAAAGTACTTAGCATTCCCATCTACCAGTACAGAAGGATTTTAGGAAGCTGACGTAAAGAACAGAAAGACCTTTTCCAGAACTAGTCAGGTCAAAGTTCCTTGTGAAGTCAAGCCTGGGCACATGACATGAGCCAGAGTAAAAAGAGCACTGGTTCCCAGTGCTTCTGTCACAAATGTTTATTTCTGTTCTTATGGGGATCAACCCAAGTTGTAGCAGTTGTTGCTTCTGGTATAAGATAACTTTTTAGAGCATTGATTTTAAACAGAGGGTCTGTGGGTGGGCTACATTCAAAAGGTCTACAAAAAATGACAAAATACTCTTTGTAATGGCACGCTGCCTAAGTTCCCTGGAAGGAGGTGGGTGCTTCCATTGGAAATTTTCTAGGAGTCTCCACATCAAAAAAAGGTTGAAAACCACAGTCTCTTAGAGATTTTCTGACATATTTAACCAGATTACAGATTTTTTCTTCTTCCATGGAGAGTACACTCCTGAAGAATAGAAAAAAAAGCATGTTGGAAGTAGTCTAAATGAAGGTGTCTGCAATAAATCTAATAAATCCTTCTTAGCTTCATGCAAGACTCATCTTTCCATTTATACCATTTTGCATTCATTGGATGCTGCATAGAATTTACTTAATGAATAAGTAGAGAAGAGCACAGCTAATCCCTCAGGGCCTTATTCCGAAGTTTTTATCCAGGCAGAACTCCAGTGACGTCAATGAGTCATTTCACCACGTGAGGATTTCAGTAGTGGACTCTGTCAGATTAAATACAATTCAGCCCCAGATTTTACTCAACAAAATTATAGTAATCTCATGAACTAGATCTTCTGATTACAACTAGGGTGCAGAACGCTGCCAGTTTAATAGTATAATCATACCAACTAATCTTTGGACTTGCACGCTATATGCTTGTCTTGCTGTGGTACCAAACTAGCTGCCAAAATGCATGTGCCTCTAACCACATCTCATCTTTAACTAAAGTATGGAAATCATGGTAAGATTTGGACTACTTCTCCATTACTCATAGATAATTTTTACTGCACTTATATAACAACTGTTATGTATCCTTTATTTTCCTTATTCAGTAATTTCTCAACTCTATGTGCAACCTGGAGAATTCAGGACTCTGTTTTCTTCCTTAATGTACAAGTCCTGAGCTTGGATTTTCAAGAGGAAAGGGAGTGGATAGATTTCCCTAATGTGCTGCTTTCAATACCAGAGAACCACATTCTCCAAACTGCAACATGATTTTATGGAAAGCTTATTCAAACTAGCACAGGGACATTGAGTCTTGGGAGGAGGGAAAGGGAATGGATATAGATGAGTCTGCCTTTTATAAGAGTGCAATCTGCTTAGTGGAAGGAATACTGTCAGCAATTCATAAGCTATTCATGAGGTCAAAAGCAATAAGAATGAAGAGTGATATGGTTCAGTGGTCACTCAGGCAGGTCATCAGTCTTTCCACAATCCAAGCTGTACAGAGGAATCTGGAAGAAAGGGCACATCTAGGGAGTCCCTTGACATACCTCCATCCTAATTTTTAATAAATATTAATTTGTGCACACATTTAATTTTGCTTCCACATCCCCATGCCTGTTCTGAAGATCCACAGGTGAGCATCTCCTCCCCACACCAGGAGAAAACACCTGTTTTTTCAATGTGCAAAAACTCAGATTAAAATGGAAGAGAAAAACATACTATAAAGCCCAGAAGCACTAGGAGTGAACATTTAAAGCAAACGACTCTAGGAAGCCTCTGTGTAAGAGTGAATTCTGCATAAACTGTATTTTTCAGCCCAGTGGTCTCACTTGCATATAGCTCCAAGATTGTGTCATCTGGTATATTTTCTAGAAGAAAAATGAAATGTTTGATTTTTTTCCTATGGAATTTAAACTACTTAAATGAAACCCTATCACCCCAAATTCTGGAAATTTGTAGTTGAGGCAAGGAAACATAGACTTTGCAAATCAAATAGAAAAGTAACTCCTCCTAAATTCCAACTAAGCTCTAGTGTTTACTAGGCAAAAGATTTGGAAACATTTCTTTAGAGAAGATAAATCTCTGGAGTCTGGGACTTGTCCTGACCTATGTATGTTGTAACATGATGAGAGCATTGTAAGGTAATAAGAACAAGTATGCTAACACAGTAGTTAAATAACTCCTGAAATTCCCAAGGACACCTGCAAAGGAGTTCTTCCATCGAAAGCACAAGTTGGGCCAATGGATGGAATAGTTACTTGTCTGACACTGTCCCATTTATTAATGTCATAAATTTGAAGAGAATCAAAGAACATTTCCGATCTGAGCAGCCTCCAGCAGGTCACCTGATCTGACTCCTACTCAAAGGGGGGCCAATCTAGAGATAATACAGAAGTCAAATAAGTGCCACTGAGGCCATGTGTTTCTATCAGAGTAGAAAACCAAGGACTTGATCCAAAATCTGATCCATCTGCCAGTAATGTCTACTGAAAAGTGTGTTAACCAGTGCAGAGGCTCACATTGACTTCAGTGAGAGATGGATCGGACATCAATTCAGTGAGACTGGCTGCCACAGTCAAATCATGGGATAATACAACCAGGCTTTTGTTGGCAACGTTCTCTTCTGTACTGGTGTCTATCCAAAATAACTGCATTCACGTCACTAGAGCAATTCCGTACTTGTTCCTGTGTAATTAAAAGAAGAGCCTTTCCCATTGGGTTGGTGAAATCACTCAACATTCAGGCTCTGGGTAATCTGTATATATTTGTCACTGTCAGCATGAAGAGAGTCAGGATCCTCTGCAGTACTGAACATCTGTCTGTCAGCTTCTAGGTTGTTGTTACAAAATCAAAGAGATTGACAGTAAGAACTTTTCAAGAATAACCATAACCTGGGTTGCAAGGATCTTGGGTAGCTCTGCATTTCCCCCCATTCTGAGGATACTAAAATTTTCATGGTCCACCTACAAAAAAATGTGAGGTGCGTGGACTACATGGCTTCTGACACACTCCCTAAAGCTGTTCCACAGCAAAGATACAAGGATATGTTCACCTCTGACTGACACAATAACTACTGGCAACAGAGTAGAGGAAGCTTGTGCTTCCCATGCCTCCCATTGTGGGGTTCATTTTTATAATGTCATGTAGTAGATGAAGTGAACCACAAGGCAAATTTTAAAAATCTCTATAATCAGAAACAATGTGTGAATAGACAAGCAGAGCTAATGGTATTCTAGCTAATGAAAGCACTTAGAAACACTCCCCTGAGGAAACATCCGAGAAAAATAAGAAACGGATTGGGGAAATCTTAGAGAAGGACTGAAGAGGAAAATATTATTTAGAAAATAATAGAAAATGTCTCAAATACTACTGTACCTACTTCAAGCACAGTAAAGCATCAGTGCTCCTATTTATGGGGAGGGAGATGAGCATGTGTAGCAGCCTCGATTTTGAAAAATAATACTTCTTATAAAAAGAAATCCACCATGCAAGAGAAAAGTCATGGATTTAAGCCTTCATTTGCAATAATTTGGAGAACATGGGAGACTTGTGGTGTAATCTAGAACTAGATATTATTACCAGGTAATTTGTGTCAGAAATTGAAAGGTAAAGTGAACAAGGGTGGAGGATCTAGTCAAAAAGGGAAACACATCTTCAGCTGCAGTAGTGGGGCAGATTCTCTAGAATGAGAGACACACATGGCCTTCCTGAGAGCAACCCATTTTTCTCATAGTCAAGAGGAGGCAACTGGGCATCAGTGTGTCTCAAGAAGAGCAGTGTTATTATATGATAGCAAATTTCACAAAGCAGGAAGCAAACACCTGTTAAGATGTTAAATCCTTTGGGTAGTTTTCAGAAGCACGCACCTCTTGGGTTATCCCTTCACTCCTGAGGCAGATGCCCTGGACTGCAGGCTCAAGGTTCCTGTCAGAGATCTATTGCACCTTTTAGCTGCTAGGGAAAATTTGAAACAGTGGCTTTGACTGCTGCTCATTTCACAGCGTGATGAAGTCTGGTCCTTTACAACCCAGGAGCAGCATTCGGCACTTGCTATCACCTTTATCAGCCACCTGCCAACACCACCCATATGTATGCGCTTTTCCTTACAAGAGACCAACCTCTCCATGTACACATGAATGGGAAATGCGCCTGTAACTGAGCACAAGGGGAGGTTGTCCTGTCCTTTATCCATAGATTTCTCTTGCTCTGTTTGTGTAATAAGGCTTAATGAGGCTGCTCCTGCATCTAACGTTCAATGCTGTAAATACACCTTTCCTTATAATATGAACATTCCAGTATAGAGGAGTCAAAATACCAGCGTGCTGGAGACCCTATAATCAAGCTGCACAGGAAAGTCACATTCCTTAAAATTTCATGAGTAGTGGGTGAGAATCAGCCATTAACTGATACTAGAAGCAGGCAGTTTGTAAAACTCTTATTTTTAAGAAATAGGTACCAGATTACATTTCAACAAACTCACAAGTCTGTATACAGCCTAATGTTATCCAGGCTGATACTTATTAGTGAAAATCATGGTCAGTGTTACACCTTTTGAGGTGATGTTTCATCTTAATATTTGCTTTGTATCAAGTCCAAGTTCTGTTTTAAATATCACTGCACTTCTTAAGACTTTCTTAGGACATCATGCATGAGTATAATCCTATAATTGTTTGGATTACTCCTTAAAACATCAAAATGGCTAATACACCATAATTTAAAACTGTATGTCTTTATGTACAAGAGAATTAAAAAAAAAAAAAAAAAGGCTCCAGCAGAAGAACAAACCAGCTATTCATTCCATGAGCTATCTTCCATCCCAAGGTTTCAAGTATGTAATTGGTTGAGCTTTACAGTAGATGCAAGATGTGCATAAGTCAGTGATAAACACCTTCTAATTTTGAAGGGCCAAGATGATTTGGTCCTGATTTTCAAAGATTCTGCATAGCTAAAAAATTCTTCTTCTTCAGATGTAATTATAGGTTCTCAGAAAAAAAATAGACTTAAGGTTTTCACAGTCAGATGCAAAGTGATGATTACTTATTCAAATACAGGTATACTTGATTGGCTTGAGATGACAGGAGAGGTCAGTGGCAGAATTTGAAACTGATCCCGAGTGACCATATCTCCCAGTCCTCGTGCCAGCTCACAACACAGTACGTCTCTTACCTTGTGCCTCTACTTTCTTATTGAGATTTTAGAGTTGTATTATAGCTTTGCTGAGCAGTAATGGTCGTAAACATGATTTCATTGTCTGCTCTTCAGCCTATGACTCAGACTGATGAAACCTAATCTTCCTTCTTCCAACTAGTGTAATCAAGAGGAGAATCAGGCACACACAGTTTTCCACTTCTTGACTTCATTCACTGACTCTGCCTTCAGCCCAGAGCTCTTTGGAGGCTCACCAGCTTTTAGGCACATGTCTGAGGTTGTCCTCGCTTTGTTGTCTTTGATGTTATAATGGCACTGTAAGCTGGAATTTATTTCCCATTTCAGTAGAAGGATGCTTTAAAAAAGCAAGGAGGAGAGATACTTCTTATTTAACTCCCTACAGATGTCATATTAGTCATAATAGGTAAAGAATGCATCTCCTGGCTTTACTCTGATCTGTAGCAAATGACTTTGACCCACATCCTCATAAATTAGAATGTAAGCAGAAAGTTACCCAGCTACGCCTTACAAATGTAATCAAAATCAGACTTCTGCTATGTAACAACTCTATTTATCAGCCATTATATTCTTTTGGGCCTTTCAATTGAAGCTGTGGACATAATGATCAAATTGCATAGAAATTTTCAGCAGAGCCTGAGTTTATCTAGTTATTCATAAATAAAAGGATCCGCTTTTCACACTTTGATACAATTTTATTTGCATCTGAGTTGCACACTCTGCTAACTCAGCAGAAATGGCCGTATGATTTCCCTTAGAAATATTGTGACTCTTTGATCCCATCGTTGAGGGCTTGACCCAATTTTCTTAGAACTGAATTTTAAAACATATTATTTTCTTATTACAGTTCCAGAAAATGTTTGCACCCTACATCTTTGAGGTTTCTTGCTTTCCTCTATCAGAAACAGATCCTAGCCTTCCTTCCAGTTCCTGGGTTTTTCAAAGAGTTGGTGTGGCCTCAGATGCCTTAATTACAGAAGCTGTTAGCTAAAGAAATGTGTCTGCATGTAGAAAGTAAACAATTTAACTAAGCATTGGATATGTGCCTACATGGTTAAAGCAGTGAAGAAATTCTATCTTAAGTGCCAGTGAGGAACATGGATGTGGGGACTAGATCATGGGGATTTTTCTACCACTGGGGAAATATTTAGTTATTTCTGCTGACCTCAGTTTAGTGCCCTAAACAAGAAAGCAGAAAGCCATGGGAGCTGCTCAGCCTTGGCAGTGTTGATCATGATGAATGCATGGCTGCAGCAGGCCCAGCACTTTTCTTGCCCTGCAGCCTTGTGTATGCCTCAGAGCACTGCAAAGTTAGGTAGCAGCACTCAAAACCCACCTGGCTTTATCTCATATGCAAAAGATTTAGTCACGGCTTTTCAAAAAATTAGCAAAACTTAATCGCTTTATAAGTGGACATATTTCTTTGAACAGGAGGAACCCACTTGGAACTTCTACTTGGGCTTTATGGTAGACTGAATTTTAATTAAAATGTTAGGTTTGTCCCCAAGCTAAATGCGAAAGGGCCTTATAGTGTAAAGGCCACAAAAAAAACAGTTTGTGTGACTGTAAGAATGTAAATCCATTCTTTAAGGGCTTTTACATGGTAGCGCTTTTCGTCTTCAGCTCAACTTTGGGAACGGAGAGGAAACTCCCTGTAAAAGAGTGGTCCAACTAGAAGGCAAACTTTTCCCATGCCTGACTTATGAACACTGCTCAGAGACCATACATGGACATAAATTAAACCTGTACCCTTTACAAGGACCGTTACATATTCCAAGGAGTAAGCAGCCTCAGAAGAAGTAGGATGCAGAAGTAGGAGGCATCTGCGGTGATATAGCTAAAGCTGTACTTTTTCTTATATTTCTTTATTGCCATGACAGAATTTGGCAGGCATCTACTGTCTATTAAGCAGATGCCTAAGGTGAATTGGCCCTGCTTTTAGTAAGCCTCTGTCTACCTGCTCAGTAGTTTGATGGTGAAATAGGAACTGCAGTACAAGAGCTTAGGGAGAACAGGCGAAGTTGTCCTTCTCAGCCTTTCCTTGTTAAATGGCCAGTACTGGAAAATCACCATTTGTTCTATTTGCTGTACAGCTCTGTGTATTTCCCGATAGGGTGTGACTAAAACCCACCAATATCTCATCTGTAAACTGACAGGGCTTGTGTGCTTTCAAAGGATCTGTTTACCAAATCAACTGTCAGGTCATTTTTGGAGAGAAGTAGTAATTATTTTAATGGTTGCTTTCTGTTCCTGTTTAGTGTCTGGTTACACTCAAGGCATAAAGTTTCCTCAGAAGTTGCATTGCTTACATATATTCCAATACTGCATTTAGTATTTAATTGTTATATATGCACATATTTCACTGCAGGAGTTTGGTTCTGATTGAAATGGAAAGCACCAAACATCAACTGAAAGGTCATTGCAGCCAGGGAGCAGACACCAGCCTTGAATTTGGCCTGCAGCCTGTGGTATTAAGGAAAAAGTCCACAAGACGAATTGTTGATATATGTGTTTGCTAAATGGTATTTTCACCTCAAAGCATACTTGAATCTTAGAAGAATGCAGCTTATCCACTTTCTTGGAAGATGTGCCAGTGGGGCAGCCTGAGGTTAATATGGATCATATCCTTTTTTTAGTTATTCCAGCACAATTTTATTGATTCAGTGTGTTCAATGTCTCCCCTATCATTCTCGTTAAGAAGTATCACATATTCTAGGTGATAGTTTTCTGAACTAAATCCTTAGCAGGGAAAAACAAGAATGGACAGTGTGAATGTCCAGTCCCCAGCTATGAGGTAGAGATCTTGCTGTGCATCTGCAATGTCTTTCTGACTTTTTGAAGTAACATTTCTATAGCTTAGGAGCAGTTAACGTGAAAATAAAATTCACAATTGCTCTTTATTCAATCATACACAGCAAAACGCACCCTATTACTCATTAGGGGATCAAAAACCAGAGGGGTCTGGCCAGATGTTTTCTTCTACAGAGAGAAAGAGTGAAAAATAAGATTATACAGCTTAATAGCTACAGGGATATGAGTCCATCCATTACGCATAATATGTGCATTGTATAAATATACACATTCAAAGTGATAAACTAATTACAAACGGAGTACAGTAAGCTTGCCTCCTGAGAGTTAGGCCGTAATATACAACAACAGCACAATCTCCAAGCCATGAATACACCACCCACATCCAACACAACTCGTGGCTTCTTAAATCATTATGCCAAATTGTAATGCAAACAGTGTACAGAAGGATGAACAAAGAAAATAATTGACGTGTCTTCCCCAAGGCCTTTCCAAAGATTAGAGAGAGAGAAGCCCCAAGACTGGTATGTTATTTTCTTTGTTCTTTATCCTTTTGCCAGTTGTTTGCATTAATTTTGGCATTGGATGATTTAGAGCACCCTTAGTTTTGTTGGATACAGGTGATGGTGTGTGCACAGTTCTTCGGTAAATAATGTTACCAATGTGGATTGCTTTAAATGTGGCTCCACTATCAAAAAGCTCTGTTTCAATATAAAAATGCATTTAAGTGATTAAGTAATGTCTTCAAGCTGAGTTATTTTGTATTCTCTGATTTTAGTGGCTTTCTATTTAAAACTCCAAATGTATAATTATATAGAACAGAACAGTGAACACTTATTTTTCTCTCATTATAAATTAGTCCACCATGGAGAGAAATAACCTGCAATTTCTCAGGCAAGAATATTGTGGGAAACTGTGTAGAAGACCTGAAAGCACTTGCCATGTGATTCAGGAGTACCTGCACCAAAGGATTCAGGTCATGGAGCAGTGCCACCATCACTGTCATAATAGCTGTTCCCTGTGGCTAAAAAAAAATGAACAACAACAATAACAACAACAAAAGAACAGGTAAAAGAGGCAGGTCTCTAAAGAGGACAATGTGTTTTGAAGAGAAATGTGTAAAGAGGTCACCAGTGGAGGCTGTTATCAGAAGGATATTGAGTGACCATGGAAAAGAAATGTAACAGAGATGGGATGGATTTCAGAGGGAAGTTTGAATGGACTGACTGAGTGATGGTATGAGGAGAGATGTACATAAATATATGTGAGGGATTAATACCCAATGGAGAGTGGAATTACTTATCTAGGAGTGATGGGATGAGCATGATAAAGTAGGAGAGAAAAAAGTTCTGTAGATACGATACAAAGCAGTGTTGCAAAGGAAGTGATGGCACATAGAGCCATGCTGTTCAGTGAAATCAGGCACCGGAAACAAGGGCTATCCCTGGAAGATGTTGCTTGGCTTGATAGGGAGAGTTTTCCACACCTCAGCGAGCCCTGTGAGATGCAAAAAGGGAGATGGCTGCAGCCTGAACATACCCCAGTCTCCCAACAGCTCTCATGAGGAAATCATCCAGGAAAACTAGTTTATGGGAAAACCCAGAGATTTTTTTCTTTCTCTTTTCCTGATTTTTTTCCCACATTGTCAGGGATCTTGTCCTGTATACAGGTATTGACCTGACCTCTAAGTTGAATCACAGCAGCCCAGTAGAAAACATCTAAACAGATATTAGTTTCTGGGAGCAGGAAAAAGGATAACATGAAGGCATATAGGAAATGTCTTTAAATCTTATTTCCTGCAGAGCAGGTATGTTTAGTGCGTGGCTTGCAGATTCTATGTGGCCCAGTACAGCTCACAATGTGGTCGCCCCTGCGCTTTGTGATACCCAAGAGCAATGATTTCAAACACCTTTTTTTTTTGTTTGTTAATTTGACACTCCATTTTCAGTCAACAGAAATACGAATTTTGCAAATTTTCAAATAGAATGTATAGAATGGCAATCCAAAATTTGATCGTGTCTTCTTAACTGACTTTTATAAGCCCTCTCTTACCAGAGAAAAACAACACTTGCTTCACAATCATGCCTTATTCATGTCACACTTTTTGGCAGTATGTACATTTGTGAACAACTATTTTCAAGGATGAGAAGCAGAGAGAGTAAAATTTCATCAAAAATCTCTGATGAACACCTCAAAAGCTCACTGAGAATTGGAGCTACTGCTGTTGAACCATAGTGAGGCATCAGTTTCACAAAAATGTCACATATCCCACTAGTTTTAGAATTTTGTTACTTTTTTAATATATTCTAATTTAAAAAAAAAGAAAGAAAAAAGGTTATATGTGATCTATATTATGTTCTAGGAGGGCTGCCACAAAAATAATGCATCCTATTTTATCATGTTGGCCCACAATATCAGAAATGGATGTTGTTGGTATGGCAGTAGAGGTTGCATCTTCCCACCAATATCCAGTTAATTTTTGTTGCTGTGTGACAGATGGCAGCAGAGGTGTAGTCTGACAGGGTGGTGTCTGACATGGAAGTGTGTATGGAGCAAAGGTGTGTCATCGAATTTTTCCATTGGGAAAAAATGGCACCCACTGACATCCACTGATGCTTGCTGAACATCTGTGGAGACCAAACCGTGGATGTGAGCACAGTGAGGCAGTGATGGTGCATTTCAGCAGTGGAAACAGTAACAGTGGGTCACCTCTGCTGGTGCAGATTATTACCAGAACAGCATGCAGGCTTTTGTTCATTGCTGGTGAAAATGCATAGCTAATGGTGGTTTCTGCGTTGAAAAACTTTGTTTTGCAGCTGAGAATCTACTCTATTAAGTAGTGTTATTCTGCTCATTATGTCAGCTGTAGTTTCCAAAGAAATAATTAGGAGACATTTTGGAGCAAATAAAAAGTTGGACCCCCATGAGGATCTTTATGGTATTTATTGCTAGAGATAGCAAGGGAGTCTGAGAAGACAGTAGGAGCAACAAAGAGATGCCCATCCATCCCAAACTGCATGAAACTAGTGTGTTTCTCTTAGTGGGCAAAAGACTAAGACAATCCATCCTTATTCTAAACATAAGGCACCAGTATGACAAACTTTAGCAACATATTGTTAATCTATTTTCTTCCAAGAGAATTTCTTTTTAGAAAATCAGTTTTGTAAAGTTAGGGACTATACAAATCAAATCCAGAAGTTTTTGTATTCTCTCTGCCCATTAAATCTAAGCTCTTATAAATCTGTGGGTGTTGATGGAGATACTTTCACTTACGCCTTATATAAATCATAGGAAAATTAGAACCAAAAATGCTAGCAAAAAAATCAAACATTTCCTGTTATCACCACCTGATTAAGAATGGAAAGAAGTGTGGGACAATGGGGCACAGTGTCTCCTGGGGACTGCTTTGTACTTTCCACAAGGATCAGCAGCAGTGTCTTCAGGCATTGTGCAAACACAGCAGTTGCAATGACATGCAGACTTCTTACCAGGATCCAAAAGCAGAAGATTGACATCAACATTGTTGCTCACTCAATATGGTGATGAAAGCTCCCGCCTACAATAGCAATCCTCTGATTTCTTAAGGATAAGAAAAATGCAAATGACTTTTATAAATTATTGAAAAACTTGTGAAAGGTTTCTAGGTTTTGTTTCTCTTACTTTTTTTTCTTTGAAAGATAGAGTTTGTTTTTAAAGGCATTGCTTCATGGGAAACCTCTGAATACCTCACCCCTCCTTTCCATTCAGGTCTGTAAGATGAGTCACCTTAGTTTTCCTTCCTTCCTTCCTTCCTTCCTTCCATTCAGAAGCACTTCTGTTTCTCCTACTCTATATTTTCTCATCCAGAGTGACCTCTTGTATTTAAGAGACTTCCAGTTATTAAAAATAGGTTTTGGTTTTCCTCCCTTTCTCCCTAATTCATTTTAAGGCTATTAGTTTATGCTTTTCTTCATTTTGGCAACACCATGTGGAGGAACAGGATTAAAATGGCACAAACTGGGACAAGCTGGGATCCTGGCTCTACTCTGTTTCATGCTGCCACTCAAGTTTTATCCTGGTAGTGGATACATCATTTCCTTTTGCTTCTAGAAAGAGCTATCATCTCCAGCCCCTGGCTCCTGTTTGAGCAGGTGTTTGGGATACAAGGTGGGGTCATATTGGAGGTGGTGGTGGTGGGGTTTAGTTATAGCCAAATACATTGGATCTGTTGCTGCAAGATCCAGGATCTGTGCAGATAAAGAATGTAGACCCATTCCTACCTATGTCTCCACAGCTTCTGCTGCTCCCTCTATCTGCTTAACCCCAATGCAGCCAGCATGGCAAACCATGCTTGACCAGGAAGACCTGCCCCAAACCTTGGCAAATTTTAACTTTTTTTTAATCAGGCATGTTTTAGATGGTGAGGGGAAGGGAGAAGGTTGCTCGGATGCCTCTCATCTCCATTAGCACCACTCAGTGAAGTGCTTTGCAGTTTTGACTTTATTTCAGTCTTTTTCATAAGGCACAATAGTATGAGATCACAACTATTTTGTAGGGGAGGTTGGACTGAGAGGTGGACTTTGCTGCTAGCAATATTAGTGCTTAGTTTCCTCCTACCTTTATCTTGCTCTTGAGTGAATTCTTCTAGTGGGAAGGAGAGTAAGAAAAATAAATTCGAACTTAGCTTTTCTGCAGGTATAAACTGATGTAGTTCATAGCAGTTACCATTGGTAATGCTCAACATTTTGTGCTAGAATCAGTGTGCTTGCACTCATTTTCTTTTCCTTTTATTTTAAGTTGCTGAAGGCCACTATTCAAAAAGCAGTTGCTAAGATCATATTCTTCACCCATCAACCCCTCAGTGTCAGCTCCTCCTACACTCTCTGAATCACTCCTCACCCTCCCTTTTCTTCAGGATATGAAGGTCAGGCTTTTTGTATCCTCTCTGAATGCTGACCATGGCTGATCTTTCTGCCTACCTGCCCTTACAGACCCTGCACTGTCAGGGGGTGCTGGAGTTCCCACCCTTTATGAATAGGAGTAAACATGAGACCCGAGTGCCCACTACTCATTGGGAAGCTCCACATGAACAATGAGCCTAATCAAACCAACCAGACAAACCAGATCACAAAGCCTGCAGATCATTTCTCAAACTCAGCATGATTTCTGGAGAGGTTTGTTTTGGTCCATAAGCCTGAAATAATTTTTGGCACAGAAAAGCACTCAAAAACAAACCTCTGTTAAACCTAAAAGGAAAAACCGTAATTGGATGGAGAGCAGTCTTGATAACTTCTGATGGAAATGGCAGTGAGCTACCAATTTTTAGCAGATTTTCCTTTTCCATCCATGACAATCAGAGAAAAACTCACAGAATCAATGAATCACAGAGTTGTAGGTGTTGGAAGGGACCTCTGGATTACCTAGTCCAACCCTGGCTAAAGCAAGTTCCCTACAGCAGATTCCAGAGGAAAATATCTGAGTGGGTTTTGAATATCTCCAGAGAAGGAGACACCACACACTCTCTGGGCAGCCTGTTCCACTGCTCTGTCACCTTCACATTAAAGACTGGTTTTTCTCACATTCTTATGGAACTTGCTGTGTTTCAGTTCGTGCTCACTGCCCCTTCTTCTTTTGCTGGGCACATCTGAAAAGAGCTTGGTCCCATGCATCTGACTGCCGCCCATGAGATATTTATAAGCATTGATAAGATCGATAAGATCAATCATCAGCCTTCTCCTCTCTAGTCTGAACAGTCCCAGGGCCCTCAGTCTAAAACTCAGAAGATACAAGCTCATGCAAGCTAAAACTGGGAAAGACACATCTACTGTGGCTGTAGAAACCACAGCAGAAGGAGCTCCAGATCCCCCAGCACAAAGTTCCTGTGCTTCCCTCTACCCTGTGAAGGGCATTGGACTGCAATCAGAAGGCAGAACTGTGAAGTCCCTGCTCTGGAGCAACAAAAATATCCATAAGATGTCATGGAAGCTCACCTGCATAAAGATCCCTCTGCACTTGCTCTCTGAGCATAACCCTGAGAACCTGGCTCTGCCAGCTGTGTCTGTTGTGGTTCTTGGCCAAGCCACAGACTAAGTTTTGCCTTACCTGAGATTTATAAGAATGGGATGAATATGGGAGAGAAGGAGGGTCAATGCCCCACAGCTGTCAGTGTTCGAGAGCGATTTGGATAGTGCTTTCAGTAATACACTTTAAGTTTTGATTAGCCCTGGTGTAGTCGAGCAGTTGGACTAGACTATCTTTGTAGATCACTTCCAATTGAGCTATTTCCTCTCCTCTCCTCTCCTCTCCTCTCCTCTCCTCTCCTCTCCTCTCCTCTCCTCTCCTCTCCTCTCCTCTCCTCTCCTCTCCTCTCCTCTCCTCTCCTCTCCTTTCCTCTCCTCTCCTCTCCTCTCCTCTCCTCTCCTCTCCTCTCCTCTCCTCTCCTCTCCTCTCCTCTCCTCTCCTCTCCTCTCCTCTCCTCTCCTCTCCTCTCCTCTCCTCTCCTCTCCTCTCCTCTCCTCTCCTCTCCTCTCCTCTCCTCTCCTCTCCTCTCCTCTCCTCTCCTCTCCTCTCCTCTCCTCTCCTCTCCTCTCCTCTCCTCTCCTCTCCTCTCCTCTCCTCTCCTCTCCCTCTCATGGTTCAAACCATCTCTTGCCCTGATGTGGATCTGAGGCTAATTTCCACACCACTGGACTTCCTGCCCTCTAGAAGAAGGGCATACATAACTGTAAAGCAAAGTACTTCTTAATGAAGCAGACCTCTTTTCTGTTCTGTCTGCTTCTTACAAAGGCTCTAGCCAGGTTCACTGCCAGTGAGTTTTTTTCCCTGTTACTACATCATTGAACAAGCATGGGAAAAAAAATGTCATTTTGTTGCTCTTTAGATACTAGCCAGAAGTGACAATAAATTTAATGCAGAAGTTTGGGTTAAAGCAAAAATTATTTCTGAAGAATGACAGCATGTGCAAAGCATAAAGCTTGAAGCTTAGCAGCTAAATTCTGAACCCATGTGATATTATGCTGCCCTATGTCATTAACAAGCTGCCAAAATGACAGCAAACTTGATTATCTCCTTCTAATGTAGTCTGTTCAGCACAAAATAGATGACTGCTGACTTATAACAATGCACAGCACCATTATAGTGAAACCATGTTATGACCAGAGGCAATCCTACATGGAATTACCTTGGGAAATGAAGCAGCAATTAATCTTTTCTAGATACACGTTACCCCAGGTTCTTCTTATCCTAATAATCTAATTAAAGGCTGCATTATTTCCAGTTTTGTACCAGTGTAACTCTCTTGATGTTATTGGAAGTATACCACTATTGACTTGGAGTAACACAGAAGAGAAGCAAGATATAAATATACCCAGCAGAACCACATCACTGTGGATTTTTCCACTGGAGGAATGTCTAATATACTGTCTGGATACCATCTTTCAGGGGAAATCAGAAGTTTGATTCTGATGCGTTCAGACTGCAATCCCAGCAGCTTTTGCTATCAACCAAACCAACAGAAACGAGGGGATGATGATAGTTCTTTCAATAGCCACAGTCAGTTGTTTTACAAAGCTTCTGTCTTACATAAGAATCATAAAGACACTTTCCAGAGATGTGGTCTTGCAGCTGATCACAAACCTGAACACAGAAATCCAGCTGAGGTTTTTCCAGGACTTAGCAGATTCCTTCTCACACCATTTAAACTAAAAGATGTGAGAATTTAAGGAGTTATTTGTTCAAACCTCTACAGAATTTCATCCCATTTCCTTCAGTCTCTGGTTTTGTTTTTTTTTAAGCTACCAAGGTCATTTTAAATTCCAATCTTCACCCTGATGGATTGCAGGTCTCCCAGATTTGTGTATCCTATAGATCAGCCAAATACTGTCCCAATGCATTGACCCTTGACATTGCTACTGAAGACATAGAGTTGCATCAGTCCCAATACACAGCACACTTGTCCAGCTTGGCAATGAGCTGCAGATGACCATGCCACTGAGCTGCCCTTTGAAACTACATTTGCCAGATAGGAAAGTGCTATTTGAGATGGCATCAGAAATAGGGTGGACTATCAGCAGCCCTAAAGGATTGTTCCAGCTATGACAGGACCTTGTAGAGCACCTGGGTGGGCACCTACTAGGCTCCATATCTTGCATTCACCTGGGACAACCAAATGGTGTGGTGCAGAGGGATGGATGATATTTATACCTCAAGCAGTGCCTCTACCTTGTGTTGGATCCTTATCTGTTCTCTTGGAAGTCCCAGAAAGGTTGAGACTCACTCTTCCTGCCATGGTGACATTCGCATAAACACTTTCTCCAAAGAAACAACCAACTGTGGTCGCTTTACCTTTCCAGGAGAACGAAGGTAGCATTTTGTATGTGAGCCAGGTGTGTAACAGCAGGCAGGCCTAGGCAAGCAGATCAGGCTGGGTGTTTGCTACCTTTTTGGCCCTTCCAGGGAGTCTGAGCTCATATGCACGTGGGCTGCTTGTCACAGCATCAGCCAGACCATGGATGCCTCCAAATTTGGGAGGTGCAGGCTGCTTCTCACTGAGCATGCTGGTGCTGGTTTCTAGTTTTGCTGCAGATTCCTGTGGGATGAGGAAGCAAATTGTTCAGCCTCTCTTCACTCTGGCTCCCTGTTTGTAAAATAAAGCTCATAGTATTTTGCATATTACTTTCATCCCTCTGTTTTTGTTCATTTGACCAAGTGATGAAGCCAAGCCCCAGACTTCCTGCTGCCACAACCCCCCTGTGGACCTCATCTTGGGGACAAGCATCTCCAGTGGAAGTCAGATATTGTGACTAGTCACCTCCACTGTTTGCACTGGATATGAATCCCTATTTGTATCTCTTGGCTCTCACAAGGAGAGCATGGGGAGTTCAGGAGGAACAAGGAAGGAAGAGTTGTGCTGAAATTTGGGTTGTCAGCAAGACAATGCTGAACTGCCTCCAGCCTGGCCTGTTCCTGTAGTCTGTTGTTGTGAATGCATTGTGTATCAAAACTGATGTGATCTGAGGGGGGATCAGGGGGCCAGAATCAGTCAGAGGTGTTCTCCCTACCTCTGTTCTTGTTGTAGAACACCTGACTGCAAAAGAAAACACTCCAGTTCCCATCCCTTTGTATTTTTGATTGGGATCTGGAATAAAACCCCCAAATAAACTTTTGGATGACCTACATTAAGGTCTCTGATGTGCTTATTTGAATTAAAAATCCTGGAGGATTAGAGTTTGTGTGTGAATGGGGCGGGGACCACAAGTGGTTTGTCTGTGATGGGATACTAATAAAACACAGGAGCCCAGATTTTCAGAAGCAGTTATGTGTTCCACTAAGAATTGATAGTAGGAATCCTAGATCTTCAAGAGTAGCCATATCTGTGTCATAATTCTGGGTGGTAACAAAAATCATTTTCTCAAGAGAACTCTATTACACTAAAAATTCACCAAGAGATTGCTAGAAATGTTACTGTTTGTTGAACTGAATTTAAAGGTGAACATTCAGGATTCATCTTCATCATAGATTTCTAGTGTCTGAGTTCTTGCTGCATCTTCTCCTGCTTGGGATAGGTCTTCTTTCTGCTCATGGGAACTTGCAGCTAAAGTGGAGGTGATTTGAGTGAGGAATGTCCTGTGGCTTCTGTGGTTTTCCCTGGATCCTGTACTGTTCATAAGCATGTGCCTGAGTTTTAAGCAGAGAAACATCCTGTTACAGACTGAAGCAGCTGAGACAGCACCTGAATTTGTGGAAATGCCTTTTACGCTCTGCTCAGTGGAACAGAGCTTCATTCACACTGATGACTAAGAAGATATTTTTAATTTGCACATCTGTCCTTGATCTATTGTGTATTTCTCTTAGCACAAGCCATCACCAGAAGGACATGTTTCTATATGTGTAGGGAAGTTTTGCATATATAGTTGCCATGCTGGATTAATGTTGTTAGCAGAGAAAGATTTATTGCTGCAACTCAGAATTCTACAGAGCATAATGATGGAACTAAAATGCAGAAATTCTGCACGCTGAGATTCTGATTCTGTTCTGAGCTAATTATGTTCTTCAGTCACATTCTACACCCAACTGATTGTCCATTTCTTTCTCCTGCTTACCTCCCAGCAGTCACCAGAGAAATTTTCTGTCTTTATTGATGACCTCAATAAGTTTGCAGATGTCATCAAGCTGGGAGGAGGTGTTGATCTGTTTGAGCATTAGAAGACCCTTCAGAGGAATCTGGATTGAGCTGATGGGCCAATGGAATGAAGTTCAACAAGATCAAGTGCTGTGTCCTGCACTTTGGCCAAAACAACCACAGACAACATTGCAAGCTTGGGGTAGAGTGGCTAGAAGACTGTGTGGAAGAAATGGACCTGTGGGTGTTGGTCTAAACATGAGCCAGTAGTGTGCCCAGGTAGTCAAGAAACCCAATGGCATCCTGGCTTGTGTCAGAAATAGTGTTGCCAGCAAAAGCAGTGACGTGATCAGCCCTCTGTACTCAACTCTGATGAAGCCACACCTCTAGAGTTGTGTTTAGTTTGGAGCCTGTCACTACAAGGAAGACACTGAGGACCTGGAGTGTGTCCAGAGAAGGGCAATGGAGCTGTAAGATGTATGGAGCACAAGTCTGATGGGGAGCAGCTGAAAGAACTGGAGTTGTTCAGTCTGGAGGAGTCTCAGGGGAAAACTTTAACTCTCTACAGCTACCTGGAGGGAGGTTGTGATGAGGTGGGGGTTGGCCTCTCACATAACTAGCAATTAGACTAGAGGGAATGGCCTGAACTTGCACCAGGGAGGGGTTCGAGTTGGATATTAGAAAACATTTCTTCTCTGAAAGAATGAACTGGAACAGGTTGCCTGTGGAGTTGGTGGAGTCACCATCCCTGGAGGTGTTCAAGAAACATTTAGATGTGGAATTAAGGGACATGGTTTAGTGGGGACATATTGGCGGTAGGTAGACAGATGGATTAGATGATCTTCAAGGTCTTTCCTAACCTCGGTGATTCTATGATTCCACAAAATGCATGTTATTCACTGAAGAAGGACCTACATCTTTTCAGTGTCAGGGGTTGGTTTGATGGACAGGCAGCTGGGATAACTCCTGGAGATGGCAACACACCTGAAAAGCTGAAAGGCTGATCTGCTGGTATCTGAGCTACGTATTCGAGGTGTCCTAGGTAAAATGCTAGAGACTTGTATCTCCTGTAAACTGAGTAGTAAAAGAGATCTGGATGACACAGACATGCATACACACAGACAGATTGATGTAGAGCATTCCTTGGTCAGCACAAGGCCAGGATTAGATACACCCCTTTAAAATGGTGGTGACTGATGGAGGTGTGCTGGGAATAGCATCCCCTCGACGATTGCTGCTGAGGGCTGAAATGGATATGAATTCCCTCTTGATAACAGGGTGCTTGTATACTGGGCATACTGAAGAGTTCCTGAAAAGGAAGTGAGTCAAAGTTTGTTATTTTCTGTGAAGCCAGGACTGTACTTTCTGCCACGGGGGGAGTGATCTACCCAGCATACTTGTGCTGCAGGAATCGCAGCCAGGAGCTGGAGCAAATGTCTCAATTGTGACATCCTGGCAAGAAGCTTGTTCTAACAAGTAACTATTTTGAGAAGAGGAAGAAAAAAAAAGAACAGAAGTTGGCAAGAAGTGCTGCAAGATCTGCACTGCAGGCAGATGCTCTCACCTCTGATTCTTGGGCCCTGAAACCCACGGTGCCAAGCCAACCCCTGTCCATGTCAAGGCACACCTAAACACTCACACTCTTTCTTAATGCTGTTCCTTTGCCTCTCCACACCCTATGAGCCTTGGTTCCCTTCCAGTCACTAACTACTGCACCAGTTTCCCCTACCGCCTTCAACTCTTAATGCCCCCAGATAAGTGGAGAGGCACCGCACCATGACCTCAGGCAGCAGCCTGTCTGTAGCTACCCACAGCATCTCAAACATTCATGGAGAGCTTGACTTGCCAGTGCATTTTATCCTGCTTGGGAAAGGTTTTCCTTATTGTTCTTCTCATGGAAACTTGCAGCTAAAATTAAGATGATTTGATTGAAAAATATCCTGTGGCTTCTCTGGTTTTCCATGGATCAAGTACTGTTCATAAGCATGTACCTGAACCTCTCCGCTAGTCATTTACATCTGAGCAAAGGAAACATGAAGGGTCTGTGATGTGCGACCAAGTGTGAGCAGCTATAACTTGACAAGGTCAATTTGTCATTGTTATTAATCCCCCGAGTCACACTGCCTCTGGATATTTCCCATGTCACTGCTATTTTTATTTATTCACAAATAAATGCTGGATACTTGGGTTTGTTCAAGACTGAGACAAGCCTCGTACAAGAAGGGTTACCCAGACCTACTTGCATCCCATGTGTAAACCACATCCCAGATTCAGTGTTTTGTAATTATGAATGTATGTTGGTTCTGGAGAAAACTGTGCTGCATCAAGAACTAATCTGGTATTAACAGTCCCTTACAAACTGGCTGAGAAACCAGCCCATCTATTATCTTGAATTTTTCAGAAAGATTGGGCTCTCAGTTCAGTCCTGGCTCTTTTCACTCTATTTTTTTGCTTTCTTTTTCAACCTACTCATGCAATGCTATCTAACATCAAAGGAAATACTTGCTGGCATTATCCTGAATAAGATCCTTGCAGCTGGGGCAAAGCAGACAGAAGGGAGTGCAAAGTGCAGTAGCCTGTACGTGTGGGAGCCATCAGGACCTTTGACATTAGCCTGAGGTCTGTTAAATCGCCTACTTACAGGCAGGGTATAATGCTTCATAGTAAAATAGCTCTCCATTGCTTTCTACTGGTAATTGAAAGCAAAATAATTAGTTTTTGTGATATGGAGAGACTTTTAAAACATGAACTGGCAGGACTTGGTAAGCACAGGTAAAAGACTACTAGTAAAAGTTGACCTTTCTCCTGAGATCTTATAGTATGCTTTAAACCGAGATCCATCCTAATTGAGCATTTGCTTAAAGATCAATAAACTGCAGAGTAGAAATGTGAAGACAGAGAAAATCAGAGTAATTGTTCCCTCATACAATGGGCTTCAGAAGGAGCAAGCCAGGCGCCCATTGAATGGCAGTGACCCAGAGCCCTTATCTAGCACTAACACTGTACAGCATGGTGCTAACTAAGAAAGGTTTCTGAAATTCGGACATGGAGTGCTTGCTACAACAGTGTGGAAGAGGGTGCCAGGATATGCCTCAGATGTACTGGCAATGCTGCATCACAGAAAGTGAGGACAGAGCATAAACAACTTGAGTTCATAGTCCTGTAGTTGCCTCAGGTTGTGCCAGGGAAGTTTCAGGTCGGATATTAAAAAAAAATTCTTCTCAGAAAGAGTGATAATGCATTGTAATGAGCTGTTCAGGGAGGTGGTGGAATCACCATCCCTGGAGGTGTTCAAGAACCATGTGGATGCAGCACTGAGAGATGTGGTTAATGGGCATGGTGGGAATGGGTTGGTGATTGGACTAGGTGATCTTTGTGGTCTTTACTGACCTTAACGATTGTATGATTCATCTGCTCACCTAATATTTTACCTTTCCTCAGATGCAAGTGACCACTTGCCAGTCACTGACTGTAGGGATAAAAATGTGTCAAAGGGGAAACCAAAAACGATTTGATTCTGCATATCCTTTTTGAAGAGAGTTTGAGAACTTGCTTTCAAAGAAGAGGCACTGTTTAGTCCCAGGGCTTTTATTTATCAGATGGAAACCAACTGTCTCTCATAGTTGAAATGATTCTTCTTCCTCACTAAAAAGATTTAGCAGTTCCTTAGGTGTTTTTCAGTAGAAAATAACTTTTTAGAACTGGCAGCTTTCTGGAAAATATATTATTCCAGTTAAGAGTTCTGTACATTTCATGGAAATTGGTAGGATACAGCTATGCCATCTGATTATAGCTCTGGCTGTGTTCAGCACTGACCCTGACCATGGAATTCACATCACTTGGCAGCATTCCCCAGGGACTCACCCAACCATTCAGCCTGAAAGGTGAACTGCTCCTCATTTTCCTGGTTTCTCATGAGCCCCATAATTTATACTTATCTTTCTTCCAGAAAGACACCCAATGTTTGATGAGGGAACATTCAAAAGTGAGGGCTTCACAGCTTCCATGGCAGTTTGCTTCAGTGGCTAAGTACCTTGAGTACTGTAGCCACAAACCTTATTTTTTTACTTTTAAATGAATTGCCAAATGCAATTGTGTTGTGCCTTTAGTTGACTTTATACCTAGTGTTTTCTCCAGTCATATCCTTGAGCTTTCTCTTGATGAACTGAAGTTGAACACCATAAGCATCTGCCTGTCCAGCAGACTTTCCAGCCACTGTGTCATTCTATTTCCTATATCCATTCTGAAATTTTCCAGATATTTTTTGAAGGCCAGCACACTACAGCTCAGTGCAGTGATGGAATGAAAAGAGGAAGATAAAGGAATAAAAAATATGTTTATGTTTGCGAAGCTCAAGCAGCTAAGGTAACAAGAAATTATTTTGTGACATTTGCTTTAGTTCTTGGCCACACCCAAAGCTTTCTTAAGGAAGCCAAAACAAGGGAAGATGATGCCTTTGCTACTTATGTGAAATACCCTAAAATCTGTTCACTAAGGTCCTATATTTGAGCTCACACTTGGCCCTTAAGACAGGTCAATCATAGCATCCAAAGGAAGAATTTGAACCTAAGGGAGTAATTGTATACTCCAAGTGCAAGGAGTATACACAGTAATTACGTGCTCCTCAAGTGTACAATACTTGGTAATTATATACAGCAGACCCAAAAATATCATTTGACACGTGTGCTGGGTTTTAAGGCAAAAAAATCATGAATTTACTTTGTGATTATATGGTCCTTACTACGTTCACTTTCTGCCAGTATTTGATTCTTACCATGTCATTAAATGTTCAGCAATTGCTTTGGATGCAAAGACTGCTTGGAAAATTTTTCCCTGCAAAATGAAACATTATCTAAATAAAAATTAAAAATAATAATAGCATTTTGCACCATATTGTTTTTCCTAAGAGAAAATATACAAGTCTTGCAGTTCAGTTTTAGTCCATATTATTCTGGAGATCTTTTGTGTTCCTGTTGTTCTGAGAAAGCGTAATGATGCTACTTTCAAACTCCTTCTCCTATCTTTAATCACTGTTACTCACCATTCATTTTCTTCTCTGAGTCTTTCCCTCCCAGGCCAGAAATAATACTTGAAAGCTGATTGTGATTTTAAGCCAGCAATATCCCAACTCTTCATGAAACCAATGTACGTGACAAAGTTTCCATTGACTTCAATAGTCAAAGTTCTTTTGGAAGGATCCTTGCTATGCAGATGGTGTCATTCCACTGAAGTCAATAGGGTTGCAGAGGAAATGCTTGGGTACAACAGCAGCAGAATCCATCTCAGCAGGAGGAGGACCTCTTCCAATTTCTGCAGACTCAGGCATGTCTACACATGTACATATGCACACTGGAGCGAAGCTCACAGACCTTGAGCTCTCTTAACTTTACCAGCACATTATTTTGTTTGATTGTTGGACTCTGGCACAGAAACACGTAACAGCCTGACCTGGCATGAGTGCAAATTAAAGAAAAAGGTGGCCTGAAAGAAACAAAGAGGCACTTTATTCAGCGTACTTTATATCAATGCATATAGGGCTTTAACTAGAGTACTGCTGTGGCTCCTACTATAAGTACTGAATTCTTACTTAGCTCTCCTGCTTTTGCTTGAGTTTTCTACTTATTCCAAGGAGCACTGAACATATTTTCAAGGTGATTCATAACAATGTGATACCAGTTAAGTTGCAAAACTGGAATTCACTAATTTTTAGAAGACCAACTGAATGGCTGTATGTTACTGCATTATCTAAGTCAGGCTCATAGGGAGATCGTGGGAAAGCACGGACCCCCTGCTGGCTGCCCACATGGGTGAGAATTTCATCCCATTCTTTTGCAGATCTTTGCCAGCACGGCAGACCTCGGTACAAACTGTACCAAACAACAATGTGTGTGTGGAAGACGCAACTGTCCTTAGTTCCCCTTGGGCATCCCCAAGCCTGCAAACAGAATCTAATGGCTCCCACCACAACTTGCTTTCAGGCCTGGTGAAAACAATGAGCAGCTCTTGAAAGCAAAACCCAAACAGCTAATGAGCAGCTTGGGTGGAAAACGAAGATATGAACACAGTACCTTAACCACAGAATGACTTGCTGATTGGTGGGTGCAAACAAGTGATTTTAAAAGCTACAATACTGGACCACATGTGATAGTTGAAATGCTAAATGTCAGACTAGAAAAATGTTGTGGACTGGATTCTTTAATAACAAGAAAGTGTTTCTTCTCTGAGAGCTACATGCTTTCTTTAGATATTTTCCTTTTGAGGAAAACCACCCATTTTCAGATGTTTTACAGCTGATGGGTTGCCACACTGCCGGTCTTAAGAAACATGTGCATTCTGTCTTTCCTACTGACCATGTAATGCCACAAACTATTTTCTCTGGAACCTGCTTTTTGATTGCTCAGGACAAGCACATTCTTGGGAACCGAATGCAGCCACTGAATGGCTGCTCTCATATTTGTTAACAGCTGAGACAAGACCTAGGCTTTTGGGCACCCATATCTTTTAATATTACTAAAAACACAACGTGAGCATTGAGTTTCATCCTTTCCCTGATCATAGCATCCTGATTCTTTCTCCTCCCCTACTGAGATCAAAGTCTACCTCTTGTCAACGAATGAGAAGCTCCAGAAAGCATCACTGCAAGCTCGGCCGGCAGCAAAGCCAGCAGATCTGCTCTGAAAATAGAAGCTGCAAAAAAGAAACAGGCGATGACTCACAGCTCAGCTCAGATCTTGTTTATAGTGGCACCAAACAAGAATAACTCCCTTGAAACTGGTGAATTTAACACCCTTTTAAGTAGCCACACTTCTTGAGCAATCTTACATCAGCCAACATCGGCTGGCGTGATTCAGCTTTGATTTGGGATTGAATCAACTGACTTACAACTCAGTGTGTGGCTCCAGTGAATCCAGATCAATCAAGAGTAATGAGTTCAACTGAGCAGAAGTGTAGTGGTGACAATTGGTGCCACGGGTTGGGTCACACAGATGCTGCCTGATGCAGACCGCTGCAGAAAGAAGACCCCAGCATTTGAAGGATATCTGCTTAAATCAGGTGGTTCACAGTGGGAAGAGAGATTGACCAGGGAACAAGTGATTTGTTGTATTGCTTACATTTCCTTGCTGTTACACAACACAACTTTTACTAGGGTAAGAGTTCGGGGGACTTGCTGAGCACAGGGTGGGGGGAGGGTTTTCCTTGCATGTTTGTTTTCCTAAGAAAAGTGGGAGGTTTCTCATTAAGAATTTATGGGAAACTCAATTATAATAAACATGTTTCCATTCTAGCAAAAAAAAATTCACCAGGGGAAAAAGCATTTCTCAGCCATCTGTACTTTGTACTTTCGGTTCTCAAGAAGAGAAAAGAAAGGTGCCTGAGGTCCTGTGGGAAGTCCCAGAAGGGGACTATATAGCATATGCAAAACAACTCTAAAAGTTTGGCAAACAGACCCAGGGCAATTAGAAGCACATAAAAAGCTCTAAACAATACCCAAATTACTGAGCTATCCACTGTCATTAGTAGCATAAATGCTGATGGAGGTATTCTGCTGATTCAGGAGCGTATGGTGCTCTGGCCAGACCCCCCACTTAGATTCTGGGCCACCTCATAGCAAGCAAGAGAAGTTATCAGACATTGTTGATTGTCCGCTGAGGAGTGGAAATGAAAACATCTGCTATTCTTCACATCAGCATTACAGCTCAGCTATGCAATTCACCTAGCTAGCTTCTAGGCAAACAAAACGGTGTGCCAGCATTTCCAATAGTATAAATCAAGGTTACAACCTGAAATGCTGTTAGAGATGTTATAAATAAAGATAAGTATATGTGGGGTGGGGGGCAAACTAATAAAAAAGATCCCACATCTGTGGGGATTTGTGCTGTTGCTCAAACAAAGGGATGGGATTCAACAAGCACAGCTGTTCCTTGCCTGTTGCTGCCTCCGCCCCTGCATCTTAAACAGTATTCATATTTAATTGAGCACTCTCAACTATATTTTCCCAAGTGCTTTTGAAATGTCTGTTTGCTGCATTTTTCCATGGCATCTTTATCTTCCAGATGCTAATTTCCTCGTTACTGAGGTTTCTGTCGCTCAAAGAAAGTCTAGATCCCAACTGCTTTCAGTAGATTTTAAGGTTAATATGGCAGGATACTATGTATGGAGACATGATGGAGTAAAAAGGGTAATTTTAAAAAAGTAATTAGAGCCAGATGATGACTTTAAAGATATATCCAAAGAAAATCAGTACCTGATTTTGTCCCCATTTTAGCAGCAGCAAGTAGCATGTGAATGGCATGCTGTGTCCTCCTAGACTCGTCAGCATAGTTATCTGCTGCCAGCAGAAGACTGCAGCTTATGGTTTTCCCTGCATTTAGCCATTGCATCATGAAGCTGAAGCCTTGAGAAGGACAAGCTGACCTCCAAAAGGGTGCACAGGGTGAGGTGAGGATGCTGGAGCTGGCTGGCCCCAGACCTGGGGACAGAGCAGCAGCTCAAAACCCCCATGGAGAGCCTTTGATATGTCTTCAGCATGGTCCATCCTGCTGCTTGACTACATCGCATGGAGGTACACTGATGTCTTTATGGAGCTACTGTAGGGAGGAAGACATCTCATGGAATTAAACCCCAATATGTCTACACAATTTCAACCATTGTTATTGCATGCACATTTCAGCTGTACCCTAAGCCTCACTGTTAAACCACTATAAAGCCAGATACATAGGGTGCATGAAAAGCAAAGGAGGCTAACAACACTTTGTCAAATTAGATTACTTTCACAAATGTAGATTTGCTTTCATTTTTGCTAGAACTCCATCCTGCTGTCTCAGGCCTGTCCCTGCACAGTATGACTGCAGTCCTGGGTATCGGGGCACACAGAGTTAACCCAGGGCAGGCACAACTCTGCAAGCTCTTACCCCAGTTCTCATAGAAGGGATGGAGATGGCAGGGATACTGCTGAGATATCGCAGAAAAGGGAAAAGCTGTCACCTGAGCAGCACAGCACATAGACACCCCAATGTTCCTGCAAGAGGTCAGCGTGGGCTGGAGGCATGCAACGTTGGCTTCTGGTAGGTCATTCACATTTGGGGCCATCTGAGCCTGAATAACGAGTGCCTGCCCAGAGGGTTCTGGCCCAGGGCAATTGCACAATACAGTGAATAGCACGCATTAAGTGTAATATCAGTGTAGGTAAGCATAGGAGAGGGTCTAGTTCTCCTGAGAGGTGCAATGTCTATCCTAAAGTCAACGCAATTTTGCTTGGCAAACTGCACATTTTCAGGTCCTGTGCTTGGATGACTAACTACATTCAAACTTCAAACTAAATTCAAAGGAACAGTTGAAAGGAATCAAGTGCCTGATACAGACAAAGCCACTGCAAAGGTAACAGGCACTTTTTATGTCTTTAGCCTTCTGTATGGCTCTTTCCATCTGTTTCAAAGTGGTCATCACCTGCCTGAAATGCAGCAGTGTTAGAGGACTTGATTGGGCTGGGGCTGAATTGTAGGACTTTGTTTTTAAGGGGATGGAGATACAAAGCATGGGTAAGCAGCTGTTCAATCTGCTCTGCTTCATACATTTCTGCAGTTAGTGGATGTAGCTAACACTTCAGAGGTAAGGGAAACATATTTTAAAGATGTAAAATGTGTATTGATAGGTATGCATGTATGTCACAAGACGTATAATCAAGAAAAACGTTTGCTGAAATGGAGTAGGAGTAGGAGAGTAGGAATTTAGTGCTATCTGGATGAATACAGGGGAAGGATTTGCCCTCCTGAGATTGATACTTTTTGTTACTGAGGGCTGAACTGCAGTTTCACTGACGTTAATTTAACCTTGAAATCCCACGTACTGGGAAAGTGAAAGCACAGAGAAAGATACCTGGTAGATATCATGTATGTTTGCAAAAGAGGGCTCTTACTCTTCCTGATGAAGCAAAAAACTGAAAGCAGTTCACAATGCCAAAATAGGATTGCGTTTTTAATCTAATTATCCACTGGACTCTGAAAAACCCTGGGAGTTTTCTGTTAACTCTCTTTGGCTTTATCACTTCAAGGTTCTGTGACACCAGAGATCTGATTCAGCAAAACTCTAAAGCACATACTCAGCCCAAACACTTCGAGGACCTGCCTTCTTGTTAGCCAATACTTTCAACCACTTACAGAATTTTAAGTGTGTACTTAAGTCCCTTCAACTTCACGGAAGCATAAGATCTACTTAAAAACATTTTTAATGAGAGTATGCAGAATTTAAATATCGTCAGTGCAATTTGGTTTACATTGCTAGCTCCTTTCCAAGTAGCCCAGATTGTTAGATCTATTTGTTTGTATTAATTTTAAGTTCAGAGATGTGGGGGAACTCTACAATCTAATTCTCAGTTCTGTATGTTTGGTTTTCTCTGTAGATGTGGGGGTTCCAGGCCCTTCTGGAAAGTGCAGTGCTGCAAAGGATTGAGCACAGCACTGAAGCTGATCATGACTACGAATCAGATTCACAGCATGTTAGAGAAGCAGATGAGTAAGCTAGGCTTCGTTTCGGTGCTCTTGGGTAAGATTCTTGCATCTAGTCATTTATCTTTGGCTCTAATCTCAGAAGCAATATATCAACAAATAATCTTCATCCACTCAAATATATCCTTGATGTCAGTGGAAGCAACTGCAGAAAGTTTGCAGGGATGGATCATTATATAAGAAGAGTAAGCAGTCGAAACCCAATCAAAAAGAGATCACGTCCATCTGCCACTGAAATCAACGCTGATTTCCATCTGGTTTCAGCAGAAGCAGACTCGGTGTCAGATCAGGGCCTCTCTGCAGTTCATATAAGCAAGCAGAAAGATTGCTTTCCTCAGACTATTGTCACATGAAATAAACGAGATTGGGCAAGGCCGTTTACAAATCCTCTCCTCTGCAATCTCTTTTATAAGGCTAGATAATTATATGGGAATTAATTCTCAGCCTGAATTTTCTCATATAAGACAAAGAACATAGGCAAGATAGAGAACAATAAAGCTGAGTTTCAAGGAACAATTATTAGGAGTTTCAGTGCTCTTGTTAATCTGCAAAGTCCTCACAGGCAGACTCCATGGGGAAAAGGTTCCTGGAGAAAGCAGAAGATGGTGGAGCCAGGGTGGCTTGCTGTAAATCTCGCTGTGTATCATGTTCTCGCAGTATAGTTGGTGGCTACACAGACTGACTCAGGGCTTTGTTCTCAGTGCCAGCTCAATCCCTGCATTTTCTTCTGAAAAAGAAAGGAGTCATAAAATTTCAATCGGCCTGCATAAAAGAGATAACAAAAGGAGTGGGAACAGAGAAAGGCTGTTATTGCCAAGCTTTGAATGTATTAATACAATAGCACCTGAATAATACGAAGAAGAAGTTTGGCTCTGTCAGAAAACAAGCTCTGCTTTTAGTGCAAAACTGTTGTGTTACATCTGTGAGAAGAGTCCGGGCTGCACAGCCTGTGTGTGAAAGCATCTTCACAAGTCTTTCCCCTTCGTGGAGGACTCTCTACTAATTTCTTCCTGACAAAAAGGCACAGCTTGATTCTTAAAGCTGCAGGATGATTTGCCAGCTGCTGGAAAATCTGGCAACTGTGACGAAGCAGGAGGGATTTTGGCACTGGACCATGCCCCACAGGAGAGCAATTCCACCCTACAGCTTGGCCAGAGGGAGTTTTAAGGAGGTATCCCTTCTCAGGGCTTACTTAAGAGAAAGGCCATCGTAAGGGATGTAAAGGCAAGTGGTAAAACTACTGAGTTCAATAAACTATGTTGACAGAGACATCGGTCTCAGTACCAAAATGAAAGGAAGATTAATCTAGCTTTGGTGATGCTAATGCATTGGGGAATCAATTAGTACAAAGGGACTGCAGAAAGCCCTAAAAATCTCAGGATACCAAATTGTTGTCAGAAGGTTCTTTCAGAAAAGACCAAGACACCCTGGAAACCAGAAGCTTTTATATGCATAGATGTACACAGGCAGAGTCAGCCACAGAGAGATAAACATAAATACTGCTTTTTCTCTTTACTTTGAATAGTCCTACCCTTGAGCACAGCTAATCAAGAACACCAAAAATGTCTGTAATGGGAAAGGTGGCTTAACACAGGACTGTCTTCAAGGACACACCGATTCTCTTAGATAGAATTCACCTTAAAACTAACCCCAGGTATTTTGCACCAATTTTCTTAAACATTCATACAAAGCATTTTGTTGCCTATGATTCAGCTCATCTCTTCTCCATGTGAAACCTTGTGAGATGGTTGAGGGAGTCCCACTGGTGAAGTGGCTGTTAGGTTGGGGCTGTTAGGTCAGGGTTGTTTTCCTGTCTTGCATTTTTCACTAGAACCCACTCTTCAGCCCATTCTTTTTCAATTTTTTTCTAATTAATTATGGAGTCCTCTGGATGTTTGCTTGCATAGTGGTAAAAGAGGGCCTAAAACACCAAATGATGAGGGCAAACAAACAGAGCGTTGTCTGTTCTGCATGCAGAAGGTATGGAAAACACCAACCTGAAGTGCTGAATTGCCCTTGGGCAGGACTGCCAGCCTTGTGGCTTTGTGTGGGCCAGCTGATGGACATTCATGAGGTGCTCAGTGAAGCCCTGAGCACTCTCTGATTTTGGAAAGGGGTTTTTCATGAGATACAGGTCCCAAGTCAAGCTCCAGTAGAGAACCAAGCCAACCTTGCATAGCATTGGAGCACCTGATGGACAGCTCACACCACACCGAGCGCCTGACAGAGGAACCAACAAGCACCCATTCTCTCCTTGTTCTCTCCCAGTGCCAGAAAAGAGCTCCTGGGGCTGTGCTTTTGCTTCCTGGTCACTGTCACCCTGGACTGGATGGGACATCCCCTCGAGGTGCCAGCTGAGGCGTTATGCAGCGCACCCGGCAGCCATTGGTGCTGCAGTGGAGTACCTCATTTAACCTTGGTGAGGGAAACGCCAGCGCTTTCCCCTCTCAGCATTTGTTTTCAGTCGCTAATCCAGGAAACACACGTCCTTTCTATTTACTTAGAATAGAATGAATAATAACCACGTTTCTGCTCGGCTTCTTCCCCCTCCCGGCCCTCTCCTCGCTCCCCCCCAGCTTGCTATTAAAATGGAAACCCCTGTGTTACAGGCATTGCTGGGCTGCTAGAGCACTTAAGCAGCGCACTGCGAGCTGCAGCCATTTACTATGTGCGATTGTTTCTGCGAGACCTAATAATTCTGCCATTGTTATTATAACACTGTGCACTAATACAAATGAGCTTGTAAATAGGGGTCCAACTAAAATAAAACCATTATAATCACAGCCCAGGCTGTAAATCACTGACTGGTGTGTTCTGCTGTGGTTTGACCAAGAGCCAGGCAATAGTCAAATAATCAAACTGCAGATGTTGGGATAGCAAATCTGCTTAAATTTAAACAGTGGCAAAGGTCCAAACGATTTGGGGGAGGGGGACAGAAAAGTGTCCTTTGCAGAATGAAGAAATTCCCCCCTCCCCCCTTTCTTGTTAACTGGGTCTATAAAGCAACCAGACATCTTACCCAATAATCACACTGTTTCTCAGCAGATTGTTTGCATCAGTGCCAGCTCACAGGAACAGGAGCCATGTGAAATAGCTGTACAGTGACTGATCATTAGCACTGGCTGCCTGGCTTTCCATGGTGTCCTCACTGCTGTCGCCACAGCCACCACCAGTAGAGAGCTCAAGCCCTCCAAGCCTTTCTAGGAGAGAGGACCAGAGGTACCCGATAATATCCTGTACCACAAACTTCACCAAAACTCAATAATACATGAGGAGGACGTGACCCTTTCTAATTTCTTGAGCTTTTTCCTACAACTTACCTTACCTTCACCTCCATTTCGCACTTGGACAACTCTGTTTCTCCATGATGCAGCCTTGGACACAGCTGCAATTTGGCTTTCTTGCTGAGGGAATCCAACAATGGTCACTACTGCCATGTGTCAGGCCAATGGTTCATGCCCCTAGAATTATAGAATATCCTGAAGTGGAAGGGATCCATAAGGATCAAGTCCAGCTCCTACCTCAAAGCATCCTCACAGAGATACCTGCCTCCCTAAAAGTCCTAAGAGAAGGACTGAGGGAAGTCTGAGGGAGAAGACCGAGGGAACTGGAATTGTTTAGTTTGGAGGAGGCTCAGGGGACTTTCTTGCTCTCTACAATAACCTGAAATGAGACTGTAGCAAGATTGAGGTTGGCACTTTCTCCCAAGTAACAGTGATAGAACAAGAGTTAATGGCCTTAAGTTGCACCAGGGGAGGCTCAGGTTGAGTATTAGGAAAAAATATATGCTCTGAAAGAGCGGTGTTGCACTGGAACAGGCTGCCCAGGGAGGTGGTGGAGTTACTCTTCCCAGAGGCAGAGGTATACAAGAAAAGAGAAGACATTGCACTGAGTGACATGGTCTAGAACAGTCATGAGCATGGTTGGACTAGACGATTTTATTAGTCTTTCCAGTCTTAACAAGTCTATGTTTCAATGAAGAGGACAAGCCACTGCTGCAGAAGAGCTCACAGGAGGAGTTTGCTCAGTGTCTAAGTTCTGCTATTAAACTCTGCTGGCTGTTTCCACAGCTGTGGTAGAAGCGATGTGGTTGTTTCTCCTCCTAGCCAGGAATCGGGATCAGTGTCATCAATGTACAAATGCAGACAGTGTTCTCATTTGGAGAATACATGAGCCTTGGCTGTTGCTCTGTGACATTTGAAATGGTGTTATAAGCTTCTTTAGGGAAAGTATACGGTCATTTGTTTCTCTGACAGCCCAAGGCAAATAAATTGGATGGGTCCTGTTGCTCACCACGTTGTCACATGTGGCCACAGGAGGGCTGTTAAATGCAAGAACCTCCTTCATGTAGCTTTAGCTTACCATGAAGAATTTTTTATACTAATTTTTAATGCAATATTTAAGTGGCTGCCAGGCAACAAGACATAAGGGCAATCAATCACATAACCAGATGCCATGCAGACACTTCTCTTGAGCAAGTAGCTCAAGAAATCACTAAGGGGATGAAGCAGCCATCTCTCTGAGAGAAAGTCAGCAGAATGAGCTTGCCAGCCTTGGATGGGATACAAAGCAGTCATCCTCCTGAAGCTGCTTTTTTCTCTGTGGCAGGGACACAAGCTGTGAATACTAACGTTATTTCCCCTAAAACCTTGTGACTTGATTCCACCAGCAGGACAATTCACCCTTCTTGCTCAGGAAATATTTGCTGTTAAAATGACTCAAAGGCAATATGAACCAAGCATGTTCCAGCCCAAAACTGCAGGGACCCCAGGAGAGGGGGATGGCTATGAAAAGCTCATTCACTGATTAAAAACCTTTTGCCTTGAACTCCTTGTGCACTGAACTTCCAAGAACATCCTCTGCCCTCCTATTTTCCACTCTTGGGTCTTTTTAGGTGACCACATAGCTCCTGGAGGCAGAGAACTTTTTCTGCCCATCTCTCTTCTGGAGGAAATACATGTTAGAAGCAGAAAAATGTGCTGCTCCTAGCACACGTTGCAAAATTAACACCTTGGCATGCACTCCTTGCGTATCCATTCTGCTGGATCCAAATTTCCACAGTTTTTCCTGCTCCTTTTGTCAAGGGCACCATTTTTAAAGAATGCTATTCTTTTTGCCTGGGCCTTACAGTAATCCTGTTGCTCATAGGAAGCCTGCAGAGAAAGCTTAGTTTCCTTTGATGCATTCCTAAGTGTCTTGGAGAGAGGAATCATTCTTCTGCGTGAATCAGCCTGGCTTCCTCTGCTCCTCAGAAAAACAGAGCAACCTTGCATTGCTACAGCGTGCCATGCTGCTCAGGATGTGGTTCATCTCTGCTGCTGCTGCTGCTCTGCTGAGATCTGCTTTGCAATGTGTGCAGTAAGCAGATTAAAATCAGTGCTGGAGGTTGTTGTGAACACCAAGCATTAAATAAACTCCAACATCGTACCGTAATTCCTTATGAATGATTAGATCATCCTGCTGGGAGTGCTACCATTATACAGAAGGCAAATGTCACTGGTTGCCTCATAAATTTAGCATACAAGTATTAAACTTATTAGGTCTGATTCACTGCTGCCTAACTTCGGTTTATCCTACTATGAGGCAGAGGAGTTTCATCAGCAGAAATGTGTGGTGAAACACTGGTTCTGTTCTCTTTTAAAAGGATCAGCTGTTTCCACTGACTTTCGTAAGACCGACACTAAGTAGATTCACAGTTGCTCTGCTCCAGCTATAAGTGTCAGATCGTGCAGGGGAGCCAGTCCCAGAAAAAAAATATAGGCTGGTATTTCTGGCATATAGCTTGCACCCCCTCATACTGAAGGTAGGTCTAGACTGCAAAACAATGATGTGCTTTGGAGCTATGTTGACAAAATCAAATTAGCTGCTTGGCTTTGGACACAGGATAGCTGCCCAAGTGCAAGTCCATCACAGAGCCCATGTTGAGCAGGAGCTGGGGATGTGATTCAAAACCCAGACTGTCTTCATTGCTCTGGCACTTCTACCAGAGCAGCCCTGTCACATCACTCACACTATCACTCTCCCGGGGACGGGGAACAAAATGGCATGACACCATCTAAGTGCATTGCACAGCTCCAGATCCAAATATGGTGACATTCTCTTGATATTTCAGATTTTTCATTAAGATAATCATTTCCCTCAGAAAGTGCTTCCCTCTACCTCCTGCTTGTCAGAGTGGTGAACATAAAAGCATTGTTGGGAAAACCTTTAACATCACATCCTAATGACGGCAGCCTAGATATGAGAGCAGAATGTGGCCTCTGAAGCTCAAGATCCTTGACTTTCTGAGTGAAGGATTGTTCCCCACAGTCCCCCCCGGTGCATGTTGTCCAAGGTATTTTTAATGAGGTGTTGACTAATTCCCTCGGGAAACTTTTCCGCAGTCTGACAGGTCTCATTGTTAGCATTCTAACCAGCCTGAATTTTGCTTTACCAGACTTCAGCTCGAATTATTTCCCTCTTTCCTTGGTGTATTTTGCATCTTTCGAATATTTTTAGGCAGTTATCATATCCCCATTTTAGCTGTCTGGCAGCCAAGTTAAACATAATTAGCTTTTCTAATCTTCCTCCATAAATCCAGCTTGCTTTCTTGAGATCCAGTGCCTTTCTCCTACTTACGTGTCTTTTTGGTATGATGAACCTACATACTTTGTGGTTGTTTTTCACACGCCATCAGTGATACCAGTAGGAAGAGACATCACAAAATCAGACAGTACATTGGGAATGGTTTCTATTCTAGGTTCACTTTTGCTCTTTGTAATATAAACTTAAATTTACTGTTAAATAATTTAGGATTTCCTTTGAATATTTGCATCAGTGATCATTTACAAAACTCAATACCCATTAAGTATTTTCAAAGTAAATTTCTGTAAGAGATAGACTAAGGATTTTGTGCTCATTTTATAGGCACAGTGTGCATGAGTAGACATCAAGGAAGACTAATTTACCTACCATGAAAATTTGTTAACCTGATGAGGGAAAGCGATGTTTTGTCAAAAAGGTGTGCTATGCAAACAATGCAGAAAATGTCATCCCATTTTCTTGGTTTGGCACAGGTGAATTGAGCACCCGTATGTTTCAGCTCAGGGCATGGTTAGCACTGGCCACACAATGCCAGAATCCCATTTTTCAAATCTGGGTAAGTGAGAAGGAAGTATTTCCAATGTTCCCTGTAATTCCTACAGGAGCAGATGGAAGCTTAACCAAGACTGTATTTTGTGCACCTATTGGCTCTGGCTACAGGCAACAACTATCACTCTATATAATCATCTGAAAGGAGGTTGTGGCAAGGAAGAGGTCAATCTCTTTTCCCAGGTAACAGAAATAAGATGAGAGGTGGTAGCCTCAAGTTGTACCAGGGGAGGTGCAGGTAGGATATTAGGAAAAAATTATTCTCAGGATTAGTGGTGATGCCCTGAAAGAGCTGCCCAGGGAGATGGGGGAATCACCTTCCTTGGAGGTCTTCCAGAACCATGTGGATGTGGCACTGAGGGACATGGTTAGTGAGCATGGTGGGAATGGGCTGCCAGTTAGACTAGATGATTATAGCAGTCTTTCCATAATGATTCTATTATTCCATATACTCATTTAATCATTATTTAGTATATAGCCAGATCTTTGGGGGTAAAAGGGAAGAGGCCTAAGTGCACACACTGGATATGCACTGAGTATTCATATTCTCCAACCATTCTGAATCTTCTCTTTGAGATCAAAAGAATTCAGGACTTTATAATGCATTTCAGACATGTTGTGCAGGGACAGTACTGACACACCGAAGAAATTTGACCATTTGGAGATTTTAAAGGTGAACTGCCTTCAGGACTTGAGCTGCTCCATTCTCAAAGTGACTCTGAAAATCTCAGTTTCATCTATTAGTAATAGGTGTCTGAAACCATTTCCGAAGGAATGCAATTGATTCTTCATCCATTGGAATGCTTGTACCAGGGTTGGTTATTTTCTATGTGATAAGCTGTAATTTAAACAGATGCAAGTCGTGTCTGGTAAATCTCTGTAACTTCTGTTTAGCAAAAAGGCCAGATTAGAAGCTAATCCTTTGTTTGCCTTTAAGCATATACTCACAGCTCCATCCTCCATTGCATACGTACAGATCTGTAGAATTTCACTTTGTCTCTCTCAAATATCATAGCTATGGCAAAAAGTGCAAAGAAGGCAAAATGCCTTCAGGAAAAATAGCAAGTGAAGCGGGAAAATCCCTGCTGCAAGAAAATCCCCTGAAGCAGGGGTAGAAGCATGCTCAAGTACATGCCTCCTTCAGCTTTAATATCCTTCCTGAGGACAGAAGTCTTTGTTCTTCAGCCTCTTCTTACAGATTCCTCAGTCTCCTCTGAATAAGCTGCAGTATGAGCAACCAGTGTGGCTGCTTGGAGGTTTGGAAACTTTTATACTAAATGTTTTAATTACATTTTTAAGAGACGCTGGAAAATACCTCATTTCCACCACCCCCCCCCCCTTTTTTTTTTTTCTTGCAGATTATATTGTTTTCACAACCCCTCCTGTGGGAATTATTCTATGATTCTATCTTTAGCAGGGTCTGTTGTGATAGGACGAGGGGAAATGGTTTCAAACTACAAGAGGGGAGGTTTAGATTGGATATAAAGAAGAAGTTCTTTACAGTGAGGGTGATGAAGCACTGACATAGGTTGCTCACAGAGGAGGTGGGTGCCCTGTCCTTGGAGACATCCAAGGTGAGGCTGGAGGGGCTCTGAGCACCCTGATCCAACTGTGGGTGTCCCTGCTCATTGCAGGGGAGTTGGACTAGGCAGCTTTTAAAGGTCCCTTTCAACTCAAACAATTCTCTAACCCTTTGTGAATTTGTTTTTAATGTTGCATTATTACCCATTTTTATGAACAGGGAAAAAAAAGACAGATGAGCAGACAGGAGCAGGCACTTGACTAAAAGAAATGCATCTGGATGCTGTTGCTGTCTGTTGTAGCTGCCATCTCAGGAGGTTGTTGCAGGGCTGAGCGTCCCACCATGACTCACCATTCCTGCTCTGTAGCTCAGCAAAAAAGATGGCCTTCCTTGAGCCAGATGGGGATTCCCAGCAGAGAACCAACTACTTTGTCTCCTCCTTCCTTCCTCTACTTGGTGATCTGCTTTTAAAGGAAATTGCCCACCCCCAGCAGAAGAAATGCATTTTATATAATCAGAGTCATGGAATCATTTGATTTGGAATGGACCCTTAAAGGTCATCTAGTCCAACCCCTCTGCACTGAACACAGCTAGAGCAGAGTGCTCAGAGCCCCTCAAGCACGACTTTGGTTGTCTCCAAGAATTAAACCTGTCTTAGGGGACACAATGAGACTAAACTATGAGGTGTGATATCCTGCTAAGATTTGGACTCTGCTGTGGTCTGTGGCCCATGCCAAGCCCCAGATCAGTGTAGCAGAAAGAATTTCAGAGGGACAACTCAGCAAGAATCCAGGAGGTTTCCTGGTTGTGACGGCACTTTTGGAAGAGAAGGGGGCTTGCAGTGGAGACTGATGCAGATGTGCCAGTGGGGACCTATGCTGGAACAATGGGTGCAGAATGACAAGGAATGGTGGAAAGAGCTAGGGAGAGGCTCTGAAATATCCATGCATTTATGGTCTGACTTTGCCTCCTTTTTTTCATTCAAAGTCTGTTTACTTTACTTCAGCACTTAAAAAGAAATCAAGTACAGTAAAGGTCAGCTTTATTATTTTTGTTGGTTTTTCAAGGAGTTTAAACCATGGCTGTGGGAGATTGCCTTTGACATTTGGGAAAATAATATATGCATATAAAATCATTCATTTTAGACACAAGTGATGGTGCCCCATCCACCACAGCAGGGAAGATTTTATGGATACAAAATAAAAAGAAGACTGTGACTCTGGAGCTTAGCTTTTCTCTCTACCTCTACACTTTCTGAGTTTTTTCTGAATTCATACACATACAATATATTTATGTAAGAAGATCAGGGTTGCCCTTATAATATTGACAGAATGTTCATTCTGCATGTAATAATTCCTATACAGATCCCACATGAAATGTGACAAGTTTATTCTTGGGAAAAGGTGTAGAATTGGCTTTTGCAGGACTATCTGCAGAAAAAGAAAAATAATCACTGGGGTTTTGCCAGTAACTTGAACAAGAACAGAGCTGGGCTTATGTCGACTGTTTTTGAAAATCTCAGCTTTGATTTGTTAATGACCACTTGTATGATGGACTACTGCAAACCATTTATCCACAGAAATAAATACTCAAAATAAAAGAAAACAGGACATGGTCAGGCAAGCTGTGGTTTGTACCAAAGCTTCAGATTTGCTGAAAGACAGATATATAATATTCTGAAGGTTGTTTTTTTTTTTTTTTCTCTAGAAAACCACTACTGAAGAAGTTTTGCCAGCCTCTTTAAGTTCATGTCAAAAAATAGTACTGAAAACTGACCTTTGGGGATTTTCCTGGATACTGTTTCACCATCAGATAGAAGGCCACAGTCCTGAGTCAGCAAGGAACAGGCAGGCCTACCTTTAAACATGTGAAAGTTATTTATAGGAGTAATTTACTGGATCAGGCCCCATAAGAGAGAGATAAGGGGGAAGATTTCATAAAAAGACTGAGCTACAGGAAATCCTGTCATGATCATGTTTGAAACATAGCATGTGTGCCCTCTCAGCCCAACCTTTAAAAAGAATTTACAGCAAAACTCTTCTTCTTAAAAGCAGTGGTTTGCTGGAAGATGATCTTGGTGCACCTGCTGCCAGCCTGATCATGGACTTACACTAAGGTGGAGTATGAATTCCAAGCAAAGCCTCCAAATGCCGTCACAGGACAGATGTTGGAAGTCTTGGCTGTTCTGGTATCAAGTTGGGCTCATCATTTCCAGTCAAAGAAGCGACTATCAAGACTTGCAAGAGAACATAAGCACCAACATCTGTTGTTTCCTCTCTGAAAATTGATCCTTGCTAAGGTGTCTCAAGTGGGACACTCAGGAACTGCAGTACCTCTGACCACTAGATATCATATAAAACCCTAGCCTGAACCTACAATGCATTAGTCCCACACCAGAATTGATCTCTGTAACAAAAGCTTTCTTGTTCTGCTGAAAGACAATATCTGTAACCACTGGTAAGAAGACCACATTTGGTTATTTTTTGTAATTCTTCCCCGCCCCTTGAAGCAAGCTGAGATGACCTTCCAATAATGGTTTATTTCTTCTTGGCTTGGTCCGAACAAAAGCTTTCTATTCTCATGCATGTGAAAGAGAGTGTGGATGTTTCTGTGGTGAAAGATCAAATCTCTCTTTTGAACTTTGCAGTGGATAGGCTAAACCTGTGGCATCTCTGGGGTTTTCAGTGGCCTTTCAGAAAGCAGACAACTAAATGGAGTTTTTTTGAGTGTTTGCCTGAAGTAAGGAGTATATATGACAGATACAGGGAATAAATTAATCTGGAGTCATCTGAAGCATCTGTGTGTTCAGATGAGTGAAATGCACTTTCTACCTATAGCTGATGTGGCCTTATGGTGCATCTGGGAATTTGCTGCTAGTTGTGCAATGCTCAGGGCAGACTGCATCATAGAACCATAGAATATCCCAAGTTGAAAGAAGCCCATAAGGATCAATGAGACCACCTCCTGTGTGGACAAGCAGGGTAATAAATCATTTATATCCCTGTTTCAATTCTCAGTCTCAACAGAACATCTTTTCTGTAACTGGAGCACCTTGGTTTAGCTTTTAACCAGGGCTTCTTGAGGACAAGAAATGTTTTAAAAGGTGAAAAGCATTTAAATTAGATGAGGGAATTTCTTTATCAGAAGTATCAACTTTGCCAGAGAGAAAGAGGGAGAGAGAATTCTGTGATGGAATGGGTACCATTTAAATTAAGGTTTAGTGAATGTAACAACAAAAAATGGCTTTTCTGTTGTTTGAAGCAATCTGGTTTTCTCAAAACACAGGTTTTTTAAAGTATTTTTCAGAGTGGCCTCTGTGACAAGGGTGATATTGCAGGTGTTGAGGGGCGTGTATCTGTCAGAGAGGAAAATATGCAAATCTTCCTTTCTTTGCATGGCAGAACTTTAACAAAAGCTGCCCCTGACAGCCCCATTCAGGCATGTGATGGATTCTGACCCTTCCTGCTGCTGTTGTCTTTATACCAGGGCTCCCTGGAGGGGCTCTAAGAACTCTCCCTCTGCCCTTCTCACACAAGATGCTATCCTATCCTCCATGCGGTATTGGAAGTGGTCACAATGTGCCAACTTGCAACTCTTGTGAACAAACCTAGCTACTTGTGTTTGCCATATAGAAAGGAAGGAGGAAGTCTCCAGTAGATCTGCTCCAATATTAGAATATTATTCTAAGTGGAAATTGCTTATTCACTTATCTCCCTTGCAATAAAAGCCTGTCCCTCTGCTCTTGCACCAAGATGAAATGCAGCCCTAACTCTGTCACCTTTTTTTTGTTGTTGTTAAATGCCAGTAGTTCTGTTTCTTATAGAAGTATCTACATAAATTATTCTCAGATCAGGGTCATAAGTTGGAAATTTTTCTGGTGGAGAGGAACAATGATGATGGATCTGGACACCACAATTGTGAGTTTTTGTTTTTCTGTTTGTTTTTGTAGTTTGGGTGACATTATTTGTATACTATCCAAACGTTTAAATCTTCTCTCACAATCATAGAGTCATTTAGACTGGGAAAGCTCCTTAAGATAATTGAGTCCAACCATCTACTTAACTGCCAAGTCTGGCACTAAACAGAAGGGAAATTTCTATGTCCATTCAGATATAGACTGATTTGCATGCAATTGCAACTAATGTGGTGGAATACTCTGGGTTAAGACCAGGTTAGGAACTTCATAAAATGTATGCCAGATTGTTTGGACTATAACAAAAGGTGTGAGCTGCTGGGAGCTTTGCCCATGTTTAATTTGCAACAGGCTGAGGTTCTTCATCCTCTAACTTGTACAACAAGTCACGCTGTCCCAAGAAATGAACAGCATTTTTATTTCCTGAAAAAAAAGCCAGCAACGATATAGCCCATTTCAGCGGAAGAACTATGTAATTTCCCCAAAATCTTGGAAGCAAAGACTTATCTACACAATGCCCTGGCATGTCCATAATTTGAAAGGCACGTGCCAGCTCAGGCAAGGCAGATCATTTCAGAGGAGCTCTGTTGCTTGGAGTATCTCTATGGTGAAGTGTCCAATCTGAGGTATAGTAAGCCTTATCCTGTGAGCACCCAGTGACCATGGCCCAGGCTGAAGTCACAGCAAGCAGAAAATAGCCATCAGTTTCAAAATCTCAGGTGTAAGCAAACAGCTCAAACAGATGTTTCTAAAACCCCTTGGAAAATCTGGAACTCTTCACGCAGGAAAATTGAATGGTCAATGTGTGGGACTTGAAGTTATTCCCACTAAGTCCAACCAGAATTTCACAGTAATGCAAATTTATCTTTTAAGGCTGGGTGCTCATCCAAGTTGGGTCAACATCAGTTTGCACAATCTCGGGTTCTACTACTTGACCATTAGGCATTGCTTCTTTCCACTCTGACACAATTTTGTCCTGGGATGACAAGGGGATTAACTACCTTGGGGTTTCTGAGGACTGGAGCTGATTGAGCATTCCTTGTGCCCTCTTCTCAGGCAGCAGATTCCTCATCTCAAGAAATCTTTTGATTAAACTGTCAAGTTCTGGGACGTGCAGCTGAAGGGAACAACAGAGTTTGAAGAAACATTTGAAGAAATATTTTTGATAATTCCCTGCACAAACAGAACGATGACATACTGTGGGTCTAGAAAACTTGCCTGGCAGGCAGTTGTGGCTTTATATGTAAATATAAACATATATTTGCATATTTCCTAACATCTGTTTTGAATTTGTTTTCCCTTTAGTTCTATATAAAGTATGTCTTGTCCTATTATCTCTGAGGCTGAAATTTGGAGGGCTCCGCTAATAAACTCTAACACTGCAAAGCAACAAGACACACTCTCCTCCTCCCTGTCTTTCCAGCCAGTTCTTTTACAGCTGTTCCTTGGGCTTGTGTTCCAAAGTGCAACAGCATCTCCCAGCCTGTGGAAGGAGCACAGTTTCCTAAGTAGATTCAAGTCTGGGATTGTATTGTGAGAAAAGGTGGTCAGTGACAGAAGACCCCCAAGTGTGATCCAGCAGTGGGACTCCTTTGAGGAACGAATGTGTGGAATGATGACCCAACCTGCCAGTGCCACCAATGGCCAAAAACTGCAGCTGATGTTCTTGCTCTGATGGCAGGCACCTATTTAACCCTGCTGCAGCTTTGTGCCACATCTCAGTGGCTTTTATGAAATGCATTTCCAAGGAATGATTAAACATCAGGACAAATACATATGATGTCCTTAAAAGCGCAAAGTTCTGTGTCGCCAGATGATGTGCAAATCAAAGGCTTTTCTGCACTGATGAAATTCCAGGAAATGCAGGGTGGGGGAGAAGAGCTACAGAGAGATAGCCAGAAACAAGATGCTCAGATCAGCCATCCAAAAAAGTTTCTTCTTCAGCCAAATTGCTAAGCCTTTTATGAGAAAGATGTCTTGGTTTGGCAGGGAAGAAGAGACAGCTCCACCAGACAATAATAACAAAAAAAGCCCTAGTTGAATGCTAAATACCATTATTCCAGGGGAAACAAGACTTGTTCTCTGCTGTGGCAAAGCTTTCAGCTGAAATCCTGAAACCAGCAATCCTGGAACAGGAGCCAGAGAGCTTGGGCTGATGCTAGCAAACCCCTAAGTTTCTATTGGCTCAGTAAATGCATTTCTGCAGCTTTGTCTCCAGAAGCATCTCATCAAAATGAGATGCAAATCACCAAGATAAATGCCTGAGTAAATGGATAATCCTCTCATATACATCATATTTACATGAGTATTGGCCTTCTCCCTTCATTGGATGAGTTACAGCTTACCCTGTAGCTATAACTGAGGCTCTGGTGGTGCAAAGTTTATTATTACACACACTTAAAGCATAATTAATGAACTTACCTGCAAACATATTTTTCCACAAGAACCCAAAGTGCCATCTCTGCTTCATTGCAGTCCCTGAAGTACCTGAATGGAGGCCAGACAGAGCTGTGAGAAGTCACAGCTGCAATTAACATGGAGACTTCTCTGGTTGGGAAAGGTGCTTTACCACTCCACTCTGAGCATCCCTCCTCTTGCCAGCACCATGGGTGGTTGTGGGCACTGCATCAAAGGCTGTGACACTGCTGGATGAGAGCTCCCTCCTGGGGTGTTGGCATTGATCCTCCCCTCTCAGTGAGTTGGTTGGGCAGCAGTGGGTTGGGGCTGGTGAGCTCTGAGGAGTAGTGCCACACTGCCCTGTGAGTGTAGAGAGTCTTGCTCCCAAGGCTCCTGCCTCACTTCCTTGCTCCTGTCTTTTTCCCAATCCAGAAAACTCCAGCAATTCCTGAGAAGCCCTGAATCCCCATGAAGTGAGTTGGCAATTAAGTAGACTAAATTCAGCTACAGACTCGTTATATAACTTCAGTGAAGGCATATCACTCTGCGCTTATTTCCTTTAATAAATAGGAAAATGAGACACCCACCTCCCCACCACGCCCCACCAGGCTGAGCTCTCAGAGCTGTACAAACATGTGCGTAATTACTCCTCAGTGCTCACCACATAGGCACACCATACGCAGCCGTTCCGAATTTTCCTTCCAAATGTCGTTATTTTTAAAAGAAAACAAATGGCTTGCCTTCTTTTTTTTTTTTTCCTAGTGTGTCAAAAAAAGAAATTTCATAATTGCTATTGCAGAAGAGACTTGCATTACACTTTCCACCATCCAGCACCCACACAGCGAGACCTTATTCACCTTGGGTACAAGAACATGTGCTGACTTGAATACGTACCCCTCACTTTCTGATTTAATTAGCATACGGCAGCTAACCATTCCCTTTGCAATACATTAAGGGCTATTTGCCTTTCTGCATCGTTGGACTTTTCCCCTTTATTCCCACTGGTTATTAAGTGGTGATGATAAATAAATATAGCACCTACAGTCATGACTTTTTGCTTTAAAAAGCTCAAGAGAGAATGAATTAGAAAAACGAAAGTCGCTTCTGCATGAGATCCAAACCTTGGTTCCTAATCCAAATTTCCCATAATTTAAAAAGCAGAATGTACACCACAGGTATCTTGGCTGGCTACATCACGAGTGCAGTTTAATGGTGCCTTGCTCAGAGCCAACTTCAAGACAATGCCAACCATTTCCTTTATTTGAATAAGACTCCAGCACACACAGCATACCTAACACCCAGTTTCCCTTATGACAACCACCTGCTTTCCAAGAAAAACAATCTAAGCCTTTTGGTCATCGAGGAGTCTCCAGTAACTGAAAATGGACTCCATTTTTGCCTCTCACCAGCTGACTGCTCTGCCTGCTCAAAGCCATCCTACACTGGACAGCAACAGATGGCCACCAGTCTTTGGGCAGAACGACCATTAAATTACACCAACAGTGACATTGAAATCATTAACAAACCATCCTCCTCACCAGAGAGGGAAGGGGACCATGACCAGCTGACTCCAGGCTATAAGTGAGCCATGCCATGATTCAAGAGCCAACCTGCTCCGCCCTACCTGCTGCACACCTGCCACACAGACCTTGTTTCCTCCAGCAGAGAAAGCCCACTCATCTGCCCTTCTCCATCCAACACTTCTCTAGACGAAAGCTCTGTGTGTTCTGTGGTGCAAAATCTTTCACAGCTGGAATCTCCGTGGCCACCCACATTACACTCAAATGTGCAAATGAGTCGAGAAACTCTGCATAAACAACTTGCTGCAACGTGCTGTGATACTGCTGTATTTCTGCATGGTAATCATAGAACCGTGGAATAACCCAAACTGGAAGGGACCCATAAGGATCATTAAGTCCAATTCCTGGGATAAGTTCATAAAGGTCTTGGTTTGTGCTGATGTACAGTGAAAAAGAAAAGAGAGGGAGACTCTTCACAGTTACATTAATTCCATTTTATTTAATAAAAAACGTTATCAGATTAAAAATACACTTTGGGTGATTATCCAGCGTTTTCCCCTGTGTGCCTCCTAGAGCTCAAACCAACCAAGGATTGGGAGAAAAAAACAATTAAACCAAACAAAACAAAAAACACCAAACGATTTTGGCCGGAGCTGTAAAATAATGTTGCACCAATTAAATTACACCAAATATATTATTATACCTTTGAAATGGCTTTCAGACCAATAAATAAAAAAAAAAAAGAGAGACAAATTCAAATAAAAAAGTCAACTTTGTATTACAAAAGAATTAAATAAAAATCACAACACTAATAATAACAATGTGCAGTCAAGTTTTTTTTTTTTCTTCTTCTTCTCTAGGAATGATAACATGCCAGTAAACATGTAACATGCCAGTAACATGCCAGTAAATCCCTATGTAACATTTCCAGTTTGGCAGCAAGCAGTCACTCACTCATTCACATTTGTACACAAGGAAGCAGGCCTGGGCAAAAGCCTAGGTAGATTTGAGCCTCCAGGGCGCTCCTCGGTTCCCTGCTGCAGCTGGTCGAGTTCCCTTCCCTTCATCCTAAAACCCCCATAAATCCACTCAGGATTCAGCAGCAGACCCACAGGGAAGGCGTCACTCAGCACAACCTCACCAAAGTGCTGAGGTGCGCCAGCTGAGGATCGTGCTCTTCTGCTCCAGGGCCACTGTGCTACCTGTTGATTAAATACACTGCAAAATAGGGTGTTGGCTTTGGGTGGGCTACAGGAGCAAATGCAGGGCCTGTGAGAAGACGGGATCTCTAAGCATCGTACAAAAAGTATCCTACATCTACAGAGAAATGCCCTGAAATTGCCCTTCCTGAGCAAATGAGCAGTGAGACACATTTCACTTGACCGCCTGAGAGCACGTCTCTCGTAGACATAGTGGATATTGATGGCATTGACTCCAGGGCCAAATTTGGTCCAGTGTTTCATAATCAAGAAAAGGTTCTCCACAGAAACAGATTAACTGTCTTAGGAAATTTGAGCTCGTTCATCTTTATGCTGGTTGGTTTTTAGGAGGAACCAGCAGACTGAAGTACCGTGACACACCGAATGAACAATTTGCAAGTGAAACTGCTCCCTGCCCCAGATGCCAATGTTTGCGGGGTTATCCCTGATTCTCAAATAATCATCAAAGGATCCCTATTCCATTTCTGCACAGTCTCTAGGATTTTGGACACAGTGGGCCAAAGTCTACTTTCAGTTCCAGTTCCAGGGGAGGAGTGAGAACAGAGTTTGCCCCATGCTTCTCTCTTTTGAGTATGTCTGCATACATGGATTTTGCAGCTGTGGCTCTTTGACATCATAGGCTGAAACCTGCCATGTATTCACACCAGTGCACCTTCAGGAAAGCTAGGGGCTATGTGCTCATGTAAATGAGAGTGAAATGGGCCTTATGATTCCAGTTTGCCCAGGCCTGTCAAACACACAGTGCCTTTCTGACATAGGCTTACATTCAGATAATCCAGTAGACCCATGCGGTACCTTTATGGGAGTTGAAGCCTTTAGTCTGGATATTTTGGTATGTGTGAGAATACACACACATACCCTTCTTGTTTTTTCAAGCTGACATCACTGCTCACGCAGTACCAGCTATGCTATCAATAAAGCGGCCTGCATTTTTATGCTAATTCTTTTATCAAATCTACTGTTATCATTTCATCGCTCATTTCTTTCTGCTCCATTACTACCTACTTAGAAATATTTTCATTTGGAGAAAGGCATATTCCCACCAACTTTCTGACCTCTATCCATTTCCTACATGCTACAACCTTTTCATTATCTAACATTCTGGTCGCAAACTACCTGTCACCCTCAGATACTACAAGCTAATAGCAAAGTGGCACCATTTGCTGACAGTGACTGAACTCAAGGTTGGAGGGTCTGTTAGAGCCTCAGAACCTATCTCTGGGCATCCATCTGGTTGGCCACTTTTATAAAGTCACAAATTGAACACAGGTTGAAATACTTAGAAGAGTCACTGCTTAAAACACCTGTTACTTCCAGTTCCCTTTCTCATTTCTCTGACTCCATTTTTTCCGGTAGGAGTGGTATTGGAAACAATTTTAGGGCCTCCTGCGCTCTGTAGAGTAATGGCTGTAGGAAGGGCCAGATCTGAACGCCTACTCCAATGCTTGTACACATGCAGCCATGTGGAGTTATTCTGGGATAACACTCACAAATTATCTGTCCCAGAAAGGGTTCAGGAACCTCTCACCTCACCCTGGTGGAAGGAAACTGGGTGACTACCCAGCCTGGCCACCTGCATAATGCAAGATGAAAACTCTCAGCATGCAACACCTATATCCTGATGAATAACTTCAAGGAAAAATGAAGGTTCTCTCTCTAAATGACATCCAAAATGGACTTGAAGAATTTGGTTTATCTCTTGATGTAGCTAATAAACCTCTCGGAATGTGTGTGCCTTGTTTCCAGTTTTAATCTTGCCTAGCTTTTACTCCAAGCTATTAAATCTCACTGCTATTGTCTGCTAGATCCTATGTCTGATAGATCCTAATGCACTTTCATCACGTATACAAAGACGAAAGGTTTTGCTCTGGTTAGCTAGGTAATATTTTGAAGACACAAAGTTAGAGAAGTGTGAGATGACTTTGGAGCTACTCAAGACTTGGCTAGGAGTTCAGTTGAGTAGGTACAGTCATGTCCTTTGAAGGAAAACCTACCATTATCAGCAAATCAGTAACCTGGCTAACTCCATCATAAAGGTACCCAGAACAACTCCCTTCCCTCCCTCTCCATCTTCCCACTACTAGTTGAGCTTGTTGCAGATCTCTAGGGCTTTCTTGTAGACCTGAGTCACATCATCCATGTCTGTGAGAAGGGAAAAACTGCTGTCCCCCAGACGGTTGCGATATCTTTTTAGATACTGTGGCCGTGGATGGTTCTGAAGTCCTTCGAAGTCTTGGATCTGGAGGAAATTTTCAGCAGAGACACAGCTCCGTATCCTCTGTCTGTTTGGCCTGTTCTCTTGCAAATCCAGCAAATCAAAGGAGTCACTGGACAAAATACTGTCATCACTAATCACACTGGAAGGGCGACTGTAACTTCGAGGTAATGCATTTCCAGGCAGGACTACTTCTTCCATGGCCTCCAGTGTTGGTGTATCAGGGCTAATTAAAGCAGATTCAGTGCTGCTGGTAGAATACTTGCCATTATGTTTCAAGATACCCTTACGCCTGCATGAATGGCTGTAAGACCCATTTCTGGATGGTTCTGTGACCCCTGGAGAGGTGTCACTGTTTACTGTTTCATCATTATTGTCTAAGAGTTCAGAAGATTCGCTTCGTTCTGGAGAGGAGTAATAGCCGGACTCCCTCTGCTGCGTCTTCTTTAAGATTCCTTTTTTTGGCATTAGTGAAGACTGCTTAGTGCTGTATTTGCCAGCTACCTCTCCCTCCACAACATTTTTAATTGGTATGCCAGTCCTACACAACTCTTGCTCCAACTTAAAAGCAGAGGGTAACACTGGGTTGACCACACCTTCAATGAACCCTGCACTGTGAGATCGATGTTCACTGTTGCTCCTTTTCTTCAGGATGCCTTTGGGTCTTTTGGACGTGGGTTTGGATGCATTTTCAGCTCCTCCTTCCTGGATAGACTGTGCAATGTCATTTTCCTTTTTTGATTTTTTCAGAGACCTTTGTCTCTCTAGTGTGACTTCAGGACCTTTAGGCTTAGAAAGGCACTTCATTTTGGTATCAGTCTCTGGTTGGAGGCCAGTAGAGCGGTGATGCCAATCAATGAACCTGGCTAGCAACGGGGATTCAGAGTCCTTCATGGCATCACAGTCACAAACACTACTCTTGTAACCCCAGTTAACCCACCAGTGGTTGGCAATGTCTTCAATGGTTGCTCGGCGTTCTGGATTCACCATTAGCATCCATCTGATAAGACCACGAGCATCTGTGGACAAAAAAAATAGAACATAAAGTTTAAAATACCAGCATTCCTAATTTCCTCCTTCAGTTTAAAACTGAAATGTGAAACTAACCAAATGAGCAAAAATAATGGTTCGCACAACAGAGATGGGAGGAGGCACAGCTTAGCGCATCAGTCATTGTTGGAAATTGAGTTTGAGGATTACTTCCTGTCAGCAGAAAATGATTCACATTGGGAATTGTACACTAGGTTATCAAAGAGATTAATATTTGTATTGCATGAATGTTAATGTCTCATATTACAAAACATCACACATTACTGAAAGAAGTCAGTGAACTATCAGCTCTAGAAATTACAAAACTTAGAGGAAAAGAAAGGGGAATTGGGATATTTCAAATGATCTATATATTACCGATACTGTATTTACTTTTTCCACAAAAGTGTAGTCTTCTGCATACTTTAAAGGAGTATTTTTATAAAGAGAGCAATGCAGCAGAAGAAAATTGAAAGAATGGCAAACAAATGATGAAAGATAAATATTTAGTTAGATATAATAATATACACATATTTTTATGGCCGGAAGGAGCCTTAGACATAGCTGATGCTTTCCTGTCTGGTAACAGCTTAATGTGTTACCCTCTAAGGAAATACATTTAATTCAAATTTAGGCCTCACTTCTCAGATAAGATACCTCTTCGCTCAAACCATTCATCTTCTCTCTGCTTGTGATATACTACAGCATAGTCAGAGGACTGATCTTTACCATTATGTTGTATCAGTTTACAGCTTGTCTGAACAGTTCTGCTTGCAATAGCTAACAGACCTTCCACTGTCATAGATCTAGTTAAAAGAGCTTGCTGAAGCTTCCCCAAGGCAATAAAATCTATATGCTATAAAATTTTCATTTCAAAAGGGCTTTTGGTAAATGTTGTACCCAGATGGGAATGGATTGCAGATGAAGTCAGTAGGGGAATGAGAGATTTTTTTCTTTGTCATTCTAATGTAACACCAAAACAGTCTGGAAGGGCAAATCCTCCATTCTGAACTCCTGTCAGCTCAATACATTGCCCTTGCACCTTCTGTATACCTGAGGTCTGCGTTGGCTCACGATATTCTCCACTGCTGATCTGCCTGATGAGATTTTTGTGATCAAAGCCATCAAAGGGCATGGTTCCATAAACCAGAGTGTAAAGCAATACACCAAGGGCCCAGCTGTCAACCTGAAACACAGAGACAACATGTGTGAAGCCTGGAAAGCTGATCCCCACCATTTTCCCTGCCATTAGCACCACAAGAATAGCATTGTGTCCAGCTATGCCTACTGATGGGCAAACTGGTATCTAATACTTGACTAATCACAGACAAAGCAAATGGAAGCAAACAAACTTTCAGGATGGGAGACACCCACTCACACCCACATATGCAATAACACTGGCATTAAGACTAACTCTTAAGACTGTTATCGTCAAAGACATCCCCATATCACCACTGAAAAATTGACCCTTCTTACCTCCGGGCCTCTGTAAGGTCGTCCATTAACTATTTCAGGGGAAGCATACAGGGGGCTTCCACAAAAGGTCTGCAGAAATTTGTCTTTGTGATAAAGGTTGGAGAGTCCAAAATCAGCAATCTGCAAAGACAATCGCATGAGGCTTCTGTAGCATTAACAATATCTTAATGTACCAGAAAATCCTTTATCAGGAAGGACTAAACTATACTCGACCCTGCTATGGGGCAGGGATCTTGACATGGATAGCTTCTCAGGTTCACCTGCCAGCCAATTATTCTGTGATTTCATGACTTTTTAAAATGCCTTCTAGAGAAGGAGATGAAACCCCAAGATAAATCCTCTGGATGAGGAAGAAGGATGCTTTGGTTCCACTCGTAGATGTGTCATGGTTCTACAACCATGAGTCAGTAATTCTATCCTAGATTAACTGCATGCACTTTCAAAGACAATTTCATACTGGGAGGCACGGGGCTATTATTGTCCACTGATTGCTCTTCATCTTGTATAATCATTAATACCAAGGAAAAGCACACAGAAAGTAAAGTACTAATGTTCTTATCTTGCACATGCAAGCCCAAAGTCAGGACCTTTAAATCCAACAGGAGGAGTGATGTTGGCATATCATGAGAAACTAAGTGTTTGCTTTCAGATACAAGTGATTTTTGAAATCATCTGGAATGTCTCTTGTTGAAAACAGGGGAAAGTGAGGCACTCACTAACTGTTCCAGATCCAGGGACTTCAAGACAAGGAATCTGAGCCGTTAAGTAAACGAGATGTCTATCACAAGATAATAAACACAAGTCTGGTTCCTAAGTAGAAACAATGGGCCCAAATCCGGCTTTCCCAACACAAACAAAACGCCCCTGGGGACTATTGGGAATTTTGCCCATGTAGAAATTGCAGGATCAGGTCCAAATAATTTGTTTACTTCAATTCTCTGTTCTTGTTCTTACAAAACAAAGGCTGAGGACAGCAACACTAAATACTCCCACAACCTTTGCATTTCCTTTGTTTCTCTAGCAGAAAGCAACGCATCTCTTTTTTTTAAATCTCATTTAAAACCTAAATGTTTCCATTTCCCAGAGATATTTTTATGACTGCCCACTACTGACATAGGACATATATAAAAGACATAAAGCACAGACATAAAAAAGGTATTATCAGTTTATAGCTTTAAGAGATATGAGCTTTCTTTGGGCTTTCTTCACCTCATTCAGGTCTTTTCTACCAGAAAGGAATGAAAACCCCAGAAAGAAGCAGTGATTATCTGATATTAAAGAAAATTTGAGAAAACACAAAGTGTCTGGAAAAGAAAGGGAGCATCATTCACCCCCATCTTTCTAAAACATGTATCACCATTGCTGCTAATATCTGTTTCAACTGCAGTATCTAGTGAACTCTTGGGAAAGATAAAGTCTTTGCCCCTTATTAACTACTCAAACTACACTTAAAAATGTCTCAGTTGAGACCAAAGTAACAAAGCTGGTGAAGTGTGAACAGAGGTTCCCAATTTTCACTCTTTACCCCCAAATATATAAAAATAGGCACATATATTCTCTTTATCCATAAATACCTATCTATCTATACATGACAGATATATTTTTATAACAAAAATATAAACTTATTTTATAAAGTATCATTTTTACAATGTTTTAAGTCACAGAGCAAGCATGAGGTTTCACAATTCATCCTCTCCTGTTTTGATGCTCTGCTTGTGCAGGTGTTTCTCTAACAATTTGGACTCAGAGTATCTTGCTCAAAGAGCAGCTGACTCCTGTTCATTAATGTTAATTCATTGCACCACATCCATTCATAGCTTAAATTTGCTCAGTCCCCCAAACAGCTTATCATCAACCCACTGCAGAAAATACAACCCTTAAATAAATGTGGTTTGTAAAATCTTCATTGTATGGCTGGAATGTCATTGAAAACAGCTGGTGTACAATTGCAGTCTGCAAACATATTCTCATGGCTCAGATTGCACTTAATTGCCCTAAATTCCACTTTCTTATCAAGTCACCCTGGCTGGCAGGAAGTTGGTTTTAAGCCCTATGAAGTGTGCCCTGTCAATCAGGGGAAGAATAGGATCATTTCAGTGTTACAGCTTCGTGCTGGCCACTGAGTTTTATTTTAGCTCAGGATGCAGCTAAGACAAGGACAGACACTGCACAGTGTGATTCCTTAAGAAAATACATTCCCTTAACACCATGGAATGTGTAAAATGCATGTAGATGTCCATGAACATATATAGAGGCATACAGATACCACTGTTCACACTAAGAAACTCTCAAACTTGGGCATTTATGCTACAGTCCATTCCCACACTCACCAACTGATGTTTACCAGCTTTTCCCATTTAAACTGCCATGCCCTTCCCCCCTCAAAACAGGAGTAATAGAAGTCAACTTTACTTCATGTTCTTGGCACTTAAATGGAAGTCAAAGAACCTCCTAAATTGGGAGGAGCTGGGAAGTGGGCTTTATTCCCCTCACTTCAGGAGGTGGATGTTTCATATTTACTGTTACTATGATCAACCAGATGCAATTTATTGTTTAAGCATGGACTATAAATTCCTCAAAGTTTGCACTCATGGAAATCATCAGGTTCGCCCCACTTCAGAATCCATCTGTTTGTACTGCAGACAGAGAAATAATTACGTCTCATAAAGCAAATGAAACATACATGCAGTGGGTGAGACTCCCAGCAAGGTAAATCCCAATTACGTACACTTACGCTGTATATACGAAACCCTCATGGGCTCTCAGTGGTTAGTCAGATTGGTGTTTCCTTACCAGCAAAAGAGAAAGTGTAGTAAGTAGAATTGTTTTACTATTAGACTTGTATTTTTCTCTCTTTCTATCATTCAGTTTGCATCAAGGTCTGCCAGACATCTATTTTAGGTGCAATTCCCAGTCCAGGAGCTGTCACAGCCCTCTCTCGATCGCGTCAGGCTGCATGACAGAGGTGTCCTTGGGGGTAAGTCATGGCACGGGGCACTGACACAGCATTTGGATGGCAAGTGGCACTGATTGATGCATGTTGGCTGTTGCATTATGAAGCAGCGTTTCTCCATCTCACTGTGTGCAGTTTGGGAGATTTAGGCACTGGGGAGGAGCTGCATGACATGTGGTCCTCATCACACCAAAGAGTGAGAGTTATAGGCTAGTGGAGGCAACTACACCCTCGCCCCATTGCTAACTCTTTCAGTGAAGTCACCTCCAGGGTGACTCAAAAACTAGCATCTGAGTCCCTTTAAGACAATTGGAGAAAATCACCCTCCAGCTCTGGCTTGTGGACCTGCAAGACTTGCAATTTTTGTCAGCCTTCAGAAACCGGCATTTCCTACTTGTTATACTTCCATGTGATTGCTTCCAGAGACATTCATTCACTATTTTAGCTTTAAAAAAGGAAAAAAAAAAAGCTCATTATGTTTCTGAACACTGCCTCATGACCTTCATTTGTATCACTAACATTTACAAATGGCATCCCAGTTAGCGTGGTACCACGTAAAATGGCTTGGGACCCTTTCTAGTGGATTAATTGTCTTCTTTATTTCCTGTTCTGAAAGAACTGCTTGAGTTGTGATGCATAGATCTATTTTTTGCAGTATCTTGCTAATTTTGTCCTCTCGTCACCGCAGCATGTTTGTGTATACCATAGTGTATAGATCACCGGCTTCTTTAGAGGCGTGTTTCCAATTGCACATGGCACCCAGGAACAAAGGGATTCCTCTCATTTTGTCATTGTTAAAACCAAACTGCCAATTTTGTAAGCGCCTTGTAATCCACTGAATGAAATGTAAATACTGGGGAAGTACAGATAAGACTATAACTCCTGTTTCCAGAAAATGCTTTCCACTGAGCATTTGAGGCCATCAGACAGTGCTGCATATTTCTCTTTTCCTGCCTGAATAAACCATATAGAAATAATCTCAGAATCAGGACCTGATATATTTGCTCCTAATAAATAATTTACAGCTCCACATGTGTTTCCTTGCCAACGGTTACTGTTTAGTAAAACAAAATAAAAAGTGGGAAGTTAAATTCTATGCAAGTAACCCAGAAACCACAGTTAACGTATTCAAGGTTTCTTCAGCATCAGGGAAATCGCAGCAATATGTTTAACATTGAGTACTCGAAGTAGGAAAGGTGTCAAAAATAAGCCAGAAGAGAGAGAAAGGAAGGAGCTGAGGAAGGGCTGGACACAAAACACCCACAAGGCAGCCTAAACACAGTTTAGTTCAAGAAAAAGAAGCCTTCCCAAAAAAGATGAGGCCAAATTTTGGAGGTGCACTGCACGACTCTACAGCAGCTGAGATACATCTGTGGTCCTGCAGCCCTGCAAGGTCTGGAGAGAAACCCTGAGCCCCATCCTCCCGGCAGGAAGGCCGGGGCGGCTGTCGAGCCTTTGGACAAAGCACAGCTCCCCGGAGGCTTGGGAAAGTGATTGGTTTTGCATATGAGGACTACAGCTCCAGGATCCAGGCCACCGCAGCTAGCAAATTCCACAAATTCCTCTTTTCTCACAAGAATTCCCTGATTAGCTGGGAAGATAGCTTGGCGTGTATTGTGGAAAGAAAGGTCATCCTGCCTGCGGAAGCTTGCTTCGTATACAATGTCCTAGAAAGGCAACTTTTTGGTTAAAAAAAGCCAGGGCTGCAGCAGGGAGCAATGCTGCATGAGAAGTTTGCTCTGCCACGGGATGTTAACAGCACAGTGTCCAAGCGCTGACTCAGATGGGCCTTCTGCAAAAGCTTTATTTTAGGAACCGTGTATTGGCATGTCTTTAATCCACCGGTTGATTCAAGTTAGCTTCTGTCATCAGTGCTACGCAGATGGCAGCTATCATATGCTGCTTTCCATTTCCATTGCACATCAGCTTACAATGAAGACAATCTCTCCAACACAAAGCAGTGCGTGCAACCTTGTGATGTTCAGCAGAGACAAGATGAAAATCCAAGCGTCTCAGATAGCTGGCTACACAGACACCAACTTCATTGCCTTGCCTTGTTAATTGAGGAAGGATGTCCAAGAGTCAGAAGATACTCTCTGGCATCTCTGCCTCTGTCTGCCTACAGATCAGCACACCCGGCCACTCTCACACCCAGCTCTCCAGGCAGTAACAAAGCCAAAAGTGAAACGGATTCAGCTACCTGGAATCTTCACTAGTCCCTGCATTATTTACCTTAGTGTTGCAGCTCTTGGGCAAAGAAAGAAGAAAGAGAAAAAAAGGTCATTCCCATGCTTTCACTGGGGAGAAATGACATGGAAATGACATCACTATCCAAAGTATATGTTTGTGTCTGGAGTTCCAAGGCCATTTCCTAATGAAGCACATGTGCTTTACTGGGTTTATTTTGAAACTCTATTTGCTTATTTTCCAGCCATGATCAAAAGGACATTCAGAGTGTTCTGTTTGAGGCACTTGAATCCTGAAGACCAGGAGAGGTTTTCTCCTAGCCCCAGAAGCAGCCAGCAATAATATCATTCATCAAATAAACTCATTTGCACAAAATGCTCTGCTGTTTCCTACCAGTAAATAGATACTGCTTTGGGAATCGTGGTCTTAGGGCAGAAGGATGTGGCCTTCTCCCCTGCATTATGCACAGCTTCATTTAGCATCTATGACTCGTCACCAGCAGTGCTCCCTCTCCAACCTCCAAACCCCAGAGCCTCTTGCCAGATGCTGTTGCTTAGTAGCTGTTGCCATAACACTGGCTCTTCTAATACCTTGGATAAAAATGTTACAAAACATGCAAATCCATTCGTAGAAGCTGAGAGAAAGAATCCTACCTTAATATTAAAATTGTCATCAAGAAGGATGTTTTCCAATTTTAGGTCCCTGTGGACCACACCATTCTGAAATAAGGAAGGAAAAAAGAGAATATAAGAAAATGTACAAATTAAAGGTGAGCTGGCAGGGTGGTCTTTGCATCTGCATTTCAGGGCTGATTTCACTGTCATAACACTCACGGCCCAGTGACTAGTGACAGGCAATGTATTAGTCACTTGGTGTGTGGTTAAGGGAAGAATGACTGGAATCTGTCCTCCCACAAAGCCTGTAAAACAGCGGGAGGGGGGGGGTCTTTTCGGAACTTAATTCCAGCCCAGATCCTGCCCCCACTGCGTGAAAGCAATATATTCTTCCCAGGCACCAGAAAACAATATCTGTCAATGACGTTAGTCCCTACAAAAGCCCCCGTTCCTCCAATGTGCAGTCGTGTGGATCGGGGGAGCTAAAATCCTAAAAGACTTCAATGTTAGGGATGGAAATGAACAAGCTGGGTTTAGGTCAGAGACTTCTTTAAAGAAATGTGGGGAAAATTAACTGTACCAGGAAGGCTGCTGCAGCGCTGCACGGTGAGGACTTTGAAAACTTGCCTTGTTTATCAGAATTCAAATGGAGATCAAAACGTGTAAGAATTAAAATAGAAGACTGTGTTTGGTGCTCGCTGCCTTTAGCTTGATGCAAGTTTTGGCTCTATGCAAGTTGGTTCAAGTAGAGATTAAAGATCCATGATGACAGCCAGCCGGTCACTCAGAGTTTGACTGTTTGAATTGTCATTGGAGTGGGTACCATGATGGATAAATTCATTACAAAGGGTATCTTTCCAGTGCTCCTACAACATCTGGAAAAGTTATTTTTGACCACCTGGAGTGAGTACATACGAAGGCTGAATGCTCATACATCTCTGTGGCTCCTTTTTGGTTTTGTATATTCTGTCTTCTATTCTAAAGTTGATCACTTGCACAATGAAATTGCAAACTATCACTTGTTTGAATATATTAATATAAATTATTTAAAATTTCTATGGGATGCCTTTTCCAGTTGATGGTTTTTTGTTTTTGTTTTTTGTTATGTCAGAAGACTTATTTCCAAGGGGAAAACAGGAGGTAGGGCAAATGTAAGGGAGTGGCAGCTAGTATGCCATACCACAGGAAAACATCCTTAGACTATAAAAACAGGCTGTGAACTACTGTAGAACTTTCACTCGAGATCTCCCAGTGTACTGATATAATCACATGCTGTCATAATTAATAACAAACGCTGTTGCCTCAGACATGCTTTGAAATACTATCACAACGCAGCCTTCAAATAGCATTTATTAATATCAAATCCCTTGCTTACCTTGTGGCAGTAATGTACAGCAGAGACTATTTGTCGGAAGAAGTGTCTTGTTTCTCTTTCACTCAGCCGTCGCCTCTCACTGATATAATCATACAACTCTCCTTTGCTTGCATACTCCATGATGATCACAATCTTATCTTTATTTTCAAACACTGCACAAGATCAAAGAAAAAAAGAAAGCCATCGCTTACTCAAAACGCTTTAAAAATCTCACTTTAAAGGGAGAAAAAGGCTTAGGATGACTAAAAACAAGCCAGTGTCATCACTACAGCCTGGAAAGTGACATTTCAACAAGCAAGTTGCAAAGCTACACTTTCCAGAGAAAGGCAACAACATTTCAAAGCAAGAGAAGGAAGGCTCAGAGGACTTTACATGGCTCAGTGAAAGAAGGTCTTTGTCACAGAATCACAGAACTGTAGGGGTTGGAAGGGACCTCTAGAGATCATCGAGTCCAATGCCGAAGCAGCTCCCTAGACCAGGTTGCACAGGTAGGCATCCAGGTGGGTCTTGAACATCCAGAGAAGGAGACTACACTACCTCTCTGGGCAACTTGATGTTCAAGTGGCAATTTGATCCTCGTGAGGTGAGGTGGAAACTTGTGCCTGTGACATCTGAATTCTAATCCTGGCTTCAGCTGGGACTGCCTCTTACCCATAGTCTTTGTGGGAACAGATGACAGAAGGAATCAGGAGCTATCACATCATCAGGAAAGAGTTAAAAAACAGATAATTGACTCTGTGTTCAATTAATGCCTGATACAGAACAGCAGCTTGTCTTATAATGACTGTTGGCTTTCACCTCCCACCAAAACCCAACAAATAAACTGACGCATGCATCCTCTTCCAGCCCAACTCTGTGCAGCAACAGGGTGGGCATGGATACCTGAGCTAGCAGTGGCAATGTCTCTAGAACTGTACCACTCCCTTCACAGTGGCTCTGCATCCTGTTTCATGCACCCAGCCCATCCTTGAGTTCAGTTATCTCCAGCTTCTGCTGCAAGCCCCATGGCATGCTGGAGATACGCCCTTTGTCACTTGTGCAGAGCTAGCAGGGACAAGCAAGTCCCATGTAAGTAGGATGAGGAACATTCATCTGACCTATGTCACATCAGTACTGTTCCTTCAGGACTCAGGCTACTTTGTGCCACGTGTTATCAAAGACTTCACTGAGAACTGCAGATAACTAAACAATCTAGTAAAGCAGGCAGTGAGAAGTCTTGAATTGACACAGTGCCCTGGCTGCCAATGAGTTTTTCCCTTCTGACACCAAAAATCTTCCACAACCCAATGGAAACATCCTGCACCTGCCTCACATTAAAATGTAGTGACTTTCTGTTTTATTCTCTGGTGGCAGCTTGCTGTCACGCTAGGAGCAAAACATCTTCAGATGAATGAGGTTACAGGGGTCATTACAAGCGGATGCTAGTTTTGACCAGTCGTGCTGGAACGATGCCTTCTCTTATATCTTAGAGCAAAGCCCTGCCAGTAGTCTTTAGTGTTTAAAAGAAAGAAAGAAACAACAAAAAAAACCACACACAAAAAAAACCACTTCGGCTTTTGCAATGAAATGTGAAGCTGTCTCTCTCAACACATGTGTATTTGCTGCTCTTAGGCTTTGCCTCATGTCCTCTCACACCTTGTCACTCAACTCCACAAGCCAAAACCTCCTCAAACACCCCTGAACCCCAGCCAAACAGCTCTGATAAAAGGCAGAGAGAGCAGCCAGATAAAATTGGCCGCTGACTTGTCTGCTGGCCTCGCTGCACCCCGAAGCAGAGGCTCCTGCCAGTGATTACATCCTATGTGCATCCTCATTAACAATAAACTTCGGAAACTGGAAGAGCCGTCTCTGGATGGATTGTGCTTATGGCATCCTCTCCAAGAATGACAGACTAATATTGTTTGGGAAAAACTGAACAAACGCCGTGTCATATATGGAAGTGCTGTGGTGTGTTAGCATTAACACACACATTTGCTTCTCTAAGCTTGGAATGGGTTGCTACACAGACAGTTATGCAGGAAGGTGAAGTGTAGTTTTGATAAGTCAAGATAAACCAATAAAAACGCTTTTATTCAAGCAATTTGCCTTTTTAAAAATAACAATCAAACAAAAGATTCTCTGTGCTATAGGTTACATGATGCACACGCAGGTGAAGCAGCCACAGGGTGCCATGGATCTCAGTGGACTCTCATCAGCATAACAGCAATGATAGTCATGCATCAATGTGATGCTCTTTCAGCTTCAGTTATGACTAAAGTTTTGCCTTCATCACTCGGCTATGAGGGCTGAACCCTCCTTGCTTGTCTGAAGTACAAAATACTAAAATGTAGTTTCTCTGGACCGAAATTTGCCATATTAATAAAAGTCCTGATCCAGGCATATTTTCCTACATTTTTTACAAAAATGATGTGGAGAGCACTCAGTCAGGGGTGCATTTAAAGATACTTTCCAATACCCTTGGACTTAGTTGACACTGCAGAGGTCTGTTCAGCATGATTGTAGCTGAGTGACCACAGAATTGCACAGCAATTTCTCTCTTCACCACACAATAGAGGCAAATGGAGAACCTTTTGTTTCAGGAGGATTTTTTTTTTTTTTGCAACTGCATTGTGTCAATTTAAAATGTCTCCTTCATATCAGCTGAACCTCATGAGAAGGTGTATGGCCAATTTCCCTCAGAGAGGGCACTGAACAGTGTACAAAAATGCCTTAAATGAGAGCTCCCACTGAAGGAGAAGGGAGTGGGAAGGCTGTAGGATTTAAGTCCATGCACACACACACAAAGGAATTCAATGGTCAAAACAATCAGACACGTGACAAGGTGGTATTTTGACAATTCTCAGCCCATCAGCCATGCACACCACGAATTTTCACAGCAGCAGTTAGGATGCCAGGCAGACTTCATATAGACACTTCTAAATTTCCCTTCTGAGCACAGTATGCAGTTTTATAAACATACGCTCCAAGAAAGCATTGTGGCCAACGGCTGGGGGGAGAGAGGAGGGCATTAATTAAAGGCTGGATTGACTTACTGCAAATAATAATGAGGTAATAAATATACTGCCCTGTTAACACCTGGGTTGTAACCTGCAGGCTGATGACGGACGGATTGCCTCCATATAGCTTCTGGGACGGCTCGGTTCACTCTTTGTTTTTGCTGAGTATGATTTATTATCTGCCATCCTACTGCATATTCATTCCAAAACTCACCCCTGCCTCGCAGCGTGCCTGCAGCCTGGCTGCAGCTCCTGCTGACGGAGGAGCGAGGCCCCGGTGGGATCCTGTGCTCCACGAGCACCCCAATGTTCCCACTGATGGCACAGCCATGCCACAGCCTTCCAGTGCCCCTCAACGCCAACCAAGGTCAAAGGAGGAAAAGAGGTTATGTATGGGAAAGGTGAGGCTGCTCCTTCGTCTTTCAAAGCACTGATACTCTACAAACTGAGCTGCTCAAATAAGATAAGTGGAAAGTCAACGGTATCAGCACCCAGACAGGTGGTAGCAGGAGGGATGGCCTGTCAATCACACATCAAGAGATCACAGTTGCTTAGATACAAGGCAAGAGATCCATACAATTAAGGATAAAGCAGCAGGAGGAACACTTGCTACAATTTGCGTGTCATTTATTTTTGAGCTGCTGTGTTTATTTCTACTGCACTGCAAACTGAGTGATGCTGAGCGAGCGGCAGCAAGACTGAGGTGCCATGGGAGGCCTGTTGCATCACCTCAGCTGTAGTGGTCAGGTAGTGCAGGGCAGCAGCTGTAGTATTTTTGCAAATAGAGCCTACAGGACTAAAGGTTGCCTTCTGAGACTCCTGTGCTTCCACCTGGCTGTGCGGGAGAAGAGAGGACAGCACCATGAGAGCACAGCAGGAACTGGTGATCAGGGAGTGGTAAATGGGAAGTACATGAGGTACATGGAACAGCATGACTGCATCCCTAGGAGATGAGCAAGATAACTGTGTTAATGTATGAAGGCATGGGGCATGGCATCTTCCAGTGGGCTACAAGCTTGCTTGGGCTTGCTCTGTCCATCCGCAAGAGCCTTAGCATAGGCTAAAAGCAGTGCTCAACAAAAGCAGCAAAGAGTGCTTAAGTTCCAGTGGTCAAGGAGAAATTTCTCACAGCTTTTCTCCAAACTCTTCCCTTAACTCTAATACATTTGTTTGTTTATTAAAAAAAAAAAAAAGGGAAAAAGAAAGAAAATTCTATACTTCTCAGCTGATAATTGAAACCAAATCTGCTGGCCTCTAAACTCATTGAAGAGTAAAAATGTGAAACTGGGAAAGAATTTCACTTCTCACTACCAAAGACATATCTGAGACAAAGTACATTTTGTAATGTCAACAATCTGTCTCTTTCACAGGCTGTTCTACTACAGCAATAATTCTTGGATATAATCTCTCCACATATTTATATTTAGAAGCCATGAATTGATGAACTCAGCTTCTATCTACAGCTTTCTGTCTCCCAAATAGCACTGGTAGGTTGAGGACCTCTTCCTGATAAGCACTCTTCTTTTATTTTCAATCTGCACCTAACTTCTGCCCTTAGCTACGTAACTATCACCTCTGCTGAAACTCATCAGGACAAGTTTGTCATTGGATGAACACGCGGTCCAACTTAGGTGTTGCCAAAGATGGACTTTGCCCCAAAGGTGTTGAAAGCCCACACAGACCTGGTTTTGCAAACATCAGACAGAAAGATTTCAGAGTACACTGGGCATCTCTCTGCTAGGACGGTTTGCTTCAGACTTATTTGCAATCAAATTTAAAAAGCAAAACAAAGCAGAATGCTTTTGCCCTTTCTTCAAGCTTCCAGGATGCTGAAGGCTGTGTGAGCGCCAAGGGGGGAGGATTTTTTCCCCCTTAATGGACTACCTCCTTGCGGGCTGATTCCATTTGGTTTACATGTAACCCTGGGGTAAGGATTTCAGTTTGTTAGTTTAAGAGGGGCGGCCAATCTCTTTGCACTGGAACCATTTGAATTCTCCTCATGCCTTTGCTCTCTATCAGAGCAATCTCCTAAATTAGTTCCAGTATGTTGACATTCCTTCCATCTGGTGTCTTTCCATTCAGCGGTATTTTTATTACTCTCCTAACAGCCGCAGACAGAAGTACCTTTCCACTGCTACAAAATGCTCTTTTATTAAAGGTCAGCCAAATCAAAAGAACAAGCGAGTTTGTTTTTAATTTTAGAGATGCAGACGAGAATAACCTTTTCATTGAGAAAAGTCATGTATGACCCAATTACCTCACTTGTGTAATAAGGCACGAATTTTTCTTCAAAAGATAAGTGAATACTGAAGAGGTTTTTTTTCCTTAGAAATTCTGTCCTGTGTGCCTTTTGTGTTCCTGACTGCTTAGAAAGGTTTACAGCCCCTTGATGTAAAGATACTTGAAAGCTGTATTCTTTATTTTATTTATTATTTTAGTAGTTTATGACTGTTTCTGAACAGCGCGTATAGCAGCCATGAAAAAATCCAAGGCCCAGTTTAGTAAACCGCTATATGTATATGCTTAAATTTATGCACACACTCCATTATGATGGAAGATTATGATAAAGAACTATGTGTTTTAAAAATATGCGTGTGCTAAATTGCTTTCCTGAATTATGGTCTTATTGCATCTCTTCTTAAATTAAAGGAATGTAGTTCAGATCCTGCAATAATCATTTTAAATCAGACAGCATGCTACAATTTAGTTTCCAGTGAGGGGATTACATCAAAACGAGAACCATTATCCTTGCTGAGGCTGTTTCTTAAAGAACGAGACTTAGGATATGCAGATTTTGACCGTCTACTACTTAACAAAGGAAAAATGAGAGTTGCTAATTCAGCCACAATTCTACATGTTACACTAATTTTCTTTTGTTTCAGCAAAGAATACAAGAGCTAATTCCGCTTTTCTTCTTAATTATGATTACAAACTGCTGAGGAACCTCAGACAAGCAAACATTTACATTGCAGTGGGAGGCCTGAGTAAGTGGAAAGATAGAAATAAATTTCAGTGCCGCCTGCCATCACTTTGACGTTCAGATTGAACTTGCCAGTGATCTCATGCATTTGGGTTAATGTCAAGTCAAACAAAGTGGTGCTTGGGCGGTCATCCTGAATGAGAGGAAATTCATAAAGGTGGGGTATGAAAACCGAAGAGTTAAGTTTGTTTATATTTGCTTCATTACTATTGCCAGACTCTAGAAATATTACTTTCTGTTCTTGGATGTTATCAACGAAAAACAATGGAAATAAAGCACTCTAAGGTCAAAAGCCTACATAATTAGAGGAAACCAATTAGAAATGTGCTTAAATACTGTCACAGCTGAAGTACTCTCTGTTGGCAAAATTAAAGAAAAAAGATCTTTCCAGCTTTCATCATTCTTGTTAAAAGCCCCGGTGTCCCCATGACATTTCAAAGCATTTGTATTGATGTTTTCAGGTGTTTTGCACACAGAACAGTTCGAGTAATTAGGCACCAAGGTTTGTTTTGGTTATGTCTGAAAAACACGAGAGGCAGGGACTGACTGCACAGCACTGTCAAGAGTCTGAGGCACAGTGTCAGGCTGCTCTCCATACAGACAGACCGTGGGGCTGTTGCACCCATTCCGCACTGCCCCATCCTCCAGTTATACGTGGGGATGGTTTGGGAGCACTTGCTGCACGGATGCAGCCTGTCTGCAAAGGTACCATGTTTTGTGGAGGTATTCCAGAACCATGTGGATGTGGCACAGAGGGATACAGTCAGCAGGCATGGTGGGGATAGGCTGACAGTTGGACTGGGTGATCTCAGAGGTCTTTTCCAACCGTAATGATTCTAGGGTCCTGCACCTTGCCAGCTGCTACTGGACAGCTGTTTTGCAGTGTGTCTGCTCTCGCTGATGTGGTTTGACTGACACAACTCAAGCAGCATGCACGGAAGGGAGACCTTTGTGCATCTGAAACACCCAATGTTTGTTTTCATTTTCTTGTACAGAAATCCGTTACCAAGTGTGAGGTTGAACATGTACTTGACAAATAAAATTAGCATCATGAAATACTATGGCACCGCCAGTCCACACCATCAGATTTCCTTCCATTGTCTTTGGTATTTGAAAGTACAGAAAAGCGGAACTGATTTTCTGATTAACCAAAGCATGCCACCTCACTCAAGTCACTGTGGTTGGATTACCTCTCTGTTGTTTTTTTTTTCATTTCTTTTTCTTAACAATACCAAAAATACAACCTAAAATAAAGGAAGAAGTCTCTCTTATGTGGGAAATTCTTTTCTTTTCTTTTTTTTTTTTTTTTGTGCCTTGTTGCTTTAAAAGGTCCAGCACTCCTCTAAGCATCCTGGCCCCAGTCCAACAAACCACTTAAGCACGTGCTCTCCTTTGGCTACTTGTTCATGTTAATGCCATCCTGTTTCACTGGCACTGAATTGTGATCCTAATATTTATTCATCCTTCAGGGAGTATCTCCGTTTAACTATTTCTATGAGCCTGTTAGCAAATAATCTATTTATTTTCAAGTGTCTTTTGCAAATGGATAGACATTTCTATATGGTTATACTGAGCAAGGACACCTCTTCCAGCACAGAACCACATAGGTACTGTATTTCACACCACAGAGACTCAAGAGCTCACTCCTGACTGTCCCAAGCACAACTTCATTCTCATGATTGGTCCAACACATATTTAAATGTTTACAGAATCAGACCCTATGTTCTTCCTCTGCTTTAAGTTTTATAAAGCATTGCCAGATGGAAGCGATTTTGCACTCAGACTACTCCTGAAAAAAATATGTTAGCTCTGAAAGGCTTTATTATCAAGTCCTGGAGTTTTCAAGGCAAAGAAAGAAATAGGGCAGGGGAAGGTGGGGTAAAGGGGAGACAGACAGAGGTATTATTCTATAAATTAAAATTTATGCCCTGAAATCAGAACACAGCTAGCAAAGCTAGCTTCATTTATCCAGTCCCTTTCAAGAAGTTTAAAGTCATTTGAAAGAGCACTTCCCTTGCAGACACTCTCAACAGATTGCCAATTACAGCCTTGCTGAGAGGTAGGAATTTCTTTGGACTCAGAATTGTACAGCTACCCTCATTGTAACAGGCAAGATATGTTCCTTTTCATTAGGGTACAAAAAATACATATCATTAAACTGAAAAACTTTGTCTCCACCCATTTGGATTTGGTTGATATAAAAAAAAAAAAGTGTTTACATCAAGTTGACAAATTCAGAGGTTAATTGCTTTCAAGCAGGCAGGTCAAAAGGATACCTAAACAAGGATCCTACTTAAGGAAAACACATATTTGTAAATGTCATGCAAAGAGATTTCAAAGATGTTACAGAGAGACGTAGAGAGGTAGCATCGCCCACGATAGGTAGAGTCAGTGCTGTGAGATATGCAGTGGTGGTCTGAACACCTACAGTAAGAACCAGTGAGAGTAGAAAGATATCTGCAGGGTGGCTTCAGTCTACAAGTTAAGAATCTGATTTAAGTTAGTTAGACTCCATCTGCCACCAACAGGAACCTCCAGCATGTCATTTACCCCACCTAGATGAAAAAAGATCTAGGAGGGAGCAAATCACCCAATGCAGATGCTGATCTCTGTTGACTAAAGAGAGGGAAATTAGACTTCTGGTGCAGCCCAATTGTTTAAATACTGGATGGCTCCAATTTAGTGAGCCGAAGCCTATCCCTGAGGACAGAGTAACTTCAACATTTTGAGTCAGAGAATAGCAATATTATCATTCTTTATGCCTCGCTCAAGAGGAACACACAATTGTGTTTAAAATCCCACTTCAACAGGATGCAAATACTTGAGTCATAGATGTAGTCCCATAACCTCACTACAAGTATACTCTTAGGCTTCAAATGAAGCACAACTTAAGGGTCACTGAACTCATATGAGCCTGATCTTTGGGCAGTACATGACCGCCCTTCTGGACCCAGCTGTGCATCAACACATCTTCTCAGTGCTATGACATCCAACATTCCAACACTGGCTGCTAAGGCCAAATACTGCCCTGACATTCTGGAAAGGCTAGATGAGCTGTACAAAACTCCACTTTCCAATGGGCTGCATTCAAACCAAGTAGCTGCCTTCCACTGTCCATCCCTCCAGGGCATGAGTAAAACATTAGAGGCCATGAAAAGGTGCTCCGCTTTCTAGAAAACTAAAAGGAAACAATCCAGCAACAGAATGGAAACTTCCCAGAAATGAGAGATAAACTGCTTCCAGGTTTGTCTCCACATAGGGCTGCTGCTGTCTGACAGAGCACAAGAGCAGAGAGCTGCAGAGGAAAGTAACATCACCCAACACATGCACTTGTTCTCCTGGAGATGGGATGAAACCCCCACTGCAGAACCTGCCTGGCCCTCTGCAGAAGTGACACTCCTTTCTCCATGGAGGGGAATGGTTTGATCCCACAGGTCTTTATCATCTGCTTCTTAAAAATACTTTAAAGCCTTTAACTTTATAAATGTTTTAACTCAGGAAAAACTATTCAAGCTAAGGATAAGAAGGGCAGTTGGTCAAAGCACTACAGTATGCTTAATCCTTTTTCTTTCAGAGTTCCTGTGCACATTTAAAATAACTTTTGTTCCATTTGCAACCCACATGATGACACAGCATCCCTCCTCTTTTCTGTTCCCAGATCCTGTTATGAGTTTATTCAATAAAAAGACAGATATTCATCTCTTTTCAAGTAAAAGAACATGCTTTTGAATAACTCAATATGTGATACCGTAACAGTACTCCAAGCCAGCCCTTGTTTTAATCAGTTGTATTGACTGTCAGAGCGGAGCTGCCATACACATATCATCACCTTGCACATTTACCTCGTGAGTATGTAAATATGAAGGGCTAAATTCGGACTGCCTGCTATGTGTATGGGAGAGGTGAATCCTTGGGAGAAGACCACCCAATCCAAGCACCACCAAGCCTTCAGAGGTCCACGGTTGCTGCCCTTCTTGTAGGGCTTGGCAGTAAACCCCTCAGCTGGTGTCCTTCAGCATGTACCCACCCCAAGCTATTTAGTTCTATCTGCGATGTTGCAGACTTGAGGAAGGAAGGAAGGAGGAGGATATTCTCCTGTGGGGTAATACTCTATAAATACATAAACAAATAAGAGAAAAAGGGAAGAATGCTCCAGCTTCCTGCTCCTTGCTCTGATCCAGGGAGCAGCTCTAGCAGCCAGGAATTATCAGGCTTCACTTCTATGTCCCAGGAAGAAAGGAGTTAGAGAGAAACGACAAGAAGAGTGACAGGCCAGTGACAAGACTGACAGGAAACTGCAGAAGTTGGTAGGAAGTGGATGCTCGTATTCATGGTAAAAAAGTAGCAATCACAGAACCAGTAAGACTAATTGGCAGGTAATGGAGGTCCACACTTAAGGAGAACATGTTTGTAAATAAAATGGAAAGTGTTTTCAAAGACATTACAGACAGACACAGCATGGCCCATGATAAGCAAAGCAAACAAAACCAGTGTTGCACAGCCCAGGGATGGAAAATCTGTAAGGATGGTGGGAGAGGCTGGGGATGAAGAATGACATGGATCTGGTGACATGGGGTGAAATTAATGAGTTTTCCAGTAGGAGAATAGATGATACATGCAACGATATTCACCCATCATAGACGTAACAGTCAAGTAACACGTGAAGAAGCTCCTCTGGGCAAAGGGTTACAAGCATGTGAAACACTGATGGTTCAGAGGGAAGGCAGCACTCAGAAAGGTCTCTTTGGTTAGACATGGGTTATGCCATGAGTGAGAGTTTGGGGCACAGCCTCAGGAAACATGAATATCAGGTCTGCAAGAAAGTAACTGAGTGGTTGGAGAAGAGAATCACGTTCACTAACCTTCATATATGGTGATGATATGAGGGTGGCTGAGGGATGACATGATCTCAATCTCCCGTCTGATGTGAACCATATCTTGTTCATCCTTAATTTTGTCCTTACGAATGGATTTTATTGCAACCTATAAATTCAGGAAATCAAACATTATTCTTGGAACTGAACAGATGCACATAATCCATTAAGGAGAATTCAGAAAATAAATACAGATGTTAGATGCTGGCAGAACGTGGAATCACCAAAACTAAGTTTTAAAATACAAACCTCCACACCACAGCTCCTTCGTTTTAGAGCAACAAGTACACTCTCACTGTGGCAAAGGATGGCATGAAGCTTTAGGATCTTCAGGACTTCTCTGAGAGGGAGCACAGCACTTTGTGGAAGGACCTCTGTGTTAGTCTAAACAGACTGAGGCAAACAGTGAAACTCCCCAAAGCCTTTGGTAGGAACAAGTTTCAGTTAGACATGATCACATTTGACAATTTCAAACAGAAGCTCTGGAGACAATTTCTCTGAAATAAGGCTGAGATTTATGATGGAAAGGAGGCAGAGAATCCACAGTGCTGATTACAAAACAGATATCTGTCCTTGCTAATATGCTGAGGACTACATCCACGTGAGTTGTCCTATAGTTCTCCAAAACAGCTAAACTGCTCATGGCATATTTCAAAATCAGAAGGAATAAATCTTTGAAATCCACATCTAAACTCGTCCTCATATAAACCCATAGCTTTCAGACCCTGCAAAGCACTTATGCAATCGCTGCAAAACCATATCCTTCCTGCATCCTTCCTCAATCAGCAACCTTTTTACAAGCACATCATGTGACTGGGTATCTTTCCAAAAGGCAGGGTGGGAACAGAGGAAGCGATAGCTGAACTTGAGATATAAATTCAAATTATAACAGCCCTTGTGAGTGTGTGAGCGTTGCCCGTGAAAAAGAGCTTATCTGAACAATGCCATAAATAATTGCAGAGGTCAGCTCGTGCCCTTTGAGAAATGCCCAAGCCAACAAGGGGGAGATGCTGGTGTGAGGGAAGGTGAGGGCACTGTGCAGTCTGAATGGCAGCATGGCCTTTATTATACTCAATATTTACCCAGTTTTATTTTCGTAAGGCAGAGTTCAAGGAATGAATTATCATCTGGCTTAAGATCAACAAGAAGCCTTTGAAATGCATCGCCAACCTGCTGAGATGACCACCCCTTTATGGGTAAACAACACTTCTGTCATTCTATGCAGCCAACTACTGTGGACCTCTCCTGCAAAAACATGTGTAAATCTGTGATTGATGAGATTTCCCTGGTTCCTTTGGAAAAATACTTTCACTGCCTACTTTAGTAATTGCAAGTAGCATGACTGGTATTGTTTTCATTATATGACGTAGCATCAAGGATGCTGAAGAAAGAAGAGAAAAACAGTACTAAAAAAATGGAAATGCACATGAACAGGAGCTAGTTTCAAGGATCAGGTTTCCTATAAGGCCTCCAACTCTGAAAAGCAACATTGTTCAGAAAAAGCAGTAAGCATACACTCCATCCCCTTCAATTCCCAAAGATTTCAGCATGTGTTTAAAATCAAGCACGTGCTCAAGTGCTACACTACTTAGGGACAGAGGAACAGAAAGCAGAAGTTAAGTGACAAACTAACCAGCATGCAAAAAACAAAACAGCTCTTTTCTTCCTCTTTTCCCAAACATTTGGTATAGAGATTTTAAAAGCAACAACACAACGATGGTCTTATCTATGCTACGTACATTTCTAGCAAATAATGCAACAGATCCTAATTGAATGAGTGACACAGGTATACTCCAAGTAACTCCAGAGATGGAGAAAGCAACCAAGAGTAAAGATGAGGCTGGATTTTTCCCCTCTTCCCATGTTTGCAATGAGACAGGCTGCAAATGCAAATACACCCTGTATACAAGAAGGATGTGGGTGGCTCTTGGAGCAATATGTGCATTCCTGCAAGAAATAAATATAGACATGGGTAAAAATACTTTTTTTATATATTATTATTATTAAAAGACAGCCTTGTACTTGGCTCTGAGGAAGAATTTAAGAAGGGTTCCATTGTCAAATATACAACGGGAAGCAAATTCTTCATCATTCATGGCTGGTAAAGAAATAACGGCACCCTAGAGGGCCTGCCAACCTCCCACCAACTCAACTCTCAGCTTCACAGACAGCATTTTTGTAAGTCTACACATTATTACTGTAAATAGGCTCTCAGGAATAACTGCACATGTGAAAATATATATTTTTAGATACAGAAATGTAAATATGATGCAAAAGAGTGGCAACCCTCTGTAAATATATGTTTAGATGGATCTTCAAATGCAAACAGATGTGTTTCCTGGAAATGTATATTATTCTTTGGGACCAGTACAGTCTCACAGCCCTCCATAAAGACTGGTTAATGAACCTAGGAGCCTTAATTTCTAAAGGCTGTTTCTAAAGATTTAACTGAATTTTGAAAAAGGAGTTTTTAACTGAATTTTGAAAAATGAGCACTCCTGGAAACGTCATTCACCTATTAAGGGGTTGAATTCAGCAGTCCAACTGAAGTGCTTGGGATTTTCTCAGTGACATGCAGGCTGCAAGACCTCATCCCAGCATCAGGAAAGAATGTGTGCCAAACAGACTCCTCAGCTTCCACTGTTCAGGGCTTTCTCTTCCCTCCTCAGCCACTTCAGATCACAGTGATTAGCATTTTCCCCATTCACAAATGGGGAAAGACAAGAGTCACGTGACCCCTGTCTTGATGGCAGTGTCAATGGCTCTCCCAGGATGGTTGGATCACCCCAAGCGCATACCCACACTCAGGACATATCCTACCACCCAGACAAGCAGCAGGAGCACTGCAAGAAATGCAATCTCCCTTTGCAGAGGGCCAGGACATACCAGGAGCACTGCATTTTGAGCAAGGACTGAGGCAGTCACACTTACTGATGCAATGCTGTCACCGGGTATTAGCATAGCACACAAAAATGCTCAAAGTGCAGTAGGGCATTTATTATTTCAGCTTCGTGAGGCAAGTGGTGATTTGGCACTATACACTTGCTTTGAAGAGACAGGAAATTGAAACAGAAAGCTTGTGTGACTCCTAAAGGAAAGAAAAGGCCAGTAGGAGCTCAGAAGATGCCGTCTGTCCCTTCTCCCAAAATGTAACACACCATGGTAGTGTCTGTCCAAACAAGTCACAGCATCATTACAGGCTAATTTCTGACACCTCTCCTCATGTTTCAGTGACTACTTTTCCCCTTTGAAAGAGCCCTGGGGGGGTGAAAAGTTCGATCGCCTCTCAATCAACACCTTCTACCCCACACTGTCTGCCTGGTGGCCTGCATAGGCTCTTCCCCAGGGAATGGGCTCAAGGAATCATATAATCACAGACTGTGTTGGATTGGAAGGGACCTTAAAGCCCATCCAGTCCCACACCCTGCAGTGGGCAGGGCTGCCACCCACTAGGTCAGGCTGCCCAGGGCCCCATCCAACCTAGCCTTGAACATCTCCAGGGATGGGGCATCCAAGAACTACTGAGAGTAAACAGCCATCCTAGTGACAGGTCCCAAAAGCAAGTGACAACTGCCAATGGACTTCCACTGACCAAGTGGCATCCAAAAACAGGATCAGCAGTGAAGCAGGACATGTATGTTCACATGGGTACTGCTCCCAGCTCCTCTCCTTCACGTGTGGGTTCTCTGCCAGCTGAGTGTCTCCCACCTCCACCAGTCTGCTCAGATTGCACCATCAAGGGTGCATGGGCTCACCTTCCCTGACGTGAAGACATCAACACAAACGAGAATGCAGACCACAGCATTTTTTAGTAGTTCATAAAAATGCTACGAGTCATGATAACACATTATTTATTTATAATATATTTCATAGTTTTCATCTCTCTGAGCAAAATAAGATCTCTATCTGTGTTTGTTGTTGTTTGGTGTAAAGCAAACATCAGTAACAGAATTTCTTTTATTGAGCATTTTTCTCAGACATATATTCTGGAAAATATATTTCCAAAGTGTGCTTATACTTTTAACACCCAACAGAGCTGGTTTCATTTTTCAAAACCTCACTGGCCTGGTGCCAGATATGGTACACGATGAACCCAAACAACTTAAGCCTAGTAAGAAATAATCTCAATTGAGAAATACCTTATGAAAGGATTTGTTTGTCCATTCTTTAGGTTCTTTTCTTGCTTGCTTATTTGCCTTCCTTTCTCTGCAACAGCTCCACTGTGTGCACCATCAAAATTTATTAAGAGTCACAGCATATGAATCAAGAGTAGGACAAATGCAATATGCATTTTCACATCAACTACATTAACTACTCAAAATATTCCAGATCTGCAGAGAAAGTGCTATTAGTCCCTTTGGTACTCTCACAGCACTGTACTTATACCTCTACCACATTTCTTCAATACACTGTACTGGTTTTAAGACTTAGATAATTTAATTATAGTATTTTTAGTAACTTTACTAGTGGAAGAATTTGTACTTTTCCTAGCTTCTTTTCTTAATGAGAATTTCAGATAACTCCAAGACCTTGAGTTCAGACAGAGAAATATATCAGGTTCTTAATAATGAAATCTAAAGCCTCTTACCCCAACAAAACAGGTTCAAGAGCACCCAAAGCCCCTGTAACCACAGCACACAGTCTGGCAGAACACTTTAGCACATACCTAACTTCACACATATGACTTTTGTGGGTTAGCTCACACATGTAAAGCTAAAGACATGCATAACCATCAAGGTCAGAGCTCTAAACTAGAGCATGTGATGGTCTCTGTGGGGATTGGTACTGAGTGATTTGATGGCCTTAATCTAGTTGCTGGAGTTTACTGCTTACGTGCATGCATGCAAGTACGTGCGTAGTCGTTTCCTATTAGGAGAACCTTTGTGAGATAGATATCCTTGACCAGTAAACCAAAACAACTGTGTCACTGTCCCTCACTGGCTGTATGCAGGAGGAGCATCCTCAGTGCCTCCTCTGCAGCAGTGATGGCAACAAAGTCTCGTGGCCACAGAGGGTGATGGGACAAGGGTGCACTGGGGATGGACCAAAACCACCTTCACCTGCACAATCAGTTTGGGTACTGGCCCCTGCACATAAGCAGGTAGAGGGAATATCCTCCCCATAATGTAGGGCACAAGGGACAGAAAGCAAGAAGACGTGAAGCTCCAGTGCAGTCACGCATTTCCAAAGGGCTCATCACGAGCACGGCTCCTGCTCAGCCGCTGCTCTGTCCTCAAGAAACAGATAAGAAAGAGAGAACACAGCTTTTGGCTTCCTACCTCTGTGAGTCAGCTTGCAGAGCCTGCTGGGCAGGAAGCATGGAGAAATAAACTTCAAGGCCATAATAAATTGCCTGTCTCCATTTGCTGGAAAGAGGATTTATACTCACTCTCTGAACCGGTGCAGAGAGATCACAAAGTATTTTCCAATATGCTTCATGCTTCTTTACTTTTGTTTGGTACGAATAACTCGAACTGAGCTATAAATACTTCAAAAACATGATGGTTGCAAAGGTTTCTGTACATTCAGTCCTATCGATAAGATAAATGTGTCTTCCTCTACAAGCTTCTCGGCTCCTGGGCAGAATACAACAGGTGGAATTTTCTTTTACAGATTCAGACCATTGTCTATGGCAAAATATCTCAAAGCCTGAACATGCGGTAAAAGACAGAGCAGGCAGGCAAGTGCCCATTTCTATATCACATCTCCTGCTGAGTCAGTGCTGCCTCACAGGGTGAGCAACAAAGGTAGGTTTCATCAGAACATTGAGTATTTCTCTTGATTTCAGGAGGCTGGTTCACTCGTGTTTGCCTCATTTCCAGCTAGGATGCGTGAACACAAACAAAGGTGCAATTAGCCACACTGAATGAAGTCCCAGATTCAAGTCTGCTGCTGCTGAAACCCAGGCCAAGCACATGAATGACACAAGCGGCTGAGCCGTCCCCAGCATCCTCTGCATGCAGTACATTCAGTCCCATTGAAAACTATCCTCCACTCTCATTATCTACCACAGCTATTTTTAGGGCTGTGGCGAGATATGAACAAACTGCTTTTCTCCGCTGGGGAGGCTGTGAATTGTAAGCTGGGTCCAGCCTCTGTGCATACCACCCGTGCTCCGGACCAAATTCCGATGGGTTATTGCAATAGCCTTGCAGAGAGTTGGGAAAATGACATCAGGAAAGAGAGCACAGTCTCCCGAGAAAGGGACAACAGGAGATATGTCAGAAATGCTGACATATTTTAGCAAACAGTATTAAAAACAATTTTCTCTGGGCGCAGTGGGAGGGTTAGGGTTATACAGTCATAAACCTCTATTTTCCCAAAGCTGTGAAGCGAGGCCAGCCCCAGCCAGCAATGGGAAATGGGTGAGTCCAGCCGGTTTCACAGCTCTGCTTCCTTTCCTAGAGACTCTTAGGTGGGAAGTGTAATGTGGTAAGTGCCAACAAGGGTGGGGAAGTAAAGAATAGGTGAATCGAGACAGGGAAGAGAGGGGCAGAGCAGAGGATGTTTGGGGGTGGGGAGAGAAAAGGCACATTGTTCTTTCTCCAGCCCCATGGTGCTTAACAAGAAAGAATAAAGTCTGGCACCATGCAATGTTTTTCCAGGGGAGTCTGGAAATGCCTACGGCTCTTGGCCCAGACATCACCAACAAAAGAGGAAGAGAAACAAAGCTATGAAATAGGGTGGCCCCCAAGGCTCTGAAATCCAATGATAAGGAGGGGAATGCTGATAATGCAGCTGCATTGAAATGGCACTTCCAGCAGTTGCACGAGGAAGAGAAAGGCATGGGATGGGCTGGGTAACTGTCTGGCTGCCAGATCTTCCAGGTGGGAAGGAGCCAGGAGCTGGTATCTCTGCAGGTAAGCCAAGGACCTAACAGGTTCTGCAAAGGCATCCTTGTGCAACTTCTTGCAAGCCACCTTGCCCACAAGTATTTATTTGCTATGTTCTCCAATACACCAGAGAAGATCTATCTTGAGATCCCAATCCCAGACCTAGTACAGAAGTGAAGAGTATTGTGTAGGATGTGCTTCTGCACTGCCATCAAAACACTCCATGCGCTAAGAAGTTGGATTGAAGGCCACCAGGAGCTGAAGCAAAATCAGCACCTGGCATCGTGTGTTTTGTTTCACCACGTCTGAGAATACTCTTTGAGGAAAAAGAGTAAGGTTGATACAATGCCATTATTTTGGAGATTGATACTTTTCAGATCCTGAAAGCCAGATCATCTCCGTGGTGATACTGCCTGAGAGACAAGCATGCAACCAAACCCTAATTAATAGCTCAACTCTACTGCTTGGTAGGTTGGCCAACTATGCAATAATCGAGGAAGTTGCTCAAAGAAGGAGACAGCGTCACCTGTTCAAAATGGGACTCTGGTGATCCAAATCTCAAAGCTTCTGCCCATTGCTCTGTTCCACAGCATGTTTCATTAACATGGATGTTAATGAAGACAAAATGCTGTTGTTCAGCAGCTGCACACAGAGAGGATGCACATACCACGATGCACCTTTCTAGTTTACTAGCTTTTAAGAGGCAGGGGTATTCTTTACAACTATCTCACTCCATATGCTAAAAGCAGATAGCAAATATCTGCACCACATATCTTTCCCTTCATCCCATTGTTACAAAAAAAAAAAAAAGATTTATTTCTGAAAACCAAAGCTGATTTAGTGCTCCTGTACTATTAATTACCTGTAGAGAAGCTCACTCTTGCACTCTAGCACCAAGACACTTGAAGTCACAAGTCTATGTGATAAATGTTAAATAAAAATTGCATTTGCATAAGTTGAGGCACAATGCTGCAGTGCCTCTTGTGAAAACCAGGGTAATTTCCCCTTTGTATTCATTTTTCTTTCCCAGTTTTGCTGAGCATATTTGCTATTACTACATATAAATGGAGATTCAGCAAGTGAAGAGGAACCAACTAATCACAAATGCTAGGCAATGGGTTATATCTCTTCCTAGCTGCCCCATCATTCACTCAGAAAAATGCCCATGGAACCAAGTTTTTATGAGCAGGAGAAAGCACCGGGTTAGCACATTTGTGCTGTACATATAGAAGGTGGGTGCCAAGAGGAACACATGCAGCACCCTTCCTCCACTTCTTTTCTCAGCCCTGCATGGTGCTCATTAACAGGATTGCTGTGCGCATTTCCTGAGCACCTACTGCCCCACTGCAAAATGCATAACCCTTCCCTGCCTTACACCCGCTGCCCTCAGCTAGGTATGTAAGTCTGACATATTTACACCATGCATCCTCTGACAAATTTTTCACTGAATATTGAGAAGCCTGGCCTTGAGTCGTCCTTGCTACCTTAGATCTTACAGCTCCGTGTGAACCGTTTCAGGATTGATACTCCATCAGAAGTGAAAAGAAAACCATTTGTCATTTCCCGTAACATTTAAAAACAAAGGTTAACAATGTGGTTATTGATTTTCCACTTGAAGCAATTAGTTTTTGAAACAGAGAAGGGAGGGCTGCAGAATTCAGAAATGAGCAGTCTACTGAAACAAGTTAGCAATGTATTGAAAAACCCTTCCCTTCTCAAAATAAAAGATTTCAAACTGCATCAATGATGTCCTGTCTGCACTGGTAGCAGCAGGGGTTACAAAGGATTTGATGAAAAGTAGAGATTGGACAAGACGAGGCTATTGGAGATGTTTGCAGCTGGGACTGCCAGGACTGGAGCCCAATACTGATGATCTGGAAGAGTCTCCACCAAATGCAGAGTCCATCTGCCTGGCAAGAAGAGTCATCATGCTTAATCTTTCTTGACAAGATCCTTCTGAATATCCAAAGATGCAATATTCAATACTTCAAAACGTTTGTAACCTACCCTGCATAAAGCAGACTTCTGATCTAATTCTGAAGGACTAAAGAAAAGTGGGGGAAAATATGGCCAAGTTTAAGTTTTACTGTTGTCATGCTCAGACCAATGGAAGATCATCTCTTTTTCCCTAACCAGCTACCTTTGAGCGTCCAAGGAAAGTTCATGTTTTGGCACATAAGAAATTATATCTGGAAAGTAAATGGGGTAAGGGATTTCCCTTAGGCAGTGGAGGTTCATAACAGTAATTAAAAAGGAAAAAAAAATGCTTCAAAATCTCAGCTGTGGATCATTCCTTAATAGATATCAACCAGCAATGAATGCCACATTCACTGAAAAGATGAAAACTGCATTTATAGTTAACTTCTGGTGAAGTTGCCAAGCAGATGTTTATTTTTGGCTTCCACATTTACAAAGCCAAATGCTACACTGAATTGGGATTACACAAAGTCTGACTGCTTTTCTTCCAGGTTGTGATTTTGTTTAAAAAAAAAAAAAAAAAGAAAAGCTGACCACTTATAAGTAGGAAAAAACCTGGTAGCATCCGTTTCTATCATGTCTGTTTATATCATAGTTTAAATAAGGTTAGAATTGTGCAATCATTACTGATCAACTTCCAAATACAGCACAGCTCCATCCAGCACATGTGTAAAACAGGAAAAGGCACTGGAAGTGAATCATGTGTCGGTCTTTTAACTTCTGCAAGTCTATGTGCAGACTGTTTAGCACTAATTAAATTACTGGCAAGTCGAGTTAAAGAGGAGTGAAAGAATTCACAAGCCCCAAGTTTACTGTTCTTAGTGTTACATGGATATTACAGATTCCCTCTCCAAAAACTAGAAGATAGATCTCACATTCATTTTGAGGTTTGATCTCACAGTTACCACAGCTGCTGATCTAATGCAAAATGCTAACCTAGGACAGCAGAGAGGGACTTTAACACAGTGTGTTTTTTTTCATTGTGAAAAAGCAGTGAACCACACCGAAGTAATCCTCCATTGAAGGAGTGCGCGCTGTTCAAGGCACTGATTTGGGGATGAAATGTAAAACCAAGATCCTGGCTACTTCATTATAAAGCCCCAGCGCCTGGATCTAGTTCCAGTTTGCAAATGACAGTCTCCTATAATTCCTCCCAATAATTTAAGTTGGAAATGGGGATATTCACGCCCTTTTAGAAACTGTGCAAACCACTGCGATGTTCTGCTAAATAATTGATAAATAATGGTAACCTGAGCAGCTACCAGAGTCTCCAAAGTGATTCTGCATATGTTTAGGTGAAAGGTGCTATAGCAGAGCAAGGCTGTAATTCACATTAAGGAATGCAGGGGGATGGACATCGTCTAAACACTTTCTTACGTCAAGTTGGTTTTTTTTTCCAAGAAGCCACCTGACAGTGGATTTTCATTCACTGGAAAGCTCTGCTGGAGGAAGCTGTGGGTAAACAAATGTAACTCGGCTATTCTCTCTTTCCCTGAGGAGCCTGTGGGTTTAGAACTGCTAAGAGTTTTGCACATCTTTACAACGTCCTTTCCGTCACAAATGCTATGTCACCTGGTTTTGTGCAAATCCTTTAATTTCACTCTCCTGGGTTTGCAGTCCTTCAAAGAAGGCTAGAAGTTCGTTGAAAGAAGAAGGTTATGGCACAATGAGAGACAAAACAGAACCAGAAAAACCTAAGCAGATTCCTTCTTCAATAAATTTCCTTCAGATCCCACAGTGCTCATCAAAACCCGATACCATAATGCTTGACCACCTCAAACTCCTAATCAATTAGGCAGAATTTTAAAGCATGAGGAGACTTTAGAAGACTTCGGAGTTTAGTCTTTGGATTAACATTAATGAGCAGGATGTGCGTGGATGGTGGGCCACTGAGGCTGTATCACAGAAGGTCCATGGTGGTGTGTAAACAGTAAGAAGGGTTAATCCTAGAACCACAGAATCATTCAAGTTGGAAGAAACCACTGAGATCATGTAGTCCAACCACCAACTCATACCCCACCATGTCAACTAACCACCTCCCTCAGTGCCACATTCACACAGTTCTGGAATACCTCCATGGGTGGTGACTCCATCACCTACCTGGGCAGCCTGTGCCACTGCAGCACTGCTCTTTCTGAGAAGAGAATTTTCCTAATGAAACTGTCCTAATTTCTAATTTTTCCTAATGACTACCCAGTCAGAGACTGACTACAATATGAACAGTACTTCTTGGTGGGAATCTAGTGAGCCATAAACCCACATCCTATCTGGAAAAATACTCTTGGAAAAGAAAAAGATTGGCAACTATGTGCATCAAGCATCAACCCAGGTTATTTTGTTCCCGAGCTCACAGATCACATTGCAGTATTAAATTTATTTTTGTAAAAGCAATGCTTCAGTACGGCATTGGCCAGGCTGGATGTTACCTACTTAATGGTCCCTTTTTGGAAGGGAACCTCCTAGAATTTATGACAGAGAGTGGTGGAATTGCTACAGTGGGAGGAAAGGACTTTCTTCTCCATCCGTCTCTGATTTCTAAGAAATATTTATACCTCTGAAGGTAGAGGAACCTCCTGTTGTTCTCTTTTATTTATTGAAAGTAAATTACCAGGGCCACCCTAATGGCTCAGTGGAGAGAACAACACAGGAACAGGAACACTCTGGCTTCCCACAGCCAGTCAGGCTTGGAATAGACATGATAGGGAGGAATTAATTACACTTTCCTACAGTGCAGTGGCTGGCTACCATGCTTTTACAGCCTTGAAAAGCACAGTTCTAGCTCGCTACAAGAGGAGTGCAAAACTGTAAGCAGTTCTGATGAGAGTTAACTTGGAGGGGAGAAACGGTGAACTTTTTTGTGTTTCTTTTTAAAGAAAGAGATGGAAAGCTTTTGGCAGAGAGCTCCCTCGGGCTTTGTGATCTCCAGGACTGTTGCCCCCTTCTTCAGCACACACAGACACCTTCCTTGGCCTGCACTTTGGCCAGGGTTGATCAAACAAAGGAGAGTCAGCACTCAGATTTCTGGGGTCCCAGTGCCAAAAGCGAAGTTGTTAGGTAGTGCAGCAGCAGCAGCACAGGCTTCCCACTTTGCCCTGCCAGCGACCTTCGCACAGACTTGGATGTACCACTTTCCTCCGAGTGAGGAGCAATTCCCTCACATGCTGCTTGGTCCAGAATCTCATCTCAGCAAATCCCACAAATCATGTCATACTGAGAAGGACTATTAAAGCAGTGCTGCGCAACACGAATTGCTGTCCACTAGGGACTGGAGCAAGAGACCGCCTAACCCACTTTGTTTAATTTTTTGCTTAAACAGTCCTGAAAGGGGAAGCTGCATTGCTACTCTGGAAATCACAGTTTTCATCTCATTTGAGCCATGCATTCCTCAGCTAAACTGCAGAAATAGTAATAAGAACAGACTACCAAATAAAACTTTTTTTCTACATTTCCCACATTTCCTGGAAATATAGCACTTCTGATGCTGCAAAATAAAAGCAGCGAAGACATGCAACAGCACTGTGACATCAGTCATTTCCAACTCAGCCCACCACACCTTTTGCACAGGCTGCATCCATCACCCACTTGCACTGCACCATCCATGGCAGGGATCGATAGCACTTCACTGAAAGCAGAGAGAGCTGAACTCCCCTTTCACACTAACTGCTCGCTCCAGCTTGCTCTAACATGCACACCACAGCTCAGAGGTGCCAACATTTATTGCGTTGTTTAAATATCGTTTAGAGTTTTGCTGGGCAGATATGAAGAATAACTTGGGTGTACAGTAAAACAAAGATAGAGCTATTTGTGCCAAACATTCAGCTTATGGCAATACTTCATAGGAATTATTCCCTACAACAACTGAACTGTCATATCCTACAACTACATCCCAGGCAGCCTCCCAGCTGAGCTCACCAAGGCTGCTGTCTGATGCACTCTACATACAAACACCCAGCACTTCCCAGATGTTCTCTATGTAAAACATTTGGTTTCAAACACGCAGCACTTCTTTCCAAAAAGCCATTACATTTGTTTAATGGACTCACACAGTTCAACTCAAATATCCTGGAGCAGACATTTGACTGCAACACTACTCTACAAGCCCCATCTGCAAAAAGAAAAAAGAAAGAAAAAGTAAATGAGAATGCTTTACATGATTTATTGCTGTCTTTATGATCAGCCAGTTCATAAAATACAAGCTCTGCTCTACAGACAATAACACAAATTGCTTTCAAGTGTATTGTTTAGCCCTTGCCTGTGTTAAACAAATATTTCAATTGAAACAAAGGACCAAATTCTACTCTTCGATTTACAACAGTGTTAATGTAACCGAGAGCAGTACTACACCCACGGACATCACAAGGGATGTGATTTTTTTGTTTTACACTCAAAGTGAGTGAGTAACGATATCCAATAATGATAACCAGTTACATTCACCACTGCAGAGTTTTCTCTGCGTCTGAGAAAGGCTGGAAGTACAGAAATTGGAAACTCGCAACCTATATGCAGAAAGACTGTTGGTGAAAAAGAGGACTTGTCCCTGGCCTAGATGTAAACACTGCGGCCAAAGGCCCTTGCTCCTTCCACACAGTGGCCAGCAGACTTTGGAATAGTGGAACCATCCTCCTGTAGTGTGACTGCAGCCATGATGGAGGGCTTTCATTTACAAACTGCTACTCAAATGAAGGGAGTACAGAAGTAAAGGTCAGGCCCAGCCAAGCACTGTAGTGCACCTCAGTTCTCTCTGTGGGTCTACCAGAGACCTGCTGCGTGACCTTAGGGAAACCCCTTAAAGACTTTGGTGCTCAAAGCAGCATTTCAGTGCCTGCAGAAAGTAAACACTGCCTGTGTTTGGCAGAACTGCACCCACAGGGCATGGCTTGCATTGCTAGTCTTGCCCACCAACACCTCCTCCCAGCCCTACAAGCTGGTACAACACCAAAAGGCAGATACTGCCCTGTTTCCTTTCTGGAAAAAATGAGAGTAACTCTATATACAAAACAGACTAACTGTGAGGCTACAGCAGTTTGTGAGGTGCTTTGACAGCAGGGTGATGAGTGACAGGCAAAAGCCCTGCAACAAACAGAGATGAGAGAAAGGTCAACCGTATCAAAGGAAAAGTCAGCATAAAGGACACTGCATGACTCATGTAGAGAGGTCTGGCTGAAAATGAGAGGGCAATATGGATGCCTCTCAGCTGTATCCCTATGTAGCTCAGCTAAGCCCAAGCCAAATTTATCGGTATCAGAGCCAAGTGATTATAAAAAATGGTAAAAAGTCCAGCTTAACTACCCCAAAAATCTAACTAAGAGTAAGTATCACAAGTCAAGTGTCAAGTACAGACATCAGCCCAAGTATCCTGCTAATAAATGAATGCTAAGTACTCATTTGCTCAGAAGCATTGCCTTCCAGCAGGCATTTCTGCAGACATTTTTGTGCAGCTCTCCCATAGGATCATAGAATCATAGAATTACACAGGTTGAAAAAGACCTTTAAGATCATCAAGTCCATACTCCAAGCTGTGTGGTGTTGGAGCATTCAACACTTCAAAGGTCTCCTGCACCTGCTGCACATTCCCACCGAACACTTGTTTTTGACATGCTGAACCACTTGGGTAGCCCCCTGTTGCCCCAGCCTCAGCTAATTGTGCCACCAGCAGTGATCAGGTTTGGTCTGTGCAGTGCACAATGGCAAAAACTAGCAGAGATATGGCAATCCAAGCTCATGAGCTGATTTCCAACAAATTACATGTCATATTTTCCTGTTAAACATGTGCAAAAGATTGGGTATTTTTTGGTATTGATGACAACAAAATGCTGTTTCCTTTGCCAAACATTCTTCTCTTCTTAAAGAAAGGGAACAGTTGTTTCATACCAGAAGCTTCAAGGTGGTATTTTTATTCAGCCCTCATTGCCACCTCTTGTGATCAATACCACGAGCAATACTCATGCTCGCTTTTTAAGTAACACTTGCCTCTCAAATAAAGGGAGATATTATTTAGAGGTCTTGAAGAGATAAGAAACTGTAAGAGAGATGAAATGTCTTTTTGTGTACAGGAAACATGGTACCAAGGCTTTGTGATTTTCATCTACAGCAGGGCTCAAATCTTTGTGATCTGTTCACAAGCAGCTAAATTTAGTCTCCAAGTTTGAAATGGTATATTTTCACAGGAACAACGAATTATTTTTTTTTTAAGTTTAATATCCCTTAACTACTGTCTTTATTCCAAGGCAGTAGTGCTGAAACCCAAACACGCTGACTCAGCTCTCTGACACAGTGAGACATTAGCATAATTGCAAGCCCCTCAAGCAGCCAGACCTCAGAACAAAGACATTTGGCTCCTCCAGCATTTCTGCCTAAGTCGTCCCATATGCCAGCAGCAGGGCCAGGGCAGCTGAGTTCTGGGTTTAGCAGTGTACCTCAGGCAATGGGGACAGAGTGGACTAAAGAGCGTGCAGAGGGATGGCGAGAGCAGCTGGGATGAAAGTGAGGATCAGGAGAGCAGGGCGAAGAGGAGGACAAGGAGAGGGTTGTGTTACTGGTGCAGCTGACACGAGCTGGAAATGGAGAGAGGGAGGTGGGAAGGCTGAGGCACTCCGCGACACACGGTTACTGTGATTATACGTTAACCAGAGCAGTCTGTGCTGTCTTCTGAGTGAAGTTTCTGGCTTCGCTGCTAAGAGCTGCTGGAGTGGGTTCTGCAGCACTGAAGTAACTGAAACAAATTTGTGTGCACCTACAGCTGGCCAGAACTATTTTGAACACACCAGCCATGCCAACCGCTCTTCCCGTAGCTGCTGTGCTACTGGCTTTCATTTCTTTTTTCTTTTTCTTTCTTTTCTTTTTTTTTTTTTTTTGATAAAATGAAAGGAAACACCCATTAAAATATTTTATTATATTCCGCCGTCTGCAAGAACAGAGCCTGACAAAAATCACACTTGAGCAAGATCCAGAGTTTGCCTCCAGCCGTGGACCAGTGACAGTTTTAAGGGCTGATGTCTTGTAAACCACCAAAGCTAGTAGCAAATCCCACCTGCCTTGGGAGAGCTAAGACACTCCAAGTATTAATACTGCATATTCCTTTGACAGGGTCGGTTGATGGTGTTCAGTTGAAAATATAAAAAATATGAGAACATTAAAGCAAATGGACGGCTACGATCTCACCCCCTCCATGCATCCCCCACTGCAGCACACAGCAAAGGTTACAGGAGGGCCCCCACATCTATGGAACATCTGGCATTTTTGGTGTGGGTCCAGAATGTTTGATCAGGATGGCCAGACACGGTCCGCTCATGGAATATCTCACCCAGCCCCCTAGTGTTCAAAGGTCTAGGATCCTCTAATTTATACAATGTACCACGTTGCCTGTGAGGACATGGTGATAAATACATTCTGTTTAAAAGCAGATACTTCTCGAATCATAACTTGCAGATGCTCAAAGTCTTTCATGTGGGTAAGACAAATGAGAGCCATAGAGACTGATTTTGTAGCCAGGGAGTACAGGAAGCAACAGCAGGAGAACACTATTGAAAGCCTGGATACACTTATGGCTTTAATGAATTGGTCATCAAATATAACAGCACACATATGCAGTTTTACCTTGCTTTGTAGTTCACTCCCCACCCCCCAACTATTCCCCATATAGCTAGCAAAGTGGAAATTATTTCGAGTTTAGTTTATTAAGTGAGCACACATGGTACCCACATCTGTTGGAAGATATTTGAGGGAAACGCTGACAAATATCATTTGCATATTTCGTAAGAGACCTTTTCATCTGAGAGGTTTTCTCTGACATACCAGCTATGCCAAGTATATTGACCCACCAGGGCTAATAACAGGAGTATTTTCTATGAAATGTCAGGTGTATGCCTGGGCAATTTAGGGACAAATCCTGACTTAGACAGGAGACAGGCAAGAAAGAAGACCAATACTCTGCAGGCTGGAGATTCCCACACTAACATACACATCGCAATAGCACACAAACCAAAGGTGAGGTTCACGATGGATATTAGGAAAAATTTCTTCTCAGAAAGAGCAGCGCTGCAGTGGCACAGGCTGCCCAGGGAGGTGGGGAAGTCACCATCTCTGGAGGTGTTCAAGAAATGTGGAGGTGTGGCACTGAGGGACATGGTCAGTGGGCATGGTGGGGACGAGCTGATGGTTGGACTAGGTGACCTTAGAGCCCTTTTTCCAATCTTAATGATTCTATGGAAACTATAGAGCTGGGCAACAGAAGCAGTCTCAACCACTGCACCATGCTGAGAGCTCCCATTCCACCTCGAGCCCCAAGGCAACTTCTTCAGGGGTACTAATTGGTGCCACAGTAGAAGACGTAAGTGTTTGATCTCATTTTGCATAGGCAATGTACAGAAGACAACAGTAAAGAGAACAGCAATGTCCTCCTGTGTGGAACACAGCCCTGAAGAAAGAAGGTTTGGCATCAGCATGCAGGCTTATGGAGATAGAGGGGTACCTAAGCGTGTACAGGTACAGGAGCCTGAGACCTGAGCCAGGGAGAAGCCTGCATCAAAGCCTCAGTTACAGCTGATCCCTGGCATACAGATGATAGAATTGTGTCCCATACGCTCTACACTGGGATCAGTATGGCTTTACAGAAGCACATCAGTCTCTCTGTGCTCAAGACCAACATACCTACAATAGTTTTCTTCCTTGGCACTGTGTGGCCACCACATACCCCCTCCTGATTCCTCTGGCCAGCAGAGGAATTTCTCTCTAGTTATTTATTTACCAGACAAAACACAGACTAACTACGATTACAGTTCTGCAAAGAATAAACAATTGCTCACAAGAACTCTGCATTCCACACGGTTTTATTCAACATGTATGACCCCAAACTACAATATATACAATAATTGTCTCCACATGGCAAATCCACAGTGCGGTTCTTAAAAAATAATAGTAATTTTTAAAACACATGCCACCAAAAAACGCAGTATATTTTATCCATATCTAACAAAAGACTTTGTACAAGCCATTTCCATTCTGCAGCATATGGTGCTCTGAAATCATCCACAATAATGTTTAGGCACTTTACAGTGTTTTGAGCTGAAGGCTGCATTATAAACACGGACTCAAATTCTGTTGCAAATTTCATGTTTAGTGGAATCACATTAGGCCAAAATACACCCCAGTAGTTGACTTGACTAGTATCCCTCCACAATGGGACACAGTGGCACAGGAAAGTTAATTGACCTGACCAAAGTCGTGCAACCTAGCCAGGTGGAAAATAAATAAATAGATAAAAATAAATAGATAAATAAGTAAGTAAGTAATAAAGAAAGAAGAAAAAGTAGCAACAGATCCTTGTAACTTTGTAATTCATTCACCTGTAAGGCAGTCCAAAATCTTCCAAGGAATGTTACTAGATGCCCAAAGAACATGCTGTTCTTGAATTTAGTAACAGATTTGACAAAGTTGACCCCTTAGCAGCTGATCAGACTTCTCACTCAGCTCTTCTGAACAAATCTACTTCTGCAGCAAGGGCTGGAGGTCCCTTCTACAGCCTGCATGCTGCAATCAGTTGTTTCCCTTTGCAGCCCTTGGCTTTCAAGTTGTCTTTGACATTTCAGTTACAGAAGTGTTTATGCAAAGGCTGCAGTCACTTAATACAGCTAGGTGGTAATTCCTATTGTGAGAAGTTTACAGCACCCACAGTAAATCACATTTGATTAAATGTGACGGGTTTCAGGGTTTTGTTTTTCTTTTTTAATCATTTTCAGAACACAGATAATAACTAAGAGTGGAACAAGTAAATTAACAACAAAACCATTTGCAAGCCTTTTTACTGCCTATATACTCTTTCCAACTTGTATTCATTCCAGATCTAGAATTTCCATGCTTTGGTATGATTTTTTTTGTTTGTTTGTTTTTTGGTTTGTTTACCAAGGTTTCACTAGCATGCCTTCAGCACCAAGAAACCACGTCCCGATTCGGCCACATTCTGAGTCCCTAGCAGCACACATTTTGAACACCTTCAAGGAGGAAGAAAACAGTGAGGTTCTGGCACCAGGTTTTGCAAGAAGCCCCCCTCGCAGCAAGCACAGAGTGGCTGGAGCAGTGCCCGCAGCAGTCTGCACGCATCCCACTGGCAGCTCCCAGCTCCAGAGCAGTGAGCACGGCCACACTCTCAGCACGGGTCACGAGGCTGGCATGCAGAACAAAGCGAGAGGCAGCAGCAAGCGAGTGCAAAAGGGTTGGGAGTGGAGGCTGATGCCGAATGTCACACTGGGACAAAAGTTTGGGGCGGCCCAGAAGGAAGGCGTGATGCAGCTCTGCAGGTGGAGGCTGTCATCTGTGGAGCCCTGATGTCATATACTCTACATGGCTGGAAAAAAATCAGGTGTTAGGCTGTTCACACAAGGCTAGCTGATACTTCTGATGGTTTTGGCTTTAATCTGTAAGTTTTTCTTTCTCATGGATAAAACGGGGTAGCGATACAAGCCATTGTTACTATTATCCAAGTGTATTATCATAGCTGTAGAAGCCACATGCATGAATCAGGACCCTGCTGTGCAAAGTACTGTACGAGCACTTCACATCACAGCAGTGTTGTGTAGACACTTTCACCAGCGTCTGCAACAAAGGAAGATATCTTAACAACAACAAACAATCTCAAAAAAAAAAAAAAAAAAAGTTCTGCCTCAGATCTGGACATGATTCTGCAGAGGATGAGCACAGAATGATCGAGATAAAAATCAGCATGAAGTAGTGAACCAGGTGCTGAATGAAGCAGGGGTGCTCAGGATACAATGGAAGTACACCATGCCATGATAAAGACAGCATGATTATTCACATGCATAGGAGGAAAGAGGGGAACACTTGCATTTTCTGTTTGTTGAATGCTTGATGTTAACATAGGCATTTTATTAACTGGAAAAGTCCAGTTCTTGAAAGATGCCCGGATCTTTTTAGCTCCTTGTATGGAAGATTTGCTGAGAAAACAAAGGGAATGTGTCCAGGCAGTCAGTGAGGAGCTACTGAACCAGAGCACTAACGGCTAACCGGGCCCAAGGACCTGTTTGGGCTGCCTGAGGGCAGCAGACAGACACTGTCCTTCTCACAGTATCAGCAAAGCAGGAAAGAGAACTGGGACAAACGTCCTGCCTGGCTTTCAGCAGCCCTGGTGACCCATACGCATGCTTCTAACTTCTTATACTGAACGCTTAAAAGCCACACCGCCAACACACAGATGGCTGTGCAGCGTGCAAGGTCTTAATTACTGACACGGCAGGGCTGTTGTTGGTGCTTACTTTCTGCTTGTGCAGTAATGCAGAGAAATACAATCAGCAAAGCAAAGGTCTTCCTTTTATGTAATCTGCTATTGTTTTGAGGTTTCAAAGCCCTGCATGACTCTCCACAACCTCCACAGAGCACAGCTGCTTCAAAGAAAAGACGCTCACTCACGCTTCAACTGAACCTATTTCCATTGATCTAAAATTTAGGGTTTTTACAAGCTTTTAATTTGGAAACCAATACAGTTTGGCAGCATCCTTCTACCTGCACTTCCTTGTGAAAGAAACAGCACAGGCAACTAACGGGAACCCGCCTGCACAAGTATGCACCGCACGCCTGCTCTTCGAGCCAAGTGCAGCCTGTCATCAATTCCCCACATAACTGGCATGCTGGAGGAAGGCTGGAGAAGAATACTGCTTCCTCCACCTGCTGGCGAGGAGGAAGAAAAAAGATCCTGACTGAGCATAACGGAGAGACAAGGCCCCTGCAGCTGCTCCCCAAGCGGGAAGAGAGGGAGGAAAGCTCCTCATTCTTGCAAAGGGGAAAATCAGGCCTGTGTGCAGGAGGTACCCAGCAGGAAAGGCAAGGAAGCCTTCACGTGAGGTTGAAAGGAACAATGAGTAATGCACAAGAGCTGCAGAACAAGTCAGAGGAACAAATGTCTCCTGACCCTGCAAGGAACCATCCAGCCACCAAGGACAGAGCACCTTGGCCTTCCCCAGGCACAGCACGCAGGCTGGGCTGGAGGTGGTCAGCGCACAGCTTATCTAACGCTGACATAAGTGTAGCTGGGGATTTCTTGGCTAACACATACTGACTATATAACATGAACAAAAGCTTGGTTCTCTGCTCTAACATGTGCAAGATGACAAGTAGAGAAAACACCCACAGAAACGTCAACGTGAGTGTTACTTCACAGGCCCAAGATATCATCTCTTCATCCTTACACTCACTAACAGGTGCGTTAATTTAAAATATCTTAAGTTACACTGTGTATGCTGAGAGAGTACTAATGAAGGAAATCTTGCTGGGAAAATTAGGCAGCCCATACGTCACACAGAGGGCGTTATTTAACAGCCCCATGCAGCATGAAGCACTGCCTGCAATCACTGTGGTAACCCATACACAAATTCACCTAAGTTGTTTCCAATAACAAACTACACGCATCACACAAGCTACCCTGGAGCTTTATGGCAGGAAATCTTACGATCACATTTCACTGAGCTAAGAGGCAAGACAAGGAAAGTATAGCAACCTGAATAAACCTGCAGCCTGTTAGCAAGTGCCAAATACTACTTCATTCTAGTCAACAGAAACCCTGCTAGGGCTGTAAGGCTAGAGATGTACACACCTCAGACTGAGTGTCTTTACACCTTGTTTTTACTTCATTAGCTCAAACTTGCCAATTTCTGCTTCACTCATGAGCTGCTTATTGTTGCCATATGGATGACAACAAATCCAACGTTTGTGTTTCACATTAAAAGCCTGGTTAATCACGCAAATATATTCCTGAAATGCCACAGAGTGAAAGAGATTGCCAAAGGACAGGAGAAACAGAAAGGCCAGCAGGAGAAGAGCCCAGTCGGACAGCCGGCTGGGGAAGCAGCACGACTTCCAAGGTCCGGCCTTGCAATCTCTTACTATACAGCCTTAAATACCTGCTAACCACTGAGTAAAGAAAAGATGATTAGCTAAACCAGCAGCAGCATAGGAAGCAAACAGACCAGACCGGAGCGACCTTGGGACTCGGCTACCTGGCTGCTGGTTGTCACACAATTTGCATGGGAAGCGGAGCCAGGAACGGAGCTGGCTCTCTCCTGCATCCCCTGCTGGACGCTTGGCCACAGTCGAGACAACTGTTCAGCCTTCTGCACGTGCTGGATGTGACAAGGACATGGGAGAGGGATGGAAAGAGAAGGGGAGGACTGGAGGGAAGCTCTGTGCCTCTCTGAGCAGCCATCCCGACACTGAGAGTCACTGGTCAGCTGGGAGACCCTCAGAAAGCAAGAAGTGCGCTTTCCATTCACTCGGGCTAGATTCCTGGCAGCTCGCTTTTATTCTGTGCACTGACAAAACGTGGGTATTTTACATACACTCACAGATGCTAAGTTCAAACGCTCACATTGTACCACAACTTGCCTCTAGACTAGTTAATAATTATGAAGTGCCACACGCTGAGGTTTATGTTACCGCAGTATGAAGCTAACACCCCTGCAAGGATTTGTTTAGCTCCTACATACCAGCTGCTAGAGCCCGTGGAACAATTTTACTGCACTTGAGATCACACAGGTATTTTGATTTTCACTCTCCATCTTGAGATGGCATCAGCCATATAAATTCAGCTCAGGCCACACCATTGCATACCCTGAGCTGCTGGTACAGCAGAGGTGAATGACAGATGCAAGCAGCAGAAGGACCAGGTATGTTGTTAACATGGATATGCATCTACACTACATCCCTTCCTCAGAGAGGCCCTTCCCAAAACCAAATCTCAATTACAGTAAAGTCCACTTTTTTCGATTATCTTAGAGTTTTAAAGAGGCATCTTCAATGTATTCTCTTACTTATTTCATCATTTATGTAACTCCAAAATTACCTTCTTACAAAATAATAGTAAATAATACAGCCTAAATAATATAGCCATGTAGCTTTGGTTAGCCTGAAACTGTGAAAGAGCCAAAACAGCAAACTTTAAAAACCCTACACTTGGAATGAGCATGTGCAGAGATGTCCATCTCTGGTTTCTCTTCAGCCAGCCTCCAAATGAGCTAATAAACTGAAAGCATACATGATCTGACTCCACAGCTTGGCTGAAACCTCAGTTTCACTGTCGGCACAAAGATATTTGGTTGCAAAGTAAATGTCTCTTATTAAAGCCAGCGCATCTACAATTTCTTTTGCTGTTTTACAGTTGCCTCTGCCTCTGGGTGCGTGCTGAGCTCGCAGACGAGCGAAACAGGAAGATAAATGAAACAAAACCTGTAGTGTCACCGGGGAGATGCCTCGCTTTTAGATGAAACCTGGTGAAAACTCGATTAGTTTGCTTCACATAAAGGGCTGGGCTAAGACCTCTTTGGAAAAGCACCCACTTCTCCGGGCAGCCAATGCCTGCTTCTCGCTCGCCGGTCCTCCGAGGGCGAAAATGACAAGAACTCTGAGTAATACGTGTGTTTCTCCAGCCGCACTTGTGCGCTCCGCCGGAGCACGGTACCGGCGGGGACACGCCGAGTTCGGGCAGGACAGCCGCTGGGCTCCAGCACCGGCACAGCCGAGCTGTGACACGGGGAAGCCAATGGGGCTGCGGTTTTTTTTTAGGTGTCAGCGACGTTCGGGTCACAAAAGTATGACCGAATGACGGCGTTTGTAGCTGCAGAAGGGATGCCTGCCATTCTGACAGCGCTTTGTAAGCGGTGTCGGCTGGCTGGGGAACGTGACAGGTTTCCAGTTGGGAAAGAATAACTATCCACGGGAGACCCGCGTGTCAGAGCCAAACAAGCAAGCCACCCTCTTTTTTTTCTTTTTTCCCAATAACATCATTTCTAAACGCACAGACGAGCAACCACCCACCCACCCCCACAAAAAAAAAAAAAAAGGGGGGGAGCTCCTGCGTGGGAGCGCGCTGCGCGGATCCCCGCGGACCCGACCCACGCTGCGAGGAACGCCAAGCGGCGGAACCCCGGGACAGCCCCTCCGCCCGCCCCACTCACCACTCTGCCGGAGAACCGCTCGATGGCCCGCTTGACTTTGCCGTAGGTGCCTTTCCCCAAGGTCTCCTGCAGCTCGTAGCGATGCTTCAGGTTGTGCTTGTGGTGATGCCGCTTCACCCCCTGCTGCTTCCTCGGCCCCGCCGCCGCCGCCACCCCCGGGGACGCAGCCTCCCCGAGCGGCTCCTCCATGGCCGCTGCTGCCGCCGCCTCGCCGCCGCCGGCCGGCGCGGAGCCGCAGGAGGAGCAGCGGGGCTGCGCGGGGCTGCTGCTGCCGCGGGCGGCCGCCTCGGCGCCCTCCATGCCCGGGCGGCGGCGGCCGCTGCTGTGATCGCCCCGCCGGCCTCGCAACCTCTGCTTCAGCCCCGAGCCCGCGCCGGCACCATGGGGCGCGGCGGGGCGGGGCGGCGGCGCCCCGACATCCCCTCCCCTTCCCCGCCGGCCCCTCCGCCCCTCCCTGCCCGGCCGCACCGCCCCCTCGCCGGAGGGAGGGCGGGGAGACGGCGGTGTCCCCCTGCGCTGCTGCGATGGAGGGGGGGTGGGGGGTGCTCCGCGATGGGAGGAGGGCACCTGCGGAGCGGGTGAGTGTGCGGCCACGGGCTGTGTGGAGAGGCCCAGGAGAAGCCGTGCCAGATTTAGGTCGGGAAAGTGTATTTTTTTTTTTTCCAAAAAAACACTTTAATTTTCCGCAGGAGCCGAACGGGCGACGGTTTCCTGTAGGGTTTCCGTGTAACTGGAACGCACTGACAAACACGGGGCACGCCCAGCCCCTGCCTGGCAGGGCGCAATCAGCCCGAGCCGCGGCTGTTTGGCACGTTTGGCATATACTGGTACCCACTCAAGCAGTGCAGTGTCACAGACTCAAGCTGAGCAGGCTTTTGCATCAACCTCTGGAAACCCTGAAATCATAAAATCACAGAATTATTTGAGTTGAAAGGGACCCTTGAAGGCCATCCAATCTGACTCCCCTGAAATGAATGGGGATGTCTACAGCTAGATCAGGGTGCTCAGAGTCCCTCCAGCCTGACCTTGTACGTCTCCAGGGCTGGGGCATCCACCACCTCTCTGAGCAACTTGTGCCAGTGCCTCACTGCATTGACTGTACAAGACTTCCTTACATTCAGGCTAAATTACCCCTCTTTTAGTTTGAAACCGTTTCCCCCTGTCCTATCACAACATTCTGCTCAACGGTCTGTCCCCTTCCTTCTTACAGCTCCCCTTTAGATCCTCTCCCAGGCCGCTCTCAGGTCTCCCTGCAGCCTTCTCACCTCCAAGCTGAACAGTCCCAGCTCTCTCAGCCCTGTCTTCACAGGGAGGGGTTCCATCCCTTGGATCCCTTTTGTGGCCCTCCTCTGGATGTGCTCCAACAGGTCCATGTCTCTCCTGTACTGAGGACTCCACATGTGGATGCAGTACTCAGGTGAGGTCTCACCAGCACAGAGCAGAGGGGCAGGATCACCTCCCTCACCCTGCTGGCTGCACTTCCCTTGATGCAGCCCAGGATACAGTTGGCTTTCTGGGTTGCGAGTGCACATTGCTGGCTCGTAACCAGCTTGCCATCCATCAGTACTCCCATCATGCCATAATGCCCACCAGTACCATTGTCATGCCTTCCACACTTGGTTCTAGATTATTGGGAGAGAGATATCGGCTTGAGACCCAGAGTCTGAAATGCAGCATCCCTTACTGTCTGCACTGCAAACTAGCTGGTCTGATGTACAAAGGGCAAGAGAAACCAGCTTCTCTGTTACCATATAGGAAGAGAGCTGTGTCCTCCTGGAGCCCCTTCCTTTACTTCGGTCGTGGAAAGGATGAAATTTTGGCAGCACAGAATGGTGCCCTTGTCTGCCACCAGGAGTGACAAAATGTATTGACACATGTTCACTTCAATGCAACTTCACTTAAATAGATTAAATCTGAGTCTCAACCTCACCAAGTGCCAGGGGTGCAGCAGTCTGTCTGGATGACCTCAGCAAGTGGACGGTGATTTTGTGCACCCAGTCCTGCCTGAATCCTGCAGCACCCGAGGCAGCTGGCTGTGCCCTGGGTGCCAACCCAGGGCAGGAGAGGGGAGTGTCCAGCTGTATTTGGCCTGGGAGCTCCCTCTAGGCTGAGCTCAGTATAGCCTGTATGCAGATCCTGTGCTGCTCATGGATAATCGCAGCAATTAAAATACATTTCATTATTTCACACACGTGAGCACTGTTAATATTCCTGAGATGATTCTCTTTTAACTACCTGGAGACCTACAGCACCAGTCCACAAGGAAGTCTGTCATGAGGCATTGCTATATATACTGTGATTGATATAAGGCGTAATAAAACAGCAGAGGCTCCAAAATGAAAAATGCCATTTTTATAATGGAATAAGCACAGGTACTCTGTAGCATGCAAATGCTACGGTTCCTTTCAAATCTCCACACTCTTCGGTGTGAAGCCAGAGGGCATTAAGCAAATTAAGTATATAAATTAAAACTGGGCGCAGGAGTCTTTCTGTACTCACATGGAATAACAATGAGAACAGAAAATAAAGATAAATAGAGAAGTGCACATAAGATGAAGTGTATCGCTGATATGTGGAAATATTTCTTTTCCAGTTGTAGCATATTGCCAGCTTTGCAATCTGTATTGTCAATACAGGAATAAAAATCACTAGAGCAAATAGTGGAGCAGTGAGTGCCCTTTACACTGCCTATAGGAATACCAAGATGTACAAACCACAGAAGAAAGGTGAGGTGAGGCAATGTTAGAATGGAAGTGGACAGTCCCAAATATAGCTTTATTTTTTAGATATTTTGCATCATTCTAGCTGTTCTGTGTCACTGTAAGAAATGCAGCATTTCCTTGTTTCTGCACTGAACAGTTGGTGAGGATTTAAGTGCTCTGAGTTCGCAGACACCACCAGGGAATTCTTCATTTCTGACATTGTTATTTTATGTAAATGCTTTTCCTTATTCACAAGAAGGAATTATCGTCCCATTGAAACCAGTAGATTTCCGTTAACCAGCTTCAAAGGAAATAGGATTAGGCTTTAATTTGCAAAATAGTATTGGAAGATACATTGTACCAAATCTGAACTATATCAATAATCACAGTAATAACAATAAAACCGTTGATTTCACTGGGCTTATCTTCCTTCAGTCACTGTGAACTGGAGAAAAATCTTAAGATGACAACGTCAGCAATTTAAGTTTATTGCAAAACTCAGTACGTTTTTTGGATTAATTCTTGCTGTGAACTTTCAAGCAACACAATTTATTTGGTATCTGACATAGAGACACCCTTTCATTTTCTCAAAATTTCATTTTGCTTTTTGCATTTCAATTGCATTTCATTTTCTCAAAATGTAGCTTGCTGGACCAAGTTAAAGCACTCAGCACTGTTCAACCTCCAAATCTAAAGATTGCTTAACTGCAAATATTTGGAAGATGCTGGCAGGCAAATCCAGAGGACATTCTCTCAAGTGAACTTTCTCCTCTCTATGAGCTCACACAGATAGGGGGCTTTTTGGCCGGATGAAGTGAAAGCAAGCTAATGTGCTCTGCTCAATGATAGGGATTATCCTGTAGAAGGAGATGTGGCTGGCATCCATCTGCTTCCTGCAGCAGGTATCTGCATACTATCTGCCCTGCCAGATCACATCCAACCCTCGAAATTGCGTGCTTTATGGAAATTACAGGAGTCATGCCAGTTCAGGATTAAGGCATTGTGCTCATTTGCTCTGTAAATCTTTACCTTGACAAGTAGTGGCCTTCTGAGGTGTAGCTCAACCAGACAGTTACATGTCCACGAAGCATCTCCTAAAATTCCATTTAGTTGCCTCAACCTTTCTTCAGCAGATATAACCGAGAATTTAGGCAATGACTGTGTTATCATTTTTTCCTTCACCCTCATTATGTTTTCCTGCTAGTTGATGTGAGGCACAGAGTATACCAACCACCAGCTGGATTTACATCTCCAGGTCTGCAATTCATTTACATATTTACATATGTATGTATGTGTCTGCATGCTTATGTCACACATACATACGGAATTTTAATCCATTTCACATCTGCTTTTCCATACTCAGGCATTATGCACAATTCCTGAAGCCCCAGTAGTGCCTACACTGAGGCACTCAGTGGGGCAGACCAGTGGGGAGAAGGTACCCAAACTTCACCAGCAAGAAAACGAAAATGTAGGTGCTAAGGCCCTGCGTTTCTCCTATTACAGCAGACAGGATTTCCAGAGTGATTAAGCACATGCATTTCCTTCTTCTGTTGCTTTCACATTTCTCATTCAGCTTAGGTACTCCTTCAGTAAAGCTTTGTGATGGTATAAGTATTTATTGTGTTATTTATATGCTACTTTTATTAAATAAATGAGAAAAGCATCCCCCGAACATAAATCCTTTCAGCATTGAAGTCCATACACATCAGCAAGCTGTAATAAGGAAGCCCAGCATTACAGCTTTCAGCACCATTGGCAGGAAGGTGGGCTGGGGTTGCTGGCTTGCACATCTCACCAGTGAAAAGTGCAAAAAAAGAAGTGACAAAAGTCACTAAGTCACCCAACAGCACGCTGCCCTCTTCTCATCACTTCCCTCCCTTGCCCTCGGTTGCCTCCCTTCCGCCACAGCTGGGTTTTTTTGCCAATTTTTTGAGAAATATGCTGGCTGCATCACCTCAACCATTAGCACATCAGCCCATGTGTATTCTGCTGGATCTCAGCTGGGGTTATTGTGCCCGCAGCCTGATCTTACACATGGGATAACATCAGCATCTCTTATGGTACACAGATTCTCCAAAGCATCACTATAAGCAGTTGTCCCCCCTGCAATGTTTCACAGTGCCTCTGTCACCAACATCTCCAACACAGCAATGCAGGTGGTGAAGCAAGTAAACCATCTCAGCCTCGCTTGTTGGCACTGCAGCCCTGAGCTCAGACCTCAGTGGTGCCTGTGGGTTGTGGAGGAAAAGGGTGGAGGCATGCGGTCAGGAGGCAGCTGAAGCGGTGAGGGGGGAAGCAGTTAAGCAAAATGCATCCGAGGCACTCCCCAACTTGGGGGCATCCTGCTACCAGCCCCCAGCCCACACCATGGGAGCCTTCACCCAAAGGCATTTGTACGGGAACATAATGGAGGGCCATGAACTATTGCCATTTTGACCTCTTTGTCCTGGATGACTCATGGATGAGATGGAGCAGATACATCCCTCCAGGACTTTGGGATTTCCTGCCCAGTCTGATCACCACCCGGCAGATCCTATGAGGAGTGGCTTTTCAGCTTCAGATGTGGCTTTTGTGTGGTGTTCCTTGCTCTGTGTCTGCAATGAGGAAAACCAAGTGCATGTTTTGCACAAGATATTTGTTTTGATGTTGAGGTCTGTGGGTCTGTGCCTGGATTGTAGATCTTTTCATGCAGCTCTTAGGTGCACAACCAGTTTTCTTGGAATACTAAGGCTATTCTAGTAATGTAGGGAGTAAAAAAAATACAGATTTATTTTTCTCTATCAAATCTACATTTTAGATCGAAGAAGCTTAAGCACGAGATGTTATGCTAAATGTAGCATCAATCAGTTTATGGATGATAGTACCTTTGGATGCACTCATCCAAACAAGTCTTCACAAAGACTTGGATAATGACAGCAACTCCTGCCCAGTTGCTGAAAATCAACCCCTCAGCACCTAAAACATATCATCTGCTGCCTTATGGTGAATGCACACCAAACCTTCAGAAAGAACAGCATCTGTTGTATTCAGTTGATAACACACTCCACTTTCCTGCTAATATATGTGCTTTCCCCAGGCACTGTCTTTCTTCCTCCTTGGGGTGTTTCAAATAGCAGCACAAAAGTGCTCCCCTCACCACCACTTCCACGCTAGGAACTCTGAGAAATCACCTCCCTGTCCTTCCATTCCTCAAAATTCCCACTGAAATACTGGAATTCGGCACTGGGCCTGCATCATGGCTCCCCTTTGTAGCTGTAATTCTGTCTGCATTTTTTACTTCACTGATAATTATTTTGTCAAAGTCAAGACAATACTAAATTAGAAAATACACTCAGTGCAGAGTCTGCCGGCTTCCCTTCGTTTTATTTTGTTTGCTTTTCGTTTGTCTGCAGCCGCTTCCTGGCTTTGGAGAACAGTGTTGTCTATGACTTGTAAATAAAATCAGGTCAAATAATAAAAACCATTGATGGCAGCCTGATCATTTCATAGTAAGCAATTATGAAGATAAAACCAGCATATTACAATTTTAGGATGTGTACTGATGATACCACATGATTTCCACAGGAAAGGACATACCTAGAAATCTGGGGCAGAAAATACAGAGCACAGTTAAATGGAAAATAATTCTGTTCATGCATAGATGCCCAAGGATCTAATATAATCTTCCATTAGATTTTTTAATATCACATCCTTTATGTCTATTTTCTAGCAGAGAGAGCTCTTTAAATCAATAGCAAATTGGCTAAGTGACAAACATGATCAAAGACTTGTTATGCATGAAAATTTCATTATGCTGACTAGGGAATTGCAAGGGGGAAGGTTTCATTGCTCCCTGTGCATCCTCTGTGCTTCTAAGGCAGTATAAAGGGAATAGCAAATGTCAAAATCTCCATGGCAAACAGGGGATGCCACCTTCCTCATGTTGGTGCCCAGGAGGACAGCAGCAGTGACTCCAGCATCATCCCTACCACTGAGCCTACAGCAGGGCAGGCACAGGGTTGGACTGGGCAGTCAGGGTGGGGAAGAGCTGTGCTTGCTCTGCTGAGATGTCAGCAGTTTTTATATGGTGCTAGTTGGTCCACACGACAGCCACCTCCACCCTTCTCCAACCCATCAGCAAAGGGCACTTACCGTCACAGTAAGTACCATCACAGTGAACAACCCCAAGATTAGAGGAAACGGTCACAGTTTGGCTCTGGTTGGGTATTAGGAAAAAAATTCTTCTCAGAAAGAGTGGTGATTCATTGGCACAGGCTGCCCAGGGAGGTGGTGGAGTCACCATCCCTGGAGGTGTTCCAGAACCGTGTGGATGCGGCACTCAGGGACATGGTCAGTGGGCACGGTGGGGGTGGGTTGGCAGCTGGACTAGATGATCTTAGAGGTCTTTTCCAACCTTAATGATTCTGTGATTCTATGACTCTAAGACAACGCAAGTCTTTAGAGACCTACAGGAGGAATCCTACAGTAGGTATCAAAGCAGCATATGGATTCCATGAGCTCTTCCATATCAATGCAAAGCACATGACATTTTAGCTAATGCTGATAGAAGGGAAGAGCTACCTTCCCCAGTGCATCTATAGGGACTTGGAGAGATTTCTCTCTGTCCTCCATCAGCCATGGTGAATCAGAAAACCTGGCCCAGTGCCTAAAAACACTTTTAAGCTTGTGTCTCCTTATCTCTCCCGCAGAACTCTTTCCTGCCTCCCAAGAATTAGACTAAAATAAATCTCCTTGGATCTGCAGAATGCTTTGCTGACATTAATTGTGTTATAAGAAAGAAACAGATTTATTTTTAATGGAATAAGACACTTATTTCTAAAGAACATTCTTAAAGGTCTGTTACCAAGATGAAAAAAAAGCATCCGATTTTAATAAGAGGAGCAATGTGACCTCTGCATAATTCCCGTTGCTTTAGCAAGGCCAGATCCTTCTTGCTTTACCTCATCTTGCAGTAATCCCTGTGAGAGCTCCATGAACGGGAGGCTTTTTTGTCACTGAAGCCTACAAAGATTTCGTACACTACTTCGACTGCTTGGAATCAACAGATGCTTCTGAAAAACTTCTGGAAATGATGGGACCTGAAGTCTCCCTGCTTCTGCTCCCTTCCCACTGTGGGCAGATGTGTCAGCCTTGCTGTAGGCTTTCCCCCTTAGGAGCTGGATATGAAGTGTCAGAACTCGCTGCCTCAGGGCCTTTCATAACCCTCCTGCCCTTGGCTTGACATAAAGGAGGGTTCTTACCCCCCATGCCCTCGTGTCAGATGGCACCCCTAGGGCATGCTGGGATTTTCCAGGGAACAGGGGGTGTTGGTGACTGTCTCTTGCTGACCTCGTATCAAACAAAGGCTCATCCTCTTCTCCTAGTGCTCTTTTTGCATGTGCAATCTGAACACTTGCTTTCTGTGAGAAATGCTGCTAAAGAAAAACAAACACTGGTGCTGGATCGTCGGGGAAAGCAAGCAAATGGTGGTTTGGAATAGGTTCATGTTCAGATGGGAGAGTTCTCCCTGAGTGCCCCTGCAGTATTCAGCCCTGCTGGCCATGGGTAGATCAAATAGCTGATAGAAATGATTTAAACTGGCATTTAATGGAGAAATGAGATAGCTAGATTTCTAAAAATTCAACCTGGACATTTCAAAGGCAATACTTGTATGGGAGAAGAGAAAGGAAGAAGGGTGCTTCTTGCCACCGCTTTATCTAACGTGATCTCTGTATGCCGTTCGTTGAGAGGGAAGAAATCTGCGTTAGAAAGCCAACAGCCCTTTCTGTAGCACCACCCAGTGGCTGCAGGAAAAAGCGTCTGCACAACAGCATCCAGCAGCGCTTCCCAGCAACACTTTTCAATTAATTCATGGTATTTTTAGCGGTAGATATAATTTTTGGCATACAAAGCTGGGTGTAAATTGGGCTTAGCATCACTGAAGGCAGACAGAGTGTGGGTGAGGACAGCAATAGGCACATTGCACTCAAAGCAGTCATGAAGAGACTGACCAAACCTGAATGCTTATGTGTTGGTACTGTGGGTGCACTTTTGGGAATGCAGTGGAAGACCCAGGTTTCTTGATGACAGAGAGATGCTGTCAAAAACACACATTTTTTCATGACAGGTAAAGCTCAAAGCCGCCTTTTCAGTCCAAGGTGAAGGCACATTTCAAGACCAACAGCAGCCAGAGGTGCTCTGGTGGAGCACATCCTCCAGTACTGCAAGATACTGTGGAAGTCTTATGCACATATATTTATTTGAAGCTACAAGAAACAGCAGAGTATTGGAAACAAGCTCTTGAGAGCTAAATGTGATTTTCAGAGGAGGAGATTATGCATAAGTGCCACAGTGTTTGATGGGAGCAGCGGGTATGCAGCACTGCTCAAAAGAAGGCTGCACTGACCCTGAAGGAAAGGAGATAAATTGAGTCAAAATACACAGCAGTGTCTAATTTCCAAGGTATTGTTGTAATCAATAAAAACTGCATGTGTATGTGCACGCATGTGTCTATGATATAGCCAGCAACAGAGAACATATGTAGGAGTATACATAGGAATAATATCTCCATGAATGTATGTGTTTACTCGTGCATGATCACATTGCTTAAATGGACACATAAGAAATCTTGTCAATATTAAACATCCTTTTATGCTTGTCTTGATGCCTGAGGGCCTGCAAACCATCCCAAAGCTGAAGGTGACAAGGAGCTGAAATATTGCTTGCTGGTAGCTCCAAATGCAATAATGGCAGAGCATGTCACTGTGCTCAAGCTGACGTCAAGCTGCCTGCTGCAGCCTGCTGTAATACAAAGCCTGCTGTAATACAACATCCCGTTGTAGCCCCAGCCATCTGCGTGCATGCTATATTTAAAATGGAAAAAGGCCTCTGGGGAAAGTGAACCAAATTCACCGTGGGTACTAACAGGCAGGGCACCATTGAGGTCTGCAAAATGTATCTGTGTACACCAGCAATGGATTTCTGTTTCTGAGAGCTTTGTTCTTTGCTCTCTGTGCTTGTGTTAGTGTAACCCCACTCCCTTTGATGGAAATAATATTAATTTATGCCAGTGTAAGTAACAAGAAATTTTTATTTTTCCTTTTAAAACACAGGTGCAAGGTAACATCCATATCCAGTTTCTTTTCCTACTTTGTTCTATTTTTATTTTATTTTATTTTATCTTTTGCTGCAGGTGCAGCTTCTCTGATTTTCTACATATACTTCAGATTTAGTTTGGCTCAACATGAAGGCAGCAAGGCCCTCAATGCCACCTGACACCTGCTCTGTAGCAGAGATGTTTGATGTTAAGTATTGCCCTGTTCCCTTCACAGGCATTGTGCTCCCTCAGCTACCACCATTCAGGCTGGGAAGGGCTGCATCCTCCAGTCATTCATCAGTGCTGGGTGCTAAGTGCCCAAAGACTGGAGGCAGAGGGGTCATGAACATAGAGCACTCCTTTTCTTCCCTGTGAGTTGGCCAGACAGACTAATTTTCCCCAGAGAAGTAGCTTCCCATCAACAGCCTGGGCCACATCAATAAAACCAGGTAGGAAATGAGAGTGTGCAAAATAGCACATTGTGGAGCATCAGAGCCAACTAAAGGGATGAATATTTAGTCCTCTGGAGAGTGACCAGAAGGAAGATAGCCTTAGCTGTCCTGTGATGCAGTCAGCAAGAAGCATACATCTGTTTCTGCCCCTTTTACTGTTGGACTTGGCCTTGCTGGACCTAAAATTGCATTGAATGCCACCAAAAGCAATTTTCCATTTCATAAGTTTTGCACTCCTGAAAACCTGTTCCAGAACAAGTAAACTGATTTGAACTGTCAACTTTACACAGGCTTCTCCAAGAAGCCACAGCAGAAGATGCTCCATAATAATCATACCCAGGGCATGGTAGGAAAGGTTTGAGTCCCCAGTGTCTTCTTTGGATGCCCATCCCTTCATTGACTGATGCTGTTTTCCCCAGTGGCTCCAGCATTGCCCTCTCTTTGGCTGAAAGATGAGTCCCTAAGTTAAAGACACCCATGCTGAAGCTCAGGGCTAAATTTTAGAGGTGGTGCCAGGGCTGGTATCGATCCATCACTCTGCTCCACCGGGGAGTGGGAGGGCAGAGCCAGAGGTTTTGGTTTGGATTTACATAAGAAGAACCTGTCATCAAGTTTAAAGGAGAAAAACAGAGATTTGCATCAAAAAGGAGCAGTGGCAAGCAACACACATAGGCTATACTCCCGAGTTTTAAAAGGAAAAGAAACATAAAGCTAATGGAAAATCTATGTGGCTACTGAATGTGTTTTATTCCTAAATTCCCTGTGGAACCGATTAGTCCCTTTGTCTTATAAAAACGGACACAACAATCGCTAGTGTGAAGACTTTTTGCCTCACATTAAGGGGAATAATGGGAAGTTTATGGGCAGTGAAACCCAGAGGAGAAAGCATGATTATAGAGGCAAAGCTCAGCCCCACTGTATTAGAGATCCTCTGTAGCACAGCCATTGGCCAAGGGGATTTAAATCTACACCTCAAAAGCCTCACATGCCTGGTCATCTTTCATATTAGCGTTAAATGGCCTCTTGCTGGTAGCCTGACTCTCAGTGGGTGGCTCCTCCTTCCACTCCCCGTATCCAATTCATTTCTTCAAGAGACACAAAAAGCCTGGTTAACAGCGTCTCTCTATGCATCACTGGGGCAGCAAATGAGAAACTCTGTCCAGCTTGAGAATGTCACAGGATTTAGGGCAGCAGATCAGCAGATCAGTCAGCCCAGAGATGGGCACTACTCGACCTATTCTGCATAACGTGTGAAGTAATGCATATTTTTGATGGATTATGGATGTATTTTTTCTTAACTTTGGAGTACATTCACACTGACAGTGATGAGATTTTTTTTGCTAGCTGCAAAGGAGATTCAAAATGCAGCCAGCAAGTGGTTTTATTATCAGAAATGTGCTTATGATGACTAAGACCAAAAGGCACAAAAAGAATTTCAGCCACACTTTAAATGCTGTGATTAGTTTTGAAGACATGCTAACTGCTGGCCTTGAGTCTTTCACTGCTCTCAGGGGCTTTCCCCAGGAGTTTCCCTTTGCAGCAGCATGCTCTGCTTTACTTACTGAAGATAATGTGGAAAAAGGATTTCTCCTGCAATAAAAACATTTCAGCAGGTGAATTGGTGACGAATGTGCCAGACTTAAATCCAGGGAAACATATAACCAGCAGACTGGAGCAGAGGAAGATGTAAGGGGGGAACGAACCTCAAGAAAACAAAAAAGGGGGTGGTCCAGAGGCAGTGACCAGTGGCAAGACTATCCCCATAGCCCCAGGCTGCATCTCACAGCACTTCATGCTGGTTGATAGACATTTTTTATGTCAAAAAGCAAGACTTCTCCAACACAAATGAAAACTTTCAGTCAGAAGAAGGTAACAGAGGCACTCTTAAAAAATTCATCATTGATGAGGGACTAATATTTCATCTATTGATGACAATTTCTCCTTTGCAGAAGGGAATTCCCCTTTCCAGAGAGGCCTGGAAGCAGGCTCTGTGAATTAGGGCAGGGGGCTGTGCTATAGCAGAGCCAGCAGTCAGCCTGAGTCCCCTCAGTGGTTGTAAGCACTTTACAGAATTACAAAACTGTATGTTGGAAGGGACCTCTGGAGATCACCCTGTCCAACTCCAGGCTAAAGCAGGTTCCCTGCAGTAGATTCCATAGGAAAGCATGCAGGTGGGTTTTGAGTATCTACGGAGGAGATGGGCAGCCTGTTTAAGTGCTCTGTCACCTTCACAGTAGAAAAAGTTCTTCCTCATGTTTGCATGGAGTTTCCTATGTTCCAGTCTGTGCCCATCGCCCTGTGTTCTGTCACTGGGCACCACTGAGAAAGCCTGACCCCATGCACCTGACTCCAACCCATGAGGTATTTACAGGCATTGATAAGATCCCCCTCACCCTCTGTGTTCACACAGTACACATGTACAAAACGATCCGCACAATTTTTATACACAAAAATTACAAAGTCAGTAATTTTCCAGTTCGTTTTCATAATGATGGGTCAATACTTTCCATACAGTGATGACATAGCTGACTCTAAATCCATGGCTACACATGCTCCAGGGAAGTGTCTGCATGTGGGCTGGGGTCTGCGTGAGCTGTAGGTGTGATGACCTGTGAGCTGGTTGAGAGCTATGGGTTAAAACTGGGGATCAGACAAACAAAGGACATCTGGTAGTTGGAGTCTGCTACAGCCACCTGATTATGGGGAGCAGTTGAGGAGGCCTTCTCTCTTCTGCTACAGGAGGTGTCAGATTGCAGGTCTCATCCTGATGGAGGAAGAGCTATCTTGTCTCCAGTGTAAGGAATTCCACAGAGAAGGCAGGAAAGCACCACGGCTGAGCAAGGTTGTGATGTCACTGAATGATGCACTGTGGCTGCAGCACTCTCGTTGCTCACCTTTGATCGTGGGCAAAGCACGGCGCAGTCAGTCTCGTGCCTGGACTCCTGTCAAGTGTGTGAGCAAAGCTTGGAGGTGGAGTGAGCGTCTGGTTCGGGTGCTGTGCTGTGCTTTGGGCACTGCTAGCAGCAGATCTCACTGCCCATCCCTACAACTATCACCTTGATTTCCCTGGCCTGCATGGCTCAGGTAGACAGGGCCCCACGAGGTGCATGTGCAGCAGCAGAGGTGAACTGGGTGGGGACACGTCCCCCAAGGTGGCAATGGAGTGAGTGCTGGGACACAGGGAGCTGCCAGAAATATATAAAGATTACACAGAATCATCGACACTTATGTGTTGAAAGGGACCTCTAAAGAACATCTAGTCCAACCCCCTACTAAACCAGGTTTCCTATGGTAGGTTTCACTGGAAAGCATCTGTGGAGTTTCCAAACAAGAAGTCTCCACAGCCTCTATGGGCAGCTGTTCCAGTGCTCTGAATTTTTCTTCATGTTTGTGTGGAACTTCCCATATTCCAGTTTTTGACCCTTGCCCTTTTTCCCATTGCTGGGCACCATTCAAAAGGGCCTGGCCCCATGCACCTGACTCCCTCTCACTAGATATTTATAATCATTGATAAGATCCCCCCTCAGCCTTCTCCTGGCCGAGTAGTCCCAGGGCTCTCAGCCATTCCTAAGCCCTAACCCTTACCCTAACCCTAACACTGATGACATTCTTCATTCCCCTCACAATTTCAGTGGCCCTTCACTGGTCTCTCTCTAGAAGTTCCTTGTCTTTCTTGAACCAAAGAGCCCAGACTTGGACAAGCCACTCTAGATGTGGCCTCAGTAGGGCAGTGTGGAGCAAGAGGATCACACTTCTTGACCTGCTGGCCACTCGCTGTCTTATGTTTCAACCTGTTACCCACCAGGACACCCAGTTCCTTCTTTGCAAATCTTGGATATGACTCATTGCTCTTCAGGATAAGGGTAACTTTTCATCACCATAAGATGAGAGAATTTGAGAAGAGCAATAAGCAATGTTTCAAAAAAGCTTCTTAACAGTATGCTTCTTTTTAAATACTTTCACTTATAGGGGTTTAGATTTGTACATCATTTGGAACAGCAGATCTGTTATTGAATTAATTTTATAGTCAGAGCAGTAAACTATACCTTTTCTAATGAATGGTAAACAGCAAGCTTACAGAAAAGCTTTATGTATGCAAGTAAAGACAAATTAAGATCTAAATAAAAGCTAATGCAATGGGACTCTTGCATAGATGAAGCTTTTTCTGCAATTCTGATGCTTGGATACAATTCCATAACAGCTCATTACCCAGACATGCTCAGCAGACAGTCAACACTTGTGCTGCAAGGCCCAGGGACCCAAGGCATTACCAAAACACACACATTTCTCTTACAAAACTATTTGCAAAACTTCTACTAAACAGCAAGATTACATGTGAGTAGCGATCCCCAAGCTGGATGAACAAATGAGTGAAGTCTAAAAGCAAACCTCCAGCCAATCCTCAGTGATTTCTGTGGACTTTTGTGAACAGGAACTGATTCCTGAAACTTCAAACATATGATTTCTCTCTTGCTGCTTAATGCAGCTGCCCAGCACTTCTGGAGCACTTCATTGCAATGCTTAAAGTCCTTGATCCTTGCATATGCCCTGAACCAAAAACTACTTCTGAGGATTACATTTATGAAATAATACTGGAGTTCCACTGTCTACTGCCAACTGCATTTTTAAGTACTCCCTGCACATACCGAGAGAGTGAACTGAAGAAATAGAAGACTCTTTGTTCTGGAAAAAATAGAAACTAATAATAAAGCTCTCTAAACACTGGCAAATATGTAGTGGGGCTGAAGGCTGCAAAGCAGTAGGTAATCATCCTATTCAGCTCTTGCAAATTTTGCTTTGTCACTGAATCCTTCAACTTTCTTTCACTAAGATCATCTAGTGCAACCATCAGCCCATCCCCACCGTGCCCACTGACCATGTCCTCAGTGCCACATCCACTCAGTTCTGGAACAGCCCCAGGGACGGTGACTCCACCACCTCCCTGGGCAGTCTGTTCCAGTGCACCACTCTTTCTGAAAATATTTTTTTTGTAATATCCTACTCCTCCAGAGAGTGTGGAAATAAACTGAGAACAATTCCTCAGTGTAGCTTGGATCATGCTGCATGAGAGGTAAGACCCAACAGGGGAGTATAGCAGTCTTCAACTCGAAGGCCTCAAGATATTTTACCCTTGCCTTGACCAGAGGAGACTGCCCTGCACTCAAATGGGCTGTGTGCAGTCACCCTGCTACATCCTACAGCTGCTGTGGCTGTAGACACCCAGTGACTGAAGGAGGAGGAGGTCAGGGCTTTCTCCATTCCTGCCACCAACCTGCCTGCAGTCACTGCAAGGCTGCGACATGCTTCTGAGATGCTGTAATACAGCTTGAGCACCAAATGTGTTCAGGTACAGAGGAATTTTTTGAGGGTCTAGGAGGTTATTATCACCTCAGTTAACTATCTCTAAGGATACAGACTCCAGCAAATGTTAATTATCCTTCCATCAATCTCATGTTCATGATAGCTTAGTAAGGACTATTTTTAGCTGTACAACTATCTCCTTCCTGAATGGAAAAGCTGTTCTTTCTCTTGCATAGCTTATTTTTAAGCGTTAAGCACATTATACAGAACTGAGTTTCTTTGTTTCTCAGAAACCATCCCAAGAATGCACAATACTTAATGAAATTGCAAAGAACAATACTATCTTCAGACCTGAATATATGATGTTAGAAATCTGGAATGAGGATGAGACAAAGATGATTACAGCAGGGTGCTTGAAGTCTATGTTTAATCCTACAAAATATGCCACCAAGAGAGCTGTTTGTTGCCTAGAGCATTCCAGTAGACAGGTGCCCCTAAATAAGCCTTCTCAACCAGGACTGTCAGGAGAGGGCTGGACCCTCTGGAATGGGAGTAACAATGGTTTCATTCAGTTGGAGCACTACCTCTGATGCCTCAGTGTCACTTTTGTTCCTAGAAGTGGGATCTTGAACCCTGAGCAGAATGGCACCATGCTCTGCTCACAGCTCCAGGCAGCAGGTGAGGTATTAGAGCAGGCTGCCCAGGGAAGAGGTGGACTTACAGTCTCTGGAGATGTTTAAGAACTGTGTGGATCTAGGACTGAGGGACACGGTGAGTGGCCATGTTGTGGATGGGTTGACAGTTGGACAAGGTGATCTTAGAGGTATTTTCCAAATGTAACGATCATGTGATTCTATGAAATAACAGCACAGGGAAAGCTAATTCTCAGTGAGGTGTTTAGTCTGGAGCATAATGATGAGCATTGGGCCATCCCTACTGTTTATGTTTGCAATCTTTTGAACATAAATAGTTAGTAAATATGCTCTGGGGTCCAGTCTGCTTCCCTAAGACCATAAGCCATATTTGTTTAAACCATAAACCATAAAACTCTGTATTCCCAACTTTGATAGTATTCTTCTATGGATATGTCCAGGCAAAGAGAAGCAGACTTCAAAAAGCCTTGCTCAGTATTGGAAATTCTGGTGACTACTAGGTATTCTGGCAAGCTGCTCTGACACGCTTGTTGGGAAAGAGACAATTTTTGGAGCTTTAGGTATTGGAAATCATTGCTGGGTTTATTACACATTTTCTGTGTGGCTTTGGGCAAAGTGCTTTGCCCTTAATTTTGTACCAGGGAAGGAAGTGGGAGTGTAGCTATTAACTTCAGAGGGATCTGGATCAGTATCCCTTGCCTCACCAGAACTTCTAAGTTTCTTGTTTGTATATAGGAACTACAAAGGAGTGGCTTGCAAATCGTTGTTGAAGACAACTATTTTCCATTTACAGACCTCAACCAACATGCAAAGGTCATGCAGGAAAGGCAGCTTGGGTTGTGCAGCTCTGATACCAGCCTGCTGCCCAGCCTGGGGCTCTGGCTCCCAGGCAGGCTGGCTCCTGCTCCCTTTTGCAGAGCGTTTGGCATTTCCAGGGCTGAGAAATTCTTGAAAATTTTATTTTGTTTTATTTTATTTTATTTTATTTTATTTTATTTTATTTTATTTTATTTTATTTTATTTTATTTTATTTTATTTTATTTTATTTTATTTTATTTTATTTTATTTTATTTTATTTTATTTTATTTATTTTATTTTTTGCCTGAGTGACACCAAATGAGAAATATCATGGGAACTGCATCATTTCATTTTCACCTGCCATTAACAGCTATCTAACACACAAACTCTTATTTAGATAACATCTCTCGTAGTGCTCTCCATTAATGTGTGGCTCTGTAGTAGCTGATATTTAACGAGCTAATCTGGCTTGAAGCTTCAAATTATTACCACAGAGCAAATAACATTTAAACATTATATTCTGCATCTCTTGGCACATATATATTTATGGAAATTCTGGTTAAAAGGGATAGAGAAAAAAGAAAATAACCCACAAAAAATTATTAGAACCTTGTTTGAAAGCCAGAGCACTAAAAAATTTGCAAGAGAGTTTCAAGGTAACCCTGATTCTTTCTGTGTTTGTTATGTTTTCCATCCTTACTCATCACTGTAGGACTCCATCCCAACCCGAACCTAAGCAGTATTGACAGGAAAGGATTACCCACAGGAATCTGACATATTTACATCTACAGAGTGCCAAGGGAAAATCTTTCTGAGTGGAACAAAGCCGGCCTTATTTGAACCAGCTTCTTCTTCTGCAACTGTGATGGACAGCAGGGTGGGGTGCAGGAATTAACTGGCTGATAAATATTTCATACACTAATTTCTTCTCAAGAGGATATGTAGAAAAATGAGAAATCGCTTCTTTGGTTTTCTTCCCTCTCAAAGTGAAACTGGAATCATTTGACAAAAGATTTGTGGCAAAATGCTGAGCTGAGCACCTAGACAGCAACACTGTGAAAAAGATTTTGGGATGCACCAATTGCAGTTTCTTATCAGCCAAAAGAACACCTGTCCCATATGTTTTCACACTTAAAAAAACAGAGCACTGGGATCTCTTTGTCTTAGGTCTAACAGGCTAAAACTGTGATGCTGCATTAACTTCAAATACCTCTGGGTTTTAGCACTTGAATTATAAATGTCAGAATCATCACATTCTCCACTTATAAACAGATTCCTGAATTCCTCTCTCAGCACGTGTGTGAGCTCCAGCTATTGGGAAGACATTATTTTGGGAGCTTGCAAAAATGATTTAAACCAAGAGATTCTGGAGAGGTTTTGCTATGTGAGCCAACAGAAAATACACATCACTTTAGTGTGCTGGGTAGAATTATTCTGAGAATCTCTGGTCTCCGTTGGAGTGAAGGGATTGTTTGGGAAAGGAATTGATTTGCATGCTCTTTGAGCATCTCCTACCAGGATCTGGAAATAAATGTGTAAGTATTGTGACCCTGCACCTCTGATGTCTGTGGATACCTGCTCATGGCTGGTAGAGGATGGCAAAGGCTAACGTGCATGCAGGAAGGGCAGGATAGCAGCAGTGTAGGGTACTTTGAAGACTAACGGGGATGAGCATCCTGCAGTGCTAAATATCATATTCCTGTTAACATTAAAAGCAAAATGACTATAGGTTTCCCAGCCCATAACACCTATAAACAAAGCAGTTAATGACACAACAAATAGGTCAGGGACCAGTTAACAGCAAACTGGGCAGAGTAAGTACCAGTGGGGAAATTACTGCACACCACAGGGGAGGAGAAACATACTGGACATCTGCCCTGTGGCATTCCCAGAGTGAGCCCTCAAAGTTGCTGCCTGGGAAGGTTCACCAAACAGTGGTGATGACCCTGCAGCTCTCTGCTGCCCCTGCAGTATCCTTTCCTCCGGCTTGCTGCGTTTCAGCCCCACCTCACCCTCTCCACAATAAGCAAATGGATCCTTTATTTCTTCAGAACTGCTTTATACATATTAAGTACTGTACTATTTGTTTCCTCCCTTTTTTCCCTTCTGCTCCTCCACTGTTTTTGTCTAAATGAACACGGCTGTTAAATCTTTTTTTCACAAAACACTTTATCTCTGGTCATCATTATCTTCCTCTGCCAGAGCCTATCCAGGTGAACCACACCTTTCTTCAGTCTCTCCACCGGAGAGAGGATGTTCTTAGCAATGCTGAGCCAAGCAGAGGGCCCACCTTGCAAATTTTCAGGCTGTTCTGGTGTTCGCACACCACAGTAAGTCTTTTTTTCCTGTAGCTGTTTAACTTTTCTACAACTTTGTTTACACTACCAGTTGAGTTATGTCAAATAAAACAGTGAAAAGATTAAACCACGAATCTGTGTTTCAACAAAACCTATAACATACACATCCATGCCACCAGCAATTCTTTTTGCTGTTAATAGGTTATTTCACTTGAGACAGTGGTCTAATCCCCACTGGAAGAAGTCCCAGCACAAGTACCAGGTTTACCTCCACTCAGTTTGCCAGGCAGAATACAGGTGAGCCGCTTTAAGTGTAACCAAGTCCTCAGTGCCCAGGTCTAATGGCTTCCCCCATTTGTAAGATCAGAGCTGAAAATAGAAACAAATGTTAATGAGCTGACTTGATCAATACCTCATCAATCAGCTGGACAGTTTCAGCCGGAATTTGTTACCGATACAGCATTTTATTCATGAACAACTATTAACGTAAAATAACATTGGCAGCTGACTATGGATTGCTTGAGGCCTCCTTCTCTTTCATTGCAAAGCGTAAAAACAATGGTAAAGAGCAGCGTTAAGACTCAGTGTGCTCTTTGACCATTTATTAGGGCATTAGGAAGTGTTTGTGTTCCGTGAAGTTGTCAAGCCAAATACAAAAGCTGGATCTGAGGTATGCCAAGGAATCTCTGCAGCTGTGCCTGCCTCCGGCCACATTATTATTTCTAAACAATTATCCTTAGTGAAATAAACCATTTCAAAAGCTTGCCACAGAAGTTACTAGACATATAACTAGCTGTTTTTCATTTAACCTCTGAGGTCCAATGTGGGCAACCGTGTGGATAGCTTTACAGAATAATTATGCTCCTTCATCATGTGGCTACTACCTTCAAAGCCACTGCATGGTCTTGGCTGCCTTCCTGTCAACAGACTGCACTCATTCTCTTTTAACAGGAAGGGTTTGTGTGCTCCCATTTTGTTGAACATATACGTATCCTAATAACATGCATTACCTATCTGAATGAAGTAGGCCTGAGGAACTATTAGGACGTGATGATGCCCGCACTCATAGAACCATCATAGAATTATTTGAGTTGGAAAGGACCATTAAAGGTCATCTAGTCCAACTCCCCTGCCACAAACAGGGACACTTACAGCTACATCAAGTTGTTCAGAGCCCCTCCAGCCTGACTTTGGATATCTCCAGGGACAGGGCATCCACCACATCTCTGAGCAATCTGTTCCAGTGCTTCACTGCACTTATCGTAAAGGACTTCCTTACACCCAGGCTAAATTAACTACTTTTAGTTTAAAAACATTTCCCCCTGTCCTATCCCAACATTCTGCTAAACAGTCTGTCCCCTTCCTTCTTACAGCTCCCCTTTAGATCCTCTCAGGCCGCTCTCAGGTCTCCCCTGATAAGTCTTCTCTTAGCCTGTCATAAGGGAGGTGTTCATCCCTTGGATCACATGCTCCAACAGATTCACATCATTCCTGTACTGAGGACTCCACAGCTGGACACAGTACTCCAGGTGACATCTGCACAGAGCAGAGGGGCAGGATCACCTCCCTCACCCTGCTGGCCGCACTTCCTTTGATGCCTCCAAGGATATCGTTGGCTTCCTGGGTTTTGAAGGCACATTGCTGGCTTCTGCCCAGCTTGCAGTCCACCAGCACCCTCAGGTCTTTTTTGTCAGGGCTGTGCTCAATCCTTTCATTCCCCAGCTAGAACTGATAGTGAGAGTTAAAACAACCCAGGTGCAGACCTTGCACTTGCAATTTGTCCATCCTCATGAGGTTTTCCTGGGCCCACTGTCTAGGTCTCTCAAAATGGCATCCCATCCCTCAGGTGTGTCAATCACAGCATACAGCTTGATGTCATTCACAAACTTGCCTACTGTCAATGTCATTGATGAAGATAATAAAGAGCACTGCTCCCAATGACCCCTGACAGTCACCACTTGTCACTGGCCTCCATCTTGACATTGAGCCACTGACCACTACTTTCCAGATATGACTTTGCAACCAGTTCCTTCTCCATCAAACAGTTCAACTCCACATCTTTTCAATCTGGAGAGAAGGATATTAAGGGAGACCACGTCAAATGTCTTACTGCAGTCCAGATAGACGACTTCAGTGGCTCCTCCCTTGTCCACTGGTGCGGTTACACCACCACAGGCCATCTTCTTTGCCAACACTGTAAGCAGAATGGGGAAAACAAAATTTGGCTCTCACCATACTGAAGCTACTTACACAGCGGGCTGGTATTCATCTTTAGGGCAATCAAAATGAAATCAGGCATCCTTGATGGAGATGTTGCCAGCTTACATACCTTGTTCACTCCAATGTTCAAAGCTACCCTCAAGGTGCAGCCATTTCACAAAGATTACATAGGTCCTTTTGTACATTATTTCTGTTCTACATGCTTTGGGCACTGAGAAAGTCTCACCAATGGCACTGATGGTGGCATCCAGCCTCACATGCATTAATTGCATTCATCTCTCATTCATTTCTCACCTCACAACTATCATCTCGAGGTCCTGAGCATTCTAGACAGCACACCAGCACCGATGAGGCTCAAAATCCATCTTCAAGAGTTCCCCTGTAAGCACAGCAGCTAAACTACCTCCAATGAAAGCTGAAAAGTCAGCTATGCTCCTCCTCAGTATAAAGCTCTGGTGCTTCCCTCAGGCCCTTTTCTCTACCCACTGGGAACCTCTTGGCAAATGCTACATTAAGTAAGCAGCAAACGAGCAACAGCAAAAAGAAAGGTGCAAATAATATTCCAAACATTTATTATGCATTAAAAATATTGCAAACAAGCCATACAGTTCATTTCACAGTAACCTAAACAACATTGTTCAAAAACTTGAGAAGTCAACAAAGAACAGTGCAGTTCAAACAGTGACAACAGTTATCTTAATGCCATGGGTCCCTCTCTTTGCCAGCAGTTCTTTCCTGTTTACAGTGGGAACAACACAAGATACAGCTCGCTATCTTATTTAATTAAGAGAACTCCCTTGCACCTGCACTGTTCCCACACACATGCCACTTTTGAGAAGTGCTATTTCTAGGAATGATGTTCCTAATGTAGCCAAAGTGCAGGCTGAGGCGGGCACAATGCACACAAACCAGTGGTGGTCTCTGTTTTCAAGGTATCTACGTGCAGAGCCCTGTACCAAATCTTGGGAAGAAGATCAAAAGTAAACTTGAAACAGAGGCCTATCCTTTCTGAACTGACAGAAAAACAAGGAAGTTCAACATGAAAGTGGTTTTTAAATGATCATAAACACCTGGAGCATTGTGACACCTTTTCCTTTCTCTCAACCAGTTACAAGAAGGATCCTTCACTACCCCTGCCACAGGCAGATACACAGGGAAACCAGTCATGAGGAATTGGCCCCAAGCCCTAAGTTCAGGTCATTGTCAGCTGTGTGAAAACCTGGAAATGTATATACCTTAGAAGCAATTCTGCTGATTTCATGCTGATTTCCTTCCTTTTGTGTTGTGAAGTGTATTATTATTACTAGCATGCTTGCTATACAGCAAACATGAAAGCTGTGATTTTAGTCCTCTTTCCTCATTTGTGAACATTTTTACAGAAAATTCTGTATCATGGAGTCTAAGGTCTCTATGAGAAAGAAATAGCATTATAATGTGAACAGCCCAAAAATACAATCAAAATCTTACTGTACCCTCTTTGCAGATGTCCCCTCTGAGCACCAATCTCCTGGACCAGCAGCTAAAGATGCCAGTACAGGAGCTCACGAGCAATTAATCTCTCCAGCCATATGGTGGAGCACCTCTCTTCAGTCTCACATTTAAGAAATGCCACTTCAAACCCCTCCTTCCTCGAGGTCCAGCATACCTGTTAGCACTGTGGTACAGTTTAAGGGCACACAGAAATGTATTGTAACTCAGCTGGTAGCTGCTAAACTGACCCCATGGCTGAGCCACAACTGCAGAAACAGGTGACTTGCTTCAAAGCTGGTCAGGGTGACAGGTCTGTTCATTTGACAGGGTGATAGGTTTGTTGATTTGCTTATCAAACCTTACAAGTGAAACCCTCAGTGCATATGGCAGTACACTTTTCATATTGGAATAGTTGTGGCCCTTTGGTGTGGGATATCTAATGCCATAGTGTGAAACACCTTCATACCGTTAAATATGTGCCCATGCTGATGAGGCTGTAGTGCCTTAGTTACACCACTACAGTTGCAGTGGCACAACTTTACAGAGAACAGAAGCACTTAGAAACTCAACCCATAATTAAACGCATGTTTTCTCAAAATAAAATAAAATAAAATAAAACAACTACACAAAAAGAGAAATAAAGGAAATAAGCAGAACTGTCTCTATTATTAAAGTATGCTTATTCTCTTTGGAGGTATCAAATTGCTTTTAAAAAGAGTAAAAAACTGGGCATACAAAAGCTATTTTCTTTAATCCAATATATGCACAAAGGAGCACTGCTGCCTAAACTTTTTCATGTATTTTTTCGACTTTCACAAACAATCTTTCCAGATCATTCCTCAGGTCATCTATAGAGCTCTTTACAGACTCCAAGTTGTTCTCATTATTCTCAATTTTCACAGAGTAGGAGACTAAACTATCCACTGCAGTTCTGATCATTTTCAAATCAGAATCAATCTGGCTGACAGAAGATCTCAGTTCATCCACAGAGCCTTCCACAGAATTAAATTTTTCAAGATATCCTTGAGAACGTGCTTGACCCATTTGAAGATTTCCCTGATCCAACAAAACACTAATTTGCTTCTGGACATCCTGAAGAGCATCTGAGGAAGGCAAGTCACTGATACTTCTTCTCAGGTTCTCTACATCGTTGTACAGCGAGGTCTGTGATTCACGAAGATTTTTCAGAACATCTGAGACTGAAGATATGTCCATATCTGAGATTCCCTGAAGACTACTCATGCTTTGTTCTAGAGTACTGAGCTTGTTGTCATATTCTGCCTCCTTAGAAAGGACTGTTTGCAACTTTTCATTGTGCTGAGAAGCAACAGAACTTACAGACTTCAAGCTCTCCTCTATGTGCCTCAATCGAGACTCTAGTCCTTCGCTGCTGTTTTCAAAAGTTTCTAATGCTTTTCTAAAGAGTTCATTTTCTCCCCATTTGCTGAACTCAGCTTTAATACGCAGTAAATCTTCATCAAGTCTTTTAATGTCACCAGGGAGCTGCATAATAGACTCCTCCGCTCTCAGAACTTTCTCTTGTAAAGCTTTTAATGAGAGGTGTTCAGTGTCGGCCGCCTCTTTGAATTTCTCGTGCTCCTGTTTGAGGTTGACTAACTCTTTCACTTCAGTATAAACATCAGACTCCATGGAGTTTATTGTATTCTTCAAGGTCTCAATGTCTCTTTCTTTGGTTTTCATGGACTCTTGCATCTCACCAAATGCATCCTTTAGCACCTTTATTTCATGCTTATACGCATCTGCTTTTTCTAGTGAATCAACTTTTGCTTTCATATTTTTTATTTCATCTTGGCTCCTTTGCTGGACTTCAGTGAATACAGCAATGTTATCATTGATAGACTTGGTTAGCTCTGTTAGTCTCTCTTCCACTGTGTTCTCCAGCGATGTAAAGTCTCGTTCCCTTGCGTCCTTCACCATGTGGATGCCATCAGACAGGTCCTTCAAAATTTCATTTTGCAGCTTCTGAAGCACTTCGCTGATCCGATTAATTTCACTCTCCCCTTGCTTAACAGCCTTCTCGGTAACCTCCTGCTTCTGCTGAGCAATTCTCATCATGGATTCAAAATCTCCAAACGTGGCTTGAAGGGAATGCACCTGAAATAAAAATCCATATGGTTAACATGATTTTATCCTCATCAATACCCTGATGGCCCTTCTACCATACTAAGTGATGACCTTGTAGTCTCCTCATGCTCCCTACTTGAAGTCATCCTATAGCACACAGACACAGCATCTAGAGCCTTACAGTCTATATGCATACCCTCCACTAAGGAAAAGTATAACAGGGAAAAACTAGGGAAAAAGGAGTGCTGGGAATGGCTGGGGAACAGAAGCACTAATCATGACATTTTGCTGCTCCTGGAGACACATTTTTGTTGCTAACAAGTTTTTAACATAAAAAAACATAGAAAGGCTTAATTGTTCTAAATAAGCAGTACCTCATTATGTGTACACACACTGTGCAGGAGCACATGCATGTATGCAAGCTGAGAACAAAGCTGCAGCAGCAGTCAAAGGGACTGACTGACTTCTGTCTCAGGTTAGCTCAGAAAGTTGCTACCACTGGCTCAGGTATGCTACTACAAAAACTATCTTAACTGCTGTTCTAGTGGCAGCAATAGGGAAAAGGACAAGGGGTGTGTGGCCATCACGCTCATCTACTCTCACACTTGAAGACACAGGCACACCAATGGGAAAGCACACTTTACTTAATTTTGGAGCCAAGTAGAATACTCGTCTCAAGTCTACTGAGAAATCTTCTTTGTGCATGTGTGGGCTGTACTTTGTTTTAAAGTTTGTAAAGTGGAGTAAGCACTCCCACTGGCTGCAACAGGAATCCATCATGAACAAAATACCTCAAGGCTTTGGCAGGATGGTGAGTGCTGAGTAATGCGTGCTGCTTTGCCTCATGCCTATGCCTGAAGGGTATATTAATCAGTCATGCCACATGTGCTGCCATGTTTACTGATTAGATACACAGCTGGAAAGGTGGTTTTATTTTTTAAATAAAAGTCGATTTATTTTATGTATTATTAGAAAGAAATATACAGAACTTTTTCTTTTCAACTGAAAATCGCTCTAGTAGTTCCCAGTCAACCTCTGAGGCTAGAAATTCATCTTAAAAAACTTTAATAGACTTATTAATCAGGAAATGTTATTCATTGGTATTTTTATGAAACTAAATCCCCAGCCAAGATTTTAAGGGAAGTCCACACCATGAAAGGACTATAGGCTTCAGCCATGCAACATGCCCTTGCTCCAAAGGATCCCTGAAATTTGAAGAACACCCATAAAGATTACTTCCTTTACCTTCTCTTCTGTAAAAATGTTTGCAACAACTTTACATTTCTTATGCTTGTATTCTCTCATGCTCATACATGAAACTAGAAATGAATGAAAGAAGGGGAAAAATGCAGGTGATACTGACACACATATTGCAGCTGGGCAAGAGCCATCCCTCTGACTCACCAAACTCACTTTTATTATGTTTTAACTGTCATTCATTCTGACTTTTTTCCACGTAGAGTGTGTTTCCTGTCACTACAGATGGACTTCAGAAATCTGGGAGGAGAGCACATAGAAATTCTCCTCTCCATCTTATGAGGGAATTCATTTTCTCTGACAAACCTAAACCACCAAATTCATATTTTTAATCAACCATCTTCACACATCAGCCTGAGAAAAGCCATCAGAAACAGGCATGGGAAGTCTCTCTGAAAACTGCTATATTAAAGTCTAAAATTCCACATCATTTCCTTTCTCCTTCTCTTGCTGATGTGTAAAGCAGATGAGTTTATATAAGACTCCTGACAAAAGCTTTCTGCAGTAAGAGTGAAGAGGAAAGACAGCTCCACCCAGCACCCTCTAAGCACAAGGCAGGACCCCACAGTATGTACAATGGTGAAATAAACCCTGGCCTCCTCTCCTTCAAGTATGCTCTTCAGTAAATTCAGCACAAAGCCACAAAGCTTTTGAGGGTTACACTGAAACTCTACATTACCTCCTTCCCCCACCTCTTACTCCTGCATTAGAATGTGTCTCACCTCAGCCATCTGCAGCCAGGTTTTGGTTCTCTTTCAAAGCAACTACTTATAAACCTACTCTACATACCTATCTAACAGAATATGCAAAAGATACCTAAGGTTTTCTGCAGCAATGCAGAGACACAGGCAGCAAACTGCTCCCTTTCCTGAGCTCGATGGGCTTACTTACATTCTGCTTCTGAAATGCTGCTAAGTCCCGGCACTCTTACATCCTATTCCCCTCTCACACAAGTTTTTCGTTCCCTCCTTATGACAGAGCTATGGCCAAGGCCAACCTCACAAGCTCCACGTGTGCAGGCCCACAAGCTCCCACAGGGAGCGGGGTACCCGCAGGAGGTGGCTCCTAGCAGTCAATCCAGGACAGGAATTTTCTCCGCTGTGTTCTTGGCTGTAACTTCACACCCTGCCCGCAAGCCCACCTCGCCACGCCCTAGACAGAAGCCTGATACATATTTTAATTTGATGATATGCTTTCATGTTCACCATGTTATTAAGGTTTTAAGCACCCAGGGACATATCCAGACAGGCAGTGCCATTTCTGAACCTTTGGCTCAAGGGCCAGTAAGGCTCAAGTGAAAAAATTCAGGAGTGTTTCCTCTGTGCCCCTCGAGCCACACCCTTTGCCAACCACACCACATCTCTGCCTTGATGCTGGACATCCCAGCCCTGCTCTCTGGGCTGCAGATGGCAGTTGCTGGGCAGGCCCCACAGCTGGAGCAGTGCTTGCGGCACGGCTCTGCGGCTCCGCTGGTGACCTAGGGTCCGTATGCAGCTTCACAGCAAGCTTCTGCCACGTCCACATCCACGTCCACGTCCAGCCAGGACTGACACCTCCGGCCTTGGCGCACGCTGGACACGTCCAGGAAGCTCCCTTTTCACTTCGCGACGGTAGGGAAAACGGAGTCCCCGGCGGCGGGGTCTGCTCTCCCACTACCACGTCAGCGTGCCGGCTGTTTTCCATAAAATGGCTTCGCACCGAGCGAGCCCAGCAGTGCAGACTCCTCGTCCCACCGAGCCGGGATGCCCCGCGGCCACCTCCTCCAGCACCACGACAGCATCCTCCCGGCCGCGTCCCGGCGGCGCACCCCATTCCCGCACGCCCGACGTCCGCCTCGGGGCGCTCGCCCCCCGCCCGCCGCCCCCGCTACCTTCTGCACCACGGCGTCCAGCGTGGCGGCCAGCTCCTGCCGCTGCCGCCCCGAGGCCTCCCTCTCGCGGGCGCTCCGCCCGACCTCCTCCCGCAGCTGCCGCACGTACCAGCCGGCGGGCAGCGCGGCGCCCAGCAGCACGGCGGCGCCCAGCAGCAGCGCCCAGCCGCGCCGCGGGCCGGAACCGGAGCGGCCCCCTCCGCCCCCCGCCCCGGACCGGCCGCCCCGGCCGTGAGCCGCCGCCGCCGCCGGCTTCTTGGCCGCCGCCTCCTCGGAGCCGCCCGGCTGCGCGCCCCGCTCGTTGGCGGCGGCGGGCGGGCTGCCCCCCTTGGGGCCCCGGTGCTTGGCGGCCGACATGGCGGGACGGGGCCGACCCCGAGCGCCGAGCGGGAGCGAAGAAGGCAGGAAAGCAGCGAAGGCGGGAGAAAGGAGGGAGGCCGCCGCCGTGAGATGGGGCGGGGGCGCCGGCCCGGGCAGCGCCCGCTCCCCGCCCCGCCCCGCCCCGCGGAACGCCACGCACGCGGGGCCGGGCCTGAGTCCCCGCGGGGCAGCCAGCCGCCACGCAGACGGGGACCGACACGTCTCGCGGGCACGGGGAACGCCGCCACCCCCCGCCCTAAGGGAACGCGGCGCTGCCCCGCGCGGCTCCGCAGCACTGTGCGGGATATAGGACAGACGGTGCTGCAGGACAGATCGCGTGTGTCAAAAACACGCCAAGAGTTCGTCAGTATTGTATTTCTTTTTAACTTTAGCACCGGCGGCACCAGTTAGCATAGCGACTGCTGGCTGATAGGCACCCAGCTGCTCCACCAGCTCACTGAAGAACGTAAGGCTGTTCTGGGCAGTGTACCCCCTTAGTCAGTGATGGATTACAGGGATGGGGGTAAAAGTAAAGGTGCCTCTTTACATAGGAGTGTCTACACATCAGGTTGAGTACTAGGAACAGTTTCTTCTCAGAAAGAGCGGTGCTGCAGTGGCACAGGCTGCCCAGGGAGGTGGTGGAGACGCCGTTCCTGGAGGTGTTGACCAGAAAAGAGAAGCTGTCATGTTGAGTGAAACGGCCTAGAGCAGTCACAGACATGGGCTGATGGTTGGACTAGATGATCTCAGTGCTCCTTGCAACCTTAATAAGGCAAAGGCAAAAAGCATCTGACTTTTGTAACTGTAGGTTATAGTTCTGGAAGTGAGTCCTAATTCTGACAAAAAGCAACAAAGGTAAGGTAACCTCAACATCCAGGCAGCAGCAATACAGGCTTCTTCGTATGCACTGATGCAATACGTTGCACTTGCAGTTGCTTGGCTTTCTTCATCTCTTGAACCCCCAGTGCTGAACAGTGCTTCACTGTTCCCTTTCAAACTGGAAGCAAGGCTTATTCTCCTGTCCATTGAATCACAGCATCATCTGAGTTGGAAGGGACCCCTAAAGGCCATCTGCTCCAGTTCCCCTGCACTGAACCAGGACACCTACAGCTCCATCAGGGTGCTCAGAGACCCTCCCACCTGACCTTGGTTGTATCCTGGGATGTGGATCCGCCACCTCTCTGGGCAACCTGTGCCCCTGTGCCAGTGCCTCACCACTCTTACCAAAAACATTTTTTCTTGCTTATTGAGTTGCCTGAGGATTCAGAGCAAGATGCATACTGGAAGATGCTATTCCAGAGCTGGTAAAGGACAGCTTGGAGTCAGGTGCTGCCTGCATAAAGCTGGCAGCTTCCAATCCTTGGAGCCAGGATTCTAGACTCGGGGCAGTGTTGTGACAGTTTGTAAATAGCAAAAACATGCAAGAATGTCTTCTCTGCTGCTTTGTCCCAGTGCTTACCTTTGGTTCAGACAGAAATGAGGCCACTCAGGTTCTAATGCCTCCTTCTTTTTCCCTCATAGACATGCTGAGTAACTAGGTCACCTGGATGGACTCTCAAGGATTCCTTTTTATTCTATCATTTAATCACCAGATGGTGAACAAAGTAAGCTGATCCTTTATTGCCCCCTCCTTTCACATCTATTAGGGAAGAGGGTTATGTGGTAGACTTGTAACAGTGCTTCTGCCTTGAGTTTTCTCAGGAGGTTCACAAGGAGTAACATGCAAAGCAACCATGGAGTTAGACTTGCACTAAGAGCAAACAACGATCAGACAGTCAGTAGTCCTGGTGTTAATTTCAAAAGGATTTGCTTGTTTGCTTTTTAAAAATAATGCCATGAATCTTAGTAGTTGATTATTCCCTCAGACCTTGCTCTTCTTCCCTGCTTTTTAATATGTATCTTTCCACTTAAGGCTCTTTGAAAAAGTCTGTGCTCATGTCTGTATCTGTCATTAGTTGCCCATATTAAAGAAATGCGTGGGATGAATGTGAAGAGTAATTCTGTGCAAGACATAGAGTCAAGCAGTGAAAATAACCCTTCAAAGCTCTGCTCAGGCTTCTAAGCAGAGATTTTTTATATGTAGTTTCAGTGTTTTGAAGACGTAACAAAATATCAGAAGCAAGTTCTTTCCAGTTCTGTACCTAGGCTGCTGAAATACCCGTGCAAATTTGTTGGGACCATGAAAGGAAAGATTACCATTAAGTGTCTCAGTCCAGGCATGTGTCACTGCAATCGTGTCAAACACACAGACACAGATATGAGGTCAAAAGCCTCTTGCTGGAAAATATGCCTGAGTGACTGCAGGTTATAGATGCCATGGCAGAACTTGGTTAGCTGATTGCCCTGACCCTAGAGAGGAACCAAGCACAAATGCACGGTCAGGAGGTTGTCTTACACACCTGCCAGAGGTGGCTGGAGCTGATACAGGTGGGTTTGCACTGAAATGGACAAGGAGCACTCCGAACATTCCAAATATCTGACACTGTGGGTCAAACTCTCCTCTTCCATATTTTAGAAAGAGAAACCACTAGTTCTGAGGGAAGCGTGCGTTAAGAATTCACCGTGGTGGTAAAGTAGCAAGTTTCTGCAACCCAACACAGTTCAGGGTTTTACTGATGTACTGTTTTCTTTCTAGAGTTCTCATTTTCTGTTTTGCCACTGTATTAAATTTGAATAGTCCAGTGGAGAAAAGCAGCAGTCTTGTTTCCTTCTCCCAAGACTGACTTCTGCTGGAATACTGGAAATCCAATTGAAGCGCAGGCCCAGAAAGCACCTTTACACCCACTTTGTAGACTTTTTGTCTCGCCCTTGAGCCTATTATGAAATCTGGGCCTGATGGTCTCAGGCAACTCGGAGTCTTAACATCCATCTGTTAGTGGTAAAGCCAGTCTGCCTGGCTCAGTTATTAGGATTAGGGCAAAATATCTTGTGACTTCAAGATATGTTCTCAACTTTGTTGTCATGAGCCCTGGTGTAAACAACAACATGCCTTGCCCTTTCCCTCTCCTCCCACTGCAGCCATCAGTTAGTCACACACTGGAACATTTCTGACCTGCGGGGCCAGATGCAGCTGCACTTATCATTCAGTATCCATGTTGCCTTGAGCAGGATAAAACAGCACATTAATTGTAAGCTTTATTGTCTCTGCCAGTTTTACCGATAAGGAAAAGTTATTAGCTACCTTGCTGCAAAGGCTGAGCACAAATTATTCTTTCATTTCAATTAACAGTGGTTCTCTAATGAAAGACCAATAATTAAGGCTAACCTGAGACACTTAAATTGTGCCTGAATGTCCTATATAAGACATAGACATTGATCTTCTTAATTGACTAGAACAAATGTAAAGGCTGTACAATTATTTTCCTGGCTGACATTGCAGAAGACATAGATGATGAGAAATAAGTGACATTTCTCCATGAAGCAAATCTCCATAAAAAATAATTACCTCAAGATATGCAGAGTGGTCTATAGCTTCATGTTCTCTGGACAGTGAAGGAATTGAAACTAAAAAGGTGGTTAAGTGCTAAGTACTACAGAGTCTAACTTACTCTTGGCCTGTACACTGGAATCTTGAAGTCACACTCTGGTGCCTTGGTCTCCCTCTGGAGCCATAAAGAAATCTGGGTACTTTAGATGGCCTTCGAAACAGCCAGTGTGCTATGGAGGAAGGGCACTGACGTGAATAAAAGAAGGCGTTGTTTTAAAGCCATCCCTTTCAGGAGTACTTTTAGAAGCTAGTTTACTTGGTGGGGCTGGGGCATCCCTTTCTTCTGTGTAAGCTTGTCCTGAGCACCAGAGGGTTCTGTAATTGCTGGCCTGTGCAGAAAGCCCACTAAATAATCCCTGAGCCACTTGTCCCAGTGCTCGCACCAAGCACTGTGCAAGTTTAGATAATACAGCTGGTTTATTAACAAAGGGCAACAGCAGCCATCACAGAGCTTGTGTTTTCCTCACTCCCTTCCAAAATGGATGAAATACATAATAAATAATCTATTTGTAAGTGAAAACAGTCCTGTACGTGGCAGTCCATCTCTAGACTGTCAAGTCTTCTCCAAAACTCTTACAAGCTTCTCTGAGTTCATCATTGCCACGCGTCATGAGTAAAATAGGGCAAAGTAGTACAAACGTAGTTATTTAAAATGCTGTCTTCCTTATGGAAGCAAGCGGATTAGGCTGTTGCACTTAATCTCATTTAATGTCAAAGGCTGGACTGGAGCATCAGGGCTGACAGGTGCTCTGCTTCTCTGGAAGCCAGTACTGCTGCCAGAGCAGGGCAAGATCAACCTGCGTGCCCTGCATTCAGCAGAGGCTGCATTCGTAGAACCCACAGCAGGCTTTGGTCTTCGAGAATGCCTGTTCCACAAGGTTCTTGTCACACGTGTCATTAACCACAGGAAGGGGAGCTCTGTGTCTCCCTTAGGAGCAGGCTTTAGGAGCTGCCCCAGGGATGACTGCCAGCACTCAGCCCTCACTGCTTCCTGGGAGGCAAGGCGAGCACAGCACGCAACTCCTGCGGCAGGAAGTGGTGGCGGCCCTGTCAGGGCCTGCCAAGATGGCGGCGGAGGAGGAGATCTCACCCTCACCACTGAGGGCAAGGAGCAGACTTAAAGCTTCCTCATCAGCAGATCGAACAAAAGACAAACCCTCCCTCAGGTGCTGCCCCTATTACTCCCATCCCACACGTCCCCCGCGGGGATACACACAGACATGTCCCTCGTGTTTATGGCCCCGCCCATCGGGGTGGATGGGGCGGGGTCAGCCCGGGTGGACGCCGCTCTTCCGTAAACAGCAGCCCGCCCTCTGGCCGGCCTTCACCCGGCCGCGCCCATTCCGCTCAGAGGGAGGGGGGGAAGCGCGCGCGCGCGACAGGGCTTTAATCTTGTCATCCCCTCTTTCTCCTCGCCTAGCGCTCGGCTTCGGGCACCGAGGGGATATTCACTGCATCTGTGTGAATAAGGTGGAGGTGACATAAATTCCTCGGGATAACTCTCCGCTGGCGGTCAGGAAAGAGTTATCCTCCCTCCCCCCCCCCCCGGGCGACAGAGATGGAGGGAGCCACTCATACTCCGGGCTGCTACATAAACCCGGGGGGATGAGGGTGGTGTTTAAAGCCCCGGCGAGCGCCGAGGGAGGGGTGCGCCTTCTCGTGCTGCGGGGTCGCGGTAAGTGAGTGGGGACGTCGGGGGTATTTCCCCTCTTCCTCACCCCCCCCCGCTCACGGGGGGTCACAACGAGGGCACCCAGGGATGGCCGCTGGGGCTGGGCCAGGGCCAGCCGTGCTAGCGGAGCGGCTCCCCCTTGTCCACTTCTCCTCCCCCCGGGCCCGTCTTTGGTAACGCTGTTTGTTTTGGTCGGGCAGTGCCAAACTGTGTAACTGTTAAAAACATGGGGCCGAGGGAGGAGACGGGACGGGTAGGAAGAGGAGGAGCTGCGGGAGGAGAGCTGCTGCCTGAGGGGCCCCGGCTGTGCGGGGGTTCGCTGGATCCTGTGTGCGGCCCTCTGGAGGAAAGGGCGCTCCGCGGGCGGGCAGGCGAAGCTGTCCGGAGTAACTCTCAACAAAGGCTCTTTTCTGCTCCTGGGCCTTGGGGCCGAGGGCTGATAGAGGCAGTGAGAAAGGAAACCCGAGCCGATGCCGTCTTGCTGATAGGGCATCAGCGGAATGAGTGAGATAAAACCTGTGCAGCTGGGCTGAGTGCTTGGAGAGGAGCGTGTGGCACCGTCAAACAAAGCCACAATGTGGAAAAACTGTCCTTGAAGCTGTTATGTGAAGGAAAGAAAGCTTTCTGAACTTTTTTTCCCTTGTGCCTCATAAGATAACACCTAAAGGAAGGCCTCTGGAATAAGTGTGTTCTTGAGAGCTAATCTCTCCTTGTGTTCTTGGTCGCTTCCACAGTGGTCAAGTGGGGTGAAGGGGAACTGGGCAGGAGCACAGCTGTACTGTACCTATGCAACTGTACATGCACTTCTTTCCTACACTGAGTGATCCAGAGCTGCTTCAACAGCAGTGCCGCCTGTGCTAGTATGCTTATTCCTCATTATATCTGCAAGTTTCCAGCTAACATAAAACTGGACTGAAGCTTTGTACACACAGAAGGTATTTTTAACTTGACCTCACACTTAGGGTTTTTCTCAAAGATAAACCTTCTGTAGGGGACATGCTTTAGCAGCAGGTTGGGCTAGGTGGTCTCCAGAGGTCCTTTCCAGTGCCTGAGATTCTGTGGGGAGGGGTAAATAAATCCCAAACAAAATGGGACTGATTTAAAAAAAAACCATTCTGTAATAAAATCCAATGCCAAATGTATCAGACCTAAAGTAGAAATGAACATCTGTTGTTTTTTAAAGCTGGAGGAGCAGAGTGGGCTGTAAGTACAGGTAGAGCCTTTGATAGAAAGGTGGGAATAAAACTGTGTATTAAAACAAGAACCTAATATGTAGTGCTTAATGAGCATATTAAAAATTAGAAGACTATGTTGCTTATTCAGGATAGAGAATTTTAAAAGGGCCTGGAAGGCCGAAGGGCTTTTTGAAATATGTAGGTCACTCTGAAAGCAATGCTTCCTATTTACTTCCAAGGAAACTACAGCAGCTACAAAGAGCACAATAACATCAGTGGACAGAGTGTGTTCTCAATAACAAAGCACTATTTCTCAACGTATTTACTATCATTAGCTATGCATTTTCATCAGCAGTAACCAAGAGCCTGAATGCTGCTCTTGTGACATTCTGTACCAGTGATGACCCACTGGAGGGCCCGCAGTATTTCACCACCCACCACTTTGCTGTGCTTACCATTGTTTGGTCTCAAATGTTTAGCAAGTATTGACGAATGTCAGTGGTTGCCATTTTTCTGTATGGATGAATTCAGTGACACACCTTTGCTTCATACACACATCTGTGTCAGATGCCATTCTGTCAGAGTGCTCCTCTGCTGCCATCTGTCACACAGCAATGAAGTGTAACAAAATATCTGTGGGAAGGTTCAAGCTCTATTGCTGTACCACCAACATCTGCCTCTGGCGTTCTGAGCCAGAATAATGAAGCAGGAAGCATTTCTTTCAGACCAGCCTTCATATTTCTAGCTTGAAGCTGTATTACTGTGAACTTAAAATCACATGTAAACTTGGCTCTTAGTAATTTCTGAGAAGCTCTGAATGTAAACATAAGGACAAGAAGCTCTTGCAGTGTATGGTATAAAGAATGGATTAAGTAGCTCAACCCTCTATTGTAACCAATTAGAAAAGCCCTTTTCAGTTTGTTCTCAATGAATTTTCTTTCCTTTATCCTTTAGCTGTTGGGTAACATTTAAAAATTAGATGGCATTTCTGGATCCTGCTTGCATGTTCATTTGTTTGCTTTGATGTGCTTGCTGCCTTCTCTATCTTATGAACTTCAGGTTTAGCAGTGACGTTCTGAACATGCAGGATGCATCCATTTTCTTCCTCACCACTTGGGGCATCCTACTAGGAAGTATTACAGCCAACATTGCAGTGTTTTTTTCAATGTGACATCTTGTGTTGATTTGTTGGGACGTAAGTCTTCTAAAACACTCTCAACAGGATCTCTGCTGCCTTTATGTATATAAGCATGAATTGTAGGAGTAGTTATACTCTCAGCGCATTAAAATAATTCATGGATCTCTTTCAGGTGCAATTATTTGTTGCTGAAAGATGATTGCTTGGAGTACTATGTAAAGACTTAATGAAGAAACTTAATTTCCACCTTAACTATTTGGTCATCTTGAGCATAACGCTGTGATAGAAAATGGCAGTGCTGTCTTTCTTCTGTGGTTGTTTTGGTACTGCTTTGCAAGTCTGAATATTTGATCATTTGAGTATGTAATTAAAATTATCATACAGCTAAGGGGAGTTCTTGATGCAGAAATTGTGTGATATTTTTTTCCCCCTTTTTGATATCTATTTTATCTATTTTGTGTTCTTTTAGTATCTAGACTGAAGCAGTAAGACACGCCCTGAAGGCAAGAGATTTACAGGACCTCTTGGGCCAGTACACATCTAACAACACACATCAGTTTTTTTCCATGGACCACATGCAACATTAACCTTCTGGAGGTTAGTTATTTGTATACGAATAAAGAGGCTTCAGACATGATGAAAGCCTGGCAATACTGTTCTATGTTAGTGCAGATGCAATACATGTGTGAGTAACGTATGCTTTGCAGGCTCTGTGGGATTACTGTAAGCAAGCAGATCCACATCAGGAACCTGCAGTGTGTTTCTACAGTGAGGTTACTTGTCATAGCTAGTTTCTAGTCAGGTTGAGCATTGTGATACGTAACACAAATCTTAGTAGAAAAGTTCTGCTTTTGCATAATATGAACAAGTGACTCATTTCTAATTGTAACTTAAACAAATACCACCTCCATCAAAAATCTGAGCCTTTTGACTTTCTTGCAACCCTTTACTTTCTCTAGACAATACTATAAATATGTATTTTCAGCTTTGTTAGATATTTTTCAATAAAACAGTAGATCATTACTAATACCACAACTAGAGGTTTTGAGGTGACCTGATAGTGACCTTTCAGTATCTGAAACTACAGGAAAGAAGGGGACAGACTCATCTGCAGGGTCTGTGGTGATGGAATGATGGGAAATGGCTTCAGGCTCAAAGAGGGGAGATTTAGGTTAGATATAAGGAAAAGTCTTTTACAGTGAGGATGGTAAGGCACTATGACACAGCTGTGGTGAATGCCTGTCCCTGGAGACTGATGCAGCTGTGGTGCCCCTGCTCATTGTGGGGAAGTTGGACTAGGTGGCCTTCAGAGGTCCCTTCCAGCTCGTAAGGATTCTGTAATTGTATGAATTAAAGCTGAAAGCCTTGAGCCTGTGAGCTTTATACATTGATGTGAGATCTATTAGTGACTTCTCCAGTAAGTTTATAAACTGTCAGCTGCTCTTGGTGACGTGATCTCCTTCACAAAATAGAGCAGAAAGGCACTTGAATGCATCATCCTTCTTGAGGGAGGAGGAGGAAGCAAACACCAAACAAACAACTGTTAATCATCTCAATTAACAGGGGAGTATTCATTGGGGAATAACTTGAATTGTAGAGGTCTGTTCAGCATGAGCTGGTACTGGAGAAGTCAAGCACTCTAAACTGTAACTAGGAGCTAATATAAAGTAGTCTTAATCATTGTCCCCTTTTGTCTACCTTGCAACCCCACAATACATTGATTCACGTAACTACGCACAACGATCACCCTTTTGCAGCCAAGGGTGGCTTTTTTCAAGTTCAGTGGAGTTGCAAAGTGCAGTATCCTTAGCTTGCTTATGCTTTTGCTTTTTAATCACAACTGAAGTCATGTTACTTGCTGGCTATGTCTCTTCATGAAGTCTATGACAGAGTAGTTTGTGGCCTTAGTCAATGATGTACAGCTCCTTTTGGTATCTGGGCCAAATTCTTTTGGGAGTAGTTATGACTGACTTCCAATTTCTCATTCTAATGTGATGACTAGCATCTTTTTACTTCCTTAGTTCAATGGAGATGATAAATAGTTCTATCCAACTGTCCAAGCTCTATGTAGTTGCAGATTATCTGCCTTGGAGGCAGTTGCCTTATGTAGACAGAAGTATGACGACACATGAAACTTCATAGGATGTTATTTGTCACATACACTGAACATAGTGCTAGAGGCTTAGTTACTGTTTAAATTAAAGCAAAAAACCTACCTACCATATCACCCCTGGAGCAGTATTTTTGGGAACTCTGCAATTTTCAATCCGATTCTGAGCAAAGCCTCACCTAAAGCAGCATGATACAGCCTCTTGGTTCATCCTGTCAGAATTTTTGCACACTACTTGCCCAATTTTCCCCCAGCAACTTCTCTGCTTGCCTCAGAGTTGTTGCTCTAACTGTGCTCTGTGGCAGGAAGTTAATTGCTAAACATCACTTGATGGTGTAGTCAGGTGGGGGATGGTAGCATCCTGATGAATGTCTGCGTTTTGAGATTGTGAGCTTCCAAAATTCTGGCAGTAAACAATCTGAGGGAGTTACTGTTGGTAGCTTGTTTTTTTTTTAATTTAATCAATTTAAAGGTTGATTGTTAGAGGTGGTAAAATATGGAATGGCAAAAGGTCCAATAATTTCTTGCAGGATGGATATGGTGTATCAGTAACTGTGTGATTCTGCCTGTATCAAGCCAGGTCTCTTTCTTAGCACTTTTTAAGGAAGACAGCTGCTTGTTCCTTGTTCACACTATAATCTGTACTCAACTTTGAAAACTGAAAACATAGGGAGTGTGTTTGTCTTTCCAGATCTTGTTTACTGCACGAACTAAAAGGAATCACGATGCCTCTCAATGATGAACAGAACAGTGATTCAGAGTCTTCTCGTGTCTCTGAAAGTACAGCTTCTTCTAGTGACTCTGAATATTCAAGACAGAGCTTTAACAGTGATTCTTCAAGCAAACCCAGTTCCCCAGCTTGTAAGCCTATTTTAACCAACCTTTCCTGTGCTGTATGTAGACATTTAAGGCTAACCTATCCTCTGCCTCCTTCATATAGTGGTTAGAGCTTGGGAGTCTAAGTCTGTGTTTAAGGATAGTAAATGAAATGTGTGGCATTCTCATGGCCGTGGAGCAGTACATCTCTTTTTGTGGGGTGTCAGTGATAGCTGTATCTGGGAGGGGTGTCTCTTGGCTTCTTCTATTCAGAAAATGTAGGGAAAGTGTGCCACCATGGGTATCCTAGACTGAAATTAATCTTGATGTTGATATAAGTTGCTCACTTGACCAAACTCACTTTGCCCTTTATGTGCAAACTGTGGATTTTGGACCACACTATTCAAAATTAAATCTATTGCAGCATAGAGTTAACTTACTGTTACCTCAAGTTGCATGAAGTTAACCTATGATTTTAATGTTTCTCCGGTGAGTGTTTGATCATATTATTTATTTACACAAGGAAGATATTTTCTGAATGAGTACTGATAAGTAAAACCTTAATTAAAATGTGCTTAGTGTTGGTATCTGTAAGCATTTTCAGTCTGTGCATGCCTGGTTAGTGTCCAAGTATGTGAAATCTTGCACTGAAACAAGCTTGCTGGTGGAGCAGCAATTAGCTCTTGACTCCAAAAGAGTAGTAATGACAGAGCAATAATCACAGATATTAAATGGGAGAACTTAGGGTTTTAGAAGCATGGATCTTCAAAACACTCCTGCTTTCAGATATACTTTAGAAATGTTTACATTCTTAATAAATGTTTAAAAAAGTGTCACTTAAGATGCATCTGCTATTGTTTTTTAGGGGCTTATTAAATCTGTAGCATCAGAACCTTCTCTACAGGCAGGAAAAGCATTATCACATGCTCCAGATTATAGTGGAAGTCTGGTATTGCCTGTGCTTCTGGTGGATCTTATAGAGCAACTCACAGGAAATCTGTGGACTATAAGGTCCTGCTGTGAAGGAAAAAAAAAACTGTCTCATTAAGAAGCGTAAACAAAACTGTTTTTAGAAATGTGGTGTTACCTACCCGTCCACACACACAAATATACACACACCCCTGATAAGCTGGGAGTTTCCTGAGTTAGTGTTTTAAGAAGATATAAAGGTCTGGTAATCCTAGCTTGCTTCTTCTAAAGCACTAGAGTCCAATTGGCAAGAAGCAAAACTTCTTGCCTTGTTACTTGCATGCAAGGCTGCTAATTTTTAATAATACTTTGAAGTGTACTTACCTACCATAGTGCTTTGTCTTGATTTTGTTTGATCCAGCAGCAAGTCCTCCCAAGATGGTTACATTTGATGAACTGATGGCAGCTGCAAGAAATCTTACCAACTTGACATTAGCTCATGAAATTGCTGTAAATGCAAATTTTTGTATAAAACATGAAGAGCTTCCACAGAACAGGTAAGGGCATGAACTTTGCAAAAAGACTGAGACCGAGAAGAGGGGAGAAATAAAGCAGCATTAAAGCAAACAAACGAAGCTATATTTTGAAAGGCTATGGATGTTTCTAGCACAACTCCAAGAGTCACTGTCAAAGCTGTCTTGCTCAGAGCAATTATTGCAACCCAGCTGGGTTGGTACACTGTCCTAGACCATGATATCCTCTGTCTTAAATGTCGGTAAAAGGCTAACGTCATGTGAATTCACATAGTGAAAATGAAGGCTGTGTTAGTTCTGTGTAGTTTGAGTCCTGTGTAGAAGATGAAATGATGGGCTTTTATGTAGCTGTCTGTAGTAGCAATTTGGTCGTGTGTTGATAAGGGAGGTTAGGCTCATCATTAATTAATCTCTAATACTCCATCAAAGGAGACACAAAAGGATCTGGAGATCCAGAGGAAGTGAGAAGTAATTTCCTCATTGTAGGTGGTTAAAATATTCTTGATTACAGGTGTCTTTTTAACTTAAACAACTTGGTCTCTTAAAAAATTAACAAGAAAGACAATCAAGTTTTTAATTGCAGAAATCTCTTAAGTGATAATTATGATAGATGCATTTTTGAGAAAGCTTAGCACATAACGCACAAAGTTAGGATAAACAGTGCAAATTTGATAAGGAAGGAGGGAAGGTAGTATCTCTATATAACAACATCTGAATTACCAGCAGCACTTTTTTAATACAGGGGAAATACTTGGCAAAGGCTTCTTGGCATAGGTTGTTTTAGGAGCTGATGATCTACAGCACAAGAAAAATACATTCAGGTAATGTGATTACCAGCAATGTATTGTTTCCATCAAGTCAGTGGGCTAACCCTAAAACACTTTTACCAAGAATGAAGGCTAATTAGTGGTCTTTTTCTGTCTGTAATCAACTTCTTCCACAGCTTAGCAGGCACAGTGAAACAAATAGTACACAAGGCATTTTGGGATCACCTGGAATCAGAACTGAATGAAGATCCTCCAGAGTATGAACATGCTATCAAGCTCTTTGAAGAAATTAAAGAGGTAACATTTCTTCCTTCTCCAATTATTGAGTTCCTGCTTTTATGATGAAGCCATGATTATACAGGATATTTGTAGTATATTTATATTAATTGTGATTATGGCTGCACACATGGGAGCGTGTCTAATAAGCTTTCATTGCAGGATGGTTTGATTGCAAGTCAAAACTCTTCTCAAAGCTTAACATTTCCACTAGTTTGTTTGACTACACAGCCTTTTCCTTGCTACCTTAGATAATATCCAGTCTTAATCTATCCTGCTACAGCTAAATACACTTGACACTAATTTTAATCTTATTTCAAAGTGCTTACAAAGTGCTTTGGTTTTTATTGATGAGCTTTTCATGTTTTCTCCTCCTACTGTAGATTCTTCTTTCCTTCCTGACTCCAGGAGCAAACAGGATTCAAAACCAAATTTGTGAAGTTCTGGATACAGATCTTATAAGGCAGCAGGCAGAACACAATGCTGTTGATATTCATGGGCTAGCTAACTATATCATCAACACTATGGGAAAATTATGTGCGCCAATAAGAGATAATGATATAAAACAGTTAAAAGCAACGGAAAATATCGTAGAATTACTGAGGTTGGTATTTTGGTGGGTATTACAAGAGGGAAAAAGAGTCTCTGATATCATAGAGCATCTTGGTAGTGATAGATGGTGGGGTGAAACGTTGTGACTGCTGCATTTAAGTAACAAGGAAGGACAGCCCTTCACCTGAATGGAAGTTAAAGTGCTAATGAAGGTATACCTCATTTCTGCTGATCAAAATCAATATTCTGTTCCAGCTGTCTTATTTTAAACTTTTTCAGACAAATATTCCATGTCCTGGACCTGATGAAAATGGATGTAGCAAATTACACAATTCAAAGCCTTCGACCATACCTTCGGCGTAATTTGGTGGACTACGAAAGAACAAAATTCCAGGAAATTCTTGAAGAAACACCAAGTAAGTATCAAGATGTATTTCATTTAAACATTTAAAAATATATATTTAAAGATGTGTTAGGGAATCTTGCAATTGCAGTTACCTCCAGTAAGCAAATGCTGATTTATTGTTAAGCATCTTTTCTCTATTGTGTGTTTTCTGACAATTTTTTTTTAGTAGTATCTGAAAGAGAGATGACTCTTACTGTCTGGAGGTGGAAGCCTAGTGTTTTATATTGAAAGATAAGACTTACTTTCTACCCTGCAAGTCTGTTAGTGTGAAGAATATGTGGAAAGCCAGTTAGTGTGCCTGAGAAGTAAGAAGGGGCAGAAATTTAAATTTTAATGCAATCTGTGAGAAGTTTCTTTGGGTTACCTCGATCCACTGGTACAGGTTTTACTTGGTATTGCTAAGCAGCCTTTAATAGAACCATGATCATAACTATCCATATGCAATTTACAAGACTGCTCTCATTTTAAAATTCTTTTACTTTTCTCCTTTTATAAAAAAAAGAAACTTGCTTAAGTAGCGGCTTCTAAAATGGGAGCCCTAAGCCATGGATACAGCCTGCAGTGTTTATAAATGTGTTTAAAAATGCAGCATGTCAAGTAACTTTAAAAGGCTCAATTTGCTGTTAATACAGTTTCTCTTTCACCTCTGCTTTCCAATCCTATTGACCCATCTAGTTTGCAGCCTCCCTGAAGGAGGAAAGAAATGAACTGGGTCCTTGGAGTTTGAGGGGTCTTATCAAAAATCTTGGCTGAAGTCGCAACAGTTTCTTATTGGCTTTGTGCAAGCTAGTTAGAATACTAAGATGAACAGTGGAGCTGGTCATGAAAAAGGCAAGTGAGAGGTTGACTTCTCTAAAGGCACAGTGTCCACTGCATTTTTTTTCAGATTTCAGATTTTTTTTACTGTCCTGGTTTATGTATTTAACTTGAAGAGGAAGACCCAAGTTACTGCTTTGATGGTAGTATACAGTAAATCTGTGCTGACTTTCTGTGGTTAGGTGCTCTGGATCTCACAACAGAATGGATAAAGGACTCAATAGAAGATGAATTGTCATCCATTTCCAATGAATCATCCCCATCCCCTGGTGCTGATCCTAGTTCTAAATCAAGTATTAGTCCTACACTGGTGCTAAACAACGGCTACTTGAAACTATTACAGTGGGACTACCACAAAACAATTCCAGAGGTGTGTTCCTGTGTCTGCAGATTTCTAGCTACATAAAAATATTGATGCAGTATATAATAATCATGCTATTAATGACAATAGGTGAAATGTTCTCTTGTGGTTCTTATGAGTAATAAACTTGGAAATTGTCTAGTCTTCTGAGCTGAGGTGGGCAAGTTCAATAACCAGAAAAGTTCATTTTCTCTCTCAAATTGTAGCTCACCAGCTCCACCCTAAGATCAGTCATGGCCATGGTCAAAATCTGGACTTGCACTGATGGTGCTTGGCTTGCTGTTTGTGTGTGTATATATACATATATATACATATTTTTTCTGAGAGAGACTGATCTATGTATAGCAGTTCGTTTTTCCCGAACAGAATGGCAGAAGCAGGATTGGTGGGATCACGTTGTGAGTTTCTTAACTCTGTAACAGAACTGATATGAACTTGAATAGTGGATATTTGTATTTGTTCTACGTATCTGAACTGTTGCTTCAAGAATCACTGAAACTTCCCTCCAACTCCTGATTACTGACCTCTTCCTCTTTAAATAAAGCCAGTTTGAAGTTGTCTATCAGTCAGGATAAAATTAGCAACTGCAGCAAGCTTCTTAGCTGTTATACTTAGTGGCTTGGCAGAGAATTCCCAGACTACGTGGTGGTGGTCTCAGTCAGCAGAAGAAAGGGAAAATAAATTTCTCTTCCTATTCTTCCACCAATTTTGAAGAAGAGCTACACACAGGTATCTTCTGGTGGATCTAGGTTGTCAAGTATGAGATTATTATTAAATGTTGAATGTTAATGCTCAGCTTATCAGCGGGGGGGATTTGGTTAGCATGAGCTTTCAAACTTAAAATAAAACTAATTTAAAAAAAACTGCATCTTGCTGTGGTAATTACATTCTTGGTATGATCAGAAGGCTTTTTGCCTGTAAAATTATTGGTGGCTTGCAGAACCTGCTTGGGTGGTTAAACCAGTGTTTGTCATGAGCAATTGTTCATCACTGCCCATCAACTGCAGATGATGGTGTTTTTCAAAAGGCTGCTGAATCCATACTGTTCTATCTAATCCTAATCACTAGTGTCCTCTGGATCTCAGAAGCGTTCCACATCGTGGGCTGAATTACTGGCCAGATATGAATGTGAACAATGAATAGAAGCAAGATGCAGTTTCTTCAGTGTTCTGTTCACGGGGGCCTCATCTTTCTTCCCCACCACAGGCTGACTGCTGTTACTTGGGCATAATGCCATTTTGAGCAGTGCTGCGAATTCAGAATGTTTTAGCTGCTGTCTCTCCCAACTTAACACTTTTAAATAACAAATGTGTGAATGTTACATGACTAAATCCTGTGTTTTCCTACCTGCTTTTCTCTTTCTGTATCCCTAAGCTGGTGTTACTGTTTTGCTTCTAGACTCTAATAACAGATGAAGTTCGTCTTCAGGAGTTAAGAGAAAAGCTGAATCAGTTAAAAATCATAGCTTGTGTTTGTCTCATAACAAACAACATGGTGGGTGCAGCAATTGTGGATGTGCCTGATTTTGCTGACCAACTGAAGAGAGTCTGTGTTCCTCTTCTTGAAGGCATGAGCAAAAAGTAAGGCCTAGTTTATCCTTCTTCATACTTTTTTTTTTTTTAATAGGGAGTACAAAGCGGATCTGAAAACTCTTGGAAAAACAGTTCAAATGTTATAGCTACCATTTGTTGATAATGAATGGCAAAAAAGGGGGTATTCAGATAATGCTCTCAGTACTATACTTTTTTTTTCAGTCCTAAAGTCAGAGTCACTTGAGCTTTGGTGTTTGTAGATCCCCTTCCAAATCAACTGTTCTAATTCTGGAAAGGCTGTAGCAGTGTTATTTCCCCAAGTCATTTTTGCCAGTTGATTCAAGCTTACTTTCTAGGTAGCTTAAGTTATACAGTAGCTCATCTTGCTGTAGCTTGTGCTATAAGCAAGTACAATGTGATCTCAGAGTGTCTCAAGAAACCCTTTTATTTCTTGAAACCCTTCTAGATCTAAAAACTTTTTACTTTTTCCTCATTAAGTGCTGTGAGTCCAGCCCTGAGGAATGCATAAGTTCAAGGTCAGTGTGAGTTGGTGTTATTGCTGTATGCTAAAAGTGACTTTTTTTTTTCAACTGACATCCAGATATTATAGGTACCACTTTGTCTTGAGTTTTTAGAAATAGAGATTGCAGAAACAACTGGCAAGGTTTCTAAATTCTATCACTGCAGAGAGCAGGTTGAAAATAAAGGGGGAAAAAAGAGTTTAAAGTGAACTGTTACAGAAACTGTAAATCCTGTTAATGCTTTTGTTTCTTCTTCCAGAACTTTTGATTTGAAAGAAGCTCTAAATGCCATTGGTGTTCAGATTTGCATCAAAGTGAATGAGTCTCTCACTGAAAGAAATCTTCCCAGTCTTAATGCAGAAATGCAGAATAATTTGATGGGTCAAATTGCAAGTATTGTTGAGGAGAATAACCCTGTCAGTTCCTTGATTGGTTAGTAAGAAAATACATCACTGTCTTACTGTATCTTAAAACTTATTTCCAGCAAGCTTAATTAGGTGTCTGTTTTTAAAGCACTTGCTAACTACAGTAAAATACTGGATCAGCTAAGAGTAAAGAAATGTTGCTTACCTGGAGACTGCTCTGGGTATGCTGTAGGGGGTGGTTAAGTGTAGGGAGGAGTAACTTTCAAAGTATCCTTACAGTTCTGGAGCCTTGAAGGATACTCAGTCTCTTCTCTGTCCTTTTTTTGAGTTTAAACCCAGAGGCTTTTTTGTTTAGTATCTACTTCCTTTTAGGTACTTAGTTGCAACAGGGTAATGCTCTGTCTGCCTCTCTGGAGCTAGCTGCGATGTGCTGCCAGTATTGTTTGCCTTTACATGATAGGGTTGGGGAAGAGTAGTTACTTCTATTATTGAATTCCTTGTTGTACTGATGTACAGGGTGCTTGAGAAGTGAGTGTGTCTCCATCTTGGATTTACATTGTTCTGTGTGTGATATTCCATTTCAGATAAACGGATCCAGTTGTTCATGAAAAGCTTGCTCGCTCTTCCAAGTTTTCAGAAATGTATGCCTGCACTGCCAGGAGGCCTTTCTGTGATTCAGGCAGAGATGGAACTTGTTGGATCTCAATTTGCAAACATTGTAGACTTTAACAAACAAGTGTATGGACCATTCTATGCAAACATACTTAAAAAGCTTCTTTTTCCTGAGGCAGCAATAGGGAAAGCAGAAATAGAAGCAGCCAGCAATTGAAAAATAAACCTGTTTCTGTACTTCTTTTACCTTTGGTCTTTTTTAATAGGGACGTTGTGGTCTGGCTCTCCCACTAAGAACTCCATAGACATATTAATGAGAGCAGTCTTGTAAATTGTATATGGATAATTTCTGAAATCCACTGGAAAGAAATTAATTTCAATTACATATATATTTTAAGGAACTAAGTCTGCTTAATGGATTGTGCCACTTATATTTCACCTTTTGAAACAAGCATTTATTTGCATTTGTGGTGGGTAAGAGACGGTGAAGTACTTACTGTTTTGCCACCATTAAAACATAATATTTTATAAAGTATATATTTACATATATCAGTGCTATTTTGAGATGACAAAATAATTGTAGATAAAATGCATTATGCTTACATTGTATTTTTTAGAGCAACGTCTGATAAAGAATCATGATTCTGAAAAGACTTTAAGGGAGGGGGGGGGATGGAGATAGTATAGTATAACTGCTTTTGTAACCAAATCCAGGTTCACAGTAGGCCAACTTCTGGTGCTCCTGCAAATACTGGAACTAAACTTAGCCCATGTTACCTTCAGGGATGCCAGTATTATAAGTTGTTCTGGTGTGGAAGTTGCAGAAGAAGCGTTCATTATTTGAAATAAGAACAATTAAATAGTTGTCAACTGGACAGTATGGGAGAGATGAAACATTTGAGAAGCATGATGCTGGGCATGGGATGGTCTGGGAAAGCAAATATCTGTATGATACCCATCTAGAGAATGTCATATGGGTCTTAAGTCTAACCTCTAATACATATGTACATTGATCTTAACAGATGTTTAAGTATTTTTAAAGTTGGGCTTTCTGACTGTTATTCTCAAAAGTTTGACTTTGGGAGTGATCTTACAGAGTACAGCAGGGAGATTTCACCTCTGTAATCTGTTAAATAAGGGCCTAGATATTCAAAACGTATTTTGGATACTCTTGCATCAGAAAGCAGACAACCAGATCACTTGTAGTTCTTGAAAATGTGATTATGCTCACTCTCAGTAGGTGTCCGGGAGTAGTATGTCTTCAATTTGGATTTATATTGTTCTGAATTTGTCTTTCTCATAATCCCTGTGGATTCAGCCCCAGTACTTGGTTCCCATTTAAGACAGCAGGAATCTTGCATACAGAAATGGAGTAGGTTTGGAACTGAGAGATGGAAGTAAACTTCTGGAAGTTTACATGTTTTACTTTGCATATTTCAGATTACTGGGAGGAGATACTGCTGGAATACTTGGTGTACACGTGTTCATGTCTGAAAATAAATAATTATTTACTTGAAAGTGATCCTTTAATATATTAATCATACAATGGTCCTTTTAAAGTGTCAGATATATAAAAATTCCATGTGGTACAAGTTAAATGGCTTGTTTTTAATATTTTATACTACAGTCTATTCTTATTGATGCAAAAAGTTGCCCATAAAAGCTTAATGTGCCACACATATTGTGTATATATAACTATGTCTATCATAACAAAACTGGGCATTATTAGCACTGTGGTTTTGTAGTCCATTTTTAAAGAACTGTGTACTCTTTTTAGTAAGGGAAATGACTTCTCAGTCAGTTGCTCCTCAGCGTCTGAGGGCTTAGGCCATGGATATGTGGTATGATAATCTTTTTTTGAAATGCCTTTTTAGAAAACAAATGGCTGTAGTGCACTTCTGTTCTATCCATTGTAAACGTTTCTAAAAACTGAATATGTATTCTGAATGGAACTCTTATTGTATTCTAAGAGTTTTCTCAGGCTTCAATGACTTTGCCAGGAATTAAAGCATGTTGATTCAAGCAGGTATGGAACTTTGACATGCGACTTGAAATCAATGAGAGAAGAATGCATTTCAAAAGCACTTATGGGAAATTAATTTTGTGATTTGCTACATGCTTGGCTGAAACTCGAAGTATTTATATCAAAAAGATTTTTTTTATGGATATTGGAGGAACATTTATATTGTGACTATGAACTTTATCTTAATACGACATATGCATTCTGCTGTTTAAAGAAAATACATTTTCTGGTGACTTGAAAAGGGCATTTTATAGCATGGCCTATGTTTCAAGTGCTTGTTTAATATATCTTCATTTTTATTTAATGCTCCAACCATTGGGCTTGCATCTGTGTAATGTCATATTACTGCATGCTGTTGATGCTACCCTGTCTGAAAAGCACTTGCCTCCACTCTGAAGTTGTCCTTGTGAAACAAGATGCCATTCTGTAACTGCTTATTTGGTTGAAATACAAATCTTTGAAGTTTTGTATGCATTCAGTTGTTTGTGATACCATTGTGCTGAGAAGTCTCTTATGCAAATTGTTTCTGAAGTGTAATGGATCATTTTAAATGCTGAAGATAAAGGACTGTGCTAATAAGTTGTGGCTCCTTCTCTTTTTCTGTAACTTTTCAGTTTCAGATGGAAGGTAGAAGATTACATGTGTATTATGTATTCAGACTAGCAAATTCTTGACAGCTGCCTGTAGGTGAAATTAGCATTCCCTCTGTGTGATCATAGGTCACACTGAAGCCCTGGAGCATGACCAAAGGGGTCTGAAGTGGATGTCCTACAGGGAGTGGCTGAGGGAAGTGGGGTTGGTCAGTCTGGAGAAGGGGAGGGGGGCTCAGAGGGGACTTCACTGCTCTCTACAATGACCTGAAAGGAGGTTGTAGGGAGGTGAGGGTTGGCCTCTTCTCCTGCATCACACGGTGAGAGGGAATGGCCTTCAGTTGCAATAGAGGAAGTTCAGATTGGATATTAAAAAAATAAAATAGCATTCTCTAAGAGAGTGGTGCTGCCCTGGCAGGTGGTGAAGTCACTGTCCCTGGAGGAGTTTCAAGAAATGTGTGAATGTGGCACTGAGGGACATGGTTCATGGTCATGGTGGGGATGGGCCACTTGTCATCACACCCTTCCCCTGAGCAGGTGTAGCCATGAGATTTAGAGTCAGCAATGTGGTCGTTGTATGGAAAGTACTCCATCATCACGAGGAGGATGGACTGGAAAATTACTGATTTTGTAGCTCTGGTGCATAAAAATTGTGCGGATCATTCTGCGAGTGAGCGTGACCTGTGGGAACTCGCCCAGCACCCAGGTTTGCAATCCTGAAATATATAAGCAGCGCCTGTCCCGACAAGTTGCGGGGCTTGAACCGCTTGGGGCACCCGCGCGCTAGGAACAAGCCCGTGCCCGGAACGTTCGTGCTCCGCTCGGCGGAGCAGGGGACGCGTTTGGTCGCGACACCGCGTCCCTCAGCACCGGGTCCGGCCGGGATGGAGGCGCTGGCGGCGGAGCTGGGCGCCGTGACGGCGGAGCAGGCGGCGGCCCCCGTGAGCGCGGTGGAGGTGAGGGCAGCGGCGGAGGGGGAGGGGCGGCCGTTCTTCTGCGGCAGCAGGGAGCCCTGAGGGTGCGGCTGGCGCCCGGGTGTTACCCGGGTCGGTGCTGCCCGGCACGTGGGGCAGCTGGGGTGCTCCCAGCCGTCCCTCGGGGATTTTCTGCTCGTCTGAGCTGACTTTGGGCAGTCTTTTAGTCTTTCCTAAGCGACGTGAAATTGTAGCTAATGTCAAAAGCCATCACCAGCTGTCCCAGGTGTTTTTGGTCACCCTTTGGAAACCAGCTTTCCCTCTGTGTGTTTTGGTTGCAGGAGAAATGGAGGCTCCTTCCCGCGTTCCTGAAGGTCAGTGCGATGCATCCCCAGCCCTCTGTGCTTTGCAGTTGTGGCAGAGCAGCTTGTGGAAGTGAGAAGGGAAAGGGGCAATGTTGTGAAAAAACTGTGTGGTGAAGGTGAAGCTTGTGATGTACACAGGTACCTCTGTGGATCAGCAGCCACCTGCACCTTTCTTATCAGTCTCTGGAAGTGTTGCCCCTCCAGCAAGCCTCTTTTCAGCCTGACTTTGTTAATTCCCTTCCTTCCAGTGGTCACTACAGCCTTTTTTTTTTTTTTTTTTTTTTTTTTTTTGTGGCAACCTTTTAAGTGTGATCCTTGCTGACAAACAGGGTGCTGTTTGTTCTGTGAAACTACATATGGGCAAGTGCTCTGTCTTTCTGCCTAGAAATCAAATGATTATGAGAGTCTGTCCTGTCCTTCTCTTTCTGTACTGTTCTTTATTGACTTCCTTGACACTCCACAACTGTACAGTCTAGTCTCACTCCTGTCACTGACTCACTCTCTTTCTGGTGACTGCTGTTCCCAGGGAGCAGATCACTTCTTTCTCTAGTAACACAAATGGTTAGTTGTACTGCAAAATGACAACAGTCTAACAGGATATTCTGACATTCAGTCGCTCTCTTCTGTTTTATATAAATTCCAAATCTGCTGGATGCTTGCTTTGTGCAGTTCCTGAACTACTTCTCTGTCTCAGCTCTACTGTAAACTGGGAAACATACAGTATGGAACCAGACAGATTGCTCAGGCAGTTCTCAGAAATTTGTCTGCTGAAAAAAATTAACAGTGATTCAAAAGCACTTAGAAATGCTTATATTTCAATGTCTGCATTATACAATCAGTGTTGTTAAAGCTGATGCTATTTGCTGCATGCATGTGTTTTCCAGGTGAAAGGACTTGTGAAGCAGCACATAGACTCATTCAACTATTTTATCAATGTGGAGGTATGTTTTCTTGGTGGGAAGGGACTGGCTGTTAGTAGTCAGAAAGAAAAGATATGATTTAGTTCTTCTGTTTTCTTTTTTCAGATAAAGAAAATCATGAAAGCCAATGAAAAAGTGACAAGTGATGCTGATCCAATGTGGTACTTAAAGTAAGCATAAAGCTGGTTTCCCTATCAGCAGTAGTTTGCATATAGTCACATGGGTTTGTTATTGACTATGGAGTATTTATATCCATCAGACTGTGCATAAATGAAGCAGAGCTTTTGCGTGACTTGCCTCTTCTTTGGACCACATACACGTAGATGCTTAAAGAAAAATCCTGATAAGTAGACTAACTCTATTGTTAACAATGCTTTATGTCACAATCTTTCTGTAACGTAGCAGTTTCAGGTGATGGAGGTCTTTGTTTCCCTTCTTGCAAAGGTAACATGGGTTTATTTTTGTATGTGCTGCTTACATTTTAACAAACTGTAACACTGTTCAAATACAGTGGGTTACTTTGGGAAGAATCACTGTTTATTTTTAATCAATTGACTTTCATCAAAGTGAATTCGTTTTCTACTTGGTGCAGAATTCCTTTTCCTTCAGGTTGCCTGAAAACATTTGGCTCCTTTTGAGACTGTTTTGTGTTATAGATACCTCAACATCTATGTGGGTACTCCAGATGTAGAAGAAAGTTTCAATGTGACACGACCTGTATCACCTCATGAGGTACTGATATTTGCATCTGTGAGAGGTTCTTTGTTTGACCTTGGGAATGCCTTAGATAACTGCTGCATCTGATTTTACTTTGAGCACAGTGCTACGTTTCATGATATAGCACATGCTACCATGCTTGTGAAAAGAAACCTCATATTTAAACGTCATATAGTAAATCTTTTTTTTGTTACTGACCTGTTTGAATGGTTGTATTCAGTGTTTCATGACAGCTACATTTTGCACTGTAGGCCACTTCAGACCCTTCAGATCCCTTACAGTTTTCATTCTGAATCAGATAGAGAGCAAACACAGAAACTTTGAGCAGTTGGTAGATGATAACATTATTAGAAATTGCAGCAGTGTTAGTTAGGTGCATATAAAGCTTCTTTCCCCATTGGAAGTATGTAGGTTAAGAAATGCATTATGTATATCCAAAATAAAGACTCTTGGAGAGTCTAAAACTGATTAAAACTGGAGGGTCTGCTGATTTTGGTAGAATGTAAGCTAACTTTTTTACATTTAAGGAAAAAGAAAAACAAAGCTTTGAACATGCACCTCTGTTTTCCATTTGTCTACATGTAGCCTATTGTCAACCTGATAGATCAGTTGTCATTTTGGATGTTTTCTTTCTTATTGCATATATTTCACACTTGGATCTTTTTTTATTTCTATTTTTATTTTTTCCATGTAATGTATGTGGTCCACTTTAGACTTTTGCAGGGATAACGTTATGTGGTTGGGAGAGATTCTGTAAAAAAAAAAAAGCCCTCTACTGGTTCTTGTTCTTGTGTATAGCCACCTTGCTGTCTCTTACAGCCTGTCTCAGCTCTCATTTAGCTCAATGGAAGGGTTTTAGGTAAAGCCAAAAACTCAGCCATCAACAGTACAATTAAATGTAATATAGTACAGTTCTGATGAATTTTTTTAGCTATCATTAAATGGAGCATGCACAAAATGAGATGAGAAAAATTTTCTATATGTGAATTAAATTGCATATGAAAACTTTTGGCTAACAAAGAATGCAGTAATCAAAGTCTGTGTTCGTTGTAAAGTAAGGTGATTGTACAAGCACAAGAGGGCAAAATAAATGCTTCAAGGAGCACTTTCACCCTGAATTTAGAATAACCTGCTCTTGTATCTCAAGTATTCTCTCTGATGCTTATTGCTAGACATTGTTTCTTTTTTCTTTCAATGGCTTATGGTAATGTGAAGGCTACAGTATTTTCTTAAATAGAATCAATTGGATCAAACCAGGGATGCAATTTCAGAAAAGAAAAAAAAAAAGACTGGATTCTAACAAGTGTGGTGTTACATTTCTGTGTCAGCATCATATGAAATTACTTCCCAAGGGCACCTAAAATGGTCAGATTCTCATAAGGGTCTGAATATTTTACTTAATGTCAATCAAATTGGAGAGTTTTTATGACCTTGGTTTTCTTGAAGATCAAGCCATGTGTACTGGTAGGTACCTGCCTTTGTCCTCTAGGTGTCAAATGTCAGAAGTTGCCTCGAGGAAAGGGATGCAAAAATAGAAATTCTGGACTATTGCACTGTTTTACATCTGTGTTTTATGTGGACAAAGCACACTCAAGGAATGCTGAAGCCTTGTTTTCCTGAAGTAATACTGGTGAAGCAATCTAACTCTCTTTCTCACACAGTTTTTGTGCAGATTTTGTCAACTGTTTGTACAGATGAATTTGAAGTAATTAGAAATGAATATGTTCTCAATTAGTTTTAAATTCGATGAAGCTGCCATGAACACAGTGGGATCCAGTTTCCTACAAGTCACAGTTTTATATCTGCTTGTACACATCAGTATTTTATTACTGGAGAAATTGTGTACTTTTTCATGTGAAGAGGAGGGGTAGCCAGTTTGCAGTGATTGTTGAGGCACATTTTTCCTTACAGATTCATCTTCAGTGTGAAAGATAGTCTTAATTCCTTTATATTAATGCATAATCAATGCATGGAAAAGCTGTGTAGAACCAAAAGTTTAGCCCTCTGAATCTTGATAAATCTGTTGAGTTCTGCAGATGCAGTAAACCTGATCTTGCATGAAGACACAGAATGTCTTAGGGGTTAACAACAGTCACAGTACAAGTCTGAGGAGAGCAGGCCAGAGAGATCAGTATAGTGGCTATTGATTCTTGAGCAAGAGAGACACAGAGTGAACACGGGATGTGTTGAGATGCTGTTCAGCCACCTAACCATAGGGCTGTTCTGCTTTTAGTGCCGCCTGAGGGACATGACTTACTCTGCCCCGATTACAGTGGACATTGAATATACACGAGGCAGCCAGAGGATCATCCGCAATGCGTTACCCATTGGCAGGTAAGATATCAGATGTCAGACTTCTGGTGCCTGTTTTTATTTGCTGCTGTGCTGGGAGAAGTTTGTACTGCAAAATAAACGTAGGCTAACCTTGCTTCCTTCTTAAGAGACAATGGATAGATCTTGATGAGCAGCTGCACAGAATATGATTGTTAGGTTCCATTACAAAATCTTATTTTTCAAAAGCTTTGGGAAATTTGTCTCCTTCCAAAGAAGGCTATTTATTAGAACTGGTATAAAGATGTATGTTGTCTATGTTTACATTGATATAAAAGTAGAGGAAACTACGTGGAAGAATAGTAGAGCTGCAAATGGTGTTTGTGCAAAATGGGAATGATCATGTTTACTTTTTAGCCAAAGGCGTTTTGTTCAGTCTTTTGAACAAAAAATTTAGAGATGTCTGGGAGCAGAGGGTAAAATGAGTAAAGCAAGCACTAGTTCTCCCAGATGAGCCTAAACTCTCCTTTAAAATTTATTTATCTTACAGCCAGGGCAAATTTTGGTAGAGAAATGAGGAGGATCATTTACTGATGTTGCTTTCCTAACAGCCATCAAATGACTTGAGGGTATTAATATTGTGAAGAACATCTGTTTTCATCAGGAAATAATAATATGCATGAGGGGAAAAAACAGACTCTTAACCATACCAAAAAAGCAAAGTAGCTGGCAGTTATAGCACAACTCTGTTTAAAGGCAACAGAGATGTCTTGTCTTTAGTGTCCATCATCATACACTGGAAACGAGTAAATCACAAATTTACAGCACAACACTAATGCATTTCATCTTGCATTAGAACCCATCCATGTAAATCCTTTTCTCTCTCCTAAGAAGGGAATTCACTGCAAAAAAAAGTATATATTCTCAATGGAAAAATAAAGTTGCACCATGAATCTGTGAAATAAGGTTGGATTAAAGGAAAAGCTTGTTGTTATTTTGCTTATATTTTAGGTACTGTAAATGCATTCTGTCTTGTAACTGTGGTTTTCTTGCAGAATGCCTATCATGCTGCGTAGCTCTAATTGTGTTCTTACCGGGAAAACTCCAGCAGAATTTGCAAAACTCAATGAATGCCCTTTAGACCCAGGTACATTTCCATTCAAGTACTTTTGAACAGATGAATACCCCATTGGGATGGTTCTTACCACTGTGAAGTCACCTTGGGAACTTCTCAAATGTATGCCCGTAACTAAAAGAAATCTTCAGGCTTTTGAAAATAGCAGCAGGGGATGTTTGTGTTTGCAGACAGAGCTTTCAACCACAAAAGCAGTACTCTGAAATTCTGATGGAGTTGAGATGTGCATATAATATTGTACAGTGATATATTATACGGGAATAGAGATGAAGTTAGTTTATGGCACTGAAATGAACTGGGGAAGAGGGGAATAACAATATTCTCCAGTGCAGGAACCCTCATTTACTGCGTTCTTTGAAGCAAGAATAAAGTATATGATGTAGTTTAAGGTAAAGAGAGGAAGTGAAGGGTCCTAACAAGCAAGGTTCTGTTTTTAATGTACTGTTCTTGAGGCACATACTGGACTGTGCTTGCTCATGATGGCAAAATACAGTGACAAACTGTGCTGTGCTGGAGGAGCTTTGATAGACAACTACGATTTAAGACAGGAATCGAACATCTCTTATGTGCATATTCCTTAGACTGCCTTAGATGCAACATTGGAGTACGTTTTTAAAACTAATACAAAATAAATTTCTTCCTGGAGTGCTGGAGAGCACAATTGATTAAATAATGGAATTTACTCTTCTAATTTGATAACAAGTATTTGAAATGGCCAGTTCTCTTTCATTGTCCTTGTGATATACTCTTCTGGCAGGCAATATTGTAAAACGAATAATTCCATAACATTCTTAAATAAACACTTCAGAGATTTGAAGGTTGTTGGGTTTTTTTTCAACTTTACAGTGTTAAGTCTGACTGAGAGTTCTCTCTGGCCCCTTTTACTCTGTCCAAGTACTTTGCAGACACATTCTTAGTCTCAAATACTAGACCTAGCAAAAGTTCAGTTTAGTCTAATGGAATATTTTCCTAGAAATCATAGGTTTTAGACAGTTTTTCTCTCTTTTAAGAGAAAATTTACTCTCCTGTTTTGTCCTTTATATACTTGCTGTTTACTATCCAATTATTTATAAGGTATAAATATACTTTTATATATATATATATAATTATCTATATACAATATCATATATATATAATATAAGGAATATTTAAAGAGGTGAGTAAGGTGCAGGGGTGCTGATAGACAAAATCTTTCTTTTCTTTTGAATAGGTGGCTATTTCATTGTTAAAGGTGTAGAGAAAGTCATCCTTATCCAAGAGCAGTTATCCAAAAACAGAATAATTGTGGAAGCTGATAGAAAAGGCACAGTGGGTGCTTCTGTTACCAGGTACAGTAAATGCCTGCAGTCACATGAAGAAGGTACAGATGACAATTTAAGCATTTGTTGTTGTTAAAGTAGCTGTGTAGTTTTCTGTCTAAAATAGCTTAATGGAGAAAAAGTGTAAATGTTCAGTGCTCCTCTCTTGCTGCTGTCATTTTGTATGGCTGGACATCAGTCCCAAAGTCTATCAGGAGGGTAGTCCTATGAAAATCCATGGGAGTTGCTCATATGCTTCAGTATTGATCCCAGTCTAGGATAAGTGGATTCCAGTTTTTAATGTAACAGGTTGAACCTCGTAATTAATGATGTATGACCTCATTTCATAGCAAGTAACGTGAAGTCACTGTGGTGGAAATAGGGTATAACCTTTTCTCTTACTCTCTCAGTCAAATTGGTGTTAAAACTTTTAAAAGCAATTGAGAAGGAAACAAAATGTTTTTAGACTCCAGAAATTATTGAAAATTGAAAAGTAGTCTATATCTGGCCTTTCCTCGTCAGCTGAGTTTTATTTATCTTTTTTGCTTTATGGCTTTGTTTTTAAGCTGCATGCTGTTATAATATGGTGCTTGTCGTTGTTTGCCTTTTCCTAGAGACCTCCCACATCTGTCCTGAATGAGGCTAAAAGTACAACTGAAAGTCTGTTATCTTATTACTATTGATGCCACAGTATCTGAGCACAGACTGACCTTACTGGTTACTCTGAGCCAGTGATAAAACCATGCACAGATGCTCTTGACAAGTGTGAGCTTCTGGTTGCTAAAGCTGAATACTGGCCTACCACATCACAGATGACAATAGCCTGCTACCTTGGAGCTGAAGGATGGTGCCTGGCTGTTGTCATGTGATTTTTCAAAGAGGAAAACACAATGTTAATTCAGCTAAATGCATGCTCAAGCTTGCTAAGTTTGATGCAGAAGATTCTTGGAGTATCAATGCAAACTTTGTTCAACATAATCTGTTCTTTTAACTTCAGTTCCACTCATGAGAAGAAGAGCAGAACAAATATGGTTGTGAAACAAGGAAGATTTTACCTGAGGCACAACACTCTGTCAGAAGATATTCCCATTGCTATCATCTTTAAGGTAATACAACTCTTAGTTTGAAAAAAAATATATATATCCATGCTGTAGTCACAGATAAAGATCAACTGCAGCTGTCAAAAGTTACTGCGTACAGAAGGACATGGCATGGCTGAGAAGAAGAAAGCAAGCTTTTTTTTCCCCTGGGATATTGTCTTTGTTGTACAGCAAAAGGGAGAAAAGCACTGATATTTTCAGTAAGGGAAACATTGCTATGCCAAGACAAACACTTGCTATCCCCTTTAAAGTCCCTCTGCCTGTACTCATGTTGTTGCGGAAAGTTGTAAAGGATTTTATTGTTTGTTTGTTTGCTTTTTTAATTAACTGTATTGCAAACTTACATTAAGGGTTTCCATTTCTGGTGTTGTTCTTCCCAAACCTTGTGAACTGCTGAAGAGATCAATATCTTTTGATTTCAGACGCAGTGACATAACTATGAACGACGCATTTGTGACTTCCCAGTCCTAACCATAAAGATAACTGGTAGCTGTTGGGGAGGCCCTGCAGCTCTTAGACCTAGTCCTGAATCCTTTTAGATGACTAGAGTGGCTTGCATTTCTTGGCAAGAGGCTCATGAAGTCTCACAGCCTTCAGAATCTCTGGTTCACGCATGCTCTCTTCAGTGCAGTGAATGTAGACATGCATGATAGTTTTAAGGAGTTTCTTGGACGGACTGATAGAAAGACTTGAAGAGTGCAAGAACTGGGATGAATATGGAGTATTTGCTCTGCCAGTTGAGCTGGTGTCAGTATTGTGGTGTGGCCTTCATTGCCTGTGAAACCACCAGAACTATCGTGTTTTCCACTCTGCTTTTTGCTTTCGTTTTGATTTCACTCAAGGATACCTAATGCTAGGGGGAAACTGAAGGCCTAATGACAGCTCTTGCCTAGCTGACCGGAAGCAGGCTGGTAACACCTCGTCTGTGGTGTGGACTGCAGAGGGTACTACTACCAGTAAAGGTGGTGGGTGGTCTGGCACTGCCCGGCAGCTGGAGAAAGACTATAGATCATGTGAGGGCCTGTTCCCAGCAGCTGGGAGTCCCTGCCTGTGCCATAGTCTGCCCTGCTGCCTGAAATGCTTCTCCACCAGCCAGCAGAAGTAACTTCTGTACCTCTTTTACTGTCTTCGCCTATAGTGTTTTATAGGAAATGAGTGCTGGCAAGAGAATAATTGCCAGAGGAAATATATTGCCAGCAGAGGTCAGCACTCACTCACAGCATCCATCAAGTTCCTGCCAGCAGTGCTGTGTGCTCAAGTTTGCAGCTACAGGCTTTATATTACCACAGCTCTGAGTTATAGGAATCAGCTTCCTTCTAGGAAGTGCTTTGAGTTTGGTGCTAGAAAGTACCACGATAACTGGTTCTAGACATGGAAAGCAAATGCTTCATCTGTGATGATGCTCATCACTTGAAGTGGTTAAAGAAAGTCATCTGGTCTCAGTGACCAGTGTTAAAAGAAGCAGAAAGACTATTCGTGGGGAGAAATGCACATAAAAGCGCCAGAATTCAATTCACAACTTTTCTGCTGCAGGAAAGTGTTAATGTAGCTGCTAATCCATTTGTTCAAGTATCAAACAGCTGGGTTCCACCTTCACTAACAGGCTTTTATTACATTTTGTCACCCCCTGCTGGTATAGATAAATACCTGACCACAGGCGCAAGTATCTGCTTAGTGTTATTAAGTCTGAGGAGGTTGTGGGTTGGTTTGTGGGCTTTTTCTGTTTTCTTTTTAGCAGCATAATACAGTCTGTGTGATCACGTTCCAACAATGCGAGCTATAGTTATCTACCTGCCTTTATGTATCTTTTAAATTTTAGATAGATGTTGCATATTTGTTCAAATTTATTTATTAAATAAGGGATTGCAGTTGTTGGACATTCTCAGCATTAGTACTTTTCACAGCTTCATATTGATTTGGTCCAGCAGAGAATTAGATGCACCCCTTTTAACTATTCTGACCGTCCCATTCTTGACTAGCACTTGATGTATTCATGAACAATTATTCTCCTTACTTCATCTTTTAATGGCATGTGAACTTGAGAAATCTTTCTTCCACTGTTGATGATTCCCCAGCTGGAAACTAAAAGTTCCAGTAGGTTTGAAGTAATTAGTAAGCAGACACCAGCTTCTGATGTTTTTGACCCGAGGAAGTTTATAAAACTTCCTCAAAGTTTTTTTTATCTTTTACCAAAAGATCCCCATGTAGCCTCAGCTCTCTCACGCAACAGTGTTCTGCCCAGGAGATTTGTTGGAAAAGCAAGAAGAGTAATTCCTTTCAGCAGAAAGAGCACAGAGTATGGATCTTAACTTGTTATGAGTGAATATTCTTCCTGTTACATAGAGGTTGCATCACAATGTGCATCTGCAAGGGCTGAAGTTAAGCTGTATATAAAATCTTAGGTCTGAAGTTTTGTTGCTGTACTAACTGCTTATATAATTTCAGATTAAAAATAAGCTGAGAAAACAAGGTAACTGCAAAACCAAAGTGAAGGTAATAATATCCCTTAGACATTTTCATCTCAAGAGCAAGGGCTGTGTAGTAGAAAGCAGTACGGATACTAATAGCCAACAGAGCTAAGGCCTAACACTCAAAAAAGTGCTTATTTAAACTAGAATCTAAGGTGATCACTTTCTCGTTTCAGGCATGACTCATGAACACATCTTGACAATGTCATATGGCAAAGCCTGAACATATGGTTGATGCTTAGACTAGATGATCTTAGTGGTCTTTTTCAACCTTATTGATTGCATAATTCTATATGTTATTCCCTCCTTTTCTTTCGTGAGGAACGAGGGTGTATGGGAATTGCTAAGTCATGGCCTGAACCAGTGATTGAGCACCTGGTGAAGGGACACAGTGAGCACAGGTAAAAGCAGTTCGCCTGTGTGGCCAGAAGGGGTGGACCAGGACCCCAAACTATATACCTGCCAAAATTTTTAAAGGGCTGTAACTCCTTGTAGTAAAAAGCATTAGGCAGAAGTAACTTGCTTACTGAATAAGGTTGCTTTATTAGTTAATATACACAGGCAACCAGAATGGTATTTAGGATATTTGCTGGTCCTATTTTGAAAAACACCAGGTTACAGATGAGATGGTGGAACTGTTTTAAGGTAGACTGTTTTTGGGTTGGATGTATGGTCTGAATTGGGTAGGCTCCGAGGGCTGAAGTAAACAAAGGTTGTGTGCTGCACTAAAACCAGCTGGAGAAGAAAGAGAGTTATATGTAGCCGAGGGCAGGCTTAAAAGCTGAATTTTATGATACAAGTTGTTGGATGAATTATCTTGAGGTTGTAAGGAGATGCTCTAAGACCTGCAGCAAAAGATGTAAATAGTAGGTCGAATTTCATATTAAAAAAAATTGTGTTAGCCCTGGAGATGTTAAGATGCAGTCCTGGAGGAACAGCTGAGTGGTGGTCTTGCTGGACCCACAGAATTATGGGTTCCCATGGCTACAGTTTCATAGCTCATATCTTTTGAATTATGAAAGCCCCAGACTGATTCTGTCTGTGATGTCAACCTTGAACTTCCCTGACATCTTTTTAATCCAGTCATCTGCCTGTCTCCATTCTGTAATTTAGCCTGATGGACTGCAGAACTACATTCTAGGCAAGTGCCATGGAAACGCCTAGACATCATCATTAAGGCACAGGCTGGGGGAGGAAGAACTGGGCTCTCACTCTTTCATGCACACTTTATCCTGTGTACGTGTGTGTGTGTGTGTGTGTGTGTGTGTGTGTGTGTCCACACATACACGCACACAGACTTTGTGCAGCAGTAGCCTCCCCAGTCCTAGGAAGCAGTTGACCCCAGTTGGAGCACTTTATGTCACTTGAACCCAGAATGATAGGAGTATTGTTAATGTTTGCTTTGACTTCTATCACATGCATTGACTGCTAGCCTTCCAATCATGCTCTTCATCAGCTTGCTGCCATCTCCTTTCTAATCCTGTCACTGCTCTTTCTAAGTCATCCCTTTGCAGCATGTCCCTTCTCTCTGTCCTCCACTTTTCTCTAAAATTCTTTTGCAACATTGCCTTCCAGTCAAAAACAAACAAGAGAACTTGTGTCTAACTGTGCTTTAATGTTAATTCTCTTTCTGTCAGCTTTGTCCTGGGATCATTAGCACTTCACTCGTCCTTGGTGTTCCTGTAACACAAGCAGCAACCCAGGAACACCATGTTGCCATCTTAATGATGTTATAGGCTAATTCTGGAGTGGGTTTTTGTTTGTCTGGGGGACTTGGGTTGGTTGGTATGTTTTTTTCCTTTAGTTGGGGGATGAGTGGGGAAGACAGGACAAGTGCAGCATTAGGGCTGAATTTACTAACAAAGAAAACATTATCTCATACCAGTACGTGTCTCTTGTTTGCCCCATTAATGTTGCTTGTCAGCAGATTTGTGTGTGCATCTCTGACAGTGGCTCTTGGAAACATAGAAGGAAATGTATGATTTCTGTAGGCTACTATATCAGCATATCTTTCTTAGTTATTTGTAGTCGCGCATAAATTAGTTTCCCCAATTTGTATTTCTGTAACAATACAACCTATGTTATGTTACAGCCTTTCCCACATACAGCTTTTGAATTCTCAAGGGAGTTTGCTGCTGCAAATTTTAACTAGAAAATCTGCAGTGGTATGATGGTATGTCCTATTTTCATCTGTTTGTTGTCAGACTTCTAATCAGAGTATTTATCAAGTTAGAAGAAATGATCAACCTTTTCTAATTTGCCATGACTTTCTATTTTTAAAGGGATAAAAGAACACAATAAAACAATAAATATTTTGTTGTTGTTGTGAACAGAGCAAGCAGAAAAATGTTTCACGTGATTCTTATGGTCTGGTTGCCATCTTTAATCTGGTGGCAAGAGATGGGGCAATACCTCATCAATTTGTATTTGATGTGCTTTAGTTAAATGTTTTCTTGGTATATGTGCCTGGAGTGGTAGGAAGAATTCCCTTAATGAAGTCTTCTTAAGTCTAAATACAACAGTGATGTCAGTCAGGTAGTGTTTCTTAAACTGATTTGCTGGTCAGCCTTTAAGTTCTAAAAGCATGGAAAATGGCTGTGGTAAAGTTTTCATGCTTTGGTAGACTGTCACGTGAAACCGCCTCTCAAGCCATGATGGATTTTTATTAACTTCTCTGCTGTTTTTTTTTTTAAACTACTGTGTGACCTTATGTAAAAGGGTGAGGAAGCATAGTTACATCTGAAAAACAGTCGTATTAGTTAACTACAGTTATATCACACAGGCAGATTCTGATTCTGTGAAGTGCCTTGGGATCAGTGGTATGACTACCTAGTGGGAATGAACTGGGATGAACCACTCTTACCTGGTGCAGTTAACTGTCTTCATTTGGTGCTCAGATTTGTCTGAGATAATGCAATAGTGATCTGTGCCTTGCATCAAAACCAAACCATTGTCACAACGGGCTGTGCTATTTTTGCGCTGCTTTTAATTTCTAATAAACCACAAGGTTTAGACAAAGTTCTAAGTTAAAGGAACTTCAGCCTTCTTGTTGAGTGAGAAAGAAGAAAAGTGAGAAAAGAAAAAGCTGTCTGCTTCGCAATTAGGGCAACAGTTCTGCAGAGGGATAGCATTAGTTAGGCATTAGGCAAAATATACCCCATGAAGGCAAAAAGAAGGAGAGGTATTTGTGCATTTTGAGGAAAACGTAGCTTTCTGGGACACTGCCAGTTTTTAATGAAAACCAGAATGCAGAGTCTTCATAGGCCATTATTTACAATGGTCTTTGTGGCTGGCAGTTTGAAGAATAATATGAATGCAAACGTAACTTCCTCCCAAACTTCTGAGAAACGTATTATAAGTCAACCAGAAGAGGTTTAGTGAGATTATTCTGTTTCTTGATATGGCAGAGCTCCAGACAAATGTGTGAAGGGGGGGAGCTTTAACACCATCTGGAATCCACAAAGGCCTTCACTGCTGGGCTGCCACCTTGAAACACTTAGTGATGGAGAGATTTTTTTAAACCTGTTAAGCGCTTTCTTAGTTTATTAAGCTTTTTCTTCAGTATAAAGCCTAACAAGGTGTCCAAGGATCAGCAAAATAATAGAATAGCTTTCAAGTGGAACTATGCAGTGAAGTCATCTTCTAAATGCAAAGAGCTGCAGAAGTGTATTGTAAAAAATAAAAAAATTCTCAAATAGGGCGTGCTGTATCATAGACAATTGCATTTGTGAAATTGCTTGTGGTAGGAGACCATGTGTAGTCTTTTAAGTAATTTTACCTTCCTTTATTGTAGATTCTGAGTTGGTTTGGGGTTTTACACGTGTAAGTAAGATTGTTATTTATTTTTCTTAAGAGAAGTGTAGAATTTAACTCCTGTCTAAAGAGTGCGTGTGTGTGTTCCTACTGCTTATCAAGGCTTTCATTTCAGGTTCTTCCATAGCTAGGATATGTACTGCCAGTGCCAGATGGCACAGTTTCTGAGGGAAGAAGTAGCTCTTGCTTAGTAGTAATGCAGACAAACAAAACCAAATTAGCATAAGCAAATGTCAGTGAGTAAACATAAAGCCTGTGCTGTTTCTCTCTTTTCTTCTTTTCCTAGGCCATGGGTGTTGAAAGTGACCAAGAGATTGTACAGATGATTGGCACAGAGGAACACGTGATGGCTGCATTTGCTCCTAGTCTGGAAGAATGCCAAAAAGCTCAAATTTTTACACAGATGCAGGTGCATCTTTTCATGTTGCTAGTAGCCATAAAATCTAAAGATGAGTATATTGACCACTTCGCTCTGTAGGCAGTTCACGTATGCTTTGTTTTTTTTGCAGAGGTAGTTTAAGCTAAGGACTTGAAGGCAGCAGGCCCTGTCAAAAGTTAGGCTTTGCTCAGGACTGCTTAACTGAAAGGAATCAAAGTCAATACTTTCTTTGTTTTCAGAAGCCTAGGGGTATATTGTAATGCATGTGAAAAGTAGTGACATCCTTAATTTCAGAGTGCGCTTCACTGTTTAACACCTAGGTGAAGCTCAGCAAGTACACAAAAGAACTGGAGATGAAAAGTCAAATGAAATAAACTAGATGTTTTTGGTATTTACAGTCTTCTTTCTTATATCTACAATCCCTGTTTTAGTGGTGTAGTAATCATATCCTTTCAGCACTTCCAATTCCAGATGTGATCAGCTTAAGATAGACAACACGTATATTTAATTATAACCATGTTCAGTTTCTGACATTTTTTTATTAGCATCACTCATGTAGTTTCGTATTTTCTACCTTGCCTGAAGTTTGTATTGTCTGTAGCTTGTGGGTTTGCACAGATTGATTAAGGAATGCAAACAGATCTCCCTCTGTATGTATATTTTTATAGGTTTCAGCTCTGATATTAACTCCAGTTAATTGCTTCACTTGACAGGCATTGAAGTACATTGGAAACAAAGTACGAAGGCAAAGGATGTGGGGAGGCCCAAAGAAAACAAAGATGGAAGAAGCACGGGAGCTGCTAGCATCAACTATTCTGACCCACGTTCTTGTATGTAGTGCTTTCTTTACCTGCAGTATATCTGTGTGGTTATTCTTAGAGATGTGGCTATTACTCTTTTTTCTTTGTCCTGTAATAATGTCTGTATGTCCATAAGTGATACAGTACCCAAAGCTTCCCATGCAAAGAACTGCAGACTGTGATACTCCAGCGCTCAACAGACTTCTAATAACATTAGGTGAAAAAAACCAGAAGTGATTTTATACTTAAGATGCTTTTGGAGTCCTTTAGATAGTGACATTCTGGTAGGTCTATGTTCAGCCTCTGTTACTTTCTTGCCCTGCTTTAGAACGTGGTGGTGTAGAAGCAACATCGGTGCTAGCTGGGATGTAAAAGAAAAAAACACAAAACAAAGAAACACCAAATATGCGAAATACTCACAATGGAAAAATATTCCCTTAAAGAAATATGAAAGTATTGTTTTTTTCAGTCTTTAACAAGATGATGGCTGGAAATGATGTTGGTTGCAATGGCATCAGCCCTTTGAAAACAAAACAGGAACTGATGATCTCACAGAAGCTGGTCAGGATGCAAATTATGACAAGTTGTGAATGAACCTCTCTCTCATCTTCCTCGCAGAAATGTTCCTATAGTGCAAGAACTTTTAAGATTTTTCCTGGTTAGTGTTGGGAATAAGATAGGTGAACTTCAGGAAAGCCTGATTTCATTCCAAATACAGATTTGGTTTATGTGATCAAAATATGAAATAAGACAGCTGCAAATCCTCTCTGCAAGAGCAGTGTGCTACAGTTCGCAAATGAGCAGGAAAAAAATGGTCCTTATCACAGGTCAAGCAGATTCTGATTGTGAGAAGAAAAGCTGTCCTATATGGAAAAATCAATACGATTTATATGGAAGAGCTTTGTTGATGTGGAAGAAATGTCTTTGTTTGCTTTGTAGTTGAGATAAAGTAAATCATCCTCAAACTGTTGGACTGAGTCAAAAGCAACATCTGTTTATGAAATGCTGTACTGTTGAACTATTTATCGTCATAAACATTGACATGTGACATTTTTCCACATAGCCAGACAGTGTCAGCTGTTACTTTAGGACCTTATCCACACAACTTATGCCTTTATTCTGATGTACTTTCTATCTAACTATTCCAATGTTACCAATATATGTAGGGTGCTCCAAAAGTAACAGCTCCTATTTTTTTCTCCCTGGAAACTACAACAGCTACAAAGAGTACTGTAACACTGTTTGATAGAGCACATTCTCAGCTACAGAGCACTATTTTGTAATCCTTTTGTCCAGCCACACTCCCTTGTGTTTTAAATTGGTGCCTGAGTAACAACTAAGGAATTGATCCTGAAACATCAGTTTGTTCTTTTTCATTTGTTTGATTACAGGTGAAGGAGTTCAATTTCCGTGCCAAGTGCATATATACAGCAGTAATGGTACGCAGAGTAATTCTGGCTCAAGGAGAAAATAAAGTAGATGACAGAGACTACTATGGAAATAAACGCTTGGAGTTGGCTGGGCAGGTAGGTTTTTACTTCAGAGCTAAGGCACTTTTGGGATTTTGTTAGTACCTGCTTTTAAAAGATGCATAATAAGGGGCATCCTTGTCTTCTCAATTGAAGCGTTTTCCTCGGAAAAGCTAATGAAAATAAAATCAGTATGTACTCTTAGATAGGTTGTTAGGACTAATAAACTGCATCCTGACTTCTCTGCTGCCCCTGTACCAAATGAAAAGGCAAAACAGTGTAAATACTACATCAGTTCTAGCCATTCTAAGATAGTGCCAAGACTTCTGCAGTAAATCCATCCCTTTGTCTCCTTATGCAAGCAGCATGGTAAGGGAACCTATATATGAAGCCTGGGCTGAGCCACTTCAGGGAACCCAGCTTCTGCAGCAGCTAGCAGAGCAGCTGCTTGAGCCGTCTGTAATTTGGAGAAGACCCTATGATTACTTATTTGTTGTCAACTGCCTTTCTAGCCTTCAGAGTAGCATGAATAATATGTGGTTTAAAGCCTTACAAGACACTTCTTTTTTGGCAGTGAGTTCTGATCTGAGCCTTAAAGAGAGGAAGTGCAAACACTTGGTTTGCTTCAGGAGCTCTTGCCATATTTTCTGGGTGCAGCTGTGTGCCTTCTACTTGTGATAGAAGTATGACTAGTGGGAAAAATCTTCAGTTTACTGAAGGCAGAAGTAGAAGGGATTACTTGAAACTTCAGAGAATAATAAGTTAACTTGACTGACTAATGAAAGAAGGCTTCTGCTTGCTGAATTTTTGCATGATTGGCCTACAAGGAGACTGGCAGCTTACAACTGTTGGCCAAACAATGTTTAAAAAATTATAGGATCTTTAAGGTTGAAAAAGACCTCTAACATCATTTAGTCCAACCATCAACCCCCATGTGTTTTCCTAAAGCAGTAGGAATTTCCTATTGGATGGAAGAACCACTTAATTACCCTGGCATGGATGTTTTCTTTAGATAACAATTTGATCTCGTTGTAATCTCTGTGAATTTAAGTTGGAGTTATGGCAGTCAATATAATCTGTAGTTATTGATCGTGCATCAGAAATCCAAACAAATCTACATAATGTAATGGGGGAACCTGTGCATTTCTGCTTCCCACATCCTTTGTATTGGGATTTCTGTTGCAGCACAAATAACAATATCCATTAGTTTTGTTCCAATCTGGTGGGAATTCTCATCTTACTGTACTTTTATTCAGGAGTACAGTGCATATTGCCTCATATTCCTATTCTCCTTCCCGCTCAGCCTTCTCCACACATGTGACTGCATATACAGATTGCTTGTGTGTGCAGTCACTTCAGAGTAAAAATCTTTGCTTCCCTGGTTGTCTGAAAAACTAAGATGATGCTCTGAGTACAAATTAAACAATGAAAAGCCATTAACTGCATAGGAAAGGAATTCCTTTCTTCAAGTTAATGTGTGATTGTCCATCAGGCATCTTCTTGTGGCAAAGCAGAAAAAGAAGACATAAGTGCGATATTCCAATGGGACAAATATTTCAGTCTACTATTGATTTATTTGTTGGGTTTGGTTTGCGTTTGTTTTTGCTGCAGCACTGTTGCTGTGGATCAATGTAATGAGAGCTGCCATCATATTTTTCTTATTTAACTGGATTGAAAAGTAGTTATTTTTCTTGATAATTTAGAGGCAGAAAACGGAGCAGGTAAAAAGTTTTTACAAGCTGTAAGAAAAAGGCTTCTGCTCACAGATGTTAACAACCAAAGTTGTTTTAAATTATCTGGGAAGGGGTCTTAAATGTAGAGGATCATCATAACAAAGGCAATGCATATTTTTTCTACATCAAGGAGAGCTGCACAGGGGGGAGGCTGTAACACTCGCTTAAGAGCAGTTATGGATCCCTTGTGATATTTTAAATGCTCATTTCAAGCTGAAGACTTGAATTCCTCTCTGCTGTGTTATCAGTTTAATATTAAGTTGATTGGATTACTGACTAGAAAGTGTAAAAATCTTTTTTGTCAGTTTCTAAATGTTTGTGTTTAGCTAAAGTTTGTGTGGATAAAATGAGCAGTGAGGGGGTTTTGTTGTTGTTAATTTTTTCTTTTCATGCCAGCGTGTTCCTGGAATAAAAATCCTGTTGATTTATAATTTGAATAAAGGAAAAAAAGAAAAGATTCCCATGTGAGGGGAAAAACATAGTGCTCTAAACAATGCAAAGACATAAAAGGCATTGTGTTTATAAAGATGTGTGAAAACAATAGCTGCTAATTTCACACCCCGTGGGACAAGAGAGTACGAAATGTGCTTTAGCTTTAGATAACAGAGTTGTATCCACTAGCCAAGCTGGTTTACAGAGCTTTCTCTTAGTCTTTCTGCCACGAGAGGCTCTGTAGGCCAGGTGCCAGCTGAGGTGTTAGCAAAACCTACCGATTTCAGGCTTAATCTTTTCACCTACCTTTTCTGTTTCCTTAATGTGTTCATTATTTGCGAAGCATTACTCTGTTCTTTGTCCTCATTTTTTTTTGTTTCTAATGCAGCTTGCTTTGTATGGGTGAGATATGGAACAGCACCAAAATCCGGCACCCTGGAAAGCAAGGGATTTCTACCCTGTGACAAAAGAATACCGCCTTGACTTCAGAGATTGCCTAATCCCAGCTGTTCTGATAATATAATTAAGGCTGCCTAATGTCTTTAATTTTGCAGCCAGTTTGTGTGAAAGGGAGAATTTGGCACTCAAAAGGCTTAAACGTTAAATAGCAATCTCAAGGCGCCTAATTAGAATTCTCTGACATTAAGCTAATTGGTGAAACTGTATTTCAGCAGCTTAACTTCTTTATTAATTTTTCTTTGGATTTTCAATGAAAATCAATTGATGAGCTGTCAGTATTTTTTTTTTCTTAAATATAATTCGCTCTTTACTGATTCTGACTTAGCAGGCTGAAAGGCCTTGGACTAACTATGAAATCCACTGAATATTATCACTGGCATTCCATCCTTTTTTCTTTAATCACTTACTCTTGACCTAAATAATGTGGTTATTGTGAGACTCTGCCTTGCCAGATAGAGCTCTTACAGTCTGAGAGTCCATGAGTGAAATTAGCAAAGCGTAACACTTTTCAGACTGGCAAATACTAGCAAGTTTGTCTACTTGGGGTATAGCTTACTTTATTAGTTTGGAGAAGAAGGATAATGTGATGTTATAATCACTACAGCACGTGGAATTAGGAGCCTTTGTAAAGATTTTAGAATCTTGAAATCAAAAATTGAACTGCTGTCTTTTTTATCTTTTTATGTGACCTTTTTTTGTTTTGTTAATGTCCTGCCCAGAAACCTGTTGAGATCAGATGTATACCAGGATTGTTTTCAGAAGAGTCTGTTTCATGTTTAATCAGACTTTCAGACATCCTAAAACTGTGCACTTCTCTTTTCCCTCCATTTGAAACACATCCTTCATAATCTCATTTTTGGCAATCCCAGTGGGTTGTCCTTCCTAATATGGTACTTCATGGAAGATGTTTTCCTTTGTGGTGGAATTTGGTTTAAAAAAAAAAAGCTGTGACACTGCAGTGAGTCACAGGTGACTAGATTTCTTTCAGCTGTAGTGGGGAAGTGTTGTATTGTAAAATGGTAGTACAGGGATAAGGAAGGAAGAGGATCTCCAACACCTTTCCCTTGTACCAAGACCAGGTCAAAAAAAAGAAGGAAATTTTTATCAAAGACTCTATCCTGAATGGAAGTAGGATTCTAGCTTTGTCAAGAGTTAATGTGAAGTGTACATTACCAGTGTTTTGTATAGGGTTTTGCAATTTAATGACACAGTGTAAGTGCTCCGTACTTTTTTGGAGTAGGCTGTCTTAGTCCACTCTTAATCTTCATGAAAACCAGTGAGAATCTTGTATTGCCAAGTCATATATTTGCATGAATTTCTGGTAGATCTTGTTATACTTAAATGCATATGATTGTGATGAAAAAGGTGTTTTATAATTTAGCTCCTTTACAAATGACATGTAATGGCCCATCCCATTGATAGAAAGAGTAGTTTGCATTCTTTGTTTCCAGAAGAGAAGAACACGTTAAGACTATGTTTAATGGATACAGTTATAATTCAGTTTTAATTCTTCACATACAAAAATTAAATTATACAAGTGACACCAGGACATCTTGGTTTATGATGGCTGAATACATAGCCTGTTCTACCTTAGAACACCTTGGACATTGAGAACTACCATTTCTGGCATTTGATAGCTGCTGCATTTTTATTCCTCCTGACTTTCGGAGCTGCTATAAAATTAAGTCCCAGGACAGGAATGTCAGGCTTTAGAATTTGCGCTGCTTGCTAATCACTGTGAAAGCATTGAACTATATTGCACGATACACTTGAAGTATTTTGGAAAACTGTTAGTGCCCACAAAGAAAGCTTGAGAAAATTAAATGCAAAGTAGAGTGTAGAGAAAGTCAGACTACAAACATTAGAAGTGTTTACCTTTCATGGAGATTTCAAATATAGAAGTTATTATACATATGCAGGAAAAATTTGGTTCAAATAGCAACACTTCTGAAGAGATCTGTTGGTGTGGTTGTTTTTTTTCTAATTCACCTGCTTTCAGTAGATTTGCTTAAACTTGTTGGGTTTTTTTTGTTTTTGTTTTTCTTTTTAAAGAACCAGATGTATTATCTGAGGTAGTGACTGATTTTCCATAGAGTGTGATTTTTCAGAAGGTAGCTGGATAAAAGTGAACCTGAGTGAGGAAGCTGCGTATGTATCCTGAGATATGGGTATGTCCTGCCAGTAGTTAAGAGCAGAGGTTGCTTCTGAGCCCTGAAAAATGTTTTAGTTCTGCTTGTCCAGGAGCTATGGTAACTGCTGATGGATGGTCATATGAAAATGTTGTGAAGGTCAGTGTAAAACAAACAAAAAAGATGGATAGGCTGGATTTCAACTGACCAGAAGTATAAGGGTAGAAATATTAAAACACCTGTGTTATTCAGCATTTCCCAGACCTTAATCCAATTGTGTTATATTTCCAGCTCCTTTCTCTTCTGTTTGAAGATTTGTTCAAAAAATTTAACTCTGAGCTGAAAAAGATTGCTGACCAGGTAATCCCCAAGCAACGTGCAGCTCAGTTTGATGTAGTGAAACATATGCGCCAAGACCAGATCACCAATGGCATGGTCAATGCCATTTCCACAGTAAGTACTTTGGTTTAATTCTAGTCTGCAAGATTTTTCCACTGTACTGAGTGCTGAAATACTGTACATTTTGTTCTGATGAGTCCACTATTTTTGCTCAAATCTATCTAAAATTGCAAACTTCTGTGATGGACGAGGCTTTTGGAATTCACTGAAAAATCATTATTCATCAAACAAGTTTTTATTTCACCATTTATTTAAAAGCAGTGCTTGAATTACTTGTGACAGAGCAGTAGAAACAGATACATTTAAAATAGATAGTTTATCTAACTTGTGTGTTCTGCTTTGTTGTGTGGTTCATGATATTTTTTATTACTTAGTTAAGGTGAGGCTGTATCGTATGTCCAAAACATGGTTGAAAAATGATAGGAAGGGAACACATTGTGAAGGAAAGACAATTGCTAAAAAAGAGCTCTTTGAAAGGTGATGCCTTCTTAATTACATAAAGCAGCCGGTACAAGCAAATTTAGTGTGAGGAAATTTGTAGCTAGGAGCTAGTATTTTTTTGTTACGTCAATGATAATGATACTGCACTGTTTAACCAGGAATACTACCAGACCAGCTATTCATGTAAGAAGATTGGAATTAAGTCTAGATATCTAATTTGTCTTGCTTAGATTTTTGCCCGTAGAAGTTTAGATATTTGTCTTGGTTTGATTGTTGCCCATATCTGTCTTCTACTACAGTGGATATTTTTGTTCATGCCAGTGGACTAGAACAAAATGTATTTACTAACTTTGTCTCTTACCTCACATACCTGCAAGAATAGTTTGTGAGATAATCCACGAAATGTAGCTAGTAGCTTGTATTTTTAAGAAATGGGACAAGTGCAAGTATTTTAGTTGCTGGTAGTCAGTGTGCAACTTTAGTCCTTAATCTTTGGAACTCTTGAGAGAGCTTTTCTGCTTAGTACGAAACTGAAGTTTTTCTTCATATCTTGTAAACAAAATTAGCTCCACAAATTGCATTCAGAACAACCAACCAGTCTGTTACTTCCAAATCCCAGTGTTCAAAGCTTATCACTGTTTAATTTTACAAGTGCCCCAAATGTAGTTAAATCTCTACAGTGCACATACCCAAAACAATTGACAGATTTATTTCTCTAAATGCTTGTGCTTTCTTCTAGCTGGTGCCAGTTTTACCATTTGGACTGACAGAGATAAATCTGCAAACTATTCAGTGTATATTGTAAAGTCTTCCTTCTTCCACTATCTTAGGACTTTTTTGTTGTTGTTGCTGTCACATATGCAGTTAAACACCATCTGCTCTTAAGCATTCAAAATCATTTCTCAGGAACAATGCCCAGTGCATACTATTCAAGAGATTAGGCAAATACCATAAACATTATTCTTGGAAACAACAATCTCCAATCTCACCAGAATGCTTCAATGATAGTCCCAAAGAGCATGAAAAACCTCAGCAGACTCGTAATTACAGCAGTAGCATGCAGAAGAATTTGTAATACTGCTGAATCCACTGTACACTGATGTTCAATGGTTCTTAGTCTGTGCATCCTGGAAATATCAAAAGGAGAGTAGGTGTGCAGAATTAGTACAGATCTAACAGACATTTCAGTGTCTACACAATCCTTCAGTGACATTGAGGAAGGAACGTTGATTTCACAGGAATTTTCAGTTTGGGTTATTTTAGTTAAGTTTGAAGGAGTCACTCTGACACTTCCAAAGCATACATTTTTTCATGTGGTTTTTTTCAGGCAGTGTTTTACCTCCCTTTTCTGTATTTGAGATTTCACAGAAACTTGGGCAGTGCAGAAAAAAATGCATGGTAGTTTAGGTTACAGTCATTTCTAGCATGAGGATAAACTACTGATTTACTGTATTCTTCCATTCGTATTCTGATAACTCGCAGTCCTTTAACAGTGAAATGGTGAGTGAGGATGGTAAACAAGTAGGAAGGTCTTTTGCTATTAGGTATTATGTCTTCCCTCTTTCTGCAATAAGGGGAAAAGGGAGGTTCTCATGACTACTGAAGTCTCTACACAGAGTCATTGGGATGGATAGTGGCTTTTTGCTGCTTATCAAAAGATGGGATTATGCTGTTAATGTATAAATAAAGAAATGAAGCAAGGGGATCAGTGCACTCTAGCAAGCAAACTCCAAATTATTTGTTAGCTGTGGTGACGTGAGTTTGAGAAAAGTTTACATGGATTAGCAGATGGCATACCTAGGGAAAACATTCAAGCTCTTCATTACCTTTGAACTGACTGGGACAAACAGTAATAATGGGACAAATGTGCTGTATCTACTGAATCAGGTACCAGGAACTATCTATATATGGAGAAGTTAAATTAAGATATGTAGTATCTAAATTTAATAGCCTGCTGAAATTTATGTTGCAGTGAAATGCTAGATATTGGTAGAGATTATATCTGCTTGCCATTTAAATGTAATTGTGTCCTACAACTTCCTCTGAAGTCCTCTGTCCTAGTTAAAAAACACAGGTAACACTGGCCGTAACAGTCCCAAAGCATGAAACTGTTGATACACGCATGAATCTTGCATTTTCTAGTTGAAGTAAACCCACTAGAGAAGTGTGGGTAGACCTAAAACCTTCCACTCTTCTTTGACAATAGGGCCTTCCTCCTTCCTCTGGGTTCTAAAACCCAAAGGTTTTAAGAAAGCACACATGACTTTGATATCAGATTTTTTTAGTATAAATGTGTTTCCTACCGAAATAAATCACAAGAAAGGCAGAACTGAAACAGGACCTGCTGTAAAAGCATATTTTGCTCAAAATACCTTTCACTGACATACTCAAAAAATGCATAGTAACGAAGGACAGAAAACATTTAAATTTTGTTAAATATGAGGTTTGATAGACCTGTGTGTGCATGATGATCAAACTTTATGTAGTTGAAGATGTTATAGTAAAATCATCTGAAAGAGCAGTTCTTCTGTTTCAACTTTAATTAATTAGTATATAAACCATTTATTAGTATATAAACCAATAGTTTATATACAGGTGGGTAGTTTAGAAAGCTGTATTATATAAATGCCCAAGTTGGATGGCCCCTGGGTGACCTCATCTAGTCAGTAGCAACCCTGCCCACTGCAGGGAAGTTGGACTCGATGTGCTTTAAGGTCCTGCCCAACCCAAGCCATTCTGGATTTCTGTGATTCAATGAAATGGGCAATATTGGCTCTGCAATGCTCCTAAGCTTGTTCAGTCTAAATCTTGAAAGAGGAACGTAGTTCTGAGACACAGATGAACTGTGGTGACTATTTTATTTTTTTAATGTTCATTGTGTTCTACAGGGAAATTGGTCTCTGAAGAGATTTAAGATGGACCGTCAAGGTGTAACTCAAGTGTTGTCTCGCTTGTCTTATATATCAGCTCTGGGAATGATGACTAGAATCTCTTCTCAGTTTGAAAAGACGAGGAAAGTGAGTGGTCCTCGATCACTGCAGCCTTCTCAGTGGGGGATGCTCTGCCCGTCAGACACTCCTGAAGGAGAGGTGAGAGACTTGTATGTTGCTGTCAGTATTTCTGTCCTGAGCAATGGTGGCACTGTTTAGTTTGAAGCAGCTGGTCCTGCTGGGAAGAATTTTGCTGAGAAGATCTCCCATTATTGCTGTGAAACTACTTGTTCTCTTTTGATTGGGACAGAAAAAGAGGAATTCAGAACTCTTATCCCTTTGTTCTGGAATGAGTATACTTTTTTGAAATTAAGTCAACCTGCAGTTTTTCTAGAAACATAATGATATTGCAGAAACTGCTTCATCTTACCTTTAAATACGCAGATATTTCAACCAAATGACTGCCAGCATCAATCTTCTTTTCTGTAGTTATTTTTTCACTTTTAACTTTCTGAGTGGAAAGCCCTATGAGAAGTCTGAACTTTCTGTCATTTAAGCAGCTGAAGTAAAATTTCACTACTTAAGATATTTAAATACTTTTTATTTCTTATTTGTCAAATTGATCTCATATTTTTATTTTCAGCTCTGCACAAAGATAGAGGTAAACTAACATTAAAATATTTAAAGAAGTTTTAGAATTGATTGTTATGACTCCATACGTAATAACTTAGAATTTATTAACCTAACTTTTGACCTAAAGATGTATTGTTAATACTTCATGTACTTTAGCTTGAAGAATTGTGTGCTATGATAGTGAAGTGTCCAAATTTTCTCATGCTGATGAATTTCCTGGATTTTTTTCAGTGTAAATAATACAGTTGTTTCTTTAAAGAGAAAAATGTAGGGTTATACGTTTTGGATAACTTCATATATACAAGCTGTATTTTTTAATTTTTAAATGCTAGAACATTACATTTCTGTGTAATGTACTAAGTTCTTCCTGCCTTCTTTCCTAATTTTCAGTGTACTTAATTTGTTTTGAATGTCTTCTGTAGCTCTGTGTAATGACCTGAAAAGAGGCTGTGGTGAGGTGGTATCTGCCTCTTCTCCTGTGTAACTTGCAATAAAACTAGAGGGAATTGCTCTGTGTTATACTAGGGGATGTTCAGGTTGGATGTTGGGAAATATTTCTTCTCAGAAAGAGTGGTGGTGCTGTACTGGCACAGGCTGCCCAGGGAGGTGGTGGAGTCACCGTCCCTGGAAGTGTTTAGAAAACGTTTAGGTGTGGTATTATTGGACATAGTGGGGAAATATTGGTGGTAGGTGGATATTTGAACTATATGATACTAAAGGTTTTTTCCAATCTTAATAATTCTGTGATTCTATGAATGGACAGAAGATTAATTTGGTTTTTATTACTTTAGGCTTGTGGTTTGGTTAAAAACCTTGCCCTGATGACTCACATTACTACAGATATGGAAGATGGCCCAATCATTAAACTAGCCAGTAATCTTGGAGTTGAAGATGTGAACTTGCTCTGTGGAGAAGAACTTTCTTATCCTAATGTGTTCCTTGTTTTCCTAAATGGTATGTATCTCTTGAGCAGTCTGACTCTGATTTGTTGCCAATTGTGAGTTAATTTTTTGAAACACTGCAAAATTTGAAGAATGGCCAAAGGCAGATGTTGTATTCCTTGTGAATTTCCTCTGTAACTTCATCAGTGAGTATTTGGATAGGGTTAAGCAGAATACACAGGTCAAATGATGGCATTTAGGTGTGTGTGAAGTTGTCCTCAGAACTCAGCAGATGTGTGTAGCTGAGAAATGGAAGCTCTTGTGAGTTTCAGTACTGTTTGTAAATGTGTTTGCATGAACAGGTACGAAAACATGTATACTCCATTACACATTTTTTGTTCAGTTGGTTTTTTAGTCATTCACCAATTAGTGGATCTTTTCAAGGTACTTTTTAAAAATAATAATGCTCTTAAAATGATAATAAGTTCAATTTATAAATCCTGAGCTTCATTCACAGAACGTATTTCTTTTTATTGCGGTCTTCATGGTTTTATATCTATTCGTGCAACTGTGTTTAAAAACAGAAAGCCAGTATTAATTGTTTGCAATACTTAGCAATGCTGTTCCCTTTAAAACTGCCTTTTAAGCAGCAACTTGCTTTGTGAATGGTTAGAAAAAATGAGACTTCAAACAAGCTGCATTGCTTTCCTTTGTTAGAAGATTGATTTGGCACGTGCGCTTAACTTCTGCTCACCTAAGTTCCTTTTCCAACTGTTCTTCCAGTATTTCTGAATCAACGATTACTGCAATATTAGATTTCAAAATAGTGACATGTTAAAAACTACAACTATAATCTTGTCAGCAGCATCCACTTCCAGGGACTAGTACTTAAGGTCTGTCACCATGAGTAAGTTCTCCATGTACCTTTGAATTAAACAGTGGTTATTCTGCAGTTCTGCCTTTTCTCACTTACATGAAAGAAACACTTGACTAAACTGCATTCCTTAGCTCTGCTTTTCTTTTGCAATATGTTAAAGATAAGGTTCAGTGAAACCACATGCACTCCTTCTGTTTCACCTTATGGTCAAAAGGGAGCAGAAGGATTGGATTCTTCCTTCAGAGGCTCTGCTTGTAGCACGGAACAAGATCACTTGTGTTCCAAAATGTAGATGATCTGGTACTAAAAGTGGCAAAACTGGTCAGTGTACTGGTTTCTTGTTATAATCCTGAAAGAATTCAGGCTTGCAGATGTCTGATTTGTTTCAAGTTTAAGTTTGTGATCTAAGATTAAAGTCTTCTAAGTGCACAGTCCTACCTTTGTATCAAGCTGTGTCTCCCTACTTAAAGAGTTTTGTTTAATGTGACACTGTATTCAGTTGTGCTCTATCTGTTATTATAAGCTTGGTTAGATGACTTTAAGAGTTTTAGTCATCTTTGTTCATCATGCATCAGAATACTTACATATTTAAAATAAATTTATGTATGTAAAAATGCCCTGCAATGATAGCAGTCGTTTGTTGAGCTAATTTTCTTAAAGAGGAATTCTTGTGCTTTTGTGAATGCTCACATATATCAAAAATATTATGTCTTTCTAAAATTTCTGGCAAGACAGCATAACTGTTCCTTAGTCAGTTCTTGGAGAACTTGGATCTATTCATAGTACGGCTGAAATCCCAGGCTGCAGAAATGTCTGCTTGTATGCTAACTAGTGAATTGGTGTGTGAGCAGAAATACAAATGAAGAAATCTGAATGAAGCAAACCATTTGGTTTTTGAAGTTATCTAGAGGCAAGCTGGTGTATGAGCTGTGAAGCCTGGGCACTTTTTCAGCTTTATTGAGATACAGATAAGAATTACTCTTTTATTCTTTGTAGCAGAAAAGGAAAATTTTATGCCAATTATTAATTCCAAGAAGTGGGAAGTACTTCTGTACACAATAGGCAGGATCAGAGTTTATAAGTAGAGTTTTGGATGTGCAAAGAATAACCCATGAACTTGTTCCCTTTCTGAATAGGTAACATCCTTGGTGTCATACGTGATCATCAGAAATTAGTCAACACGTTTCGGATAATGCGTCGAGCAGGTTATATCAATGAATTTGTTTCCATCTCTACAAATCTTTCTGACAGATGTGTCTACATTTCCTCTGATGGAGGGAGATTGTGCAGGTAAACATCCCATCAGAATTATCTAGTAGACACTGTTCTGCACACTAAGTATACTGGGTGAAGGAAGTACAGATTTAAACATAAAAAGTGTTTTCAAATGCAGCGGAATTTGAGTATTTCTTTTCTCCCTAAATAACGCTCACTCAAAGCAGATAGGTAAACACACTGTGTAGTCAGTCAACTTCCCAAAAAAAGTCCATATAGATTAGTTTTATCTTCAAAAATAAGTTAGGATAAAATACTGAATATAATAATATAACTAATAATAATAATATAACTAATAATAATAATATAACTAATAATAATATAACTAATAGCTTCTTAAAAAAGGAGGAAGGAAGAGTCAACTTGATTGGCAACTGCAGTGATGTTCCATATTCTTGGATTGTTTCTTTACTTCTTGTGTTAAGATATTGCAATATGTAAGTGAGGAACAAGCAGCCATCTCATGGGCATGATGTCACATAGTAGAATGAGAGGCTACCCTTTGCCTTCAAGAGCCCTTATCACTGCTACAGTGCTTTCTCATGCTTGTACCTGTTTGCTGTAGTAGCTGGAAAGTGTCTCTCAAACGTTTTGTTTAGGTCACTGCTTCCTGTTAACTAGACAGGGAGTTCAAATCTGTAAGGAAGGTCTCTGCCTTGAGTGCTTACACTCCTTATTGCACAGAGAGTGCCCTGGTAACAGTCATGTCACAGAAGTGTGCAAAAAGGAGTTGACTGGCTAATAACAAGGTGTAAGAGGACAAAAAAAGAGATTGAGAGCAGAATGACAAATATATATGTATTTTAGCTACATTGCTAAAAAAGCTACATAGCTAGTTGGCGTTCCACCTTTATTTGTTAGTTGAAATTCAGAGCATATTGAGTGCTGTTTGAGGCATGGTACAGACCCAGAAGTAGTAGACTTAAACATCAGCTAATCACACCCACTCAAGACATGCAGTGGTATGGGCATATCCATTAGCACAGAAACTACTTTACCAGTTAGGCTAATACAGGTTTGAAAAAGAGAAATTTCTGATTGTTGTGGGGGTTTTTCTTTCCTTTTTTTTTTTTTTTTTTGGAAGAATGAGAAGTGAAATCCTGTGTATTTCCAGGAATTAAACAAATTGCTTTGTGGCATTCCCTACCCTGCAATTGTTCAGATCCTCTTATTAACCATTTAAAAGTGCTTAGTCTTCCAACAGTTATTTAGACTTCAGAGTGGATTCTACAAGTATCTTGTAGCTATTTGCTGCTCTTTATAAGAGCAACTTGTCCAAATAGCAACAGCCCTTGATGTTTCATTCTTGCATGCCATCCTTTGTGTCAGGGTTTCCTTGTGGTAAGGAAGCCTTCAGAAGTCCATGTGTGGTTGAAATTTATGGATTCATGTGATGCAACCAATCATAAATGCCTGAAACCTTATATTTTGTAAGTAACAGCAAAATGCATTCCTGCATGTGGACATTTGGGCACAAACTGTTCACTCTCAGTTGTATGGAGTCCCTGAAGTATTCATAGAATCTAATGCTGTTATTAGCTTCATAGAATAAGAAGGTTTAGATATTTTAAAGCCATCAACAAAGTGTTTAGGTGAAACTTAGAAAATATTATTTTAAAGACTTAGAGGAAAAACGAATGTGCTTCCTTGTCAGAATTTAAATCTCATTTTTTTTCTAGTACATTTTTTTGCTCCTTAAAAGACAAAGAGCCAGTTCAGGACACCTGTGTTTTAAACCAAGGTCTGAATAATTGCTGATTACGTTTATTTGGCTGTGTCGATTTATAAAATGAGTGATATGTCAGCAGTATTCTTAAGTACTTCTAAGTACAGTCTGTTACATAAGTATTTGGTATTATAATCCTTCTTTATTTCTTTTCTTTTTTACTTGTAGGCCCTACATAATAGTAAAGAAGCAAAAACCTGCAGTAACAAACAAGCATATGGAAGAACTGGCTCAGGGTTACAGGTACTCAGTTTAAGCAGGCTATATTCATGATCTTCACATCTTTTTGTAATTACTATGTGGAAATAATTCAGGCAGTCCATCATTTCACAGTGTTGGTTGGCTATTTAGAGAAGTGTGCTCTGCTATACATTTGTATGTATAAGTTATGTGCATAAATCAGTGCTTTGTAGGTTTTCTGTTCAAAGTCAAGTGAAGTGATTATTTCTTTTTGTGGTACGAAATTTGGCAGTTACATAGAATAGACATCTCTCAGAACCTCCTCTTCCCACAAGCAGAAGACACAAGGAGGTTTCCATCTTTCTCTTGATTGAAAATGAAAGACTGCAAAACAGAACAAAATTGATCCGAAAGCAGGCATGTTCAGAATTAGTTACAAAAGTACTTTCAAATTTTTAGTTTATATGTTTAAAAACACTGTATTAGCACAAAAAAAAAAAACCCAAACCCTTTAAATTTAGCTTTTGCAAAATGTTTACAAAAACTTGTGAGGTTACACTTAATACTTGCCTGACGTTGTGGTGATGATGAATATATACAGGATATTTGTTGTTCATGTAAGTATCGTTGGTCTTTGTGAAGCAGCAAAATAAGGGGATTAATTTTTTAAAGGGGCAGTTTTCATGGACTACGTAAAATGTGAGGGCTTTAATGTAAATGAATTCTCTAGACTATATTCTACATGTTACATTCTTTCAGTACATGTATTTTGTAATGCAGTTTTTGCAGAAACTTAAGAAAAGACCATACTTCCAATGTAATTTTTTAATTTAACTACAGGAATTTTGAAGACTTTTTGCATGAAGGCCTTGTTGAGTATTTGGATGTGAATGAAGAAAATGACTGCAACATTGCACTGTATGAACATACAATTAATAAGTAAGTATGTGTTTAGACTAAACACTGGTACATAAAATAAATTCATTGGGTGACTCTCCAAAATACAAGGATATTAATAACATCATTATTTTCACACATTGAAATGACTCCTGATAGAAGGTATCGATTTCCAGACATCCTAAATTATCCATGGGGTAGTTACAAAAAGTTGTTTACCTATTGTCTTTATTTGGGAAATCTATTCCAGTTTTGGGAGAATATTTTGGGGGAATCTATTCCATATTCTAATTCTCCACAGTATGGAATACTTAAAGGTATATAAATCATTTATCTGGAGGTAGTTCAGTTTAGTTTTTCTAATAGTTGGGCTGCTTATCATGAGTAGCTTTACACACTAGGAGGGCAGAAGGGAAATTACTTCATTCATTAAACAGTGATCTTAAGATTTTGTGACTGTCCTTTGGAAAAGTTTTTTTTTCTCTTTTGATCTATGGGGATGCTAGGTAACCAGATTACAATAAATGCCTGACGGGTTGTGATGAGACCTTCCATTTGACTTTTTGATGTATAATTGACCCCAATAAAAGTGGCTGTATCATTTTAAGTATCCTTCACCATATGTTAAACCCATTCCTGGCATGTAACTGCATTGTTTAGAAAGATTCAGAGATTTTTTTTTGTGTATGTGTAAAAGATCCTCTAGCTTTTGATTGTGATTGGGGATCCCACATTAAAGGAAAGTTTCTTTAGAATTTTGAAGTGCTTTTATCTTCCTACTTATGATTTAGTGTTGCTTTGACAATATTCTGTCAACTGAGTCTATGTGTAGGAGGATATTAGTTACTTCCATGAAATATTTTATCAGTATGTTTATGCAGAGAATGCATTTTCTAGCTGCTCTGTCCTTGTCAAGCACTCATGGAAGCTTGTAGAAATACATCATTGATATCACTGGAGCTGGATGAGACCTGCGATGCTCTGTACCCTTTGCCAGATGAAATGCATTAACTCTGCTAGTTATGTTGTATTGCTCATACCCAGGTTTTGGAAGACTTCATTACTTTAAGAAATTACTCTTGCATGCTCTTTTCTGGCTTCTGTATACATGAGCAAAGAAGAATACACACAACTACAGTCTTCTGTGCTAAAATTAAACAACCTCCTTACAGCTTCAGAGCTGAAAAATTTAAGCTACCCAACATCTGACTCATCTGGGAAGGTTAATGGGAGTAGGCCATCCAAAATTATTGATTACTCAGAAACAGGAGGAGCCAGTGAGCTTCCAGTGGGGAGTGTGAAGAAATGACTCCATGATAACTGACAAAAGCTTGAGAAAATCTTGTCCAGCAACTTCCTTTGAGTTTAGCATAATTCTTTGTAATTAATAGTGTCATAAGCAACATAGAGGCACACTGCTTCTTGTCTTCAGTAATATTCCCTACATCTTGAGTACCTCCTGCTCCCAGCTGATCATCTTGCATTTTAAGTGGTGCAACCATGTTGGTACAACTTGTTCTAATAATACAACTGATACAATCCACTATTGTGAAGTGCTCCATTAACATTCCTGCTTTTGTAATGGAAGCTTCTTTTACTTACCGTATCCTCTCTTTGCCTCTCCAATCCAATTAAGTGTTCAATTTCTTCCTTACCCATTTGTAACTCTTAGTTTTAAGCTGTCAGGTTTGCCTTCCTTTCTTGTTTCCATTTCTGGCAGAGGGATTTTGTCTTACAGAAATTAACTGTTCTGAACTTTGAAGTGCTATGAGATACATCCTTGGATCTAGCATCTTCTGTGGATGAAATGAGGTTGACCTCAGTAGAAAAATATTTGTGTTGAGCTTTTATCCTATCTGAAAAATCTGTATGTAAATCCATGCATTATTACCCTCTCAAGAAATTTGGTAACTTCTCTATGAGTACATTCTTAAGCTTCTCGTTTTATTGTTTGAGAAGTCAGTAGTTCTATGAAGCTGGGTAGAATGGGAGAGCAGTCTGGGCTGTAAGTTAACTACTGGCTCTTGAGACTATTTTACAGTTCCTTGACTGCAATTGGAATTCTACTGTTTGTGTTTTCTTAAGGCAGGCTTCACTGGACACCAATACTTTTTATCAAGTGTGAACAATAGTACCTGCCCTCTAGACAGCAGGTGATCTTTAGGCTGCTGATACACACTTGTGATGTACACAGGTACCTGGGACTGTCAGGTGTTTTCGCTTCTTAGGGTTTCCAGTTCTTTCAGATTCCATTTTCCAGTGGTTTGTGCTTGTTGATATAAGTTCCTGCTAGTTTTTCTCTTCAGTATGCACTTACAGGTTATGCCTCAGCCTTCTTGAGCTTGTGCTTTGCCACATTTTAAATGTCCTTATAATAAATATTTTCCAGTTGTTTCATTCGCAAGGTCTCAAAGTTTAGTGATCAAATTAATGTTTTTAATTCAAAAAATTTCCAAGAGACTTTCCAGGTAAGTCAGATATTAAATATGAGATTTGTAGAGTTCAGTGGATTTAGGTGTGTGGGATACCTATATACATGTTGTGTTTAACAACTCCATAATTTGTGAAAGGCATATGCCTTAGGGAGGTTTAGTTACAATTATCTTTATTTTAAATTTGCCCACTTCCTACTTGTTTATGCTGATTTAAAAAGCAGACCTGCTCGAGCCAAGCTTTATTGTACATTCCATCCGTAGTTATTTGTCACTTTACGTGCGTCCTTGTGCGCGCTATGATTTAATTGTCTTCATTGAGCACAGCATTTCTTAAGCTCGTGCCAGGTAGAATGGACTTGTTTCTTGTTTGTCAGCCTTTGTACACCTTGACCATGTCATCTTATTCCTCATCAGTTGTGCCATTTAGCAACATAATTAATAACAAAATATTTGCAGAGCTTTTAAAATACTGTTTTATTACGGCATATCATCCACGGTACTGGATCTGGTTTGGAAGCAGATGTTTTCTTTCTAACTGATATTATATAACTGACCTTGAAAAACTTAAAACTACACTTTAGGGTTTACTTCAGTACCTGAATCTGTCTTGCTTCTCTTTCCTCCACATTCCCTGTGGAATTTTAGATCTCTAGAATGGTAACTTGATGCAGAGGACTCTTTGTTACATGAGATGACAATTCCTTAAGGCATTTTTGGACTTGCTTTATAAACTGATGTTTTATTGTCTGGCTGAGCTCCTTCAGGTTGTTACCTAGAGGCTTTTTCTCTCCTTGATGAAACTTTGTTCTTCTTTAATTCATTTCATATGGAAACATTTAAAATTTATAAAAATATATATCCCACATTGAATCCATATTTTGAGGCCTTACTGGCTTACATTTTCCTGAGCAAAATTGAATTAAAGAGTTATGAGATACTGCCAAATTAAATAGGTGGTATTATGTTTGTTCATAAGCCTTTTGTAATTAATGATCTTTCTTTTAAGGGATACAACACATTTGGAGATTGAGCCTTTCACTCTTCTTGGTGTCTGTGCTGGTCTGATTCCATATCCTCACCACAACCAGTCCCCACGAAACACTTACCAGTGTGCCATGGGGAAACAAGCAATGGGTAAGATTTCTAGATTTCTTTTCTTTTTTCCTTTTTAACTCCACTTTGGAGTATTATGTAGTTTTTGAGGTTGTATAGAGAAAGTATGTGATGAAAGGAGGAATGATTTCCTGCTCAACATTAATGTTTTGCTGGGAAGGGAAGAGAATACTTCCTTGCTAAGATGAAGCAAGGAAAAGTTTACTTCCAAACAGTTGGTTCTTTTGTTGTTGTTTTTTTTCCAATTGTGCTGAATGGGGACTGTATCTGTATGTCTTCATTATTAAATTTGGAGAAAATGGGGGCAGTACTGCTTTTTTTTTTTTTTTGATAGATCATTGTGACTTTGTTTTCAGCATAACAGGAGGATTGGCAGTCAGGTTTCCTCTTTATGCTGCAATGTGCTGTAAGTTTACAGACAAAAAGAGTAACAAAAAATGTTCTCACAAAGAGACAGTGCAAAGAGAAGAGACTTTTCCTCAATAGCTGTGCAGTTGCCCTTCAGAAGAAGAGTTATATTGACGTAGAAATGCAGCAATCAAATTACTAAAGAGCACACTTAGTTACTTGCCCGCTTCCCACAGCAGCAGTTTAGATTTTAGGGGGTTTTTTTGTGGGTTTTTTTTTTTTTTTTAATGAAGGTAGCAATGTAATAATGACTGCAGGGAAACGATTGAAAGAAAATTAATTTCTTATCAGTTAATAATTCTTTTTATAAATGCAGTAGATGATTGTTTAAAGAAAAAAAAAGCAACTTTCTAAATATGCTGTGGTAAGGTAAGTTCTTATCCTTCCTTTCTTGCATAGCTAAGTGAGCATTAAAGCATCGCAGTCACACAGATCAAACCAGAGTGAGTGCCCCCAGGAGCCTGAGCAGCAGTGCATCAGCTCAGACAGCTGCACTCACACTTGTGCTGCACGCGTGCTTGTAGTGATGGTGTATTGGAAGCTGAGTTACTATAGAAAAAGCACACCACTTCTGTTAATGCTCTGCATCTGAACCTTTCTTCCTTCAACAAGGCTTCTCTAGCAGAATTACTAACATAGTAACTGCCTGGTACTGAAGTGTCATGCTCAGCCACCAAAATAGCAGAAAATAGCAGCAGATGCATGTTCCCCCCCCTTTAAATAAAATTTAAAATAAAAAAATAAAGAAGAGAGGGGCGATGCAATCTTTTTTTTTTTTTTGTACAGTTCTCTTTATCTTTCCTCCCACCCCTGAGTCTCTATTTTATGACTATTAGTCTCAGAAGGTTTGGTTAGTTGCCACACACAGTTAAGCAGGATCAGTGTGTACAGAAAGCCAATTCAGTATCTGTGGAGTTCTTTTGTAGTTTTCTGTGTGAAGGTTTTTTTCCCCGTTTTGTTTTGAGTGTCATTTGCAATTCATTGTCTGTGTTTTCTGAGGTTGGTGTATTCAGCTGCTTTGACCCTAGGTCTTGCACATTTAGCTCCTTGGATACAATCCTCTGACGTTTCTGCTGACGCTAGGAACACAAAAGCCATTGAATATCTTGAGCAGTAAAAAAAGCTTTTGTTTCAGTTTGTTATGACAAAACACCTGACTTTGAGAATAAGCAGCTAGATGAAAGTATATTTTAAATGTTGGCACATGACCTGAGCTTTATTTTTCTCTGTCTGAAGTATCTGTGAGCACCCAAACCTTTCAGTAATTACTTTGAAAAAAAAACAACCACCCTAAGTTGCAATATGTAGGGGCAGAAACTGTTTATCTGAACAGCTGTAGATCAGATGAGATCTAAAGGACAATCCTCAAACAGGTTACATGTAGTTCAGACTTTACTTATGAGGGAATGTGATGCTGTACCATGTACCCCAGGCTTTTCTGCAGTTCTCCACCCTTCTTTCTTTCCCTAGCTCAGAATTGCAGACTGGCTCCAGGGTCCACACTGTCATTTGGAGACTAATGTCCAAGTGCATGGGTGTCATTCCTGTCTGTCAGAAATCAGGGGGCACAGTGGGAGCCCCGTGCTCAAGAGGAGGGGACTGTGTGCTTGGTCTGCCATGGCCCTTTTTAGAAATACCAGACATAGAGAAAGATGTGAAAGCACAGATAAAGGGAGAATGTCTCTGAGGGTGCAGTGAGATCAGCAGTAAAACATCCTTGATGAGTGTTAGATATTAAAATACAAACGTGTGAAATGTACTGAGAAATACCTCTCTTTCAGAATGGATTGTCTTGTTGGAGAACTGGGGCTATGCTGAACATAAGAGAAAAATAGATCCCAGTGAAATGAAGTTAAATTGAAATCACTTTTTGCCATAGACAATTTGCCACATGCTGTACTGTGAGTTGTACTGTGAGACTGAGGGGAAGTTGTGCTGGCAATACAGGAGCAGCTGTGAGGCCCCCAGTGGAAGGCTGACATTTCAGCACAGAAGTTAACAGTAGAGGCTTAAAATCTGAGAAATATTTAGGACTAACATACAAGAGTCTGTACTGCTTGAATTCCATGTGTTGGTACAGTAATGTTTAGAATGATCAAAGGCACCTGAGATTAGAGGTGTAATTTTAAATGCAGCTTTTCAGTCACTTTAACTTGCAGGAAATGGGTTGGTTTTATGTGCTGTACCTCTGTTACTGAGAAGCATTACACAAAAGCCTAATGTAAGAAATGAAAACACCTGTAGTCCTGCCAGCAGTCCACTGTATTGCACAGGCCTATCTCTGAGGGTGGCTGTGTGGGTCTGCAGAGCGTGTGGTGGTGGCTCCAACCCAAATGTTTTAACACAAGTCTGAGCAAGGAAGGAAGACTTTGGGTGTCAGTTTCACAGACCAACCTGTGAAAGAACAGAATATTTGAGGGGCAAGGTGGGGGTGTGAGCAAGGACATTGATCTGTTTTTTCAGTGGGCTGAGAGCTGAACTGTTCCCATATTCTGTATGGCTGACCTATTGGCAGGCAACAAAGCAAGCAACAAAGCAACACCAGCTTGTGCTGTTCTTCCCAGTTGGGCCTGCTACCATGTGGCCAGGCCCAGTTTTGCTGCTGCACTTGGGCCCTGAGAGGCAGCCCCTTTCTGCAGCAATTCTCCCTGGCACCAGGCACCCACTGGGGCAGGAACAAGCCATATTTCCTTCCATAATATTTGGGATCGACCTCTTAATATTTCTACTGTGAGGAGAATTATTTCAGATGCTGAGTGTCCAGATCAGTTAGCATGTGTAATCTCTGTGAGTCAATGTCGAGCTTCTTTGCATGCTTAAGTGCAGCCTTCACCTACTCTGTTGTTTTGTGCTCATATTAAGGACAGAATAGTAGAAAATCCATAGTGAAACTAAGGGAAATACAGAAGCACAAAGTTCTTCTCTTGGCTCATATAGTAATATCCCTTTGGATTCATATCTCAAGTAGATTGATTTCTACATCTATGTTAATTTTGTCATTGAATCTGTAAGTCATACACTAGAGGATTAGATAAATGTGTATTCTAGTTGGCTGTATGTTCTGGTGAGTTACAGGAACTTTCTGCATCAGAAAAACACTGCCCTGCTTATGCTAAATAGTGATTCATAGCATTTCTATTCTGGCTGCTTTACACCAAAAGGAAAAAAAAACAACAACAAAAAAGCAACTTGTTAGAAAGTGGAGAAAAGGAAAAGAATCCACACACATCCACAATATACCAAGGGCTGGAAAAAGTAAGAAAATATTTGTTTTATCCAGGTCAACCTTGTGTGTTTGGCTTTAAACAAGGCTAATCACCAATGAAAAAATTGTTTCTTGATGTTGGAATAATTGTAAATGTGGGCCACTATGAGCAGAATTTGTTGCAGTAAAGTTTAGTTATGGTTTACTCTTCTCAGCTCTGTGTCTGAAGCAAGCAAGGGCTTTGTTCTTTAACAGAAAAAAACAGAAGTAAAGCCAGTGACTGCCTTTGTTTTATCACCCACACAGGTCTTGTCCCAGCACACCAGTCCTCAGAAACTTCCTAATTTTAAATGAGCAGATTATGGTTTGTTAGACCAGACTAGAGAAGGTATTGTGTATCTGACCACTAGATTGCAGTAACTGGGACAAATGTTGCTGATGTATGGCATGTTTTTTTCATAGAATCATAGAATCCTTAGAGTTGGAAGGGATTTCTGAAGGCCATCGTCCAGCTCCCCTGCAATGAGCAGGGGCACCACAACTCCATGAGGGTGCCCAGGGCCTGATCCTGAATAACCTGGAAAGTCTCCATGGATGGGGCATCAGCCACATCTCTGGGCAACCTCTTCCAGTGCCTCACCATTCTCACTGTGAAACATTTTTTCCATATATATAACCTAAATCTCCCCTCTTTGAACTTGAAACCCTGGTCCTATCACCACAGACCCTGCTAAAGAGTCTGTTCCCTTCTTTCCTTGAGTTTCCCTTTAGATACTGAAAGGCTGCTCTCACCTTGCAGCCTTCTCTTCTCCAGTATGTACAGCTTCAGTTCTCTCAGCCTGTTCTTGTAAGGGAGGTGTTCCATCTCTTGGGTCATTTTTGTGGCCCTCCTCTGGACTAGCTCCAACAGGTCCATGTCTCTTCTGTACCGAGGACTCCACATCTGGATGCAGTAGTCCAGATGAGGCCTTACCAGAACTGAGAGGATGGGCAAGATCACCTCCCTTGCCCTGCTGGCTGCACTCCTTTTGATGTAGCCCAGGGTACAATTGGCTTTCTTGGCTGCAAGGGCACGTTACTGGCTCATGACCAGCTTGCCATGGACCAGCACCCTCAGGTCTTTTTTTGGCAGGGCTGTGCTCAATCCTTTTATCTGCCAGCTTGTATTGGTAGTGGAGGTTACATTTGGGTTTGTTGAGCATCATGAGGTTTACCAGGGCGCTCTGCTCAAGCCTGTTTAGGTGCCTCTGGACAATCATCCTGTCTCTCAGGTGTTTGGTTGATCATTTTACTTGTGCTCTTGATTCGTCCTCTACTAAAGTTTCTTTCCCACTAGGATATCCACTAATGGTCTATATGTGTACATTTTCCATTCGATATGCTACAGCACTTAGCTCTAAAAATTACCTGAGTACTTTATTATTGAGGCACAAAATCTCAGTAATGTCAGTATTCGTCTGAGATAAGCAGTAACAGTTCTGTTAGACTTATCTGAACCTTTATAACACGTGAAGCATTGTTACTCTGACATAGAAATAATATGAATTTGAATTACCTGAAATACATGAGCATGTCATCTGTAAACCCTGAGATGTAAGAGACTTACTCAGGTTGCTACTAGAGTATAAAAGAGCAAATTTTGCTAAGATCCAACATGCCAGACTTCATCTTGTCATGGCATCCCTAACCAGTGAACTATAGTGTAGCATGTATAAAAATGTGTTTCAAAATATAAACTTGAGAAAGCTGGTGTAGTATACTCAGGAGAACATTTCTCTTGACAACAGGGAAATGTATTTGTCTAAAACTTTTAAGATGAGCTGTGCAGTAGACAGCCTATCCTGAAAGCACATAGATTACTCATTCTAGATGCTGAGATAAAAGAGTGATCTAAAATTCCATTTTGTTTGGCAATAGAAATGAAAACACTATCTTATGCTTAGGCTGGGGTAATATCAGAAGTAAGCGAACATACAGAACATTCAGGTATTGAGTCTTGTTCAGGGATGACTGGGAGAGTCTTCAGTGTTGGAAATTCCAGGCTCCATTAGCTTGCTTCTTGCTTTGGGCAGAAAATACTGCTCTGGGATGAAAGAGTCCCCAACCCTGGAGATATTTAAAGAATGTTTAGACATCGTGTTGAGGGACGTGGTTTAGAGAGAACTATTGGTAATAGGCAGACAGTTGGACTGGATGATCTTGTAGGTCTATTCCAACCTTGGTGATTCTGTGATTCCTCCAAGAAAAAGATGGGAAAGCAGCTGTTCAAAAGCAGGGGGTGGGTAAAGCCTGTCAAGCGTATTAAATTGTCCCCAGCGTTTAAGAACATTGTGCTTGTGGCTTCATGTTTACTTCCCAGAACCAAGAAAAGTCTAAGCATGCAAGATGGTTTATGAGACATTTGTTTTGGAAGTTATTTGTCGAGGGGTCTCCTTGTTCTCATCCCTGAGGAGGGTTGAGTATCGACCTGTGGTGATTCAGAGATCTGAAGTAGCAGCCCAGTAGGCCTTTGGAGCTGCCTGTGATGCTGCCTGGATTTAGATAATTGGTATTCTAGACATTTTATTTAAATGCAGACAGTTGGGAATTGCAAGTTTGTGCATATAAAACATAAAGGCCTAAGAGCAGCTTTGTGTTCTGTTGTGTTATATGCTGGCCGTGTGAAGTCTTCATTATAGTCAGTCTGCTTTGACTTTTCCTTGGAAAAGCCACTCTTTGAAATAGCAGGAGAAATTGGAAAGGTTTTAGTTCCTTAGCACGTGTGCTGCAGAATATTTAGTGCTTCAACTTTTCAGTCTATAATTTCTTAATTGCTTAGAGACACAGCATAGTCCTGGTACAGCAAACTAATAACATATGATTGCCCTAACTTTTGTTCTGCTACACAACAGTTTATGTTTCCCTGCTGGGTGTTAATTATTTTTTCCTCAGATTTCAGAAGACACTCTGTCAGTCTGATGGGACAGGGCCAAAAATTTCAGCCTCAAGCTGGGAGGTCTATACAAAGGATTGAATTCTGAACTGTAAATTTAAAATTAATTTCATGTAGAAAGACAAATGTATTGTGGATGAACTTCTACTGTAGTCTTTCTAGCAACGATGTCTCTAATTTCAGAAAGTAAATCAGTCTTGGCTGCTGCTAACTGTGTGCTTTGTTCATGCTTTGTGACACTCTAACACAGGCTGCCATTAAACTAATTATTGCCCAGAAAGAGGAAGAAAATATGGAGTAGAAGACAAAGAGATCGATCCAGAGTTCCTCTTGAACTCACTATGATTCTTTCTATTGATTCTGATGAGATTTTGGGTCACAGTTTTGGCTCTTAAAAATTCTGTAGCTGTTAGAACAGTAACAACAAACTTAATACTTGTACTGTTATGTTATTCAGTATCATGATTTTAAAAGACTCTTATTTGCATTTGGTCATAGAAGACAACAGTTTGATTTCTTTTGTTGTTATTTTTGTCTTGATGCTAAGGTTTTCCCTGGGTGGGAGAAAAAAATCTTTCTGAAAGTTTAAAATAAGAAACCACTAGGAGCTTTACCTGAGTATAACAATGTAAAGTTGTTTTGCTTCAGTGTCTTGTATGATTTTTTCATTTTAACTTTTTTTTTGTAAAGAATTTTATCTTATTAGATGAAATTCCTCCTTTCGTGAGTTTAGTTTCTATGCACGTTGTTAATATTTTAGCTAAAACGTTTCTAGGAAACCCGCTGATGTTCAGAATGTTGCTTTTCTGTTACCTACAGGTACTATTGGATACAATCAAAGAAACAGGATAGATACTCTTATGTATCTTCTAGCCTATCCACAAAAGCCAATGGTAAAAACAAAAACAATTGAATTGATAGATTTTGAGAAACTGCCTGCTGGGCAGAATGCCACAGTTGCTGTCATGAGCTACAGTGGTTATGACATTGAAGATGCTCTTGTCCTAAACAAAGCTTCTTTGGACAGAGGTAAGAACCACCAGTTGCTTCCCACTTCTCCACTGTGCGCTGCAATACCTACTTTAATAACCTTGTTGTCTCATGGTGTTATCATATAATACATTTTATTGCTCTTAGAAACAGTTCATCTTCAAAACTGCTTTGAGTGCTTTTGTTTTGTGTGTGCACAGTGACTGTAATTCTATGGTTGTAATAGTTGGATGAAGTTTTAAATATGTGAATAAACTCTTGAGTGTGAATATTATAAGAACCTATGACTAGCTTTTGACCTCAAGTAAAAACGGATGGTCTCTTTGAAAATATTTAGCTTGCAAAAAATAAAAATAAAATAAGGTATTGTATAAAACACCTGTGGTACTTGCTTTCTAGATGGTTGGCTGAGCCTTTCATCAGTACTGACAGAGGTCTCATCATTTTTGTCAGTGATGAAAGCAATAGATAAAAACCAGATTTTTGCGTGTATTCAGCAAGTGAGTGTAATGCATGGTATTTTGTGTCACTGTGATCTTGGTGCTCTGAGGGCACAGTAGCAGTATTGCTTGTTTTCTGAGGGAAAATAATAGTATTGCCTCATATAAAATAATATTTATTCTGAGATATAAGTTCATTTCTTGCTTCCTTTAAGAGTAAAAAAGTAAAATCAATGCACTGCAGTGTCTTTCAATGTACGTAAGCACCGAATAGGATCTAACAGTGTGAAATCTGTATTTGTCCTATTCTGGCCTGTGTCACCCTCTCCACCAATCTCAGTGCTTTATGTTAATGCTGCTGGGGTATAGAAGAGAGCTCCCTGAAAATTTGGTGTCTCCTCTCTCTCCTCAGTAAATTCCCTTGAGAGGAGATGTAATGCTGTGTGATCAAATCGGTTTTAGTTTCGGGTGGCCAAAATCAGTTTCTTCCATGACTTTATTCCCCCCACACACTGTTCCTCCTAGTTGCTAGGCAGCAATAATAGTATTCTTAGCCATGTATCTTTGGCATTAATGTCTGACGTGTTTAATTTATGCCTCCTTTTCTAAAACAACAACAGGCATGATTTAAAAGTGAATGTTTTCTTTTCTGGTAGACTGGTAGCATTTACAGGGAGAGCTGTGGTGCCTGACAGGAGTTACTTGACATAATCTAATAATATGGGTGTACTGTATGTGGCCACAGCCATCTTTCAAATGGACTGAAATAACATAGGATTGTTAGAAAGCACTGCTCTTGGCTGTCTGTAACTCTTAAGTGTGATGGAAGTGTTTAGAAGTGTTGCTACTTGCTGCACCTAGAGAGAGACATCTAGAGATGCTACTTCTCTCATCTAAATGAGCCAACTCTATTTACATGTAATTATATTTATATTCATGTGTATGTTTGTGTGCATACATAGAAATTATATGTAATTCATAGTTCTTGAAACTGGAAGAAAGTGGAATGATGTACAAAACACTCACTTACTGCTTTCCCGGTAAGCTTGCCTTTGTCAGCCACAAGCACAGGTAAAAGTTTGAGTTCCTTAAGCCCACCAAAAGGAAGTGGGGGTGTTCTTATCCTGTTTAAACATCTCCTCCTATGGTATTGTCTCTGTGTGGATCACCAAAGATAAGAAAAATGGTGTGTGTGAGTGTGTGTGTGCGTAGAAGTATAGAAGGGGTTGGCACAACTTTACAGTTGTTTTGTAGTCATGTGTTTAAAAAATAATAGCATGTATGATCTGATTTTACTGCTAGGTGTCTGTGCGATGGTAGGTATGCATATTCACGATGATGAATAATCTGTTAAAAATACGTTATTTCATAGCTTAGCATGTGTTTCAACACATGTCATACTGTGTCGTATTTTAGGTTTTGGAAGGTGTCTCGTGTATAAGAATGCCAAGTGTACACTGAAGCGTTACACAAATCAGACCTTCGACAAAGTAATGGGTCCGATGTTGGATGCAGCAACTCGCAAACCAATCTGGCGTCATGAAATTTTAGATGCTGATGGTATCTGCTCCCCTGGTACGTCAGACTGCACGTTTAGTCATGGCACCTACTGAATCTGAAGTAGATGTTAACACTCTACACTCTGCTAATATTTCTTGTGCACCTTGTTTTATTCTTAATGTACTTTTTTTCTTGTAGTAGACGATACTATAGTGGAAAATTTTGAAATGTTGGTTTGTGAAAACGATATGGTACCTGACATTGTGGATGTGTTGGTTGGTTGGTTTTTTGATGAGGGGAGATGGGAAAGAGAGGTTTTTGTTTAAGTAGAAGAGTTTATACGATGAGTCCGTAACAGCAAATCTATGGAAAGGTTAGAAGTAGTACTCTTCTTACTGCCAAAATGGCAGACCTTTAATATTGTAGTTCTTTACTGCTTCCAGGGAAGACTCAGGCTGGATGTTAGGAAATACTACTTTTCTGAAAGAGTAGTCAGACACTGGAATGGGCTGCACAGGGAGGCGGTGGATTCACTGACTCTGGAGGTATTCAAGGAACGTTTAAGATGTTGTGTTGAGGAACATGGTTTAGTGAGAACTATTGGCAATAGGTGGACGGTTGGACTGGATGATCTTGTAGGTCTTTTCTAACCTTGTTGATTCTGTGATTCTATGAATATTCAATAAAATAACACGACCTACTTCCTGGAGATGTTACTTACTGTTTATCTTCCAGCATACCTTATTCTATAGCTTCAAAAGTATTTAGGTAGCCAGATACATTTTTAATAGTTTTCTTTTCTGTTTGATGTAGGTGAAAAAGTAGAAAATAAGCAAGTCCTTGTGAACAAATCAATGCCAACAGTGACCCAGACACCTCTGGAAGGAAGCAGCGTGCCACAGCAGCCACAGTACAAAGATGTGCCTGTTATGTATGTTGCATCTTAAGTTTCTACTTGGGGAAGGTAGCATAAAGGCAAGGTACCCCTGTGCAAGAATTATCTTGGAAGTGTGTATAGAGAGGAATCAGTGAGTTGTTTCCCAGGAGAATCAAGGAAGAAGTGATGACACTGGGAGCAGGGAGTGGAGTCACACATGGCTTAAGCAACATAGAAACAGGAGAGAAGCAGAATGGGTGGAGGGCTGAGAATATATGTCTGCTTAGTGAGGGAGTGCAGAGGGCTGGGAACATATGTATGCTTAGTGAGGGAGAGCATTTCCTCCATGCAGACTCTCAGAAAACACTGACTGCTGCTGAACCCTCACTTTGCTGGGTAGGAGTTCAGAAGATGGAGGCCTTCCTATCTCAGAGGCTGATGTTCACTGATGGTCAGCCCATTCTGGCCACTCCAAGCAGATGGCCTTTACCAAGGCACCAAATGTATAGGAAAGGAGAGTTAAGATCTTTTTCCTTTAATGTCCTGAAAGATCAGGAGAGTTCTAAGGTGAAAACTTTGTAGTAAAACATTTTAATTAGAATGCACGAAGGGTTTTTTTTACTATTGAGTCAGGAATAACCTTGGTACATTGGTAAATTACCAGGAGACTAAGGCAAACAATAGTTGTCCTGGTCAGAAAGGCAGAAATAGCCATGCTGCACTTCTTTGTGATTTGTAACCGATAGAGAGCTGAGAATGTACTCCTACAAGATACTGATGAAGAAGTGATATAACAGGATAATTATCTAGATAGAGCTATGCACACAGGGCTCTAAGTTTAGGTCTCGTAGTTCAACTATCTCAGCTACTGGAAAAACAGACAAAATGATCTCCTACATAAGGTATTAATATGTGATATAACCTCATTCTGTAATTTATCTCCATGTCTTCTGCTGCATAAACTCAGGTGATACTTGCAAAGTTCATCTCTTTCTGTATCCCATACTGTGTTCTGCCCAGGATTCGTTTCTATACCTGTATGTGATATTATGCCTTCATTTTGTTCTTAAATTATATATACATTATATATATAATGTGTAATGTGTATATAATAATTATATACATTATATATGGCCCCATTAATACTGCACTTCAGCCAGAAACTTAACAATAAACAGGTATTTGTTTTTAACTTCTTTTGTTCGTAAATATAGATCTCATATTTTATCTTCTTTCACTAGCTATAAAGGTGCAACTGATTCTTATATTGAAAAAGTAATGATTTCATCAAATGCAGAGGATGCTTTCTTGATCAAAATGTTGTTGAGGCAAACGAGGCGTCCAGAAATTGGGGATAAATTTAGCAGCCGGCATGGGCAGAAAGGTAAGCTATTTATTCAATAAAAATAAATGCATGTTGAGTATTCCCACCACATACATGCATCGTGCATGTTTCTATTGATTGATTTGGATCTTTGATGATTGCGGTGGTAGATGAATTCCTTATTGGTTGTCTGTCTAATGTAGCTATTATGTTTCTGGAAGTGAAGGAGAAATTGGCAAACAAAACTGTTGACATATGAACCTGGAAAGTAGGATAGATGTCCTTTTTGAATAAGAGCAGGATTTTGTTTTTCTAAATGTGAATTTGATTTTAGATAGACTTGTCAATGTGTTATCAAGAAAGACAGTAAAGGAAAGAGTGAGAAGACATGAACAGAAAAGACTAGAGATAGGATGTGATCTGGGGCACCTCTTGATCTTCAAACTGAGATGATGATCTCCAGTGTTGAAAATTAAATATAAAATGAAAGTTAGAAGCCTGTTTCCCTATCTGTTGAAGATAACAGTGAACTCCCTTTGACATTAATGTCAATAAAACATGTCTTGGAATATCCTCTCTGGATCTCCAAGTGCTGGGGGTGCACGGGAGGAGCGTCATGAAAGAAGTGACTGAAAACAGTGTAACTGTAAATGATCTACAAACATGTTTTGTTCCCTGTGGTCTCAATATGGGACTGATTTTGTCTATTAGTCAATTTTTTCATGTGTGCACATGGAAAATCTAGAAATTTAGAAATCTAGCATGACCTCTTGCCCCGCTATGTGTGCTGTACTAAACCTGTGACTTGAATGTTGTATTCTCAGTACTTATTTATATCCTACTTTGGTTTAAAAGCATTGTTTAGTCTCACTGAGATCATTGCATCTGATGTGAGACTAAGCAATGGGGAAGGAAAGAAGTTGGTATTACCAAATCCTTTCCATTGCGGCGCATACGCTTCTCTCCTGTTACTGGACAAATGTGATACTACCTTAAACAACAAAATCTATACTTCCCTAGTTTTATTTCTGAGGAACTGGAACCTCAGCATTCAATGTTAACATACCAACTTCTGTCTAAGAGGTCTGTGTGGAAGGGAGAGGGAAGTAACTGAGGAAATAATGGAGGACTCTCTAGATTTGAAACACCTGTGTGTTATTGGAGCAGAACTGGAGAAATGTGGGCAGTAGAGTCAAGCAGCAGAGAGTGCAACATCTGTATGAAGACTCGAGCCAGTGTAATGGGGTGAAACTGCAATGGGTGTCAGCACAACATAGATGGTATCAAGTTCTTTTAAATGGAATCTTCTTCAGCACTATTCTGTGCATGTGTGATTGAAGGGAGTGTGAAGAGCAGCTAGTTACAAATAACCCCAGACACTGGTGAGAATTCATGTTTGAAGTGCTCCATGCCACTGTTTGCTACTTCATTTACATATAAAGTCCATTCTGATTTTCTTAAGCTGTGTAAGTATGTAAGTGTGAATGACAGTAGGGTGGCCTGGTGTAATGACAGTGAAAGGCTGCACCCCTGCCATGAGGTACCAGGCTAACCGTAGTAATCCTCGAGTCTGTAGTCCCCCAATTTGGTGATTAGGACATATACCTAGGGCATACTTGACAATTTAAAGAGGTTAAGTGGGTACAAAATGCAGTCATTAGTCATAAAGCCTGTTGTTAGCAAATACGTTACCTCACGTTCTTTATATTTTCTATGGAGTACAGCATGCAGGCTTTCTCAGGGACTTCTAACTCTCTCCATGACCATCCTTACCTTAACAGTGGTGTAGATGTCTTCCCATAGGCTCATAACTTCACTACTCTAACCTCTATTCTAAAGAAGTCCTATTGGTTGTTCTGCTGTTGTAAGAAATGGAGACCCTTCTAATGAACGTTGAAATATTTATCCTAATTGTATTTTCAGGATGGCTATCAATCTAAAAACAGAAGTGATTTCCACTGTTTCCTCAAGTGTCTGAGGAAAAGATCCCTATGGGAGGCTTCAAAAAAGTAAAGAAGCAGCAATGCATTCTTGGCTTTCCCTTTAAAATCCTGTCCAGTTCTTGCTCGACAGCCATATAGGGTAATTTCTGTAAATGAGAAGGAAGATCATTAGCTTAAGAGATAAACTGAAAGACTTGAGCAGTTGGGATAGTTCAGCTACTCCATTCCTTTCTTTCTCCTTCATAAAGATTTCTTGTGGAATTTGTTTGAAATAGTTTTAAAATCTAAGACACAAAGGAGGCATGTCATACTTTAAGCTTACGACTGTTTTATAGCAAAGCCCATTTCTTCATACCTTTTTTGGACTTCATCTAATTGGCTTATTCTCCTTATAGACATAATGTGGCATTTTAGCTTCACGTGACAATTTTTCTTATTAAAATAAAAAAAAATGGTATGTTATAGTAAAGAAGCTACTAGGTTAATCATGACAAATATTTATCTTGCATGAAAAAAGTTAGCAGGTATTGTTATCTCCTGGCTTGGGCTGTTGAAGTGCATCTAATTGAAATAGTTGAACAACATTAAAATGGAACTGTTTGCCATACATCTCCAAAAACCAAGAAGAAGAATTCTCTACAAATTGAGATTCATTGGAGGGCAAGAAGGGGAAGAATGATGGAAGGACTGGATATAGTGTTAGGTGGCAGAGGGCCTTCCATACCACTGAATGTACATAAGGCATCTCCCAGTATAGAGAGACTTAGTTTAGAGGTCTTGAAGGAGAGCCGTCTCACTGGGTATTCTTGCAACTTGTCAAACTCTGATATTTGTGGTCAAATGCATACGCTGTAATCACAGTACTTTAATCATAGTGTTTTCCTTAAAATCTCAAAAAGATAGTGTTAATAATATATATATATTTTTCCCCCATCAGGTTAGAATGACTGACGTGCCGTGTATCCGTGTTTTAGGCCAACAGCATCAGTTATTCAGAATGCCAGATATCCCTTTCCACTCAATGGGGCCGTAAGAGTGGGAACACTGCAACAGTTGTGTTACAGATTTTGCAGGCATGTCCTTGTTAGCTGTCTGGTACATCAATCTGTAATCATCTCTTGTGATCTGCAGAGTTGGCATGTTCTAAATTGTTATATCCTACTGGGATGTATACCCTTACCGGTAGCAGACTTTACAGTTTATTGTCTTGTAGTACTTCAAAAGAAAAAAAATGTTACAAAGAGTGGTGGAAAGGAGAAATGTGCTTGGGGAGAAGATAAATATGTTAGATACGTAGAAATACTGATAAGAACGCTGAAGGTTGCTGTTTTGCAACTTCAGCATACAGTGAGGAACTGGATACTGTCATTAATGGTAGATTACAGGCAACAAAAGCTATGAAGAGGGGGGAAATCTCCTGTGCTAGCTGTTAAAATTATAGCTGGTATTGTCCTTCTTTCTCTGACACTGAATCAGAGAACGATTTGTTGTAGCAGAAGAATACAAGCAACTGTGAAACAGAAATCATGGTACTAATGGTTTAATGCTTTATGTTGAGAGAATTTTTAATTAGCCCTGAATTTGTTCTCTCTTAGTCTGAATGCAGCTGATTACCTCTTCAGGTTCAGTTCGTGAGTGTTAGTTTTAAGCCCATCATAGAGCCATTTAAACAAGTACCTCAGTTTAGCAAGGAGAGAAAGCAAATTTCTGTCCTTTTTCTATTGTCAGTATTTTTATTTTCTAGAGAGAGTGTGTGAAGATGAGATTTGATTTCGTGATATTGTGGGCATAGTTTTAAAATAATTGTATATGGGCAAATTACAAGATTGCTCAAAGCTTTTTTCAGTGTTTTTTCACTATTCTAAATTGATTTGTATTCTAAAGGTATACTTTGTCACTTGGGCAGAAGGAAGCAGAGTAACAGAATTGGAAAGTGCCTGGTATACAACAGATTAAATCTCACAAACCAGCTTTAGCCTTTTGTTACAGAAGAGCCTTTCATTAAATATGCATGTAGACTTGGTAGGCCCCTGTAATAATTTAGATCTATGCCACTGCATCTGTATTTGCTACTTGCTTTGTGTCGTCTCCCATGTCAACACTGTATGGGCAAGGGTCACCACTTCCTGGTCTGTCCACTCTTTTCATCCAAGTCCATGCTTTAAGTGCACTTCTGCCAAACTGCCTGGAAAATACTCTCCTTCCCTTTGAGACTCGTCAACAAAGTACACGAGAAGGAGGAAAGTTAGGCTGTCACGTTGTGTTCTGAAACCCACCAGCAAGTATTCTGTGCTATCTCAGTATTTGTCTTCAAACAGGATGTTGCAATAAGATTTTGGGAATAGGACTATCCCTTTAGTTTGTAAAGGCCTTAAGCTTCTAATGTTCCAGGAATAAATATATATGTACCAGAGAGGACTTATCTTAAGCTGTAGGTCTTTGCTTTAACTATATTGCATCATACATTTTTCAGAAGGATAAAGGAGCTTTTTTGGTGTATTATTTTGTTTTTTAATCTTGCATTCTTCAAGTAAATTCACTTTTCAAAGCTCAGAAGGCTAAAGGATTGTTAAGCTAAAGAAGCTTCATCTGAGTTCCATACAGACTAAATTATTATATTTCCAGATTTCCTCTCACTTTGCTACAAGTCACAATGAGGAAAAAGTTGGGCTCCTTTGATGTGAAAAAAGCAATATATCACTTCTCTGAAAGAACATTTCTCAGTCTCTCATGTGAAAAAGGATTAACACCTCCAACAAAGGTCCCGTAGATCACAGAACTAAGCAGCAATACTGCACAGTATTCCTGAGGAGTGGAAAAACTGTATTTAAGCAAGAGATTGTTTGAACTGGCAAACAGAAGCTTTTTAATAGCTGAAGATCTAAGATAAAGGATTAAACCTTTCTGAAGTATCTGCACTTAAACAACTCTAAAGACAAGGAAACGAGTTTAAATTCATGAAAGATGCTCTTTGTTTTCCTAAATGAACCGTGTTCTTTAGTGTCAAAACAAAATCCATTCATGGCATTGTCAACTACATAAACTTCATTACAATACCATTTATATACCAAAGTCTGACCTTGCTTACTTTCTAAAATTATTACTGGTTTTGGGCATCTGCCTCGTGCTTGCCTGAATTCATAGCTAACAACCCATCTTTGTCCTTTCAGTGCACGCTTGTGCAGTACACATAAGTAGAGTGTGTAAACGGAGATGCTAGCTTTAAATCATGACTCGTGTCCTTTTCCCACGTTGCAAATCAGGCCTGGTGGGTTATCTCTAATAACACGTTGGTGAGCTTATAGGAATTAAATGGTTGAAGTGGCATTAAAAAGAATTTGCTGTTAGTGACTGTAGGAATGTGAGTTGATTAGTGTTTATTGGACATTGGGAAAGTAGGAATTTCTTTCCTTATTTTCATCTTCAGAAGCTGAGCATGAGAAAAGGAGATGTCAGAATGTCATTAAAACTTCCCTTACAGGCTTTGTTTGTTTATTTTCCACGAGACCGCTGCTTAGCGTGCTTGCTTAAGAAGAAAATCACAGCATTTTTTTATCTCAAGCAGCAAACAGGTAACCTTCTGACCTCTTCACTAAATCCCCAACTGAACCTCTGAAATTAGGGTGATTTAGCATTTTATGGCACAGAATAAAAATCTCTAATTCTGTTTCCAAATAGTGTATCCTGAACACACATTTTATTAAGCTCTTGACTCATTCAGCCATGTGTATTTTGTAAAGTTCCTATGGTTATTGTTTTACAATAGCTGCTTCCAGAAGCATTGTAAGGGTTTCAATTAATCAGCTCTTTGTGTGCTTCAGACTATGCAAATTTATCACATCAGACCATTCAGCAGCTCATGGGAAAGCAGTGTACAAACTGTATTGTCTTCTAGCACCTCCTCTCATTTAGAGTGATGTTTTTAATAAGAAAACTAATCAAGTTTACTTATGCATTATTTATCTGTTAATTTTAATTCCGTTCTTTACTTCTTATGTCAAATGGGATCTAGCAAGTGATACGATAGATCAGCGAGTGATTCCATATTGAACAAAGCTCGGGTGATACAGCACTTTCCTCTTCTGGAGTTGTTTTGTGCTTAGTTAGCCATCGTGGCGTGCAGTCAGAGTTCTGAAGCAGATGTACATTTTTGCTTAACCTTTTCCATAATTGCCCATCAGTTGGTTGCTTGCCCGCAGTACGTGGTGCTGTGCTGTAGGTACCCGTCTTCTTTATTGCATGGCATAGTCGTTTTTCTCAGGAGTACTTCCAAAGTATGGCAAACCTGAAATAGGCACTTTTCAGTTAGTTTGAGCTGTTCTGCCATTGGAATAAACAAACAGGGACACTTAGCAATGCACTTCTTTTTGTCTTGCTGATAGGAGCTGGTATTACTTGCTGCTTCCATTCACTTCATCTCCTTAGCTCTCTAATGCCCCTCCTGCTGCTAGTAATTAGTTTTCTATATTAGGGTGTTTTGACTTATTTGATTTTTTTTTTCTTTTCATTTGGTGTGTATGTGTGTACAGGGCACCTGACAGAGCTTTCCCATACCTCCTTCCGGACCCTGCCCCCTCCTGCCTCCCTTTGCCGCTTGTGGCTGTCAGTGGGCTGCAGAACAGGCACTGGTTCTGGAAATGGGAATGTCTCCTGTTGAGGAATGGAGCAAAGGGGTGAGAGACCTCTGTGTCCTGCAGGGCTGTGTGGAGGTGCAGGGTGCTGGGATGCAGAGAGCCTTATGGAAGGATGGGGCTGTCAGCCTGGTCAGGGCTGGCATTTACTGAGCGACGTACAACAGCATGGCGTTTGTTTCGTCTGGAAAAGTAATTGCTGACTTTTCTGCTTTATTAGTCTTTGATTCTGGTCCTAGACAAGAACTTCACAGTGTTACAGGTGCAAAGAGATTCAGGCCCATTGGAATACAGCATTTAGACTAAAACTGTATTGCCAGATTCCATGTGCAGCACATAAAAATGTGTGCTGAGGGGAGAGGAGTGAGACCAAGTAATTCTGTTTGTCTTATGTGAAAGCTGGGGAGCAATTTTCATGTGAGTAGTGAGAATGAGTAGCAATCAGGAAATCTTAAAAAGCCATAGTAAGAACAAAATGAAGTACGGGTTTGAGTGTGTGCTGTTTATGGATATTACATGGGGAATAGCCAGGCAGCTCGACTCTGAAATGTAGTTGGTGCTGCACGGGACAGCGTTTGGAACTTGAGACTCTTAAATCCAGCCTCCCCTTTTCTCCTTTACTGTTTTATGAACCAATTTCAAGTGATTATTCCACTTATAATGGATTAATTCACTCGATCAATTTTTTGCAGCTGCTTGGCAATGCAAACTGGCATTTTGTTGCCCTGCTGCAAACCCTGGCACAGCAATCGGTGCTGAAAAGGAGCAGCAGAGTCAGGAGCTCACAGAGCAGACCTGCAGCCGTTAGCTGATCTCTGAAGAGCCTGTAACAGAGAGAGACTGCAAAACAAATCAAGTTCACCTTTTGGAGCAAGTTGCAGCTACTTGCTTTTAGAAGTTGTGTTGTGTGTAGGAAGGTGCCTTTCAGGTTTGTAAATAGCTCCTTAGGAGGAAAGATAAACTTTCTTGAGACATGGAGAGAAGCTGCTCTCCATTCTGTTCTCTAAACACAGATGGACGTGCTGTAGATCTGCTCCCTAAACTCAGCAACTTCTTAAAATGTGGACTCTCTAAGCTGAGGTTTCGTAGCTTTCCCTTTTTTTCTTTCTTTCTTTCTTTCTTTTTTTTTTTTTGGCTATAACAGAAACTTTATAAAAGGCCTACCAAGCTTCCCATTGCTGGATGCTAAATATTTTGTTTTTAACTTCTAAGCTCATTATGCTGTCTTTGTGTTAACTTGTATTAAAATCTGTCAGCTATGACTGGTCTCATAACCACAGCCAGCGGACCAGAATAAGTTAATTATTTACTTGTGTCACTAGTGCTCTTCATCTAATGAAATGCACAGCTGTGTTAGATCTGCAGTTGGGTGTGTAGGTCCCATTGTTCCGCAAGTCAGCGGAGGGTAGAAGCCGCTATGATGGAGAGCCCTCAGTTCTTTCTGCTGTTCTGCCTTTCTGTGTCGATTTCATGGATCTTTTATCATTCACTTTCACACAAAACAAACAACACAGTGGCTGTCTGCTATGGGAACCAGCGTGGCATATAAAAGGTTTTCAGAGCCTAAAGTAATTTTAAGTTAGCTAAGATTTAATTTTTGGCTTACAGGTGCCCCGAAGTCCAGATGTAGCCTAATACTTTCTTAGAAGTAGATGGGAATAAGGCACAACACGAGTGCCGTAATATGCCTGCAATAACGTATTTATGTACATAAATGTAGGATGAACAACTTGTGTGCACAGGAAGCGTGGGTTTTGGTTTTTGTTTTCCTTTTCATTTTCAGCAACTTGGTGGGGAGAATAGAAGGGTGCTGCTGCTTTATCATAACGGATCAGTGTAAATTAATTTCAGTAAGTTTAAAAACTAAACGCTACCCCCCCCCCCACCCAGACGCTCTCATCCTTCCCGTCCCTCCCCCCATACTTACCATTCCCACTCCGTTGGCTGCTGTTGGTGCACCTCTCCCTGCCTTGCTGCTTCCTCCTGAGCCGCCGCCGCCATCCCCCTGCGTGCTGGCGGCTGGGGCTGCCTTCCTGGGGATGTGCCCAGCACCCCCGGCCCTCAGGAGCCCCTGTGCTGCCAGTGGCTGCTCAAACGGTAGCATTGGCTTGAAGGAGTATGGCCTAAAGTGCTTGAAGTTGTACGTTAGTTCTCTGGGTCACTTACAGTCACAGTGTTCTGATCTGCAGAATTCAGTGGTAAGGCTAGAAGGGAAAATGTCACAATGCATGATAAACAGTTAAGTGAGTTTTCATGCTTCTGCTTAACGTGTCGTAAGTAATTTTAGTCTAGTTTTTTTCTGTTCTTTTATTTTGCACCCAGCGAGACCAAAAAGCACTTTCAGAACTTCTCTGGAAGTTACAATTTGTGTTCAGGGGCTGACAAAGTACAGACAGCATAAGGAGTGGTTGTACTTTGTAATTCATCGAGAGCAGTCTTTCTCAACAAATGAACACTACCTGTAAAAATGTTGGCTTTTTGTATTTTCCCCTAATTTGCCCCCAGCTCCCATCAAATCCCAACTTCATTAAGCATTTAGTGAAGATGCATGTGATAGATTCTGAATCAGCAGTCATCCTGTGTGTCCAGAAAGATGATGTAAGACACCCAGTTTCTTCATTTTGTTTTTCCAGATAACTATAGAATCAGCTTTAAAAAAATAGGTTTCACTTAAGATGTTCCAGATCGTCAGAAGCTTCTGGTTGCATCCGAAAACTGTTTCTGAAGCTTTCTTCCTTTATTGCTAGCTGACACATCACAGGGAACATTATGCAGGGCTATGCTAATGCAGCCAGTCTTGTCACAAGGGCTCTCTTCCAGCCTGCAGGTCTGAGCAGTGGTCACGGTAATGAATCTGGGTAAAAAGTGATCCATGAGAAAGAGAGGAGGAGAAAAACACTGAAGAAAATCTGGTGATGAGGCGTCAGCCCTGCTGGTGGTTTGCTGCTGGTGAATTGAAATGTTCTCTCTTCTGCAGGAGTGTGTGGACTGATTGTTCCTCAGGAGGACATGCCGTTCTGTGATACAGGAATCTGTCCAGATATCATAATGAACCCTCACGGCTTCCCATCGCGTATGACGGTTAGTGGCTACGTTGTCATTAAAGAGGCAGTGTCCAACAATAGAGGAAATGAAGTGGATTAGCCAGAAACAAAACTGTGTGAGAGTGATACAGTTGCAGAATGAACGTTCTTCAGTCCTTGTGCCACTCGCTTGCTCTCTTACAAGCATTCAACTCTCTGTTTTGAAACATCCTTCTGTAAAGGGAGTCAGGATGTGGGCTGTTCATTTGTGCATCACAGTCATTTTTGTCCTACATCAAACTATTAAAAGAGCAACCAGATACTTCAGTTGAAACCTTTCCCTTTGAGCATTTCTTGTTCTCCATCCCAAGTGGCTTAGCCCAGTAAGCCAGCCGGGCAGGCAGTGAGGGGAAGAGCAGAGATGTGTAAGGCCTGGAACTATTACTGAAACCCTGCACACACCTCCCTGGAATTCACACAAGATGCACCATGTACATCACAACCTGACCTCCACTGATTATTCTGTACACCTGTGATGTTTTTTCCTTCGTTAGCTGCCTTCCTTTTGTTCCCACTGCTGCACTGTAGAGTGTCAAACTCTGTGACTGTCTCCCAGAGCATAAGGCCGTGCTGAATTGTGCTCACTTTTCAGAGAAGCTGAAAAAAATTGCCATGTCTGACTCTAGGACTTAAAGGGTTCCCAGACCCTGTCTGGTGATCACATCTTACTACAGGAATTCCTCCTTGTTCTCCTTGGGTTGCCCCCACTCCTTCCATTGCATGAGGTAGCACAGGTTGCCATCTCAGTCCCATCATAGGATGGTTTTGGTTGGAAGGGACCTTTAAGATCTCTTAGTTTCTATCCTCTGTTATAGGCAGGGACACCTCACACTAGTCTTACTAACACTTTGAATACATTCTAGCATGTACTGGTGAGCAGTCTGTTAACTCTGCTTTTCCTTGTGCAGGTAGGAAAGTTAATTGAACTCCTGGCTGGGAAGGCTGGGGTCCTAGATGGCAGATTTCACTATGGAACAGCTTTTGGAGGCAGTAAAGTGAAGGATGTGTGTGAAGACCTCATTCGCCATGGTTATAACTACCTAGGGAAGGACTATGTAACATCTGGTATCACCGGGTAAGAATTTGCTGCGTAATTTAGCTGTCTTGGGGGGAGTGGGGAAATGCTGTTGAAGCACATCCAAAAGTGCTTCTTATGTTTCAGAGCTCCAGAGCTTTCTGTTATTGACAACCTAATCTGTGAGATGGGGGCAAGAGCACTTCTTTTTTCTTAAACGCATTCTGTGGTTCTGTGTTTTGAATTAATCAGTGTTTGCTTGGCTGTGATGTGAATGGCTACTGTAGGAGGCATGAAAATCTTCCAAGTTCTTCTGTATGGCAAGAAAGTTAAAGTCAAGGTATTTCTTCTGAGACAACAGAAGAAATTTCAGGTTTCTTTTGGCAGCAGTTCTTGTCTGTACTTGGAAGGAGATGAGCATTTTCATACTGATTCTAATAATACTGTAAAATGTAGATTTGGAGGCAGGTGTTATTTCCTTCGGAATATTTTGTACGTGCTTTCTTTTATTATTTTTTTCCTTTCACTTGCACAATGATTCAGTCTGGCATAATACTCTTATTTGCAACCTTCCTGCTGTGCCAATCGGACCGGCTTCTGAGACACAGAGTTCAAAGAACTCAAGATAGTTTAGGAACAGGAAAAGGCCATATGGTTCCACATGCCTGCCTTCCAAAATGCATCTTAATCCCACCTTCCTGCTATTTTTATTATTCTCCCAGTCCCCTTCTTCTCAAGGAATAAGTTTAGATCTCTCCTGTAAGTTGTTTTGTTGTAATTACTATTCCTACCAATTTATTCCATATGCTGTCTTTTGTTTCGAGACCGAAGATTTTATCTACCTTACCTTACCCCTCCATATTCCGTATATTCTTTATGAAGTATTCAAATGTTTGAAATGCTTTCTGTTGGTGACTCATAACTTTTAACAAACACATCTATTCTTATTTCTCATCGAAAATAAAATAATCTTGCTCTAAAAATCCCCTGCTTCCAAACTTCAATTTTGTACTGCCCTGTTTAGAGACTTTTCTTTAGGATACTGGTATTCTCTCAGGCAAATTTCACATGCTTCATCTATTTTTTAATGATATTTGAAAGCATCTATGTGTGAAAGTTTCAAATACGTATGCAGATTCCAGATGTCTAGTTACATGTTATTATTGGATTCGATGGGCAGCTTTTGGATTGATGCTCTATCGTGGAAGTAGGGACTGTGAATGGGAAGTTGTCTCTTGCTTGATTTTGCCTCACGTGTATGTTTCTAGAAATAAATGGTTGTCAGTGCTGAGTTTTTGTGTTAAATCTGGTTGTTAGTGAGTGCTGAAGGTGGTAACTGGGAAATGACCAAGTGCTCTCAGCTGTTGCTTTCTGCTCTTTTGGTGCTTGAGCTGTTCGTACAGTTGGTGGTATTTTAAAGACATAATCTTGAGCTATTATTCTAGCTTGCTGAAATGAGTAACACCCTCTGTGCTGCTTCCAGATGTTCCTGAGTTGATGCAAAGCTCAGCATCTGAAATGCAGTTCTGAAGGGTCCTTTTACCCTGCTTGTCTGAGTCCCCAGTGCCTACCTGGGCAAAGAGTTTTGTACTGGGGGCACGGCTGCTGAGCAGGCCCCTACCTGCTGCAGGTAGTGCAGCGTGTGGCAGGAGCCAGGGAGCTTGTTTCTTGCTTGTCCATTGATAGAGCAGTACATGGTGCTAGCAGTGAGCTGCTCTTCCATTCAGAGATGTGCTCTGGAGGATTTTTAGGCCAGTTGACCTGGAAGCCCAAACACATTCTTCAAGGACTTGTGATTCCTGGATTGTTTTAAATTCCTCTTGCCCATGGCATGCTTGTCTCTCTTAAGGTAAATATGTGCTGACTGTGGATGTTGTGTTTTATCTTAATCCTTCCAGGGAGCCTTTGGAAGCATACATCTATTTTGGCCCTGTGTACTACCAGAAACTGAAGCACATGGTGTTGGATAAAATGCATGCAAGAGCTCGAGGACCCAGAGCAGTGCTCACCAGGTACTGTCAAAGGCTGGGTGCAGAATTCCTGGCCTGACCTCAGAAATATGCCCAGCTGACTAATAGGTATAAAACGGAGTTTGTTCACCTCTTGATGCTTGACAAAAAGTGCTATTACCTTTTTATATACTGTTACAGAGTAGAGCTCTCACGGTGCACTGTGATAGAAGGTTGTTCTGAATATCCAAGTGTGCTTTGTGCCATACAAAAACTGAGTGCTTCTCAGACTTCTGTTTACAGTTGGTTAAAAAGTACCACCTTCTGATTCGTAGTGCACGCTTTGGCTCTTCCCTGCCAGATCGTTCTTATCATAGGCATTTCAGGAGGACTGTTCTCTTTTTTTTCCTTTAACAATCGTACTTCTACAAAGTAAGAAACGAGCAGGAGGGAGAAATTATTTTAGATATTTCAACGGTCTGCGGTACTGAGAGGTTAATATTGATGTGGCCCAACTGTAGCACAAATCAGCATTACTGTAACGTGCATCCCCAGTACACTGTACTTGGCCTTGCAAAACTTCCATGCAACTCTAGAACTTAATTTAGAGTTTTATGTGGTGATCCACAGTTTTTTGTACAATACCGTGCAGGAGAACTGTGCTTTCGTACTAACAAGTTGCAAAGTTTACAGAGACCCCAACAATAAATCTCCATTTTTATTTGCCCAGTTTAAATATCTTGTCAGTTTCTGTGGAGTTGTGATGATTGCTCTGAGCCTGAACTTGGTATTCTCTCCAACAAAAAGGTTGATTACTGCACTGATGTCCTCTTAGGTACATTTTGAAGACATACTCTGGGGTATATGCAATAAGAACATCTGGAGGTGGGCTTACATTCTCTGCAACTTTGGGGAATTGGCAGCACTGTGCTTTCACTGGTGCTACTCACCTTTTTCCCTTGGAGGCTGTATGGGAGCTGTTGAATCACAGCCTGAACCACTGATTGATCACTGAGGCAAGCACTGAGTCAGCTGTGGGAGCACAGGTGAAGGCAATGCACTGTGTGACCGAAGGGGTGGGGTCTGGCTCCACCTATCCCAGACCCCATGTAAGGGCTGACCACCACTGGGAAGGATCTCTTGTTGGAGATGGCTCCTTTGGAGTTTCCTATTGTGAGCCTAGGACATGGGTGTGAACATTTTTTCCCTTTACTTTGATTGTCTCTTTTCCATCACAATAATCTGTCTGATTATACCATCTATCTTAGCTATAATACCATTTGGTATTATTCATTCTGTTAACCTCACACCTTACAGAGGCAAACCAGCTTTTTGGCTCCAGCTCTAAAGCTGCTTGCACTCACGTGCCAGATAGTTGACGTTCCTGTCTCACAGGAAGTGGCTCAGTGGCACAGTGTTTGTTTTGAGGAGGCTTCTAGTGAATCCTTCAGTCTAACACTATCCATCACAGAGGGTTATGAGCTGAGTTTTGCCAGGCAGCTTGCCCTGCCTGCCCACACACCACTAGCCGGTCTGTCCTCTTAACAGGTACAGCTTTCATCTCTTCATACACTGTTACATAGTGGAGGTGCTGGTCTCTGCTCTACCTGATAAAGAAGTATTTTTTCGTTGCATGTTTCCCGTGTACTTTGGCTGTCTGACCTCATGCTTTTTCTGGGACAAATTTAAGTTGTTTTCCATAGAGGAAAATACCAGTGGTTGAACTGGGAGAGAAATCATGAAAAACTTCTTTATTTCTAAGCTTTTCCACCAACCACATGAATAGTTGTGCTGCACTTACTCTTCTTAATTTCTGTATCGCAGCTCCTTACCGGTATGAACCTGAATGACATTCCCAATTACTGTGCTGTCTGCCCTGTTTTTTGTGCTTTGTGTTAGTCATACTATTGGTCCTTCATATGAAAAAGAAAGCTTACTGTCTCAGCTAGAGGTGTGCCCAGTTGTTTTACTAAAGTTCCTAGCTTACCTAAATCCCTTCATCAGCTTTCATGTTGTCTCCTCCAACTTCTCAGCTTTGTAGAAATACTGAATTTAAATGAAACCTAAATCCCAAGTCAAGGTAATACTTGTATGTAAAGACGAATGTGCTGTGATTTCCCCCACCCCTTGCTTTGAATTCTTTGTTCCAGTCTGTAGCATCATACTATGCAGCTAGGGCTCTTTATCTGACTTTGAGGAAAGCTAGTGAATGTTCAATTTATGCTGCCTCTTGACTAGTCCTTCAGGAATTTTCTTTTTTTCAACTAATTAAACTGCTCTTATTGCCATTGCCTCTGCTGATAGAGCCTGCTTTGCCAGCTTTCATATTCACTATTATTTTTTCATCCACTGTTCTTCCTGACAGATTGCCTCTAATGCTGTTATTTTTTTTGCTTTTAAAAGTAATCTTGTAGCATCTTCCAGCATGGAACCTAGCAGTCATCATCTTGAAGTGCATTTAATTGCGTATCAAGTGTACCTTAACTGACAGAGTTATGTTTCCATCTGAAGTATGGCTGAAGACTTGAGTTCCTTGAACATTACTAGTGCTAAGCATTGCACAGATTTAAACAAGACTGTGAAACTGCAGAGCAACGCTGTCAACATGGTCAAAAACCACTGGGATGTTACCCTCTGAGTTGGTGTTTGCTAAATGAAATGCAAGAATTAATTATTTTTTTCCCCATGACTGGTTAACAATTAATTTAAAACTAAGTTTCATAGATGGTGTTGTGCAGATGCTACATCTCTCATAGATAAATTGTTTTTAGTCTTCCTTATGAGAGAACAAAGTAAGCCTTCTGCAAACACGGTTGTTCTGGTGGGCATTGTCAGAGCTGCCACTTGTATATCCTTTGAACTTACAGATATTGCCAGTTCCTATTGTACCGCAGGGCTGTGACGTGAGAGTGGTCAGAGTTCCTCTCTGGGGAGCACAGTGCTCCCTCCTCCTGTTGGGCAGTAGATTTTTAGGTCATGTCTTGCTTTTGGAAGGCCACCATTTCAGGCAGCAGCTCTGGGGCAGGTGCAAGGATTTGAGGTGAAACCCCAGAGGTGTTACTCATGGGAGTTTGGTCACGTTTCCCTCCACTGGCCACTGAAAGAAGGAACGGGGCCATGAAGCTGAACCTGCTTCTCTTGAAAGTGAAAGAAAATGCAGTTATTAGCACCAAGAAATCCTTAATGTGCTTAAACCACTGAAGTTAATTGTTTTATGCCTTTCTTACTAAATGCAACAGCTAAATAGCATAAAGGTCACTTGGCCTGAATATATCTTTTTAATATAAAGATCTATTCATTTTATGTAAGATTTAAGCGTTTTAAGATCTCTTAATCCTATTTTCCTTAAAATATAAAAAATGTATTTTTTTTTATATTCCCTGTCTTATCTTCAAGTGTCTGCTTTGTCTTCTGAGTGTTAAATTCAGAATAAATAATGGCAGCAGTTACCCAGGGCAACAGCTGCAGTGTACGTGTGTAGAGAAGGGGAAGCACAAATGCTTCCTAAAAACTGGTTTAATATTTTAAGTAATCCTTGGTGTGAAAAGTTTTCAAACTCATGTAAGCTGAAGAAAACTCTGATAAACTTAAGGAGCCAAAGACAGACTCTCTACAAAAGCTCAATCTCAATATTGAAATTTTTGGTACTTTAGAAAACTGCTTCTCTGAGAAGTGAGAGTTTTATTTGTTTTGTTTATAGTGGGATAATTTTGACATTCAGTGGAAGTGAAACACTTAAGAGCTTAAGATTCAAGTTTGCATGTGCATGGGTTTTTTTTAATGGGATTTCAGCTGCCTTAAAAATCTTCGTCCTGCAACTCTTCAAGGGCTGGAATCGAGACCCCATAGTTTTTTCAAGTGGTTTTATCCTCCCTTAATTGGATTGTGACTTTATTGGGGAGGTCACGTTTATAAAGCTCTGTTGGGATTTTATCCTGTGGACCAGCACCTGGTGATACTCTTGAAAGTAAGCCTCTGAGTTTAACTGTTTCTGTACAAGTCAGTTGGTAGAAGAAAACTCGGGCACTTTGAATGCTGCAGCGAATGTCTTTGCTTCTGGAGGCCCGTCTGCTTTTAAAGTCTGCCTCTAAGCACTTCACAAAACTGCATTCCCCACAGGGTTAGGCCTTTAAAACTGCGTCTGAACAGTGATGGTGCATCGCCCAAGCTGGGGGGGGGTTGGGATTTTAATCAGGATGTAAACAGCTTCTATCCATTCTCCCAACAGCGGAGGAAAATAGAAGGTTATGTGAATGAAAAAGGCGATTTGAATTACAAGCAGATTAGTTTTAAAGTTCCACTGTGGTCAGAGTAAAGGGAGCTACTTCCCCTAAAAAACAAACACAGCTTGCATCTTTGGAAGGTCAGTTTGGTCTGGTAATTAGCTATTAGCTAGTTTAAAAAAAAATGTTGTAAGTAATTATTAGATGTTGAAGTCTTTCAGAAATCTCTTTCCCCGAGCTGGTAAAAACTTATTTTAAATCTGTCTCATATATTTAACAAATTTGGTAGTTTGGTATAATATTAACTAAATATACTCCAAAAGTTATGATCCGTATGTATCATTTTTGTGTATTTTATGTGATTTATAGTGCTCTAGAATAAAGGAACAGTGCACAAACAGTAGCTTTCACTGTCCAACGAAACCTCCTGTGATTTCCAACAACAATTTTTATTCCTTCTCTTTACTGTTGTGCTTTGGAGAACTAAGATTGAAGTATTTAATAAAATGCATACAATATTTTAGTGCTTAGGAAGTTAAGATTGGTTTTGCTTCATAGTCCACTCTAATATTTGCAACTCAAATGCTACTGTGTTGTACTAGTACATGAAAGTAGAACTAATACTGAACTAAAATGCAGCATAGCAAATGAATATTGAACATTGACGATGTCCAACCAAAAAAGTATATATAGTTAAGTAATAGATTTTACCTTGCCTTTTTTATCTTCAGATGTTCAGTGTCTGTTTCCACTGATCTGGGGCTGGTCTTGATCCTCAGAGGTCTCTTCCAACCCCTACGGTTCTCTGATTAGTTAAAACTTCCTTCCCTCTGGCACCATGAGGATGAGAAGTCTTTCCAGACAAGAAGTGGGACTTCGATTCGTTCTGGGGAGCTAGAGATCCCATACAGCACTAAAATTACTTTAACCATCAAACGCAAAAAAAAATTAATGAGATAATTGTTACTTTAAAAAAAAAAGTATAGAATTTCAATAAACTCTTAGTAATGTCCATAGCAGAAGGGAGTAGTTGATCATGCTGTTTGCTTATTTGTTTTGATACTATCTCTAGGGTTTAAATGGTTTCATTTTAACCATGTAGTCTTGGTTGCAGTTCAACTGACATATGAGCTATGTGACTCGTTCATGAGCTGCTGAATATTGTTTCACTTAGATAACTGCAAAATACAGTGAATGTTTCAGAAAAAAATAAGAGTGCCAAATCTGTATCCAGATATGTGGTTGTTAGATACAGTTTTCAGTTTTCTCCTTGGATACTGTTTTGTTTTTGCTGGCTCAGCTGCATTCTGTGAAATAAAGTTGTGGTCTGACCCTGCAGTAGTTGCTCAGAGAACTGCCTCAGGTTGCCAGTGCAGGAGCAAAGATGAAATGTTTCAATCTGAATGACATTTATGAGATCAGCAGGGCTGGTTTGTAGAATGTTGTCTGATGACACTATACCATTCCTACAGTTAGAAGGCAAGTATTGCTAGGATGGTGGGACCGGTGTTCTGAATACTTAGTGCATTTTTCTAATATTTATTTTCAAGGCAACCCACTGAAGGTCGATCTCGTGATGGTGGTTTACGTCTCGGAGAGATGGAACGGGATTGTCTGATAGGATATGGGGCCAGCATGCTGCTACTGGAGAGACTGATGATTTCAAGTGATGCCTTTGAAGTGGATGTTTGTGGGCAGTGTGGCTTGCTGGGATACTCAGGCTGGTAAGTTGTCTAACAGCAGTGTCTTTTGTAAGTCATGGTGTCCCTTCCTCACTTCGTGCATGTGGCATCGTTCATAGATGTTCCTACTTTCAAGACAGCCCTCAATTCTAGGGTACATAAATCAGCATGGTACAGAGTAAAGGTGCCTCTACGTGACAGAACTTTGCCCGTGGCCAGGAGTCCCTTGACTAGGGGAAGAAAATATCAACTGTGTGTGTTCAAGCTACAGGTTACTTCAGTATTTATGTGTCGGGGAAGTGAGGAGTTGTGGGGAGAAAGAGAGATTCATTCCTAAATATTTCACAATGACACTGGAAGCTTGCAGCATTTTAGATATCAGTATCAATTAGGAGAAGCAGGCAGTTGGGCTTTGTTTACTTTGGTTCTTGGAGAGTGATTTCTCTGTGATATAATAATATAAGAAAGTTGAGACATTTTCAGTTTATATATAGAAGTGACAGCTACCCTTTCTGTCTGTGCTCAAATCTTTCTTCAGAAGTGTGTCTGGCCAGAAAGAAATCACTGTGTTTGCTAATGTCAGTAGCTGTTCAGCTCCGTGTGCAGCAGACGTACAGGCAAAGCCTGCTTTCTGTACAGCCTGTCCTGGCTGGTGATATTTAGTTGGACGTTGCCCTACTGGCTTTTGTGCAATAAACATTTTTAGGCTCTTATTTTTCTTGAGTGTGTATGCACTGTATGTGATGAGTGAGCTCTCTTTCTGATCCAAGTCTCTTAAAGCTTCTGCAGTGCAAGCAAGAGTTGAAGGAAGCTGCCAGAGAGGAAGAGCATGCATTAAGTCAAACAGCTGCTTCTCACTGTGTAATGCACTGCCTTAAAGATACTGACATGCAGATGTAGCTCAATTTTTCTTACAAGACCTTGGCTTTTAGAACAGGCCTTGAAGATTTTCAGAGACCAGATTAAATGAAAATACCTTGAAGAAAACTGGGAGTTTAAGCATGAGCGATAGTGTTAAACTGTGTTTTTAAGGGATTGTTAATCAATATACTTCCTATTTTGAAGTTCATAACGTAACCAAGTTCAGTGAGTTTTTAAAGTGACTGAAAGAAACTCTCAGAGTGAGACATTCTTGCGGTTGAGTTCTGTGAAAAGCTGTCTGAAGTGCAGGAGTAATGAAAAAGAGAGAGATTCTGCTGAGCAATACGATGTACCTACCAGTAGCCAAAGCAAGGCCCTATAATGAGCACCACAAAAGAGACAGTCATTAAGAAAAACTCACGTCTTCCAAGCTGGCCTTGTCAGTGATTTCAGCATTCATCAGACGCTGCTGTGAGAAGCCTTGTAGAAACATATTGTTTGGTGGGTAGCATTAAGGACAGTTGTCTGCAGGAAGATACGCTCGTCCTCTCAGACCAGGACTAGCAGCTGGGTATGTCTTGTGCAGGACAGTAACAGTGCATTGGTGCTGGGGCCTGAGCTTTTGTAGGGAAAGGGGACTGTTGTGGTGGTGACAGTCTGTCCCCATGAAAGATACAGTAGAAGCCTAGTGTAGCAATACCAGCTGCACACAAATCCTTCAGCTTTGCTGTGGTACAGTTACATACTGAATTCCTTGAACAGAATTTGGTCCTTTGTTGATGATAAATTGGTCTTTTCTATATAGTCTGAGCATTTTAAAGTCTTAACATCAACTTCAGCTCTGTTGCCTTTTCCTGTCCAGCGTAGTATCAATCCTAGGATCAAATGGTCTCTTGGATACTTCAATTTCTATGACCTCGGTTTGACAGTAACTTCAGTTTGTGCACATTATATCTTATAGCCTTTCTGGATGATCTCTGTGGACATACAAAAGAGGCCAGGAAGGGTCTGGCTTCAAGGTGTGGTACAGCTGTCATTAAACACTAGACTTCTGAGATTAGAGAAGTAGTGACTCATCAGGCTTCCAAGGGCTTGCCAAGTTTCTTTTTTTGTTGTTGTTTTTTCTTTAAAGAGTACAACTGTTTGCTGTTTGTTGTCATCAAAAATCACTTCTGTTTAGGCTGCTTCACCCTTCCTAAAACCTTAGCTATCAGTATACATTTGGAACAAGCTAATAGTTACAAAGCTGTAGTTGAGGTCCATGCTGGTTTAGCGGCGTGTCAGCTGTAACACTCCTGTGGAACAGTGCAGCGTGCTGCAGGGAACACAAGCTCATCTGCAGTCAGATCTAGGCAAAGTCTAACTAATTACTGGAGAGCCTGAAGCCTCATTCCTCATCATAAACCAGAGAAATGTAATGAAATCTTCTATACCATTAATTGTTGAAACTTATGTGGTTTTCAAGAGGAAAATAAAAAATAGAAACACCCCAATTATGAACATGTGGAGGTCAGTTTTTCGGAGCAGGTCCCTGGCATGGTCTTCAAGTATGTCCATGAAAGAGAAGTAGCACAGTCCGGTAAGAGTAACTGTGGAAGAACTAATGGTGAGTTTCATAACCAAGAACCTTGCTTGACATGAACCAGCCTTATTAGACCTGGCTGTAGTGACTCCCTCAGGCTTCAGGTAGAGGTCACTGATAACAAAAACAAGTGACTAAGCATTGGCTTTATTGTAGATATTGGTTTTTGGACTCATTCTGTACCACAGAAACATGTAGCAACTTTGCTGCCATGACCTCATGCCAGGAATATAGATATGAAACATGTAAGTAGAAGGAGAGCTTTGATTAGACCATTAGAGGAATGCTGGGTCACTCTGTGTTCCCAGAGCCTGGCTTCATCAACTCTCCAAAGCCAGAAGACGGAGAATAAACAAGAATGAGAAAATTCAGAGATAAGAAACAAAATAAAAAGGAAAAACTCTCTCCCAAATGTTAATATCATTGTTTGAGTAAAGAATGCAGACTGTGTTAAAGCAGCTTCACCAGCAAACCCTCTCTACAGAAGATTTTGCTGTCTCTACAGAGGGACCTAAGGGGGGAGTCGCTCCTTTTCTGAGTTAGGAATATGGATTGGTTTGAGGCAGTGTAGGGTAAGGTTGTGAATAAGGGGAAAACAAAAATCCCAACTAAATGTGACATTTCATTCTTCCTGCCTCTTTTTTGTGACTGTATATAAGATGGAAACTGAATCATGAGTTGTGTTTCTGAAATACCTTGTCCTGTTCACCTCCTTTCTCATTATGTAATGCTGAACATTTGTTGGCAGTTGTGCGAGTGGTGAAGAAGCAGAAGTTGGTCCTGGTAGCTGCTATGAGCACTGTGATTCTTGCCCAACAAAAGTGCAGATTTAACATGAAGCTCTTATTGACTTCAGTCAGTTTTATTTAAAAGCCTAAAGTTGTGATCTCCTTAAAAGTGCTAACGTGTCATTAGCACTCAGCTCCTTCTAGGACTGAAGGCAGTGTTTAAATGCAAGTGACAATGGAAATGATGGATGGTGGCAACTGCTCTTCTCTGCAGAGCTTTCTTTATGCATAAACTGACTTTCTTTTTTGCTTGTTTCCATAGGTGCCATTACTGCAAATCATCATGTCATGTGTCTTCTCTGCGGATACCTTATGCCTGTAAACTCTTATTCCAAGAACTGCAGTCGATGAATATCATACCTAGGCTAAAACTAGCTAAGTACAACGAATGAACAAGAAAAAGAAGGAAAAAAGTACTTTTCATAAATAGAAACCCAGCATATGTGTAACTGGAAGATTGTTTGGTGAGCAGGAGTAACTCTAAAACCTAAGTGGGCAGAGGGAGGTGCAAACCAGTTGTAGGAAATCTTTCTAGTGTATTCTCCTTGTTTTAAGTTCATAGAGGATGCTTCATCAGTGACATCCACTGGGAGCACTTCTGAAAGCATCGATTAGTCACAGTGACCAAGGCACATGGGGATGGTGGAATAAGGCCATGACATAGCAAAGCACATATATCCCTCTGAAGGATGTAGCAACCCCTTTTTGCTGCATTTTGTTTTGAAAAATGTTTTGCTGGATGTGGGCATGAACTGCCCTCAGTGCACATCTTATTCAGAGAGGCTAAAAACATGTTTTGCAGACTAGTGGAATATGAAAGACTAATAAATGCGTGAAATAACAGTGCCTGAGTTTGTGTTGTCATGTTGCATAAGGACGATAGAAATGGTTGAGGATGGTTAAAATTGAGGGGCCCTCTGCCTCCTCATACAGCTGAACTGTGGATGCTGATCCTGACATGACTATGACACTCATGTTGTGCTTCTTATGCAGCTAAGAGAACAGCAGCAAATGAGTACTGGCCAGAATAGGCTTCCTTCCTAAGCTGCTAACAGAATATGTAAACTGGTGTCTCAGGTTACAAACAAAATCTGAAAGGAGAGATTTTATTCTCCTTTTTTCTTTTGCAGTAGCATTGATGATACATCTCAGCACAGCACATTGAGACTGGAAAAGCTCTTGAAGCACCTCTACCGAGATCTGAACGGCTCTGGGTTATTTATTTATGATGATTTATAAAAGAATGACATAAACCAAACATTTTCATTCGCAGACCACTAGAGGAAGAGGTTAACCAACAGCCATATTAACAAACTTTGTTTTGCTCTGTGATTGCCAAACAGGTTCGGGTGCACCACCAGAGGGAGTGAGCCTCACAGGCTTCAGCATGTTGGTGGGAGAAGTGAGTTGGTGCAAGGAAACTGCTCTCTGGATAAAGGCTAGCTGGTCCTCTTTTAAGTGGTCTCCTGGCTTAAGTGGTCCGAGCTACAGGGCACTGCAGTCTAAGCAGTGCCTACAGTTATACACCTGCAGGAGTTTAAGCAGATGCAGCAGAGAGGAAGAGCAAAGTGTTGTGCTTCAGTGCAACCCTGTTGTACAGATCTGCATTGCTGTCCTGGGGGGAATCCTTGCAGCTGTTTTACCTCAGGCTGATGAAAGCATGAGAACAGTTTTTGAGAAGATCTTCTGAGGGTGAGGGAAATCCTCTGTGGTAGTTTAGGAAGCTGGATGCAATTTTAGCAGTGGGTGGGTCCAGCAGAACACAAAAGCTAGACATGTCTAGGAGCGAGGGAGAGTCATCCAGTACGAGCTGTTCCGGTGACACCTTGATCGGTTTCGTTTACACGTTATAGCTGTCTTGCCTAAATCTGTGAATACATAGGAGTTTATATGCCTGCAGATTTGAGCTGAAATCCCAGTTTTTACCTCCTCTCTTGAAGCAGCTGCCTATGTTCCTTCAAAAGACACTCGCAAGTAAGTTCTTTGCAGTAGAATAAGCAGTACAAAACCAGCAGCAGAAACTGAGCAGACAGCTGTGGTTAAAGAGGCAGTCCAGAGAAGGAATCCTACTGCAGACAGGGCAAATTATAACACAGGGACTAGCAGAGTAAAATATATCCTCAGAGTCATGCAGCTGTCCCACTGCTTTCCTCTGGTGAGCCTCATCTCGGCAATCCTTTCATTTTATCTTTCTAGCCAACCTCCCCTCCCTACTTTTTATACAGTGAGTGTGTTCTCAAAGAGGTCTCTTGCCAGCTCACGGTTGTACTGGCGTAACCAGACTTCCCCAGATCAACCCTGCCACGAAAGATGTTTGCTGAAAGAGATCTGGTACTCTGAACAATGCATAACAAAATCTTAAGGCATTAGCAGGAGGACCTGCAGCTAGAAAATGGCCATAAAGTCTTCATTCCTTTGCAACTTCTTTATGTCTCACTAGTCAGCCTCCAGGAGAGGCTTTCTGCTCCTAGTGCTATTCAACTTGAAGGTCACCAGCATTAGTCCCAACTGAACGGCAGAATACAATCCACTTGCAGAGGCGTGTGCTGCTGTGAGAAGAGATATCGAACTCCGTGTGTCGTAGGTTCCCATTCACTTTGCAGATAAAGTATTCAATGCTATCAAATGTCAGGAGCATTTTAGGAATAGAATTCAGTAACTATTATTTCACTTCAAAACATAGACATTAATTAAGAGCTACCCCTTCAAACAACATCCATGTCTAGTACTGTTCTGGTGTGAGAAGCAAAATCACAAGGATGGGGCAGGAAAAGGCCAGGTCTTTTGGCTGTTAGTGGAGTTGTGGGTTAAGTATTCAGAATTCACAAGAACAGCCTCACTTGGTCATTTGCATTGTTTCCAAACATAGAAACAAGAGAACTATAAAGAAGAATGAAATCAGACTGGCCAACTCCGGTATTCAGAGAGGTCATAATATGGAACACAGGTATACTGGGATTTAATAATTTTGAGGTGTAGACAGCAAATAGATTTTGTTTGTAACATCCATATCTTAAGAGTTTTGCATGCAAAGAAGCTTGAGTGTGCAGCAAAGAGGGCTTTAAATTCCATGGACTCCCTAGTTACATGCTGCTTTAAAGAAAGAGAAAAAACAAGAACAAATAGACCCACAATGATGAGAAATTACCGTTGTGACATTAATTGGGGATTCTTGCTCATAAATAGAAAGCATCTGTGGTTTATAGCAATATAGAATTAAGTCAAAAGCCTAAAAAGTCTGAACGTCATGTCATTGTTTCGTGATAACAAATGGTGAACTGATAAATAGTGCTGTACTTCTGCAAGTTGGTTTGTAAACCCTGCTCAGAACACACCGGTAGAGTCTGACTGCAGCTGTAAACCTCACTGTGCAGACCAAACCAAACTAGAAGGGCTCGAAACTTACAGGAGCTTTCTCTGTGCAAGGTTCTGAGGACCAGGAAGGTTCTAGCCCGTGCACTCCCAAGTCCTGGAACAACCTTCCGTGCTCGCACCTCTTGTGCAGGGCCCCGCAGGAGCAGTGCAGGCTCGTGGCTGTGCCCCAGGACCAGCAGCTCAGGACCATGGCACTGCTGCACGCCCCCCCCAGCCAACTGCTCCCCACTTGGAGCTGAGGATCGTTTTAACAGCCCATTGCCGGTTCAGCAGGGCCACGGGGCACTGGGTGAATTCCCTCCTCCAAAGAGGACGTGACTTGCCCAGGGCCACAGAAAGACTGTGCCAGAACTGGGATCAGGACTCTGTAGTCCCCAGGTGCCAGACACGTGCTTGCCTTAAAACTGAGCACTTCATCAAACCGTAAAATCCAGCCAGATGGTGACTCTTTGCTATTATCTGGACCAGTGCTGGGAGGCTTAATGTGTGCAAGGCACAGTGAAGATCTGCATTCCAGTTTCTGTGTCTAAGGCTCAGAAGCCTAGGAAATTGACCAGTGTTTCAGATCTGAATGCTCCTAGATAACTTGAGTCTGAACACAAGTTCTAGCTTGGCTCTGTTCTTCCCATGAAATTTTTCTGCTCACTTTCAGCAGGGAAGTTCATTCCTTGGGAAGGGGTAGAGAGGTGCAAGAGTAGTGACTGGCTACTTTGCCATTCTTGCTCTGGCCAGCGTCTGCGCACCCAGTCGGTCTCTGCTCCTCAGAGTAGCAATGATGGTGGAATCACCCAGTGATTCAGTTTTGATTTAAGAACTCAGCCATACAGACTCACAGGACATGTGCACCCTCTTTGCCATAGCTGTATATGGATGTTTGTCCCTGGGAACACCAGAATGCACTTAAACTTTCTTCAAACTCCTGTCAGAGAAAATACATCATTATTATTTTTGGAGCTAGAATTTTTAAAAAGCAGATCATATGACATAATTCCTGTCTCACAAAAGTCATATTGGCCACTCTGTGAGTGAATTTTGGCCTTTGTTCCATCTTTGGAACAATCTTTGCATCCTGCCGCTGGGGGAAGAAGATGATAACTGCGTATTTCTCCTCATTACAACTTCTCTTTTACTCGTGTATTTCTTGAGGCAGGTGCCTTTGAGGTGTTTGCAATGACCAAGCCTTTTTTCTAATAGCTTCATTTTGCATGTCTTTGTCCCTTCATGCCAGTCACTATATCAACAGCGTGTTGGTCCCAAATGAAAAGCAACTCCCTGCTGCTAACAGCACCGGTAACGTTTTCCTTACCGTGAGTTTCGAGAAGCTGCTTGACCTAAGCGTATGCTTTTCCATTTCAGACAGTGCATGATAGTTACTGTTCACTCAGACTTTGCAAACAAAACATTGTGAACGGGAAAAAAAAACAATAATACAAAAGCTAAGGAGCAAAGTAAATTAATGCACTAAACGGTAACGTTCTTGTTTCTTGCTAAATTGCATTCTGATAATGGAAATGCTTCTACCTTTAACTCATAGTGAATTGAAAACTTAACTCTGCATTCAAGCCTCACCCTGCCAGTCAGCGGCAGGCACCGACGGTAATGCTGTGTGCTCCAGGCGGATCAAAAGAAACTCATTATCAGGCAGTCATCTAAGAGGATACAACGGCTTCACGTCCATTTGTTCGGCAGTCTGGAATGGATCTTTTCTGTGTCTGCTGTCTGTAATAGCTTTTAGGGCTGGCTCTTCTTCCAACACACAGTACAAATCCTCTGGTAACTAGTACCAGCCACGCACAACAAAAGCCTGCTAAATCTGGTGTAAGCTCAGAAATTGAAGACTCCTTGCCCTTTCCTCATACTAAAATCAGCATGGGACTCCCATGCCATGTTCTGAGCTGCAGCCCTAGATGCAGGGGTTCTTCTGGGCTCCTACACACACTGATGTCGCCAAGACCTGCAAGACCAGAAGTGAATTCCCTCCTTCCATGCAGGTTGAAGCTGACCAGTGAGAACAAGTTGTTTCTCATGGTCCCTTCTGGCAGCCCTGGCACTGCAGTTCTCCCTCTGAACCTGGGAACTTGCAGCTGAGCAAAATTCTTTTCACAGTCGTTAGTAAGAGCAGATTGGTTAAGGTTGACGTACACTCATCCTCAACAAAACTTGGCTTTGGACATCTATACAGTTCCAGCAAGCCAGCTGCAATTAACCTTACTCTTCATTCAATCTAAAAAGAAGGTACCCCCTTGCCTCGATGCATGTGCCACCCATCATTTGCATGCCTCGGCTCTTCTGATCGTTTTCTCCCAGCCACCCGCATACCTGCCTGCTCCAGCCACTTTCTCTTGGTGCTCGTGTCAGTGAAAGCCTTTGGAAGGGATCAGTGTGTGTGTGTTTACCTAGGATGCCTCCTGATGTTCTTCAGTTCCTGCGTCTGCCAGCAGCACGCTCCTGTGCGCATACACACAGCTGATTCCAGAAGCTTTCTGTCAGTTTATTCCATATCCTGCCCTTCACCTATGTGTATAGCTTCCTAGGGGGTGTTAATATATGTAAAGTTAACATTTCCTGTTTGAATAAGAAAGGTAATTGGGAAAGGGAAACCAGTACATAAACAAGTCCCTTTTATTTTTTTCTTCCATGAGATTTTCCCAGTAGATAAAAAAGAAAAAAGAAAAAACTTCAGCCTACTCTTGCCTTGGGTATTTTGGCGATATTAATAGATAGCTCTTACTACCTTTCTGTTCCTTCCCTGACTGTTCATTGAAACTGCTCTCAATCCTTGGAGCTTATTCCCAGAATATTTATGCATGAGTCTAGAACTGATGTTTGGGGTCTAGTACCCCCAAGAGGAGCTTCTTATGACAAGGAAAGTTCATGTGGTTGCAGCCCACTTGCAGGAAATGGCTGCAGAATGGAGGACACTCGTGAAAACCTGTTTTTGACAGAGCTCCAACTATTGGATTTTAAGTGGGTACCCTGCCTATCTTTCGATGACCCTTCCCTTCGCTCCAAGCACATACACAAGTTTGTATTCATCTTTCTTGAACAAAGGTGTTTCTCCTTTCACAACAGTCACAGTCTCTCTCCTCACTGAAAACACCTCACCGAGGCAGTGTAGGATTATCCTGTTGGTTTTATGGTTTGTCTGTGTTCTATGTAGACAAGAATCTGGAGTGAAAATTCCCAATTGTAGAGTTTTTGCATTCTTGTCATGACATGCCCCTTAGTCTGTATCAAACCCAACCCTGCAGCTGACATCGCTGAAAAAAAGCTAGTACCTTGCAGTCTTCTCATCCGTATACTTTGCACTTGCATTAGGTTAACCAGATTTTCACAGGAGGAGATGCCCCGCGCTTTCAGAATGATGGGAGTGGGAAATCCAAAAGCATTAAAGCTTTTTAGAAATGTAAGGAGAACCCAGCCAACGCTGAGCTGTGGAAGGACACCGGTGATGTGTCACACTGAGGACTGGGTAAGCAGGAAGATGGCAACGCTGATGTGTGAACATGAGGACAGGAACTCATCTGGAGAGCTGGGAAGACCGGCCAGCGCAGGCTCTCAGTTGAATCTCACTCTAGAAGAGCACATCCCCAGTGTTCATACACACTCTATTTCACTGGTCGACGGGACAACAACCCCACAGAAACAGCTCCTTTACAGGCCGACCTCCCAGGAGCTGGGAGTGCCTGCAGCACGGCCTTGGCAGCTTGCAGAAGCGAGGGCCGCCCCTTGCGAGGTCCCTTGCTGGGCTCCGTGCGAGCTCGCTATGCTTGCAGGTGTCTCAGGGCCCTGAGACCTAGCGGGGCGGGCGGGCTGGGGCTGCCCCGCGAGGGGAGGGGGAGCCGCGGTTGGACGCTCGGCTTTCCCCGGGCTCCGTCCCGCGGGCAGCGCCGTCCATCAGGCGGTGAAGGAGCGGCCCCGTTCAGCCGCCTCGCCGCTTGTTTTGCTGCGGTTTTGTGGTGTTAAAAAAAAAAAAGAAAAAAGAAAGAAAGAAAGAAAGAAAAGAAAAGAAGAAGAAGAAAAAAAAAAAAAGCCCCGCAAACCGACGGGCACAGGGAAGGGGGGCAGTCTGGGTGTTGGGAGGGGAGAGGGGAGAAGAGTGGAAAATGTTGGCTCTGTCCATGGTCAAAGTAATTCAGCTATAATCCCCCTTTCTCTTCCTCTCCTGGAGCTCTATTCATATTCTAATCACAGCTTTTCCTTCCCCGGACCAGCCACTTTTATCACAGCCCCAGCTTTGCACTTTTACTTCCACTTCCAGCACACACAGCCGCCTGCAGAATCACCAACTTTTTCCCAGCCTCTCCTCCCTGACCCCGAAGCGGGGACGGATCCCCGCGCCCTCGGGGGGAACACCCCCGCTCCCGGTGCCCCTACGGCGGCGGCATCCCGTGCTGTGCCCCGGCCCGGGGCTGCCCCAGCAGCGAGCACTGCCCTGCGGGACGACGGCAGCTTCTCCCCCCCGGCTCCTTCGCTACCCACACACTTCGCCCCTTTCTCTTACCCCCCCTCTGAACACACACACACCCCGCCACATGAGGGGCATCGGGGAAGCCGCGAGGAAGCCGAGGAGGAGGGGAGCGGGCGCTGCCCGCCCGGCCGCGCCCCGAGGAGCGCAGCCCCGCGCCCGTTGGAAGATCGGAGGCGATTTTGATCCGGGGCTGTAATGAGCCAAAGGCGTTGGGTGGGGGGACGGGGAGGGGGGAAGGGAGGAGTGGAAAGGCCGCTGGAACTTTAAATAAGAAAAACGTTTCTAATGCTCTAATAGAAGAGGGAAGTCGAAGTGTTGGGATTGCGTAGATCTAAGGCCCCCCTTTTTGGAGGAAAGCTTTTCTTATTCAAAACAGCATCACAATGGGCTTCACATTGAGCCTTGCCACATCCCCATCTGAGTAGCAGCCATTCATCAGGCTGGCTGGCCTATCAATGACATTTCTCCCATCAGGGCTTCTATAAAATGATGCTTTTTCCCATGAAACATCCGCAAACATTTTGACGGGTCTGGCTTTGCCCTGCTGGATTACGGAGTGTCCCCCTCTCCCGCGCTCCCCCTCCCCACGAGCCGCCGCTGCCCTCCCTCCCGCCCCGCTCCCGCTCCCTCTCCCCTCGCTCCGCGCACCCCCGAGCTGGGGCTCTGCACACCCCGGCACCTTGGGGCTCCCGTCCCGTCCATGGGAAGAGCATGCATTGTGGGTTGCTGGAGGAACCCGATATGGACTCCACAGGTAAGTGCCCCCTCCCTCCCTCTCTCCCTCCCTCCCCTCGTCCCCCGGGCAGAACTTCCCAACGTGACGCTGGGTGCCTGGGGCTGCAGCCCCGGGGCAGCGCTGCCCGACGCGACTCAGCTCTGGGGTTTTCCCTTTCTTTTCTTTTTTTTTTTCTTTTCCCTTTTTATTTTTCCCCTTTCTGCTCGCCAGGCTACCGGCCGGCAAACTCGTTCCCTCTCTGCTTCTACTTGTAGGCTTTAGGTTTGCTGAAAGATTTTCGGCAAGGTTTATTGGGGAAGTTTGTGCGAGGTGTTGCAGCGCCTCGAAGGGGAGAACTCTAGGGTTTCTCGGTCCCTAGACTCCCTGCCCGGCCGCTCACCCCGTTCACCCAAGGAGGGGGAGAAGCCGGAGCAGGAGCGGGACGAAGGGATGCTCTCCCCGAGGGCCGCAGCCCGCGCCCCGACGGCCGCCGCCGCCGCGAGGAGCGGCCCGACTCAGCACGGCGGGGCCGGCCCGGGGGCTTCCCTCTTTCCCTCCGTCTCTGGGCAGAGCCTCCGGGACGCGCTGCCCCGCAGCGGATCGGATCCCCCGCGCCTCCCCGACGGCTCGGCAGGACGGCCTCGGCTCCCCGAGGGGTCCCGGGGCTCTTTCATCCCTCCCGCGGCGCGGTGCCGGGGCTCGGCCCCCGGCACGAAATCCCGGGAGCGTCGCGGGAAGAAAAATTGCTCCGCGGGGATCTGCGCTCGGGTACCGCCCGTGAGCGAGTTCCGGGCGTCGGATGGAGCTGTCCCGCTTCGCACCGCCGCTGCTGCCGGCACGGCGCTGAGCGCACCGCGGGCGGATCCTCGTTCTCGGCAGGAACGGGCCTTTAGGGGAAACAGCCGCCGCCCGACCCTACAGCCAAACCGAGAAACCAAACCACGCTCTGGGTTCCCTAGCAATGCGCTCGGCATCGCCCGACTCCGTGCTGTCCGTTCCTTAACTTCAGCGCGGCCGTGATAAATGGCAGCATGATTGATTAAGATAATATTAATCAGAAAACGCGTCAGTCTTGCTAAACAGATGGCAAGAGAAGTGGGGCTTTGCGGTTGTCTCATTCAGACACCTTAACCTCCCTTTCAGAGGACTTAATCCAATTAGCTTTTCTCCCGAGTTGCAGTTGTTATGTAAAGATCCTTTTGCGTCGCAGAGAAATATGGCTTCATTGGAAAAAAGAAAAAAAAAAAAAAACCCTCTTGTGTTTTAATTTCTCCCTGATGCTTTGTCTTGAAATAATAATAATGTCCCATGGCCACCGGGCAGAGGCCCCGTGCTCAGCGCTGTGCCGTAGCTAGGCGGGAGCACCTCTGGTTTCAGAGCAGTGCCTAGATGGGATCCTTGGGACATGGAGCGGACCCAAAGCCCATGAGCTCAGCAGAGAGCCCTACAGAGCTGTCAGGAGGTCGGGATGAGGTCCTCAGCACCGTGCTGCCGATCCTCCTCCAGGGCGCCAGCAATGTGCAGGGCAGCCATCGGCCTGCAGTTACAGCGGGACCCAGAAGGGAATGAAGGGCCTTCATCGCCCGATACTGATAATGAAGGGTTCAGAGCTGGCAGGCAAAGCAGTTGGGGCAATTCAGAACGTGTCTATAGCACTGAAGCGTGCAGCCCAAGGTCTAATTTTTACTTTTATTATTATTTATCAAAACGAGTGGTTTCTTTTGCTGCTGAAAATTGTTTTCTTCGCTGGTTGTGCTGCGGTGTGCTAATAGATAAAGAGGAAGTTGCTATTGTTTTTGTTTCCTTGCAAGCTCACAGGCGACCCAATCTGCGATTTATTTTTGTTCCAGAAAATGAAAAAAAAAAAAAAAAAGAAAGAAAAAGAAGTTATTTACTGCTCTACAATTTGCTTACAAAGGCTCTCTCCTGCTGAGCCGTTGTGACGATCCCTCAGTTTGTTTGAATTCTAAACTTGACACGACGCGTGCATGCAGCCGGTTCTTAATGCAACCAAACCCGTCTGTTTCTCCCTTGTGGTTTCACACCGTACATGGTTGGAGGTGAAAGAAATGGAACAAAACAAACCGCGGCAAAACCGTTTTGTTCCCTGCTCGGGGCCCGCTCCTTGGGCCACAAGGAGGGCCGCAGGGCCGCAGCTCGCGGCCGTCCCGGTGCTGGGCCGCTCCCCAAGGTGCACTCAGGCCTTGGGGCAGGCTGCGGGGCTTTGTAGGGCTTGCTGAGTTGGCCTGGAAGAAGTTTGTCTTCGAAGTTTGACACAGGGAGAAGGATGATTTGATGATTTACTCTGTTGAATTCTAACGCACTCTGTGAGGTAGGAGTGTGGGCTTTTCGCTGCTCCGCAACCTGCTGTTTACCTGCCTTGAAGGAAAGCTCCTTGAAGGAAGAGCTGAAATAAGGTTTTTACATAAGAATAGCTGGACAGCAGCGGGATATTATTTTGTTGATCTAAGTCACAGTTTAGAGCTTACAGTCCTCAAGATTTTATTTGGGTGAAAGCTTCGTTAAAGAGGGGACTCCGGCTTCAGGCAGATGAAACTTTTCCCATGGGACTGCAGCGAGAGCGCTGGTGGTCCCACCCTTCTGCAACTGGTGAGAGATCTGTGTGTGCTGTGAGATCCCCGTGCTGGGTGTTAGAGCTGTCCTGCACAAAGTCACTGCCCTGAGGCACAGCGCAGTGCTCTCATCAGCATCCACGGTTGGTTTGCTGGTGGCAAAGCAGGCTGATTTCCAGCCACTGGCGCTGTCACCGAGGAGGAAGGTTAGCGCACCCGTACAATTGGCAGTGTCTCCAAATGGAAACGCTTCTGCTTTTTTTTTTTTTTTTAAGCTTAAATTACAAGTGTTTTGCAAGTTGGAGCAGTCAGAAGGGGCGCGTCCCCTGGGACGCCATTTCAATACATGGGGTTTTGCCTCGACAAAATAGATGACATCGTGGGAGCACCGGGCTGCGTGCGGTGGGGAAACATTAGTGCCTCTTCAGATGGGGACTTTTGAAGAGGCGGCCTTAAATACAGCCAGGGCGTGGGGCTTTGTAACAAAGCCTTGAGAGCCGCAGCAGGCTGTCATGTAACCAATACAAATATAGGGTCAGTCCTTCGGGGGATACTTGATGTGACATTAAAGTCCAAATAATTAGCTCACAATTCCGTGAGCCTGGAGGTCTGTGAATTTTCCGAGTTCACCCACTTGTCCGTTTCCCCACATCTGTGCTGGATTTTCCATTTGTTTCATTGTGTCTGGAAATGAATGCCCCGTACGATCCGGCCCTGCTGGAGCCCAGCAGCCCGGCGGCTGAGCCCATCGCATTGCTGACGCTCGGGTTAGGAGGATGGATAGCATAAAGGGTATTTGATGGCTGAGCGATCCCATAGAGAGCAAGAGCAGGAAGGGAACGTGGTGGTGAGGAAGGCAGTGGAGACCTCTGTGAGTTTTTGATTATGCTTGTATTAAAACACGCTTATGCACGGCTGCTAGATCCTGCAGAGTTGTGAATGCATGCTTAAGTTTTTGGGTTTAAAACTGTGATGCGGTTTGCAGATCCCAAAGCTGCGATTCCTCCCCAAGGGAAGCACCTGTTGAAAGTCCCTGTGTGGCTGCCCCAAAGGGCAGGTGTGCAGGGTCAGCTCGTAATGATCCCTCCTGATGGCAGCAAATGTGTAATAACTTAATTAATTGCCTCTATTTCACATGCATAACTAGCAGTCCTGGGCTGCCTTCGTTCCCATTTATTCTCTCCCAGGAGGTGAGAAGGAAAAAAGACAGTTTATTAGATGCAAAGTGCTAGAGATGGGGCTTAGCGTGACAGAACTGCTTCTGTGTTCTCTGCATGTAAATAACAGGTTAGTGAGGTACTTCTGGCCCATTCCTGCTTTTCTGATGAACTTGAAATCAGGAAACGTGGAGAGGGTTAAATAGAACCTTGGCTCTCACTGCATCCAGTAACGAAGGAAAAGCTCATTTGCAGCTTAAATTGTCTCAAGGCTGAAATGCAGGGCTCAGCGCTGTCTCATTTCCTTCAGCTACAGCTAAGCACTTTGTTCCCTTTTATTGGTAAGTGAACTTAATTTCTCTAAAATGGAATTTGTTACAGCAACCAAGTGGTTGATTCGCAACTGTGAGTGACAGGTTCACAATTAATTAGCGGCTTAACCTGAGCATTTTTTCTCAGGATCTCAAATATTATGAAAATGGGAAACAGTACATTTTAAACAGCTGGAACAGTTCGTGAAAGTTCTCTGAAAGATAGAGCACGAGGAGTTTGAGACGATAGCTTCAGAGCAGCAGGCTGGGGGTGTGTAATGGGACACCCCAAGTTTTGTAGGCACACAGTGGTTAGCGTTCTGTAAATTTCCTCCTGCTCGTGAGCCCTACGGTATGAACTCAAACACTTAGAAATGCAAAATCCTTTTCTTCAGGGATCTTTGTTTACTTGTTGGGATTGTATCCAGAAGAAGAGGTAACGTGTCTTGGTAGTAAGGGACTGCAAGTTTAGACTGTTGAAAATGACAACAGTTTCTTTGAATGCTGTCTCCAGACATAAAACTGGTTCTTGTTGCTCAGCTTTGATTTCTTCTCTTCTTAAACTTTCCCTGCTTAGAGAATTACTGGCAGGCTCTCTTCATCCTGTTTTCTTCTGGGCAGCTATTTTCACTGGCTTGGCTACTTGGGACAAGACCTAAATACGTTAGATTGAGCAGAACTCACTTCACTGCATGAAGAACATCTTACATGCTTGTAAGCATGCACGTGTAATGCCTAAGTCAACCAAACAGTGCAGTTACCATTTTCTCAGCAACAGGTGAGAGCTTTGTGTTCTCCTGGCTTGTGTAAAATTTGCAAAGCAGTTTAAAAAGAATGCATACAATGTCAAGGGAAATTAGAAGGTAGGGAAAAAAGTGTGAATATGGACAAAACTCAGTGCAACGATCAAGGGTTGATGCAGAGTGCTAAAACACCCTCAGGTGCAGCTGAGGAGGGGCAGCACAGGCAAGATTCCATTTCACTCATGGGGTCTCATGAGCTGGTGGCATCCAATGCTGTGTGAACTCCCTGTGTCCTGGGTTCTGGTCCTCCCAGCACTGCTTACCTCACTCAAAAGGCCCCGTGTGTCATCCTTTCCTCAACCTGTGATGCTTCCCTGCAAGACTGAAAGCTATCCCATGCCTTAGGGCCATCCAGAAAAGCTGTGTGTTTTTATTCTAGGAGATCTAATATTTTATTCTAGGATCTTGCAGAAACAGGTCATTCACTGAATGAAGTTTCAGGATGGTCACAGGAAGGAGGCCCAACCTTGTCCTTCAGAGGGGAAAAAAGAAAAAAAATCACCAAGAAGCTTATTTGATTTTTCACCTTATCTAGTGTTCAGTTATTGCATGTAAAGCAGGTTTTCCTAATTAAGCAAATGAGTATTTAATGCTGTCAGCTTTTTCCAGTATAACCTGTAGGTACTCTGCTTGTAGCTGTTGCCACCTCCACTGCCCAGAGGAAATTAAAATCCAGCATAATTAAACAATCCTCAAGCGACAGTGACTTGATGTAGGCTATAAAAATGTGGTGCAAGAAAATGTGGACGCAGTCCTGCTCTGCAGGTGCCACGTGTCTGGACCCAGCTATGACCTGCCACTCTGTGACAAGATGTTCCTGCTTGTATGGTGGGCTTTCATGGAGTTATAGTATAGCTTGGTTTGAAAGGGACTTTAAAGCCTGACTAGCTCCAACCTAATGCCTATCCTCTGTGCAGGGCTGCCACCCAGCAGATCAGACTGACCAGGATCCCATCCAACCTGGCCTTGAATGCCTCCAGGGATGGGGCTTCCCTCAGATACAGTGGCATGTTACACTGCTAGATGGAGCAGGCTTCTCCTCAACCTTCCCTGCCGTTGGCATGGTGCTTCAGCTCCAGGCCTCTGCACACCAGGCCTGGCCCAAGCAGCAGGCATTCCTGAGGAGCACAGGGTGGACGTCCCATAGGAGGAAAATGTGAAATGAGAGCTGAAGTAGGAGTTCTCACACTGAATGCATCAGGCCTGTGGTGTGAGTGCAGTGTCCATTAAAAGCTGCTTCTTCTGGGCTTTGGTGTCAGGGGTGGGAATGGGTGCTGTCTTGGGCGTGGAGTCCTGGAAAACAGCTCCAAGACCGGCTGCAGAGCAAGGCAGCTGCTGGAGAAATTCATTCTATGCCTCATGCAGGTGGAGAGCAGGTATGCCCTCTGCTTCCCCCTTCTCCTGAGTGGGGCAATAACAGGTGCCTCAAGTTGTGCAGGCTGGCTAGCACAGGTTTTCCACCATCAGAGCTAACATTCCTTTTCTAAGCGTAGAGTCATGGGGACAATACTTACGCAGGGGCCCCTCTAATGCAAACATTTTTTTTTAATGAGTTGTGGTAGGGGCAACAAATGGCCTCCATTGAATAGAGGTGGGGAGAACTGAGGAGGATTGCTTTTGCAGAGCATTTTAATCACATGGATGGAGCAGCGTGTTCACCTCTTCTCCTTGCTGGGTCATTTCCACTTCGAGCTCTGCAAACAGACCATCTATTGAGCAGTTAGTATTCAGTGCTGAATATTCAATACTAGACTCTTGTTTTGGTGAGTCTTAGGCAAAAAAAAAAAAAAAAAGAGGAGGAGGAAAGAAGACTTCTCTTTTTTCTCATGTTCCCTCCCTGAGTTTGCTTTGCATATTGTTCAGAGGAGACTGGAGGCTTCTCAGAAAAGCCAGGCTCATGGTTTTAAAAGCACTGGTCCAGTTTCATATTACTTTCTAAAGGGATGGAAGAGACAGCGTGGAAGGAACCAAATTCGTGCAAAGTTTATGAATCTGAAAGTCTAGACACACTGGGACTGGGTGAAGACTTTCTGAGAAGCACATTTAAGCTGTAAACTTAATAGCATGAAAAGCTTGCTCTACATGCACGGGTTAGTTCTGCAAGTAGCAGGCTTTGTGGGAGTACATCATGACGATTTAGCAATGTCCTTTTGGCTGATTCTCTGGGTGCATTTTGAGGGCTGAAAGAAACAACACTTTTTTTTCTGTCTGTTTAGAGCTGTATTTGCTCACAAAATGGTTGTGAGTAATGTAATGGCTGCATCCTTTGGCAGTAGTGAGCAACTGCTAGATTTGGAATAGATGTGCCTTAAGTGAGGGAAAGTGGCCTTTCCTTTGGTAAATACAGTATCTCTGTCCCTCACTCTTCAGTCAAATGACTCTTTCTTTAGTGCTGTGATCACATCCTGACACCTGGGTTTTCTCTGTACATAAGAGTTTGTTTCACTTTCTCTGTTGCTGTTTCTTATGAGAAATGTTTACTGTAGTCCCTGTAGTTCCAGTCCAGGATCTGACTTCTTTTTCTCCCTGTTTTCCAAAATTTTCCTCTACAGTCACTCTCTTTCCTCCCATCCTTTATTTTTAACACATCCCTTTTACTTGTTACTCATTCATTTCCTTTTCTTTTTCACTTCCTCTCCAGCAGCGTTCCATCTCCCTCTTCTCTCACCACCCCAACCCCTACAACCAGTGCTTCTTGCATCTCCCACCTATGTCTCACACTTTATTTTGTCACCTTTGTGGTCCTGTATTACTGATGTACTTCCATTTTTGTGCCAAACTGGCTTGGCTGCTGGGGCCATCAGCTCCTGTGACAGAGGGAAGCATTTTGCAGACACTCGCTGCAGATCCTGTTGCTTGCTGAGTCATAGGCTTCCTGATGAGCCAATTGACTCTAGCCCTTTGCACCAGTGAAGCAGAGCTGAATTAAGGGTTTGAGGACTCTTTGTCTTCTCACACGTGCTGTGAGCTGAGGGACCATGGTTGAGGGAATGCTTAACCCAAATAGCTTGTGAGCAAAGACTGACTTCTGCTGCAGGGTAGGGGGATCAGGGATGTTGGGACAGGAATGTAGGAGTGAAGACCCTCCTCTTATGAGATTACCAGTGTGCTTAACATTACTTGTATAGTATGAGAAGCCAATGAAGCGTGGGGCAAAAAGGACATCAAGAAGCCCTAGTGGGAGAGAATAGGACTGGAAGAAACAAAGAGGCATATCTGCATTTTCTTGGATTAATTAGAGAAGATGGTAGCATTTATACTGCTTCATGCAGCAGACCCTGAAAGACTGAGGATCTGTAATGCTTCATGCTGTGGAAGCATGGAGAACTGAGTTGGTTCTTGGAAAGCACACAGTATTTGCAACCATCCTACTGATGATAAGATTGGCTGTAAGTTGCGCATGCCATTTAAGTTATGTGCTCTGGAAAAGCTGAACTCGTCAAATACTGGTGTCATTAGCTTATGTGATCTTAGGTGAAAGTGAGAGAATGCCAGTGAGCTGAAATTGGACCGAGGGAGATTTCCTTCACCGTAAATGGGGAATGGCCTTAATAAGCCAAATAACTCATGACTACTGGTCTGGTGAAAATTACTTTTCAAAGAATGATAATAACGTGTGATGTGTAACTGTGAGATGGAAAAGGCTACTCCTGGTTGACAAATAAAATCAGACACTGCCCTAAAGGCTAGAATCAATAGACAAGAGAAATCCTGTATTCTAGGATTCATAACTATCTTCCTCCACATTTGGGATGTAACTTCTTAATGAGGAATATAGTACATCCTGTGGGTGTAATACTTAAATGAACGCGTCACATGTAGCTGAACTTTTGCATAATACTCAGAGTAACAAGAAAGCCACATCTCATAAAACGCATTTTTCCAACCCGTGTATCCTAGGTGAGTATAATGATGAACTGTGGTGCTTTTTATCACCTTGAGCGTGTCATTTTTTTTAAAGTGTACTTTACCAAATAGGTAAAAGCAAGGAGTGTAGACCTGCCCAAACAAAACAAAATTGCTTTTGGAGATTCAAAAGAATTGTTCTTCACATTCTTAAGATATCATGGCTTATCTGACTGTGCTTCACCAGAATCTCGAGAGCAAAGAAAAAGGACAAAAACATTCTTGCCAACGTCTAGTAAGGGCCCTGGACCAGTGTCCATTAACCCTGAAATAGTTCCAAGAGAAGTGTATGCCAAGAAATGAGAACAAAAGAAATGAGACTGCAACAAGAGTGCCCGACATTTTGCCCTGTTGGAAGCGAAATAAAGTTAGATTAACAAACAAAACACCAAGGTATCTGGCAGCTTGTCAGGGTAGCAGCTCTACCATCTGCACCAAGGCCATGTGTCACTGTCATCCCCGAGGAGCAGGTCTCTTGGAAGAACAGGAGATGGCTGTGTAGAACCGAGGAGGACACCGGCATGTTTTCCTGTGGAGCTTGATGTTCCTGACAGCTCGCGCTTGCTAACTGAAGGATACGTGCCCTGCCAGCTGATGACAACAAACGAGGCACCAAGGAGGGAAACCAAGCTCTGTGTGGCAGGTCCATCTTGGCAGTTAAAGAGGAGCTGTTTTGTGAACAAGGAATGTCTAAGCAACAGAGAAATCAAAGGGAACGGTGTTTGGAAGATAGCCCTGATGTAGTCTTACAAACCTTTCATTTGCCAGTGGAGAGAAGGGAGATTACATCATCTGCTTAAACCTAAACTTTAGAAAAATCTCAGTGTGTTTGATTAGCTGTCTGTAATAGCTTGATTTTGGTTGATTTCGGTGAGTTTAACACCCTTCATGGGAGCCAGTGGTTGCCAAGCCCTGTCACATTACAGATACAACGTTGTTTTGAACACTGTGGGCTCAGGCCAGGAGATCTTGATGAGGTCTTGTTTTTACAGTGGATTGAGGCTTCAGAAGGTGATTTTTCTTTGCCTTCATTCAAGCAGTGTAGTACTTTAAGAGCTCTGAATGCACTGCTGCAGTCAGCCCTCACACAACTCCATCAGAGTTACATTTTCCAGCGTCAGACATGTGGATGACCAGCAGTGCTGTGCTGCCAGCTTCAGGGGAGATTCAGCACATGAATCTTGCTTCTAGTCATTCAGGATCGGGTTCTAGAGCAGGCCTTCCTGAGCATGAGGGTCACACTTCTGTTTTATTTACTAACCTTTACCCTGACCTAAAGAGCTAGACTCTCTTGCCTTAGGGAGTCTGTTTTAAACTTGTGATTTGTTTTCTAAGTAGATTTGAACAATTGATCCAGGACACTGAAGCATTATTAGATATAGGCTTCATGTGGAAATAAAAAATAGGCTTTGTTGGATGGTAGTGTGTTAAGACAATGTTCAGCAAGGTAACTTCTACAGAAAAAAGCCTCAATGAGCCATGTAGACATCAGCATTTACATGGAGACAGACAAGAGAAGATTGTGTCAGGACACTGAGAGTTTTCTTTAGAAAGATAGAGCATCATCCCATCAACTCCACTGAAACAATTTTATAATAGGTGTAATATCTGTCTAGCATCATTGACTACCAAACTAGGAATGGGAGGTTCAGTGGCCATTAGTCAGCCTCTTGAGCTATGTCAGGTATGGCTTTTACTTATTAAATCTTCAGTTTGTAATCGCTTTCTGTCAGCCTGCTGGGTCAGATGAGCAGCTGGGTACTGCGACACATGGCAGAAATGCTGCAAGAAGAGAGAAACATTGTTCCCTCCCAGAACAATGAATACATAACTTAGAAGGAGTGATAAGAATCTGTATGCATAACAGGAGTTTCCCCTTTGTCACAGGAACTGTGAAATTATGTCTGTCATCACTTCTGAGTATTCATTTTTAAATAGGATCTCTAGTAAATCCACTTATACTTGGTTGTCCCTTGGTAATTACATTATCCAAATTTTTATACATTTTGTTTTTATATACTTTTTATATACAGGTAGCTTCTACTCTTTTTCTACATCTGCCCTAAGAAACAGCAGCCATGAATAAAAATGAGTGTGACTGTTGCAGATGCACCATCCAAATTGGTGCATGTAGTCTGGGTCATACCATCTCTTTCTTATCTCTTTCTCTTTGTAGAATCTTAGACTCATTTGAGTTGGAAAGGACTTCAAAAGGGCATCTAGTTCAACTCCCCTGCAATGAACAGGGATGCCCACAGCTCAGGGTGCTCAGAGCCCCTCCAGCCTGACCTTGGATGTCTCCAAGAATGGGGCATCCACCACCTCCCTGGGTATACAAATAGCAGGGACTTATTCCAGAGGTAGCTCTGTTTCAGTGACAAGCAAACTTTTGTAGAAGAAACACTAGTTCCTGGGCAGAGCACAAAGTAAAACTTCATTCTTGTTGACAAACTCCTTTAAAGTTTGGAACATGGGAGCAGATCTGGAGCTGAAGGCTAATGAAAAGAATTCCCACACAACTTAAGGGATCATGGTGAAATAAGCACTTGGTAATACTGCAAGCTGTGTTTACTAAAAACCTTTTCTATCTTTCAAGAACATAGGTCTGCTCATCTAGTAGAATTTCAGTTAAAAATAATAGCTATTCAAAATTACATCCATTGTATGACCACATCTAGATCACAGGATAGGGCACAACTGGGGAAATCCAGCACAGGAATTTCCACTGTAGGGGTGAGAAGTGAACAAAGTGCAGCTCAGATTAGGTGACTATGGAGTTTCATTTCCAACATAAAACCTCTCAGTGTCTCTTCAGGATGTCTGCCTGCAGCCAGGGCTGCGTCTAGTAGCCTTGGTGCAAGATGTATGCTCACCTTCCAGCTGCATCACACTGTCTCTCCAGCTGCCCCTGCCATCCTGCTTGGAGCTGAGCAGGAGAGAGACTCTTAAATGCCAAAGGAGACTAAGAGCAAGGGACCTTCATGCTACAGAAACTCTGAGATGTGGCAGAACAGCAGTTGAAGGAGCCAGCATTGTCTGTGGCTGGGCCCACCTCCTCTTCATCCTCCTCTGCATCATGGTATCCAGGTGGCCTTTGTGTTGCTTTTGCTATTGGCCAGACAAACGTGGTAGATGTGAATGCTTTTTTTTTTTTTTCTTTTTTCCCTTTCTCTCTGGGCTGCAGATATTCTAAGCCAATAATCATTATGCAAACAAGACAGAGTAATTATCTCATTAAATGCACTGTCAATATGCTGGCAGCTCTGCTGTATTCCTCACCTTGAATGAGGCTCTGTAGAGAGAGGCCTTTCAGAAGTGTCTTCCAGGACCTCTGAAGGAGGTCCTTTGTCCAAATAATTCATCAAAGGTCTATTTAAAACATAGTGCCTGCTCCTCTTTCCTAATAACTCATGGAAGTTCCTGTCCCTGAGAAGCTCTCATGCACTTTCCTGTGTTCTGGGGATCCCCAGGCCTTCCTTCCCAGTTGAGTGTCAAAACACCAAATAAATACAAATATGTGTGTCAGTGTGAAGAGAAGAACACTGATAATGGGCAGGGACAAGTGAACATCATACAGGCCTTTGCTCTTCTAACTCATCAAAACAAGTTCAGTTTAAACTCTTGTTGCTAAAAGCATTGATAGACACACTAACTGAAGACAAATATTTCCATACTTGAGGCTCAATGGATCTGTGAGGCTTGGCAAGATTAGGACCGAAAAGAGAAGAGGGGAAAGGAGGGCTGGAAGCAGTTTCATAAGTTTTTAAAAATCTGTTCTTCAACAGCTCGCTGGGAATGGTTTTTTGTTTGCATCTTAATTATTTTCATATTACTTTGTACAAAAATGGAAGAGTCTTCTCTTTTTCTTCAGACCAGAATTGTGCAGCAGATGTATTTGTATTCAGTGGCAGAGGGACGCGGTGTGCTTCATTATGATTCACCTCTGATCCTCGCAAAATTAAATAGTTGATGTAGTATTTAAAGGCGCATCTTCAAAATGACATTAAAAGCACCTGATTTGTATTCTTCGCTAATAAGATTATAATAGTTTTCACACAGTATAATAGGGCAGAATTATCAGAATGTGTCTGCACTACAGTTTACTACTGGGTATAAATTAATTTATTTTGCCTGGTTGTTTTTTAGTTGGTACCGATCATTGCTTCAAACCATTGTGCCAGTACAACTGAGGGTGCAAATGCTGGGAGTCAGAGTAGGAAGGAGTCCCAGGGGTAAGGGAAAGTGGGAAGTGAGAAATGCTGGAAACACTGTAGTAAAATACACCTTGTGAGACACAGGGCTTTATTCTGCTCTCACAAGGACATCCCACTAGAAATGTAGGTTTTCCACATATTATCTTGGTAATTCATTGTTGTTATCAGGTCTGATATGCACTTCTGTTTAACTGCCACCTGAACCCTCTATGCCTCTGTGACTGATCAGTATGGTTCAAGTGCAATAACTTGGGCTCCAATCATATTGTGTAAGTCATTATCTTTGTAGATCATGTATGACTGACATCAGCCTTGGCAGCGCATAATGAAACCTCAGGCAGGAGACAGCAAAGGTTAGGCATGGGTTCCTCCCTTCGACTCTGCAGCTGGGCTGTGCACCAAAGCAGTGTGGAGAAGAGTGCTTGGTGTGCACAGAACTCTGCCCAGTGGGTTCACTATGCTGGGGCAGAATCTAATGGTGTTAGCTCTGAAACAACTTCGGAAAGACAGATTTAGTTTTGGCTTTTTTTATTGTGGTTTCTTTGTCTTTATCTTTCTTCCCTTTTTCTTTTTTCTTTTTTTAAAGGCAGGTGTACGGGGGATCTGTCAGTGGGAGTGGGAGTGTTTTTGAATTCAGCAAAGCTGGTTGTATTTTCTTCTAATTCTTGCAGGAGTTGTTACTAATATTGGGAGTCAAAAGCTTTCAGAAAACTTTTATCTTTATACAAGCAGAGAAAATATTTATTAAGTGAAGGAATTTCTTAGAATACTTATTTACTTACACTTAAAGCACTCGGTTTAAGAGATAATGCAGCCTTTAAACAGCTAGTTGGTGTTGCCACATTTTGTCATCTGCCAAATTATTTGACAAATTTGCCATAAACTCACTGACATTTTCACTCAAAAGAGTTCGTTTTCTTCATTCTTTCCTGCCAGACAGGTCATGTATCTTTTCAGGCCTGAAGAATTTCTATCAGCTATTTAAATGCAAGGCCACAAAGACAAAGCCAGGCTCAGGCTGCAGCGAGCTGAACTGGCGTGATTCAGGACCAACATAGTTGCAGCACATAATTAAAACAGTAACTGTACCCTACTCCAGAGATGTTAGAGCTTGCGGTGTAAACTTCCTTAACAATAAAAAGGGCTGTAAATGCAGTTATTGGGATGATGATGAGACAATTACTCTAAGCAACACCTAAAAACTTTATTTTTGCTACTTAGTGGATGTGGCTAAAGATGGCTGCTGCCAGTTCCCTGCTGTCGAGGGAAGAGGATGAGTCCCAGCTTCCCAGCTCTCGGTGCCGGCAGGAAAAGAAAGGGCAAAGCTGGGCATCGCTCTCCCCTTGGCGCTAACGGCAGCCGCCTTTGCTTGTGCTCCCTGCAGCTGGGCATGGAGCCAAGGGAATTATGTACGGCCACGGCTGTGAGCTGAAAGGAGGAGGAGGAGGTAGGGTAACCTTTCTCAAGGCTTCTCGCACTGCTCTCTGGGGTCATCCTCAGCAGAAAGTTTCTCTTCACCTTCTAGCGAGGTGTGAAGATCCTCCCCCTGGCTCAGTTTAGTAAAATGAGAGCGGGGAGGTGCTGCTAGTTCAGTGCTAGGGCAGTAAGGGTGGTCTGGCACGGAGCAGTCGGGTTGGCCCTGCAGCAAGGGGTTGGTGGGCTCAGCTGAGCAGCGTGAGGAGTGAAAGCCTCAGCACTGGGTTCCCAGCAGGTTTTGGGATCAGCAGCCACATAACATAGGCTTTCTTGGTAGATGTTAAGTTGCAGTGTCGG